>NC_080671.1:343002503-344317503 GCF_030247195.1 Topomyia yanbarensis
TTATTCGAGTTATTCGGATATTACCCTATGAAATTGTGAAAAGTGTAATTAAAACAACACAACAAAATGTGTCTCGCTTTCCGCGTATGTTATAAGCTACGTGTTTTAACGCTATCTTGATGACTGTTTTTCTTGTTGCTAATTTTTGAAATGTGTAAACGTGTAAGGTGAAAAAAATTAAAAACCCTGTTTTAATCCAGCTAATGGTGCAATTGCTTCTTTCTCATTTATCCAAACTATTATTTAACAGCTGGTTAGGTTATGTTCAATATGTGAAAATGTCTAATATTCCTCATACCATCCCAGTCCAAGTCGAAAGTTTTTAAATATGTGTTTAAAACTGTAACTGAAAATTCAAAAATTTTGTTTAAAAGTCCACAAAAATATCAATTCTGTCGTATTTTTTAAACTCTCTATGCGTGTCGTACATTGTTAACAAATCAAACAAGCTTTTTGCACAAGAATTACTGACAAAATATTTTTGGCCACCTGTTTGTATACGACCATCCCATAGTGCAGTGGCGCGAAATTTCAAATTTCGATTCAAAAATGCCGACTTCCGGTTACTGTACAACACTGGAAACCATTATCAATACGCGTATCGTTTGGAAGAGATGTTCAGTAATTGAAAATAACCGATGCAGTTAACTTGGAGATCGACTGCAGCAACCTCGTCGTATATCTAATGCTCTTAGAAACAAACGAAACGTAGAGCTTCTGAAGCGTGAAAGTATAGTAAAATAGTACAATCACATAGTAAAAAACCTATTTTAATCCACCTAGCGGTGCAATTGTGCCTTTCTCAATCATGAATCACGAGAATGTGTGCGTTGTTTATATTCATTAAAAGCTTTTAAATGCATATATTACATTTTATTATTATACATCACATGACAACTATATACAGAAAAATAAATCATTATTCGAGTTCTAAAATTTTGAAAAAGAAAAAACAGCCACGGTAATATTGAACTGAAAAAAGGTGCAAAATCGGCAAAGTCCCAAAAAGTCGATCTTTATAAAAAAAATTTTTTCGAGATAACATAAAATCTCGACGTTTCATGCATTTTAAAGATGTTTGGCATCAAAAATACGAATTCGATTTCTGAAATTTCATGGGGTCCCGCCTTTGAAAAAAAAATTCAGTTCCGGCTTATATGGGAATTTCATATGTGACCGGACGATTTAGTCTATATTTCCGGAACCATACAAGCGATCCGTGCGATATTTTACAGACATCTGTGGGGATAATATAGCTATCATTTGGGACTAAGTTTGTGAAAATCGGCCCAACCATTTCCGAGAAACTGATGTGAGTTCGTAAATTTTGAAAGATGGCTGCTTTTCCCGGGCACTTCCGGAACCGTCTATGGTTGGAAAGTTTGGCTGGCCGTCGGTGACCTAGAACAGCAAATTTAAGTTGTTTGAGAGACATTTCAGCGAAATTTTTACCTTTTTTGCTTTCATCGGAGTATCGGTTTGAATCACAATTTGCTATGTGATCGCACGCCACAACCTGTAACTCCGGAACCGGAAGTCGGATCGGAATGAAATTAAATAGCCATTTACGGGGACGCAATACCTTTCATTTGAGGCCAAGTTTAGTCGAATCGGTCTAGCCATCTCCGAGAAACCGATGTGACTGTTATTCTGAATTTAGATACTTCCGCCGGGCTTCCGGAACCGAGGATGGTGGCCAATGTGGCCAAATAGACTTTGAATGGATGTTAGTGACCCAATACTACAAATCGAAGCAGTTGTGGTCATATTTTAGAAAATTTTTCACCTTTATACATTCATTGCAGAATTTATTAAAATCGACATTTTCTGCGTGTTCGTACTTATCACCCTGTAATTCCGGAACCGGAAGTCGGATCCATTAGAAATTCAATAGCAGCCTATGGGAACGTTGCACCTTTCATTTGAGACTAAGTTTGTCAAAATCGGTTCAGCCATCTCTGAGAAAAATGAGTGACATTTTTGGTCACATACACACACACATACACACACACACATACATACATACACACATACATACACACACAGACATTTGCCGAACTCTGACAAGTGTTAATTTGAAAATGAACAGACCAACAAAATCAAAGCCAACCTTGATCACTTTTTTCCCGAGGATGAAAGCATTTCATTATTCTCGAGTATTTTATGAGAACGGTCTGAAAGGCTACTATCAAAATTTATTTTGAGCGAAAGCTATGTACGCCCAGGTACTCGCAAGTTTTCTCTTTTGTTAATTGTCAATAACTGTGCTCGGTAAATTATAATTCATTCGAATTTTCGTAGCAAATCGGTTTTACAATCGTTTCCGGTACGTTTTCTCTGTTTTTGTCCACTTCCTAACTATGCCCTTTTCGTAAAATTTTCAGCCCATCCCGCACAGAGCCGTCAATATGGTGCACCAACCGAACAATAAAATGATGAAAAGTTTCAAATATAGGTCCACTACATGTTTGTTCCTATGATTATTCGTATTGGGTTGCTTGACGAGAGCAGTTGGTGGGGGAAAGCCGGCATATTAGTTTAGGTTATGCCATTAGAAGCCGGACGGAAAGGAAAGGCCCATGCACGCCACGAGAACGAGCGAGAAAGCGATAGTAGTACATATTAGCGAAAGCGTTACGTACATTTTGAACCTTAATAACTTTTCTTCCACTAAACGGATTGCCTATCTTGTTTCATAAATCGGAAGGAAAACGTTCAACGCTTGCTACCGATACGTTGTTTGCTATATAAAATTTGTTTAAATAGTTCAAAAACTACTTTAAATGAGAATCAACATTAATGATAAAACCTATAAATAGGGGTGTCGCAGCTTTTCTCAAAGCCAGACGTGTGTAAGACGTAGCGCATAAGAGACGTGCGTGGTCGTGAGAATCTGCATCGGACGACCAATCAAATTGGCTACCACCGTAGAGGAGAAAAACGTTGGTGGAGGTGGTGGTGGTGAGAAGGCCAAAAAGCCAAAGGCTAAGCGAAAGCAGACCCTCTTCACTTTGACAAAATTCAGTCTTCAGCTCAGTAACGCCATCGAACGAGTTCACATAGAACTAATCATATGCCCATTTCACACACCTACACTACTACAGAGTATCGCAAAGCGCGCGAATTTTTTCTGTTCTTCGCTTCAATGCACACGGGCATATGGGAATATCATTCTGTTCGCACCGACATGAGAGCGAAGAGAATGGCAGATAAAACGAAATCATCGAAGAGAAACCCCGTCAAAAAAATTGCGGACGAAGATGGTCAGGCGATTTAAACAGTTTGACGTTTGACTCAATTCGCCTGTACTAATTGCCCTAGGAACAAATGCAATTTGCGAATGCGATTTTAAGGCAATTTCAATAGTTAGACAAATTTTCAAGCGGCTGAAATGGACTTGGTTGTTTTTTGCGTTTTTCAAACATGGCGGCTCATGTTTGGCTTAAGCTGAAAATTGTTTTTTTGACGTAGGAACGTCTTTGTTTTAGATATGCGGATGCACTTTGCACATTCTACAAAAATGGCATGTAATGAAAAGTCCAATTTTAAACGCTTATAATTCAGCCATCTTCAGATAAATTTTCAAATTTTTTGCACATATCGCCCCGAAATACATCTAAGAATCGACTCCAATAGATAAACCCAAAGATTTTTGATATCATTGCATTAAAAATATAAATAATGTACAACCTAGTCAAAATATCGCGCATTTACCCACAGAAGATAGCGCTTCCCAAGTCCGGCACGACATATTTGTGTACCTAGCGCGCTACGCTTCTATCAATGACGTCATCATCGACTATTTAAAGAACGGATTTGGTCAGACAAGCTCAGTTGCCTGTTGAATGGCAGGCGGAGCAGATCACTGCGCTGTGTGTTTTCACATCCAGTGTAGCTGAGTGAGAAGTCCGTTACACTGGCTGTGGAGGTACGCTACCCAGTGCCGTCCAACATGCGACTGAGTTTGTCCCTTCAAACACTATGCTTTCTTTTGTGTTGTGCTTGTTTCCAGCACAATTTTATGTACAATCTCGAACACAATTATTCGTACACAAAATCGCTTGTACATTCGAGCTCAATTTGCAAACACGTTTAACATAGTGTCGTAGTTCTAGTTGTCTCTTTCACTCTACCCATCATCATCAGCGTTGACTCATTTTGCTTTGCGCGCTTGGGTTCAATGGAGCGCATATGGATTGGTGAGCCGTTGGGCAAGCAAAAATGACAGCTGCATATAAAGTATACGGATCGCCGAGATTGTTTTGTTTTAAATATATTGTATTCATATTATTTCGGACAAATAAAGAATTTTGTATGCTATATACGATGCATCAATATACATTCTTTACGTAACATAATATTTTCAAGCATTTGAACCAGTTATACGGATTAAATAAATAAAATATTGCCAAAGTTATGCTTCAGACCCATGGAAACAACGAATGTCCCAAACGATTCTTGTCAAAAAATGCATCTTATCTTAAAATTGTGAAATATCTTGTACGTCTAGAAAGTTTGTGCATACAAGAAAGCTACAAGAATAGTTTTAATCCCTATACAAACTAATCTTTGATTTTTGAAGAATTAAATTTGGATTACTTATTATAGATAGTGGGGTATCATATCACTCCATTTCAATATTTGTGAAATGGAATTTATAAAAATTAAATTTTATTTTTACGGGTAAACACATTATATTTGAAGCCTGGATGTTGGTAGATCCCACATAAATACCCCAACATAATCGGATTTAGCGAAGTATGCTTAGATGTCAAGTCGGTCTACTTCAGTTCAGTTAGTATTGTGAATTGCCGTATAATTGACCAGAGCTGCTACTCATCACTCGTTCTAAACAATTACATTTTCATTCATGTAATTGTAAAACGCTGGACGATTATCCCTCTGTGCTGCCACCATAAACTAATAATCATTTTTACATATAGTTATAAAATCGCAATTTATTAGTATGAAACTGGGTGGAATTCTCATGCAATGCAATGTGTACCCAACAGATGCTTTGACTGTGTGTGTAGCAAGAGCCTTATGTTTAAGGGGAATGTGTAGGTAGGTATATCTAATTTGTTAACCTGCAATGATAGCAATCTGTGCTTTCGTTGCGCAAAGGCGAAAACTTTCTTAGCAATAAATTTTCGCGGATCGATGGAAAGCACAACGAAAGTTTATTATTTACGTTCGATCAATTCATTGATTCATTTCCACTTCACGTGGTTCATTTCCACTCTGCCTGTTCTATTTTGATTGTGCTAATAGGTTCATGCTATAAAACCTATATACGAATGAATACACTGCCACTCGAAAACCGTTGCAAAAACGTATCTAAGTCCATATATTAATGTTTTCGATTCTAGTATATTCATAGTTTCGATATATGATTAAGACCACTGCGTTCGCTACATTTGTATGCGTACTTTAGGAAAGTTACGATAATGACAAAATATAACTAGAAAGCTTGGTCTATACATGAAATGTATTGTCTATATTGTCTAATTGTTTGGTTTTACAATTTTTAAAAGCTGATCTTGTGCTATTAAGATTTAGTTCCAGATATTAGTTTTCGGTCACGGTTTTCTGTCTTCTTTTTTCAGATCTTCTCAAATAAGTTTAATCGGATTCGATTACCTATTATAAATGAAATGACCTGATAACCAAGAAAGTTTGGTTCAATATGTAACATTCGATGTTAATTGATTGTGCTTAAACTATACGTAAGAAAT
This sequence comes from Topomyia yanbarensis, assembly GCF_030247195.1. Classification (NCBI taxonomy): domain Eukaryota; kingdom Metazoa; phylum Arthropoda; class Insecta; order Diptera; family Culicidae; genus Topomyia; species Topomyia yanbarensis. The sequence continues at coordinate 343,008,239 of NC_080671.1, forward strand.
AAATTTGATTTATTATTACTCTAAATGTACTAAGAAAATAAATATTTTATAGTAAGTAGTATAGTCCTACGTCTACAGTTCGTGCAACCCCATAAGGCTGCCCCTTGTAGTTTTTTTTAACAATTGGTGTGTTCTCGCTTGTATTTTGTTTGTCTAGTGCATTTCATTTAGCCAACGAATGTGGGAAATTGTGGAATAGTGTGTAAGTATAGTGGAACAAGATCTCTGACCTAAATTCTTAATGAAAGTCAGATTGTGGTAAGTTTTGGTGTGCAATTCCAATTTCACCATTGAGTCTTCCTATAGTTTGGTGGTGATTACCTAGTATACTGAGTTTATGTGAGTAGATAATGAATCCGAAAATAAGTATTTTTTTGTAATTTTCATATTAGACAATTAAGGTTTTTAAATGGCGCGTTCCGTGGGCGATTTAGGGGTGATTTAAGGGTGGGTAGGGCGGCAAAAAATGACGGCGGCAAATCGCTCAAATGTTGAATTTGAAATAGCCTCCCAATTGCCAGCAATTTGCTGGCAAATTGAAGGGCAATTAGCGCATCCCAGTTGGCAAATAGCCCCCCGTTAGCCAGCAACTTGCCCTTTTTGACTGGGGCATTAGCTAAGCGGTAAAGAATGGCTGGTAGCAACTGGAAAAATTATACTGGAATAGTCTGTTTGAAAAGCACTTTTCAGTTCTCGTTTTCATCCTGCGGCTGCCAATACAGATTGGAGATATCCATAGCTGAGTCAGTCTGCTGGGGCAGGCAGTTTTTTTAAATATTCTGGTTACAGTTGAAAATCGAAATATTGAACTTGCGCCTTACGTTTTTTCCCTTTTTGCAGAGTGGGCAACTAATGCGCATCTTATGCAATGAGGTATATATAGGTGTGGCAGAACACACGGTTTGCTAGTGTTGGCAACCAAAAATATGTAAACAATCCAGAAGCACAACGGGTCAACGTCATAGCGGTCACACGATTCAATGGGAGCGGAACGACCGCTATGACGAAAGCAAGTCAATTTATACTGTGATCACTCACACCACTCATGTAAGATTCATCTCACGAATACCAAAGTGCCATCTTCGCCAGACCTGTATATAAGACATTGCATCTTATGTACATGTTAGAGAATTAACTTGCCCATCACCTACACCAGTTGCGCACGCTGAGAATAGGGGAAAAATCGAAAGGCACAAGTTCACTATTTCGATTTTCAACTGCAACCAGAATAATGAAGCGTTCGGTCAGTTCCTAAAAGATCTACACGCGGAAATCTTTCCTATTCTCTTGAAACCATTATTATACGCTGCCTCCAAAATATGTAGCCCTTTAATAAATATTATTATTTTACTTTAGAAATGTTCACTATAAACGATGTGCTCGGAGACTTCATGAATGATACAAACAGTTCTCCAAACGAAAATCTGTATACTTCACATCCTTGCTCTTGTTTGAGTACTATGGCTCTAAATTTTCATAACTTTCCCTGCCCAGTAATCTCTAGCTAATTTAATGTCGTTTAAATGTAATCCCTAGCTAATTGAATGTCGTTTAAATGTAAAAAAAATACAATTTGCTTCAATATCTAATATCTATTTTTCAAAAAGGAAGTAATATTTGGAAATCGTAATTTATGCATTCTACAATACATGAATATAATATTCGAGATATTGTTGATTAGAATACGATTTTCACAAACGCAAGCCTCATAGGTGCTTTGCGTTTGTTTTCCTATTGATCGTTTCATTCCATTTGCCATTCTTCTCAGTCTAATTCCGGTGCGAAAAGAACCACATTTCCGAATTATCTGACATACTCGCGCAATTGCACGCTGCAGGAAATTTGTACAAGTGCATTCTGTTGGTTGAATGAGAACTCGAAAGATGGTTCTGGAATCACCAAAATGATGTTGTCGAAAATTTGTTCGTGGAATTTGACAGTGGGATATCTTGTACTTTATCATCTTTGGCGAAAGCTACACCAAAACGAATGATGAAAATATTTTCATTTATCGAACAAAAGGACGGCCTTCCATCTGCATTGTAAAGTCAATAAATAGGAACACCATGATGAAAACCGTGCTCGGAAATTTAAGAATGATCTGGTAAAGTTAACCAGAACAAATAAAAAGTTGATCGTCGCCGGTGACTTAAATGCTCGTCATGAAACCTGGAGAAACCATCGCCGGAATAAAAATGGAGAGCTGCTGTTCATTGACTCCCAGTTGGGGTACTATACAATCAACGTTCCTTTGGACCCAACATATATATCGCCATCCGGAATCCCATCGACCTATTCCTGACGAATGCTGACTCCCACATCAATGACCCAGTCACAATTGGTGAGCTGAGTTCGGACCACTATCCTGTCGAGCTCCAGATCAGATCCACTCCGTTACGTCGGCCAAGAAATCATAGGAAGGATTACCACCACGTCAACTGAGTCGAATTCTAACGAAGAGTCGACCATCGAATCAACACAGAAGTCTCCCTGGCGACGCCCGAGGACATCGACCATGAGCTAGCGACACTCCAAAGTGAAATCGAAGCAGCCGAGAACGAGTGCATCCCAAGAATAACTACTAACGTGAGTAATCTTTTCCAAATTGACCCAGTGACAAAAATGCTGATTACAAAAAGAAATACTATCAGAAGAAGATTCCAAAGATCCGGTAATTTAAATGAGAAACATCTAGCAGCTAGGCTAACAAAAATAATTCGTGACAAAATCGAACGCCTGAAAAACGAAAAATTTCAAAACGATCTGTACAAACTAGACTCCCGTTCCAATCCCTTCTGGAAACTTACGAAAGTGCTAAAATCTAAACCTCAACAAATCCCCCCGTTGAAAGTAAATGAATCTCTTCTTATCTCCCCTGGAGAAAAATCAAATGCTATTGCGCAACACTTTGTAGCGTCACACAACTTAGGCAATACTATGAACAGTCCCATGGAGCCACAAGTGCACGAAACAATGGTGATACTCAATAACACGCCCTGTTATATACCAAACAACAAAAAGATTTCCTTAGACGAAGTTAGATTAGCTCTCAAAAACTCCAAAAATATGAAGGCCCCGGGACTGGATTCCAGATTCAACATTGTTTTAAAAAATCTAAGCATTCGAAGCCTAACCCATTCTAACCAATATTCTCAACAAATGTATGGACATCCAATATTTCCTGACCAACTGGAAATGTGCAAAAATTGTCCCTATTCCGAAGCCGGGAAAAGAAGCAACGTTGGCCTCCAGCTATAGGCCAATTAGCTTACTGTCCTCTTTGAGCAAACTCTACGAGAGGCTCATCCTTGATCGCTTTCTAGAACATGTCAACAGTAACAGAATCATTCCAGAAGAACAGTTTGGTTTTAGGAAAAAGCACTCTATTTCTCACATGCTTTCTCGGGTCATTAAATTCATCCGGCGAAATAAGACCGTATCCAAGTCCACGATAATGGTGCAGCTAGACATAGAAAAGGCCTTCGAAAATGTCTGGCATGAGGGCAGTGGCGTAGCTAGGAGGGGTTTTGGGGGTTAACCCCAACCCCCCCCCCCCCCCCCCCCCAAAACCAAAATTAATTGGATTGAAAAAAAAATGATACTGACGAATTTAATTTAATATTCCACAAAATATTTTTGGAAAAATATTCTCTGATCACTACATTGAGAACTGTGTTTAAAGCGTCATGAGAATTTTTGGAAAATTGTGGGAAGGGGATCTTGTAACTTATCTTTTAGCCAAAATCCCATAGTTGTTAAATTACTTCAATGTAAAATAAAATAACTGTCTGAATTATTATGAGCTTATTTTTGGAAAGATGCTTCAAAATATGGATTAGAGACAATTTTTCGAATGGGAATCTAAATTTGAATAGGTTGATTGCATATAAAACATAAGCTTGTTTACCGAAAACTTGCATACATTTCAACATTTGCTGAAAATGTATTTTTTTAGATTGTGTAGAGTTTAGACAACAATTCAATATGGTTAACAACAAGAATAACATTTCAGAAACTAGTTGAAAGCTGATGTAATTTTGTCTCTAGCAGGTTAGGATCGGTTTTATGAGCATTGGATTTTTGTTGTATTATCAACTATATGAATAGCCTCTTAGCAGGATGCAGAGTTCGAAAAAAATGACACCCCCATATGAATGATGAATGTGGGATGCATTCAGTGTATAAAATTTCCCCTTCTATTATTATTCTAAACCTGTCAAACCATCCATTCTGAGCTAAGACGATTCATGCGTTCATTTATTTATTCCTTCTGGATTTCAACGAAGTCATTCGTGTAATGCGAATAGTTCATTTTAACGTCAGTCGGTGTCGTTTGTTTTATCAGCACTAACTTGACGCATTCAATTCATTTTCGTGCTGGTGATCTGAATGTTGTGGAAAAAATCGGTTTCATTTACATTGACTGAATTTTTTTGTTTTTTTTTTGCGACTGGCGAAACATACCCGAAAATGGCGGAAGAAAATACTACGGTTAAAGATGCCAAAAGACGAGCTGGTAACAAGCGCTCCAATGTTGATATTGCTGCTGAATTTGTGGTTCAAGATGGAGAGAAAGCTTTTTGCAAGATAGATGCTGGAAGCGGTTGTTCGTACATGCAGGTCAAATACGATGTTGGAAACTTTATTCGCCATTTCCGAGCTCGGCATGCGGCGAGGGCAAACGAAGTTGGCCTGCTGAACATACTCTTTCAGCATCCATCGGCGAAAAAGCCAAGGCTTATCGCAAAGCGCCCTATTGCTATCGACAAGCCTTTACTCCTCGATTCCGCTATAAAAATGGTATCATATCACCAGCTGCCGCTAGCATGTTTTGAATGGGAAGGAATCCGACAAATTTTTGAACCCATAGGAGCTGCAGTTGGATGTAAAATAAATCCAACCAACATAAAGGTACACATGCATAACATCGCACACAGAATCAGAGACCTTTTAATAAAAGAGATGAAGAATAAGTTGGTTTCGGTAAAAATTGATTCAGCCTCACGCTTCCATCGACACATTATCGGCATCAATGCACAATACGTGCTCAACAGCAAAGTTGTTATAAGAACTCTTGGTAAGTCAATAATAGTGCAAAAAATTATCACCTCAAAACAAACGAGTTTTTACTTTTCAGCTATGATTGAAGTTAAGGAAAGCCAAACAGCCGCTTTTTTGAAAGGAAAGATCTTGGAAACATTGCGTAGTTTCGGAGTGCCTATCCAGCAGATATTCTCCATAACTTCCGACAACGGTGCTAACATGTTGGCGGCCGTTCGATTGCTAAAGACAGAGTTAGAGCAAACGTTGTTGGAAGAATTCGAAGAAGATGATGACGACACAGAACAACGCGATCTAACAGATGAGCTATGCACTGAGTTCAAGGTGAGGTTGAACTTGGTCCGTTGTGCTGTTCATTCACTTCAGCTGGCCGTATTGGATGTGGTCAAAAGAAGTGACGAATCTGTCAAGAAGGTTACTGGAGTGGCAAAAAAATGCAAACTTACCAGATACAAGACACATTTTGAGTTTCGGAACGCCCAATATCCACCAGTTTGGAGTCAAACTCGATGGGGTGGGATTTACAAAATGCTCGAGTCGTTCAGAGAACAGAAATAGTTCTTTACTGAACTTTCTGAGCAATTCCCAGAGCTTGGTAAGTTTTCCCATATTAACTTGTATATCATTAGCTGTTCTTCTAGTTTGGTGAAAATGTGTCTTTTGGAATGAGCTATTTCTTTTCTAGATCTCAATAATAGCTGGGAATTTATAGAGAACTATGTCGACGCGTTCAAACCTGTATATATTTGCACAAAAAATATGCAGGTTGGCCATGTTTCCCTCCCTGACTTCTACATGGCATGGTTGCTGGCTATCAGTGAGGTTCAAAAAATTGGAAACAATCCTTTTGCTTTGGAGCTGGTAGAAGCGTTGACGAGTCCGTTGAGTAACCTTCGTGACTCCCGAGCATTTAAAATGTCGCTCTATTTAGATCCTAGATATAACTATTTGGGATCTAACATATTTACGTGCGATGAGAAAGTGCATGTTCAGGTGTGCATCAAACTTTCTTATTTTTATTATTCGTTATTAACGATTGTTTCTATCTCTGCAGGAATACATTATGGACACCTGGAACCGGCTTGCTGAACTTGATCCATCTCCAAGCTCAAGCCGAACTAATGAACCACAAGCAGAGGCTAAAAATGATGAGTTTGATCAATTTCTCACCGGTTTATTTGGGGGTTCAATGCCAGTCGAGTCTGGTCAAAAGCATTCCAACTTTTTACAACAGCTGAAGGCTCTGGAAGTGGAGCCACGACAAAGTCACAACTATGACTCATTCCAGCATTGGATTTGATGTGTCCACCCTCACTACTGAATATTTCCATTTGCTTCACCTATAATTGAACTCATTGTTTTGTATCAATCATTGAACATAACGCCCGGATAACGCAACCGATAAGTGTCGTCGCGGTAGACGGGTAGAATAAAAGGAATTGTCACTTCCGTGAGAACTGTTACCCGAACTAGTCAACTTTTCCCTTTTCTCTTGAGAAACACCTTTTTCTTTAGGATTAACCGAATGCAAACACACCCGGAACTCTCCCGAGTTGCAATGGTTGTTTTGGCGGTTCCATCGAATCAAGTCTCAGTAGAGAGAGCTTTCAGTGCTCTTGGACTGGTTCTATCTAATCGTCGTACCTGGCTTGCAGAAGACACCCTTGCCAACATACTCCTGGTTAAACTTAACAGAGAGCTCTTTGACCAAGCGATGCCAAATTTATATAACTGGAAAGAGCCAGATATTTCCATTTAACTAAAGTAATAGACTTTAATTTAAGAATGTTTCATGTACATAATTTAATTTATTTTCATTTTCTATTAAGGTTAGTTTAATTTTATTTTCTAATCTTTTTGCTTTTCTGGATTCTTTATACTTCTAAATCTATATTTTTATTGTTAAATGCCAAAGGAGTACAAATATAATGGACTAAAACAAATGAACAATACACGGATATTATTTTCGTACACTCAAAGCAAACCACGTTTACAAATAATTATTTGAAGCTTCCATGTATTAATCAAGGAATGAACGAACCATTTATTTAAATCTATCCCCGACGTTAACTGAAATTTAAAACTGTATGCGATGAAATTCTTACATTTCTAATTATTCCAAATTAGAAGGTACTTGACCATAGCTAACCAGACAATCATTGCGGTAATACCCTTCGGTAGGAGAACTATGCTATTAGCGCGAGGTATTTTTAGGCCGCTGATTAGAGATGGTCGGGTTTCAGTTTTTTCGAACCCGAACCCGACCCGAACCCGAGAGCTTGAAAATTGAAAACCCCGAACCCGACCCGAGCCCGAAATTATAAATTTTGAAAAACCCGAACCCGACCCGAGCCCGAAAATTTTAAAATTGAAAAACCCGGACCCGACCCGTACCCGAGAATGAAAATTTTGTAAAACCCGAACCCGACCCGATCCGGAGAATTTTAAAATTTGAAAACCCGAACCCGACCCATAACACATAACACTAAAACTTACTGTAATGTCACAGTGAAAATCATGGTTTTGTTACTGTACATTTCTATTCGGGAAGTCACTTATCATTTAGTCTTGCGCAATGAGTTGAGAACAATTTATTCATTTGAAGGTACAACGAATGCTACGAAAAATCTGCTGATAGATTTTTCGACGCGTCAAAAAATAGAACAGAGACGATGGCATCCATAGAGTCTTGATTGCTTTCAACTTCATTTTATAGAATAACTCTGTAGAAGACACAGTACTAGTAGTACGAGATATTCGTCAGGTTATAGCGACAGTAGCGATGTTTTTTCACGATTAAATAGATGATACTGAAATTGGCCCTGAATCGGTGAATTCTGCAGATGAACAGGAAACGCTCGATAGTGTCACGGAAAATATTCCAATTGTTACTACTGAAGTTGATGCGAATGTGCCAGGTGAAGGAGCGATGATTGAAATTAGGGTGAAGTGCCTATTTTCACCATACTAAGCAAGGTGCCTCACTAATTCGTTAATTTCTTGCTCTACAATCAATTGAATACGTAAAAATTGACATCAACAGCTTTGCTTCGTTGTTAAGAACCAACATAATAACACAAATGAACTGAAAACAGTGAAATTCTCGTGTTTGAGCGCAACGAAAACTCGAATCGAGTGCCCCTATTGTTGCGCTACCATTTGACTCAATGCGTTGAACGAAGATGGCAGACACTGCTCTAACCAACTGCTTCAAATGGGTAGGGCGATAATAGAAACATGGCGCAAATGGGCTCATCACCCTATATGCCCTGCAAAAAATATAATAACATTTTGCAACAAAATTGGGTTTGACTCAACATTTCAAATGCATTATTTTGAACGTTTCTTATATTTAAAACAACGGAATGTACAATTTGAATTGATAAAATAGTTTTTTTCGTTTCAATGTTTGATATGTATTGATTCAAATATTTGTATTGTTTAAAGCAACAAAACGGACTTATTAAAACAACAAATTTGTATTTTTGTTTGGATTGTTGTGATGATGAGATCAACAAAACATTTTTTTGATTTAACTTTTTTCATGTTTAACCCAATAAATTATTCAGAGTTATTTCGACATTTGTTTTATTTATATTAACATACATTTTTTATTGAACACAGAACAATTTGATAAATTTGTTGTTTTAACCCTCATATTATTTGACTTTAATAATTATTTTTCTGCGTGATTCTCTGACGCGTTTTTTATGTCACATCATTAGCGTTAGGACTATCTATAATGGGGTATCTAAATTATATTATGCTTCAGATTATACGGTAAGCGCGCCAGTAGAGATGCTTCGACATCTCCAACGGAGCTTTCGAAACGACTCCAAACTTTAAAAAATCCGTCAATGGCTTCAACAGAACACACAATTTGCGATTAATTCCTCAAGAGCGTGGAAATTCATATATTTTCATGGAGAAATCCGGATCATGCAACGGCCCAGCCCGGGGACAATCTGTGAGTTCAATATATGGGAATTTGTCTTTGTAGTCAATGGTTGAAAAGCATCTCGTGGATCGCAACTATGCCAAGAATATACAAATCGTGCTGCCTTGAAATTTAATTATCATTTTAATTCATGTTTCTATTTATAATATACATAGTTAAAACAATTATAATTCAATATGTAGCAAAAAGTACTACTATTCAGTATACTCGCGACACCCACTTTTCCATTTCTCGCGACTGTCAAAACGACCAATCAGGAGCGGATCAATAGATAGTTTTTTATTGTCTCTACTTCCCTTAGATTTTCACTCGCTATGCTGTAGATACGATTTGCTGTAGGCTTTAGCCGAGTTTCACGCGTTTACTCTAACCGCGGCCTAAGTATCAGTTTTAAAGTACCTATCGAAATTTATAATAAAAAGTTGAACCAATATTTTCCGAGAAATTTCTGTGGACTTGGTTTGTTACTAATTATCATGACAAATAAATTTCAAAAAGATTTTAGATTTGAAACGTATTGTTGAATACTCTAAAATGAATGTTCGTTTAAAAACAAAAATAATTCAGGTAGCTTGCGAATCTGAAGAGAGGGAATTTTATACAAGAATGAAAAAATACAATATTTGAGCACCAGAAAACAACGACGATTTCTAGCGATTCAAATGTGCTAACATTTAGAACGGTTATATGTGTCATATATTCGTATCAAGAAGTATAATACACTACTACAAAAAGACACTGGGTTTTGTGTACAGACGCCAACTGCATCAAGAAATGGTTGGGTTGTTTTGTTCAAAACCCGAACCCGACCCGACCCCGATCATTTCTAATTTGAAAAACCCGAACCCGACCCGAGCCCGAAAGTTCAAAATTGCAAAAACCCGGACTCGACCCGAACCCGAGATTTCCAAATTTGAAAACCCGGAACCCGACCCAAACCCGAGAAGCTTAAATTTATAGAACCCGTACCCGACCCGAAACCCGTCGGGTTCGGGTCGGGTCCGGGTTTCGGGTCCAAAAACCCGAACCCGACCATCTCTATTATACACCCATGTGAAGGTGAGCGTATCGCTAGTAAAAACACTATTGGATACCTATTGATACTACATAATACTTTTTAGATGACAATTCAAAAAAGAGCAAATGTAAATGGAATGAGCAAACGTTCTTTGAAGTTAGATTTGCTTAAGATCATTTTTATTCAGGATGGGCTCAACCATCCTCTTCATTGTGCCGAGAAATTGCGATCCTAGTACCCAAAGTGGTTTACGAAAAACAGAAAAATTTTGTTTTAGGAAAGACCTCCAATAGCGTGTTTACTTAGAGCCGATTTCGTCACCCTCCCTTAACTTTCAAACCATAGTTCCCAGTGCGTTAAACCTGGTTTAAAAGTTAAGCGAGGGTGAAGCAATCGGTCCTAAGTGAATTACGCATTGTATCGAGTATTTATTGTGTTGATAGAGACAAGTTTTACTTACATTCAATTTGGATTAAAATGAAAACATTCTCTTGAGACCCATTATTATTTTTTCCTCATTATAACTTTCCAGAAAAGTTTTATCTAAAAAAAAAAGGAATTTTGAGTACAATATGTGATTGTCAAGATTACCCTTTTTTGATTTCAATGTGTACAGTTTACTGTTGGGTCTTCTTATCTCCAGCTGGAGCCGTAGTAAATACAGCCTCAAGAAAAGAATCAACTTGACGTCCTACTGTTGTAATGCTTCTGAGTGTCAAAGATGAATAAAGCCTACTAGACCCAAAAATTAAATTTATCGTTGCAATGCTGCTTTCAGAGCTCAACTCAGGTGTTAAACAATAGATACAGTGTACTGAGATGAAAAGTCTCATTAGCTTCAAGCTTGAGCGGTCATAACGACCAGTGTGGTAGTATACTGTAAAATCAAACCCCCCGTTAATATATTTTTTAGTCTGAACTCGCAATGCAGTTTTGCGACTACTAAAGACCAACAAACGTGGGGTTAGATTCGGTATCCGAGTTGATTTGACCAGTATAGTAACATACCACAAAAAACCACATTAAATTAGTAAAGAAACTACTCTCTCCCTGCTAGCTCTGGAGTACTTGCAAGTTTTTGTGAATACTGCAACAAACCTTTTGTTCTTTTACATAATTCAAATTATGCCAGTATTTCAACTTAAAGCTTAGAAGTACAAAACCAATGCTACACTTTAATATACTTGCAGAAATAATCAACAATATCGATCATCATGGCACGCAACTTTTTTCTTGGAGATGCATATTGAGAAATTTCTCTCCATCGGTCGTAAAAATGTACGAAGATTCCTTACATTCATTTCAGTTCAATTGAACTGAAAGGATTTTTAGGTGTTTGTTTACATCCTCTGCATGCATGAACGAATGAATGTAGAAGGCAACATAAAAAAACGCACTCAAACACTGGAAAATTGAATGCAGTGCAGGCAAATGTTAGTTCACTTCAGCTTCGTCAGGCTAAACTGGTGGTGAATGGAATTTTCTCACTTGTGGTATATTTTGGGAGATGAAAATGAGTTTTTTTTACTCTGGCAGGATGCAATGAATGGCGTACTAAATTTTTGTGTGCTACGTACTAGTACTGCAAGTTGTGAGGTTGACTAATGAAGAAAAGTAAAATTAATGCTCGATAAATTTTCAACGATCACGATCACATTCATTCGTAACTGCCAAATTTCGATGTTAAGTAACATTGAAGAATTTCAAAACGTGAAACTGTTCATCTGCTGATAGAATAATTTTGACGGTTAATCCTCCTAGAAGTAATTATAGAGAAGAATTACTCTTCAAGCAAATTTGGGTCGAGACTTAATGTCTCCAGCAAAGTTTTCGACACTTTTCAAACAACTTTGTCAAAGACATAAATAATATGTGGGATATATTCAGAGTATCGAAATATAGTAGTAGAAAACCTTTACAACAAGCTATTCTGAAATTACTGTATTTGATAAATCTCTTCTGCGGTAATTAAATAATAAATTCACATTGCGTTCAAGGTGCCTTTGAAGCTTACAAAAAAATAAGGGAACTGGATTTAAAACAAATAATTCCCAGATATAAAAAGGACTCAAAAACACAAAGAGTGATTCCATTTTCAGGAGCCATTCAGCATCAATTCGGCGCTAGCTTAGTCCGCCCACCAAGTTAGTGTCGGATTCTGATGAGATGAAGTCGAAACGCAAGTTTCAGTTCCATCCATCCATATTTTAGTTATAGGTTTTGTGTTCTCAACTCGCAATGATTGTTTCAAACAATTTTATCCGTAGCGCAGAAAAAAATAGTTTTCACCTAAGTTTTTCTTCACTAAGGAGAAATATAGCAGGCCCAGTCCATTAAAATCCCTATATGTTGAATTCATGTAGCCTTCATATTTTCAACAAAATTGTTTGAAATGACATTATCAAAAACTTTGCTGAAGGCACCATGTCTCTTAATATTTTTGAAAAATTAATTCACCATAATTACCTCTATGAGAATTAATCACTAAAATTTCTATATCAAATCAGGTGCTGTTTTATGTTGATAACTTCCCGAAGTTGTCAAACCTTCAAAGTCAAGGATTATTATATTAGGTGATCTTGAACGTTGAAATTTTTTTAGATCATTTATCCCACTTTAAAAGATCGCAATTTTTGACTTCATTGACATATTATACAAGAAAATAATCTATAGAGGTTTGAAAACTGTTCCATGTTGATCCTTCTTGTTTGTAGACTGGAATGACATCTGTTAGACTACTTATGTTTTTGAGTTTTCAATAATTTATCAAACTCATATTAAATTTTAGCATTTTTTCAAAAAATTTGCGATTTTCATCAAAACCCCCTCCAAACCAAATTTCTGGCTACGCCACTAGTATGGGTTAAAGCACATATCGCTGATGAAATCCACATTTTTGTCTCAGTGTACTTTCCACCGGATCTAGCTTGCAAATCAACATATGAGATTTTCTTTCAAGCAGCTGAAGAAACAATCTCTAATTTTCCTCCAGAATTTAAAGTTCATATTTATGGTGATTTTAATCAGCGCAACATAGATTTTATTCCTGACTCTGAAAATGAGAGCATTCTACTTCCTGTCGTTGGTGAAAACGAAACATTACAATATATGTTTGAGAAAATTGCATTGCTAGGACTCAATCAAATAAACCATATAAAAAATCAACACAATCGATATTTAGATCTGCTATTGACAAACATTAATGAAGATTTCTGTGTTGATGAATCTCATTCTCCCTTATGGAAAAATGGAACGTTTTACACAGCAATAGAATTCTCAATTTTTGTGCACAAGAATCATAATTTCATTGATTGTGACTTCGAGGACGTCTTCGATTATAGAAAAGCAAATTATGAAAATATTAAATATAAATTAAGCAGTGCTAATTGGCAGTCCCTTTTAAAGAATCAAGTGAACGTTGAATGTGCAGTGGAGATCTTTTATAATATTTTATGGCAAATAATACAGGAGGAAGTTCCACTCACGAAAAAACGACGAAATCATGCATCCAAAAATCCAGTTTGGCTCAATAAGGAAATTGTTAATTTGAAAAATCGGAAGCAAAAAGCTCACAAAATTTACAGAAAACACAATAATCAGGATAATTTGGAAAAATACCTTAACATTCGTGACCAACTAACTTTGGCTATTTCTTCGGCACTAACTATATATAATGCAAAAACTGAAAATGAGATCAAGTCATGCCCAAAAAACTTTTTTAATTACATCAAAACTAAGTTGAATTCATGCAACTTCCCATCAAAAATGTCTTTATCTAAATCATCTGGGAAAGAGGGTGACACTTCAAAAGATATTTGTAATCTCTTCGCAACATTTTTTCAAGAAACTTATTCTAACTATTCAGACAATGATCGTGACTTTGAATATTTTTCTTATTTTCCGGATTATTCAAGGGATGTTGGTGTCAGTCACATTAATGTTCAAGATATCTTGTCTGGTCTCAATGATCTAGATGCCACTAAAGGCTCAGGACCTGATGGAATTCCACCTGCTTTCATAAAGAATTTAGCAACTGAGCTTACGTCACCTTTATTCTGGCTGTTCAATAAGTCACTAGAATCTGGTATTTTCCCAAAAGATTGGAAAAAATCTTTTTTAATACCTATTTATAAATCGGGTAAAAAATCTGATATTCGCAATTATCGTGGAATTTCCATTCTGTCTTGCTTTCCCAAACTTTTCGAATCCATCATAAATAAAACCATTTTCAACCAAGTCAAACATAAAATAACAAATTCACAACATGGGTTTTTTAAAGGCCGTTCAACTAGTACAAACCTTTTAGAATTTGTTGATTACTCGTTAAATGCCATGGATAAAGGAAATCATATAGAAGCTCTTTACACTGACTTCAGCAAAGCTTTCGATAAGCTGGACATTCCCATGTTAATATTCAAACTTGAAAAATTGGGAATCGAGATGAGACTCCTCAATTGGATTAAGTCGTATTTAACAGATCGTCAGCAAATAGTAAAATTCTATGAGATGAAATCTGATATAATTAAAGTTACTTCGGGGATTCCTCAAGGTTCACATTTAGGACCTCTTCTTTTTATTTTATATGTCAACGACATCTCTCTTATTTTAAAAAACATTAAAATTCTCATATATGCGGATGATATGAAGCTATTTTTAGAAATTAGAAATAATAATGACTATAATGTTTGTCACAATGAAACACAAATCTTTTATACATGGTGTTGTAAATGTTTACTGGAATTAAATGTTAAAAAATGTAATCTCATGACTTTTAACAGAAAACAAATCACGGCTTCCGTGTCATTTACATTAGGTAAACAAACCGTTCAGAAATGCGATAAAATAAGAGATTTAGGAGTTATCTTAAATAAAAAATTAAAAATTGTGAAACATTACAACACAATTGTTCATAAAGCTAGTAATATGCTTAATTTTATAAAACGCTTCGGATATCACTTTCAAGATCCTTACACAATTAAAACTCTTAACGTAGCATATGTTCGGTCAATTTTAGAATATTGTAGTATTGTTTGGTCACCATTCATAAAAAAAACACGAAGTGAGAATTGAGTCAATCCAAAAACAGTTTCTATTATATGCACTACGCAAGTTAAGATGGACAGTATTCCCTCTTCCATCTTATGAAGCACGTTGTATGTTAATAGATATTCAAACATTGAAAGAACGTCGGGACTATGCTATGATCTCGTTTCTAAACGATATCGTCATGCAGCGTATTGACTCATCTTACATATTGTCAAAATTAAATTTATATGCTCCTACTCGTCAATTACGCAATAGAAATTTGTTCCCGATAGGTCATCACCGTACAGACTATGCTAAATTCGGACCACTAAACTAGATGATGGCTGTGTATAACGAGCATTGTGAAAGTATTGACCTTACCATGCCCCGAACAAACAAGTTTAAAACAGTTTTTCAACTCTTTACGGCATCATAGTACATAGAAATAGTTTACAGGATAGTATATAAACAATTAATATTTGTATAATGTAGTCTACACTTGATTGACGAAATAAATAAATAAATTTGATTTATTTGAATCATTTGATTCATTTAAAAAAAATTGCAACGTAAAAAAAATAATAAATGAACGTCTGTAATCTGTGATCTCATAAGTTTCCTCAGTATCCAGGGGTTATTTACTGTTAATCAGTAAATAACCAGTAACCCACCTTAATTTCTTTCTGAATTTCTGATCCAGCTCGATTTGTCTTTATATTTTCACAAATCTCGTTGGAAATACATCAAACATTACGAAGACTGACGTTTTCTGACGGGCGGTTGCAAGTATATTTTCAAAACAGTTTTTATTACGGAATCGAATAAAATCTTTAAAATAACAGTTTCACAATCTTGTGATAACCACAATAAGCACTCAAGATAAAAAAAAAATTTCAAGCAACTTTTCATGTTCTAAAGTAGGTAAAATCGTCTAGAACAAAGTTAGCTGCCTAGCAGGTCTTCTAAAAATAAGTTTTGTCGTTGTGGTACGAGAATATTTTTTTTATTTTCCAGGAAATGGCATTACGCCAATTCCAGGAAATGATACATTCCGGGAAACGATTTTCCGGGAAATGATACGTTCCGGGAAATGGTTTTCCGGCAAATGCTACATTCGGGGAAACGATATTCCGGGATATAATACATTCTGGGAAATAGTTTTCCAGTTAATGGTATACCGGGAAATGTTGTACAACACTGGAAATGAATGGGCTGACGAATTAGCCAGGGCAGGTGCAGCGATTGACTTCGTTGGACCTGAATCTGCCCTTCCTATATCGGCAAATTGAATAAGAAAAAATCCGGTCCTGTGATTTCAAAAGATCTACATTTTTCGAAACTTCACTGGTGATCAGGGCTTTAACCGCCCACTGCAAACTTAATTGTCACGTGACAACTATTCTGCGCGCCGAGTCATTTTCATGTGATCTTTGTGAATCCGACTGCGGTGCTTCATACCATATGATATGCATTAGGGTGTCCCAAAATGACATCATGTTAAAAAAAGTCATCGGGCTCACTTCTTAAATGAAAGGTTAGGTTATTAGGACCACTTTCTTCTTCGGAATGAGCTTGCTAGAACGCTTCCTACTGGTGGCGAATTTTGATTTATTGAAAAATGGGCTGATTTTGGATAAAATTTCAAATTTATGCCTGTTGAAGTGGTCCTGAACTGTCTTAGATTTCTTTTTCAGCATTTTTTATTTTTCTGGAGATCCAAACAGAGAAGATTGGTTAGTTAGTTTGTACAAATTTTGTATTATAAGATAGGCAGAGCCATTAAAACTTAGTAAAAATCTTTGTTAAATAATCTTTTGACATTTCATGATATTCATAAAAAATAACACTGTTTTACAAAATAAAACAACTTAAGTGGGCTTAGTCCGCATATTATTTTTCGGAAAATAGAAGGAAAATGATGAAAAATGTCGTTTTCGCTTGTCTCTAGTACATCAGAATCGGTTTTTATGAGCATTTAACGTTTTTTTTTAAATTATTTTGTATACAAATAGCCACCTAGCGGGTTTGAAAATCACTAAAATTAAACAAATATGTCGAGTTCATGGCAAGTTATGGCGTATATTTGAAGGCTGAATTGATTGGCGTATTTACATTTTGTATATAAAGCCTCATTTTCATGTTAGGAACTTTGAAGTGAAGAAAAATGCAGAAGAGTGAGGTGAGTGTTGAAAAACTGATATTTACTGTTTAGATCACATAATTCGGAAATAGTCAAATTTGGGGCAAATATCCTCGAAAAAGTTTTACAACAGAATACATCGCATCTTCGGACACAATTGTTTTGTTGAACATGCCTCCTAGAAGTAATTATGGAGAATTAACTCTTCAAAAAATAATTAGAGACTTGGCGTTATTAGCAAAGTTATCATTATTTTTATAATTTAAGTTACAAAAAAAAAATCATCAGATGCTCATTAAACCTCGTCCGGACATACTAAAGACGTACATAAAACGTCATTTTTCATCATAATGTAAAAGGTTATCTAACAAAAACTTAAATAACTCATACCCCATTAGCCGTAGATATACACTTTCTTCAGCAAAATTACGCCCTTGAATTCAGCTCAACTATATAAAGTGTTTTCTGTATTTTTAAAATTTTGTAGATACTCAATTTTGAAGAAAAAAATACTGAAAAACACCAAAAATTTCACATTTTACTAAATTTTAATGGCTCTGGCCCTCTTATAATTCAAAATTTGTACAAACTAACTAACCAATCTTCTCCGTTTGGATCTCCAGAAAAATAAAAAAATGCTGAAAAAAATCTAAGACAGTTCAGAACCCTGTATTCGGGTCAACTATATATAGCAATATATCAACTATATAAAAAGTGTTTTCTGTACTTTTAAAATTTTGTAGATACCCAGTTTTAAAGAAAAAATACTGAAAAACACCAAAAAAATCACTTTTTACTAAATTTTAATGGCTTTGCCGCTCTTATAATTCAAAATTTGTACAAACTAACTAACCAAACTTCTCCGTTTGGATCTCCAAGAAAATAAAAAATGCTGAAAAAATATCTAAGACAGTTCAGGACCACTTCAACAGACAAAAATTTGAAATTTTATCCGAAATCGGCACATTTTTCAAAAAATCAAAATTCGCCACCAGTAGGAAGCGTTTGAGCAAACTCATTCCGAAGAAGAAAGTGGTCCTAATAACCTAACCTTTCATTTAAGAAGTGAGCCCGATGACTTTTTGCCTTTCTTATATAAAGAAAGGCTATGCAATCACTGTAAAAATCGACTTTTAAACCGAGGCCCGGAGCGCCGAGTGTTATACACCATTCGATTCAGTTCGTCGAGATCGGCAAATGTCTCTGTGTGTATGTGTGTGTGTCATTTAAACTCCCACAATTTTCTCAGAAATGGCTGAACCGATTTTCGCAAACTTAGTTTTATCTGAAAGGTATAACGCTCCCATAAGCTGCTATTGAATTTTTAGTTGATCAGACCTCCGGTTCCGGAGTTACGGGTTGAAGAGTGCGGTCTCACAGCAAATTCCCATATAAACTGATACCACCATGATGTTCAAATGATGTAAAACATATTAAAATTGATGTAACATTACTCTAGTTTTTGGGTCTAGATCACTAATGATCAATCAAAGCAGCTTTGACCACATTGGCCACCTATGACGGTTCATTACGCCTCCGGGGAACCCGCCAAGTTCCTAAGCTAATATCACACCCATTCCCCCAACGGTTTTTACAAACTTGATTTCAAATGAAAGATACAGTAATACCATTGACTGCTGCTGAATTTCATTCGGTTCTGACTCTTGCTTCCGGAGTCTCAGGGGTGTTAGTAAGTATACACTGGAATTTCCCATATAAATCGATACAATCGTAATACCTCAGAGGCTAAAAACTATTGAAATGATCACCAAATTACTTCTAATCGCAGATCTAGATCACTGATCGCCAATCAAACATTCTTTGAATATATTGTCCACCATCGACGATTCCGGAAGTCCGGAATTCCGGGCATATTCCACAATTAAAGTCACATCGGTTCTTCGGTGATGACTGAACCGATTTTCTCAAACCAAGTCTCAAATGGAAGGCAAAATATGCAGTTGAGTATTGCGTTTGTGTGGATCCGAGTTCTGGTTCCTGAATTACAGGGTGATACGTACGACCACGCAGCAAATCCCGAATCTAACGAATTCTGCGATGACTGTAAAAAGGTGAATTTTTTTCCAAAATGTAAACCCAACTGTTGAATTTGTAGATCTAGGTCACCAACAGTCATTCAAAGTCTCTTCAGCCACACTGGCCACCATCGACGGATCCTGAAGCATCCAAATTCAGAATAACGGTTATATTGGTTTCTCGAAAATGGCTAGAACGATTTGATCAACTTAGTCTCAAATGAAAGGTGTTGCGTCCCCGGAAACTGATATTAAATTCCATCTCCATCCGACTTCCAGCTCCGGAGTTACGGGTAGTGGAGTGCGATCACATAGAAAACTCCGATTCAAACCGATACCGCGATGAATGCGAAAAGGTGCTCTTATATATACTTACCAAGTGTAATAAGAATGAAAGACATTTCCATAATGTTATATTGTACGTACCAGCTATTACATCATAGTTTGGAGAAATGAGAAAGGCACAATTGCACCTCTAGTAGCGGTAAGCTTGAAATTAGTTGGTACCGCCACACGGTACTATCTTTGATTATAGGCCTGAGTTTAGTCCGGCCTAAGACGTTAGTACGTGTCATTGCAGAAATGGCTGCATCCTGAAACCAAACGAAAACAGTGTAAAAGGCCGCCATGTTCCTCTTGCATACATCTCCATAATTTGAATCAACTTTTTGACATTAATTTGCATTACCATGGCCCATGGTGCACACAAACCATATGAAGGCAAGTAAGCAAGTTTTATCCCGTACGAAAAACAGATGTAATCGAATTTTAAATGCAATTTTTTTAATATTCTTTATCGTCCTATATCTAGAAGGTGCTACACGCTCATTTCGAAACGCCACATCGAAAGGTTATATTGCAGGTTAGCAGAAGTCGAATCATTTTGAAACAAACCGTCGAACGACATTTTATAATTGGATTCATAGATGAAAATTGTTTTCAAATGTTAGTTTACCTATGGCTATCAAAATGAGTGAAGTTTAATT
Organism: Topomyia yanbarensis; assembly: GCF_030247195.1. Lineage (NCBI taxonomy): Eukaryota > Metazoa > Arthropoda > Insecta > Diptera > Culicidae > Topomyia > Topomyia yanbarensis. The sequence goes on from NC_080671.1 coordinate 343,028,463, forward strand.
TGCTCACATTTTTTTAGTTATATTAGTTAAAGAAAAGATTATATTATCACAATTTGTACCCTTTTCTAGTTCTATCTTCTCACAAGAAACACAATAAGCAAGTGGAAGTTTATTTATATTTTTACTGCTGTCGAAGGAGCTCAAAACTAAGATTGAATAAAAAATTGTAAATGAAGCCATGCCATACAGCCTAAGTAACACTTTTAAATATGACGGCAAACAAGCTGCTACTAATATTCTCATTTTGATCGTTATTTAAATGTTATCGGAACTTGCTTATATTGTTTCGTGATTTATACTTTTCTAGCATATCTTGAACGATTTGCATTTCCGCTGAAGTACAAATTTTGGTTTAATACTTAATGATAGAACAGCAAAAAGTTGAATACGCGAAGAAGAATGTCGAATGAAAAACAAGAAGCCGATTGTCACGTCTTGTCTTAGGTTTGGTCCAGTAGATTTTGAGTTATAGTGTATACAGCAAAACAAGTTTTCGATGGCGATTCGCCAAAATCGTGTCGGACTTAAGGGGGGTTGTGTAAAATATTATCGGCAGGTATTTTCGATACAAAGATTGTTTGTCTTTTCAGTTAGGCGCCACGTCGAAAACTTGTTTTGCGGTATACACTATAACTCAAAATCTACAGGACCAAACCTAAGACAAGACGTGACAATCGGCTTCTTGTTTTTCATCCGACATTCTTCTTTTCGCATATTTCCACCTGCCGAAATCTTCTGAACAGTGTTGCTATTTTTTAAAATGAAAATGGATTCTTGTTAATTTATTTTATGCCTGCAATATTTTGTATCTTTAATCCATTATATTAATAATGGTTTTTCAATGTCATGGGTGTTTAGTAAGGTTTGATGAAACCATTTTCTGACAAATTTTAGATTCATTTATTCATTTTTACTCTTTTAACGATAATAATATTATTAGTCAAAAGTAATTACATTATTTTTCTATAAATACACTGCCAAACATCATTTAGCTATCCCTGCAGTAACATTGCGTACGGTGCAAAAAGTCAGAATCATCCAATCAGGAGTTGAACATTCTGACGTAAAATTGGAACAAAAACGACCCCCTCTATTGTCATGTCTTGTCTTAGGACCAAACGTTGATACATTTGCACAGTTGTTTTTCACAGCATTTCACAAGTAATTAAGGGAGCTTTTATTATTTGGTCGATTTTCGATTTTTTCGTGGCACTTTAAAATCAAAGTCCGATTATTGCTAAAAAACGATTAACATGTTATTGTAAAATAATAATATTAAGTAGTTTGCAAAAAGCTCTTGTAGCCTGGGCAATGATGTGAAGAAGAAGAACTGTGCGAAATTCAAAACGATTGGTCCAAGAAATTTTGAGATATGATTTACACCGGATTTCGTCGAGATCGTGTCTGTTTGCATCCAGTATCAGATTCAATTTGTAAATTTATAATGATCAATTCATTATCAGACAGATCGCAGATAATAGGAAGTAACTAATTGTAATTTTTATTAATTAAAATTACTGGACTTTTGGTTTTCAGGCTTGATTGGGTAATCGTGCTGATAATTTGGATTACTTCATTTTCAGCAAAGTAGGTCTTCCATATGCATGGTTAGTAGAGAAGGTGGGTAGGATGGTATAATAAGCCCCACCAGGCTAAAATGTCAGATTTTTATTCCATGGACGACTGATACAAATATTTCAAAAGATTTAGGACATTTTCGACCTTTTTTTAATGTAGAATACATTTAAGGTTTCAATATAGGGGTCCCGTTTCAAAATATCGGCTGCGGCGCCGCGTCAGATTTTGAACGTTAATAACTTTTATCATACTTAACAGAATGATTTGATTTTTAGGCCAATTTGTTGCAAATATGTTCCTCTATGCTGTATTAAAATTTGAAGTATGTATAACATGTACTAATAACAAAAAAAATGCGTTTTGAAAAATCTTTCGAAAACGACTCGGAAAAGTGAAAATTTTCAGCCCATCCCGCACAGAGCCGTCGTTATGGTAGACCAACCGAACAATAAAATAATGAAAAGTTTATATATAGGTCCACTACATGTTTGTTCGTATGGTTATTCGCATTGGGTTGCTTGACGAGAGCACTTGGTGGGGGAAAGACGGCATATTCCTTTGGTTAGGCCATTAGAAGCCGGACGGAAAGGAAAGGCTCATGCACGGCACGAGAACGAGGGAGAAAGCGATAGTAGTGCATATTAGCGCGATTATATAAATATCTGTCGGTCGGTTTTTCTCATCGTTCGTATTCGTTCAAGCACTAGCAAGCAGCCAGTCCACCGAAGAAAAGCAGTCGGCGATGACGACGGCGGAAAAAGTGCCCCAGCTACTGGTGACTCATCGCAACCCGATCAGGAACTGTCGCCCTGCAAGAATTTCGCCCCAACTAAAGGGCAACAGAGTAGGCTATCGTTCCAGCGTCTGGGTCGTGAGATTGTGCAGGACTGCAAAGTCGAGCTACGCTTACAAAGCTCAGTCGTAATGATGCCCCGAGAAGCCAACGATGCCTACTTGGTCGGTTTGTTCGAGAATGCAAAATAGTGCTTTCTAGCTCACCGTGTCCGCGGGGAGTGCGTCTGAATTATGCTCCCGCAATAAAACAATAAACGGTTCTTTACAGGACCAATTAATTGTGTTCTAATAAGAATTAAACTGAAATTTACATTTTATGGTGTATAACAAGTAATTTTCAGAAAGCAATATAAGAAATACGATGTGTGGAAAGAAAGAAAGAGAATTTAAATTATCCTCTCGCTCGTTTTCGTGCACTGCTTTTCCATTCCTTTCTGCTGCTACTACCATCATAACTAAAACGAATGTGCGTGTTCCCCCACCATCTCATGACCAGTGTTGCCACAATTGCATGTCGCTATTACAATTTGAATTATTTTATTGATCCTCTCTAGTATTGATAAAATATAGAACGTGCAAAGTACACTAGTCGCATGCTTTTATTCGAACTTTTTGGCAGCCTCCGTTGATTAACTGCATAAATCGATTTGTTTGTGCAGCTCCTTGCTAGTAGCAAACTAAATAGCCTTTATCAGCGCTAACAAATAAAACAAAAGAATTTAAATTTGTGAAAATCTTTTCCTTCCTTCTTTTCAAATCTGCAACATTCTTTGAAAATATTGTTTGAATGTTGTTATTGAAAAACTGAACATGCAAGTTTGCTAGCACTGGCCACTAGATTGAAGGCGATGGAAAGACAGAATATTCGTTTTGGTTATGCTAGTATTGGTAGCCGAACGGAAAGGAAAGGCGCAGGAATGGCACGAAAACGAGCGAGAGAGCGATAGTAGTGCTTTCTCGTATATGAATATTGGTCGTTCGGTTTTGAAGTAGAATACTTCTAACGTTTCAATATAGGGGCCCCGTTTCAAAATTTTCTGCCAGAATTTTACCCGATTTTTTAAACGTGAATATCTGCCTTTGTACTGAATGAAAAAATAAGATTATTACGCTATCTGATTGGAAATATGTACAACAATTTTGTATCCAATTCGGTAGTATGTACAATTACTAAAAATAGCGGAAATAATGGATTTTATGAAAGTAGTAATTATCTGATCCATGATTGGTTGGTACAATTCGCTCAAAAAGCAAGCGTTGCTGGGACTGCCTCTTTTTCATCGAAAGAACTGTGACGGGTATAAAAAGAGAGCACACAAGAAAAATTCGTTAGTTTGTGTTCTGACGTTGTAAGCGTAGCAGCTGCTGCGTTTCATATCAGCACATTCTTCTATGGTAGGTAATAGATACCATGATTGCCGCCAGGCGCTGATGATTCTAATCACGAAATGACGTGACAATTTTTGTATTTCAATATCACACTATTGACAAGCAAAAATGAACAGATCTCGAAAACGTGAAAACTCCCATACATCAGTCAATCTATCCCCGGCAGAGCCGTCCATAGGGAGCAGGTTGGTAATTCAAACGAACACGAAAGTTATAAATAAATGTGCCGCGTGCCTGTTTGAATCAGTTGTTGCTCTTTTGCCAGACAAGTAACATCGTGCCTATAGCGTCTCGTACGATAGATTTGAGCACCCAGCACACTACTCTTCTATGAATGACGTCATCATCGACTATTTAAAGAATATCATTCCTCGAGCGACTTCATTCTCCCCTCAAACATCGGGTCGTAAAGAACAGCAGTAGCAATCATGCATGTTGACAATGCGCTGCGATGAGTGCTATATTTGATCACTGCTACCGCTGGGGGTGATCCGTGTAACTAGCGCGCGGCTGGAAGAGTTGGCAAACCTCAGTTGAAGCTGACTGCATGTTATTATTGTTAAATTAAAAGCCCTTTTAAGGGCTATAATAATAACAAACAATAAAGAACAAATTGGAATTTTTCCAATCATTGATAGCGATAATCCAATTGCGCAGTTTAAATTCGTTATTTGTTGCTTGCGCGTATATTGACAATCTGAAATTTGCAACAATCTGTTATTTGTTTAAATTTATCCTTCCGAAACAATACAAAAATGTGCAGCTACTTGAAATACATTTCCAGGTTGATCCTGTGATTTATTAAAAATAGTCTTTCGGAAACATAATCCAAAATTCTGCAATGTTTCAGAAAATTGGAGGATGTGACAACACTGCCAGCTAGCGAAAGCCGTACCAAAAAGAATCCGCAAATATTTTTTAGTTATTCTGCATGAAGGCAGTCCTTCCATCATCAGTGCGAAAGTGATAAAAGCCGATGTCACGTTTCAAGTTATCAGTATTTCATATTAGATGCTGAAGAGAAAGGTAGTTTCTTTTCATTTCGAAATATTTATCTGATGTAAGTAACGTGCGGCTGGAAGAGATGGCCTTTTTTTGAAGCTGACTAATTGTTTCATTCTGCATGTTATTTTTGTTAAACCAAAAGCCCTTAGCTAGTTTAGTATTTTTCATTCCATAGCACGCGTGTTTGTGTATCCCACAAATAGTCCTTTTCAGGATTCCACCAATGGTCCTTTTCAGGACCCCACATACAAAACAGTTAATTTGAATGATTCCCTTAAAATCGTTCTTTTTAGGACCCCAAATATAAAACATTTCAGAGTTAATGTTAATTAAACCACCGAATATATAAAGATACATATGTTATACTTTCTTCGTTTACGAATCATTTGATTTATGACCAGTTATTTTTCTATCGTGCTTGCAAACATTTGATTTGATAGCAGGTATTTAAAGATAGATGTACGGTTTTGTTTGTGAGCATCATTAATTTATGTTCCCATTTCACGGATTTGAATAAAACTTTTTTAGAGCTTGAATTTATCACACTATAGGTTATCGATTTTAATTTAAAAATTCAACAATTATCTCTAGTGAAGAATAGCATGCCTGTGTGTAGTTCTGAAACAGTCGATGGCATTAACGGTTTTTAATTTGGCCACGGATAATATTGCTTGCTCATAAAACTGGCTGCATTTTTATTGTCATCGTGGTCGTGTCTTGCACACAACACTTATTTTTTTCAGAGCTGAATAAATAGATTGGCGATGGGGTGCTTTGGTGCGAGAACCGCGCTCTCTTGTTCTTTAACCCTTAAATGCGCAATGTTGTTTTAAAACAACATTGCGAAAACCATCTCAAAATTATCATAGTAACGTATTAAAATTGTTAGACAATTTTGCTTTGCGCCTTTAAGGGTTAAATTATATGTGGCGTCAGGTGCTTGTACAGATAAATTCACCCCGACGCGCATTCCAGTGTGCACCGTGGTGAATTTATCTGTGTGTTTGTTTCCTCCGGCAAGCCGTAATGCGTACTGGTTGTTTCGTTGTGTAAAGGAGATGGTGTTGGCTTATTGGATATTGATAATATGATTTTCTGTTCATGATTTGATACGAGTTACTTCGGAAAGTTTATTTACGAGTTTATAGAGCATTTTTGCACTACCAGGGGAAATTTAAAATACTTGGTCGTCGGAGCAAACTGAGAAAAAGTTTTACGTATCATCATGTTTTAAACTCAGTTAAATAACGGCCCGGAAAACAGATTAATTGTATCCACATTAAGCCCGGCTTATTTTGTGTGCGGCTAAATGACACAATGTGCTTTTTACTTATTTTGTTTGCGAATATCGCGGCTACACAAATGAAAAGCTCCATTATTGTGAAAACTTCACTCTAAGATACCTGCTTGGTTAAGGTTCGAGCATATTATTATTTATGAAAACATGGGGTAAAACGCGCCTCCTAAGGAAATATGATCATAGCTTAGCTATAGAACATTAATTGGGAGAATTTAATAAATATAATTCAACCAACATTTCCCCCTGTAATCGCAATCATAACGCTTTGAAAAATGTTCAAAATTTTAATGATTCACAACAACAACGGAACAGAAAGCTCGTTGGACTAACACGTAAATTTGTTTTCTGTTGAGATTTCACAAAAGTGTAGCTTTAAATCGTCTTAGGTTATGCAATTATTAGGTTCTGTTTTAGATTAGAAAGATGGGTAGGTAATGTCAACGACAAACCGAAATGAAGTAGCATACGTTTTAAATTGTTAATACGAATGCTGCAATTTTTACTAATTTCTGAAAGGCGTTATTAAAATAAGTTATTTCGGTATTTCTAATGGAAATAGAGAAATAACGGTACAAGTATATACGACTCTCTACTGTTGCCAAATGATTTGATTCACTCTCATTATATGGTCTTTGCAGGGTTACCATATGAGAATAAATATGTTAGAATATTTTAGGTTTCGATGTACGTGTGCCGATATTTCGGTATTTCCATTAGAAATAACGAAATGGCTGGTTTTAATATAACCTATCAGAATATAGTCAAAATTGTAGCATTCGCATTAACATCCTAAAGTGTATTCTACTTCACTGCGGTTATGTCTCCGACATTACCCACCCATCTTTTTTTCATTCAAAAGCCATTCCACGTAAAATTAAAATATCGAAAAAAATCCTACGTACGTCGCTATTGACATAAGGAATCAGAAAAACTTTAGTTTTTGGCACTATGTTAAAAATCACGGCCGTGGACCCCTTTTAAAAACGCGCATAAGGTAAAAAAGCTGCAAAGCCGCCATCTTGCGATGAAATTGCTCGAAAAAATTATTTTGTTTGATTCAATATTGATGTTATAAATCCCATTCAACAAGCTGTCGATTGACCTTTTTATTGAGCAATAAAAATTCTTGAAATAATCCTATTTTTTGTGTTCTACAGTGGTGTAACCCCTTAAGCTAAATCGAGAATTTCAAAATCGTTTTAAAACATAAATACATAGTCTAATAAATGGCATAAACAGTGAATTTTAAATTAACTTCACTGTGCAGTTTTTTAACATTGCCGTGTATTGCTGACCAGAACCACAGAGAACAGACATCCATGATCGAACAAAAATATTTAAAAAACATGTGTAAACATTTGAATTAATATACGATAAACACTAGCGCCGCCAAACCCAACTATCGATCAAATCCATTCCGGAACCGGTTCGAAATCCTGAATGAATTCAGTATGGATTCTTGCTCAAAGAAAACAACCGATTCCGACTCTATCGGTTGATGCATTTGAACTGGAATTCATGCTGGAAGTCCGAACCGGTTCCGGACTAGTTTGACTGGGTAGAGAAATAACCGCTGTCAATTCTGTCGAACTCAGCCACAAAAAACATGACGACAGTAGCGCACCTGGTTTGGATATTCCAACTATCTTCGAAACCGTTAGAGATTTTACACAAGTTGAATACTGAAGCTGGACGTCTGTTCTCTGTGCCAGAACGCAGCAATGCAAATGGCAGCATCATGTTACCGGAAGAAGACAAAAATATGCAAAAATTTGTCATGCTTCTCTTGCATACATTTCGTTATTTTCAATCCTCTCTTCAACTTTCTTCTGGATAAATATGGCTCTCTTTGCTCGCATTAAAGATGGCAATAAATAAGCCAGTTTATCAGGTAGGAAACACAAGCACTGACAAACTAAACTGATAAAATAAAGTACTAATTAATGCATTTTCAAGAAAAATGGAATAACCCATTAACTGGGTAAAGAGTCCGTACCCATAAATGAATACAGATCTTGTACGTCAACCTGGGTATGTTTTACCCATTATTTTTCGTAGAATTGTTACAACAAAATGCGTAAAAAATATCCATTCATGAAAATCGCGCAAGAATGGAAAATACTGCCAATAGAATTATTTCTAAATAAAAAAAACACAAATTAACATTCATTTAACATTATTGTCTCCTTAACTACTTAACAAAATAAAATCGCCAACTGGATATATTTTTGATGGCTGGATCTTTTGGCTGCTCAAAAAATGCCGAACTGGCGCATATTTGCAACATCCTCAGTAATCTAAACAGCCGTTGTTTTATGAGCGTTGCCGAAATGTTCCGTTTCCGCCACGGATTCAGATGGAGGCCGATAATTTGCAGGTTCCGCTACGAACTAAGGTTCGCAGGTTAACTCGCTTAAAATAATTCTTAATGATTTTTCACTCATTATTAAGACTAAAATATCAATGGACATTACCTCATCGAGTAGTTGTGAAATGGATAAATTGCACTCATTGTTAGTAGCAAAAAATACCCATTTTTTGACAGCTCGAATAATTTCCAAAAATGGGCAATTTGAATACAATGGGTAGAGTTTTTTTTTACCGTGTCTATTTACCCACATTACACAGAAAACTTGCATTTCCTAGCAGTAGGTAATCTTAAATCTGCGCATCCTGCTTCCTCCAACGAAAAACGAAAGAGAGGGAGTCCAAATTTACCCAAAAATAATGAGATATTCCCCAAAGCCGAATAAACTTCATCCAATTAATTTTGAGTAAAAAAATCATTCCCTCTGCCTTGTTTTCCGGCCGTGAAATAAGGACAGCAAATTAAAGTTACCTACTGGTAGGTAATACATTTTAAGTGTGTAACTGCTATGAACTGTGTTTATTCCATAACGGTTTGTCCGGAATTTCCTTTCAAAGAGAATTTTGACAGTTTGCTTTTAACCCGTAATCACATGTTTGTCGAGAAATAACTATCATGGCACCAATTACAACCACCACCTCTAACTCGACGAGCGCCTATTCAAACTGAATAAAAACATGCATATGTATACCAATTAATTTTCTTTTGTACATTTAATATTATGTCACAGCACGTACGTCATCGGCCAACTTACAACTATCCAACACGTTAAAGTTCTAAGTTCAGAAACATATCGGCTACAAGTTGACAAAAATTGTACTCAAACGCTATAGAACGAGACATTTGACGAAGAAAAGCTATATTACTGCACGAAAATATCGGAAAGAAAAACAATTCACCATGTTGTCTAATTTACTCATTTTCTTTAACTTGAATTTGTTGTTTTTGAACATTGACGTGTAACGCAGATCAGAACGCAGCCATATAAATGACAGCATCGTTGGATTAAAGCTTACCAAACATTTTAGGCCGGTTTAAAAGTTAGTCCGGTTTAAAAACTACTGGTACTGCTGTACTGCTTTGTGCTTACGGCTATAGGTGGATTAAAACAGGTTTTTTAACATGATGTCATTTTGGGACACCCTAATATGCATCTGCCCGACAGTTTCGCAATTGGGATTTCGAGTTTTCGGCCGACCTTACATAGACGGCACCGTGTTTGGACGACTAAAACTCATAGTAATACTAAAGTAATAAAGAGTTTTAGGCTTACTCACAGGCGATTTGAACTACTCGTTTTATGGATTTTCAGTTTTGTTTTATGGAACATTGACAACTTTTTTATGAATCGTTTTACAATTCTTTATGGATTATTTTAAATATTTTATATGCAAAAGTACATTTTCCCGATATATACTGGGAAATGGCATATGTCGAGCCACTTTAAAGGGCATATGCTTGTTACATACGTGAGTGAAAGAAACCCGATGCCACAAGAAGACATTCTATTTAAAAATTCATTATCCTAACCCTAAAACTTTTCTTTTCATTCCAGATAACTCGACACCACCGGAAGCATCTAGCGAAGAATTCTGAGTGTTGCGCGTTGTATCCAAATTTGGCTGTGATAACTAAGCGTAGTGAGTAAACGACAATTTTCATTCACTACAGTATGGTTTAAATAAGTTTATTATTATTTTTTTTTTGAAATAACTTACGATAATATGTTCGACCAGATGAAATAATAAAACAATATTAATTTATGCCAGACCCCGCTTCCGAGAGTGCCAACGTAGCAACAATTTATAGTTTTAATGTATTTTTTCGGTTTGTTCAACTCATAGTACCTGATGTTATCTCTCTTATCGTGTGCAGAGCTGATTTTAAACTACTAATAATTAGTAAATTTTCTATAACTCTCAATTACAAGCGACGATTTCTGTGCTTTATGATTTTATATCGTGTGAAGCTATGCTTTCTACTAATTCGCTACTATGAAGAAATAGGTCCTCTAAATATGCTTTGGCTTTTCAACAATGTTTTAGTTAAATAATTTTACTTGCTGCTGTTTTGGTAAGCGTGTGTAGTTGCTTACGGTTTTACCGGCTAATTCTAACCTCTCTACGTGGTATATATTAATACGCTTGGATCTTGATCTCTCATCAATAAGAAGTATAAGAAGATGTATATAGGCTCTGAAGTTGAAAAATATCCTTATCAAATAAACTTTCTGCTTGTGTTTGTTTGTTTAGGTATCGTGGGATCAGTTTCGGGTTCCAGATGTTTGTTTTCTAAAAAACTTTGGCGTTGGAAAACGATGTTCGATTTGGAGTGATGGTATTCATGAGGCGCAACCAACTTCCAAACAAATGTAAGTGATGGGATTAAGATTTCAGAAGCAGTTTCTGTTAATTACTACTGAGTTCGCTGAATGTATATTGAACTCCCGTGTTGTTGCGCCTAAAACAGTTATCAAATGTGAGTATATTATTTTTCGTTTGCTTTTAGAATACAGTTGTTTCACTAATATTTTGCTTTATTTCTTGAACTTTAATTGTTGCTTGGTTATAAGATCTGCATTTACGTGTTGTATTTTATTCTCCTTTTAAAAAATACATACATCTATAAAAATTGATATTAGAGCAGTTTGTAGCTGTTTCCTGCACCTTTGTAATATTCATGTTTTTGACTGTTCGTTTTCATTTCGATAAAATTTTAATGATCATATAATATCATCACAATTACAAGCCGATATTTACTTTTTAATCTCCGGCAACTGTTCAGTGATGGTGACGCTAAGCCGTCTAATGTTCGGTTTATCATAGTCTTCCATCGACATTCCGCGGGACAATCGCCGGGCCCCGGGTGTGCCATCACTTGAGCCACCGGAGCTGGTTGAAAAGGCCCTGTTGCGATCAACGCCGGGCATTGCGACCGATGTTAACAGACCTTGGCCCTTACAGAATAGCAAAATCGATTGAGCCACCTTGGCGGGCTGAAATTAAAAAATGAAATAAAACACACTACTGAAGAAACTTCATCTCACTCGACGATTGCATAATGATACTTACGGCATCTGCTAGAACATCGCCCGCCCGCTCCACTTTCAACAGGGTAACTTTTTCCTTGTTTAGGTCCTTGTACAACTTCTCGACAACACCGGCGTACGGACTCATGACGCCAGTAATCAACAAACAATCAAGTTTACAATTTTTCAAGGGTAAGTCCTTGCGACTGAAATAGATTGTAAACAAATTGTAAAGTCATGTTTGTTTTTCGAAAAAAAACCCGACTTAGCTCACCTCATAAATGCTTTAACATATTGCTTCAGATTCTTGTTGTTCAACGAACTGTGTAGCCGACTTTGAAACTCCGCAACGATCTTCTCCTTGTCGGGATTGTCTCCTGTCAATTGCTAGAATGTACGGGATAGTGTGGAAAGTTTAGTTGAATGTATTAAGAAAATTTGTGTGATTTGAAACTGGATACAACACAACGAAAACGATACAAAAACTTTGATCAGGATAGCAGTGTGCACGCGTTTTCCGGCTAGGAGAATATTATTTGTTTTAGTAAAAGCCATTGGTAATAAATGCAAAAAGTTATGTCAACTTTCTAGCAGTGTCTATGAAGATCTTCGTAAAATTCAGAAAATATTGTAGTGCATAAGTAATCAATTTTGCCTGTTTACTATTTATTATTATCATTATTTAAAAGGCGAACACGCAATAATTGCAACACAGCGAATGCGGCAGACTTTTTTGGTTCAGTGTATTTTCACCGATTAGTTGTTTGTGTTGATCGCTCCAGTTATTTTTTTAATATTTGATGTGATTTGTTCAGTTTAATCATCGTTTATCGTATCAGTCGCTTCTAAATTTTGTTTGCGCCCTTGGTATTGTGAAGTTTTAAAGTGTTTCCTGTAAACTTTGTTTTGGTGTCCAGTGAAAATCGAGATTGTTTACATAACCGAACCTGTGCGTAATTACCCACAAAAAATTCACGAGCTCACTTCGCCACCTGCACCCGGGTAGAGGAAAGTATTTCCCACATTACAACTTGGCGCACAGTGAGACGAAAACGAAAAGCCGGATCTAGGGCGGGTAGAAAATCGGCGTTATGACAAGTGCATGCGATCATTGCGCGAAAACCGTCAAATCGGACGACGACTTTATCGAATGCATGGGATTTTGCAAAAATGTGCATATGCAGTGCGGGAAACAACTCAACAAGCCGTTCTTGAAAAAACTTGCCGAAACCCCAAATTTGTTTTGGATGTGCAATGTGTCAAGCTGATGAAGTTTGCTCGCTCTCGCGACACCGTTTCTTCGCTTTCGCGACACCGTTTCCTCGCTTGGATGTGTTATCGCTGCTATCGCTGGGAAAACGGATAACGTCTGTGCTGAACTAAAGGCAGAGTTTTCAAAAAATAACCAGCAAATTTCGCACCTCGCCAGAAAGGTTTCAACAGCCACTCCAGTCCGGCCAAATTCCGGTACCTCTCGACCATCTCAGAAACATCATCGCGAGGATGGCCCTGATCCGAGCAGTATTCTTGTCGGCGGTCGAAAGCTAGTCGATGACAGAACATTCTCACGGTTCCACCTCCCACTCCGTTGCTCTGGTTGTATCTTTCCCGCTTTCATCCCAGCAAGGAGACTGTCGAAAAAATGTCCAAAGAAGGACTAAACAACGAGGAGCTAAAGGTTATTCCGCTTGTTAAAAAAGGCACAGACGTCAGTACCCTGAACTTCATATCCTTCAAAGTTGGAGTTCACCCAAAGTACCGTGAAGCAGCTCTTCATCCTAACACATGGCCGCAAGGCATATTCAGTGAATTTGAGGATAACCCGGAACATTTGGTGCCCACCCACTGATTTTCCTCCGCCCTCAGAAGCCGCATGTCTTCCGCTAATGCAACCCGGCCCATCAACCCTACAAAGGACTCCGCAACGATTGGCAATGCCACTATACCAAGCTACACGGCCATTGTGAAAGAGCGTCGATACTGATCGCATACTGGGACGCAACGTAGTTGGTACCATGGAAGCTCTCGATCACCCCGCTACAGTCGAGCCCTTGCAGCCAGCGTTCAGCAATCGTCCCGGTCCTGTATGTGTGGGTGGAGGAGGGGTCTTCCAAGCCGCCTTTCTCAGCAAGTATTATACAAATTGTAACGATACAACGGTTGAATCGATTCACGCTTCTAGTTCATCGACCGACTCTCGCCGTAAGCTACTACCCTCCCGTTCCTGCTCTCCGCATCGCACCATCGGAGTTCAACGCATACTGGCACGCACCGCAGTTGGCACTATCGAAACCCTCAATCCCCCCGCCACAGTCGAGCAATTGTAGCCGGCGATCATCAGTCGGCCCGGTCCTGTGTGTGGGATGGGTGAAAGGGTCTTCCAACCCGCCACAAATGGCAAGTATACATCTGATCCGAACACTTCAAGCGCTGATGTATTCTTCGCTTCCAGTAATTTGCCCTTTGCTCTAACATCTTGTGACCAGATGTCAACCATTTCTCTCGCCGACGATGATCGTCACATTCTGGGGCGCGACGCAGTTGATTCACTCTCTGTAGAACCAGATCCGTCATCCAATAACATCGAGATTTACTACCAGAATGTTGGTGGCTTAAATTCATCAACGGACAGCTATTTACTCGCGACCACGGGCTGCTGTTATGACGTCATCGCCTTAACCGAGACGTGGCTCGACAACCGTACTCTGTCTCGCCAGGTGTTTGGTTCAATATTTGATGTCTTCCGATGTGATCGCAATGCCCTCAACAGCCACAAGACATCAGGTGGTGTTGTACTCATCGTCGTTCGCCATGGTATAAAAACCCGAGTGATCAACGATGAGCGGTGGGCGAGCTCCGAGCAAGTGTGGATATCAGAGAAACTTGCCGATCGCAATCTCTTCCTGTGTGTCGTGTATTTTCCACCTGACGATTACAGCCTGATCGATGTACATCTTTCCTCCGTTTCTTTCATCACCTCGATCGCTGCCCCGTCTGATGATATTGTCATACTGGGCGACTTCAACTTACCTGGCTTGACGTGGTGCCAGGCAAGTCATGGATTTCTACGATTGGCTATCGAAAAGTCTGCGCTTATAAACAATGCCAGTTGTATATACTACAGTAGCGCAACTCTTCGGCAAATTAATAATATCATCAACGAGAATGGACGTAGATTGGACCTCTGCTTTGTAAGTACCTGGGACTACGCTCCGTATTGCTGCGCCGCTCCGACACCTTTAGTCCAGCATGTGCGCCATCATCCCCCACTACATCTTGTACTCGCTGGTAACCTAGGAGTGAATTTTGAAGACGTCTCAAGCTCTATCGTCTACGACAGCATCGTTAGCACGGTGTTGGATATAAACTGGGACGAAAATCTTAACAATGATGACGTGAACGAAGCAGCGATGACGTTTTATAATATTCTTAACTACCTAATCGACCGTTATGTGCCAAATCGAACAGTCAGCACAAATCAACACCCTCCAGTTTAAATCGTCTAAGCAATCAAAATTTCTCGAGGCATAAGACACTTGCATTACGAAACCACTACTTTCAACTCAACCACGAATACAAACAGCAAATCAGATGTGCCTTTTTTAGATACCAGCGAAACGTCGAACGTCAACTGAAATCCAAGCCCAAGTCGTTTTGGAAATATGTGAACGAGCAGCCAGGGTACCATCTTGTATGTCATTAAATGGAGTTTTAGGCACCGACACTAAGGAAATTTGCCAATTGTTCTCCGACAAATTTTCAAGCGTTTTTTTCCGACGAGAGCCTTTCCCCACCACAAGTCGCTGCCGCTGCAAATCTAACTCCTTCTCTAGGACGAACAATCAACCGAATTTGTGTCGTTAATGCTGCCATTCTTGCAGTAAATTCCAAACTGAAAGCTTCTAGTTCACCGGGCCCCGATGGCATTCCCCCGATTTTTGTCAAAAAGTGCATCAGCGGGCTTCTTGAACCACTTCGGCGTGTCTTCGTGCTATCACTCACTACTGGTACATTCCCTTCCTGCTGGAAAGCAGCGCACATGTTCCCAGTTCATAAAAAGGGAAACAAATCGAACATTGACAATTATCGGGGAATCCCGTGCTTAAGTGCAGTATCAAAACTATTCGAGCTGTTTGTTTTATACCCTCTTTTCTTTCACTGCAAACACTACATTGCAGACCAACACGGTTTTATGCCCAAACGATCGACAACGACAAACCTGCTCTCGTTTACAACAAATGTACTCGATGGATTCGCTGACGGATTGCAAACCGATGCTATTTACATGGATTTATCTGCGGCCTTCGACAAA
Organism: Topomyia yanbarensis; assembly: GCF_030247195.1. Taxonomy (NCBI): domain Eukaryota; kingdom Metazoa; phylum Arthropoda; class Insecta; order Diptera; family Culicidae; genus Topomyia; species Topomyia yanbarensis. The sequence continues at coordinate 343,044,238 of NC_080671.1, forward strand.
AACAATCATGATATCGCAATAGCGAAGCTGGACAAACTCGGTATTCATGGACAAGTACTGCGCTGGTTTAGTTCGTACCTCGATGGAAGGCAACTCCAAATCAGCATTAAGGACTGTATCTACACCATACATCAAATTACAAGGACCCCGCCTTTCTTTTGCCGACGACATGAACATTTTTGGACAAATACGGGATAAAACCGATGCCGAGTTTCTTCAGAGTGAATTGGAGAGCTTTAGTGCGTGGTGTGATCTAAACAGAATGGTTTTAAACCCGAGTAAATGCTCAATGGTTACGTTCATGCGGAAACGCCATCCGATTCATTTTAACTACCATCTCTTCGACTCGAGTATTCCAAGACTCTCTCACGTCAAGGATTTCGGAGTAATCACGGATTCGGCACTAACGTTCAAACCACATCCATTGTGGATAAGGCATCAAGGCAGCTTGGGTTCATCGTCCGAAAAGCGAAAAACTTCAAGGGCGTATACTGTTTAAAGCCTCTCTATTGCGCGCTGGTTCGCTCAACACTGGAATATTGTTCTGCTGTTTGGAACCCTTACTACCAGATGGGCGTCGATTGAATCGAGGCCATCCAACGCCGGTTCATACGCTTTGCACTCCGACATCTTCCTTGGCAAAACAGATTTCAGCTGCCGAGTTACGAAAACCGTTGTCAGTTAATACAGCTCGATACTCTAAGCATTCGGAGGGACTGCTCTCGAGCCCTGTTCGTCTCGGACTTACTGTCTGCCAGGGTGGATTGCCCTACAATCCTCGGACGTCTCGATCTTCAAGATCGCGTTCGAGCTCAGCGCAATAACTCTCTTCTGCGAGTCCCGTTCAGGAGAACCAACTCTGGGCGCCAGAGCGCTGTTACCGGACTCCAGCGTGTGTTTAACAGTGTGGCGACGGCTGTTGACTTCAACCTGACAAGAAGTTCGATAAAAACTAAGATAATGCATATTCTAAAATGTAATTAGTTTAAGTAACCACCATTGGGGCCAAGGGGTCTGTTGGTGACGGTACAACAAATAAACAATTAAACTACACTTGAGATTTAAATAGAAATCGAATCTCCCTTTTCAAATTGCGATGCCAATTGTAATCAAAATTTCCAAATGAAGTGCTTTGAGTTGACTTTTTAATTACATCAATGATGCGTATAAGATGCACAGCTCACTTTAAATGGCTGGTCAAAAATTAGGAACCTCGAAAATAATCAAATAGAAATGTTTGTGCACTGTATCAAATGCCCTGCATTGGACCAAAATATTGGTGATTCGAGAGACAGCAGTTATTTCGAGCTGACACGCTTCATAATGGCGGTAAATTTTAATATTTCTCCGTTCCTCTGGTAACATCAAAATAAGTGCTGTCTGAATCTCGCAAAAAATTATCTTGCCTTCGTGGAGGCGTTGCATTCGTACCTTAACAAAATGTACTGAGGGTGAAAACATAACAATGTTTCTTGTATAATCTGCATTACAATGTCCGTATTTACATTCGTTATCGAGCACTCAGTCGAGATAGAAGTCTTTTGTCATCGGTCCGTACACTCTATAGCGACAAATAGTGTTAATCCGCGTTCAAGGTTATTTGCACACTCTACGCCTAGTTGAGGTTTCAGTATTTTTTTCCCTTCTTTTGTGTTTCTGTTTCTGAGTACCGTTAGCCGGTCAGTGAAGTGAAGCAGTGTTCTTCTAGTAAGCCGTCTGGATACCGTTACCTACACAAGCTAAGTATTAGTTTTCGTTTCCCCTTCTTGGTTGTCTTAATAACGTGCACTGGGCAATAGGCCCGTGCAAAATGACTTCCCCTGACGGCGGTTCATCTCAAGGTGAGATGGACGTCGAAATAAAATCGGCTCCCCGGCTCAAGGTATATCCGAGCTCGGCCACCGGGCCATTTGCGATCTTCTTTCGGACCAAAAAAAAAGTGTTTGAATCTGTTGCAGATTTCTCGAGTTCTGACGGATCGGTATTCGGCCGTGACAGAAATATCGAAAATTCGCCCTGATAAGCTTCGGGTGGTGGTTAATAGTTCAACTCAGGCAAACGATATTGCTGGCTACGAGCCCTTTACGAAGGAGTACAGGGTGTATATTCCAGCTAGCAGGGTTGAAGTCAGTGGGGTCGTTTCCGATTCGAGTCTGAATTGCGAGGACCTGCTAAAATATGGGACTGGCTGTTTCAAAGACCCCATGCTTAAGCCAGTGAAGATACTGGAATGCAAACGTTTGCATTCAGCATCAGTCGCAGCTGACGGCAAGAAAATATACGTCAACTCAGACTCTTATCGGGTGACCTTCGCCGGCTCTGCCCTGCCCAATCACCTCCTCTTTGACAAGGTTCGTCTACCTGTTCACCTCTTTATGCCGCGGGTCATGAACTGTACTAATTGCAAACAATTGGGACACACAGCCTCCCATTGTAGCAATAAAGCCCGCTGTGGGAAATGCGGTGGGAATCATGCGGATGATTCCTGTGGTAGAGATGTCGAAAAGTGTCTCTACTGTGGGGGAAACCTACATGATCTCCCTTCATGTCCCGCGTACAAACAGCGCGAGGAAAATCTTAAGCGTTCCCTTCAGGGACGCTCTAAGCGATCTTTTGCAGAAATGCTTAAGATAGCTACGCCACCTGTCTCTACGAACATCTTTACCAACTTGTCTACTGACGAAGGCGACTGTGATGAACCCCAGGAGGGAACATCTTCTGCTGTGCCTAGAAGTAGTAGAAAAAGGAAGAACATTTCTTCTTCCAAGCTTCGTCGTAAAGGCCAGAAGGTGTCTCTTCATGGTCCCCCTAAAATAACTACTCAAGGAAGTACTGGTGCAAAACCGAAGCAAGTCGCTCCCGGTCTCAGTAACCTGAGCTCAGAAAAGGAGTTCCCAGCACTTCCAGGAACATCAAAAACCCCAAGTGTTCCCATATCTCAGCCAGAGAAAGAAAACAGTGCTGGCTTAATAAATTTCTCTGACATTGTGGACCGTATTCTTGCAGCGTTAAACATTTCTGACCCCCTTAAAAGTATCTTGATAAGCTTTCTCCCCGCAGTAAAAACATTTTTGATGCAGTTTACTGCGAAATGGCCCCTTCTTTCAGCGATTGTATCCTTCGATGGCTAATTCATCGAACGAGGTCAAGGATTTAATCACTGTTCTACAGTGGAATTGCAGAAGCATTATCCCGAAACTCGATTCGTTTAAAATCTTACTAAATAATTTGAAATGCGATGCATTTGCCCTATGCGAGACATGGCTCACTTCAGTAATAACCCTACACTTCCACGATTTTAATATTATTCGCTTGGATCGAGAAGACTCTTACGGAGGAGTACTTTTGGGGATCAAAAAGTGCTATTCTTTCAATCGGATCGACCTCCCCTCGACACCAGGCATTGAAGTTGTCGCTTGCCAAACCAGAATAAAAGGCAAAGACCTTTGCATTGCTTCCACCTACATCCCCCCTAGAGCCTTAGTTAGCCACCGACGGCTTTGCGATATTGCGGAACTCCTCCCCGCACCGAGGCTAGTTTTAGGTGACTTCAACTCCCACGGCACGGCATGGGGTTGCCTTCATGACGATAATCGATCTACCCTACTCCATGAGCTTTGCGACAACTTCAATATGACTATTTTGAATACGGGTGAAATGACACGGATTCCAGCCCCTCCAGCGCGACCGAGCGCCTTAGATCTGTCCCTCAGCTCGACATCGCTGCGGTTAGATTGCATGTGGAAGGTAGTCTCTGATCCCCACGGCAGCGACCATCTGCCAATCGTAATTAATATTGCTAACGGTTCAGGGCCACCGAATACAATCAATGTTTCGTATAACCTCACACGAAATATTGATTGGAAGAGCTACGCGTCCGCGATATCCGACAAAATCGAGTGCACTCAAGAGCAGAGGAAGAGGAGGAAGAGTACGGGTTCCTGGCTGGCTTGATTCTCGATACCGCGATTCAAGCTCAGACTAAACGCGTACCAGACGCGAACTCACGCGGGCGTCCTGCCAATCCATGGTGGGACAAAGAGTGCTCAGACGTGTACGCGGAGAAGGCCGCTGCGTATAAGACCTTCCGGGACGACGGGCTGCCAGCTAGCTACCGACAGTACGCGATGGTGGAAACGCGCATGAAGAGTTTGATAAAAGCCAAAAAACGTAGCTACTGGCGCCGGTTCGTCGACGGACTAACGAGAGAAACATCGATGAGCACTCTTTGGAGTACGGCCCGGCGCTTACGAAACCGAAACAGTACCAATGAGAGTGTGGAATATTCAAACCGTTGGATATTCGATTTTGCCAAGAAGGTTTGTCCGGATTCCGCCCCGGCACAGAAGATCTACCGCGCCGCGTCCCCTCACAATAACGCGAACGAAACACCGTTTTCGATGGTGGAGTTCTCACTTGCTCTCTTATCATGTAACAATAAAGCCCCAGGGCCAGACAGAATCAAATTTAACTTGTTAAAGAATCTGCCAGACTCTGCCAAGAGACGCTTGTTGAATTTATTTAATAAGTTTCTTGAGGGTAATATTGTCCCTCATGACTGGAGGCAAGTGAAGGTCATCGCCATTCAAAAACCAGGAAAACCAGCCTCCGACCACAACTCGTATCGACCGATTGCGATGCTGTCCTGTATCCGAAAGTTGTTCGAGAAAATGATCTTGTTTCGCCTCGATAATTGGGTTGAAGCAAATGGCTTACTGTCAGATACACAATTTGGTTTCCGCAAAGGCAAAGGGACGAACGATTGTCTTGCGTTGCTTTCAACAGAAATTCAAATGGCTTATGCTAGCAAAGAGCAGATGGCATCAGTTTTCCTAGATATAAAGAAGGCTTTTGATTCAGTTTCTATCAAAATTCTTTCTGAGAAGCTGCACCAGCATGGTCTTTCACCGACTCTAAACAACTTTTTGCTAAACTTGCTGTCTGAAAAACATATGCATTTTTCGCATGGTGATTTATCGACATCACGAATTAGCTACATGGGTCTTCCCCAGGGCTCATGTCTAAGCCCCCTTCTCTATAACTTTTACGTGAATGACATTGACGAATGTCTTGTCAATTCCTGCACGCTAAGGCAACTTGCAGATGACGGTGTGGTCTCTATTACAGGTCCCAAAGCCGTCGATCTGCAAGGACCATTGCAAGATACCTTGGACAATTTGTCTGCTTGGGCCCTCCAGCTAGGTATCGAGTTCTCCACGGAGAAAACTGAGCTAGTCGTATTTTCAAGGAAGCGTGAACCAGCGCAACTACAGCTTCAATTAATGGGTCAAACTATTTGCTCAGGTTTCAACTTTCAAATATCTTGGGGTCTGGTTCGACTCTAAAGGAACCTGGGGATGTCACATTAGGTATCTGAATCAGAAGTGCCAGCAAAGGATCAACTTTCTCCGTACAATAATCGGAACATGGTGGGGTGCCCACCCAGGAGACCTGATCAGGCTGTACCAAACAACAATATTGTCGGTGATGGAGTACGGGAGTTTCTGTTTCCGCTCCGCTGCGAACAAACATTTCATCAAACTAGAGCGAATCCAATATTGTTGTTTGCGTATTGCTTTGGGTTGCATGCACTCGACACATACGATGAGTTTAGAAGTGCTGGCGGGCGTCCTTCCGCTGAAAAATCGATTTTGGGAACTCTCATATCGATTGCTCATCCGATGCGATATCTTGAACCCGTTAGTAATTGCAAATTTCGAAAGGCTTGTCGAGCTCAATTCTCAAACCCGATTTATGTCCTTGTACTTCGATTACATGGCACAGAATATCAATCCTTCTTCATACTATCCCAACCGTGTCAATCTCTTTCATGCTTCTGATTCAACTGTATTCTTCGACACATCCATGAAAGACGAGATTCGTGGAATCCCGGATCACATACGTCCGCAAGTGATCCCAAGCATCTTTCATAGTAAATTTCGAGAAGTCGACTGCAACAAGATGTTTTACACCGACGGGTCGAGCCTCGACGGCTCCACTCGCTTCGGTATATTCAATCAAAACCTCACCGCCTCATTCAATCTCAATGATCCTGCTTCAGTTTACGTCGCAGAACTTGCTGCCAATCAGTATACCCTTGGGATCATTGATACTTTGCCCACCGATCATTACTTTATTGTCTCGGATAGCCTCAGCTCAATCGAGGCTCTCCGTTCAATGAAACCTAGAAAGCACATTCCATATTTTCTGGGGAAAATCTGGGACCGCCTGCGTGCTTTGTCTGTAAGATCGTACAAGATTACCTTAGTTTGGGTTCCCTCGCATTGCTCCATTCCAGGTAATGAAGAAGCGGACTCTTTAGCTAAGGCGGGCGCTTTACGAGGTGACATATATGAAAGACCAATTAGCTTCAGCGAATTTTTCAGTATCACTCATCAGAGAACCCTCGAAAGTTGGCAAACTTCATGGAGCAATGGTGAACTGGGAAGGTGGCTACATTCGATAATCCCTAAGGTATCGACGAAACCTTGGTTCAGAGGGATGGATGTGGGTCGGGATTTCATTCGCGTGATGTCTCGGCTCATGTTCAATCACTACACGCTGGACGCACATCTCCGGCGTATTGGGCTCGTGGATAGCGGTATCTGCGCTTGTGGCAACGGTTATCACGAAATCGAACATGTTGTCTGGGCATGCGCCGAGTACTGTTCTGCCAGATCTCAACTATTCGATTCCCTTCGGGCCCGAGGAAGATCACCTAATGTCCCGGTTCGAGATGTACTAGCAAGCCGCGATATTCTCTACATGTCCCTTATATACACGTTCCTCAAAACCATCAATATCCAAATTTAAATGCCCCTATCTTTTCTCTTATTATTCCCAGAAGTGCCCTCTTCCGCCTACCGTACCCCAACGATGGTTTGATACGACTCCAAGACGAGACAAAACATCTGTCGAATGAACCAACAACACGAGATCTATAGTACAATATCATACGCGCAACGCGGTGTGTTTCCGATCCGTATCTGAGCCGTACTACGAAATCGTCTGGAGGAACCCCTGCCGGCTTGAGGAAAACCCCCCTGCGTCCCAATACTCGATACATCCGTTCGAATCTGTAATCCTGGCCGTTGATTCCTGATGCCGGAAACTGAAAGTTTATATCCCCCCCCCCCGTTCAACCTTGTCCACTCTCTCTCCCATGTCCCTGATACACAGATGTATGACTTCACCCCTTCTCCCCTTGAATATCTTCCCAAAACTTATGTGCCCCCCTATCTTCTAGTTTTAGTTGATCAATATATCAATCTCGTTAAGAAATGCACAACAGTACCACTACTTTAAAATAGCCCTAATTAATTCCCCTTAATCTTGAACCACTCTTTCTAGTTATTTCTAGTTAATAAGCTTGTAAAATGTTCCGCTTAGTTAATAATTAATTTCTCCTACAATCTCCCTTCTAAAAATCATAAAGTGAATTACTATACAAAGAACACACAAAATGACCCGTCCCCCAAATCTTACGAATATTATATTATACCCTCTTTTATATGTATAAGTTAGCTATAAAGTTTTTTTTTTTAGTTTCATTATATAAAACAAAATAATATTGAAATGTGTAACCCCCTAGTTTTAAGAAATTCAAAATGTAAAACAATGAAAAAATGGCACCTTTAAGCTAACGCATACGTGCCTTATCAAATAAACAAATTGAAAAAAAAACTACCAGGTTTTCGTTAACAATATTTTTTTCCTTTTTTATCAAATACTAAGAGTGAGTCATTTTTTATGTTGTATTAGCAACTGACTCTTCCTTGGGTACTATGCTGCCCATAATCGCAAGTCAGTCCCATATTTTATAAGATTTCCTATTTACATGGGACTGACTTGCGATTGTAAGCACTATGGCTCTTAATATGTAACACTATTGCACACAACATAAAAAATAAACAGTAATAAAAATTATTAAGCGCATTAAAATTACGCGTTTTTGAAAAAACACAATTTACACCACAATCCTTAACCCTATCGAAATTTCTGGATACGCAATTGATGTCACTGATGGCGTTTTTGCTTGACCCCAAAACTAAGTCAGGTTATAACCCCAACCGCTGTCAGTTTGTAAATTGTGACAGCAGCTGGGGTTAGAACCTGACTCAATTTCGCTTCAAGCTAAAACGACGTAAGTGTCAGTTTCCAGATATGGACAGAATATTGGATTGAAATTTGAAAAGATACCTGGTTACCCTGTTAGACACATCGGTTAAGTGCGTTTTAAATAACTTTGAATATTCAGTACATGTTGAAATTTTCGCTCATATAGAATATTTGTCAAGTAACTGTGTAGAAGCCGACTCATAATCGTATAAAACCAAGATAAAACTTACATTAATCCTCTAAACCAACGGTTCTCAACTTTTCAAAATCACTGCGATTCGGCGGACCCCTACGGTTTAACATCGATTTTGTATGCTGTAAAAATTTTCTTTTCAGTCTTACAAAGAAAAACCTTGAAATTTCATAATTAATCTGTAAAAGATATTCTGCGCGCACCCCCAGCAACTTCTTCACGGCCTCCTATGGATTCGCGGACTACAGTTGATTACGGCGCCGGTGGTTGAGTGGTAAGCGTGACCGCCACTCATTCCACTTGGTCTGGGTTCAATCCCAACCGAGGTCGTTGAGATTTTTCTGAGGTGAAAAAATCTGTGGTCACGTCTTCCTTCGGAAGGGAAGTAAAGCCCCGGCCCAAGAGTTGATGGATCGATATCTCTAGTCCAGATAGTGGAGTCACCTCTCTGGCGTCGGTAAAGAAGATGTAAAATCCAACTTCTATACTCACTAACAAATATCTCCTCCTCCCGTGATATTTGTGGAGTGCGCAGTAGTATATATGTCCTCTAGCAAAAGCAAATATCGGACTAACATTCCTTCCTTTTCCTTCCGCGATCTACGCTCGGGTCTGGCCGGCGCCGGTATTGATCGATAAAGCACTTTAGGATTACCAGGAGTTGCACATTGAAAGACGTTTCACTATTCCCAAGCATAATTATCTACTGATCCCCTGTGCAACTTCAGCTAGTCCAGATCGATAACGGAGTAGCAGCCAGGGGTGGTCGCACAAGCTCAAGCCTAGGGGTTCGCGGACTAAAGGTTGAGAACCATTGCTCTAAGCACTCTGACTGATTTCTGACGTGGTATTTTGATTCAATAGGCAAATATCTTTTTACGCAGCGGCGTTGAAATGTGTTGTTAGGTCAAGACCTCGATATAAATACAAAACTAATGCCTACAATCAGTGCTTGAATATATTTCCAAATGGAGACCAACACTCTCGGCATGGGCGGCAAATTGACATTGCACGTCGGTGTGCATTTTTAACCAAATCACCTTTTTTCCTACTGTTTCAAGCTCTTAACAGCTCTTAACCTGCAGCGAAACGAGGACCTGTCTTCTAAGCAGAATAGGACAGCTGAGCAGCATCAGGTGACTGACTGTGTTGAGTGGGCGTAGATGACTTCGCCTTCGGGGGGGTGGTTGAAGTTGAAGCTGGTTCTCGCAATAGGTACAGTACAAACATTCCGCTTATGGCGAGTGGGGTTGGGATTCAATTGGACCGGGTCTTGTAGCGCATGCATTAAAGTGAAACAGGAACTAGTAGGTACCTAGTAAGCGTAAATGTAGAACTAGATTCCTTCTAGCAACCGATTTCCATATCGGAGAAGGAGTGAATGTCATCATCAGCAGCGGTGGGAGTAGCTATAATAGCAAACAATCAAGCTTGTACATTGAGATAGATAAAAGGAAAAAAAACCGGTTCAACCAAAAGAAACAAATTGCAAGCACAACGAACGATAAACGAAAATGAAAAGCTCTAGCTACTATATAAGAAAATTCGCTATGGTTATACGCTATGCAAATATACCTCGGAGAAAATCTGCTCCCCGAGAGATTTACGGTGGGGGCGTCGCGGCCGGTTTTGTTTGTCATTGTTGTTGTAGTATTTTTTTTATAAATTAGCAATATTTTATTCAGTTTCAGCAAATGCGCCGATGTGATATTGTTCCGTTATTTATTTTCAGCAAACCGGTATTATTTTTAGCCACAGTTCGTGGAAGTTTACGCGGTAATCCGCGAGCCGTTTTATGTTTGGGTATATATGTATTTATCCGTTTCAAGGTGGTCGTGGTGTTCGTTCGATTCGGTAGACATCCCAAGTGATCGACATACATTATCACGGTAATGGATGGTGGCATGGAAAAACAAAAGTAGATATATTTCAAAACAAGGGACGTTTGTCCGTGAATAGGATATATGGGAAGGGATATTTTTGCTTCTTCAGTGGCTGGTAAGATTGAATGATCGAGAAAATAAACATTCCTATTAGGATGAGGAGTGCCAAGTGTATTTCTAGTCTGTTGGAAACAATTTTAATTGTCAGCTTCGCGTTAACGTTTACATAAACACATTTCTAATTTTGTTGACAAAAAACACTACGATTGTGTATTATTCATAAGGTAGAACCCTAATTAATTTTAGTTGAACATGAAAATACTAACAATTTCACAAGCCACTGAAACTGAAGGCTTATGAAGATTAATAGAGAATTTTAGAAAATCACCTTAAAATAAAGGGATTAGGTTGTAAATTGGTGTGGGAGAGTTAGAGGAAATATGTGAGGAACTGATCTATTAAAATTTTGATAGCGCATAGATTTCTAGATTTTAGTTCAATCTTGATTTGTTCGTAAGTTAAAAAATCAACAAGTCAAACAGTTTATGAAACATAAAAATTTTGAACACTAAAATGCCAATTGAATATAGAACATTAGGAAAGAGAAAGAACACTTAGAAAGTTATGCATAATATAGATGGTAACAGTAGGAATTCTACCCGACGAAAGCCAATGTAATTTTTGTGTCAAGGATGGGGGCAGTGACAACGGTTTTCCGTCTAAACACGTGACTGAACATAACCAGTTTAATAAATACTGTGGTTGAAGTGAATCTCCGGTAAGTACTTACATAGCCAAATTTATGATACAACAAGAAATCCTCAGCCGACTGGCTGAGGGCGTCTTCCTTCCAACTGATAAATTTGGTCTTGAAAGCATCCAGAACGGATGCCGCCGAACCGGTGACATTGATCAGAATTAGACCAAGACTGCGTGATGGATGGGCGATACCGAATCGGGCCAGAACATTTGCACCAGCGCCCTCTCCTAGACCAATCACGTATTTGACGTGCAGAAAGTCCAAAACGGTTACCAATTCTTCGCCCAGCAGCTGCAGCGATGGGAACTGGAAACTGAAAGCAAATCAACGTCGGTTATTTCACCACGAAACAAATACTCAGCTCGATCATCTGGCTACATACTTTTCCGGTAGGTTTGGAGCATTTTCGGCATGCCCAGGAACATCGATGTGTATGAAACACGATCGCTCTTTGATTTCGATCATACACGCACTGTTCACAAACTCCTGGAACGAGGTATCTAGAAGGTAAAAAGGTAGTGTTACCGATTCCGGTAGGTGGATAGATAAACAAGCGATAGTTACGATTGCACCCCAAGTCGTGCACAGTTAGGAAGACGGCACGCTTTTCCTGCTGCGTTATGTCGCCCTGCAATGGAAAGAATATAATATTATAATGAAGAATAATCTGTAAACAGTAAAAGTTGATAGAAGTGATAAAAGTTTTTCGCTCTAGATACGATATTATCTTTTCACTATGGAGTGAGAATAGCTTATTACTAGCACGTTTTGCAGCAGAATCGTTAGAAGATATTGTATAACCCGATGTCGTCAGCAATATCTATGAAAACAGTACACTAAGAATAAAGTCAACATTATTGAAACGCTCGACTTCAGGAATAAATATTTATTGGCTCGGTTGACATATTCTTCATGTTAGTTATGAAATTTGCGTTTCGACTTCGTCTCATCAGAATCCAACACTAACTTAGTGACAGGACTAACGCTAACTTCAAAAATCGCAAACACTATTTGTATTTCTCAGCAAACCCATAGGCCATACTCCTGCGTGATGTCCCGCAAGAAAAGTAGTTTTGATTAAGTTGGTGAGAATTAATAAAATCCACACATGGTTTGGCTTAGCAAGCCAACAATATTGTTGCAAAGGAGAACAATTTGACCAACGCGAATCCGTGGGGTGACGCCTACAGGATCGTGGTGGCCAAGACCAAAGGGGGCTCTTCACCCCCCGAACGGTCACCGGACCGGTTGGCGAGGGTTATCGAAGTACTCTTCCCGTCTCGAGCCACAAGTCCCTGGCCTCCTGCGCCGCAAGGCATTGTGGGTGCGGCCGAAATGGTGGCTTCGGTGACGAATGAAGAGTAACTCGCAGTGGCTAATTCCCTAGGAACGAACAAAGCTCCAGGGCCTGATGGAGTTCCAAACAGCGCTCTCAAGGCAGCAATCGTAGCGAACCCGAACATGTTCAGGCTAGCTATGCAGAGATACCTTGACGAGTGCCGCTTTCCCGATAGATGGAAAAGGCAGAAGTTGGTACTGTTGCCGAATGCCGGGCGACCCATCGGCGTACAGACCAATTTACCTGATCGACACGACAAACAAACTGCTTGAGAGGATCATCCTCAACAGGCTAACCCCGTACTCAGATGGCACGGACGGCATGTAAAGTAATCAGTTTGTTTTTCGAAAAGGCAAGTCCACGGTGGACACTATCAACTCAATGATAAAGACCGCCGAGATAGCGATCCAACGGAAAAGGCGAGGTATGCGATACTGTGCGTTAGTGACACTTGATGTGAAAAACGCACTCAACAGCGCAAGCTGGGATGCCATCGCGCTCTCGTTACGCCGGCTTAGCTTGCCCGTGGGTCTGTACCGGATCTTGGAAAGCTACTTCCAAAACCGTGTACTACTATACGAGACCGATGCCAGTCAGAGAAGCGTTCCTATTACCGCAGGAGTCCCGCAAGGCTCGATTCTGGACCCGATATTATGGAACTTTATGTATGACGGGGTTCTGAGACTAAAGTTCCCTCCTGGCACAAGGCAAGTCCACGGTGGACGCTATCAACTCAATGATAAAGACCGCCGAGATAGCGATCCAACGGAAAAGGCGAGGTATGCGATACTGTGCGTTAGTGACACTTGATGTGAAAAACGCACTCAACAGCGCAAGCTGGGATGCCATCGCGCTCTCGTTACGCCGGCTTAGCTTGCCCGTGGGTCTGTACCGGATCTTGGAAAGCTACTTCCAAAACCGTGTACTACTATACGAGACCGATGCCAGTCAGAGAAGCGTTCCTATTACCGCAGGAGTCCCGCAAGGCTCGATTCTGGACCCGATATTATGGAACTTTATGTATGACGGGGTTCTGAGACTAAAGTTCCCTCCTGGTGTCAAGATCTTCGGCTTCGCCGATGATGTAACCTTGGAAGTCTACGGGGAGTCAATTCCCGAGGTAGAACTGACTGCAGCACACGCGATCAGCACTGTGGCGGAATGGATGAGCGCGAGAGGCCTGGAGCTCACTCAACATAAGACGGAGGTGCTTATCGTCAACAACCGCAAGTCGGTACAACATGCAGTTATTCAAGTGGGAGAAGTCGTGATCACTTCAAAGCGGAGTCTGAAGATTCTTGGGGCCATAATAGATGATAAGCTGACCTTCGGCAGCCATGTCGACTATGCTTGCAAGAGGGCTTCGACGGCTGTTGCGGCATTATCAAGGATGATGTCCAACAGCTCTAAGGTGTGCGCCAGGAGACGTAGGCTACTGGCAGGCGTTGCCATATCTATCCTCAGGTACGGCGCCCGTCCTGGGCGAGAGCACTGGGGTAACCAGTTACCTTCGGAAACTGGAGAGCACCTATCGCTTGATGTGTCTCAGAGTGATATCTGCCTACCGCACGGTATTACACGATGCATCCTGCGTGATAGCGAGCATGATTCCAATCGGGCTGGTCATCCGGGAAGACGACATGTGTTTCGAGCTACGCGGCACTAGAGGAGTACGTGAGCGCACCGGGGTGGCTTCGGTCGCTAAATGGCAGCGTGAGTGGGATAACTCCTCGAAAGGTAGGTGGACCCACCGGCTGATACCTAACATATCGAGCTGGGTGGGCAGACTCCATGGGGAAGTTCACTTCCATCTGACACAATTCCTGTCAGGCCATGGCTGCTTCCGACAGTACCTCCACAGGTTCGGGCACGCGGAGGTCCTCGTCTGCCCTGACTGCCCAGGTGTAGACAAAACAACCGAACACATACTGTACGTATGTCCTCATTTCGACGTCGAAAGAAGAGCAATGCTAGACGTCTGCGGCCAGGACACAACCCCTGATATCCTTATCCAGAGGATGTGTCAAGCGGTGGAGAAATGGAACGCAGTCTCGACTGCATCGACTCAGATTGCCTGCAGGTTACAGAGAATCTGGCGCGCCGAGCAGCAGACGACAAGCATGTGATTGGTTAGTTAGAGCGGAAAGGGCTGAGTACGGAGAAGTGAGTGAATGGTCTGCTCATGCTGAGGAAAGTGTGGCGCAGCGGGTGGCAACCGCGGTAGTCACACCGAAGCATAGCAGAAGAATGAGTGAATAGACGTATGTATGGACTGCCCATGTCGAGATGGGAAGGTCGTAGCGTAGAATGTTGGTACCTATCGCTATTGATACCTCGAGGCGGGGCAGAGGAGTGTAGGGTGAGCGTCCAAGTCAGTCTCACATGGTATGCTAGAGGTGAGCACACAAGTCAGACTCACATGGTATGTAAAAGGTGAGCACACAAGTAGGCCTCACATGGTGTGGCAGGGGTGATCACCTAAGTAAGCCTCACATTGAGTGTCAGAGCGAGCGTCAGGGTGTGACAGAGTGAAGACCCAAGTAAGCCTCATATTGGATGTGTGCGTGCGTGAGCAAGAGTGAGTGAGTACATTAAGTACTGCCATCCCCCCAGTGGAGTTTAGTCAGTATTACCCGTTAGGTAGTTTAGTCCTGGTCGAGCCGTGTGGTACCTTGGCAACTACTAAGCACGTGTACTGGGTCAGTGCGTAAATGCATTCTCCATTGTAAAAAAATTGAAAAAATCGTACAGTCGGGTCTTCTACTACGCAAATAACTGATGGCTTGAAAAAGGAATCCGCGTTGCAGGAATCGCATAGCTTATGAGATTTCGACTAATTGGGGCCGAATATTTCGTGTGTGTTAACATTTAGCGCCATACTTTCTTTGGTAAAATTGTTGAATTTAGTTAGACCTACAAGTTAGAGTAATTGGTTGAGAACTGTGCCGCCAGGCATGCTTTAAAGGAGAGTACATAAATCGAACCTCTCGTGAATATTACTACCATTGAATGGGTTTAACATAAAGTATAACAAAACACTGATTATTTTGAAAGAATATGTCTCAGGAAGATTTGTCCAGAAAGCCAGTTTCTGGATGGTGGAAATTATAACTCGAAATTGTCCCACTAGGCGGCGCTAGAGCGAATGCAAATGTTCAACTAATGTTAAAATCATCCTTTATCTCAATAAAGAGATTATTTAGAGGGGTACTGTGTTTAGTAAAGTTAGTAGAGAGATCAAAGACTACGAGATGGTGACAGATTAATTTGGGATACTCTCACTATGTGGCGCTAGTGAGCGTACCAGTTTATGGTACATTATAGAATATGATACATATCAAAAGTCTAATAACTTAGAAAGATGGTGTTTTCGGCAAAGTTCTAGAGGAGCTAGTGAGCATATACTATTTTTAAAATTTAGGGATATTCTGTATCTCGAGATCGTGATAATTTAGAAGAGTGGTGTCTCCAGCAATATTCATCAGTGGGTCGAGTGCTGCCCGAAGGCGAATAGATAATTTCAAAATTCAGCCACTAGGCGGCGCTAAGGAGATTACAACTTCCAATATAGGTGATGTTTTATCTCGAAAGTTTAATAATTTAAGAAAATGATGTTTTCTGTAAAGATTCTGAGGACGACAAGGGCTGTTTGATATGTAATGTTATGATTAAATTGGACATAACCCGTTAGGCTGCGCTAGTGAGCATACATTTTGTTTATTCTAATATCCCCGAATTATGACAATTTGGAAGGATGATGTTCTCAGCTAAGTTGTTCGAGATGTCAAGATCTTTAGTAGTTAAGTAGTTTGGGATACTTTTATTATGCGACGCTATTGAGCGTACAATCTTTCAATACATGAAGATTGTAATATACACCAAAAATTTGATGATTTAGGAAGAAGTTTGTAATAATGAGGCGCTAGTGAACTAGTAAAAATTTTGATATTCAAGATGGAATTTTTTTCAACAATATGGCAATGAGTTTTTTGTTTTTCTTCTCGCCCCTAGGTTGAACAAATTGATGGTATTACTAACATTTTCGAGCAATATATCACGTAATAGTTTGAATAAAATGTATCAACTATAAATACTTAATACTAGTTTAATCTTGAATATCCGTTTAAAGTGTCAAGTAGGAAAATAGCCATTTATATTCTATTGAATGCAATAGTAGCTTTTCATATTGACCTCTAACAGAAAGTTGCTTGAAGATGTTGATTGCAATACGCCTCGCCAGTGGTGCATCGCGGAGGCTGATAGAGTGCATTCGGTATTTTTTATTTTTAGTCCTACTATCCATCTAACCATTACTGAATGAATGTATAATTAAAACGATGTTTCTTCCTTCACCGTTTCGTTCCCGGTATCACTTAATAGCGCACGTGAATATGCAAACGACCACACGGCTATAGAAAACGCTTTAAAACACGCGAAATTACAAACTTACTAGCATACTTGACATACAAAAAAACGCGCACAATAACATACAAACTCTCGACCCTTTCCCGATAAGACAAATGGAAATTGAACCCAGGTGAGCTGCGTACAAGGCAATCGATTTACGACCTACGGTATGCGCGTCCCCTGGTCCTCCCGGTGATCAAGTCAAGATGATAGCACTTACGAAATTTTGAATGCGTTTCCTCAACGCCCGCTCTCAGTAAATCATGAATCGGACTCGTCCGGAAGCTCTTACTAAATACGGAACTTATATATGTAGTAAATATAGTCAACAGGCAGTGAACTTTGGATTCACGTTTAGAAACCCAACAACTTGCAACAGTATAAAAAATGCACACTATCCCAAACCACACAGTAAGATCGACCTGATTCTAGTTAGGAAAACATGCATTTCTGCGTTTATAAATACACGAACGCAATATCTTCACCGGAAGACGGAAGTTGTCGATGTACTTATGCGTGAAGAGAAAGAAGAGGAATGAGAGAAAATGAAAGCGAATGTCTGTGAACGAAATCGATGGAGAAAGGACGTCTTTACCACGACATAATCTACCATAACATCAAGAGCAAGACACGTTTACAACAATATACACAGAACAAGTTTCAGGACAATATAATTCGGGATTCCGGTGATAACGATGAGCTCACTTTCTCCCTTCATCTGAACCGTGCACTGAAAATTAAACATCAGAATGACAGCCCGTGCAAACATTCAAAAGCCCACGGGATGTGCAAAGGACTACACAGTTATATTAACGAAATCAAGCTCGCGAAGTTATTCACATGCTAATATTCGCATACAAACGACCACGCGATTAAACACGTTAACATAGAAACGACTGTTTCCTTCGCGATTGTACAAGTATGGCTACGCATGCGAACATACAATCGCGATCATTCACACATACCTGCGCCCGCGATCCCGCATACATAAGGCGTTCCGGTGATCACCCTTAATCTTGTTTAAAACGAATGAGAGAGCGATTCGAACGAATAGTAAGCCCGTTTAATATTGATTTCGTAAACGTGAATACAAACCAACCTCGCATTAATCGCAAACAAGAATAAGGGTGAATATGTTAGCTATTACGAATTCCAAAACATGGTTTCAAGTACGATTATATCAACGCTCGTTCTCGCGTAATAATGCATCGGTCGCGTCCGGAAGTCTTTACTGTCATCTCAAAACAAACACAAGCGCATATACACTAGTAGTCTCATGACTGCATACCCTAGTGGTCTCTTTCCTTCTAGATCTAAATCAAACAATCCAAATCGCGGATCGTGCGCACATTCAAAAACCCACGCGAATATGCAAGCGGTTACACTTATACAAACGGATTCACACACGCGAAGTTACATACGCGCGACACGTCCATGCGATCAAGCCCGGTAACATACAAACGTTCCAACCTTGCGTGATAATACAACATTGGTCATTAATGTAAACATACAATTGCGACATACACACAAACCAACGCCCGTGATTTCGCAAACATAAAAACGACTCGATAGTGGATATTAATTGTGTATACTTGAGTGCTGAAGAAAACTAAATAAGAAAATTTCTAAACTTTTTTTACGGTCAAGTTCTCGTTATTTCGAAACCTAGAGGGTTTAGTGTCTTTGGAAAATTTTACAACATAAAACGGCACATCTTCTAATCAAATAATTCTGGTAGTTAAGCCTTACACTTCAAGCAAATTTAATTCAAAATTTAATGTTTTCAGTAAAGTTTTCGATAATGTTATTTCAAACAACTTTGAAGCTCTCGAAATGGATTAGACTATATGATACATATCCCTTGATCTTTATAAATAATAAAAATTACATTCTTTCTAATGCATGAGTCTCTGAAACTTACTGTAAGAAGCTATATTGAAGAGAACTGGCTTTAAGGGGTTACATTACTTTTTGTGCAAAAATGTGAAGATAGTTTGAATTTGAAGCAATTATTTCATTACATCAAACTTATAGTATTTTGGTAGTTGATAGTGGTTGGTTTTTTCAAGAAAACAGAGTTTAAAATTTTAAGCTTGGTAGACGCAGCGCGCTTGAAGGCGCTATAACTTTCATTCTATTTCTCGGATCTCTATGAAAAATTGGGAAATGTTCTCAAGGATTTGTATTTTCAGATAAAGTAATCGATAAAGAAAATCGATTTTTTGAAAAATAAAAAGGTATGTAACCCCTTAAGAAAATTTTCTAAACATTGTTTTACATGAACATGATATGTGGCATACATGAAGCCTTCATATTTTCAACAAAGTTGTTTTGACTGACATTATCCACAACAACAGCTGAAGACACCAAGTCTCTTACTATTTATTGATGAGTTATTTTTTTATACTTACTTCTAGAACAATTAATCAATAAAGTGATGTTTTCGCAATTATGTGATCTTGACCATAAAGAAAGTTTTCGTTTTCCACTTTAAAATTGCACATTTTTAAATTCAATTAATTTTTTTTTTCAAAAATTCTATTTTTTAAATTTTATAATTCGAAGGCTGAAAGTGTCTAGAATAAGTCGGTAAAATGTTTTTTTTATCCGTAAATCAGTTCCACCGCTACATGGCTAAACACATTAATTCTAGAGGTGGCAGTAGTGTTTATAGGTGCGTTAACAAATTGCCGGTATGGTCTACCAAACAAATTTAGCGATCTCGTGAAGGTAGAATAAGGTTTTCAAAGAAAAATGTAAAGACCGCACAAATATGGTCGCGGAGGTACTGGGCGTCCTTCGAGGAAGAAAAAAGGTCGGTTCAAGGGAAATCAATTTACTGCCGAAACGGATGCAGAATTCGTCGGCACGTCAGCGAAGAAACTGAAAACAGCCGAGAACATTGAAGCTATCATCGACGTAAGCAGCAATTATGTTATTTGTCGCTTTTTGATGCCGTTCTACTTGCTAAGTGAATGTCTGGTGTGCAAATCATGTGGCTCTAACCTGAAATTTACTGGATCCACCGCATCAGGAGAAGCCTTCAACTTGGTGATCGAGTGTTACTGCGCAATCCGCCAAGTACCATCAAGGCCCCACGTGAATCATTGTTTTGAAGTGAATAGACGTTTGATGTTTGTGATGCGGCTTTTTGGACTTGGACTTTAAAGTGACAAAACCTTCTGTTCTGTCAAGGACATTTAGCACACCTTCAGTAACATGATGTATTCCGCATTTCAACAAAACACATTAGTCGAGCATAACCAGAAAGCCGTCACATCACAAATTCGCTAAAATACTGCGTGCAACAATCCATTGAATTTATCCGAATTCGAGAACGGTTCGTGGAAGAAGCGGGGGTTTCATCGCTTGTTGGACTTACAACCTCGATTGGAAAATTCACCGGAAATTGTTGTGGTCAAATCTTCGTTTTACCAGGCTTGTGTAACTTGGAAGTCAAAGGAAGGCACCGCAGAATATTTGGCATGGCAAACGCAACACGAGGACTTATTTAATTTAATTTAATTTTAATTAATTGTAAGATTATCATTTGAATTCTTCGAAACTAATCTTAAAATTTAGTTCATTCTCGAAAACATTTGTATTGATCACAATTTCATGAACATTACTTATGATCACTTTTTGGCCGCCATATTGGATCCGTTATCTAAAATTTTTCAAATCTCACCTCAAATTCGTATTCAGCGACACTAAATATCCTTACATTTAAAGTTTCATTAATGTTAATAAACATTTCACATTTTTCGTCCGCCATATTGGATCCCCCATTTTGAATTTGTCAAATTTGACCTCAAATTCGTATTCAGCGACCCCAAAAACCCATATATACAAAGTTTCATACAAATTGATACGCATTTTATTTTTTTTTCTAGTTCGCCATATTGGATCCGCCACGTTGAATTTTCCAAACCTATCAACAAATTCGTGTTTAGTGACCTTAAAAACCAATAAATTCACTTATTCTTAGACAAATAGATCGCGTAACTTAAATTATACACGAAAAAATGTTTTCAAATTTCGAATCTGCGGATATTCTCGTTTTTTAATCATTCAACCAATCAACTTCGCGTTTTGCTCGCCTAAGAGAAAACAACATTCTCCGACGTGGTAACCTACAAAATCGCAATATTTTGTACGTAACGGATTTTTTACAAACCGGCCAAAGTGGAAAAATAATGTGAAAAAACGATACTTTATTTTCAAGTGGCCGCCATTTCGTTTCTATAACCATTTTTTCATGTTTTTTTTAGGTTAGGGCGCCTCCATGGAATGTAATAGTAGATACAGAACACTACACACCAAAAAAATCTGAATTTTATCGTTGACGTAATTGCAAACATGACACAATTCAACAAACCGTAATTTACGAAATGACGGAACATTACCGTGTTCCGTTTAATTTTACATGAAACATATACTTTACATGCCCAATGACATAAGATTACACTTCCTACCATTCAGAACAAACGCTGTATGAGGAGTAAAATTATATGATTTACGAAATTCAACGTCATGTAAAATTAAAATCAAACGTAAAACTAAGTTATTTTTGATGCTCGTATATGTCAGGGTCAGGAGACGTAAATTTACACTATTTTTTCTAGGTGTGTAGATTAGGATTGTCGCTGGTGTTCCCATTGTTTTCGCCTCGGAACATGTTTGTTTTGCTTCCGGTATATATCTGTCAAAGTATCGAAAGTCTCTCTAGTAAAAGTCTTTGGTCCGCGCTTTTGGTACACGCAGAAAAATATGGCCTGCTTTTAACCACAAACCGTTTAGTTGAACTTCAAATTGAGTTTGCCTATTTTTCATTTCAGTCTCGTTTATTCTGCTGTGATTTTTATGCATTCAAGACCGAAAACGTCCAATGCATAAAATTTGCAACAGAATAAACGAGAGGCAAACAGAAAAATGATGTGATATCTGCTATGTAACAAATTCCTATGTGGCATACTATTATAATTTCATTAATTTTCCCATGATATCTATGTGTGACAGTAATTTTATCTGCTACTACAAATTGCAAAAAATTATGTGTGAAATCAATATATTCAATATAACGAATTTTCTCGGTGTAAATTTTCGACTGTTATTGTTATGAAATGAAACTAATTGGATACCCTATGACTCTAAGCTGTAGGCCCAAGTGAGTACAACAACTTAACCAAAGAAAGTATGGCGCTACATGTTGACGCGGACGAAATAAACGGACACAGCCCCAATTAGTCGAAATCCCATAAGCTATGGGTATCGTACAAGTACAATGCAGGTACCGCGCAGAAGGAATCCGCGCAGTAGGAAGCAGTAGGACTGTATAACTAAACCAGCATCAGTAAGTACACCGTTTGTGTAGACTTGCTGAAGTAAAAAGTTCAGAATGCTAGTTTTCACAACAAATGCCAGGCCTTCTCCCGCTGCCTTGCAATTGATCTGAAAGCTACAAATCAGTTACAAATGTTACTATGTTTTAATTGCCGCAAGGTTCTACTGTATCGATTTTGTTGGCTATTTTCGGCAAATTTGAGACTAAGAGAAACGAAAGCAATGAAATTGAAAGACGGATAGGTATTCTAGAGCGAATCAGTTATAAACTTAGAACGGTAGTTTTCCGTTCTAAGTTTATAACTGATTCGCTCTAGAATACCTATCCGTCTTTCAATTTCATTGCTTTCGTTTCTCTTAGTCTCAAATTTGCCGAAAATAGCCAACAAAATCGATACAGCAAATCAGTTACAAAGTCTGTTGAATTGGTAACAAGGTTCGTGATGAAACGTTGGGACCCTAAGGATTTGGCATGCCATCCCTGGCTCCATTCATACATGACAATTAAATTTATTAAAATTCATTCAAATCCGGAAAAATGTTAGTGCTTCATACCTGAACTGTGACAATGATTTCGCCGCTTTTCTCCGTGTTGACTGCATATCTCTGAAAATGGAAATATAAAAGAAAATACCAAAGTTCAGTATTACAAAAATGATGATTTCGGTGAAAAATTCGAAATGGGACCACAAAGCTCATGGAATGCATGCAGTAAAGTCAATAATATGCCGTAAAACATGATGAATTACAACTGATAATATGGCGACCCATATTGCCATAAATACATTTGTCTAAGTTAAGCTGCAATATTTGATTCCGTCCAACCCCTTCTACCTACAAGTCACCTGCGATGCAGTATCAGATTTCAATAAGTCTCAGGTTTGACTAACGACGGCCGAACGACATGGTGGATGAAGGGGATTCACGTTCCATGCATCAGTAAAGACTATCCCGCAGTAACGTTATCCCAAAGCCGGCTGATATGTTTAAAGTAAACCCGACCCCGTTAACGGTGTCGTGGTCTAGACCGACGATGGGAAGCCATGGCAATCAAAGAGTGGCGAAGGTATGGAAACATAAACAGAAAAGCGAAAACGTTTCCGGGTTGCAACCCTCTCTAATATTACGGTACGGGACATCATGTCCTTTTGAGTTGCCCGGTAGCATAGGTTTCCAATCAAAAGTGATTGCATTTTTAGCCATAAAGGATTGCCATTTCTTTCATACGATTATGTACGCGTCAAGGAGTTTCTATACACCTCCAATCGAAGGGGTTCTTTAAATTCCTGTTGGGTAATGTTGGCTTATATATTAGACATGTACACACCCGCATGGCACCGCCAGCGCCATCCATCGAACGTTTTGTATTCGTCAATACATAAATAATTAGAACACTTTTATCTTTAAATTTGATATATACGATCTTTGAAAATCCACGAGCTTAAAAATGCTGAACATTGCCTAATTGGGATCAAATAGGCTTATAACCCTACCTAAAACCGCATTGAATTTACGGCCATCGGTGTCGTGTGCTAAATTCATACCTGTTAATTTTTGATCTGATCGGTTACATTTATCCTCTTCCACAATTATGTAAAGTACCGATGAGCATCAACGTTATTATTATTCATACCATCGACCGGTCCATCGATGGATGCGAGGTGATTGATTTTTTCTGACCTAAAAGTGGGACACACACGCTAGCAGCAATTGGCCTCAGGGAGATGACTGATACCCAGGCTGTCACCGACGATTTGTTTTGATCGAACGCAGACCCCTTCCCGGACATGCATACATGGCGCACAGAGCGGCGTAGGAAGCAGTAGATTTCAATTGAGTCTAATTGCTTTTTAATTAACTATCCTCTCTAAAAGTTCCTTCGGGCACAGAGTTGGTTAACATCATCATCCTCGCCAGCCAACCGTCCCTTACGGAGGGCAAAACAGAATCAATTGAACAGTATGGTTTCACCGAGTGTCACTTACATTACTATTGCGCACATTCTCGCAAATTACTTCAGACATGTTGGCAGTTGGGATGTCCGTTCGTAAATTCCTATTAACAACTGGTTGCCTTCAGCAGTGTGTTTCAACTTTAAACGATTTATGACCGTACTCCTGCCGGTGTGATAGTTTCTACACAGTACCCAGCTGTTACGGCAAGTTTTGAATATTTTTGGTGCGAGCTAATGCATTCCTGTTAGAGTAAATTTGTTGGAATTTTGGCAATTTACATTTTGCTAAGTTCGTTTCTTTATTGAAGAACTTTATGGAGACGCATAGTTATTTACAACATTTACAACACACAGGCTTTGAGAGTTCTGAAACTTAGAGCCACAATTGAAATAATAACGGTCTAGTATACTGTAGAAGTATTTTTATTATTCAA
Organism: Topomyia yanbarensis; assembly: GCF_030247195.1. NCBI lineage: Eukaryota > Metazoa > Arthropoda > Insecta > Diptera > Culicidae > Topomyia > Topomyia yanbarensis. Next base: position 343,068,669 of record NC_080671.1, read on the forward strand.
TTTAGTATTTTCACAAACCTTCCGCCTCAACGTAAACTGCTGGGGAGTGAAACACGTCTCTATGGACATTAATTCGTTCTAGCACCATCGCGTGAAATTACCACCATTACTAATCTTTTAACGCTCGCCTGCTTTCTTCGATTGCGTGGAAGCGAAACGACTACAACAGAAAGACCAAAAAGACATTTAATAGTGTAATCAATCATCACTTACGTTCGCTTATATCCTTTCAGGTCCCTGATCATCGGGTGAGGGGGGGGGGGGCATCAAGTGCGTCAATTCTTTTTTTTTTCGATCACACTGACAAATAGATCGCCAATGGCAGCGAAGTTAAAATTAACTTTTAAATAAGTTAGCCCAACTTTCACTAGCAACTTTCACATTCTTATATCCTACATGATCTATGTCTTCGAATTTTTCATGTTTGCTAAGTTTGCTCACGTTACCAAAGGACGGAATATAATCTGGTCGTCAGTCTTTACCAAAACGCTTTTCATTACATTCTGCTTACACGACACTTTACCCACAAGTTGTACTTGAATTCCCCGTCAACGTTTGGTCATATCACCTTCACTTTTAGCTGCTAGTAGAATTCCAAGTAGATATGTATATATATTTCGAATGGTGAACATAAAAAAAATTCCAAACAAGAATTCGAACCCATTCCGCCTGATAGAATGACGCTGCACCACCAAATCTTCTCCGACACGTTTGAGGTGTTGCTTTTCTTCACTTTACTCAATCGCTGTTTCATCCTTTTTTTGTCGAATAGAGAAACTCATTTCATGTGAAATGGTTCCGCCTGGTTTTCGTGACTAGCATTCATTTGGTCTAATTAAACACCGAAAATTTCCTGAATAGCTTGTTTATTGCAAAATAAGATACAAGGAAAGGCCCAAATCAACCGTAAATAATGCGTTCGTGTGCACAATACATGCTGGGAAATTGCTGATAAGCAATGCTCATTAGCGTGTGATCATTTGTGTATATTTGCACAATGAAATTGATGGAGAAAACCTCAAAATTGAAAAAGCAAATTTTTCCGTGATACATATATGGCTTCTTCGTTTCGGTGTGTGGTTTGGTTCATCGCATTATTTCAGCATCATGTGACGTGAATCTGGTTTTTTCTTATTTTATTTCGAGGTATAAGCTTTACTCTAGAACGATTTCGTGGAAGACACTCGTACCCCAGTGCTGCTTGAATTCCCGGTTATTCTATTGCGGTTTATTTCAACAGAATGCAAGCTGTATCATTAAATTAATTCAATTAAAAACATCCTTTAAAGGAGATGTACCATATTAGTTTCACCCGACCAACTTAACAGTGGTCGCTTTATGTTTGTCTGGGACACGAATGTACTCCGCGAAACCGTTAACGTTAGTGTTTTGTCATGTGTGCATAATTCGGAAAATGGATTACATATGGGAAATTTAAAATACTCGCGTTTGAACGAAGCGAAAAGTCAAGTCCAACACGACCTTATTCATACTACAACTAGGCCATTACAAATCTTTTTTAAAAATTATGTCCAAGTACATTTTTTTTCTGAAGGGGGTGGCAAATAAAAAATAAATATTTATTTTTATTAAAACAAAAAAAGTTTTTTTTCATTTTACATTTTCCTGCGATCGTTCTCGTGGTCGTTTCCGCAGGGTGTTTTCGGATAGCGGGGTTGTTTTACTAAAGCAATTCAAGCAAACTTTATTGAATCAATCAAAAGTTCATATAAGAAAGGAATGGTTAAGTTTTTCGTTTTAAATAATTTTCCGAAGAGTACAATTTCTAATAGCGGTTTAATCTGTTTCTAAATTCCCAATAAAAGCTTAAATGATCACTAAGAACTTAATATGAACATTAAGGAGTACTTTTAGGTATTATCCTAACTTTTGGTTGCTTGGATAGTTTTCGTACCGTTGTAGTGGCACATGGACCGACTTCACACAAAAAGCATGAAAATTGGTCAAAGATGACCCTGCTTGATAACAATATACAGAAACAGGATTGTAGCATTTTACATATGGACTGGTGAACTGGCGAACGTACATTCTGTGCATACTCTAGTTTTTCGAGCTCTAGTGAAAACGGCAGGTTTGGTTTATAGCTTGTGTTTGAAAACTTGTAGATTTGTTTGTTTGGTACATGATAGTCATTTGGCTCTGCTCCGTGTACATCTTCAAAATACTTACTTTTCCCCCATCTTGTTGTGCAGTCGTATGGATTTATGAAACGTATAGGAATCATCAGTTCATATTTGCCTTTTTCATATAAGGAATGCAATCACTCTGAAACTCGACTTGTCAAGCTAGACCCGGAGTGTCGAGTGCCATATATCACTAGATTCAGTTAATCGATGTGAAAATGTCTATAAGTGTGTTTGTTATAGTAAAGTTTAAGAGTTTCAAAAGTGCATTGACAATGGTTGTGACTCACTTTCGTGCATAACCACTTAAAACTGTCCTTACTTTTCTTCCTTCCTTCTGCCCCACGAGACTGCATCAAAGCGTGGGGAGACTGATTCGGTCTTGAGATACAGTGAACTCAAAAAAATAGCATGATCACTGGCACTACCTAGTGGTAGAGTTGAACACTATTTGGTCTTTCACAGCTTTTGATCTTCCGAACAGGTTTTCCGAAGATAGATACCCTGTACAAGATCGAGATCACGAGATATTTCGAATAGAATGTTCTTTTGTTGAAATTTCCATTTCGCTTGTTCCATTTACATGATTTTAACAATCTATTTTAGCTTTAATGGTGGTACTTAAGGTATGTCTTTGTATAAAAATGATTATATATTGTCCAGGACAAATTATGACAAAATGATACAATAGAGCATACATTCGAGCCGTTTAGCTCCGAACACCTATTCGGTTAATCGCAGTTGGGAACTTCCGTGAGCCATTTGGCTCCCGTTTCTGTGAGCCATTTAGTTCCTGTTTACGCGAGTCATCTCAGTGAATCATTTATGCCTCGGCGGCGGAATTTCTCCCGATACCGATGCCCGTTGCGTGAGTCATTTAGCTCCCAGTTTTGTCGCAATCTATTCGGATACACACCAAAAAATAATGAAATTTAAACGATATGTAAATCAATACGAATGTAAACATACAACGATTGAATCAAACATTTGATTGAAAATTACGTTAAAACCAATTGGAGCATCAAACAGCATGCAATTTTACGCTTTCATTCGTGTAATATTACATGTCATTCATTTTACAGCAGTATTCGAGTAAAAATACATTGAAGTGCATTGGTTTTCCGTTTAAAGAAACTGTAATTTTCGATCCACGTGTAATATTATAATAAAATTCGTTGAAGAAAGCACGACGAGTCGTGTGTATTTCTTGTGGAACTTAATTTTACATTTATATTCATGCTCCAAATATGTGCATGAAAATAAACTTAAAATTACAAAATATTTTTTCTGTGTAGTCCATAAATCCTACTCAAATGGCCAACCAGTACTTGGCGATGTTGGTTCGGCGATACCAGATAGAGCGTAGCTTCTGGTTCGCTGCTTCCGGTTCGCTGAAAAATCGACGACCAACCGCTGGCGCTTCACTCGATCTAGTTCCTGACGGTGTAACTAGTCTGCTCACGGGCTTCGGTCCGGCGATTCCAGATGGTTCGTGGCGCCCGGTATACTGGCGCCTCAACCAAAGCTGTGGTTACTCTCATAGTCTTCCCCTTAGCATAATCGTCGTGACTTTAAAAGTTCGAGTCGATGATATGTTCTCCGACCGCGATTTTCGCCTGTTGCTTTCTTTCGGCTGCTAGTGAACACCTGGTGGGTTACTTAAGAGCTCTAATTATACAGTGCATTCCATACCGGACATCTACGGAATTATACTGTGCACTTGCACTCATCGTAAGTGACAACATATGCAGTTAATCCAAGCAATCTTTGACTCTGCCTCTTTCAGGTTTCAACTGTCCTACAGGTAATACACGATTCCTTTCTAGACAACAGTTCAGACATTCACAAACACCAACTCTGTTTTATGATGGGCAATCGTCTCCGTGGAGAGTGCCTCCAGCTCTTTTAGTGATTCTCCGATTACTTGGATAATGTGGTGTATCCACGAAAATCGTTACATCTCTGAGAAGGTTCAGCTTCAATACTCCATCGTTCACTGCGATCCACAGCGTCGGGCCGAGGAACGTCAGTCGTAGTTGTCATTCTCCCTTGTCTGTTTCATAGATCAGTGTTCGGTACTGAAAGTAGCTCTGTAATATCCTGCAGAGTTACTCATGCTGTACAACGAATGGGCGATTGCTTCCTAGCTAGTACTATTGAAGCATTCTTCACGTTTAAGGTAACCACCACGCAATAGCGATATCCTTTTGACCTATACGCTGGAAGATCTCCAAGTTTTCCTGGCATCGGAAGCAGCATCAGCTTCTGTCGCTTCCAGTTATCGGATCATTCTGAACATATCCGGGTTCTCACATATCACTTTTTCAGCGATATTTGAGAGGCTGGTACTGGGTCCTTCCACTCATGGCTTTCGCCATCTCGATCAGCTGCTTGTCGGTAATTCGAGCTTCTTCTTCGTGATCATCCTCCTCACTGTACGGCGAGGATTGGTTCAAGTTGCGGGGAAAACCTTTCGATGGCGACCTCTAGCTTCTCCGGACACCTTTCAGGTGGTGCAGCAGCCTTTTATCTTTTTTTGGCACAGGCGGCGTCTAGGCGTCTCCTCGAGAATTCGCGTTGGCTTTGTGGAAAAGCTCATCAATTCAAGCTTTCTTGTTCAGCTCGACTGCTTTGTTAAAAGGGGCTCGTGCAGCTCGTTTCCCTCTTTCGGTGTCACTACGAACACTCTAACTTCTTCTCCAAGGTCGGAATAACTTATACGTAAATCGGTAATCGTCGTATTACAGCCGACGACTGTTTCTCGGTCTCCCATTTCTCAGTATGGTCGCATTACACGCCCTTGTTAGTACTACCATTAACTCGTTCGCATTTAGGTTGAAGAGGATGCCCCCAAATTTAAATTCTTCGACGGACACGTCCTTGTGAAAGATCGCTGTTTTCCACTTTCACTCGTTATTCAAACCGTGTCCGGTTACCAATGCTGTACCAGATCGCTTGATGGTCGCTGTGGGTATATCTTCGAACACTTTTCATCTTTGCTGTCACTCCAAGGCTACAAACACTAACATGGATAATGGATTCCCGGCTCTCCCTGCGGTAAGTACTGATGATACCTTTGTTTGTAAGATCTACATTTAGCTTTGCTAGAGCCTTCGCTGATGGTCAGACAAAGTCCTTTTGATTCCAGCGTCCTTCTCGACAATTTTGCAAGTTCCTAGTTCTTAGAATATTTCAGAATTAAAGTCTCTTCGGTTCCTTCGAAAACGGCTAACTTGATTTTCACAAGCTTAGTCTTAAATGGAAGGTTTAGTAGCAGACTTTGATCTGGTGAAGTTCATACGAATCGCACATATGGGTGCGGAAATACGGTTTGAACACTGCGATCCCATATTAAATCTTTAAATTTCAAAAGCCTTTCGGTAAATCTCATGCATATTGAATATTAAACCACAAATAAATCGCCAGGAGTCTTATGTGAATTCAGATTGTTTCCTTATACAAATTATTTTAGAGTGCAACTACCGATCTCTATCGACTGTTGCGTTTAAAATGGGATCGATTCAGAAGTCGGTCTGTTAGCCTTGCCATGAGATGTTTGTTTGAGAATTCACGAGCGGCTCCTTCCTTCCGCGAACAGTAAACGTTTCGTTTGATGTTAGACTGGATCGACGATTTTATTCGGACGTCCTATCTACCATATTGACTATTCTTGTTCAAAATAAAAAAAAAATCATGGGATGGCAATTTCCAAAACTACTAGAATAGTTTTCAATGACGAAAAGCAAAACTCTATGAAAGCTATTGTTTTTTTTATAAAAAGTGACAATTTTTTCAATTGAGGTTATTAAAAAAAATTATTTGCCCCCTGATTTTTTACAGCAATTTTGAAGGGGGGGGGGGGGGGTGACATAATTTTTAAAAAAGATTTGTAATGGCCTTAGAGTTAATGCTTTAAAAAGTAATAGCAGCTATAGGTTCCTGCTCCGAGCAACATTTTGGGTACCATTTGGGACCTAGAACAACTCTAGCTCGATCGGTGAAACTATATTTTTGCACCCTCGGTTTAAAGTTTACATGGGATTTCGTATAGGGAAATTGACTTTCACAAAATAATTCCTTCAGGAGTCGCCCCCGCGTGTGTAAGTAAATGTGAGTAGGGGTTTGCCCACTACTCGGGTTCTTGTTTGCCTGGCGGATCCTTTTTTTCAAGGCGGCCAACAATAAAAAGGTAAACAAAGAAATAAATTACTAATTTTACTGTCTTTTATTCACCTATTCTACACTGCGTTCCTTATGGTCCGCTGCTTCTGACGATAGCGGGAAGGCGGACGGTTTCTTCCGACCACCGACCGGGACTACAACGGCCGCGTTCTACTGTGGTCGTTGGCTGCTCCGATAGCGGTCCTTAACAATTAGCCAGGGAGGTGAGCTTTGCTCCTTTCTCGGAACCTCCCTTGCGACAGTGGTGACGAATCCCGGAAGACACTGCAGTGTGCTTCACAGGCGAAGCCGTTGCTCAACCTGCTTCCCACTCCTTGGCTTTTAGCTGTAGAGGAGAGCAACGCTCGTTCGGCTTATCCTCTACAGCGAGAGAGGCGGGCGTTTAGGATCCTTTGCGATTAGTCGGAGAAGCGGAAACTCCTTTACAATTAGCTTCTCCCGACGGCGATCCAGCACCACTAAAACGTTTGACCGAACCACGGGCCGGCACTTTCGACGGGAATCTCTTCCGTCACACACGCGCGCTTAGCTCACAAGCTATTGTGGCGGTAAACTTCTACGAAATAATCAACGTGTGTTTAACTGTGGCTCGTCACTTTGATTTTTCACGAACACCGCCTTTTCCACTCTACCAAAACAAACACCAAAAACGCACATCCCACACAATGTTGTATATACAGGTATGGCGAAAATGGCACTTTGGTATTCGTAAAATGAGTGGTGTGAGTGATTACAGAATAAATCGACTTGCTTTCGTCATACCGGTCGTTCCGCTCCCATTGAATCGTGTGAACGCTATGACGTCGACCCGTTGTGCTTCTGGATTGTTTACATATTTTTGGTTGCCAACACAAGCAAACCGTGTGTTCTGCCACACCTATACATACCTCATTGCATCCCACATAGCTATCATCGGCCATCGCTATGGTACAGCATTGTCCGCACACCTTTGCAGCGGGAGGAGAGCGGTTACCTAACTAAACCCTATGTTATTAATTCACAAACCTAACACAAAAATACGGATGTGGTATGGCTTTTCAGTCTCATATCACTTTTTCAGCGATATATGAGAGGCTGGTACTGGGTCCTTCCACTCATGGCTTTAATGCGATTGCGTCGATTACTGTGTGATCTTCGGCGAAGATCACACAGTAATCGACGCAATCGCATTGTCGACTGAAAAGCCATATCACATCCGTATATTTCCAACAGTCGCTACCCTAGTAACAATTGAGGTTTTATGGTAGTTTTATAGCCTCTCACAAAACTTAGAGTGCACTTGTAGCATGCTATAAAACTTAAATTGTTACCTCTATTTATAACACAAAAATTGTCTAACCTATCTGCACAAATAAAACCGTTCACAATCGCGAAAATGAACAAAAATTTACAACTAAATGTGAACGGTACCGAACAGCGGTGAACATAATTTTACGTAAACAAATACACTCTACGGAGTGTATACATAAAAAGGGTATATTTCCACCCAGTGCTAAATTGTTACCACAGACCTACCAGACATGACACTGAGAACAGTTCACTTAATAAAACGTGATCATCATTTCCAATTTAAATTCGCTTGGCACACTATCGCCGCCTCGTGGCGATTCTTTGAACTATATCATCTGTTTGACACATCTGTCCGTTTGACATGACGGTACATTGGTGTGCGTAAGTAGTTATTATGGGCAAATGCACCTAACAACAAACATCAATTAAACGAAAGTCAGATTAGACCTTTAAATTTGTATTCTGAAATAAATTAATTCTAGCAAAGGTAGAGGCTTCTTTACAGGCAACTCCACTATATGAAGAAACTGAGCAATGGGTAGGTCATGTTGCCTAGAAAGGATTATCTTAAACACAGAAAGCGAAGAGGACAATTTAATCCGTGCTGTAATGTGGAGTGTTCCCCACAAATTGTGCTGAAGATTGTGGAAAGTGCTTGTTTGATTAAATTGAAATTGAAGAGAACGCTATTTGATTTTTATTATTTCATTTTCAACTAGATTAGTATTAACTGTTGACAATGTGTCAAATAATTTCCTAATCGACTCTCATTTGATGGTCAGTAGAAAAACTTGCAGAACTAATTGCAAACTCTGCCAAAATCATTGTTTTGTGGTGCATTTTGATGGCCACTGCTTCCTGCATACATAGCTCCTCTAAAGTTTATCCTCGTTTTTTCATACAGAAAGCACCTTAAAGTTTTGATGTCAAGACGAACGGTTACTACAATCAATTGTAGAGCACTAGTTTATTTTTGTTTGTTCCTAACATAGTTCATTTAGCACAATAACGGCAATAACAAAACGCAGACGCTTAATGGTATGTGTTTGCGTATTTTTGTCAATCATGTCATACGGTCGCGCACCTCTTGCGGTGAGCACGGAAAGTTATGGGAATGGTAATCTAACGTTTGAAAAGGCCGTTAAATTTTTGCAACACTTTGGTGATCTCGAGTGTCATGTCTGGTAAGTCTGTGTTGTTACCCTGACGTGTTACACGTGTTAATTCAGAAAATCGTGCAAAAAACGCGTTAATTGCGAAATCCGTGTAAAAACGCTTTTAATCCACCTAACAGTGTGATGAGACATTTCTTATAACTCTTATCACTCTCTTCGGATATTATATCGTTTGAGAACATTTAGAACTTGATGCTTCGTGATGTTTTGATAACACATACTACATGGGATAGTGGCAGGACTCAGAGAATCGTTCAAATCAGCATAGGACAACATCAGTGCTAGAAATCTCAAACCAAATCAAAAGGAAAGCGAATAAATAGCCCATAAAATAGACATACCATCGAATTATTGCTAATGCTCTGTTAATAAAATATCTAAATTGTGGTAGGAAAACTGAATTTTCCTAAAGGGGTTATTTATTAATCATTCGCATGTATGAAAAAAGCCTTATGTTTACATTTGTGAGTATCGCCCTTTTCACAAAAAAGCGTTGAAATGAAATCGCAGCTCCTGATATCACGCTATCTCTGAAGTGCATGCTTGCATAGTTCCAAATTTTACTTGGACATCGACTTTTTCTAAAGGTGACTTCCCAGTAGTATCCTTGATTTGAATTATTATCGCTAATCCTAATGCCAAAGAACAAATAAAAACCTCTCGAAAACGAACCGTTTGGGAAATCATCATCATTACTGGAATTTTCATTTTCACGAAACTTTTCGATACCCTTCCGTAACTTGCGTTAATGCACTGGGTGCACAGTGCTCCGAAAATCTAGCGAAATCGTCTTAGGGCACCAGCGGGTCTAATTCAGAGCTATCTGCGCGGCGAGTTAAATCTGTAAAGAGCACTAAAAATTAATTTCTATTCCATAATTTTCAGTTCAGCAATTCGAGAGATCGTGCTCACCGCAAGCCATGAAAAATAGACTACGTTGTGAAGCGATGGTCACTATTTATTAAAAAACGGTTAAATAAAAAATTAAACTATTAAAAAATTTCAAATAGTTTATAATTTTCACAAACTTATTAGGAAAAATTGTTTAATAAGCTTTCGTAATATTGTGTAGGAAAAAAGCTGAAAATTTCAGTATTTTCTCTATCTGCAACATATAAAACCTTAAGTATACCAATTAATTGGTATACGAATTGGAATAGGTTCGCCAAATTTTGGAAGAAGTCTATAAAATAACCCCTTGAAAGCTACCTAAAAATTGTTGTAGTTCGATGCAATAAAAAAAATCATATTTGGCAGTTCATATTTGGCTGATAAAATTGGGGTGTCAATATATTATAATAGATATTCAGCATTCGAAGAAGTTTCTTGTGAACGAGTGTAGAACGACTTTGTTTCTACTTACTTGAAGTCAGCGGCGTAGCCAGAAATTCGGTTTGGTGGGGGTTTGGTGAAAATCGATCTTACTGTCCAAACGGCATAATTCCGAAACCATAATTTTTAAAGTTTTAAAATTATGCAGAATTATTTTACAGAAAATAGTAACAAGGCTCGTGTCTTTAGCGAATTTTTTGAGACTTTATTGTAGTCATGAATATTAACCTGAGAAAATTCACTATAAATACTTCTTGGACGATATACAGTCAAAATTATTTTATCAAATGATGCGCTGTTTAACGTTTGTAACACTCATTGAAGATACTAAACCTCCGAAATTGGCGCTTTCAAAATGATGCTATCTTGACCTTAAATTACTGTTTTTAAACATTTGATCTTTACATATAATTGGTCATACAACAAAAATCAAATGCTCATCAAAATTGATCAGAACCTGCTAGTGGTGCAATTGTGCTTTTCTCATTTGTCCAGACTACGATTCCATGGCTGGTTATGTTCAATACAATGGTGGAAATTAATATTACATATGCAGTATGATTTGCACATACATACAATGGATCGACTGTCACGATTTTGAGATACTATGTGATACTGAAACATCGCTTGAAACCAGCTGTGGATCATGGAGAAAGAAGAAATTTTAAACTAGTTTTAATTTTAAAGTAGCAACCCCTCACTGCATACTCCCTCCGGGCCGGTATGATTGACGATTTTTAGAGTGATTTCATAACCTTTCTATATGAGAAAGGCAAAAATGTACCAAAGCCCAAAAAAGTCCATTTTGCCAAACATCTCAATGTTTCATGCATTTTACAGGCATTTGGCATCAAAAATACAAATTTGATTTTGAAAATTTTTCATTTCAGTTCATATGGGAATTTGCTGTGTGATTGCACTCTTCAACTCGTAACTCCGGAACCGGAAGTCCAATCAATGAAAAATTCAATAGCAGCCGATGGGAAGGTTGTACCTTTCATTTGAGACTAACTTTGTGCAAATCGATCCAGCCATCTCTGAGAAATTTTTTCCACATACACACATACATACACACACAGACACTTTCCGATCTCGACGAACTCAGTCGATTGGCATATGACACACGACCCTCTGGGTCGGGATTAGATTAACGAAGTTTAGAGTGAATGAGAAAGGCAAAAACATTTTTAGCAAATGTTGAAAGTTATGCATTTTTTTTTGGTGAGCAGTTCTATGTTTCATTAAATCAATTTTAACTTCGCTTCCTTTCCTATTAAATAAAGACCCTTATTACAGTACATCTCTACAAAAACGAACTCAATTTGAAAATAAATCTGAGGATTATGATTGATTACAGAACTCTGGAATTTTCTTTTGGAATGTTTTCAGGCAGGAATTTGATATTGATGCTATTAGACAACTGTGAAATCAAAACCAATAGATCTGTTACATATCAGGACCCCATTCCGACGATTTATCAAAAGTCCTCATGATGTTTACAACAACAGGTTATCAATGTACGGATCAGATAATTGTTATTGTAAGATTGAATTAAATCAGTCAGCATCAATAAATTTTCAACTTCAATACAATTTTTCTTGTAGGGTGTGGTGGGGGGGGGGGGTGTTGTATGGTGGTAAACCCCAAAACTTTCTCTTGGCTACGCCGTTGCTTGGAGTTATTTATTTCGCTTTTCATTTTCCGATATGTTTCAGATCGATCCGATGGTTATAATTAATTGCAGTCAGAAGGTTCGCACAAATGAATATTTTTGCACTGATAAGTTATCAAGTTCCTTCCAGACAACTTGAAAGTGTTCGGTGATTATTTCTAGCGGTTGTAGATAGAAAAATGAAATACAAAATTCGTTTTATTGAAATAATGTTTGGCTTATTTCAATGGATTATTACTATATTGAACAATAAATAGGCGACAAAGAGTAATCCACAAACAACAAGCCATAACTTTTAAAGTATTCAAAATAGATATTTGAAGTCTTCAGTAAAGTTATTTGCAAAAGTAAGAGCTACAAATTAGCCGAAGACATCATTTCGATATAATCACTTCCAAGAAAATTTGTGAAAATATCTCACTCATAGGGGGATTAATCAGCAAAAGCACAATACCAAAAGAAAGGGCATATTGCCTTCATTAAATTCTCCGAAGATATTATTGACCTAAAATAAGCCGTTTTGGCGTTAATAATAGATTACATGTTTTTGGTCATATTTCTGGCAATCGGAAATGATAAAAATCTTTCGTCCGCATTTAATGCTAAATATCTCTTTTGATAATAGTTCGATTTCAACAATCTATACCTTTTTCGAAAGGTATTCGTTAAAGCTGCCTAAAAACATATAAATTGTTAATCTATATTGTCAATTTCGGCAGATAATTCAAAAAAACTGCAAAAAACGCCATTTTTACGCATTCAAGCATTCATATCTTGGAAACTAAACATCAGAATCAAAAACAAATTAATAGCGTTCATACTGTTTTTTAGTTCTTTCATTTAAAATTGGTTTGGATATGATCGGTTCAGCCATTGCTGAGAAACACGAATGAGAATTTGTCCGTCACACACACACACACATTGTCCCAAATCGTCGAGCTGAGTCGATTGGTATATAATACTCGGCCCTCCGGGCCTCGGAAAAAATCTTGAAAGTTTGAGCGAATTCTATATATTTCTTTTATAAGAAATGTAAAACCGTGTTAATTTAGAAAACCGTGCAAAAAACCGCGTTATATTCATTGCAAAAAAACTCAGACGATTTTAGGAAAAGGGTTTATTTCGGAGTTTTATCAAAAATGTTCAAGTCCTTTTAAAGGCAAACGATTTTTGAACAAGTTTTTTTTGCACGGATTATGGAAGTACCACGGTTTCTGCTTTTATTCTAATTCCTTAGAAGATTTTTGGAAAAGTGGAAACGTCGAATCTTGAGGTTTCCTTTTGGCCAGTACTTTAACAATATGGTTGTTTTCAGAACAGTAATAACGAGTAGACGCCAAATAAAGATGTCTGAGACCATTTTAAAAATCAAGATGCAGACTTGTGGTTGAGCGGAATTCTCTAAAACTCAATCAATATGAGTATTTCTGGAATGGGATGGACGAAAAGACGCCAGACGATATCGATGTTTAAGGCCATTTTGAAAACCAAGATGTCGGCTTCCGGTTCAGGGGAACTCTCTAAAATTCATCAATGCGGGCATTTTTGCAACGGGCTTGACGAGTAGACGCCTTTGGAATGGGATGTATGATGGGGTCTTGACACTGTGGCTGTCCAGAAAAGTGAAAATCCTGGATTTCGCGTACGACGTGCCACTAACGGTGATGGTTGAGACACTTGAAGAAGTGGAGGTGCCGCGATCGAGAGCTGGATGAATGGAGTCAAGCTGCAGATAGCTCACCACAAAATGAAGGTGTTGTTGGTCAACTGCAAAGCGGTTCAGTTGATGCAGATCGACGTTGGAGGACACGTGATTGCATCGAAGCGTGCATTGAAGCAATTATGATTGATAATCGACGATCGGTTGAACCTCAACAACCACGTCGACTACGCCTGCGAAAAGTCGGCGAAGGCAACGAGCGCAGCAGCGAGGATCATGCCAAACGTCGGCGGTCCGAGAAGCAGCAAGAGACATATGCTAGCTAGATGCTTGAAACGGTTGGGCCGGACACAAACTCGAACAATATCGCCTACAAAGTGATAAGCGACGTAAACACGTCGAACGCGGTCAACAGAATGGTGAAGCAGATACAAAGGAAGTGGCTTGATGAACAGCGAGCAACGGTTGCGGGAGACCAATCACCGCCGTGAAACTCTCCGCCGGAGTAGTCTAGATCCACCGTCGGCGACTAGTCGAGTAGACCGCGACAGAGCACCCGGTATGGGTCGTCGGGAAGGAACCGGACGCCACGTGCACCTGGAATTGCCGAACTGATCACAACACCTTACCGGCTGACCCGTGAGATATATAATGAAAATAAAAAAGCATCGATATCGAGAGAACCGGGCAACTCTCCATCAGTGTAAGCTAGATTCACCGACGGGGACTAGACTGAGTTGATCGCGACAAAGCACCACCAGTCGGGGGTTGTCAGGCACTAGTGAACCGGACGCCTTGCTCCACTGAAATCACGAGACCGACCTCAGCACCTGGCTGGTTGGCTCGGTTGGCTGAATGGCACAAGGAAACCGAGTCGTAGTGCTGAGTGGCACAAGAGAGCCGAAGGGCTCAGTAAATTAGACAATCTGGAGTTGGTCGCACTAATTTTCAACCCACAACTTGCTTTCGTACTGCCTACGAAAATGGCCAACTAGTGTGTCGAGGAGTGGTCCTCTAACCTTACTGTAGGAACTAAATACTAAGTAGTTGGATTAAAGTGTGTGCCATGCACATAAAAAACTCCTCCCCGAACTAATGTCGTAAAGTAGTGCCGGAGAAGTCGTTTAGGTCATTTAGCAAGGTGACTGCCCATTCCCTAACCTTGCGTGGGCGTATGAAAAATTTGTCTGCTCTTAAAAAAATACACATTCTCACACATATAGACTTTGTCCCAATTTGTCGAGCTGAGCCGATTGATATATGAGACTCGACTTTCGGGGCTTTGTGAAAAGTGTTCAAAGTTTGAGCGAATCCTACACATTTTTTATGAGAAATGTAAATAATGCATGGTCTTTCCATATTTTTTCATAGTATAGATATCTACCGGTGTTTTTGTAGGTGCTTCACCCTTCACTAAATGGAATCATTCGAAACAACTTGCCGCTTTCGCTGCTTTTCTGGAATCTGAAGTAGCTACAACTAACCAGTTCCAGAGAGAAGAGTTTTGAAAATTCCATCGCAATTAGTTGTCTACTTATGTCCCTTTGACGCTCTTTGATGTCGCTCAACAGTTGTAGACTTCGTGAAGTAGAACGATTTTGCATACTTTGATAACAGCGGCTACTACTTACTCGAAAATAGACTTCTGGGTGAAAATAGCAGAGACGAGAAATATGTGTTAGCGCTTCTGTTGATGTTCCGAGTAAAGGCAGTAAAGAGTAAAGCGCGATAGAAACTGGGTCGAACTGAAAATAAAGTTCTATTGGAAGGGGTACACCATTAAAGCTGCGAAACAAGAAAACCCAAAACAAAATCCATTCTAAGTACATAATACATACGTGGAAATATATTTATCAAGTTTGTAAATTTTACCGATTTTTTGGTACTTTCTCCTTTTCTATTTTGGAAGAAATGTAAAATCTTTAAAATTCTACAAAATAAACATTACGAAACAGCGCCAGTTTACTTACTTGGATTATGTAATGCCTGATTTTTGCATTCAACACTCCATACAAAAACATCTCAGAGGAATTAATAAACTTCAAATTTAATATGGTATTCTCTTCCATATTTAATTTACTTCTACTAAAGCAGAAAACTGATCTCCAACCAGACGATTGCTTCAAAGGAAATTCTTTATTGCTTAATCAGAGCGCCTCGCCAACTGGTCCGCGCTTACGAGTGATTCTCCTCGCACAATAAAAAAATCCAAAGGATACCCAAAATGCGTGTTCCGCCTCAAAAACTTTGGGCAAAAGCATCGTCTCTTTCCCCAATATCAGTGTAGCCTTCTCCTACCCTCATTCCATCTCATTTAAGCTAAATGAACAGAAAACATTTCCACCGATACGTAGCTTTCACAAACGTGAATGTATCGCCCTCTCCTACTGCCTAGGCTGGATCGATGTTGGGAAGCTGTCAAAAAACTCCTGTCAGTCAGCACTTCGAACTATCCGTAGTGTATAAACATAACAGATGAAATAGTCGATACTTGATGACCCCCGCCTTCTCCCCTCACTCCACCATTAATCCGGGAATTGAACGAAAATCTGCTATTAGCAAATCAGATCCGTCTTTGTGTCACTCACCCATGAATTGTGGGTCGGGATGACTAAAGATAACTCTGGACACAGACAGCGCTACTGATAGCTCATAAAGCATCCTTAATGATAGGCTAAGCGTTCGGTAAATGGAGAAAAATGGTACGTGACTCCACCCACCAGAATAGCTACAATGTCCATCATAAAAGAAGTTTCCAACAGTGTGTATAGGCCAAACGTCTCAGGTTCGGCTGATGGTGTCACAAAACGTAGCACGTTCTCCTTCAAACCGATATCGAAAGGGGAGAGTAAATAAGTACGTTCCATTATAATCGGATAAGTGTCCCGAAGGGGGCTGCATACACCAGCCAAACATCAAGGGTGTGATTTCTGGTGTAGCTGCGTTATACCAGACAACGGAATCCCCATCGTGGGTTGGTTATGGGTGCGTTTGGCTTGGGCAGTGGGACTAGCCCCTGTTGTGGTAAGCTTTGACGTATATTTACTCAATACAGTAATGGAATGAGCGAATGATGAGGAAAAGTTTACATTTTGTTACTTAATTGCAAAAATAATTCTACTTATTTACTGGTGTACAGTAAACGGTATAATTATGACTTGAATTCTAATGTTGTCTCGACACAACCATTTTACACCAGAAAAAATAGTTTATTTAAACATTATTTAAAACACTACTTGATGGCTTGTCACGTGAATATTTAAAATATTCGTATAAGTCAAGAATCGTTCCAAGTGTGGTAAAACTGTTCAATAAATCTTGAGCTTGTGAAGCTCCTCTGTGACTCAAAAAAATAATACATTATTTCTTACGAGTCCGAGTAAAACTACCACGTGTTCCAACACGCGACATTCTGGTCGTTCGTTATCTGCCGAACTTTAATCATTTCCTTAAAACGATGGCAGCTCCAAGTCAATTATCCTCGTTTTAATCTCATGAGAGATATGTGGGGTCTGATTTCTCTGAGCCCGTCCGAACCAGACGAGAAGTACCAAGACATAGCCAAACATAGCTGAAATAATCCATTTTCCGTTCACTTCAAAACCGACGGTTTTTCACTTCCAAAATGTGATATTTTTGTAAATATATATTATTACAATTGTTTTTATTTTCAAATTGATAAAACGCAGAACAATACGAAATAAAGTGCGTTCAAAATTCGAAAATAATATAATACAATTTTTTTTGTTTCGAGTACTCATTTCATTTTCATTTTTCGGGTTAGAAAAAATCTACCGGTATGTGCGAGGTCGGGTATCGAACCCAGGTAAGCTACATGGAGTGCAATCGACCTGCCTACTACGCTATATCCGTCTCCGACTTTTCTAAGGAAGTCCTAAAGTCATGATTCCTAGCAATGTTGTGCGAGATCTTATTAAACTCGATGGCAGCGCTAGCAACAATATTCATGGTCTCACTTCTTATCGTTCATATGCTAGTTAATCAATTTAAATAGTTACGCTAAAATGCTTTTTTACATATTTGCATACTTGAATTTCATCAGCAATTGATGACAAAATTGCAACTCTTTTTACGAATTCGTAATATACTGGGTCTTACATTCAACATGCGAATGAGGCTTGTGTGTGGTACGAGTCGAGATACTCAAAGACAGTGTAACGCATGCTGAACATAAACTGGCTACCCTGTGCGTGTGCACTCATACTGAGTGCACCCACCACGCTCATCTTTGCATCCGCCATTACTACCCACATTCGGAAATGGCTGCTTCAACAAAACGCCTGCCTCACGACTACCAGGCCCGATTCAGTGACGTTTCCACGTCAAATTCCAAAATGACAAGTAAAATTCGCCCGCTCCGAACGTGCGCGCGGTTATTACTTTTTTCTCCGCCATTGTGTAGTTGGAATTGGATTGGAAGACATGCATTACATTTTTAAAGTATTTTTTTCATACGTAGGTAAGCATTCAATTTGTATCTATAAGAAACGATTTCTTCACCCTCGATTATCGCTTAAGGCAGGTTTAAACGTACTGGTTAAGCGAGGGTGAAAAATCTGCCCTAAAAGTAATATTCCCAATTGTACCTGAGCTGCGTCGGTTGCTTTCGAGAGCGTCCCTCCAATGCCCTTGAATACGCCGTTTCCGACGTCAAATTTTGTACAAACCTGAACGGTAATCTTGCACGGTCTTTGCAATGATTACTTTCACGACTAGAATTTAATCATTGTAATGACTATAATGGGATTAGTTTAAAAAAGATTAATTTTATTGCCATCACTGTTTCATCGTTCCAGCATTCTCATGTGTTCCCATGAAGTTTGTTTTTTGCATCACCTGCGTAAAGTGCAAGTTTTTCTTCCGCTGACTTCGACAATAAATAATGTTAATTTGTGTTCTCAGACTTCGGAATTGCTGGTAAGTAAATAC
This sequence comes from Topomyia yanbarensis, assembly GCF_030247195.1. Classification (NCBI taxonomy): domain Eukaryota; kingdom Metazoa; phylum Arthropoda; class Insecta; order Diptera; family Culicidae; genus Topomyia; species Topomyia yanbarensis. Next base: position 343,087,074 of record NC_080671.1, read on the forward strand.
GGTCATCTTTGCTTTACTATGCATATTAACTATATTGTCCACAGGTAATTATCTGACGGGATCGGTAACCGAATACGACTTGCCTGCTTCGTAAGTGAGAATTACCTACATCGCAATGTCTTCATAATTAGAACCTGGACACATCCCTGTTAGACAAGTTCTAGCAACAGTAAGATTTGGCTTGTTACACATGACCGGCACTCGGCTTCCAACGCACTAAGCAAATCTTTTGGAAGTTTACAGGCTTCCCATGACAGCAGAGGTAGTCTTCCGCTGCACGAATAGATTTCCGTTTTGATTAAACAAATCACATGTCTCCCGTTCAACTGAACTGTGTGAATGCATGAGACGCTGGCGATCCGGTAGGTACTTTAGTTCACTCCCGATGTGGTCGATGAGTGTCAGGGGCAGCTTGCCTGTGATAACTATTAGGACATTTGATTGGAGCACACATGGAATATTTAGAGGCTTATTTGAGCGATCGTTTCGGTAACTGCTTCCATTGGTTCCTCTGCTGGAAACTTTGCACTGAGGTAAGCTGTTGGTTTTAACTATTTTGCCCATAGCCTTTCCTCCCGATTATTTCTCGCAGAATATCTAGATCTCATGCTAATCAATGATATTCCATAATTCACAACAATAGTTTGAAGTGAATGAGCAGCTGTTGGTCTTTAGCTATGTACGGTACGCTATAGGTCGGCTAGTGGACTCAACTCAGTATTGACCTTTCTATTCCCGTTAAAAAAGAAAAGGCGCTGAATTATTTCGTGATGAAAACAAAATATTTTGCACTGCAAAAATCGGTTTCGTGATGAAAACAAGCCAATTTCCTTTGGTTTGATTTTGCATCTGTGGTTGTAAATGAGCTGTCAGAAATCTTAATTGGTTTATACACATGAAATGTTGTGTTTTTTTACATGGTTGTCAACTCCGACGAAGTTTATAATGTTCGCATAATGAGAATTTAAATTGAGAATCGATGGACAGTCTCAAACAATCTTGGCTTCTTCGACCTCCCTGTAATGAATCACCAGTTACACCGAATCAGCGCAATTTTTCAGATACGGTGGCGCAGGGGTGCACTAGAATCGGCATATTGAACGCATTTACTGGGAATTTTCTGATTTTGTTTTGGGCATATTTATATACCCTTTCGTTGCCAGATAGCGCTTTAGGTATCGCTGACAGTTCTATAGCAAATCAAAACTGGGGTATCTAGTGTATATTTCCTTTATGATATCAGTAAGCAGCGGATTGCATTTTCCCCACGTATTTCGTTTGTAGTGAAATATAAAACTTTCCAGAACGAATCAAAATTTTGCAGAATAAAAACAGATTTTGACTTTTTAGCTATACGTTACAAGATGTTGCTTGTATTTATAAACTAAATGCGCTACATCGAAGTAATGACAACTATGTTTTATGCAAAGACACAAACCTTATGCCAAATATAAGCTTATTCCGAGAACTCTAGCTCACTCAGAAGAGTTTTCAAGTTTCTATATTAATATATATGAAAAATCGGAAATAACTCAAAATTCAATAAAAAATCCCACAGTAACTCTATATACCTAAAATGTTAAGACCGCTTAGCTTATTCCCTAGGGGACCGACATTCCGTGATTTTTTGATGCAATGAATTTATAATTCAAAATTCTGATTGCATTAATAAAGATGAGCATTGGTTAGTTCGGAATGGATCCGAATTTCCAACATCACTCGATAATGGCTTGGAATGACCGAGGATAGTTTGAGATAAGTCATAAAAAATGAATTGTTCGAAATTCACGTTTGGCAGTTTCAGTGCTCGATGACAAAACATAACTGCAGCAGCATAACTGCAGTAACAAATCAAAACAAAAACATACATTATGTTGCCAGAATTATTGAAAAATTCTAAAATAGAGCATTCAGAGTAACATCAAATTGGTCGGAATTCGAGTAAAATTGGATTGAGATTGGATAAATTGGGTGTATTTTTTCGAATTTTTCAGCTCTGACGGAAAATTGCTTAAATTTTCTAAAATTTCCAAAAAAATACAAATTCATAAGATACAATTATGAACTTCTCATAAAAGTAACGTTTATGAAAAGTAAAATATCTGTTGATGTAATCAATAACAGATCTCATATGGATTTCAACTTGATCTTATGAAATTCTCCAGGGCATATATTATAGTAAGGTCATACGACTGTCTTATGAAATACACAGTGGTGTAGCCAAGGGGGGGGGGGGGGGGGTTTGGGGGTTAAAACCTCCTTTAAACCAAAATATTTGAGTTTAAGAAAAAAAACCTGTTTTAATCCACCTAGAGGTGCAATTGTGCCTTTCTCATTTCTCCAAACTATGATTTAATAGCTGGTTCGTACAATATAACATTATAGAAATGTCTTTCATTCTTTTTACACTTGGTAATATAAGAGCACTTTTTTGCATTCATCGCGGTATCGCTTTGAATCGGAGTTTTCTATGTAATCGCACTCCACAACCCGTAACTCCGGAGCCGGAAGTCGGATGGAGATGGAATTTAATATCAGTTTCCGAGGACGCAACACCTTTCATTTGAGACTAAGTTGATCAAATCGATCTAGCCATTTTCGAGAAACCAATATAACCGTTATTCTGAATTTGGATGCTTCCGGATCCGTCGATGGTGTGGCCAAAGAGACTTTGAATGACTGTTGGTGACCTAGATCTACAAATTCAACAGCTGTGTTTACATTTTGGAAAAAAATTCACCTTTTTACATTCATCGCAGAATTTGTTAGAATCGGGATTTGCTGCGTGATCTTACGTATCATCCTGTAATTCAGGAACCACTCGGATCCACACAAAATCCAACAGCAGCTGATGAACCTTTCATTTAAAATCAAGTTTGTCAAAATCGGTTCAGAAAATTCCGAGAAACCGATGTGGACAAATCAACAAATTTTGTTTTGTAACCATACTCTTCAACTCGTAATCCGGAACAAGATGTCGGTTGAAAATGAAATTCAATAGCAACCTATGGGAATATTATACCTTTCATTTGAATTTTAGTTTGTAAAAATTGGTTCAGCCATCTCCGAGAAACCGATGTGGACATTTTGTTAACAAATCCGCACATACACACACATACATACATACACACATATATACATACATACATACATACACACATACATACATACATACACACAGATATTTTGCGATCCCGGCGAACTGAGTCGAATGTTATATGAGACTCGGCCCTCCGGGCCTCGGTTAGAAAGCCGGTTTTGGAGCAATTGCATAACCTTTCTATATGAGAAAGGCAAAAGAATAACATTTAATTAGCTTAATCAGCATGAGTTCAATGTTATCTTCATGTGATTATATTTTGAAATGTTGGTGGAATGGGTTTGAAAGTGGATGGAATGGGGGGTTAGTAGAGTGGGAGTGGAGGATGCGTCAGAAATCCTTCATCTTTTTTCGGTATACGGGGTGGATGAAGGAAATGCGGGCATGAGGGTGGTCCAAGGGAAGGGGAGTGATGAAGGAGGGAGGTGTAAGGGCAAGTGGGGGGGGCGGGGAGGGGCGGCGACGCAATACTCAACTGCATATTTTGCCTTCCATTTGAGACTTGGTTTGAGAAAATCGGTTCAGTCATAACCGATGTGACTTTAATTGTGGAATATGACCGGAATTCCGGACTTTCGGAATCGTCGATAGTGGACAATATATTCAAAGAAAGTTTGATTGGCAATCAGTGATCTAGATCTGCGATTAGCAGTAATTTGGTGACCATTTCAATAGTTTTTAGCCTCTGAGGTATTACGATTGTACCGATTTATATGGGAAATTCCAGTGTATCCTTACTAACACCCCTGTAACTCCGGATGCAAGAGTTGTATAAATCGGTAGAGAATTCGTTGGGGAATGGGTTGTGATATTAGCTTAGGAACTTGGCGGGTTCCCCGGGGGCGTCATGAACCGTATAGGTGGCCAATATGGTCAAAGCTGCTTTGATTGATCATTAGTGATCCAGACCTGCAAACTAGAGTAATGTTACATCTATTTTAATATGTTTTACATCATTTGAACATCATGGTGGTACCAGTTTATATGGGAATTTGCTGTGTGACCGCACTCTTCAACACGTAACTCCAGAACCGGAAGTCGGATCAACTAAAAATTCAATAGCAGCTTATGGGAGCGTTATACCTTTCAGATGAAACTAAGTTTGCGAAAATCGGTTCAGCCATCTCTGAGAAAATTGTGTGAGTTTAAATGACACACACACATACACATACACATACACACACAGACATTTACCGATCTCGACGGACTGAATCTAATGGTGTATGACACTCGGCCCTCCGGGCCTCGGTTTAAAAGTCGATTTTTACTGTGATTGCATAGCCTTTCTTTATATGAGAAAGACAAAAACGTTTGATGCTAACTAGTTTATTAAATATTCAAATAATAATTTTGGAAGTTTATTATCTGTTCATTACATTAAGAACCTAATGTTTTAAACGTTATGGGGACTTTTTGTAAATTGTGAGAATGGGATCTTGTAGCTAATATTTTAGTGAGGACCCTATAATTGATAAATCATGTAAATATCAAGCAAAATGATGAAAAATGGCATTTTACGCTTGTCTCTAAGAGGTCAGAATCGGTTTTTATGTGCATTTGATTTGTTTGGATTATCATTTATATAAAGTGCCACTAGCTAAGATTGGTAATAAAAAAATTGATTTTTTTTCGCGTTTTTCGCTATTTATGATGAACATTTGAGTATCGAATTGAATGGCGCGAAGATTCCATAATTTGGAAACCATCAGCTTTTGGAGGTTTAGTATTTAGCAGCATAATTTTGTTGATTAATTTTTCCAGTTGGATGCATTACTAATTCCAATCAAATTTAGTTCGAGACTTAGTGTCTTCAGCAATGTTTTCAAGAATGTTATTGCAAATAGCTTGGTTGAAGATATGAATGCAACCCGTATTTGTGCATTATAGGCCATATTGCACTACGAATTCCCTTACTAACGGTTGTAGGCGGCAACAAAGAATTTGGGAGAACACCTAGTAGATGACGTTTATTATCCTAGTATGCAAAAGTTACTTAAACGCCACTTAGGTCAAATCTCGACAAACATATGATTACGGCCTAAAAGCCAACTGTCAAAATCCACTTTGAATGGAAATTCCGGACAAACCGTTACGCGTCAATCAGAGATGTTTATAGTAACCGAAAGAAAAATATTTTTTCTTTCATAAACTGTTGTGAACTGTGTTCGGCTAGTAACGGTTTGTCCGGAATTTCCATTCAAAGTGGATTTTGACAGTTGGCTTTTAGGCCGTAATCATATGTTTGTCGAGAAATTTAACTTTTTCGTATTTTTAAGTTCACTACGAAAATTCGCATCTTTCAGTGCAAACGACTTCAAATAAAAATAAAAAGAACCCCTGTTGAAATGCGGAAAGCAAAGTGGCGAAAGCATGCTTTTACCCGCGTCATGCAAGATTTGAAAATTGATTTCCTGAAAAATATACTCGATGGTATTTACGTCACCTTTGCCTACAAGGGCAGTTCAGTAATGTGATTAATCGGTAATTAGTTGCAAAAATCCCGCTTACCATCCTTTTTATAGATGGGACATACCACTCCCTACATGCTATACTTCAGAAAAATCTCCTCCTTCCAGATCTTCAAAAGCACCCAGTGGAGTGCTCTAGCCAATTCCTCTACTCTATGTTTGAGTAGCTCACATGACAGTTGATCATTGCCAGCGGTTCAACCGTCCTATTTTCTCATGAATCTTAGGTAGATCCGGAATCTAAAGTATAGATTTTTAGAAGATATCTTAAATTTTTATAGAGACCTAACTAGTAGGAGCAAAGTTATGGCGCTGTTCACCGTGGGCAGAGGGCGTGGCGTGAAGCTTTAAACGTGAATAATCTCAAAATCATGTTTTACCAAAAGCGTTGTTGCAATGACTAGGATAGGCCAAACATCTTTCGGCTGATTGCAATTTTTGTTTCGAATTCTTCGTAACTTATTTGCCGTGTCCTTAAGGAGGCGTCTGGTGCAGCGGGTAAAAAATCGACTTCTTTTTTATTCGCTTAATTGTTAGTTATCCGCAGGAAAATCTAACAAAATAATGAAAAAAAAACAAGTTACGCAAGATATGGTAGGTATGCCGAGATATGCATTTTCTCTTGAATTGATGTGAATACTTTTCTTTTGCAAGAACAACATCAACGATTGGATATGGGACTATTTCTAAGGATGTTGAAACAACGAGAGCTGAATCGTAGGCCCTTCCAATACACTGATTTAATAGTCAAGATATTTGCCCAACAATTTTAATAAACATTACGGGATACGAAAAGTGAAACTGTGTGGGAAAAAATTATCCATTTGACCCAATGCGTTGAACAAAGATGGCGGACGCTGCTCTAACCAACGACTTCAAATGGGCAGTGTGGTAATAGAAACATGGCAAAAATAGGCTCATTACCCTACTATGATTTCTTCTATTTGACTAACTTTAACATTTTAATACTTTTTGTTAATATAAATACATGGATTAATGCTTGAATGTAATTTTTTGTTTTGTTTTGAATATATCACGCTTCGAATATATCACGCTAAAATACAGACCGACCGTGATATAATCGAAACATTACTGTACTGCAATACGTCTACTGTTTCGCTATTTAGGTGTTCGTTATAATATACTTATCAATCGTGAGAATTTCTGCTTATTATTTATAAGGTGTATCGTGTGCGATAACCGGTTTACACAATGCCCCCGGCCTATCAGGATGTTTATGTCACCGATGACGAGCTTAACATTCCGCCATAGGCAGCTATCATGGACATGCTCCAGCTGCGCATAAAATACATCTTTCTCGGCTCCGTGAGGTAAGTGCACATTAACAATGCTCTAGTCGAAGAAATGGCCTTTGATCCACACTACACACATCCTTTCGCTGATCGCCTGCCACTTGATCACGCGTTGGCGCATTTCGTCCAGCTCTTGTGCCGTCGCTCGATCTCCGCATTTTCATACCTTCTGCAACGTCTAGCAAAGCTTCTCCTTGTTTGTGAGTAAAGTGGTGTTTTTGGGCCACTCGTTGAACTTGACCTAACCTGTCTCGTAGTCCGCCACCCAACATAACTGACACCTGCGGCAGGTATTTAGTTCTTCCTACGGTAGGGTTATAGCGTCCATGCTGTCCCATTTCGCTATTACTGCAGAACACGGTAGTACCCAGTCGATCGCGACCTACAGATTAAATGTCATCAATAGACCCGCCAACATTTTTGAAAAATCTAAGATTTTCGTCAAAACCCCCTCCAAACCAAATTTCTGGTTACGCCACTGGAAAAACATAACTTGAATTTCCATTGATGACATGAATTAAGATTAATTAAATTATAAGCCAGTCTATGACGTTGTTATGTGTTCAATAGAATCGTTATAGGGCTGGTTCATATGTCGTAACCTGGGGAGTGTCATCTCTGTCATCCGCTATGGCGATGTACAGACTTTGACAGTAGTCAACATAGGATGGGCCTAGCCGCTTCCAGACCCATGTCACCAATGCAATAGCATTGGATTGTTTTGTTTTTAACAAAAGCAGATGTTGGTTAGGACAAATTGGCCGCCTAGTAGAGGCCTGGTCGTAACTAATGATACCCAGTTAAGCTCAGCCGGAAATGAACCGGAATTCTGGCTGGTTCCAGCTCGTATTCTGGTTCCAATGACACAACCGATTCTAGTGTTAGAACTCATTTTTATTAATAAAAGTAGCTACTGCTGGGAAGATTTTAGCAGAGGTCGAAGGAAAAATAAGAAGCTGATTGTCACGTCTTGTCTTAGGGTGATACAATAGGAGATTGCCCTGATAGGGAAAATACTTTAAATTCGAGTTATTCATTCTACCGAAGCTGAGTGTTTTTTTTTTTGAGAAGAAGGTGTGGTACGAGTTGAGATACTCAAAGACAGTGTAACGCATGCTGAACATAAACTGGCAACCCTGTGCGTGTGCGCTCATACTGAGTGTACCCCACCACGCTCATCTTTGCATCCGCCATTACTACATCCTCTTTAATCATCCAACCAACCTTCAAGCAGATAAGACGTGCGAAACATAACCAGCTGGGTGGTCCCTTTTCAAGTATCGATTAGGAATTCACAGGTTGACGTCTCCTTTGCTAACTAGATGATACGGGAACCGTTTCACTGGCCACAGAGGTTTGACAAAAACGTTGAAGTGATCCGGCAGCATCAAGTATGATATAACTTCGTTTTGTTGGAAGGTTGTGTCGAGTCAAAACCCGGTAAGCTTTCCATTTGAGCACTAACGGCGATTACATTGATTCCTTGAGCAGAAAACCAATGCTGTTCAACCCACTTATCAGTCACCAGTGTAAATAATGCAATTATACATATTAGCAGTGCCACTATCATATGATCATAGTGTGATGTGCCTATTTTTGTCCGTTTTCTATAATCGACCTACCCATTCGAAGCCGTTAGTTGGAGGAGCGTCTTTCATCTTTGTTCAACGCATTGGCTCACATAGTTGTGCTACAATTGGAGCATTTGATTCATGTTTTCGTTGTGACCATCATTTTCAGGACATTTTTGTTATTTCGATATTTCATCGATTGTAGGCTGCGTGATTAATAGAATCGTGCAGGCATTGTAATTCTCTCTCACTCACGCGAGAAGAAGCTTATCTGATGTCTAACTTTTCCGAGATAAGATGAGTCGCAAAATTCTCCGTCTCCACAAATAGCGTGAGAATGATTTTCCGGATAAAATTTATTCGACTTTTCCCTTCTCACCGGAGAAAGTGATGAAATTTTAATTTCGTGGAAATCAATAAAAACTTCAAAAAATACACTTAATTACAAAGAAAAGCGGCAAAGAAATATGATAGACTTGTTTTTTCATGTTTTGGAATAACGACAGGAAAGCAGCGAGCGAAAAAAGGATACCGTGATAAACTCATTCACTCATTCTCCGACTGTTTTATTTATCCGGAGAAATAACACGTTGTATTTATCCGGAGAAGTTGTTTGAGTGCCAATAACTTTTCGTGCGAAAATGTGAGTTTTTATTGTCGCAGTAGCAAACTATCCGGGCGCATTTACTCATATGAGCGATAAATGCAATGCCTGGAATAGTGCGATACCCTGTCTAATAGGGCCAAAATCAGGTCTTTACCGTGTTTACCGCGGGTCAGTTTTACCCCATCACAATGGTAATTGTTTGCCGTGTAAGTTAAGCGTTTTATGGGAGAACTTTATTTCGGGTCCTTGCATGTTTGTTAATGGAACAGTTTTGGCCTAGTAATCCGCCGTCTGGTTGTTAACCTTCCGGCTGTCGCGCTAGTGCTCTGAAAATCAAGCGAAATCGTCTTAGGGCACCAACGGCTGCTCGTTCATTTGGCGCGACTTCCGGAGGGTTAAAGTGGTTAATATTTACCCAAAGTTGTGCGCGAATGGAATTGTTTTCACCATTGTTTCGATTAAGAGGCACTCCAAATTGATGGTGGTAGCTTCGCGCGTGTGTGTGTGTGTGTAGTTGTGCCAAAGTACGATCGACCAGGACCGCCTTAAGACTGTGTTCTACGGTTGAAAAAAAATCCCAAAAGAGACCTTTCCCACCTAAACATTCCGACTAGTGGTATCAGCCCACACACAAATATCACTATATAATCTCTCATCTTTATGGATTCGATCATTTTCAAAATAGCAACCATTGAAATCTAAAGCCTATCGATAATGTCATTGAAGCATTTCCGACCCACCAATTCCATTACCACCCCAGATGAAAACAAATTTCCATAGGAGTCATTCTTTCACCACCAATGTTTCGAAACATTGCACAGTCTTTATTCCGATCACGTCAGCATCATTCATAGGAAGTTCGAGTAAATCCGACAGCTTCTTTCGTACGGAGTGTTCCTATTGGTTAGGCACGAAAGAGAGTGGTGAGTCGCGCGCAGTGCCAATACACTACAGACCAGGCTTTTGAAACTTTTTAAACATTAGCAGAAAAAAACACATACACATATACAGACATTTGCTGATTTAAACGGACTGAGTCGAATGATACATGACACTCGGCCGGAATTAGGTTAGCGATTTATACAGCGATTGCGTATCCTTTATTCGAGAAAGGCAATATTCACTTTCAATAGTCAATAGGAAGTTAGTTCCGGAAAGTGATACCCAGTGGCGGATACAGAAAAAAAATCGGGGGAGTCTGAAATTTCTACTTTGAAGTGGTACAATATGTAATATGCAATAATCTCATTTAGTGAAAATCAGCCAAAAAACTGGTTTAAAATGATTTTGAGTTTGAAACTAATTTTAAATTGAAACTAATTTAAAATGAAACTAATTTAAAATTGATCAACAATTTGAAAATTTTCGGAGGGGGTGGGGTCCGAACCCTCAAAACCTTCCCATCCGTGATACCTCTAACAAGTTCGATCCAATCAGATGTTTCAGATGTTTGAATAATTTTTATACATTCATTTCATAACGAGAATTTTTACCTCAGACATACAGCCCAGGTAAATAATATATAGTTAAATATGCAGTCCAATTTATATGCTATAACTATAGCATACTGCCAGACGTAGTAGTACAGCATCCTCGCGCAAGCGAACAGTTATGAATAAAGAAAAGGAAATAATCAACATTACGTTTCCCCCAGCGGAGTCATTTTTCTAACCGGCAATGGTAACATTTATGGCATTTTTGATTAATCAGCAGTAAATGTAATGGTGACATCTACCGACATGCATGAAGAGAGTTATCTGATACTGACTTGTCATGAAATGGGATCTGTTCTATAGACGTGCATCGAGAGCCTAATTCAATATTTAAACTAAGCTGCCGAGTCTGCAAATGGGAAGGTTTCGCCTTCGCTTCTTGCACAATGCTGATAAATGTTGAATTTCGATTAGTACCAGTTTCGAAGCCAATGGTATAGGCTAGATGTGTGATACACCAGTACAATACACGGAACAAAATAAGCACTCCGTCAACGTCAAAATAATTGGTCAGCAATTTTTATGAACTTTAAATATTTCTATTTATAATAAACGTGAGAATGAAGTTTAAATTGTCACGAAATACCTTAATTTTATCATTTATATGTAATATAGAATATGCAACTGTAGTTCCGTTAATGGAATTGAGTTGTATCATCCCATTATTTCAATGATTCATAAAGCCATGCTAAAGAGTACTCGATATAAATATAAATATGCATAATTGTAGTCGCAACATTCGAGTACCCTTCGTTTTGAACACTGATTTGTTTTTTAGCTAAGACCCGATAGATATATGCTGGATGATTCGATCGCAGCAACCTTAGACGACGGAGGCAAACTTTTCTGCTCCCGTCATACTTTTTTGAAATTAATATGTAAGTTGCTTTAGAATGCATTTAAAAAGTTGCAATTCGTGAAGACCAATTAAAGTGCGGCACGGAAAGCTACTTTAGAAGTCCTTTTTCGAAGTTTGGTGGTAATCAAAGGTGAGGAAGTCAAGCCACCACGCAATCTCCGTGAACCGTTCACCGCTGGCATGAACGTGAAAATCGCGGTCCCTTATACAGTGAAATCGAAGAGGAAGAGGACAGTGTCGTGTAATAACTTGCAAGTGTTTATGGTGCCAAAAGTGAAAATAAAGCGGAATACATCTACTGTACGAGAAAAGGACGTGTCGATGCTACTCGATAGCAGACCGTAAGCGAATTTCGCGTGCGGATTAATTAGAAAAGTATCTGAGGTACGCATGAATACTCAACCCATTTCCATCAGTTAACATGTTTGAGGTGTGCGGGTGCTTACCCCATTTCCGAACGTTCACTAAGTGCTGTGACCATCATTTGTGGAAAGAATCATCTTACATATAGAAACTATTGTCTCAAACGGCCGGAATTTATGAAGAATCGACAACGTTCCTTCTAAAGAAGTGGCATTAGAAGCCTTTAAGCCTTTACATTCTGGACACCGGTGAGATCGTTTCTAATATTTTCTTTCCATTTTTAAAATGATACTACTATATGTAACTTTATGTATTTATCAATATATTTTCGGTCTGTATAAGAGCGAGTAAAGGCGCTTTAACCTATGCGCATTAGCCAGGGCAAGGTGTAAATACCTCTGTCCCATCCCAAAGGACCAAAGGAGTGACATTAACCTTCTTAGCAAAGTCACTCCCAACGATTTATCATATCCCCTTTAATCTGAAACGGTCGGTACGGTTGTCCTCGTTTCTTCCTCCTTCAAGATTCAAAAGGATTCGTTAATTAGATTATTCATTAAATGAATAACTTGATTGCCGTCTAATTTTGAAACATCTTCAAACCAAACTCTGCACAGTAGGCCCGGCCGTTTTAATATTTGCGACATATTACACATAATATGCTTCAAATATTAATGTTGACAAGAAAAACACTGTAGAATAACTGCAGTGTTTTCCAGGATGCTTTTCAATACTGGCTGTGTAAGGGTTAGAATAGAATAGAATAGAATAAGACCCGATAGATATATGCTGTATATATCATTCTACTAAACTGGATGATGTCGGAACATGTGTAAGTACATTTTTGTTGAATAAGTGTGAAACAACATACATTCGCGCCGCCATGATCGCGATCAGGAGCGGATCCAGAAAAAAATTTCGAAGGGGGTCTGAAATTTCGATTTTGATTCATTGTACAATACGTAATATGTAATACCCTCATTTAATTAAAATCAGCTTTAGTGAACGAATCTGATTTGGAATGTTTTAGAATTTAGAATGAATTGAAAATAGAAACTGCTTTAAAATTTCTCATGAAGTTAGAAATTTTCGGGGGGGGGGTCCGGACCCCCAAGACCCCGCCTCTGGATCCGCCACTGATCGCGATGCCTTGTGTGGGAACTATACCCACTAAAGTAGACTTTTTTCCATGTACCCAACTGTCTCGTTGAGTATTACTAAAGTGCTGCAACTAATATATCTGCACATGCCTGACTATAACATAACTACGTAGATGTACAGTCAGATAACACACCTATTCCATTACAGTAATATTAAATCAATGTTAAATTAATAGATTAATTATTCAATTATCCCACGCAGCACAGAGTGCTATGAAAGGTCACAGGAAGCATTAGGAAGGAATCAGTTGCGAACTTTGACACATACACTGAAAACCGAGCATCCCACTATCCATGCAAACTGGCGTCAGTTACTATAGCAAGGCTTCGTCGGAGGCCCAAACGATGCACCGTGTGCAGTGCGTAGGAAATTGATAGCACTACTAGATTATCAAGCAATGTGATTCTGTCCGTAATCGCTAGAGCATCTTATCACTACTGTATCCACATCGACGTTATGCTACATATCCATGATATATGACACATTCTCTATTTTCTCTGAGATATTGTTAGATATATAATAAATTGGAAACTTTCTCGTGTGGTTACGGTACCAGCAATAATCTATTTATCAACGCTCCACATAATTGATTAGTTGACATGAGGATATTTTCAACAAACCAGAATGCGAAGTTATTGCACACGGGTGGAATGATAAATTGTGTTTTGGAAAAGGAAAGTGCAGCGAATGTGTTTCAACGGAAATCGGTAAATAGCGAAACACACACACTCTGTTGCATTTGGCGTCAGTTGAAAGTGGTGCAAAAGGTTGCCGCGATCAAAAATTGGTGCAACAAGAATGCGTGTAAATCAGTAATTTTTTTTATTAAAACATCAAATTATTTTCCTTTCGCGAGTCAATTCATACAGAACAAAAAATTCACTCAGACTCCCCTTTTAGCGAATTTGAGTTTCCAAACTTTCGTTTGATTTCTTTCATCAAGTTTTGCACAGCATCCTTGATCACAATATCAAGGAAAATGGTCATCTTAAATTTTCGCATAAAGTCTTACATAAAATCTTTATTAAATCGTAAAAGGAATCTATGTAATAGTGTAGCTCCATCGGACATCATTAAGGGGGTGCGGCGTTTGAACATTGATTTGATAATATTCGAAAAAATCCAAACATGAATGTTGAAAATCGATTTTTTTGTCGAAATAAGTCTAAAATAGCATGAAACATCAGCATCTAGTGTAAAAACAATCGAAAACGCTAAAAAGAAATTTAATTTTTTTTTGTTCCAAGGAATTTTTGAAAAAAAAATGAAAATCAGAAATTTTATTGTAATTTAATTTATTCTGATTTCATAAAAATTTCCAAGCAAGCTGGCCTGGGAGCAATACAAATAAAAAGATTGCAGGGATTTAGAGTTCCAACTAAATCATTGAGAAGAAATTTAAAAAATGGAGCGGGACTTCACACTAAAGTTTTGTGAAATTTAAAAAAATAACATTTTTAAGTGAAAATGACCGGTGTTAAGTCAGACCGGACTAAGCGACAAAATATTGATTTCGAGAAAAACGAGTTTAAAGTTTGAAACGTGTATGCACATTATGATTGGAAATTATTTTTTGCCATAATTCTTGTATGTTGTTACGTATTTCAAATCTGTCAAAAGTCGAATTTAGCTGACGATATTCTTTATCCAGTGCTATTATTATCTCAAAATGAACCACCTTGGTTATGCAACTATTTTTTCCGATATTATTTCATTACAAAAAATGAAGTAGTCTTCATTTTATTATATTCAGAATTGCGCATATTCTGTCGTACACACTTAATTTTTTCTGCCGAATCTCAGCTTTTTTGAATCTTTTGCCGAAATCTCAACAGCTGATATTCAGCAAACATTATTTTTTACAGAGATCTCAGTAAAAGTGACGTTTGAGTGCTGAGACTCGGAAAACATTTCACCAAAAATCAGCAAACTAATCTCACTTTACTGAGATATCAGTTTCTAAATTTGCTGACTACACAGCTGTTGGGAAATTACTGAGCCAAATTGAGTGTATATGTATGTAATTTTAAATGTTCTTTGATTTGATGGCATTGTAAGGGAACACGTATCCGCCGGTTGATGCCAATCGAGCTGACATTTTTTTTGACTGATCAAACTAATTTCTTTGTTTGTTCAATGTTTTTTCCCAACCAGGAAACTAATCCACTGGGTATCGTGCATGAGGAATACGCATGAACTTAACTGAGTGAAATGATGACTGTTGAATCATATATAAGGGTTGAGAATTGACAGTTCGCGAGAAGATTCAGAAGCCAGTTAACAATTTGCAGCAGTCATAACAGCACGAATAACATATGCTTCATTGACATATTCATTGACTTACTTTTAGTCGAATAAATCAATTAAATTAAATCAAATTAATCGTTCTCATTGAATACTTTCATTTGCTTTGAATTAGTGTATGCACTATATGTTATGTTAACCATATTTCTTCATGAGTATAACAATATTCTAGCTTGATTATTGACGTAAAAGGTGACAGGTTAGTTTCTTTTCGTTCTTATTGTTTCCAATCTTGTTCTAGTAATAAGTGTAAAAATTAGCGTCATCGATTATATATTCGACATAAGAAGCTGGTCGTTTCAGGTATTTCGGTAGTGCTTATTTTATACCGTTTTTAAACACTAGCGACCGTTAGCTCAGTGAGCAATTTACGGGATCTCCGGAAACGTAAAAAGCGTGCGAATAACACTATTCAATTGTTCGTGGAGAAAAAAATCAATATATAATTGTCATTTTATTTGCTATATTGTGCTTGTATAGCGAAGTCTAAAATTACATAGATATTACCGATAGATCTCTTGAGATGCTAAAGGTAATCGCTTTTCATAATATTGAATTCTAGTTGAAATGACGTATTTCGCCGGAATAAAGAAACAAGGAATAATAAAATTGTTCACATTTCGTCTGATTCTATTAAACATAAGCAACACTCCCGACTGTCGGCAGTCCGGAGTTGAAGTTGCTTTTTTGAAAACCGGGCATTTCCAAATTAATTCAACAAACGATAAATCTATCAAACTTTCGGCAGCTGGCTGTCCATAGCAATAAACACATGATAACATTTCGGAGAATTGCATAGATCATATCACTTATTAAGGTGAATCCAGGTTGAAATCCCCATCCTTCTAACAAAAACTCCTTCATGTGGCAAACTTGGAGATGCAGAGGTATACACGGTCTCCGTAACAACGTTTGCTACACTAACATCAAATATTATAAATAACAATATAGTCCACTCTTGCAAATCTCATACGAATCATAGAAGACACAAAACGTACGCCATCTCGCGACGAAAAAGCATTCTAATCAATCATTTTTAGCTTACCTACGTTTAGCGTGTACTGTGAAATTAACTGTCACAATGAAATCGATTGCAGGGATGCCAGATGCACAGATTCTGTTTTACACAGCTTTTGCACAGACTTTTAAAACTGCACAGAAAGAATTCCACAGTTTTCTGTTATTATAGCGCAATTTCCACCAACCTGGACTGCGTACTTTCAAAGTGCGAGAAATCAAACTGCGGGCTGTCAAAACACATAAACTTATCCAACTGCGTGCCGTTTTGACGTTTGAATTAGGAGGAAAACAAGTCATTTGCACGGCAAATTGGGAGGAAAACAAGAGTGATTTCTCAATATCTCCACAATAATCTCTGCCATGCTTGACAGTTCTATTTGAGTTGACGGTTACGGGAGATTTCTTCCAAATACATAGATCCGAATGATCCATCGGACTTTCATTCACTTCCATTTCATATGGGATCATCCATAAATGACTTAGCATTTTTTGAGTGATTTTTAACACCCCCCCTCGAAGCATTTCGTCACAAACCTCTAAATACCCCCTTGTAATTACGTAGCTTGACGGTAACCCTGCTCCCTCCCTGTCCACGCGAAAAATTAAGAAAAAATAAAAACGATATTAGTTGGAAGAAACAGGTAAGGTTGTCGTAACATCAGGTCACCCCTATTCCCATTTAAAAAAGCTACGTAGCATGACGTGACCCCCTACCCCCCTGTCGTCACGCATCATCACAAAATACAAAACTCCTCCCTCACCTATATAATGCTACGTCATTTATGGATGGTCCCTATGCAACGTTAAATTCGTCTTCGAAACAGATGCTATTCTCATCTTCCATAAGATAAACATCATTGGTTGCACATTCGGTTGCAGAAAGTGTTTCTGACCGAGAAAAAGAGATGGGTGAATAAGATTAAATTTTTTAATGCAAATTCGTGAAATCAATACGAATTACCGCTTACGCTTGTCATTTATTTTGTGGATTAAGAAAATCTGAATTCCGGAAATGTAGGGAGCAAATAACGATATTTTTACTGAGAGAATCATTGCAGCAAAATCTTACCCAGGCATCTACTTCTCTGTATTTTAAAAATGTTAATCCAGTTTGATTCTCTATGATAAATGGTTTTCTACTTTAACTCCCTTATTTACAGCATTTATCTGGATAATGAGAAAGATGATGACGGAGCTGGAACAACCAGATACCGCACATTTAGGTCTACCCATCACTTTTCTTGAACTTTGTGCAAAAACTGAATTCAAACAACTTTTAATATTTTGCACACGTTGTACAAAAAATTGCGGACGTAGCATCAGTAATCATAGCAATCAGTCAAGACAATATGAACGACCACATTAAAATTCAGACCGTACTATAAATCGTGTACACTTTGCGTAAGCTCTTGAAGAAGCTTGTTTCAAATTGAAACTTTCAATATTGTAAAAAAAGAGTTATTTCTAACGTTGCACAATGACCGGTTTGGCAGCACTTATTGACAGTTTGTTTGGCTTCTACGAAAAAATCTACAAGACTTAGTCTCTGGGTCAAATGTTTGTATTTTGCATTATTATTTCCTTCATTTCTACAAAACAATTTTGAGAATGACTTCATGTGGATTTTTTCTGATGTTTCCACCTTGTACTATTGAATTCTTGTCGGTCGATCTCACGAACACTAATACAGTTTCTTGGTTGATAACAAACCCATTTGCTTTCGCCGCCTTTGTTTATTATTTTCCACCATCTAATGATGTAGTATTTGTGTTATGCGACGTATGTACATGAGCCGTAGAAAAGTCTATTGCACCGTGGGCAACTACTGATGAAGATCTGTCATTTGCATATCACAAAATTTGTAGTGTACTAGTGATCTTTTGTGTCACCGCGGTGCTAGTGTGATATCTGTTGTGAAACAGAGGAGTGGACCATATTGTTAATTTAAAATATTTGCTAACATTCCTTTCCTTCCTCGATGGCTTTAAGGACGTGACCGGCGCTGTTATTGACATTTGAACGTATAGAAATCTCGAAACGTGCACAATGCACATTGAGGATGGCTAGCTACACCCTGGCGTCATTCGCTGATTCTCTGTGCAATTTCGCTTGTTTTGGTCAATCACGGAGTAGCAACTACTAATTGTACGGTCATCATGCTCATGCTCATGTTCAATTTTTACGCACGAGAAAACTCACTTGACACCTTTTTAAAATTGACTAAATGTAGGTACTGTAAATGAGCACGCAAGACAATGCATTTTCGCCTTAGCTAATACAGATGATCCAAGGTAACAGTAGACGGTCGTCAACGATGTTCTCTACCAGATATCTAATTCACGCAACACGAGCGACCTCTGCAATAACATAGTAAAGATAATGCCTTAGCCCCTAATCCCTTATACCTATTGTACCCCCTACCTTTTTGCCCCCTTCCTCTCCAGTAGTGAAAAATATATACCCCAATTTTAATCAAACCTGGGGAACTAAATTCATATTAGATACAAAATCGAAATCATAATTTTTGATGTGTAATATAAATTGAAAAAATATGGAGTATGCATGAAAAATAAAGAACAAAATTCATCACTAGACAAGCTCAACGAGTTAGTACGTCACATATTGCATGAATTGATCGATAGCATGATACCTACATAAAGAATTATGCCTTTCTCCAGCTTCCCTTCAATGAAAACAGAATTGTGAATCACACGCAACCGCTCCTGCGTCTGTGACTGATGGTATACATACAAGTCATTACCAACACCCTTCTGGTCAATGACCCTAGTTTCACCCCCATACAACCCATCGCAACGACGTTCAGCATCTCGCATCATTGCTCTCGTGCCGTGGAGCAGTCCGATCCACCAGGAGCTACGGAGAAAAACAGAGAAATCGAGAGCACGAGAGAAATGTTCATGGCCGCGCAACTGATGCAAGAACACTCCATCATCGCCATACACACGATGCATACAACTGTTCTGCCAAAAGTTTAACATAAAAGTAACGAGCAAAACGTCAACACACAACAATACACCGAAAAGAAGCTTCCTGGGGGAACCGGGTAAATAAGGCGCATAAACACTGACTAACGAGTAAGGAAGGAAGATTTATTACAAACGAGCCAGGTACACCCCACCTTCTTGGGTAATTAGCATGCTGCTTGCATTTACCATCAATCACTCACGATTTTCCGAGCGACCGGTGGAATTTTCTTCGCAAAAGTTCAAATTAAGTTATTGGCCATCGATCATTCGATCTAATCGCTACCCTATATCAAGAACGGTTAAATCCAGTGTACTTAATCGATGTTGAGTTTTTTTTCCTTTATTTCATTCCTCTAATGTCACCCCAATGATAGCGACGGATTAAACGAATGCCACCGGAACCCTCAAAATCTGCTCATTTAAATCCTCTGTTGGGCTATAGGGATTACATTTCCTTCAGGCTGTTGATGTTGGCTAACTCGCCATTTGTCCTACATACCTACGCAAGGATGAAACTCAAACTGCGTCACAGTTTCGCACTGTGAGAATGTTGTGCAATATAAAGTGTGTGTGCAAAGCTTATGCTAAATTGGAGGACGCTGTCGGGCTGAAGCATAAATGTTTTTACATTTCTTATAAAAGAAATGTATAGAATTCGCTCAAACTTTCAAGATTCTTTCCGAGGCCCGGAGGGCCGAGTCTTATATACCAATCGACTCAGCTCGACGATTTGGGACAATGTCTGTGTGTGTGTGTGTGTGTGTGTGTGTGTGTGTGTGTGTGTGTGTGTGTGTGTGTGTGTGTGTGTGTGTGTGTGTGTGTCTGTGTGTGTGTGTATGTAACGGAAAAATTCTCATTCGTGTTTCTCAGCAATGGCTGAACCGATCTTATCCAAACCAATTTTAAATGAAAGAACTAAAAAACAGTACGAACGCTATTAATTTGTTTTTGATTCTGATGTTTAGTTTCCAAGATATGAATGTTTGAATGCGTAAAAATGGCGTTTTTTGCAGTTTTTTTGAATTATCTGCCGAAATTGACAATATAGATTAATAATTTATATGTTTTTAGACAGCTTTAACGAATACCTTTCGAAGAAGCTATAGATTGTTGATATCGGACTATTATCAAAAGAGATATTTAACATTAAATGCAAACGAAAGATTTTTATCATTTCCCATTGCCAGAAATATGACCAAAAACTTGTAATCTATTTTTAACGCCAAAATGGTTTATTTTAGGTCAATAGCATCTTCGGTGAATTTAATGGAGGCAATATGCCCTTTCTTTTGGTATTGTGCTTTTGCTGATTAATCCCCCTATGAGTGAGATATTTTCACAAATTTTCTTGGAAGTGATTATATCGAAATGATGCCTTCAGTAAATTTGTAGCTCTTACTTTTGCGAATAACTTTACTGAAGACTTCAAATATCTATTTTGAATACTTTAAAAGTTATGGCTTGTTGTTTGTGGATTACTTTTTGTCGCCTATTTATTGTTCAATATAGTAATAATCCATTGAAATAAGCCAAACATTATTTCGATAAAACGAATTTTGTATTTCATTTTTCTATCTACAACCGCTAGAAATAATCACCGAACACTTCCAAGTTGCCTGGAAGGAACTTGATAACTTATCAGTGCAAAAATGTTTATTTGAGCGAACCTTCTGACTGCAATTTTTCTAACTCATGACCATCGGATCGATCTGAAACATATCGGAAAATGAAAAGCGAAATAAATAACTCCAAGCAACGGCGTAGCCAAGAGAAGGTTTTGGGGTTTAACACCATACAACGCCCCCCCCCTCCCCACCACACCCACAAAAAATTGGATTGAAGTTGAAAATTTATTGATGCAGACTGATTTAATTCAATATTACAAGAACAATTATCTGATCCGTACATTGATATCCTGTTGTTGTAAACATCATGAGGACTTTTGATAAATTGTCGGAAGGGGTCCCGATATGTAACTGATCTATTGGTCTTGATTTCACAGTTGTTTAATTGCATCAATATCAAAATCCTGCCTGAAAACATTCCAATAGAAAATTCCAGAGTTCTGTAATCAATCATAATCCTCAGATTTCTTTTCAAATTGAGCTCGTTTTTGTAGAGATGTACTGTAATAAGGGTCTTTATTTAATAGGAAGCAAAGTTAAAATTGATTTAATGTCTATGAAATATAGAACTGCGCACCAAAAAAATGCATAACTTTCAACATTTGCTAAAAAGGTTTTGGCCTTTCTCATTCACTCTAAAATTCGTCAATCTAATCCCGACCGGGAGGGCCGAGTGTCAAAGGCCAATCGACTCAGTTCGTCGAGATCGGAAAATGTCTGTGTGTGTATGTGGAAAAAATGTGACCTCTGTTAATCAGAGATGGCTGGACCGATTTGCACAAAGTGAGTCTCAAATGAAAGGTAGAACCTTCCCATCGGCTGCAATTGATTTTTTTTATTGATTGGACTTCCGGTTCCGAAGTTACGAGTTGAAGAGTACAATCAAACAGCAAATTCCCATATAAACTGGAATGAAAAATTTTCAAAATCAAATTTGTATTTTTGATGCCAAATCACTTTATAATGCATGAAACATCGAGATTTGATGTAAACTCGAAAAAATAATGTTGGACAAAAATTGATTTTTTGGACTTTGGTACATTTTTGCCTTTCTCATATAGAAAGGTTATGCAATCACTCTAAAAATCGTCAATCATACCGGCCCGGAGGGAGCATGCAGTGAGTGGTTGCTACTTTAAAATTAAAACTAGTTTAAAATTTCTTAACAAGTTGAAAACTTTCGGCAGGACCCGAACCTCCCGGATCTTACTATGTGATACTGAAACATCGCTTGAAACCAGCGGCGGTCAAGCGATGTTTCAGTATCACATAGTATCTCAAGATCGTGGCTGTCGATCCATTGTACGTATGTGCAAATCGTACTGAACATGTAATATTCATTTCCACCATTGTATTGAACATAACCAGTCATGGAATCGTAGTCTGGACAAATGAGAAAAGCACAATTGCACCACTAGGTGTATTAAAAGAGGTTTTTATTTTAGGAATGCGTCGAGTAGAGACGAAAACGTAATATGATTAATAACGAGGATAACAATTTCCGAATGTAGAGAGAAATTTATGAAAAATGACGATTTCCATTCGACTCTAGCAGGTCCTGATCGATTTTGATGAGAATTTGATTTTTGTTGTATGACCAATTATATGTATAGGTCATTCATGACTACAATAAAGTCTCAACAAATTCGCTAAAAACACGAACTCTGTTACTATTTTCTGAAAAATTAATTCTGTATAATTTTAAAACTTCAAAAATTACGGTTTCGGAATTATGCCGTTTGGACAGTAAGATCGATTTTCACCAAACCCCCACCAATTGTAAAATTGGTATCGTAAAAAAACGTAAGGACGATACTTCAATGCTGATAGGTGGGACCGAAAAAGTAAACAATCGTCAAAGGGGCGATACTGTCATTTTGTCAATTTAAATAGCAAACACAAATTTTAATTTAATAATTTCAAATACTTCATGAAGTTTTGGGTTTCGATCACTGAATCATGCAATCTAGGATGTAAAAAACACAATAGTTCTTAAATAGGAAATAAAACCAAGTCTGGAAATATTCACTGTTGATTTTTTTAATGGTGTCACTGCTAGTATCGCTCTTTTTTCAGAAAAAGCGTTGATTTTTAGGTCTCAGTCGCGTTGGAAATTTGAGTAAAATATAAACTTCATTTCGATTCAAAAAAAAAATTCAATTTTTGGCTCAGTACAATATACATAACCCCTTTAGGAAAATTCAGTTTTCCCACCACAATGCATTGATTGAGGTATTTAGATATTTTATTAACAGAGCATTAACAATAATTCGTTGGAATGTCTATTTTATGGGCCATTTTTTCGCTTTCCCATTGACTTGGTTTGAGATTTCTAGCACTGATGTTGTCCTATGC
This sequence comes from Topomyia yanbarensis, assembly GCF_030247195.1. Taxonomy (NCBI): domain Eukaryota; kingdom Metazoa; phylum Arthropoda; class Insecta; order Diptera; family Culicidae; genus Topomyia; species Topomyia yanbarensis. The sequence continues at coordinate 343,110,300 of NC_080671.1, forward strand.
TGATTTGAGCGATTCTCTGAGTCCTGCCACAATCCCATGTAGTACGTGTTATCAAAAACATCGCGAAGCATCAAGTTCTAAATGTTCTCAAACGATATAATATCCGAAGAGAGTGATAAGAGTTATAAGAAATGTCTCATCACACTGTTAGGTGGATTAAAAGCGTTTTATCATTTCCCATTGCCAGAAATATGACCAAAAACATGTAATCTATTATTAACGCCAAAACGGCTTATTTTAGGTTAATAGTATCTTTGGAGAATTTAATGGAGGTAATATGCCCTTTCTTTTGGTATTGTGCTTTTGCTGATTAATCCCCCTATGAGTGAGATATTTTCACAAATTTTCTTGGAAGTGATTATATCGAAATTATGTCTTCAGCAAATTTGTAGCTCTTACTTTTGCGAATAACTTTACTAAAGACTTTAAATATCAATTTTGAATACATTAAAAGTTATGGCTTGTTGTTTGTGGATTACCTTTTTTCGCCTATTTATTGTTCAATATAGTAATAATCCATTGAAATAAGCTAAACATTATTTCGATAAAACGAATTTTGTATTTCATTTTACTATCTACAACCGCTAGAAATAATCACCGAACACTTCCAAGTTGTCTGGACGGAACTTGTTAACTTATCAGTACAAAAATGTTCATTTGTGCGAACCTTCTGACTGCAATTCGATCTGAAACATATCGGTAAATATAAAGCGAAATAAATAATTCCGAGCAATGGCGTAGCCAAGAGAAGGTTTTGGGGTTTAACACAATACAACCCCCCCCCCACACCCCCCACCACCACACCCAAAAAAAAAAATTGATTGAAGTTGAAAATTTATTGATGCAGATCATGAGGACTTTTGATAAATTGTCGGAATGGTTCCTGATATGTAACTGATCTGTTGGTCTTGATTTCACAGTTGTCTAATTGCATCAATATCAAATTCCTGCCTGAAAACATTCCAATAGAAAATTCCAGAGTTCTGTAATCAATCATAATCCTCAGATTTATTTTCAAATTGATCTCGTTTTTGTAGAGATATACTGTATTAAGGGTCTTTATTTAATAGGAAGCGAAGTTAAAATTGATTTAATGTCTATGAAACATAGAACTGCTCACCAAAAAAAAATGCATAACTTTCAACATTGGCTAAAAATGTTTTTGCCTTTCTCATTCACTCTAAAATTCGTCAATCTAATCCCGACCCGGAGGGCCGAGTGTCATATTCCAATCGACTGAGTTCGTCGAGATCGGAAAATGTCTGTGTGTATGTATGTGTATGTATGTGTGAATGTGGAAAAAAATGTGACCTCTGTTTCTCAGAGATGGCTGGACCGATTTGCACAAAGTTAGTCTCAAATGAAAGGTGAAACCTTTCCATCGGCTGCTATTGAATTTTTTATTGATTGGACTTCCGGTTCCGGAGCTACAAGTTGAAGAGTGCAATCACACAGCAAATTCCCATATACACTGAAATGAAAAATTTTCAAAATCAAATTTGTATTTTTGATGCCAAATGACTTTAAAATGCATGAAACATTGAGATGTTTGACAAAAATTGACTTTTTTGGACTTTGGTACATTTTTGCCTTTCTCATATAGAAAGGTTATGCAATCACTCTAAAAATCGTCAATCATACCGGCCCGGAGGGAGTATGCAGTGAGAGGTTGCTACTTTAAAATTAAAACTAGTTTAAAATTTCTTAGTTGAAAATTTTTCGGCAGGACCTGGACCTCCCGGATCTTTCTCCATGATCCGCCGCTGGTTTCAAGCGATGTTTCAGTATCACATAGTATCTCAAGATCGTGGCTGTCGATCCATTGTATGTATGTGTAAATCGTACTGAACATGTAATATTCATTTCCACCATTGTATTGAACATAACCAGCCATGGAATCGTAGTCTGGACAAATGAGAAAAGCACAATTGCACCACTAGGTGGATTAAAACAGGTTTTTATTTTGGGAATGCGTCGAGTTGAAACGAAAACGTAATATGATTAATAACGAGGATAACACTTTCCAAATGTAGAGAGAAATTTATGAAAAAGGTTCTGATCGATTTTGATGAGCATTTGATTTTTGTTGTATGACCAATTATATGTATAAGTCAAATGTTTAAAAACAGTAATTTAAGGTCAAGATAGCATCATTTTGAAACCGCCAATTTCGGAGGTTTAGTATCTTCAATGAGTTTTACAAACGTTAAACAGCGCATCATTTGACAAAATAATTTTGACGGTATATCGTCCAAGAAGTATTTATGGTGAATTTTCTCAGATTAATATTCATGGCTACAATAAAGTCTCAACAAATTCGCTAAAGACACGAACTCTGTTACTATTTTCTGAAAAAATAATTCTGCATAATTTTTAAACTTCAAAAATTACGGTTTCGGAATTATGCCGTTTGGGCAGTAAGATCGATTTTTACCAAACCCCCACCAATTGTAAAATTGGTATTGTAAAAAAACGTAAGGGCGATACTTTAATGCTAATAGGTGGGACCGAAAAAGTAAACAATCGCCAAAGGGGCGATACTATCATTTTGTCAATTTCAATAGCAAACACAAATTTTATTTTAATAATTTCAAATATTTCATGAAGTTTTGGATTTCGATCACTGCATCATGCAATCTAAGTTGTAAAAAACACAATAGTTCTTAAATGGGAAATAAAACCAAGACTGGAAATATTCACTGTTGATTTTATTTGAATGGTGTCACTACTAGTATCGCTTTTTTCAAGAAAAAGCGTTGATTTCTTAGTTCTCAGTCGCGTTGGAAATTTGAGTAAAGTATAAACTTCAAATCGATTCAAAAAAAAATTTCGATTTTTTTGGCTCAATACAATATATAACCCCTTTAGGAAAATTCAGTTTTCCCACCACAATTTAGATATATTATTTATTTATTCCTTCGTCTTTGGCTAATTCTGCCATACAGACTGTTACTTAAAATTATTTAACATGTACAGTAACAATATATAACAACACAGACAATCGAGCAACAAGCAAAGGTAACAATACAGTATTCCAAACAAAATGTCAAACTTTTCGTGAAATTGTCGGAAACAGAGTCCTAATGGCCATGTTGATGGAGATAGTGCTATTTTTCTTAGCCTTGCGTCAATTCCTACTTTGAATGAAATGAACGGCATTAATGACTCGTCCTTCCATTCAGGTACGAGCTTCTTCACAATTGCAGCATTAGTTCCGAGTGATTCTGCGACCAGAGTAGCAATATCTTTCTCACTCACTGTGTTCTTGACACGCGTAAAGAATAGCCAACAAAGATTTGTAGAATTACTTGACTCCAAAGAACCATCAACCCTACACCCTTGTTTCAATCGAGTGGACGACATTTGCGGGATTGATTGAGCTAGAGGTGAACTTGTTTCCGCCAAAGAAAACCGAGATACAGCCATTTCGGTAATTGATTCACTCAGTATTCACATCGACAGCAACAGTAGCCGCATGAGCAGGGGTAAATGAAGTAGCATCGGTGATCGCCTCGCGTTTATCTCGAAAAGCCTGCATCTTGCGAACGCCGTCCATGATCGTCGTACACGGGGTACACATCCACCAGATATTCTTGTACCTGTTGCAGCAGGTGACCTCTGCAGTAGACAGCACAGCACATTCTGCATGATAATTATCCTGACAAAATCCATCACAAGAAATGGTTACCCCTCCAGGCATGATAGGCAAGGCACATTCGCAGCAAAACATCTTCAATCAGCACGACTTTCTCTTATTCGATACAGCTGGTATGATGAAGAATAACGTTTTTTTGTTTTCGACTGTATAGAAGCGGTAGCACCGAAAGATAGAACAAACGGATAGTTCGTTTAATCGGGTGAAAAATCGGCTTTTTATCTATAATATCACCAGCGATGTAAAATGTACGATCCGAAAACGGTGCACTATAACTGATAAAAGCGAATGGCAGCAAAATACGATATGGAAATCGATCGCGCGACTATTTTCCACGAAAAAGCGAAAGCAGCTCAGCTGACAAACAATCGGTCGGAGGGAATACACACAACTGACTTTTATTAACAGAGCATTAACAATAATTCGTTGGTGTGTCTATTTTATGGGCCATTTTTTCGCTTCCCCATTGATTTGATTTGAGATTTCTAGCACTGATGTTGTCCTATGCTGATTTGAGCGATTCTCTGAGTCCTGCCACTATCCCATGTAGTATGTGTTATCAAAAACATCGCGAAGCATCAAGTTCTAAATGTTCTCAAACGATATAATATCCGAAGAGAGTGATAAGAGCTATAAGAAATGTCTCATCACACTGTTAGGTGGATTAAAAGCGTTTTTTTTTATTTTCTCCTTGCGATGCGAAAACTATTATTGTTAACGTTGGAGTGATGTTCTGGTATGTTGTCAGATAAAAAACCTATTATGAATGTATCAGTGAACAGATGTCCCGCGGGCCGTTGCAGCATTTTGCCAAAATGTCCCGCGTCAAAATGCGTTCCACGAAATGTTCCGACAAAAATATGTGACGCGGAAAAGCCACCAACTTACCCCAGCCACGGGGTAAGTTGGCGGTATGTTTGGGGTAAGATGGCGGAATGCTAGAAAATAAGCAATCAAAATGCAAATACAATTATTTCAGGGATCCTTATGAAATGTGCTGATTGTCTTTTCAACAAAACTGTATATTGTTCGAACACAGCAAAAAATTTAAGCGTATTTCATAATATCGCAGAAAAACTATTCGTGTAATTATGTTCCACGAAAAAAGATTACGCTAAAGGGCGAACACGAAATTATTGCGACACCGAAAATTTCATGCCAATTTTCTTATAATGTTTAAAATCAAACCAAAATTTTAGGGTAGTTTTATACATACATTTACTTCAAAAATCAAAAGAAAAGTTAATCGATGGAGTCTTGAGTGTAAAATTGAACGCATTTTCGCTTGATGCCTTCCATCAGTCTTTACAGTGTCATCCGGTACCAGTTTCTCAGTTTTTTTTCCATTTTCTTAGCGTGTCCTTCTCGTATTTGACTGTCTTCTTGCTCTTCCGAAGTTCCCGCTTCATCATTGCCCAGTACTGCTCCACCGGGCGCAGCTCCGGACAGTTTGGCGAATTCATCTCCTTTGGAACAAAATGGATAGAATTGGCCTCATACCACTCCAGGACACTTTTAGAATAGTGGCATAATGCCAAATCTGGCCAAAATAGCGGAGCTTCGTCATGCTGCTGCAAGAACGGCAAAGGCGCTTCTCGAGGCACTCAGATTTGTAGATCTCGCCATTTACTGTGCCCTTTGTCACGAAAGGCTTACTCCTCAGTCCGCAAGAGTAGATGGCCTACCAAATGAGATATTTGGAGGCGAACTTCGACATTTTCTTCTTCTTAAATTTGTCGTCCACATAGAACTTGCTCTTGCCGGTGAAAAACGCCAACCCCGGAATTTGCTTAAAATCGGCTTTTATATACGTTTCGTCGTCCATCACACAGCAGCCATATTTTGTCAGCATCTTCTCGTAGAGCTTCCGTGCCCGAGTTTTAGCCGTCGATTGTTGCCGCTCATCGTGGTTTGGGAAGTTCTGTACCTTGTATGTATGTTGTCCAGCTCTCTTCTTTGCATTCTGGACGTAGCTCTGCGACATGCCGATCTTTTTAGCCAAATCACGGCTTGACACGTTGGGATTTGCTTTAATCATCCGCTTCACCTTTCCCTCCATCTTTTTGTTCTCCGGTCCCGGTTTTCTTCCAGCTCCTTTGCCGTGGTCCAACGTCAACCGCTCCTGGAACAGCTTCAACACTCTGGAGACGGTTGAATGGGGAATGTTCAACATTTTTCCCAACTGCCGGTGCGACAGGTCAAGAAATTCCAGGTGTTTGGAAAGAATTTGTTCTCTCGACTCGCGTTGGTTCACCTCCATTTTCGTTGAATCGAAAAACAAGACTTCGAATTTGATAGCATGTAAACAATACACATCAATGAGAAAGTGTGCAAAATTTGGTTGATTTTTACCCAATAGTAAAAAAGTTATGCCCTGTTGAATGTGTCGCAATAATTTCGTGTTCGACCTTTATGTATCATGCACATAAAAAGAACGCTGAAAATCATGGGAAACTGTATGTCATATGAAAATTTACATTATTCTGCTCGAGACATGCGCGCTATTTATGCAACTTCCAGGTATTGACGCACTTATAATAAAATCTCACATTGCGCGCGTCTGAAAGGCGCCATTAAATAAAGCCGCAGTTGCTCCGCCAGCTGATTGAACTGAAGCCATTAGACAATGGGACAGTCGAATATAAGCAAACTATAGGAGTGATAAGCAGTCTCTATTGCAAATGAATGTAGAGGGTCTTCTCTAAGCATTGTTTGTTTATTTTTCTACCTGCTGAGTGCTTTTCACACACACGAGCCTCAATGCGCTTGCATCGTTCACACTCAAGCGAAACTTATTTACGCCACTTTACAGTTGTTATTGCGTCGCTTTAGTTCAGTCAGTAAGGGGGTGTCTTTGGTGAGTCAATGATAGTCGGTTCAAGTCTTGGTATTATTTAACGGGAATTTTGTTGATGGTCACTAACACATGCGTAAGGTATTTATAGTACGATTTATGACCGATGTACAATTCGATCGTGAACCGACCAAAGGGTGATATATCGAATCGAGAAAAATCGCTTTGAAAATTCGCTTCAGAGCATTAAATCATATTTTAACAGTGTTTGCATACTGCGCTTTTAAATGTAATAAAACACTTTAAAACAATATTAGTTTTCGGAAGCATAACTTAATTATTTTATATAATATTGTTTTCGTTGATAAAATTGAAAAAAAAAAACAAATATATATATATATATATATATATATATATATATATATATATATATATATATATATATATATATATATATATATATATATATATATATATATATATATATATATATATATATATATATATATATATATATATATATATATATATATATATATATATATATATATATATATATATATATATATATATATATATATATATATATATATATATATATATATATATATATATATATATATATATATATATATATATATATATATATATATATATATATATATATATATATATTTCGCCATGTGTTGTTATAAAATTAGGCCATTTTCGAGTCGTCTTCTTGTTTTGACGACACTCTATTTCGCCCTGCAGTATCACCAGAAAACAAAAATCAAGTGTGGCGTTCGCAGTGCTCGCCTGAGAGGAAAATTTGTTATTCCCCCCCCGGCCGAACCAGCATTTGTTTTTTTGTTTAGGGCGATTCTGTTTGCGGGCCTTATAAACAATGATGCTGTCAATTTTGCCCGTGTGCACTACCTTAGAAATGCAGAGGCATAACCCACCTGGCAGTTTGTTTACAGTTGAAAGTCGGATCCGCCGTCTTGCTTTTTAATGATTTTCACGAAGTATGAAACATTTATAAATGAATTTTTTATTTTTATTATAAAGTATTTATAATCCTCTTTAAGATATTATTCAAATCTCCGTTTGTTTATATTTGTTATTTGGGCCCATTTGTCGGTTCATGATCGAATTAATCACACGCGGTCGCGTTTCCTTTAGGGGAAGATGGGGTAAAACGCACCCTCGGGGCAAAATGCACCCCTTCCTTATATCGAAAACTACTGAAAATTTATAGAAAAGGGTAACACCAGTCGGAAGTCCGCCAAAGAAAACATACTTTGTCAAAGTTTGATAACCGTACGTCAATAGCAGCTCGAGAAATAAACAAAAGACAATAACGTGCTCTTCTCATGTCATTATCGTAACTCGTGCAACAAGGATTTTCAGCTCTTATAAATACAATTTGTATTATTATATCAGTGCATTCCAGTTCTATTTATACCGTTGTTCATTATTCTGTCGCACTATATATGAAAAATCTACTAAAAAATTCACTTTTTGCTAAATTTATATCTCTGCTCCATCGGGGGCAAAATGCCCTCTTCTTTGATTCGGCTGATTTTTTAATCGAAAACAGAAAAATTGTTCTGAAAACCTACTAATTGCATAACCTAAGACTATTTAATGGCACACTTTTGTGAAATCTCGTTAGAAAATAACACTACTTCCTTGTTCACCGAGCATTCTGCCCCGTTGTTGCGGTGCATTCTGCCCCGTTGTTGTAGTGCATTATGCCCCGTTGTTATGGTGCATTTTACCCCCGAACAGGTGCGTTTTACCCCGCTTATTTTTCGAAAGGCAATTTTTAATGATTTTGAAGAATCGAATTTTTTTCATGTTCTTGATTAGTTTTCAAAGTGTTATGATTGTGATTACAGAGGAAAATGTTGGCAAAACGATATCATTAATTAAATTCTCCCGATTTATGTTCTATAGCTGAGTTATGATCATATTTTCTTAGGGGGTGCGTTTTACCCCATCTTCCCCTATGTGCAGGGTAGTTAGGTATTTTGAATTCGACGCGTATTTCATATTCAAAAGCATATTTGACGAGATCCACAAGAAAAAGTTTCTCTTACTTTGGAGTGAATTCCAGAAATGCAAATATTTGATGACTATTTTTGGACTGCGTAAATAGTGCACTATTTGTTTTGGCAAGTGAAAACAAATATTTGATATTTCACATATGGCATGCAAAATGATAATACACGGAGTTTATAAATTATGTGTACACAAACTATGCCTTATAGAAAGATTCGAGTGTGCATCGAGCGGTTGACTCTTGTAGAGCTCCCTTCGCGTCGGTTAATTTTAATCATTTACGGCACAGTTTACTGCCTTTCGGTTATCGAAAGTGTGAATAATGGTGCAATTGAACGATAATATAAAGTGAAGTGGCTTATAAAAGCATTTTTCGACTGACGCGAGTGGTGACAGTGTGAAAATCTAATTTCGGCAAATGAAAAAAATCTTTTCCTCGCATTACGGGCCGTCGATTCCCGATGCAAGGACAGTAAAAGTGCACAGAAAACGTCTAGAAACACAGTGTACATTCTAAAAATAGTGAAAAATGGTTTTTCGAAAAATAAAATTCGATCCGAAAAGTGAAAAAATACGGCGATAAGAAAATTTGGCATAATCAAATAATTGGTGTTTCACCAGCGACTTGCGACTTGCGACTACCAGGTGTCGCCCCAAAAATCTTCACCCGAAAAATAGGTGGCAAACCAGCCGATCGGTGCTCAGCTAATTTCGTCCGCGTCCCTTGTCACCTATTTTTTTATTGGGTGTTCCATCGGCGGTGCTATCTTTGAAAATGAGCCGCCTTGGATATTCAACTGTTTTTTTGCTTTCTTATTTTATTGCAAATGAGTAGAGGTTTTGATTCTTTTATATTCGGGATTGCAGATATTTTGTCGCATGTAAATTTTGGGCGTTCGTTGATGTGATGGCACTGTAAGGGAACACGTATCCGCCGGTCGGCCAACTTTTCTTTGGACTGAGCAAACTAATTTCTATGTTTGTTTGGGGTTTGGTTTGTTACCAACGGGGGAACTGATCCACAGAGCATTCAATGTGCTTAGGGAAAACACATGGCCTTATTTAAGTGGAATGATGACTTCAATCATGTATAATGTTTGAGAATTGACAATTTGCGAGAGGGATCGGGGACCGGTTGGCAATTACCTTCAGTTATGTCCGCACGAAGAATAAGTGTTTTTCTGTCATGTTCATTGGTTAGCGTTCAATTCTATCTCATGCCCCCACGCGAGTCTGGGTCTATTGATGACATTTGGTCCTTGGACAGGCGACGACTGGGTGCTGTTGGCCTTCTGCCGGTGGTGGCAGAGTGAGGGGGTGCGAGCAGATCTGGCCGGGAAGACAATACCGTAAAGACGAATTGTTGTTCGGGGGTTGGCTCCAATGGGACTTTGATTTGACTGGTGTCGATGATCGCGGGTCGATGCGTACTGAAGGTTCGCCGTATCTGTTTTGGTGAATCTAATTTCAAGTTCCGTTATTGGTAACAGGCCCGTGCATCGGGTTAACTATCCTCTGTATTTCCCTTCAATGTTCGATATAATCGTTCGTATACGTGTATTCCACAAACAATCCAATAAGGAAAATAGGAAATACTTTCGTTGATTTATAACATCTCGAGCTATCATAACTCTGTCTGTATAACGTGTTATCACTCGGTAGTTTGCAACCCAAAAATATATCGTAGGGAAGGAATAGCAAAATTAGTCTAAATAATGTCGCAATAAATAGTGATCCGGCCCATTACGCAGATAAGATTAGCTTTTCTAGGCAATACTCCTACGGTCGGCTGTGTGGGGTTGGAATTTGCTTTTGTTTGGTAAACGTGGGATACTCTCGGTGGCCGGCTGCCCAGAGTTTGGAAAGAACCAAAAACTAAACAAGATCTTCTTTTTCGAGCGATCGTGTTCTCGAAGACTAAATAAACTACTACCTAGTGCTTTGCAGGTCGGATCGCTTGCTTGGAGCGAATCCTAGACCCTATACCCTTCCAAACCACTAACTCCGCGACACCTATGGAAAAGTCTGATGAACCTTCTGTATAAGATTCCGCATTTTATTCAAACGATCGCCGGGTAAAATCAGCACCGACACGAGAGAAACCACGAACAAATTCGTCGCGTGATTGAATATTATTAAAAATATAAGCAATGCTCCTTATAGCCGGCTATCCGGAGTTCAAGGTGCTCATTTTTCTAATCGTATTAATACAACAAATAAATTTCCCAAATTCTCAGCAGCCGGCTGCCCAGAGCAATTATTACATGATAACGTTATTGACACATTTACTAACAACTCTCCCCTTCCCGTGATACATGTGGAGATGCAGAGGATTCCTTGGTCTCTAGTAGCAACATGTATCGGACTAACATTCCTTCCTTTCCCAGAAGATCTGCATTCGGACGTAGCCGGCGTCGGTATTGATCAGCATGCAGGGATCAGAATAGATTGTACAATGTGGCTCATCATGTTATTCCCAAGCATGTTGTTCCAATGAACATTTTGCAACCTAATTTGGTTCTGGTCAATAATGGAGTAGCAACTACGGGCGATCTCTTATGCTTATGCTTATGCTTATGCTTATGTGTACACAAACTATGCCTTATACCTTGAATTAGGTATAAGTACACCTTGTACGGTGTACTTATACCTAATGATGAGTAATCCTGTTTTACAGAATTATTTTTTCAGAAAATAGTAACAGAGTTCGTGTCTTTAGCAAATTTGTTGAGACTTGTAGTTGTAGTCATGAATATTAACCTGAGAAAATTCACCATAAATACTTCTTGGACGATATACCGTCAAAATTATTTTATCAAATGATGCGCTGTTTAACGTTTGTAAAACTCATCGAAGATACTAAACCTCCGAAATTGGCGGTTTCAAAATGATGATATCTTGACCTTAAATTACTGTTTTTGAACATTTGACCTATACATATAATTGATCATATAACAAAAATCAAATGCTCATCAAAATCGATCAGAAACTGCTAGAGTCGAATGGAAATCATCATTTTTCATAAATTTCTCTCTACATTCGGAAAGTGTTATCCTCGTTATTAATCATATTACGTTTTCGTCTCAACTCGACGCATTCCCAAAATAAAAACCTGTTTTAATCCACCTAGTGGTGCAATTGTGCTTTTCTCATTTGTCCATATTACGATTCCATGGCTGGTTATGTTCAATACAATGGTGGAAATGAATATTACATGTTCAGTACGATTTGCACATACATACAATAGATCGACAGCCACGATCTTGAGATACTATGTGATACTGAAACATCGCTTGAAAACAGCGGCGGATCATGGAGAAAGATCCGTGAGGTCCAGGTCCTGCCGAAAATTTTCAACTTGTTAAGAAATTTTAAACTAGTTTTAATTTTAGAGTAGCAACCCCTCACTGCATACTCCGGGCCGGTATGATTGACGATTTTTAGAGTGATTGCATAACCTTTCTATATTAGAAAGTCAAAAATGTACCAAAGTCCAAAAAAGTCAATTTTTGTCAAACATTATTTTTTTCGAGTTTACATCAAATCTCAATGTTTCATGCATTTTGAAGTCATTTGGCATCAAAAATACAAAATTGATTTTGAAAATTTTTCATTTCAGTTCATATGGGAATTTGCTGTGTGATTGCACTTTTCAACCCATAACTCCGGAACCGGAAGTCCAATCAATGAAAAATGCAATAGCAGCCGATGGGACGGTTGTACCTTTCATTTGAGACTAACTGCGCAATTGTGCAAATCGGTCCAGCCATGTCTGAGAAACAGAGGTCACATTTTTTCCACATACACACATACATACACACAGGCATTTTCCGATCTCGACGAACTGAGTCGATTGGCATATGACACTCGGCCCTCCGGGTCGAGATTAGATTGACGAATTTTAGAGTGAATGTGAAAGGCAAAAACATTTTTGGCAAATGTTGAAAGTTATGCATTTTTTTTTTGATGAGCAGTTCTATGTTTCATAGACATTAAATCAATTTTAACTTAGCTTCCTATTAAATAAAGACCCTTATTATAGTGCATCTCTACAAAAGCGAGCTCAGTTTGAAAAGAAATCTGAGGATTATGATTGATTACAGAACTCTGGAATTTTCTATTGGATTGTTTTCAGGCAGGAATTTGATATTGATGCTTTTAGACAACTGTGAAATCAAGACCATTAGATCAGTTAAATATCAGGACCCCATTCTGACAATTTATCAAAAGTCCTCATGATGTTTACAACAACAGGTTATCAATCTACGGATCAGATAATTGTTATTGTAATATTGAATTAAATAAGTCAGCATCAATAAATTTTTCAACTTCAATCCATTTTTTTAGTGTGGTGGGGGGTAGGGGGGTTGTATGGTGTTCAACTCCAAAACCTTCTCTTGGCTACACCGTTGCTTGGAGTTATTTATTTCGCTTTTCATGTTCTAAGATATGTTTCAGATCGATCCGATGGTTATAATTAATTGCAGTCAGAAGGTTCTTCCAAAGAACATTTTTGCACTGATAAGTTATCAAGTTCCTTCCAGACAACTTGGAAGTGTTCGGTTATTACTTCTAGCGGTTGTAGATAGAAAAATGAAATACAAAATTCGTTTTATCGAAATAATGTTTGGGTTATTTCAATGGATTATTACTATATTGAACAATAAATAAGCAACAAAGAGTAATCCACAAACAACAAACCATAACTTTTAAAGTATTCAAAATAGATATTTGAAGTCTTCAGTAAAGTTATTTGCAAAAGTAAGAGCTACAAATTTGCTGAAGGCATCATTTCGATATAATCACTTCCAAGAAAATTTGTGAAAATATCTCACTCATAGGGGGATTAATCAGCAAAAGCACAATACCAAAAGAAAGGGCATATTGTCTCCATTAAATTCTCCGAAGATACTATTGACCTAAAATAAGCCGTTTTGGCGTTAATAATAGATTACATGTTTTTGGCCTTATTTCTGGCAATGGGAAATGATAAAAATCTTTCGTCCACATTTAATGCTAAATATCTCTTTTGATACTAGTCCGATTTCAACAATCTATAGCTTGTTCGAAAGCTATTCGTGCCTAAAAATATACAATCTAATGTTATTGTTAATCTATGTTGTCAATTTCGGCGGATAATTTAAAAAAAACGGCAAAAACGCCATTTTTACACATTCAAACATTCATATCTTGAAGACTTAACATCAGAATCAAAAACAAATTAATAACGTTCTTGCTGTTTGATAGGCCTTTCATTTAAAATTGGTTTGGATAAGATCGGTTCAGCCATTGCTGAGAAACACGAATGAAAGTTTGTCCGTTACATACACACACAGACACACACACGCACAGACATTGTCCCAAATCGCCGAGCTGAGTCGATTGGTATATAAGACTCGGCCCTCCGGCCCTCGGAAAAAATCTTGAAAGTTTGAGCGAATTCTATACATTTCTTTTATAAGAAATGTAAAAACATGTAATCTATTATTAACGCCAAAACGGCTAATTTTTGATCAATAGTACCTTGTGTTTTTGCTGATTAATCCACCTAGGAGTGAAATATATTCATAAATTTTCTTGAAAGTGATTGTATTGAAATGATGTCTTCAGCAAATTTGTAGCCCTTACTTTTGTGAATAACTTTACTGAAGACAAAATATCTATTTTGAATACTTTAACAGTAATGGCTTGTTCTTTGTGAATTACCCTTTGTCGCCTATTTATTGTTCAATATGGGTCATTCCACGCGAAGTGATCAAAAAATGATGCAAACTTGAAATCGACCTTCACGGATTTGAACAAAATTTGGAGGAATTGTTCATCAAGGGCCAATATATAAAAACCCAAATTTTTGTGTCAATTGAACCACCCCTCGGGTCATGGGAGCACCCCCCGTTTTGGCAAATTGCCTAAACCCTTGATTTTCTTTTGATCATATCTCTGGTTTTATTTACTCTAGAATCAAACCACAAGATGGCTTTTGAAGAAAAATATTATTTTTTGCCGATAGTGTTGCCAACTATGCAATTTTTTCAGTTAAATATTAAAAGTTAATTTTTCTCTCAATACGTATATTTTAATTTTGAAAATTTTAATGCCATCGCTTTCCTCAGACATTTTTACATAAAAAACACTTATCGTCCCAATATAATATGAGCACATCCTGAGATATACCGTTTTGAAGGGAAAAACTCCGATTTTCTCATATAAAAATCCATTTTTATTGGCCAAAATTGAGAAAATCTTCAAACTGTCATAAAAATCGACCCTGATCTGCTAGAAGCAAACCAAATACGAAGTTTTTCATCGTTTCTCGTCTACTTTACGAAAAGTTATGTTTGAACTCAGAATACTCAAGTTGGTTTTTAGTGTTGTGCGCTTGCGATTTTATATGGGAAATTGCGGTTTTTTCTCTTCAAAACGGTGTATCTCAGGATGCGCTAATATTATATTGGGATGATAAGTGTTTTTTATGTAAAAATGTCTGAGGAACGCGATGGCATTAAAATTTTCAAAATTAAAATATACATTGAGAGAAAAATTAACTTTTAATATTTAACTGAAAAAATTGCATAGTTGACAACACTGTCGGCAAAAAATAATATTTTTTATAGACTCCTTGAACAATTTTCTTCAAAAGCCATCTTGTGGTTTGATTCTAGAGTAAATAGAACCGGAAATATGATCAAAATAAAATCAAGGGTTTTGGCAATTTGACCCAAGGGGTGGTTCAATTGTCACAAAAATTTGGGTTTTTATATATTTGCCCTAGATGAACAATTCCTCTACCTCTGGAGGTCGATTACACGTGCCTTGATCACTTCGCATGGAATGACCTATATAGTAATAATCCATTTAAATAAGCCAAACATTATTTCGATGAAACGAATTTTGTGTATCATTCTTCTATCTACAACCGCTAGAAATAATCACCGAACAATTCCAAGTTGTCTGGAAGTACCTTGATAACTTATCAGTGCAAAAATGTTCATTTGCGCGAACCTTCTGACTGCAATTTTTCTAACTTAGAGCCATCGGATCGGCCCGAAACGTACCGGAAAATAAAAAGCGATATAAATAACTGCAAGCAACTGCGTAGCCAAGAGAAGGCTTTGGGGTTTAACACCATACACCCCACCCATTCTGATGCTTAGCTCCTAAGATATGGATGTTATTGAATTTTTCTTTTAACATTATGCTTTCACTGATTAATCCCCCTGTGAGTGAGATATATTCATTAATTTTCAAGATCTTGGCTTTTTGCTGGTGGCTGCGTTTTCAAATGCGCACTCAATTTTGACAAGTCGTTTGTACAGTGTCAACTTTGACAACTCGTCAGCAGTGTCAATTTTGACAAGCGGTCTCACCAGCCTTGAGTTTCACGGCTATCGTGTATCCTGCTTATTTATTTTCTCAATAAACGTTAAACGTCAAATTTAAAACTTGTTAGTTTATTTTCAAACGCCTTTTACAATGATTTTAATTGCTTCGCAAATTTATTTATAAGCATATTTTCAGCTGTTTGAAAATGTCGAGAGAATTCTGCGATTTGAATCTCTGCTCTTACATAAATTCATCACACATGAAATGACTAATAATAGCACATGAAACTTGCTTTTAAACTACCCGGAAAAGCATCTTCTAACGATACAGTACATAAACCTAGACCTAAACAATGTTTGTTCACACCTGATTTTGGATACAAATTTGAAGCAAAGTTTAGCACCAAGAATTGACAATTGTCAGCTACAGCTGCAGCTGCGTTTACCGAAGGAAGCGGTTGCAATCCACCTGACTTATTGGTATCGACTAGATTGAGTATCGCTGATTGGTTTCCTCGGTATAATAATCGCCCAATTACATTATAAGACCGATTAATTGCCGTATTGGTCGACCGATTTTTGTATGCCGATTGCGAGTAGCGAATAGTTTTGAATAGCAGATGTTCTGTATCCACATTTCGAGTTGAGTGCCGCTGTTGCATGGAACTACAGTTGACTGTGCGGATCCGTACCGAAATCAGTTTAGTTTTTCAACTGAAAAACAATATTTTTATTTGACGTTCAATTTTAGTTGAGAGCAAAAGTGAACGCCTATCACGATCAAAAAATTGAATCTGAAGAACGGTTTGACAAATTTGACAAGACTGATGATTTGTCAAAATTGACATTGGACGGACGACTTATCAAAATGGGGTGTGCATTTGATGACGCAGCCACCAACAAAAAGCTGAATTATATTGAGATGATTTATAGCTCTATCTTTTGCGAACAACTTTGCTGAAGACACCAAGTTTCTATCTTGTATGCTTTCAAATTTACAGCATGTTATTTATTGTTCAATATAGTAATGATCCGTTTTAATATACCAGCCGAATTTTATTTCGATAAAACGAAAAAGGATGATATCAGGACATATTTTGTACTTCATTTTCTACCTACCACTGCTAGGAGTAAGCACCAAACAATTTCAAATTGTCTGATTATGTCTTGATCACTTGTCAATGTGTAATCTTTTATTTGCTAGTATCTTCTGGCAGTTAATTTTCTAACTTTTGGCCCTCAGATCAATCCGGATCATATTTCGGAAAACAATAAACGAAATAAATGACTCTAAGTAAGTGGAAACAAAGTCATTATAAACTCGTCCACAAGAAACTTCTTCGAATACTGGCTACTTGGGGTTTATTTCAGAGGATATCTTTTGTCTATTGCATCGATCCACACTATTTTTGGTAGTTAGTTAAAAGAATAATTTCACGGTTTCTTTCAAAATTTAGCGAAGCTTCTTCCATTCGTTCATTTGTTTGGGTAATTTATATTAAAAAAGTGCCCTAAATTAATAGGCACAATTAAGGAGGTGGACTGCCTTGGGAGACAAAAAAGAGGCTTGCTCTCGAGATGTTTAGAAGGGGGAAGAAACATATACACATTTGGGAAGTTAAAATAAAAATTTTACTTGAAAAACTTCACAAAATGGTGGTGTAAAGGAATATTTCGTTACTGGAAAAGTGCAGCTGGTAGTTACGGTTGATATCAGTGAAACAACAAAATTTCCAATTTACATAAGTAAGTATACCTTTTGTTTGCCGTACCGTACCCGTTTTTCCGCAGTCTTCTAGAAATTTCATTTTTGACATCAATTTTTGATACTAACGTGACACAGAAATGGTTAAAATGTTTGTTAGAATCTTAAGAAATCTACATATATTGTTGTGATTTATCTATCGCCATAAGTAAAAAAAACTCGATTTTTTCGATCTTGTATAGCAGGACACCTCGTCAAAGGTTTATATATGTAGCGTATCGACATAGATTAGAAAATTGCATTATTTTCTCTAACACTCAAAAAGGCAAGCGAAAATTGTGACCTAAAGAAACTTCGCTCCTAAGATCCAATGAAATCAAAAGCCTCAACCGGAAAACGCTCGATAATTTGTATTTCAATTTACAAGTCCATCGAAACTAGAAAACTGTAAATAGCTGGGCCTGTGAGACCCCTTGCCTTTTTGAGGGCTAAACAAGATTGCAAAATTTGATCAAGGGTTTACACCACTGTAAAGCACGAGGACATAGGCATACTTCGGAAATTTTACTTAATGCAAGGTAAAGATAAATCGAGATCCCGTAAAATGCGATTTATAATACTAGTTTTGATGTACAAAAACTAAAAGTGTCAAGTAATTTCAACACAATATTGTCACTGGACAACATTTTCAACATAAAACGATAGAAAGACGATATTTTGATTTTACGCGAAATAGCATTCTTTTTAATAGAAAAACGCTGAACATTTCAAAAAAATTTATATAAAATTGCTTATTTTAAAAAAATGCAAAAAAATGAAATCCTACGTATGTCGCTGGAGAAAGCAATTTCGAATACATTGTGAAAATTTCAGAACGATAAAAAAAATTTTTTGATTTATTTTTCCGGCCACTGCAAAAATGTGGTTAGAGAAAAACACAATTAAAGTTTTTAGTAAAATCAGTCATGTCTGAATATTACTAAGTACTTGTGTGAATATTATCAAAAGCTTAACCACAGAGAACAGACATCCATGATCGAACAAATATTTATAAAATGTGTGTAAACATTTGAATTTATATACGATAAAACACTAGCGCCGCCACACCAACCTATCCCAACTATCCGTCAAATCCATTCCGGAACCGGTTCAGAATCCTGAATGCATTCTGGATTCAAAGAAAAAACCGATTCCGACTCAATCACTTGATGCATTTGAGCTGGATTCCATACTGAATCCACTCCGAAGTCCGAACCGGTTGCGGAATGATTTGACTCGGTAGAGGTACAACCGCTGTCAATTCAGTCGAACTAAAAAAACATGACGACAGTAGCGCACCTGGTTTAGATATCCCAACTACCTTCGAATCGTTAGAAATTTTTACACAAGTTGAATTCTGAAGATGGACATCTGTTCTCTGTGGCTTAACCATTATGATTAGTGGTGATGGTTCAAATCAAAATCCTTTTTACAACCACGAAATATGTTGCTCACTATGAGGTCACTTTCAGAAAAATTCGATATCGAAATAATCTCGTTGAGGTAGCGTGTTTTCAAGAGCTGCAATTTCAGTTCTAGTTCTCAAATCGCCATGAAAATTTTAATAAACGCTATTAATGATATGTACTTCAAGTATACGCAACATTTTTTTTTTTTCATTTTTTGGGCCAGCACACATACCTAGTTCCTAAAAGCAAATTTAGTTTTTCCTTAATAATTATATTCACAAAGCATTAGTACTAAGTGGATAGTTGGCCTATTTTAAAGGTCATTTTTTTTCGTTTTACCTTTATTTTGATTGGACTTTCGACATTACTCGCAAAAATGATGTCCCATGCTAATTTGATCGACAAAATATCCGATGTTCATTTGAACGTTTCTCTGAGGCCTACCACTGTCCCATGCTATCAAAAACCTCGCAAAATATCACGTTGTAAATGTTCTCAATCGTCATAATATCCGAAGAGAGGGATAAGTATCATAAGAAATGTCTCATCACACTGTTAGGTGGATTAAACTCGTTTTTATGTATAAAACTACCTAAGAAATACAGTGGCATAATCATTTTCAAAAGAAAAATACACGAATTGACAAAAAAATTAAATTTAAAAGTCAAGACATTTAGCTTCAAAATAAAAAAAAATGAAAATCTAAATTCTATTCGGTAGATAGTTTGTACTTTATTTCCCAAAAAACAGCTCAATTTCAGGCCTCGAGAATAGAGGACCCCCTTAAAAAACAAACTATGCCAAAGACTCTTTCCTCTTCCGTTCAACGCTATTGCAGTTCATGGATGATCCATAAGGTACGATGATCACACCAAAATAATTGAGATAAAATGACAAAATCGGGGGAAGACTAAATCGAATCTTCACTGTAATTCGCCGCATAAAAAAATCGAAAAACTTGAGGGAACATTTCCTTCCGTACTGAGTTTGTTATGAATTTTCCATCATAATGGAGGTAAAGGGTGCATTGATTGTTGCAAACAGTTCGACTCCTCGATTGTGGTAGTTTATAAAGGATATCGAGATCGAGTTTATTTATTCATTCAACATCTTGGTTAGAAAGCTACAAGACGCTCTTTTTCGGCAGAAAGCATTCCTTTGTAAAGTACCTGTGTGCATACATATATCAAAAGGAATGAATACATACATGCACTCCTTTCTGTTGGGGCGTATCGTTCTGCTTGGCCTTATCCATTGTATCCACTGTATTCGCTTAGACTGGTACGTAATACAATTTTCACCGACAAGTTTTGCGAAATATGCCCTGCGGTTCAATTCTGCACGACACAAACGAAATTTGACGCACGCCTTTCACCACTTTGTTTGACCTTCAATATAACTTTGCCACAAGACAAACCAAATGCTTAATGCGTACAATTGTGCCACTATCCTACCGCCGCCGCCTATTGTTCTACGCTCTGATGAGATCCAACAGAACCCAACCGCAAGTCGACAAATTTTCACACGCACAACTTCACCACAGCAATTTTCCTGAAACGCAATTTAGGCGCGCAAAGGAGATCAACAATCAACAAACACCGTACTGGACTTCCTGTTAAGCGAACACACTTTTCAGACACAACCACCCTTTTTCGTCAACTGAACGCCCTTTTGCAGACAGCTTTTCCTCTACATCCGCCGCACGACGCAATTCCGCTCTCTCCACAACCGATTCAAGATGCTGGAAGCTGCAATGCCACCTCTTACAACCCAATCCTGCTCTACGGATAGATCCTTAACGGTATCAAAAAAAATCCGAACCGACAACTATGAGTGATTAGACTGAACTGAAACTCGACCAGATAACGCTGAAGCCCGAGGACGCTAGTTCCTTTATCAAACCATATTTCCCTACTCTCGCTGCGTGCCCGCTCGACCGAGAGAGCGTGGCTCCATTTGCGAGTAGCATTACTTCCGCACTTCCGTGTACGCCACAACAGAGAATTCCTGGCATTTTTCACCTACACACGAGGAACCGGTCGGTCGGCGGTGGGGTGGTGTTGTGTTGTGGTTCTCTTGCTCCAGTTATCGATTCAGAATTTTCCCGCGCTCAAGCTTATCACTGACTCTCAGTGCGCTCTTTCGGTGTACGGCGTCGTTTGTTTTTGTATTGAGGGATAACAAACGCACCCGAAAGGGTTCAAAAGTTGGTTCTGACTGGGCGCATGTGTGTGTGTGTGTGTGTGGGTGAGAACTACCCCAACATTTTGACTAGACTGACAGCGGTAGTTTGTTTAGGTTGAAAATGGTCACAAATGTATGAGCGACACACACGAATTGATAGAATCGATTGTTTTAATGATTTTTACTTGACGGAATGTGATATGAAGTCATTATCACATCAAGGTCTATTGAAGCGGATGTGGTTGTGGACACTCGCACGGCAGTGTTTCATCATATGGTTTCGTACTTGTAATACCGTAATAAGGGGCCTACCCCGCTAAATAGTTATCATATGTTCGTGATTTTTTGGATTACTCGTTCTCGTTTAACCCACTTTTTACTGAAGAAAGTAGGAAGATGAAACGAAAAAGGAAACATGCGACTTACAGATGCTCAATTTTTGTAAACATTACATATTTTTCCCAATGCGAAAAATATATTTTTTTAAGCATATTTATTCCAATGCTTTTTACAATTGTTAAACAAAGTTCGTACATACTTAAATCAGTAGGTGTACATATTTTTTCATCCAAGATTTTTTGTTTTGTTATCATTTATTTTATATTAATTTACATGTTTGAAAATACTCAAATTATTGGCTGTAACGATGTAGTGTTAAGAAAAAAAAAACTCTTATTTGCTTTTGGCATATTTTGATAGAATATACATTTCATAGAGATTTTAACTTTAAACCTATTAAAACATTTCCAAATATATGATTTACCCGTTTGGATTAAATACTAATAATTCATTTAAAACACGTTGAAGCGTTTAAAGAGGGCTGAAAATGTAGTCTCAATCAAAATTATTTTTAGTTCCATTCCACACCTTACCACTCATGATCCATATTCTTCAGTCGGTAAAACTGTTATTCTGGTTCCAATCACGTGTTGACGATACTCAGGAGCGGATCCAGAAAAAAATTTCGGGAAGCGTCCGAAATTTCGATTTTAAAATGAACATTGTACAATTCGTAATACGTAATAATCTTATTTATTGAATATCAGTTTTGTTGGTCAACTTTGGTTTGGAATGATTTTTGGTTTGAAACTAATACAAAGTTGAAACTCATTTAAAATTTCTCAACAAGTAAAATAATTTCGGAGGGGATCCGGACCCCCAGGACCCTCCCCCTAGATCCGCCACTGACGATACCGCAGTAAAACTGTAAATAATCCAACTCAAGATCATTTATTCTACATGGTGTTTGGTTTATGGAGCTTTGTAATTTTTCTAATAATTGATTAACAAAATTTATCATTGCGACTGTTCATTTGATGTCCCTGAACACTCTTTACAAGTGGTTCTTTGGCACTTCAGCCCTATCTTTTTGCCTTTCTCAATAGAAAGGTATTGCAATTACTCTGAGAACCGACTTCTTAACGGAGGCCCGGAGGGCCGAGTGACCAATACCATTCGATTCAGTTCGTCGAGTTCGGCAAATGTTTTTTTACAATGGAGAAGACCTTTACGTCCTAGCCCAGTACACGTGCTATTGGTAGGTGTCCAAGCTACCGCACGGGGTGTACTGGGGGCGTGTCGGGCTCGAATGGTGACGCTGCCATTAATACCGACTAAACTCCATTGGGCTCCACCATCGTTCCTCCCAGGAACTACCTCTCGGTATTACTTCAGGGGGGATGGCTGTACTTAATGTACTCATTCACTCTCACTCACGCGTTCATACGTCCTGTATGAGGCTAACTTGGGTGCTCTCTCTATCGCACCTTGATTCACTCTCAAACACTCCACATGAGGCTGACTTTTGTGCTCACCTTTCTCGTTCCTTGCGAGGCTGACTTGTGTGCTCACCTTACTCATTCCTTGCTAGGCTTACTTTTGTGCTCGCCTCACTCATACCATGTGAGGCTGACTTGGGTGCTCACCCTATCACCTGGTTCACTCTCGATCGTGCCACTCTATTATACCTCTGTCACTCCCCCTGGCATCCCATGTGGGACATTTTTCTTAGGCCCCACTTCTGACATACCATGTGAGGCTGACTTTTGTGCTCACCCTTAACATGCCGTGTGAGACTGACTTGGATGCTCAGCCTCTCACTCTACTGCCACGCCATGAGGCATCGATAGCTAAGTCCCAACATACTACGCAACGACCCTCCCATCTTGGCATGAGGCAGTCATACGCCTATACACTCGCTCTTCTGCCTTGCTTCGGGGTTGCTGGGTTTACCCCTTACGCGGTTGCCAGTCGCTGCGCCAAACCTGCCTCAGCATGAACAGACCATTCACTCCCTTTTTTGCGCTCGGCCTTTTTCGCTCCAACTAACCAATCACTAGTTAGCCGTGCCCGTCGTCTGTTGCTCGGTTCGCCAAATTACCTGTAGCCTACAGGCACTCTGAGTGGTAGCAGCCGAGACTGTGTTCCACTTCTCCACCGATTGACACATCCGCTGAATAAGGGTATCAGGGGTTGTGTCCCAGCCACAGACGTCAGTCCGGGCAGACTGGGACCTCCGCGTGCCCGAACCTGTAGAGGTACTGTCGGAAACAACCATGGCCTGACAGGAATTGTGTCAGATGGAAGTGAACTTCCCCATGGGGTCTTCCCACCCAGCTCGATATGCTAGGTATCAGCCGGTAGGTCCACCTACCTTTCGAGGAGTTGTCCCACTCACGCTGCCATCTGGCGACCGAGGTCACCCTGGTGCGCTCGCGGGCTCCCCTATTTCCACGTAGCTCGAAACACTCCTCATCTTCCCGAATGACCAGCTCGACTGGCATCATGCTCGCTATCACGCAGGATGCATCGTGTGATACCGTGCGGTAGGCAGATATCATTCTGAGGCACATCACGCGGTAGGTGCTTTCCAGTTTCTGTAGGTAACTGGTTACCCTCAGTGCTCTTGACCATGACGGGCCGACGTACCTGAGGATAGATAAGGCAACGCCTGCCAGTAACCTACATCTACTGGCGCACACCTTTGAGCTGTTGGACATCATCCTCGATAGAGCCGTAACAGCAGTCGACGCTCTCTTGCATGTATAGTCGACGTGGCTGCCGAAGGTGCTTGTCGTCTATAATGACTCCGAGAGACTTCAGACTTCGCTGTGAAGTAATCGCGACTTCTCCCACATGGATAACTGCGTGTTGTGCCGACTTGCGGTTGTTGACGATAACCACCTCCGTCTTATGATGAGCGAGCTCCAGGCCTCTCGCGCTCATCCATTCCTCCACCGTGCTGATCGCGTGTTCTGCGGTTAGTTCTACCTCAGGTATTGACTCCCCGTAGACCTCCAAGGTTACGTAGTCGGCAAAGCCGACGATCTTGACCCCAGGAGGGAACTTCAGTCTCAGAACCCCGTCATACATGAGGTTCCATAGCACTGGGCCTAGGATCGAGCCCTGCGGGACTCCGGCGGTAATCGGAACCCTTTTCTGACCGGCATCGGTCTCGTATACGCGGTTCTGGAAGTAACTTTCCAGGATCCGGTACAGACCCACCGGTAGGCTATGCCGGTGCAACGAGAGCGCGATGGCATCCCAACTTGCGCTGTTGAATGCGTTCTTCACGTCAAGTGTCACTAACGCACAGTATCGAATGCCTCGCCTTTTTCGTTGGATCGCTATCTCGCTATCACTGAGTTGAGAGCGTCCACTGTGGACTTACCCTTCCGAAAGCCAAACTGGTTACTTGACAGGCCGTCCGTACCTTCCGCGTACGGGGTTAGCCTGTTGAGGATGATCCTCTCAAGCAGGTTGCCAGTCGTGTCGATCAGACAGATTGGTCTGTACGCCGATGGGTCGCCTGGGGGCTTCCTGGGCTTCGGCAACAGCACCAATTTCTGCCTTTTCCATCTATCGGGGGAACGGTACTCGTCAAGGCATCTCTGCACAGCTAGCCTGAACGTGTTCGGGTTCGCTATGATCGCTGCCTTGAGAGCGCTGTTTGGAACTCCATCCGGCCCTGGAGCTTTGTTCATTGCTAGGGATTTAGCCACTGCGAGTAGTTCTTCATTCGTCACCGGAGCCACCATTTCGGCCGTGCCCGCACTGTCTCGTAGTGCAGGTGGCCGGGGGCTTGTGGCTCTAGACGGGAAGAGTACTTCGATAATCGTCGCCAACCGGCTCGAGACGGGAAGAGTACTTCGATAATCGTCGCCAACCAGTCCGGAGACCGTTCTGGGGGTGAAGAGCCGCCTTTGGTCTTGGCCATCACAATCCTGTAGGCGTCACCCCACGGATTCGCGTTGGCACTCTCACACAGGTTGTCGAAACACGCTCTCTTGCTGCTTTTAATGGCCTTGTTAAGGGCCAATTTCGCAGCTCGAAACACTTCACGGCGTTCTCTCTTGCCTCCTCGGTGCGAGCTCTTTGCATCCTACGTCTAGCTCTGAGGCAGGCAGGCTGCAATCTCGGCACTCCACCAGTATACCGGGCATCTGCCGTTTCTTGGCAGTGTTTTTCTCGGCATAGTGGCGTCGCACGCGCGTGATAGAACAGCTACCAGCGCATCCCCGCTTAGACTGTCGGTGTTGGCGTCTAGTCCCAGGGCCGCGGTGAAAGCTTCGCTGTCGAAGTGATTGAACTTCCACCCGCGTACCTGACAGGGATCTCCCGCCCTCGGATGCTGCACACCATAGTTGATCCTAAAGCGGATTGCTAAGTGATCGCTATGGGTGTAGCCTTCGTCTACCCTCCATTCCATTCCTGGAACCAGACTCGGGCTGGCAAATGTTACGTCAATCCACGCCTCCACCCCGTTTCTACAGAATGTACTAGCGGAGCCATTATTAGCTAGCACAGTATCGAGTTTCGCAAGCGCCTCCATTAGCGCTTGACCCCTGCTATTTGTACAGCGGCTGCTCCACTCCACTGCCCAAGCGTTAAAGTCTCCCGCTATAACTACCGGTTTCCGGCCCACTAGGTCTGACGAGAGCCTGTCGATCATCTGGTTGAACTGTTCTATGGGCCACCTTGGTGGAGCGTAGCAGCTGCAATAGAACACACCATTGATCTTGGCAATCGCAACACCCTCGGCGGAGGAGCGTATTACCTCTTGAACCGGAAACCGTCCCGTTGTACAGATTGCCACCATTCCAGACCCGTCCGACACCCAATTGCCGTTGCCGGCAGGGATGTTGTACGGGTTTGATAGGAGGGCGAAATCTGTCCTCGACTCCGAGACCGACTGCCACAGCAGCTGTTGGGCTGCTGCACAATGGTTAAGATTAAGCTGTGTGACGTTCACGGCTTCTTCTTATTTGCCTCACCGAAGGGACACGAAGGTCCGCCCATAGCATGTTTATGGGCTTGCTTCTTAGCGGTGCAGATAAGGCATTTGTGCGCCTTAGTGCAACCCCGCTCCTTATGCCCCTCCTCGCCGCAGCGACGACATAGTTTGCTCCTGTCTATGCCCTTGCACTCGTAGGATTTGTGGCCGGACTCAAGGCACCGATAGCACCTATCCACTGAAAGCGGCTGGGGTATGCTGATTGGGCATACCGACCAGCCGATCTTCAGCTTACCTTTCTCGATTACCTTTTTGGCATCCGCCTTCAGTAGCCTGAGGTAGGCTACTTGGGTGCCAGAGGGAATGTGTGTATGTATGTGTGTGTATGTGTGTGTATGTATGTGTATGTGTGTGTATGTGCGTCTGTGTGTGTACGCGAACACAATCTCACTCACTTTTCTCAGAGATGGCTGAACCGATTTTGACAAACTTAGTCTCAAATGAAAGATACAACGTTCCCATAGGCTGCTATTGAATTTCTGATGGATCCGACTTCCGGAATTACAGGGTGATGAGTACGATCACGCAGAAAATGTCGATTTTAATAAATTCTGCAATGAATGTATAATGGTGAAAATTTTTCCAAAATGTGACCACAACTGCTTCGATTTGTAGTACTAGGTCATTAACAGCCATTCAAAGTCTTTTTGGTCACATTGGTCACCATCATCGGTTCTGGAAGCCCCGGCGGAAGTATCCAAATTCAGAATAACAGTCACGTCGGTTTCTCGGAGATGGCTAGACCGAAACTTAGTCTCAAATGAAAGGTATTGCCTCCCCGTAAATGGCTATTAAATTTTATCCCCAACCGACTTTCGGTTCCGGAGTTACGGGTTGTGGCGTGCGATCACATAGCAAATTGTGATTCAAATCGATACTCCGATAAAAGAAAAAAGGTAAAAATTTCGCTAAAATGTCTCTCAAACAACTTAAATTTACAGTTCTAGGTCACCGACGGCCAAACAAACTTTCGTTGACTACATTGACCACCATAGACGGTTCCGGAAGTGCCCGGGAAAAGCGGCCATCTTTCAAAACTAGCAAACTCATATCAGTTTCTCGGAAATGGTTGGGCCGATTTTCACAAACTTAGTCCCAAATGATAGCTATAATATCCCCACAGATGTCTGTAAAATTTCGCGCGGATCCCATGTATGGTTCCGGAAATATAGACTGAACTGTCCGGTCACATATGAAATTCCCATATAAGCCTGAGCTCAAAATTTTTTTCCCCATGAAATTTCAGAAATCAAATTCGTATTTTTGATGCCAAACATCTTTAAAATGCATGAAACGACGAGATTTTATGTTATCAAAAAAAATTTTTTTTAATAAAATGTAATATTTGCATTTGAAAGCTTTTAATGAATATAAACAACGCAAACATTCTCGTGTTCATGATTGAGAAAGGCACAATTGTACCGCTAGGTGGATTAAAACAGGTTTTAACAGGCCTTTTTGCATTTCTTAGAAATTAAATGTAAAGAATTCTCTCAAACTTTCAAGATTTTTTCCGAGGCCCGGAGGGCTGAGTCTTATATACCAATCGACTCAGCTCGACGATTTGGGACAATGGCTGTGTGTGTTTATGTGTATATGTAACGGACAAACTCTCATTCATGTTTCTCAGCAATGGCTGAACCGATCTTATCCAAACCCATTTGAAATGAAAGGCCTATCACGCAGACAGAACGGTGGTTTTTGATTCTGATGTTTTGTTTCCAAGATATGAATGTTTGAAGGTGCAAAAATCGCGTTTTTTGAAGTTTTTTGAAATTTTCTACCGAAATTGACGATATTTAACATTAAATGCGGACGAAAGATTTTTATCATTTCCCATACCCAGAAATATGACCAAAACATTCAATGTATTATTAGCGCCAAAACGGATAATTTTAGATCAATAGTATCTTTGGAGAATTTAAAGCATACAATATGCCCTTTCTTTTGATATTGTGGTTTTACTGATTAATCCCCCAAAGAGTGAGATATTTTCATAAATTTTCTTGAAAGTTTGAAATAACACCTTCAGTAAATTTGTAGCTCTTATATTTGCGAATAACTTTACTGAATACATCAAATACATATTTTGAATAGTTTAAAAGCTATGGTTTGTTGTTTGTGGATTACCGTTTGTCGCCTATTTATTGTTCAATATAGTGATAATCCATTTAAATGAACCAAATCTTATTTCGATAAAACGTATTTCGTATTTCATTTTTCTATCTACAACCGCTGGAATAACCACCGAACAGTTCCAAGTTGTCTAGATGGAACTTGATCACTTATCGGTGCAAAAATTTTCATATGCGTGAACCTTCTGACTCATAACCATCGGATCGATCTGAAACATATCTCTGAAAATGAAAAGCGAAATGAATAACTCCAGGCATTGGTGTAGCCAAGAGGATGCTTTGGGGTTTAACCACACCCTACCCCTCACAAAAAAAAAATAATTGGATTGAAGTTAAAAATTTATAGATGATGACTGATTTAATTCAATATTACAATGATAATTATCTGATCCGTACATTGATAACCTATTGTTTGAAACATCATGAGGACCTTTGAAAAATTGTGGGAAAGCGATCCTGATCTGTAACTGATCTATTGGTCTTGATCTCGCAGTTGTCTAATAACATCAATTTCAAATACTTGCCTAAAACATTCCTATAGAAACTCATTCCAGAGTT
Source organism: Topomyia yanbarensis (assembly GCF_030247195.1). Taxonomy (NCBI): domain Eukaryota; kingdom Metazoa; phylum Arthropoda; class Insecta; order Diptera; family Culicidae; genus Topomyia; species Topomyia yanbarensis. The sequence goes on from NC_080671.1 coordinate 343,139,440, forward strand.
CTGAAATCAATCATAATCATAATTTCCTATCATATTGAGTTCAGTTTTGAAGGGGTGTACTGTAAAATGGATTAGGGTCTTTTTTGAATAGGAAGCGAAACTGGAATTGCTTTAAGGTCTATGAAACTGAACTGAAAGTGAAAAAAGTGCCTGTTTGTGCATTTAGGTTTGCACCTTTTTTTCTTATACGTAGTTGAAGTTGGTGTAAAAAATGTAAAAATCTTCATTAACTTCGAAACGAATGACTATTTTTACATGCAGTCTTCGGAAATATTTTGTAGTTTTGATACCTACACATTTGTCTTGAACATAGTTTGCACTAAAAGTCACAATGAAAAAAGTTATATTTAAAAACCTAGATTTAAGGGCATTGCCATAGAAAACGCCTTATAAATCGATAACCTTTAGTCCTACAAGCTTATGTTCTTCAACAAAAATCTTCACTATGAGCATTTCTAAAACTTTGTCGAAGACACCAACTTTCTACCTCATCAGTATAAAAAGTTTTTTTAGTTCGATCATAGTAAGCCATGCCGAATTTCAATTGTTATCAGATTATGGGATTCATACGAACAATTCCTTTAAAGACACACTGTGAATATATTCGGTGGTTTGGCCTCTAGTGAATTAAGTTCACGTTTTTGGCGTTTCCGACCACTGTGCGCTGACTCCAAGTAAGTAGAAACAAAGTCGTTCTACACTCGTCCACAAGAAACTTCTTCGAATACTGCCTATCTATTGTAATACATTGAAGTCCTGATTTGATCAGCTCCCAATTTTATCAGCCTCATATGAAAATATGTTTGATGGGCTCTAGCATCCAAACAAGGCTGAATTTAAGTAAATCCATTCTTGACCATGTTTTCCTTATCTTAAAGATGCAAATATGCAAAAATAAAACAATCAATTTTTTTAAATTTTTGCGCTAGAAGACTATCAAATAATTAGAAATTAGACTACATCAAGGAAGGGGAAGAATATTTTAACAGCTTCAGTTTATTATGAAGAAAAAAAAATATCGCGATTTAGTCAATGTTCCCATTTTGTTAGCCTAAAATACACTATGGAGATGATGAAAACGGGTCTTTACTGTATTTATTATTCACAGTAATAGGTACACCCCTTTTTCTGAAGATATTTTCTTTCAATTGCATCGAACTACAGGTTAGGTAGTTTTCAAGGGGTTATTTAATCGACCTCTTCCATAATTTGGTGAACCTATTCCCATTCGTGCGATAGTTTATGTTAAAAGGGTTAAATTAATTGGTATACTTAAGGGTTTATATGTTGCAGATACATCAGTCTCTACGCATCGCTCGATCGAGATAGAAGTGTTTTGTTTTCGGTCTGTTGGAAAAAGAACAGTGCAGTAATCCGCGTTCAAGGTTATTTTGCCATTCTCTGCCTCTTCGAGGTTTGGACTTTTATTTTCTTTTGTGCGTGTGTTAACCGTTAGGCCACATTCCTCAACCTTTTGTTCGTAAAGCGAGGATTGAACAATAACCAGCTATTTAAGCTGGACTGGTGCGTCGTGGGAAACGAGTATACAGATAAGTGAAATCTACCTTTTTGATACATTTACGGCTTTTTCCCGTCTGCGCGGGTGCTGACCCCGTGCGTTGACGGTGTCGATGGCTTCCTCCCCGGATGGCCAAATGGAGATCGAGTCGACTCCTAAGGCTCTCCCCCGACCCAAACAATATCCAGAGCTCTCGACCGGTCCCTTTGTGGTCTTCTTTCGGCCCAAAACAAAATCGCTGAATCTATTACAGATTTCAAAAGACCTAACGGAACGGTTCTCGGCTGTGATCGAAATAAAAAAGGTCCGCTCAGACAGGCTGAGGGTCGTGCTGACTAACTCAAAGCAGGCAAACGATATTGCTTGCTGCGAGCACTTTACGAAGGACTATCACGTGTATATTCCAGCTGTGAAAGTACAGTCTGAAGGCGTTGTCACCGATGACAGTTTGACATGCGAGGATCTGCTGCAGTACGGGGTTGGCCGTTTCAGAGACCGCTTACTTCAGCCAGTGAAAATACTCGAGTGCAAGCGTTTGCACTCAGTAGTAGTTGCGGGGGATGGTTCAAAAACGTACCCCCAATCAAACTCTTATCGGTTGACCTTCGCTGGTACCGCTTTGCCAAATTACGTCCTCTTGCACAAGGTTCGTCTGCCTGTGCGTCTGTTTGTGCCGCGGGTCATGAATTGCACAAAGTGTAAACAATTGGGTCACACAGCCACCCATTGTAGCAATAAGGCCCGCTGTGGAAAATGCGGGGAGAATCATCTAGATGATTCGTACAGTAAGAATGCTGAGAAGTGTCCTTACTGTGCAGAGAATCTGCATGATATCTCGGCATGTCCCGCGTACAAACTACGCGGGGATAAACTAAAACGTTCCCTTGCTGGACGATCCGAACGTTCTTTTGCAGAAATGCTAAAGAAAGCTACACCACCAACCTCAACAAACATCTATGCTCACTTGCCTCCTAACGAGGGCGAGGCTGATGACCCACAAGAGGGAACATCTACTAGGGCGCCTAGAAGTTATAGGAAGAGGAGGAACATTTCCTCTCCTAAAGTTCGTTGTAAAGGCCAGAAGGTATCCCTTGACGGGACTCAGAAAGTCACATCTATTGGAAGTGTTGCAACCAAACCGAAGCAATTAGCTCCTGGTCTCGGAGGATTAAACTCAGAGAAGGAGTTCCCAGCACTTCCAGGAACATCAAAAATCCCAAGTGTTCCTCTGTTTCAGTTCGAGAATAATCGCGGCACTGGAATTATCAAACTCTCGGACATTGTGGACTGGATAATAAAAACTTTCAATGTAACTGATCCTATTAAAAGTCTATTGTTAGCTTTTCTCCCTACAGTAAGAACATTTTTGAAGCAGTTGACTGCTAAATGGCCCCTCCTTTCAGCGATTGTATCCTTCGATGGCTAACTCATCGAACGAGATCACGGATTTGATCACTGTTCTACAGTGGAATTGCAGAAGTATCATCCCGAAAATCGATTCCTTCAAAATTTTAATAAATAATTTGAGTTGCGATGCATTTGCATTATGTGAAACTTGGTTAACTTCCGACATAGATCTCAACTTCCACGACTTTAATATTATTCGCCTGGATCGAGACACCCCCTATGGAGGAGTGCTTTTGGGGATCAAAAAGCGCTATTCCTTCTACAGAATTAACCTTCCCTCGATAACAGGTATTGAAGTTGTCGCTTGTCAAGTAACAACCAAAGGCAAAGATCTTTGCATAGCTTCCATATATATTCCCCCCAACACCGCGATTGGGCATCGCCGGCTACATGACATCATAGAATCCCTGCCTGCACCGCGACTAGTTTTAGGCGACTTTAACTCTCACGGTACGGAATGGGGTTGCCTTTATGATGATAACCGTTCCTCTTTAATTCACAATATTTGCGACAACTTCAACAGGACAATTCTAAACACGGGTGAAATGACACGGATTCCTCCCCCACCAGCGCGCCCAAGCGCATTAGATTTATCCCTTTGCTCGACCTCGCTAAAGTTAGAATGCGCGTGGAAGGTAATCCCTGATCCCCACGGTAGCGACCATCTGCCGATCATAGTCTCAATCAATAACGGCTCAAGGCCATTGGAAACAATCAATATTTCGTATGACCTCACACGAAATATCGATTGGAAGAGCTATGCTGCCGCGATATCCGACAACATCGAATCTACTCAAGAACTTCCTCCGGAGGAAGAGTACAGCTTTTTGGCTGGCTTGATTCTCGACAGCGCGAATCAAGCTCAGACTAAGCCAGTACCCGGCGCGAACATACAAAAACGTTCTCCCAATCCCTGGTGGGATAAAGAGTGCTCAGACGTGTACGCAGAGAAGGCCGCCGCGTTTAAGACCTTCCGGAACGACGGGTTACCCGCTAGTTTTCGACAGTACGCGACGTTAGACAAGCGAATGAAGAGTTTGATGAAAGCCAAAAAACGCGGTTATTGGCGCCGGTTCGTCGACGGATTAACGAGAGAAACATCGATGAGCACTCTTTGGGGAACAGCCCGACGTATGCGAAATCGAAACAGTACTAATGAGAGCGTGGAATATTCAAACCGTTGGATATTCGATTTCGCCAAGAAGGTTTGTCCGGATTCCGCCCCAGCACAGAAGATCTACCGCGCCGCGTCCCGTCACGATAACGCGAACGAAACACCTTTTTCGATGGTGGAGTTCTCACTTGCTCTCTTGTCGTGTAACAATAAAGCTCCAGGGCCAGACAGAATCAAATTCAACTTGTTGAAGAATCTGCCAGACTCTGCCAAGAGACGCTTGTTGAACTTATTTAATAAGTTTCTTGAGGCTAACATTGTCCCACACGATTGGAGGCAAGTGAAGGTCATCGCCATCCAAAAACCAGGAAAACCAGCCTCCGACCACAATTCGTATCGACCGATCGCAATGCTATCTTGTATCCGGAAGTTGTTCGAGAAAATGATCCTATCCCGCCTCGACAATTGGGTCGAAGCAAATGGCTTACTGTCAGATACACAATTTGGCTTTCGCAAAGGCAAAGGGACGAATGATTGTCTTGCGTTGCTCTCAACCGAAATTCAAATGGCCTATGCTAGTAAAGAGCAGATGGCATCAGTGTTCCTAGATATAAAGGGGGCTTTTGATTCAGTTTCTATCAACATTCTTTCAGAGAAGCTGCACCAGCATGGTCTTTCAGCGACTTTGAACAACTTTTTACTAAACTTGTTGTCGGAAAAGCACATGCATTTTTCGCATGGTGACTTATCGACATCACGATTTAGCTACATGGGCCTTCCCCAGGGCTCATGTCTAAGCCCCCTGTTATACAATTTCTACGTCAACGACATTGATGAATGTCTTGACAATTCCTGCACGTTAAGACAACTTGCAGACGATGGCGTGGTGTCTGTTACGGGACCCAAAGCTGTCGATCTACAAGGACCATTACAGAATACCTTGGACAATTTGTCTGCATGGGCTATTAAGCTGGGTATCGAATTCTCCACGGAGAAAACTGAGCTAGTTGTATTTTCTAGGAAGCGTGAACCAGCACAACTACAGCTTCTATTAATGGGTCAAACTATAGCTCAGGTCTTCACAGTAAAATATCTAGGGGTCTGGTTCGACTCGAAAGGTACTTGGGGATGCCATATTCGGTATCTGAAACAGAAATGCCAGCAAAGGATCAACTTTCTTCGTACAATAACCGGTACGTGGTGGGGTGCCCACCCAGGAGACCTAATTAGGTTGTATCAAACAACGATACTGTCGGTACTGGAATACGGATGCTTCTGCTTTCGATCCGCCGCGAACATACATTTCATCAAACTCGAAAGAATTCAGTATCGTTGTTTGCGTATCGCCTTAGGGTGCATGCAGTCGACCCATACGATGAGTCTCGAAGTCCTGTCGGGCGTTCTCCCGCTGAAAAATCGATTTTGGGAACTCTCATATCGATTGCTCATTCGATGCGATATCTTGAACCCGTTGGTGATTGAAAATTTCGAAAGGCTTGTTGAGCTCAATTCTCAGACCCGTTTTATGTCCCTGTACTTTGACTACATGGCGCAAAATATTAATCCTTCTTCTTACAATCCCAACCGTGTGCATTTCATAAATACTTCTGAATCTACTGTTTTCTTCGACACATCCATGAAAGATGAGATTATTGGAATTCCGGACCATATACGCCCACAAGTGGTTCCAAATATTTTTTATAATAAATTCCGAGAAGTCGACTGTTCTAAGATGTTTTATACTGACGGATCAAACCTCGAAGGGTCCTCTGGCTTCGGTATTTTCAATCAAAAGTTCACCGCCTCCTACAAACTCAGTGACCCTGCTTCAGTTTACGCCGCAGAACTAGCTGCTATTCAGTATACCCTTGGAGTCATTGACACATTACCCGCAGACCATTACTTCATCGTCTCGGATAGTCTGAGTTCTATTGACGCTATTCGCTCGATGAAACATGGAAAGCATTCCTCGTATTTTTTGGGGAAAATACGGGAGCTACTGAGTGCTTTATCTGACAAATCTTTCCAGATTACCTTGGTGTGGGTCCCTTCTCATTGCTCCATTCCGGGCAATGAGAAGGCGGACTCCTTAGCTAAGGTGGGTGCCATTGAAGGTGACGTTTTTGAAAGACCAATTTGCTTCCACGAATTTTTCAGTATTACTCATCAGAGAACCCTCGAAAGTTGGCAAACCTCGTGGAGCAATGGGGAGCTAGGAAGGTGGCTACATTCGATAGTCCCTAAGGTATCGACGAAACCTTGGTTCAAGGGGATGGATGTGGGTCGTGACTTCATTCGTGTGATGTCCCGACTCATGGCGAACCATTACACGCTGGATGCACATCTCCGACGTATTGGGCTCGTGGAGAGTGGTATCTGCGCTTGTGGCGACGGTTATCACGATATAGAGCACATAGTCTGGGCGTGCACCGAGTACAGTTCCGCCAGGTCTCGGCTTATGGACACCCTCCGGGCCCGAGGAAGACCACCCAACGTCCCGGTTCGAGATGTGTTGGCAAGCCGCGATGTCCTCTATATGTCCCTTATATACACCTTCATAAAAACCATCAATATCCAACTTTAACTGCCCCTTTTTCCTTATCATTCTCAGAAGCGCTCTCTTCCACCTGTACCATACACCCACGATGGTTTGATGCGACTCCAAGGCGACACAAAACATCCCTGTCGAAGGAGCCAACAAACACGGGACCTAAAGCACGAACATCACACGCACAACTCGAAATGTAGCCGATCAACATCTGAGCCGCACTACGAAATCGTCTGGAGAAACCCCTGCCATCTCGAGAACGACCACCCGGCGTCCCAGTACATGATTCTTCCTGATGAAGACCACCCTGATTCTGTAATCCATCCGTTGATCTCCCGAAGTCTGAAACTGAAATAATGTTCTCCCCCTGCCATGTTTGTCCACCCTACTTCCCCTGACTCTTATACACAGAAGTAACACCCCTTCCCCCCCCCCCCCAAATATCTTCATGAAGCATTTAGCTCTTCTTGCCTTTTCTAGTTTTAACTATTATATTATATGATCTCGTTGAAAATGCCCAACTCTACTACCACATAAAATAACTCTAATTAATGTCTCCGAATCTTTACAAAATTTAATCACGCCCTCTAATTATTTCTACTTTTAAGATAGTCGTAAAAATTTTCCCCCTTAGTTAAACATTATTTGCTCCAATAATCTCATTGCTAAAAATGTCAAACCATATTGCCATAAAAACTAAATGACCCCTCTAATCTTACGAAAATTATACTACCCCCTTGTGTATGTATATGTATAGCTATAAATTAGCCTTAGTTTAATTTCAAAAATCAATATGTAAGCCCCTAGTTTTAAGTAATTTAAAATGTAAAACAAAACAAAATTGGCACCTTTAAGCTAACGCAAACCTGCCTTATCAAATAAACGAATTGAAAAAAAAAAAATATGATGCAGATAAAAAAATTCATAACTTTTCGGCTTTTCCTACACAATATTACAAAAGCTTCTTAAACAACTGCTCCTAATAAGATTATGTAAATTATAAAGTATTTGAATTTTTTTAATTGAAGTGACGAAAGTTTATCGAAAAGCTTCTTGAAAATTACAGCAATGATAATGATTTTTCCTAACCGGTTTCGAGAGTTTTTTATTTGTTCTTTGGCATTACGATTAGGGATAATAATTTAGATCAAAGATACTACTGGGAAGTCAATTTTAGAAAAAAAAAAAAAAGTCGATATCGAAGTAAAATTTGAACCATGCACGCATGCACTTCAGAAGTAGCGAGATATCAAGAGCTGAAATTTCAGTGCTTAGTTCTCAGCTGCGTTGAGAATTTAAGTAAACGCTATTGAGTATGAACTTCAAATCCATTCGAAAATTTGTTTTTCGAATTCTTTGACTCAGCACAACATATATAACATTTTTAGGAAAATTCAGTTTTCCCTACACAATGCATTGATTGAAGACGTTTGGCATAAATACGTTAGGCATAAGTACGCATACATACCTTAGGCATAAGTACATTTAGCATAATGGACGATAGGCATAATGGATGATTGGCATAATATACGTTAAGCATAATGGACGGTTGGCATAATGCACGTTAGGCATAATGGACGATAGGCATAATTCACAAAAATATAAAAATAATCGCAAGACTTTCGTTATTATAGAGATATCAATCCAACACTTGTTTTTCTCTGGTTTAACGAGAGAATCTAAAATGAAAAATACCATGCGACATATTTATCTCTTGAAACTGTAGGTTTTTTTTTTCTATTTATCCGCGGAAGAGATGAAGAAAGTGTCCCTTGATTTAAGTCAATAGTTTGGTACAAGCACATTTCAAGCCAATTATATGTATAACCTATACAGCTGCGTCCAAATATTTAAAAAAGCCAAATAATGAACAAACATTAAGTTTTGGAGCTTATGGAAATTTGCATTTTTATGTTGTTGGTGGCCTAAAGAATATAATCAGCTAATCTTCAAGAGCACATATTTTCTTCTTGGACATGTATGTATGTACCATACATATTTGTAAGAGCTAATCTAAGTTGATGTACGTTATTCATACCTCAAGGGGTTATATACAAAGTTGTGGTGATAAAATGAGCTAAGTTCGTACTTTTCCTAGGGTTTTCCGCATTTTTTTGAAAATGCTAAAGACAGTTCGTTAGGAGTACTATCAAAGATAGAAAAACAAGTTGAATTACAATCTTTTTACAAACTTCAAAGCTTTTTGAGCGACTTCGCGGAATGTCACAATTAATCTTTATGAAACAGATGTCTTCCGTTTAATTCCACTATATTAATAATAATGAAAAACAATTGCTTTTCAACATCAATCAGATGCTAGTATTTCAACTATTACTTGTAGTCTTGTCCAAAGAAAATTGCTATTTTAGTCATTTGTAATTTATAGGCTTTATGTAGAGAAATTAACGCAAGTTGAGTTACCGCATACCACGCATTCGGTAAAAATTTTTAATCGAGTTTGATCAGATTTCAGAGTAATTCTACCACATCTTGAAGTGATAATTTATGCCTAACGTCCATTACGCCAATCGTCCATTATGCCTAACGTATATTATGACTAACATCCATTATGCCTAAACTATTTATGCCTAGCGTCCATTATGCCTAACGTACGTATGCCAAACGTCCGTATGCCTAATGGGGCACACTCGTTATTAATGGAGCATTAGCAATAATTCGTTTGTAATTCTATTTTATGGATCATTTTTCAAAGTGAATACGTATTTTCTAAATTTGGATAATAGATATTGCTATAATCATAATTCATTATTTTGAGAAAATTAACAAAAACCTCATTAAAAACACCAACTTTTAACTACTTTTCAACTAAAAGATAATTATTATTAATTTACTGAAGGATATAAGAACACCATTCAATAGGAAATTTTCTCACCTTTTCAATGAAACTAAAAGATTTAAAATACAACGTATACTTTTTGAGCTAGAGGTATTTTAAGATAAAAATTCAATAACTCTGTAACGGTTGAGATTTGATGGTATGTGTAGAACAACTTTTTTTCTCCAAATATGACAGTCAATCACCCCTCGAGAGGTTCTTAATCATGAACCAAAAACCCTGTATAGAAAGGTTATGCCATCACTCTGAAATTCGTCAAGCTAATCCCGGGGCTAATTTTCTGACTTTTTGTATATTAACAGGACCGTAGATCGGGGTATGCTGCGAGGTTTTAACCCCGCCCCCCTGTCCCCTGTGTTAACCAACCTCCCTCAGATCTATACCACTCACTGATTCCCATCGCCTTCAACCACCATGCATACCAAAACAACAATGAACTAATGATGATTCATCGAATAAGATATGATATTTTTTTGTTTCACAAGATTCAGGGCGAAACGTAGCTCATCAAGTTCGTACCATGCGAGCCATTCTACATGCAAAATGTACAAAGAATGTAATAGACATTTCCCCAATTATATCGAAAATAACCAGCCATGAAATCATAGTTTGGGGAAATGAGAAAGGCACAATTGCACCACTAGATGGATTAAAACAGGCATATTATATTGCTCCGTTTTTATGTATATGGCTGAATAAAATTGATGTAATAGATTGCTACTTCATCAGAGAAACAAAAAGCTTTTTGTACAATGTATGAATTCGGCAGCAGATTTACCTAAAGTTCTGAACGATTACATAAAGGGTCGATCCTAGGTGCGGAATCAATACTGCGTATATTCAGAAAAATAAAGCAGCTTCTTTGTACATGATGATAAAATGATATTTTTTGCGTAGAACCAATATCGATACGCATCAAGAACTCAACATCAACAACACACAAAATACTAACCTTGACGGTGTTTAGGGTGATATGTCTATGTTCATACTCAATAACGAAACATCTATTATTGATGAAATGTTCATAAATTGGTGCCAGTACCTCCGCTGCATTCTTACTTGTTTGAGCGAAACGAATATTCAAACCGAGAGCTTCAGATTTTCCCATTCCATTTGGACCAATGCCTTAAACAAAGATGCCCGACACTGCTCCAACCAACGGTTGATAATGGGTAGGGTGATATTCTAAATAGAGTGAAAATGGGCTTAACAACCTATATGCAATCATGGGAATTGTCACCGCCAGCTACTGACAGTGCGTAGGCGGGCCGTTATTCCGAACAATGAGACGCAATGCGAAGTTTGGGGGTCTTAGCATGCCGCTTGAGGTAGAATGATTCCATGACATCGCAATTCTCAGAAAAAAAAATGAGATTCTGTCGTCACATGTTCTGCATTAAAGATGTTATTGTGACATTACACTTAAAGCTCGCAACCGAGCTGAGATTTTGTAATTGTAGGCTCGCTTCTGGGATAATTTTTCATCTTTATCTCATCGGACGCGATCTGGCGTAACGAAGGAAAATATCGGTCCTACGAGATCCGTTATGTTTTCTACCGTTCTCGTCTCGTGAATTTATTTGTTTACTAAGATTAAACATATTCTGAGCACACAAATAGGGACAAAATCTGCTCTGAGAGAAAAGGAATGTTTTCACTTTCTCCCAGCACATTGCAAAGCTCTGGCTACCTTTTTCAACAAGAACAAGGGACGACAAAAAATGTGAGTTGACGGTCACAAGACGGGTCGGTCGGGTGTGAAATGGCTAAGCAATGGGTATAGCAGATACACATAAACATTGCTGACGTAAATGGCGCCCGCAGTGGGTTTGTCATTATCAAATGAAAGCGAATTTAGTCTCATAACTAACGACTAATTAGCATGCAATATTAATTCCCAAAAGGGAAAATTGGATTAAACCAATTTGCGCATTAAGGGCACAAAACCTAACTTAAAATTAATTTTTTTTTGTGTTTCGAATTCATCTCTTCAGTAACTAGCACTATCTGGGTGTCTAGTTAGACGATGTATCTAAACTAGTACCCAAATTAGCACTAATTAGACACAAAATACTAGTTTAGATACATCGTCTAACAGACACCCAGATGGTGCTAGTTACTGACGAGATGAATTCGAAACACACAAAAAACTTAATTTTAAGTTAGGTTTTAATGCCCTTAAGCGCAAATTGGTTTAATCCAATTTTCCCTTTGGGAATTAATATTGCATAATGACAGGCGCTTGGCTCTCCAGCCATAAGTCAAATATTCGCTTTACATCACTCGGGACAAGTCAGTTGCTGTTGACCAGGGGGAACAGGGAGCATTCATAAATGACGTAACGCAAAAAATGCCCACAAAAGTGACTCCACCCCGCCCCCATGTAACAAATTATCACAAATCTCTTTACCCTTCCCCCAATTACGTAACTAATTCGTTTAAAAAAATTTTTTCGGTAAGAACATGATACTTAACGTTCTAGCTTACTCCCCCTCCCCCATATATCACAACATGTCACATTTTGCGATGACCGCAGAATACCGTAAGGAAATCACATTACTCATCTGTTGACGAAGCCGCATTGTCTCGTCGTGGATGATACATAACTCTTATGTGGAAGCAGGCTTCCGGCAGCTTCCTGGACTCTTTTTCTTCACTGGCCGTCATAAATTCAACGTCCCGGAGAAAGTTAGACTATTGCTTATAGTTGTCTAAGTTTGCCAAAAAAATACATGATCGGGCAGGCAAATTGCTCGCGTGGAACTTCTGGAAGAATGTGTAGGACTATCGTGGATGACTTCTGAGGTCTCACGATAGTCCTACACATTCTAGTGGCATTACTCAAACATTGTTCAAGGCTAAGCAGGTAAATTTTGTGCCAAAAGATCTCAGTCTATCGAATACATCGGTATGAGACTGAGAAGTATTGGGCCATCATGAAGTTGGCACTCCAAAAGAATCCCAAGGAAGTGAAATTGGAAGCAGTAATAAGGAAAAATGGATTCCACACACACAAAAACAAATTGGCACAAACATTGTACAACACCTCACGAACCATGTTAAGGTACGTGCATTCAAATATGACTATAAAATTGTGTAAAACGAGCATGAAAAAGTTTGATAACATGATTAATTTTATTCCCTGAAAGTTTGAACACGATCGGTTGAATGGATAAATTTTGACGAACCTTTTCGTGTGATGCAATTTGATTCCGTACACCCTTTACGACTATGTTTCATTAATTGGAATGTTTTAGAATGTTTATTTCTATTCTCAAAATTATTGATTTTCATTGTTCTTGTGAAAACCTATATGACCCACCGTGTGGGAAGGAGCGTTGTAGACAGTACAGGACACGAGAACGCTAGGTATTTCAAAGTGGTTGTGCCTGTAGCTGAAAAGAGTGATAATGATGATGATTATGATGATGTTGAGGTAATTTTTGAATGGGATTGTGACGCTGGGAGTGCCCTACAATGCATCATTAGCAATTTATGTTGACAATGCCAATTAAAACTCATTTTTATTTTCAAGACAAACGTGAGATCTGAACTTATTAGTCATGTTCAATCTCTGAAAAAATACTTATCTTTTTAGTATTCTAGCTTTGGATCGCAAAGGAAAACTGCCGTGTTGTTTCCTGATCGGTTATTTACAGTAAAATTACCCGAGAAGTTTAACGGTGATTGTAATAGCTTAAACGTGAATGATCCATCAACAGTATTCTAGGTACCTATCCTTCATTCTAAACCGATCGTAAATCGAAACCCGTTTGTGAAAGATGCAAATTTTTACGCTTATTACGTCTTTAACCTTGCGTTGTTATGACGGCTGGGAAGCTCCAGCAGCGAGCGGATAATAATATATTTGTTGTATTATGTTTTGGTGGAAGCTTTTTTTTTTTTTTTTATTCATTTCGTTTATTTGATAGGCACAAATACGTTAGCTTGGCGGTGCCAAATTCTTTTGTTTTTACATTTTGTATATTTTAAAACTAGGAGGTTACAATGTTGAAATATTTTTTTAAAAAAGAAAAATTTTACAGCTATCTTAAGACTAGAAATAAGATTCTATATACAAGAGAGGGGGCGAAAGATTTTTTTTATGAAAAAATTTTAAAACAAGGAATTCAATAGTAATAATTTTTAGGAAATATTTACAGTTATCTTAAAACTAACAATATAGTTTGGTACACAAAAGGGGGAACAAATATTTATGAGAAAATTCGCAGGTGTTTTAAGACTAGGGATACAATTCTATTTACAAGATGGGGGAAAATAGTTTTAACAAAGAGGTAAAATTACAACTATCTTAAAACTAGGAATACAGAATACAAATTTGAACTTTTTTAGCGGAGACTTATGCTTGGTCAAGATATTCAGAGGGGGGCTGTAGAAGCAGTTGTATCAAGGACAGGGGAGAGAAAGCGTAGATGGTGACCGGGAGAGAAGAGCAAAACTTGCAACTTTCGCTCAAACGGGAGGTCAGCGAAAGATTACCGCCTCAGTCTAGTAGGTCGGATTGGCGGATGGTATTCTTCGGACCCGCGGGGAATCCTTCAAAAGTCATCGGACCTTGAGTCGCTCTCGCTTCAGTTTCCGTAGTGGTAAGTGCGACGGCGGTTACATAGTTGCAGTCTGGAGCTGATCGGTCCCACAAGGCAAGAGAAAGCTTCTAAAACGAGAAATAAAAAGAGAGGGGCTAAATTGGGATATTTGTCGTTTTTATGAAAGTATAAATAAGGGACATATAGGGGAAATCACGATTTGCCAGTATATCTCGGACTGGGACATTGGGTGGTCTACCTCGGGCCCGAAGGGAATCCTTTAACTGAGACCTGGCGTCCAAGTACCCGGCGCATACCCAGACAACGTGCTCGATGTCGTGATAGCCCTCGTCACAAGCGCACAGACTACTCTCCGCAAGCCCAATACGCCGCAGATGCGCATCCAAGGTGTAGTGGTTGGACATAAGTCGGGACATTACACGAATAAAATCCCGACCCACATCCATCCCCCTGAACCAAGGCTTCGTTGATACCTTTGGGATAATGGAATGTAGCCATCGTCCAAGTTCACCATTGCTCCACGAGGTTTGCCAACTGTTGAGTGTCCTCTGACGACAAATACTAAAAAATTCGTTGAAGCAGATTGGTCTTTCGTATATATCACCATTTAATGCGCCCACCTTTGCTAATGAGTCGGCCTTTTCATTGCCCGGGATAGAGCAATGAGAGGGGACCCAAACAAAGGTAATTTGATAAGATTTTTCAGATAACGTACACAAGGACTCCCGTATCTTCCCCAGGAAATATGGGAATTGCTTTTTGGGCTTCATCGCACGAAGAGCCTCGATGGAGCTGAGGCTGTCCGAAATGATGAAGTAGTGATCTGTGGGCAGAGTGTCGATGATCCCAAGGGTGTACTGAATTGCAGCTAACTCTGCGACGTAAACTGAAGCGGGATCATTGAGCTTGAATGAAGCGGTGATAGTATTGTTGAAGATACCGAAGCCAGTGGACCCATCGAGATTTGATCCGTCAGTGTAGAACATTTTGTCACAGTCGACTTCTCGGAATTTATTATAAAATATATTGGGGATCACTTGCGGGCGTATATGGTCCGGGATTCCACGAATCTCTTCCTTCATGGATGTGTCGAAGAATACAGTAGAATCAGAAGTATCTAGGAAACGAACACGGCTGGGAGTATATGAAGAAGGATCAATGCTCTGTGCCATGTAGTCGAAGTACAAGGCCATAAATCGGGTTTGAGAATTAAGCTCGACGAGCCTCTCGAAGTTTTCAATCACCAACGGGTTCAGAATGTCGCATCGGATGAGCAATCGATATGAGAGTTCCCAAAATCGATTTTTTAGCGGAAGAACGCCCGCCAGCACTTCGAGACTCATCGTATGGGTCGAGTGCATGCAACCCAAGGCAATGCGCAAGCAACGATACTGGATTCTCTCCAGTTTGATGAAGTGTATGTTCGCAGCGGAGCGGAAACAGAAACACCCGTACTCCATCACCGACAATATCGTTGTTTGGTACAACCTGATCAGGTCTCCTGGGTGAGCACCCCACCATGTTCCAGTTATTGTCCGGAGAAAATTGATCCTTTGTTGGCATTTCTGTTTCAGATACCTAATGTGACATCCCCAGGTACCTTTAGAGTCGAACCAGACCCCGAGATATTTAAATGTGAAAACCTGGTTGATCGTTGCACCCATTAATAAAAGCTGGAGTTGCGCCGGCTCACGCTTCCTAGAAAAAATAACCAACTCAGTTTTCTCCGTGGAGAACTCAATACCCAGCTGAAGAGCCCAAGCAGACAAATTGTCCAAGGTATTTTGTAATGGTCCTTGCAAGTCGGCAGCTTTGGGCCCTGTAACAGAGACCACCCCGTCGTCTGCAAGTTGCCTTAGCGTGCATGAATTGGCAAGACAATCGTCAATGTCATTCACGTAGAAATTGTAGAGCAGGGGACTTAGACATGAGCCCTGGGGAAGACCCATGTAGCTAAATCGCGATGTTGTTAAATCGCCATGCGAAAAGTGCATGTGCTTTTCAGACAACAGGTTTAGCAAAAAGTTATTTAAAATTGGCGAAAGACCATGCTGGTGCAGCTTCTCTGACAGAATGTAGATAGAAACTGAGTCAAAAGCCCCCTTAATATCCAAGAAGACTGATGCCATCTGCTCTTTGTTAGCATAGGCCATTTGGATTTCTGTAGAAAGCAACGCAAGGCAATCGTTCGTCCCTTTGCCTTTGCGGAAGCCAAATTGTGTATCTGACAGTAAGCCATTTGCTTCAACCCAATTGTCGAGGCGAAACAAGATCATTTTCTCGAACAACTTCCGAATACAGGACAGCATTGCAATCGGCCGATATGAGTTGTGGTCGGAGGCTGGTTTTCCTGGTTTTTGGATGGCGATGACCTTCACTTGCCTCCAGTCATGAGGGACAATGTTACCCTCAAGAAACTTGTTAAATAAATTCAACAAGCGCCTTTTTGCAGTGTCAGGTAGATTCTTCAGCAAGTTGAATTTGATTCTGTCTAACCCTGGGGCGTTATTGTTGCATGATAAGAGAGCAAGTGAGAACTCCACCATCGAAAACGGTGTTTCGTTCGCGGTATTGTGAGGAGACGCGGCGCGGTACGTTTTCTGTACCGGGACAGAGTCCGGACAGATCTTCTTGGCGAAAGCAAATATCCAACGGTTTGAATATTCCACGTTCTCGTTGGTACTATTACGGTTACGCATACGTCGAGCCGTACCCCAAAGAGTGCTCATCGCTGTTTCTCTCGTTAACCCGTCGACGAACCGGCGCCAATAACTACGTTTTTTGGCTTTCATTAGACTCTTCATTCGCCTTTCTAACGACGCGTACTGTAGATAGCTAGCGGGTAACCCGTCTTCCCGGAAGGCCTTATATGCAGTGGACTTTTCCGCGTACAGCTCTGAGCACTCTTTATCCCACCACAGGGTGGGAGACCGTCCATGGGTATTCGCGCTGGGTACTGGTTTAGTCTGAGCTTGATTCGCACTGTCGAGAATCAAGCCAGCCAAAATCCTGTACTCTTCCTCCGGAGGAAGTTCTTGAGTGGATTCGATTTTAACGGATATCGCGGTCGCGTAACTCTTCCAATCAATGTTCCGTGTGAGGTCATACGATACATTGATTGTTTCCGATGGTCTTGAACCGTTAGCAATTGAAATCACGATAGGCAAATGGTCGCTACCGTGGGGATCAGGGATCACCTTCCACATGCAATCTAACTGTAGCGAAGTCGAACATAGAGATAAATCCAACGCGCTTGCGCGTGCTGGTGGTGTAGGAATCCGCGTCATTTCTCCCGTGTTTAAGATGGTCATGTTGAAATTATCGCAAAGATCTTGGATTAATGTTGATCTATTATCATCATGAAGACAGCCCCATACCGTACCGTGCGAGTTAAAGTCTCCCAGAACTAGCCGCGGTGCCGGTAAGGATTCCGTGATATTACAAAGCATTCGGTGCCCTACCGAGGCTCTAGGAGGAATGTAGATGGAAGCAATGCAAAGGTCTTTACCTTTGATTAAAACTTGACAAGCGACAATTTCAATGCCTGGTGTCGAAGGGAGGTTAATTCGGTTGAAAGAATAGCACTTTTTGATCCCCAAAAGTACTCCTCCATAGGGGTTTTCTCGATCCAGACGAATTATATTAAAGTCGTGGAAGTTGAGATTTATATCGGAAGTTAACCAAGTTTCACATAATGCGAAAGCATCACATTTTAAACTATTTAGTAAAAATTTAAAGGAATCGATTTTCGGGAGGATACTTCTGCTATTCCACTGTAGAACAGTGATCGAATCGGTGACCTCGTTCGATGACTTAGCCATCGAAGGATACGATCGCTGCAAGGAGGGGCCATTTAGTAGTCAACTGCTTCAAAAATGTTTGCACTATAGGGAGAAAACGTATCAGAAGGCTTTTAAGAGGATCAGTAACATTGAAAGCTGTGAAAATTAAGTCCACTATGTCAGAAAATTTCATTAGTCCGCTACTGGACTGAGTATCTGTTTGAAAAAAGGGGACACTTGGGGTTTTTGGTGTCCCTGGAAGTGGTGGGTACTCCTTGTTAGAATTAATATTTCCAAGTCCTGGAGCAAATTGCTTCGGCTTTTGTGCATCACTTCCGTTGGATTTATTGGTTGTAGATGGCGCACTCTGAGTGGACGACACCTTGGCACCCTTACGAGGCAATGTAGGGGAGGCTAGATTTCTCCTCTTCCTGGATTCCCCTGGGTTAACCAATGATGTTCCCTCTTGTGGGTCGTCAGATTCTTGCTCAACGCCAGCCAAAAGAGCAAAGGAATTTTCGGAAGGGACAGATGGCGAAGCATTCTTTAGCATTTCTGCATAAGAGTGCCTCGAGCGATCCTTAAGGGAGCGCTTAATTTTATCCCCGCGCTGCTTGTACGCCGGGCATGACTTAAGAGCATGCGGAGGGCCCCTGCAGTAAATACACTTCTCAGTTTCTCCACCGCAAGCGTCATCCTCATGCTCTCCCTCGCATTTGCCGCACCGTTTTTTATTGCCACAATAAGTGGCTGTGTGGCCCAGTTGCTTGCAATTGCTGCAGTTCATTACCCGCGGTACAAATAGGCGAACAGGTAGGCGAACCTTATCCAGGAGGACATAGTTGGGAAGAGCAGATCCGGAGAAAGTCACCCGAATCGAGTCTGACGGAGAATAAGTTGTCTTATCATCTTCAGTTTTTGCGGAATACAATTGCTTGCATTCCAGAATTTTCACCTTTTGAAGTGAAGGGTCCTTAAAGCAGCCAACCCCGTACTTCAACAGGTCTTCGCACTTTAGACCCGGTTCGGCGACGACCCCATCGATCTCCACAACTCTACAAGGCACATACACTTTGAATTGCTTCGTAAAACGCTCGCTACGAGCAATCTGGTTTGCCTGGTCGAGGTCATTTACTATAACGCGTATCTTACACGCTCGAACACGTGTTATCTGAGCCACGGACGGGTAGTTGGCAGTCAGCTCCCGTGAGATTTCTAGAATATTGGGCGATTTCGTGTTGGGCCGGAAATACACCACCCAGGGTCCAGTCGAACTGGCTGGGTATGTTTTAATACGGGGAGGACTGGGGGAATCAGGGGAGGGAGTAATTTCGGGTTTATCCGGTATATCCATGGGAATATCATTCCCATCCAATGTTACTTCGCCCTCGGCCATTTAGGCACGAGGATAACACGTGGTGTAAACGAGAGATGAAACTTATATTCAGGGGAAAGGGCAGAAGTAGAGACCGATCGGGGAAAGGGAAATGAAAGAAAAAAAAATACTTAGCTTATATAGCGGCGATTCCGGCTATTCTGGTATTCACTTCACCAGCCTGGGCACCGGCGAACAAAGACTGCCTCGAACAATGGTTGACCTTCACTGACAATTTATTCTTGTTCACTTTATGCACAGCACCAGAAAACGAACTGCTTCGATCGAGAGCTCGGAGAGTTATGATGGTGGAAGCTTGCATGCTATTTAGAAATGAATTCATTCCAAAATTAGATTACCGGAGACCTTTGCCCGAATGACGTATAGACGAGCTACACTGAATCAGACAGGAGGAGGAAAAGATAAATATAAAGTTCAGCAATTGTGCGAACACCGTTACACGCACCAGGCGGGCATTCGTTCGTCTGTCTACTGCTGGGGATCAATCAATATTTTCAGTACTAGACATCTCCACCCAGACTGCTAATTCTTTTGGGGTATCAATTGGTTGTAACTATGGACCGAACAGAATATTTCTAGTTTCCATGGGAATTAGACTGACGTTTTAAAAAAAATCTTTTTATAAAATTGACACATTGTTTTAGCAAATTAACAGGTTTCCGTGTAATATTTACTGCCATGATAATATATTTATAACTTATGAAGGAACCTGTTCTATGTAGACCCTCCAAAAATGGTAAACATTTTTTTGTTTTTTATTGTATTATTCATTCCATTACTGGAGAGTTTGCGGAAAAATAGTGAAGGGTCCCCGGTTGTCGGCTGGGTTTTGTTTTCTGCCTAATTCGTTTAGATCCTTGCAATACTATGTTTTATATACCGTTTGAAAGGAATGACAAATAATTAACCTTCCCCCACAGAAATTTATTGACTCTGTTTGAAATAAAGTCATGAGTAATTTATTAAAGTGGTGTTTATGGTGAACAAATGAATTGCCCCGGTTGTGGACCACCTATAAAATTCCACTAAATTTCAAAAGTTTGAGGCAAAACATTTACAGTTATATAATCTTCATTAGGAGGGAAAGGGCGGGGGGGGGGGGGTGAAGTTAAGGGTTTCAGCGTGAAAAAACACTTAATTGCGATTTTTTTGCAAATTTAGGAGTAACAAATTGATCAAAACTTTTATACATTATAATGTATCATTTCAATAACATTCTATATTTTTTCAGGTAAAAATATCGACAAGTGACTCATTATGATCAATACAATGGTGGAAATGTATATTACATATTCAGTACGATTTGCACATAGTATATACAATGGATCGACAGCCACGACTTTGAAATACTATGTGTCGACACTGAAACATCGCTGGCAGATTCTTCAACAAGTTGAATTTGATTCTGTCTGGCCCTGGAGCTTTATTGTTACACGACAAGAGAGCAAGTGAGAACTCCACCATCGAAAAAGGTGTTTCGTTCGTGCTATCGTGAGGAGACGCGGCGCGGTAAATCTTCTGTGCCGGGGCGGAATCCGGACAAACCTTCTTGGCGAAATTGAATATCCAACGGTTTGAATATTCTGCACTCTCGTTAGTGCTGTTTCGGTTTCGCAAACGCCGGGCCGTGCCCCAAAGAGTGCTCATCGATGTGTCTCTCGTTAGTCCGTCGACGAAACGGCACCAGTAACTACGTTTCTTGGCTTTCATCATACTCTTCATTCGCGTTTCTAACGTCGCATATTGTCGATAGCTAGCGGGTAACCCGTCGTCCCGGAAGGTCTTATACGCGGCGGCCTTCTCCGCGTACACGTCTGAGCACTCTTTGTCCCACCAGGGATTGGGAGAACGTTTTTGTATGTTCGCGCCAGGTACTGGCTTAGTCTGAGCTTGATTCGCGCTGTCGAGAATCAAGCCAGCCAAAAAGCTGTACTCTTCCTCCGGAGGAAGTTCTTGGGTAGATTTGATGTTGTCGGATATCGCGGCAGCATAGCTCTTCCAATCGATATTTCGTGTGAGGTCATACGAAATATTGACTGATTTCAATGGCCTTGAACCGTTATTGATTGAGACTACGATCGGCAGATGGTCGCTGCCGTGGGGATCAGGAATTACCTTCCACGTGCAATTTAACCGCAGCGGTGTTGAGCAAAGAGACAAGTCTAAGGCGCTCGGGCGCGCTGGAGGAGCAGGAATCCGTGTCATTTCACCCGTGTTTAAAATTGTCAAATTGAAGTTATCGCAAAGATCGTGAATTAAGGAAGAACGGTTATCATCATAGAGGCAACCCCATGCTGTACCGTGAGAGTTAAAGTCTCCTAAAACTAGTCGCGGTGCTGGCAGGGATTCTAAGATGTCTTGTAGCCGTCGGTGCCCAACCGCGGTGTGGGGGGAATATATATGGAAGCTATGCAAAGGCTTTTGCCTTTGGTTGTTACTTGACAAGCGACTACTTCAATACCTGTTATCGAGGGAAGGTTAATTCTGTAGAAGGAATAGCACTTTTTGATCCCCAAAAGTACTCCTCCATAAGGGGTGTCTCGATCCAGGCGAATAATATTAAAGTCGTGGAAGTTGAGATTTATATCGGAAGTTAACCAAGTTTCACACAATTATTTATTAAAATTTTGAAGGAATCGATTTTCGGGATGATACTTCTGCAATTCCACTGTAGAACAGTGATCAAATCCATGACCTCGTTCGATGAGTTAGCCATCGAAGGATACAATCGATGAAAGGAGGGGCCATTTAGCAGTCAACTGCTTCAGAAATGTTCTCACTGTAGGGGGAAAAGCTAACATAAGACTTTAAATAGGATCAGTAATATTGAAAGTTTTTATTATCCAGTCCACCATGTCCGAGAGTTTTATAATTCCAGTGCTGTGATTACTCTCGAACTAAAACAAAGGAACACTTGGGATTTTTGATGTTCCTGGAAGTGCTGGGAACTGCTTCTCTGAGCTTAATCCTCCGAGACCAGGAGCTAATTGCTTCGGTTTGGTTGCAACACTTCCAATAGATGTAACTTTCGGAGCCCCACCAAGGGACACCTTCTGGCCTTTACAAGGAACTTTAGGAGAGGAAATGTTCCTCCTCTTCCTATAACTTCTAGGCACCCTAGCAGATGATCGCTCTTGTGGGTTACCAGCCTCGCCCTCGTCAGGAGGCAAGTGAGTATAGATGTTTGTTGAGGATGGTGGCGTAGCATTCTTTAACATTTCTGCGAAAGAATGTTTGAATCGTCCCGCAAGGGAACGTTTCAGTTTATCCCCGCGTAGTTTGTACGCGGGACATGCCGAGATATTATGCAGACTCTCTGCACAATAAGGACACTTTTCGGCTTGCTTACTGCACGAATCATCTAGATGATTCTCCCCGCATTTTCCACAGCGGGCCTTATTGCTACAATGGGTGGCTGTGTAACCCAATTGTTTACACTTTGTGCAATTCATGACCCGCGGTACTAACAGACGCTCAGGCAGACGAACCTTGTGCAAGAGGATGAAATTTGGCAAAGCGGTACCAGCGAAGGTCACCCGATAAGAGGTTGATTGGGGGTACGTTTTTGAACCATCCCCCGCAACTACTACTGAGTGCAAACATTTGCACTCAAGCATTTTCACTGGCTGAAGTAAGCGGTCTCTAAAACAGCCAACCCCGTACTTCAGCAGATCCTCGCACGTCAAACTCTCATCGGTGACGACGCCTTCGGATTGTACTTTTACAGCTGGAATATACACGTTATAGTCCCGCGTAAAGTGCTCACAGCAAGCAATATCGTTTGCCTGCTTTGAGTTGACTAGCAACACCCTTATCTTGTCCGAGCGGACTTTTGAAATTTCGGTCACAGCCGAGAACCGTTCTGTCAGGTCTTTAGAAATCTGAAGAAGATTCAGTGATTTAGTCTTGGGCCGAAAGAAGACCACAAATGGACCAGTTGAGAGTTCTGGATAGCAATTGGGCCAGGGGAGCCTTAGAAGTCGAACCCGATTCAACTTCCATTTGACCATCCGGAGAGGGAACCATAGAAAACGCACGGGGTCAGCGCCCGCGCAGACGGAAGAAAGCAATAAATGTGTTTCAAAAGACAAAAACCACTTAGCTTTAAGCTGGTGTCCAGCGACGAACCGTGTCCAACGACGACCCGATTATACAGCTGGCTATTGTTTAATCCTCACACGCGAACAAAAGACTGAGGACCGAACCGAACTGGCAAAATAACCTTGAATGCGGATTAACACTATTCTTTATCGCCACACACAGCACTACGGATTAGAAAAAAAACCTCTGTCTCGATGGAGAGCTCGAAAACGAATGTTGAAGTTAAGGTAAATGTTATGGGCCTTTTGAAAAAGTTATTATTGTTGATGGAGAACGCGAATAACTATTGAAAAGTTCTTAATAAAACAAAAGAATTATGTTGTTTAAATAAAATTTGAACTACATTTCAGAAAATTTTTGTTATTAGCATTTTGATTTAAAATAGCGTTTAGAATCATAGAAAATTGTATTTTTACTGCAAATAGTAAGAATTAGAAAAATATGTCAAAAGTTGTTGTTAGGAAATTTTTTTATTGAAAGCTTCTCCATGACCGAAATACACCGAAAAATTTTCTTTTACGTCTTTAAAATGATAAACATTAGAATTTTGACATTTTATAATTGGGTAACGCGAATAACTTTTAAAAAGAGCATAGTCACACGAATTAACAGTTTTTGTTGGAAGAAAATTCCAAATATCTCGAAAACAATTGCATTTTGGAAGATTTTTGTTAAATGCATTTTGATTTAAAACGATACTTAAAATTATAGTATGTAATAAAATTACAGTTTTGTATGTCAATGAGCATGAAATTTAAAAACATGTATAAAGTTATTGTTCGAAAAAACTATTTTACCGATAAGTTCTCCATCATGCAATTACATTCAAAATGATTCTTTTCTCTTGAGGTTTTTATTGACAAAATATAAAAAATTAGCAAAAATTACAATTACAATTACAATTACAATTTAAATTTTTAACACAAATTTATGTTTTTATTTTTTTCGCACATTCTCTCAAACTCGTCCTCAGAAAGTTTTGCTGTATATAATACAGTAATCGAACAAAAAAAAATTGAAATTAATGCACGTAGAAATGTTTACGCCCTTTTAAAAATTGCTCTTGAGTCAAAATAATCTTACTGATCGAAGAAAATGTCTTCCATGCCGATGAAATGTGTAAAGTTTCATAGGAACCCAAGATGGTCGATCAGGATTTTAATTATTTTCGGACGGATCTTCGTGGAATTCCTCTAATACATTATTGTTTCACTTGATAAGCATATATAAGTGCACGACTGTCACAAACCTGATAAGCAACATGTCGACGCTGACACACTTGAAAAAAAAAAATAAAAATATAATATTTTAATCAACGTGAGTTAAATGTTGTCTTCATGTTGACATATTTTGAAAGGCGGGGTGGTTGGGAAGGGAAGGGGTATAATTATTGTAAGGGGAAGGATGCGTCGGGAATCACTTAATTTTGGTATATGGATTAAGCGAATGCAGGTGTGATGTTGCTCTGACAAGGCGGGAGTGATTTAGTACATATTCCAATACGTTTAACATTACTTGAATTTGCGGGTCTAGATCACTAATGACCAATCAAAGCAACTTTGACCACATTGGCCACCTATGACGGATCTTGACGCCCGGGGAACTCGCCCTGATGAGAGAGGGAAGGGGTGGTTGTTGAGAGGAAGGACGGGGAGGGGTAGATGGAGGGTTCAACACTGAACTGCATATTATACCTTCCATTCTAGACTAGGTTATTGAGAATTGGTTCAGTCATCAGCGAAGTGGCTTTAGTTCTGGAATAGGCCTGAAACCCGGGACTTCTGGAATTATCGATAGTTGACAATATATTCCAAAAATCTTTGATGTTCATTTCAATATATTTTTAACCTATGAGGTATTACGATTGTACCGGTTAATGCGAGAAATTACTATGTGACCGCAATGACCATCCTATAACTCCGTAACCAAAAGTCATAACTAAATGAAATTCAATGGCAGTCAATGGGAATATTACATCTTTCATTTGAAATCAAGTTTGTGAAAATTTGTAAAGAGTTTGCTGGGAAATAGATGTGAAATTAGCTCGGGATTTTGGCAAGTTCCCCGGGGGCATCAAGATCCATCATAGGTGGCCAATGGGGTCAAAGTTACTTTGATTGGTCATTAGTGATCTAGACCCGCAAATTCAAGTAATGTTGAATATATTGGAATATGTATTACATCATTCGGACATCATAGGGTTACCAGTTTAGGTGGGAATTTGCTTTGCGACCGCTCTCTTTAACCCGTAACTCCGGAACCGGAAGTCCGATCTACTAAACATTTAATAGCGTCTTATGGGAGCTTTATACCGTTCATTTGTTTATGCAAATCGGTTCAACCATCTCAGAGAAAATTGAGTGACATTATTTGACACACACACACACATACATACACAGAGACATTTTGCGATCTCGACGAATTAAATCGAATGGTATATGACACATGGCCCTCCGGGCAGGCATGCGCAAGAGCGGTGCTGCACCGTGTCCTATTCCTGTGCACTGACTCTGAATGTGTCAGAGCTAAGTTCATTGAAGTAGTGCTTGTGCTGGTTTCCGATGAGCTAGAGTTAGCAAGTAGCACGAGCACCGATGAGCGAGAGCTCTCGCTAGCACGGTGATAGCTAGCATGCTGCACGGAGCTATAGCTCGGCTATAGCAAAGTAGAAAAAAAATTCAACGCGTTAGTGTGAGTATTAATGCCTGCGTCGTTTTTTCAGTAATCTGTCGCACATTTACCTACGCATATTTCTTGCTTTGTCTTATACTTTCGTTCCATAGCCTACACTACTGCATCGTTCTAGCTCATCAGACAAGCTTACCGTTCTAGTTCATTGAGCTTACTCGTGCTAGCTCACCGAACTAGCTCGTACCAGCTTACCGAACTAGTTCGTGCTGCTAGAGCTAGCGTGCTAACTCGTTGTGCTAAATCTTCCTACAGCTCGAGAACGAAGGTTACCTATCACAAGCGGTGTCAGTGCTTATTGCTTTAGGTTCGTTCAAAGCGGCCGCTCAGCTCGTGTTAGACTCTCGTGCTGTGCTCCATGCATCCCTACCTCTGGGCCGCGGCTTAGAATTCGATTTTTGGAGTGATTCTTTATATGAGAAAGACAAAACATTTTGAAATGCATTCTCTAACTAAATTATTTAAAGATGTTACAAATTGAATGAATTTTTGAAATATGTTTCAAGTTTTCGTTATAAAATCTTTCGTTATTTTCTTCATAATGCAATTACTTTTAAAACTTTTTTATTGGCAATTATATTTCAAACGTGTTATGGTTTTTATGTTTGGAATTTGTGATTAACTTACTAAAAGGGCGGCGTACTCCTCAATATTTTTGTTGAAAGATTTGTTGAAAGATTTTGTAAAATATTTCTTAAAAGCATTTTACTTCGAAATGACATTTAGTAGTAATATTGTATAACAAAATTATATTTATGACTGACAAATACTAAGAAAGTATACTTGAATTCGTTATTAGTGGCGTAGCCAGGGAGGTTTTGGGGATTAACCTGAACATAGAATAAGGTTAACTTAGTCTCACATAAGCGCTACACGAACAGAAATATTGACAATAAATCAAATACTATGCTGGGTTATTTGCTTTCCGATTTTTGTATTAAGTTTCTTTCTTGGTGTTGAGCAACGGTCAGCTATTCCCTCTGCCGCTTGCTGATCATTCCGTCTGCCCTCTCCATCGCTCTTGTTTGCGTCCATGTCATCGTCGCTAGAGCTTTGATTTTCGCTGTTAGTTGTTTGGTGGTTTTTGTGTTTTTGATTAACTCTGGTATAGCCGTCTTCTTGTTTATTTCTACCCTAGGTATGATGACTATTGGCTTGGGAATACCGTGAACCTAGTTAAAATCCGATTCCCAGTTGATATGGGTCACGTAATCCGGATTGATAACAGAATCCGATCAGAAATTCACATCAAAATGATATCGAAATAAGATATTATATCATTGCAATATATATCTCTGTTTGATATAAAATATGCCTAAATAATAGCTTTTAAAATATCAAGTTTTTATACCAAGAAAATGCTTCGGTTATATCTTATTATATCTCAGTCAATTTTAGTATAAATTATTTTGGTTGTATCTTGGTTTGATAAAATAATTGTAGCACACAGACGGATATTTAAGATATTTTATATCTAATTAATAGCAGTAAATATGTCTGGAAATATCAGAATTGTGTCACATTTCCAATTTTTTTTCTTCTATTTGCCTTTCTCATATATCGAAAGGCTTTGCAATCACTCCAAAAATCGATTTCCCGGAGGGCAGAATGTCATATCCCATTCGATTCAGTTCATCGAGATCATGAAATGTATGTATGTGTGTGTTAAATAATGTTACTCCATTTTCTCAGAGATGGCTGAACCGATTTGCACAACTTAGTTTCAAATGAACGGTATAACGCTCCTATAAGAAGCTATTGAATTTTTAGTTGATCGGACTTTCGGTTCTGGAGTTACGGATTGAAGAGTGCGGTCACACAGCAAATTCCCATATAAACTGGTAACCCAATGATTACCGAATGATGTAATGCATATTCAAATGCGTTCAACATTACTTGGATTTGCGGGTCTAGATCACTGATGACCAATCAAAGTAGTTTTTACCCCATTGGTCACCTGTGACGGATCTTGATGCCCCCGAGGAACTCGCAAAGTTCCTGAGCTAATGTCACATTTATTTTCCAGCAAAATCTTAACCGATTTGTACAAACTTGATTTCAAATGAAAGATATAATACTCTCAATGACAGCTATTGAATTTCATTCAGTTCTGATTTTTGGTTCCGGAGTTACAGATTGGTTATTACGGTCACACAGTAATTTCTCATATGAGCCGGTACAATCGTAATACCTCATAGGTTTAAAATCTATTGAAATGAACATCAAAATTACTTCGATTCGCAGACCTAGATCACTGATGGCGAAACAAAGATTTTTGGAATTTATTGTCCACTATCGATAATTCCGGCAGTCCCGGGTTCCGGGCATATTTCAGATCTAAAGCCACTTCGGTGATGGCCTAACTTAGTCTCAATTTTCACTAACTTAGTCTCAAATCGAAGATATAATATGAAGTTCGGTGTTGAACCCTCCATCTACTCCTCCACCACCTACCTCTCATCCCCCCTCCCCTTCTCTCACCACCAACCTAACATGATATAATTTTAAATTAATCATAATTTTTTCCAAGCGACATATATCAAAATTATATGATCATTTGATATGCATATCAAATCAATAATAATTTTGATATATTATTGATATGGTTTTCTGATCGGGATACCAGTCAAGCAAACTGTTACTTGAAGTTGAGTCGTCCGAAAATTGATCGCTTTATACAACTAAATAGAGAAAAAATACAAAAAATTCTTTTCGATTATACCTGTAATGTTCATTAAAATCTGTAGCCAAAATCAACATATACTATTACGTATCTTTCATTTGACTAGTAGCTTTTCGGCTAGTTGATAGGAAATTTTTGTTTCTTAGATATATGAAAGATTCATGAAGACTGACTACAAAACCAAAGTCATTTTTTTTTTTTCATACGTTTATTTGACACGGCATTTGCAATAGCTTTTTACGCCAGTTTCTTTTTTTACATAGCACGTTACAAAAATCCTTAAGACTAATTTTAACTATACTAGTACTTTGTCTAAAACTAACACTGAAATCACTTTATTGTTTGCTTTTTTCCTTACATTGTTGTATTTCATACTGATCTAGTATTTTCGGGTGTATTTATTTACTTTTTTTTCTGTTATTGTCTAAATTTAAAAACTAAATATTCTAGGTTCCTTTAATTGGTGAATGATTAGCCTTGGATGAGAGTATGAGGAGATGAATTTAATTAAATTTTGACAGACGCTGTTTTTAGAAAATGATAGATAAGTTCCATGTATAGAGGATCGCGATACGCCAGGATGTCTCTAACAGGAACATGGATTGGTCTTCCTCGGACTTGTAAAGAATCTACTAATTGTGATCTGGCTTCACGATATTCAGTGCAGGACCAAACAACATGCTCAATGTCATGGTAACCTTCTCCACAAGCACAATGATTACCCTCAGCGAGCCCAATACGACGGAGATGCGCATCTAAAGTATAATGATTGGACATGAGCCTAGACATCACACGGATGAAGTCCCGACTTACATCCAATCCTTTGAACCATGCCTTCGTTGATACTTTAGGGGTAATTGAGTGTAGCCATCGTCCCATATCTCCATTGTCCCAAGATGTTTGCCAACTAGCAAGTGTCCTCTGTCGAGAAGCGCTATAAAATTCATTGTAAGCGATG
Organism: Topomyia yanbarensis; assembly: GCF_030247195.1. Classification (NCBI taxonomy): domain Eukaryota; kingdom Metazoa; phylum Arthropoda; class Insecta; order Diptera; family Culicidae; genus Topomyia; species Topomyia yanbarensis. Next base: position 343,169,061 of record NC_080671.1, read on the forward strand.
GGTCTTTCATATATTTCACCATCTAGTGCACCAATCTTGGCTAAATTATCAGCTTTCTCATTGCCCGCAATAGAGCAATGGGCGGGGAGCCACACTAGGGTAAATTTATAACATTTTCTTGTCAGGTTACTCAGAGATTCTCGTATCTTCCCCAAAAAGAATGGATCGTGATTATCAATCCTCTTTGAGCGTAGAGCTGCAATTGTGCTGAGACTATCAGTGAGGATAAAGTAATGGTTCGGGGGTAAAGTATTAATTATTTGCAAACTATAGTGAACTGCTGCTAGTTCCGCTATATAAACAGAGGCGGGTTCTGCAAGTTTGAGAGAAATTGAAAAATTATTGTTGAAAATACCGAAGCCAGTGGCCTCACTGATTCGTGACCCATCAGTGTAAAACATTTTAAGGCAGTCTATGTGTTGATATTTACTTGTGAATATTTTAGGGATCTCCCGCGAGCGTAGATGATCCGGAATTCCACGAATCTCTGCTTGCATGGACGTGTCGAAGAATAAAGTGGATTCAGGAATATCTAGTATATTGACGTATGTGGGAACATACCTAGCAGGCGTTATTTCTTGTGACATGTGATTGAAATACACTGTCATGAATCTGGTTTGGGGTTGAAGCTCGACAAGTCTTTCAAAATTTTCAATTACCAGTGGGTTCATAACCTCACATCGAATAAGTAAACGAGAAGAAAGATCCCAGAATCGGTCTTTTAAAGGAAGAACTCCCGCTAGTACTTCAAGACTCATCGTATGGGTCGACTGCATGCAACCTAAGGCAATTCGTAAACAGCGATACTGTATCCGTTCCAGTTTAATAATGTGAGTGTTCGCAGCTGAACGGAAACAGATGCACCCATATTCCATTACTGAAAGTATTGTTGTTTGATGTCACTTGGATGAGAACCCCACCATGATCCAGTTATTGTTCGCAGAAAATTTATCCTTTGTTGGCATTTCGTTATTAGATACCTAATGTGGCCTCCCCATGTGCCTTTAGAATCGAACCAAATTCCAAGGTATTTAAAAGTCAGGACTTGGGCTATCGTTCTACCAACCAACTGAAGCTGAAGCTGAGCTGGATCACGCTTCCTTGAAAAAACAACCAACTCTGTTTTCTCCGTAGAGAAATCGATGCCTAACTTCAAAGCCCAACTTGATAAATTATCCAAACTATCTTGCAGTGGTTGTTGTAAATTTAAGGCTTTTGGTCCTGTAACAGAAACCACGCCATCATCTGCAAGTTGTCTTAGAGTGCATGGGCTGACAATACAATTATCAATATCATTCACGTAAAAATTGTAGAGAAGGGGGCTTAAACAAGAACCTTGTGGGAGGCCCATGTAACTTATTCTGAATGTTGCCAAATCGCCATATGAAAAATGCATGTGCTTTTCTGACAATAAGTTGTATAAATAATTATTTAATATTGGTGAAAGACCACATTGATGTAGTTTCTCTGAGAGAACATCAATGGAAACAGAGTCGAATGCTCCTTTTATGTCTAAGAACACAGACGCCATTTGTTCTTTTTTTGCATAAGCTAGTTGGATTTCTGACGAAAGTAGCGCCAGACAATCATTCGTTCCCTTTCCCCTCCGAAAACCAAACTGGGTATCTGATAGCAAGCCGTTCGCCTCAACCCAATTGTCGAGACGTCGTAGGATAATTTTTTCCAACAATTTCCTGATGCAGGATAACATTGCAATCGGTCGATACGAGTTATGATCGGAGGCTGGTTTTCCCGGTTTTGGAATAGCGATAACTCTCACTTGTCTCCAGTCGTGCGGGACAATGTTCTGCTCAAGAAGCTTATTGAATAAATTCAACAAGCGTCTTTTTGCTAGGTCAGGCAGATTCTTCACCAAGTTGAATTTAATTCTGTCTAGTCCCGGAGCATTATTGTTGCATGAGAGGAGTGCAATTGAGAATTCCATCATTGTCAAAGGCGAATCTATGAAATCGTTACTTGTGGGAGCATCGCGAGTGATTTTCTGCGCAGGAGCAGAATCGGGACAAATTTTCTTGGCAAAATTAAATATCCAACGATTCGAAAAATCTTCGCTTTCATTAGTCACGTTTCGATTCCTCATTCTTCTGGCTGTGTTCCAAAGAGTACTCATTGATGTTTCTCTTGACAAGCCATTAACGAAGTGTCTCCAATAACTAGATTTTTTGGCACGACGTATACTGTTAAATTTGTTTTGCAAAATGAAATAATTTTCAAAGTTCTCACGTATACCCCCTTTCTGTTTCATAATTTCTTTGTAGGCAACTTGTTTAGCTTCATATGCATCAGAGCACTCTTTGTCCCACCAAGGATTAGGGGGCCGTCTATTTATTGTCATTCCAGGATTGCATTTCGTTTGGGCTTGTTCTGCTGCTTCAATAATTAAACCCGCTAGGAATTCATATTCTTCGGTAGGGGGTAGCTCTTCTGTCGAAGCAAGAGAAGTGGAAATTAATGTTTCGTATGTTTTCCAATCAATATTTCGTGTTAAGTCATAAGGAACATTGATTGAATTCGTAAGGCCTAATTCACTGTTAATTGAAACAACGATTGGCAAATGATCGCTACCGTGAGGATCAGGTACAACCTTCCACGTGCAGTCTAACCGAAGTGATGTCGAGCACAGAGATAGATCTAATGCACTTGGACGTGCAGGAGGTCTGGGGATGCGTGTTGTTTCGCCAGTATTTAAAACTGTCATATTAAATTCGTCACAAACATTGTAAATCAAAGAGGATCGATTATCATTGTAGAGGGAACCCCACAATACTCCGTGCGAGTTGAAGTCTCCCAGTATCAGACGCGGAGCAGCCATGGATTCCACTACCTCAAAAATTTGACGTTGTCCAATTTGAACTTTGGGAGGTATATATATAGAAGCGATAGACATGTCTTTGCCTTTAATGTTCGTTTGGACAGCTACAGCCTCAATGCCCGCAAACAAGGGGATGTTAATTCTATAGAAAGAATAGCACTTTTTAATTCCTAGAAGCACTCCTCCATACGGGGTGTCTCGGTCTAGGCGAATAATGTTGAAATCATTTAAGTTGAAATTAATGTTTGAGGTAAGCCATGTTTCACATAGAGCAAAAGCATCGCATTTTAAATTATGCAGTAAAATTTTTAAGGAATCAATTTTAGGTATGATACTTCTGCAATTCCACTGAAAAACAGTGATGGAATCTTTCATTGGAGGAGGTGAATTACCCATTGAAAGATACAATCGCTGCAAGGATGGGCCATTGAGCAATCAGCTGCTCTAAAAATGTTCTAATTGTTGGGAGGAAAGCTGAAAGTATACTCTTTAGTGGTTCAGAAATATTGAATGCTTTAAAAATCCAATCAACAATTTCAGAAAATTTCAATAATCCTACCCCCGGCTGAGGCTCAGAGGAAGTCGAAATTTTATTATTTCCAGTAATGGTGTTCTGTTTGGATTGTACGTTCCCAAAACCGGGCGGAATTGATTTCGGTTTTGAATCGGAATTTTTCGGTTTTGGGCGCAGTTTATCTATTGGTGGAGAAATTTTAAGGCCCTTGCTTGGCAGCTTGGGAAAAGAAGACTGTTTTCTTTTTCTGGAATTTCCGGGTAAAACAAATGATGTACCTTCGCACGCTCCGTCAGAGTCAGACTGTTCCGAAAATAGAGATGTGTAAGTGTTTTCTAAGAAGATGGGTTTAGGGGTAGCATTTTTCAACATTTCTGCATAGGAGCGCTTAGACCTCTCCTTCAAGGATCGTTTAATTTTATCCTCACGCAATTTATAAATGGGGCATGCAGGGACCTCATGTGAGTTTTCTCCGCACATTAAACATTTTTCTGAATTTTCATTACATGTATCCTCTTGATGAGAACCCCCACATTTGCCACACCGTGCCTTATTGGAACAGTAAGTGGCTGTGTGGCCAAGCTGTTTGCAATTAAGGCAATTCATTACACGAGGGATAAAAAGGCGAACAGGGAGACGAATCTTATCGATAATGACATAGTTGGGCAGCGCAGACCCAGCGAAAGTCACTCGAAATGAGTCAGACAGTCGATAAACTTTTTTATCTCCTTCGTGTGATACTGAATGCAATTGCTTGCATTCAAGTATTTTTACGTCTTTAAGTATGGTGTCTTTGAAACGACCAACCCCATGCTTAACTAAGTCATCAACAGTCAAACTCGATTCTGTGATGACCCCATCAATTTCAATTTCCTTTGAAGGAATATACGCTCTATACTCACGCGTAAAAAGCTCGCAAGAAGCAATTGCATTGGCTTGTTTGAAACTACCAACGACAATGCGTATTTTATCTTTATTGACTTTGACGATCTCTTTTACATCCGAGAATCGCGAAGTCAAATCTTTAGAAATTTGAATAATATTTAGCGCCTTTACTTTACGCCTAATAAATACAATCCATGGTCCCGTTGACGACTCTGGGTAAATTTTAATTCTAGTCGGATTTACATTTTCAGCATAAGGCTTAGGGGGAGGGTCTGTTACTCGTTCTCCCATCTCTTCATCCATTTTACCTAGCAAGAAAAACTATCACAAAAAGGAATGAAAAATATACCTGTTATACCTGTAGAACACACCTCATGTGTTACGTTGTAAACTCGGTGCCCGTTGTTTGACAATGTGACACCTGCTGTTCTTCTTCGTCGCGTTGCTTCTTCAGTAGAGAAATAGTCCTACCTGCAACACTTCAAAACTCTCTCCGATTAAGCTGCTCGTCGGTATCACCACCACAAGCGCGCTCTCTCCGTTTCCACCACCTCGGTAGACAAATGTGGCTACCTGTGGCTTGCTGCGAAAATCCCACTGTCGATGCGGCACTTTTCAGTGCCACTTGTTTTCCTTATTCGTCGTACCACTTCTGCGGTAGACAAATAGAGCAAATGGGTCTACCTGTGACGCTTCCCTCTCGTCGATTAGAATTGCCCGACGACACCAATACACTATATTTTTTTCTGTGTGTACAGGCACGATCACTGTCGATCTCTGCCACCGCGGTAGGCAAATTCGTCTACCCGCGGTTTGCTGTCAAAACACCACTTGTCGAGGATGCCGTTGACCACGCCTCCGACGTATCAACTGTCGACTCACACTTAACAAACTGGTCTCTCTCTCTCTCTCTCTCCCACAATAACGCATACAGCGTCTCGCACTTCGTCACTCTCTCGAGATCAAATCCTTCCACCTGGAGGCACAACCGTCTCGGTCGGTTGCAAAAACTGTTATGAAAACCAAAGTCATCATTAGGACCATTCAAACTGAGTACTATGCATCCAGAAAGACAGTGCACAGTGGTCCAGAATGCATTCATGATCAACAGATGAGCCTGAACATTTAAGGCAGAAGTCAGCAGCATCCAATGAATTTCGAATCCAACACGAACATCAATAAGAGTATATGCTCATTTGAAAAATAAATATAACATTTGACGTAAATAACATAGTAGCGTATTTTTATGTTTTATAATTGAATGTTACATGATTTGACACGCTATTTGCAACATCTAAAATAAAATCTCCAAAATGAAATAAAATTCTGAAACAATACTTAACAAGTTGGAGAATTGTGAACGACACAAATTTTGAATGTTCCTAAATGTAAATTAACCTTTTATGGGCATCGTGCGAGACATAAAATTCCAACATTCAAAAATATGATAATCGTCGACCTTGAAATCTATGAGGATTTTAAAATTCATCCAGTTTTAAACTTTTAAGTTATATTATATGATTTGATTGATTTTACTTAATATTACAAGAACCGTTCGCGAAACAAAATGCGCCAGCAGTCAATCAATCGCAACATTGCAGCTTGATCCAACTTGATGCCTTCCTGATAGCTAGAACTCTTATCTTGATGAAATTCCAAACACATCTGCCCAGAGCCAATCCCTTGTGAACCTTGTAGGTTTGCTACCGCGAGTAAACATATGCTCCTTCCGTGCAATACCTGCTCAAACAACTTGCTATCGCAAATATTGAAATTAACGCTCCCAATCGACGGAAACCGAGCTCCGGAATTGCTCTTAATTAGAACCTTGCTGCGAAGAAAAACACTAGAAAAATTTTCGCGGTTCGCCATCTGCAAATATGTACGCATAGTACAACCAGCAAGTGATGCATGCTTTCGCCCTCGCCGATACCGGCCGGCTCTACCGAAATGCCAACCCAGCGAGATCACAAAAAGTACGGCAAACAAACAGTAATAATTGAAATTGATGACCGTTGCATGGGTTGATGGCGTTCTGGAATATCACAATGGGATAGTGAGCGCGGAATTTGTGTTAATTGATGAGTTCTATATTTACCGGTTGAACAAGCCAGGGTCAGCACGTACCTACCTTCTTTAGCAAGACGGTCGGAAAGGGTGCTGTTTGCTGAGTATTGTTGATTGCACCGACAAAGGACTCGCGATGCTACGGAATTCAGAATACCTCTTCTAAATTGTTGGCAAAGTTGACACCGCGTTTTTAGTCTAATCAATGTGCGCGTCATTTTACAAATACATGACAATAATTCATTTACTTTTCCCTATTTTGAAGTATATGGGTAAGTACATTTTACTATTTAAGGGAACATTTGAAGCCCCTAGAAAATTTGAGAATTTCATTTGGCGTAATCAACATTGCTCTTGAGTCTAAATGATCTCATTAACAGTGGAAAATGTTGGTGAAACGTATATAGTTTCATCGGAATCGAAGATGGTCGATAACAACTTTAAAGATTTTCGGATGGATCTTCGTGGAATTCCTCTGTTACACTAATTTCAGCTTACACTAGCTTCATAGGCATTTGTCAAAACAATATTTAGGTCAATTGTATTCTACCCAATCGTATTCTTCCGAACATTTTGGACAGTAAACCCATTCTACTAAATAGCGGTCTAACAAACTGCATTCGGCAAAATGAAAGGCAGTCTGTCACCCTTGAGATGCAGTACTCAAAGACGTAAAATTAAACAAGTACATGTAACACCATTATTGAAGATAACAATATTATTAGGCAAAGGACATAAATATAGTCAAAAAATTGTTAGTCATAAATTAATAATTCAGCTTATAAGGTACACACGTCAACCAAGGGATTTCAATATCTACGATGAAACGAGAATGTAAGAAAAATAAGCTACTATTAATCTGGACCAACATTCATACATATCTATACGGCCCAAGTAATTTACTATTCGGGAAAAGAAATTTACTACTTTTTTGCACTTGAATAGCCAGTTCCACCTAATGTGCCATAAACCGTTCAGCCAATAGTTTAACTTTTAAAAAGATGCTGCAGACGTTGAATGCTTCGGCAAGTTGGAAGATTTATTTCCTGTAGGTTATATGGCAAAAGCAATAGCTGTTCGATAGAAACCTGTTGCCTTTCAGATTTCAAGTTGTGCGAAATATGATGAACCCACTAACTAACCGTTTGGTCCGATTGGACAGAGCAACCATCTGCAGCAGAATTTATTGCGTGCGTGTAGCAATTGGAATCAATTTATGACACATTCTGTTTATTTTACGATTGGCTTCAAACCGGGAAGGTGAATGTGCACTTACTCGGGAAAGCGAAAATCAAGGAAAACACTCTCATTTTCTATAAAATCTCACCGTTGGTCACGTGATACCTCATAAATCGTTTTCAGAATTCTCACCCGCTCGATCAAGCTCTCCGCCCGGCGGGAGAATGAGGCCCGTTTTTCCTGAGCGCTCATCGCGGCTGCTGCTGCTGATGTCTGTAGTTCCGGTCGTCCTTCCTGGTGACACAGTCACTTTATCACTCTCCCTTCTTTCTCAGGGCCGTATCAACTTCAGCTGACGGCAGGTAATTAGATCCACTTTCAAGCTTGACACTTCCGACAACTCGTCCAGCAACAGTTTACGACAGGTGTGAGCTGTTTGCCGGCAAAACTTTTCCACCACCCCGCGACTTAACCGATGGCCCGCTATTCTCGTGGATCTGCGCAAAACTGTATTGCCGTGCAATTCTTCCTCACGCTGGGTGCGATACTGCCCGCTGAGAATAGACAATTTTCCTTTCACTTAATTTGTTTACCATCCTTAACACTACAGTACACAAGTTCGCTCATCGTCTTGCCTCGGCACGTACAGAAGATCTCGCCCCCCCCCCCCCATCGCACTTACCAGCCACACTCATGGTTTGGTTTGCCGATCGATTGATTGGCATCGTCTACTGGACTAACTGGATTTATTGGGTGATATTATTGTGAATTCGAGTTTCGACGGTTCTTCGCTAGGATTGTTGAAAAAAGACGTAATCGAAGTTTTTGATATTGTGAACAAAAACATACGGTAAATCGGTAACGAAGACTCTGGACTCTGCTTAATTCCCCCAGTCGGTAGTGCAATTGTGCCTTTCTCATTTATGCATACTTACTAGGACTCAACAATATTCAAAATAAATTCAGAAATTTGTTGCTAGTTCACGGGATGTAAGAATCAAAATCATACCGATTTTTTTAAAAATTTAGGAAAATTATTGACTTTTTGACCATCGGTAAACTAGGCCTGCAATTTGAAACAATTCGGCTCAAGTGTATTTTTGGATGATTTATTGTGTGTATAAGGTAAGGCGCTATTCTCACAAACCATATTTTTGTCCCGGACGGAAATTGTCAATATGATCCTAGCAGTAGTCATTCAAATGTTCTTTACACGTGCACACGTCTACCTAGGTTTAGCTTACACAAAAACAATGTTCGTCGAATTACTGCCTCTTCGAAAATACATATTGAGGGATTCCATGAGAAACCGGCCGACAGCAAAATATGACCATCGTCGATTCGAACGAAACTTTGCAGGTGTGTTCGCTGTATGAATCTCCATGATATTCTCTGGCAATTGGAATATTTTGATACAAGAGTAATTTTTCAAAAGGGCGTAAACGTTTCTACGTGTATGAATTTCAACATTTTTTGTTCGATTACTGTATTTTATACAGCAAAACTATCTGAGAACAAGTTACAGGAAATGAATACTTCTGTCTGAAAAAAATATACACTGAAAAAAATGTGTCATTTTTCAAAAAAACAAAAATTTATGATAAAAATTTAAATTGCGAAAAAACCCATTTTTTTAAATTTTTTATATTTTGTTACCAAAAACCTAAAGAGAAAAGAAACGTTTCGATTGTGATTGCATGATGGAGAAAAAATCGGTAAAAAAGTTTTTCTAACAATAACTTCGTACATGTTTTTAAATTTCATACTAATTGACATACAAAATTGTAATTTTATTACAGAATATAATTTTAAGCACCATTTAAAATCAAAATGCATTTAACAAAAATCTTCCAAAATGCGATAGTTTTCGAGATATTCGAAATTTTACTACTTCAAAAACAATTAATTCTTGTAACTATGCTCTTTTTAAAAGTTATTCACGTTACCCCATCAAAAAATGTCAAAAATTTAATGTTTATCGTTTTAAAGACGTAAAAGCAACCTTTTTAGTGTATTTGGATCATGGAGAAGCTTTCAATAAAAAAGTTTTCCTAACAACAACTTTTGACATTTTTTTATAATTCTTACTATTTGCAGTCAAAAATACAGTTTTCTTTTTGAATATGATTCTAAACGCCATTTTAAATCGAAATGCTCTTAACAAAAATTTTCTAAAATGTAGTAGTTCTCGAGATATTTTAACTTTTGTTTTAACAACACAATTATTTTGTTTTATTGCGACCTTTTCATAAGTTAGTCGCGTTTCTCCATCAACAATAATAGGTTTCTCAAAAGGCCCGTAAACTTTCATGCAACTTTCTCTTTGACATCAAGGCGATATTGTAAACCATTTTAAAGTTACATGAAAGCAACCAAAATATATTTCAACCATAGGGTCTGTTGATTAAACTATATAGCTGAATCATATGTTGGTTGTTTTCATGTAACTTTAAAATGTTTCACAATATCGCCTTGATGTCAAAGAGAAAGTTGCAGGAAAGTTTACGGGCCTTTTGAAAAACCTATTATTGTTGATAGAGAAACGCGACTAACTTATGAAAAGATCGTAATAAAACAAAATAATTGTGTTGTTAAAACAAAAGTTAAAATATCTCGAGAACTACTACATTTAAGAAAATTTTTGTTAAGAGAATTTCGATTTAAAATGGCGTTTAGAATCATAATCAAACAGAAAATTGTATTTTTGACTGCAAATAGTAAGAATTATAAAAAAATGTCAAAAGTTGTTAATAGGAAAACTTTTTTATTGTAAGCTTCTCCAGGATCCAAATACACTAAAAAGTTGCTTTTACGTCTTTAAAACGGTAAACATTAAATTTTTGACATTTTTTGATGGGGTAACGCGAATAACTTTTTAAAAAAGCATAATTACACGAATTAATTGTTTTTGAAGGAGCAAAATTTCAAATATCTCGAAAACTATCGCATTTTGGAAGATTTTTTTTAAATGCATTTTGATTTTAAATGGTGCTTAGAATTATATTCTGTAATAGAATTACAATTCTGTATGTCTATTAGTATAAAATTTAAAAACATGTACGAAGTTATTGTTAGGAAAACTTTTTTACCGATTTTTTCTCCATCATGCAATCACATTCAAAATGTTTCTTTTGTCTTTAGATTTTTGGTAACAAAATATAAAAAAATGGGTTTTTTTCGCAATTTAAATTTTTATCATAAATTTTAGTTTTTTTGAAAAATGACACAACATTTTTTAGTGCATATTTTTTTTCAGAAAGAAGTATTCATTCCCTGTAACTCGTTCTCAGATATTTTTGCTGTATAAAATACAGTAATCGAACAAAAAAAAATTGAAATTCATACACGTAGAAACGTTTACGCCCTTTTGAAAAGTTGCTCTTGAGTCAAAATAATCTTATTACCTGTGGAAAATATTTAGTCTTGCATGACGGTGAAACGTGTAAAGTTTCATTGAATCTAAGATGGTCGGTCACGATTTTAAAGATTTTCGGACGGATCTTCGTGGAATTCCTCATTTCAAGAACTTAGTTATGTAAATCGCTACCATCCTTACCATCGTGCAGTAAGCGGAACTGTATATATTGTACGTTAATACCGGAAATAAATATAGCATTCAGAAAACCTGGGATGCGCTCATTACTTCCATGCCACGGACTGATAAGAAATAAATATCAGTTTCGATAGAGCTTTGCTAATCACAGAAAGAGCAAAGCCCATAATACTCCGACCGTGGATAAAATTTGTAATTCCTTTTAGTCAATCTCTGTACTCGGCATGAAGCGACACTTAAACCTCCTCCCATTGTTAGTCGCTTCTTGCGACGTGGTATCAGGTATCCAAAGGGGTCTATTCTTTGCTAAAATACTTTGAGAGATTTCAGCTCGCCGGATAACACACGGCTAGTACTATATGAAGCGAAAAAGGGACTATATAGTCCATCACAAACCAACATTCCAACGCGGATGGTGAAACACCAAGAACACATCAGGCGAACCTCTGACACCACCTTGACCGTACTAAACCGCAACGCGGGTGGCGTCGTGAAAACGGTCAAATAAGAGTTGACCTGAGATGGGACGTGCAAAGACGCTCTTTTTTGCCCTCCGGATTTTGTTGTCGTTTTGCAGGAAAAAATCGTTGACAAAATGATTTCAAGCAAATGATGATAATGCTGTCTGTGCCGATGCGGTGAATATTTTTGCCGAAAATCGTAGAGCTCAAAAACATAACCGCCAATAGTTGTAACGCACGTTTGAAGCCTACGACAGTATCTTTTCCTTTATTCAACTTGTTAAAATCGACAAAGTTGGCTCAGGACCAACAAAGTCAGCCTCAGCGCCTGCTCTGTCCCCACTAATTTTCAGTAATACTGGAATGTCAGAGCACCCAAACAAGATTAATAGTATTGTCAATGGACCGGGGTTTAACTGAGTTAAGGGCCTTGATTGCAGCCTGACTATATGTGCATAAGTTTATAACTTTGCCCGACAACCCCTGTTTAAGGTTCGATTGAACCTCGCACGTAATCGCGAAGATTTCTGCTTGGGACACAGTACAGTATCTACCTAGCGAGTTAGACTGTTCCAATCTCATTTCACGACAGTAGACACCAGCACAAAGCATGTGTCTCTTTATGTATATCACGCTTCTTATGTATACCCCGAGAATAACTTTAACTTTAAGCTTTAATCGCCTTTTTCGCTAGAAGGATTTTATTTTTTTATTGCTTAATATTTTTTAAATTTTCAATTTTGTGCATTTTCTATTCAATTGTCGCCCTAGAGGACACATTTTCATTGCTCTGCAGGATTATATTTACAAAATAGCAAAACCATCCCAAATGGTCGTTTTGGGTTCATTCGGAAATGCTTTTGCAGTCTAGCTTTGTGCTCACGCATTCGGAAGACTATTTTAATAAGTGGTAAAAATTCTAGAGGATTGCAATCACAACAGTTTAAATTACTACCGGTGTTCAGCCACCCAGCCAATTTTTGAAACGTTGTATTTGGAGCATCGCTATAAGGGAGAAGAAGATACTAAGGGACCATTCATAAATTACGTAACGCTTTTAGGGGGGGAGGGGGTACAACAAGTTGTGACATGTTGTGACATAGGGGGGAGTGGGAGTTAGCTAGATCGTTACGTAACATATTTTCACCGAAGAAAAAAAAAATTCTGGGAATTTGTTATGTAATAGGGGAGGGGGGATGGAGAAATTTGTGATAATTTGTTACATGGGGGGAGAGGGGAGTCAATTTTGGACAATTTTTGCGTTACGTAATTTATGAATGGTCCCTAAGCGCGCTAGTGCTTGATCTCCTGGACGGTGGAATAGTTGCTGCATTTGAGTGAAAAATCGTGTTCTGGAAACAGGTCGGGTGTAAAAGATTTTCGATGGCGTCAGCAGTGAAAATTTAAATTTTATGAATATTGAAGTGACACCTGAAAAATGGAAATAAATAAAGAGGAGTAAAATACGGCAGATGCTCCGCTACAGGAACGGAATGGTTCCAGGAAAGTGGAGAGAAATACAGCAAAAAACCGAAAAATTTAGACCCCACCATTGTTACCGGTAGGCTCGCTCTGATTAAATTTTCTATCCTTCTTTCTTTGAGATTGGTTTCGAAGTAATTTTGAATATTTATTTCATTGCAGTTTTTGCTCTAGTATGTTGATAACAGTTGCCTTTCTCCGGACACAGTCATGCCATGTGGTATATATTATATTGGGCGGTTGTTGTGGCTAATATAAAATACACGAAAGGCCATCAATGTTTGGCTAAAATTTTCATGTACGCTATATACATATAAAGATGTGTAATATAAATCTTGCTGAAAGCATGGTCTAATTTGTGTCAAAGTTGGCCTTAATACGTGGTGCCATACATTGTCTATCCTCGACGGATCCCGAGGTCTCGGGTTTCGTTTTGTTGTTGTTTGTTTGTTGTTTGTTTATTAAGGTTTTAACCCCAAGGGTCATTCGCCTTTTTGATTTCGTATACAATTCAAAGATTACAATTCATAAAATAATAGTAAAAAAATCAAATATTATTGCTGCCTTTCTGGGCGCACTGCTTTCCGCTTCTCGTGTTTATCTTCATTCTTGGTGGTGAGCAATGGTCAGGTTTACCTACTGTCGCTTGTTGCTCAGTCCGTCTGCCCTCTCCCTCGCTCGTGTTTACGTCCATGTCTTCATCGTTGGAGCTTTGTTCGTCGCTGTTAGATTCTTGGCGCTCTTTGTGATTTCGTGTGACTCTGGTATAGCTGTCTTCCTTCTTGTTTATTTCTTCCTTGCGTACGTTAACTATTGGCTTTGGGATACCGTGGAATATTGTTTGTCCGGCATGCATTTTTTGACCGGCTGTCTGTGGTGTATCAGTAGATGAATTTTCTTTAGTTGATTTGGCACATGGCTTTCCGTAGTGTGCCGTTTTGTTACAAAACTGGCACGTGGGTGTCTGTCCAGGGTATGTGCAAAGGGTTCTTTGTATGTAGTTAACACCTTACGATGATCTGGCCTCGAAAGTTAAATAAGACGGTATAGGTTGGTTCAGTCGCATTCGCACAACCCGAACACCGTTGGGAATGACAGGGAAAAAGTTTCTCCATGTGTCGTTAGAGACTGATTCCACTTCTCCATACTTCGACATGAATCTTTTAATATATTCCGTGCCAGTACGAGGTGCCAGATCATGGAGTTTTATTTCAGTTAGATCGAGAGCCATATACACGGGGATCTTGGTTTTGTCGTTTTCATATTCGACGTCATGTTGCATGTTGTTCTTTGCTACGAAGCTTTCTGCCTCGGCTAAGGAGTTGAACGTTATTAGTACTACATTCCTGGTGTGGTGAAGCTGGACGTGTGAAACCGCTGTAAGATCAAGTTCCATTTTCACCTTGACCAACTGTTCCACCTCGCGCACTGAAGGTCTAAGACGGGTTTGCGAAAAATCAATCGCGATTGTGTTCTTCCGTAATGGGCGAAATTTATTTTGTTGCTCACTCATTTCACTCGAAGTTAGGTGCAACGGAACTTTCCTGTGTCTATATGTTACACGTACACGTTAGAACCTCGCGGCGCGGATAGTATTTTTTGTTTGTGTGCTGTTCGCAAGCGGTGTGCTATTTGGCTTCTGATCTGTACGAGATGAGGAAGCAGACTGAGGGTTTCGTTTTCTTTTAACTTTTCTTTTTCTTTTTTCTTCTTTATTTCAGAAAGCGAATAAAGGCGCTATGAATTGGGGTTTTCACCAGGACAGCCCTAAATACCTCTGTCCCAGGCCCGCGCGCACGAGGGGTGGGAGGGGGTTGGGGGATCAACCCCCCCCCCCCCCCCCATGATCCGTTTTGAATTACTTTTAAAAACTTATTATCTTCTTGTCCAGGAAAATCAATATACTGCAAACCGTTTGGACACATAAAATGTCATTTTAGTTCGGTCACTTTAGAAATAAGTCAATGAAGAAACCAACGACGAAACTTTGCGAGGTTGGCTGGAAATGTCAAATTGGACGGCTTCTCTGAAGGATCGGTTAACGCATCGACAAGCTTCGATATTATCAAAAGTGCAGTCTACTTTCTACTTCTGCCGCAGTCAGACGTACAATCGAGCCAAGTGAACAACAGGCCTCTCGATCTAGTGTGCATTGTCTCGAGAACAAAGGAAATATCGGATTATTCTTGTCATCATGAGTAAAGTTGACGAAAAAGCTCTACTCCGACCCAATGCTGCGGTCGTTGACTTTAAATTTTGTTTGAAACGACCGAGTTTTAGTGAAGTGGAATACCTTCTGAAGGTAAAAATGCAACTTAGGCTTGCGGAAGTCTTGTACCTTCAGTACCATCATCTTCGCAATGTGGTGTTAATATCATTCAACACATTAGCACAAGCCGAGCGTTTCGTTTTGAAGAACAATTTAAAACACGTGGTTGAAAGTGACAACGTTGGAATTAAGATTCCCGTATACATTGAGAATGATTATATAGATGTAAGGTTATATGACCTATCACCTCGTACTCCTCCTGAGCCAATTGCAAAATGCATGTCGCAATACGGAGAAGTAGAATCCGTTACACCTGATACTTGGAGAAACTTCTTCCCGGGTACACCTAACGGCGTTTTTGTAGTGAGGATGCGGGTTGAAAGGCCTATACCCTCCTACTTGGCAATAAAACTCAATACTCACGGAACTACAATTATGCAAACTACACTATGCACCCATGAGGGGCAAACTCCTACGTGCAAGTATTGTAATCAGACAGCTCATCATGGACAACCTTGCGCGGAAGATGCAGAGGAAATTGCATCTCAACCTATTGCCAACTCATCTACGGCAAACCAACCTAAAACAGAGTTTTCAATACCAATGCCTGAACCACAAACGGTGGCCAAATTTGTGGCAGCTGTTCAGAGTATAATGACAACCGCAAAAGAATCATCCAGCACCCCAAAAGCAACTGTAAGCAACATCGGCAACGAATGCAGTAACAATGACGACGGATTTACACTGATCAACAATAAGTACAAGAAGCAAGGGAGAACATCTGATCCCGGACACCAAGCCAGCTTCGACCGGGACGTGAAAAACAAGAGAGAATTAAATGACCCCCCTGACGCTGTTTGCCAACAGACCTTGCGAAAGAAGGTCTCCGCTCGCAATAAAAAGTTGCGCGCACGAGATCCAATTAATTAAGTCTTGTTTGTATTTTTTATTTTTACATGTATTGTAAACGTATAAAAGATCCACGGCTCCGTTAAGCTACCGCTATGAGCCGTGTCAAATAAACGAATCAAAAAAAAAAAAAAAATTATCAAAAGTAGTGAGTAGACAGCAGATGTCGGTCAGAGGACTAGCAACGGCAGTTAAGGAGGAAAAACACGAAATTGGAGAAAATCGGGATATCGTTGTCTAGAAAAATTTTACCGCCGATGATTATTCCGTTAGAGTAGTAGCGAAATGGATCACGAAAATTGGCATCGGTATAGGGTGAAATACTGCCGCCAAGAAGTTCTCAGCACCAGCTAGCAGATAAATAGGAACGACTAGCACCAAGAAGGATAAGAAACCCGGCGAAGGTGGTTGTAAACAGATGTAAATCCTTATGGTCGACACCCCCGGACCGGTTCATGTCTCAACAGGGTGCGATATTTGCAGCAGACCTGAGCAGGTGAGATATATCATGAAGGTTTGACAGCAAGTAAGGAAAAGTAGCTATGGATAAAAACATGACGATTCACATAAAACAAAATAAGCAAGAACACAATCCTTACTAAAGCAGTACTTAACGGTTGCCCCGGATGGATGAGGATTACGAGATACAAGAGGTGTAAGTTTAGTCGGTTGGCTTAACAACTACTACAAACCAATCCGAATCCACCACGAGCCAGCATTCAACGCACAGTGGTCGGGAATGCCAAAAACGTCACTAGAGGCCAAATTATTGAATATATTCATATATTGGAATTGTTCGTAATAATATTTCCCACAACCTGATAAAAATTAAATTAAGGCATGGCTTACTATGATTGAAATAGAAAAATTAACTTTTTTTGCTGACGAGGTAGAAAGTTGGTGTCTTCGACAAAGTTTTAGGAATGCTCATAATGAAGATTTTTGTTGAACAACTTGAGCTTGTAGGACTTAATGTTCTTGATTTTTAAAGCGTTTTCTAAGGCAAACCCCTTAAATTTAGCTATTTAATATAGCTTTTTTCGCTGTGACTTTTCGTGCACACGATGATCCAGACAAATGTTGAGGTATTAACACCACATAATATTGTTGAAGACTGCATGTAAAAATATTGTTGAACACTGCATATAAAAAATTGTAAAGATACTCTTTCGTTTTAGAGTTATTGAAGAATTTTAATTTTTTTACACCAAGTTCAACTGCGTATAAGAGGGAAAGGTGCAAACCAAAATGGACGAGCAGGGACTATTTTCAATGTCCGGACTACGCATAATAAAGGAAAGAAGGTTTTAAGCTCATTTTGTAATGTTTTTACTTGGGTATTTTTACTTACAGTCTTCAACAATAATATGTGGTTTTAATGCCTCCATATTTGTCTAGAGCACGGTTTGCACGAAAAGTTACAGTGGAAAAATTTATATTAAAAAAACTAAATTTGAGGGTTTTGCCATAGAAAACGCTTTACAAATCGATAACATTAAATCCAACAAGTTCAACTAGTTCAACAAAATTCTTTATTACGAGCATTTCTAAAACTTTGTCGAAGACACCAACTTTCTACCACGTCAGTATAAAAAGTTCATTTTTTTAATTTGATCGTAGTAAGCCATGCCTAATTTTAATTTTTATCAGGTTGTGGGGAATATTTTTACGAACAATTCGTCCAAAGATACCCTGTAAATATATTCGATGGTTTGGCCTCTATTGAATTAAGTTCGCGTTGTTGGGGTTTCCGACCACTATGCAGCGGTGTCTTTTGATGACTTCTTCTCGATAACAAACATTTACCCAATTTGTTGAGCAGAGTCGTTTGGTTCACAAGACTAGGTCCAGGCCTCTGAAAAATCTTCAAAGTTTGAGGGTTTCTGTGCGTTTCTTTTAAAATAAACTTCAAAGTTTGAGGGTTTCTGTACGTTTCTTTTAAAATAAACGTTAAAAAATCAAAACTCCCCCCTTGAGAATTGTCTGCGCACGGGCCTGCTTTGTCCTATCCCATCCCAGGAAAAGACAAAATGAGTAACTTTAACCCTTTTAGCCAAGTCACTCCCAACGATTTATTAAACCCCCGTTGAACTGAAACAGTCGGTACGGTTGTCCACGTTTCTTCCTTATTCAAGGTTCAAAATGATCCGTTGATTATATTCTTCATAAAATGAAAATTTTGATTACTGTTTAATTTTGAATCATCTTCTACATTGTACGCTGCATAGTTGACCTGGCCGCTTTAATGGTTGTGTCACATACAATATGTGCCACAAATATTAATATTGACAAGAAAAATTGTAGGCGCACGTCTACAATTTTCCAGGATCCCTACGTGTATTAGCTGTGTATGTATAGACGAGACTAGCCTAGATTAGATTTGAATTACATTTTTGATGCTTTTTCATTCGAAAGGACGCCATTTCGCGAAAAATCAAAATATCGAAAAGATCCTACGTACATCGCTTGCTATTGTCATAAGGAATCAGAAAAACTTAAGTTTTTGGCTCTAGGTCAAAAATTACGAGATATAGTTTTCCGACCGTGGACCCCTTTCCAAAAAACGCGCATGGGTAAAAATTATTTTTTGTGATTGATTATTTATGTTATAAATCGCATTTAACCTGATTTCGATTCATCTCTTTATTGCCCCAAGAAAAATTCCTGAAATATGCCTATTTTTTCGTGCTTTATTATATGTTATTTTCTATTTGATTATATTGTTTTGTTTGCATTACATTTCTATATTCTATTTTCGTGCTTTACATTGGTGTTACCCCTGGAGACTTAAGATCAGTGATCTTGTTATTCGATGATTACTTATTCTGAATTTTCTTACTTTCACAAAGCAATATATTGATTTTTGTAACAGTGTTCTTTTTGTTTCAACTCCTCTCCTTCCGAGATAAGTTGAAACAGTAATGAATGTGATTTGTGACAAGTAACCAATTCTTTCAAATATTTTCAAAACGTTTTCTAAAGTACCAAATGTTACAATTGTGTCAGTTTTATTCGTTCGCACTAAGATAATTCCTTAAAATGTAATGCCTTATTATTATTATTTACAAATTACAATTACAAATGCAAGGATTTCTGCACTGAACCCAACAGTAATAATAGCAAGATAACAGAAAACTAAATGACCTAAAACTAATAAACTGAGAATGTTGATCACTGTTTTTAATTTAAATCTTCATTATTATTTGTAGTTCAGGAGCGTTAAAGTCATTGTAACATTGCCATAAGACTAGAAGTTCATCACCGATGAGAGTTGAAAAAAGGTGTTTCAACTTCCCTAGGTCGAGAAGTAAAGCTTTATCCACAATTTACAATTTATACATTGCAAAGATGAAAAGAATCGTATACAATTCATAAATGTTAACTGTAAGACTACATAATAATGATACTGCCATGATCAAACATCACATAATATCCTAAAAATCGTAAAAAAAAATAATTTTAAGCTTACGCTAAACATAAACCGTCATGTTAAAAAAATGTGAAAAATAACCAAATACATTACAGTTTTGAAATTGCCTTTAAATCGCATTCGAAAATTGTATTTGTTCCTAGGGACAATTAGCACATGCGAGTAGAGTAATACGTCAAAATATTCAATTCGCCTGACAATGTTCGTCTGCCTTTTTTTACTGGGCAGTAGTTTTGGACTGAGTTCTCTCTAGGGCGCACAATTTGACGACTATAGTTTGTATTAAAATAAATAAAAATTAAAAGAGAATGTTTGAAATCCTAACAATGAATCTATCAATTATCTTGAATTTTCATAATTGTTGTTTGTTCAATCTTGTTCTGAATGGCGACTGAGACTCTATATGTGGATCATTTCATACAAGTGGCCTTTGCGGTCAATATAATATCAGGCAATGCTTAGTATCAATGTGAGGTCATAAAACACGTTAGTGAATTGTAGTACCTACCATCAGCTCTATCTTCCAAAACGTATAACACGCTTTGTTACTTTCCCATACTGCACACCCTGACGCAATGCGATTTTGTATGGTTATTTATTTGAAGCCCATAGTTTACTCAGTATATAGGCATGTATTGTAAAATATAGGACTCCACTCCATTTCGATGATTACCAATGACCGATGAAATGTACCTAACTAACAATAATTGCTACTTCATCACACACACACAGTATCGGTGTTGTACATACATATCATCATACCTAGTGATAGGTGACCAACTGGAACCATAAGACGGAACCTGCACCTAAACGTCTCCCTCGTAAATAGCCTCTCAAGATGGTGATCTACATTGAAATTTACAGCGTTCTGTCTGTGGAAACCGCTCGAAGCAACAACTAATAACTACTAATTTAAATTAATTTAGTTGTTTGCTGTGTCGGGTGGAAGGCAATGCTTGTTTGATCGGTTACGTTATAAGTTCATGTTGGAAGGACGCGGAACAAAATGAATTGAGAAGAAATGTCAGCCGTAAGGAAAATGCATGCATCGTATTAAACAAGTTATTCAATATTAGCATAAGAAGAATTTTTATGCTGTATAGAAGTATTGTATGTGCAATTACATTACAGTATTACATTGTACATTGCATAATTACAATAATTTTATGACATTCTACATGTTACGTCAATCATTGAAATTACATCCCCAAAAATAACCGTTGAAGGAATAATACGGTTCAAAGCACACTACACACGTAATTTGTTGCCAAAAATAGTATCATTTCCGCGACAAGCAGAATTAAATTAATCCACTTGTTTTGCTCCGCGGATACGACCCGATGTACACGTGAGAAACTTCGCTCGAATCTTGGTCAAAATTATCTATTTTGGTTTTACCATAATGGCACTGAGAACTGACATACAAGTAAAGTTTGCAACTTGTGTATGAAATAAAACCACAGAGAACAGACTTATAAGCTAGAACACACTTTCCCGAAAAAGCTGTGTAAACATTTAAATGAAAATACGGTCAAAATCACCATCACATACAGGTTTGCATGCGTGAGTCACCATTGTATCCAAGTTTGCACACAAGTCCCGTATAGCGTTTGCTGGCCGATCGAAGCGCCGACCAGTGGCAAGTTGCTACTTGCTGTTGTCATTTCAAAGCGACAGTTTTATCACTGAGAACTGACATACAAGTAAAGTTTGCAACTTGTGTATGAAATAAAACTGTCGCTTTGAAATGACAACAGCAAGTAGCAACTTGCCACTGGCCGGCGCTTCGATCGGCCAGCAAACGCTATACGGGACTTGTGTGCAAACTTGGATACAATGGTGACTCACGCATGCAAACCTGTATGTGATGGTGATTTTGACCGTATTTTCATTTAAATGTTTACACAGCTTTTTCGGGAAAGTGTGTTCTAGCTTATAAGTCTGTTCTCTGTGATAATAGTACCATAAATACTATGTTCTGATCTGATGTTAAATATATTTGATAATCTCATTTATTACAAAACGTTGAAGGCTTCTTATACGGATTTCGAAAATTGCGCGTTTTCTTATTCGGATTCTCCAACTTATGCGTTTTTTTACGGTACTTATGTCCCGTATAGAGGGGCTTGGAAAATTCTTAATTATCACATTTTTGCACTGTTTCTAAAGTTTGGTTGACAAATTTTGACATTCCCTCAATGGGGTCACGATATGTGGTATTTATTAATGTCTGTAAAAGTATAAAGAAAATAAGTCATAACTTTTTGATTCGAGGTTTTAGCCACTCATATGTCATAGTCTAGTTCTCTGTGCAACGACGCAAGGCATCTTCAAAACAAACGATGAATTTCATCGTGGATTGGTACACTGTTTTCGTTTGAGCCAACATTATTATATATACATCGACTGTCTCAAAAAGGAAATGATTGTTCATATGCGTGAAGTGAATTTATTTATAGGACTACCTGCCCCAAACATCAGATCGGTAGTAAAACGACGCACTTTTCATCAACATTTAAATTACCTTTAAGTTAGATAACTCACAATGGGGTGGGGCTCTCACAGTTATTGTTTGTTTTTTATAATTTCATTTAATATGAACTTTCAGTATAGTCTTTATCAAAATTACAATAGAAATTTGTTTTGAATGTCATCCTAAATCGGTGTCGCATTTAAATCGCACTTAAAGAAATTAAACCAAATCGAAATGTATCAAAATTCTCACGACAAGAATTGTTCAAAATTGTTTCATAGTTTCTTGCACAAGACCGTCGGTGTACTAAATTAAATGTCTCGATCTATCAAATTTTATCAGATGTATTCAATGGGTGCAGATTTGTCGGTCATTGGATCTGGTGAAGAAGTTTAAAGTATAGCTGGGGTTCACTAGGAGGCTGATAACAATCTATTATCCTTCTCCAGACAAAACCAGCCTAGAGGCCGTATGCCATCCAGTGGGCTAAAGTTTCTCAACCAAGAATTGATCCACTGGGTTCCTGCTCCCATGTCGTAAGAGGCGACTTAAAACAGGAGTCCTCAAGTCAAGGTGTTTCTCCGTGCCGAGGACTTACCCTTACTGTGTTGAGCGAATCTCTGACCTCCACTTTCATTTGTTTCTTCGCAAATCGTGGGATTCAAATGGTGTCACTATAGACGATTATAAGCTAACGTGTTTGGTATCTTCTAGCTGCTGTACAACAAGTGCTGATGATGAAATGTGTAGTGCTGTGATCGAGTAATTAGAGTAGCACAAACTAATCTTCAGCACAAACGTACAGCAACTATAAATCTATCCCGCCTTGTGCGGGAAGGAAAAGCTTCAATAGCTTTCAGGAAATACGGTTCAGAGCCGTATTTCTTTAAAGGAAAGTTCTATGTTGGAAAGCTGCTTTACCCCGCCTTCGCAGCTTTCAACAAAAATAACATTACAAATCCACGTGAAATGCCTCGTGCATGTATACTTGCGAATAGCGCTATTGACGCATGTCTTATATCCGACCTCACAACTCGCGATATTGGTGCTGTCACGGTCAATATGACTGTTGATAACCTAAACAAGAGCTCCTAGAGCCTCGGTAGGGCACCGAACGCTTTGTGATATCACGGAATCCTTACCGGCACCGCGGCTAGTTCTGGGAGACTTTAACTCGCACGGTACGGTATGGGGCTGTCTTCATGATGATAATAGATCAACATTAATCCAAGATCTTTGCGATAATTTCAACATGACCATCTTAAACACGGGAGAAATGACGCGGATTCCTACACCACCAGCACGCGCAAGCGCGTTGGATTTGTCGCTTTGCTCGACATCGCTACAGTTAGATTGCATGTGGAAGGTGATCCCTGATCCCCACGGTAGCGATCATTTGCCTATCGTGATTTCAATTGCTAACGGTTCAAGACCATCGGAAACAATCAATGTCTCATATGACCTCACACGGAACATTGATTGGAAGAGTTACGCGACCGCGATATCCGTTAAAATCGAATCCACTCAAGAACTTCCTCCGGAGGAAGAGTACAGGTTTTTGGCTGGCTTGATTCTCGACAGTGCAAATCAAGCTCAGACTAAACCAGTACCCAGCGCGAATACCCATGGACGGTCTCCCACCCTGTGGTGGGATAAAGAGTGCTCAGAGCTGTACGCGGAAAAGTCCACTGCATATAAGGCCTTCCGGGAAGACGGGTTACCCGCTAGCTATCAACAGTACGCGTCGTTAGAAAGGCGAATGAAGAGTCTAATGAAAGCCAAAAAACGCAGTTATTGGCGCAGGTTCGTCGAAGGGTTAACGAGAGAAACAGCGATTAGCACTCTTTGGGGTACGGCTCGACGTATGCGTAACCGTAATAGTACCAACGAGAACGTGCAATATTCAAACCGTTGGATATTCGCTTTCGCCAAGAAGATCTGTCCGGACTCTGTCCCGGTACAGAAAACGTGCCGCGCCGCGTCTCCTCACGATACCGCGAACGAAACACCGTTTTCGATGGTGGAGTTCTCACTTGCTCTCTTATCGTGCAACAATAACGCCCCAGGGTTAGACAGAATCAAATTCAACTTGCTGAAGAATCTGCCTGACACTGCAAAAAGGCGCTTGTTGAATTTATTTAACAAGTTTCTTGAGGGTAACAATGTCCCTTATGAATGGAGGCAAGTGAAGGTCATCGCCATCCAAAAACCAGGAAAACCAGCCTCCGACCACAACTCGTATCGGCCGATTGCAATGCTGTCCTGTATTCGGAAGTTATTCGAGAAAATGATCTTGTTTCGCCTCGACAATTGGGTTGAAGCAAATGGCTTACTGTCAGATACACAATTTGGCTTCCGCAAAGGCAAAGGGACGAACGATTGCCTTGCGTTGCTTTCTACAGAAATCCAAATGGCCTATGCTAACAAAGAGCAGATGGCATCAGTCTTCTTGGATATTAAGGGGGCTTTTGACTCAGTTTCTATCAACATTCTGTCAGAGAAGCTGCACCAGCATGGTTTTTCGCCAATTTTAAATAACTTTTTGCTAAACCTGTTGTCTGAAAAGCACATGCACTTTTCGCATGGCGATTTAACAACATCGCGATTTAGCTACATGGGTCTTCCCCAGGGCTCATGTCTAAGTCCCCTGCTCTACAATTTCTACGTGAATGACATTGACGATTGTCTTGCCAATTCATGCACGCTAAGGCAACTTGCAGACGACGGGGTGGTCTCTGTTACAGGGCCCAAAGCTGCCGACTTGCAAGGACCATTACAAAATACCTTGGACAATTTGTCTGCTTGGGCTCTTCAGCTGGGTATTGAGTTCTCCACGGAGAAAACTGAGTTGGTTGTTTTTTCTAGGAAGCGTGAGCCGGCGCAACTCCAGCTTTTATTAATGGGTGCAACGATCAACCAGGTTTTCACATTTAAATATCTCGGGGTCTGGTTCGACTCTAAAGGTACCTGGGGATGTCACATTAGGTATCTGAAACAGAAATGCCAACAAAGGATCAATTTTCTCCGAACAATAACTGGAACATGGTGGGGTGCTCACCCAGGAGACCTGATCAGGTTGTACCAAACAACGATATTGTCGGTGATGGAGTACGGGTGTTTCTGTTTCCGCTCCGCTGCGAACATACACTTCATCAAACTGGAGAGAATCCAGTATCGTTGCTTGCGCATTGCCTTGGGTTGCATGCACTCGACCCATACGATGAGTCTCGAAGTGCTGGCGGGCGTTCTTCCGCTAAAAAATCGATTTTGGGAACTCTCATATCGATTGCTCATCCGATGCGACATTCTGAACCCGTTGGTAATTCAAAAATTTCGAGAGGCTCGTCGAGCTTAATTCTCAAACCCGTTTTATGTCCTTGTACTTCGACTACATGGCACAGAGCATCAATCCTTCTTCGTATACTCTCAACCGTGTTCGTTTCCTAGATACTTCTGATTCTACTGTATTCTTCGACACATCCATGAAGGAAGAGATTCGTGGAATCCCGGACCATATACGCCCGCAGGTGATCCCCAATATATTTTATAATAAATTCCGAGAAGTCGACTGCGACAAAATGTTTTACACTGACGGATCAAATCTCGATGGGTCCACTGGCTTCGGTATCTTCAACAATACTATCACCGCTTCATTCAAGCTTAATGATCCCGCTTCAGTTTACGTCGCAGAGTTAGCTGCAATTCAGTACACCCTTGGGATCATCGACACTCTGCCCACAGATCACTACTTCATCGTTTCGGACAGCCTCAGCTCTATCGAGGCTCTTCGTGCGGTGAAGCCTAAAAAGCAACTCCCGTATTTTCTGGGGATGATACAGGAGTCCTTGTGTACGTTATCTGAAAAATCTTATCAGATTACCTTTGTTTAGGTCCCCTCTCATTGTTCTATCCCGGGCAATGAAAAGCCCGACTCATTAGCAAAGGCGGGCGCATTAAATGGTGACATATACGAAAGACCAATCTGCTTCAACGATTTTTTTAGTATTTGTCGTCAGAGGACGCTCAACAGTTGGCAAACCTCGTGGAGCAACGGGGAACTTGGACGATGGCTACATTCGATTATCCCAAAGGTATCAACGAAGCCTTGGTTCGGGGGAATGGATGTGGGTCGGGATTTTATTCGCGTAATGTCCCGACTTATGTCCAATCACTACACATTGGATGCGCATTTGCGGTGTATTGGGCTTGCGGAGAGTAGTCTGTGCGCTTGTGACGAGGGCTATCACGACATCGAACACGTTGTCTGGGTATGCGCCGGGTATTGTGACGCCAGGTCTCAGTTAAAGGAATCCCTTCGGGCCCGAGGTAGACCACCCAATGTACCAGTCCGAGATATGCTGGCAACTCGTGATTTCCCCTATATGTCCCTTATTTATACCTTCATAAAAACGATAAATATCCCAATTTAGCCCCTCTCTTTTTATTTCTCGTTTTTAGAGTTTCCTCCTGCCTTGTGGAACCGATCAGCTCCAGAGTGCCACTATGTAACCGCCGTCGCCCTTACCACTACGCCTGCATAGAAGGAAACTGAAGCGAGAGCGACTCGAGGTCCGATGACTTTTGAAGGATTCCCCGCGGGTCCGAAGAATACCATCCGCCAATCCGGTACTCGACGACTTACTAGACTGAGGCGCAAATTTGTTTCGCTGATCCCCCTCCCCCCCCCCCCCCTTCGAGCGAAAGTTGCAAGTTTTGCTCTTCTTTCTCTGTCTCTCCCCTGTCCTTGATACAACTGCTGCTACACTGATGCGGAAATAAGCCACCCTCTGAATATCTTGACCAAGCATAAGTTTTAGTTAAAAAATTCAAATTAGTCTTCTGTATTCCTAGTTTTAAGATAGCTATAATTTTTACTCTTTATTGAAACTCTTGTCCTCCATCTTGTTCCTAGTTTTAAGATATCCAAAATGTAAAAACATAAGCATTTGGCACCGCCAAGCTAACGCATTTGTGCCTATCAAATAAACGAAATGAATAAAAAAAAAACCTAAACAAGAAATACGTTTATTGTACAGCATATTTGCCGTACAATAAACTCAGTGCGGTAAAATATCAATTTCAAACGAAAATATTCGTTTTAATTGAAGCAGCAAGTCTTTCACTGTAAGCATACCACCACTATATCAGTTGAGTTTTGCTGCCGTCTTCGTTTGAGTCACTCAGAGTTCACTGACAATTGAATAACAGGTTTGGGCCATTTGACGTTTTTGCCTATTTAGTTTCTATTGAAAACCTACCTCACATTAGCACGGTCTCAGCTAATGGAAGTGAACCATTCCAATGAACCACTCACAAATGAATATGAATGAACACTCACTAACATGAAAATAACTCCGACCAAAATAATAAATACATATAGGGTAAAGGCTATGTAAGACGAGACAACTCAAGACGGATGCGAGTAGGAACATTTTTTCTCTGTATGAGTGAGGTTGTCATTTTTTTCGATGAAGCTGATAAATCAGGAGGATATGAAAAAAAGAATAATCAAATGACGTAGTGGGATTTACTGTTAATATAAGTTTTGTTTTGGTTTGGTAATAATTATTTTTTATCAGTAGTTTCGAGATAAAAAGGAAAAACCCGGCTTTTTCTCTCTTTTCATCGTGCGCCAAAGAATCGGGATGCTTGTCCAGATGATTATGTTCACTACCAGGGGCCCGGTGGCCATGCTTCATTTTACAAGTATAAAACAAATACACTCAAAAATGACAAATGTTCCGAACCTTTCTTTCTCCTCATCTTGGAGCAGTTGTCTGTATTTTAAGTTTTCTTATCTTGTAGCCTGCTGAATAATTGTTGACAGATGACTGTATGCAGCTAGCGAGGTTGGCAGTGCAGCCAATTTCTTTGTCATATTTAGATATGTTGCTATAATACACATAATAATGGCCGTTTTATTAACTCTCATTTCTTTAAAATGTATCTGAAACTAATTAATCAGCCTATTCGTCAGAATCAATTTGCCACCAAATTTTATATAGAGATGGACGTACTACCAAAATACAGAAATATACAGAAATCGTATTACTAGTTGCCTTGTCTTGTCTTAGGAGTAAACAGTCGAACTCGTTAAAGGTCCAAGATGATAGATAACAGAAATCGATGGTTAAAGTCATTTTAAACGAAGGCGCAGTTGGTTGTGTGGTAAGCGTGACAACCACCCATCCCAGTTAGTCTAGGTTCAATCCCAGCCGAGGTCGTCGAGATTTTTCTGAGGTAAATATTCTCCCTCGGAAGGGATGTAAGGCCGTTGGTTTCCGGTCCATGCGTTGATGGGTCGATATCTAATTACTAACAAATATCCTCCTCCGGTGATACTTGTGGAGTGCGCAGTAGTATATACGGCCTCTAGCAAAAGCAAAGTATCGGACGAACGTTCCTTCTGCGATCTACGTTCGGGCCTGGTCGATGCGTGTTTTGATCAATAAACACTTTAGGATTACCAGGAGTTGCACATTGAAAAATGTTTCCCCTGATCCCAAGCATAATTCCCTTACAACTTCAGCTAGTCCAGATCGATAACGGAGTGGCAGCCTGGGGTGGTGGCACAAGGTCAAGCTCAAGCTCAACCTCAATGGTTAAAGTCATTTTAAAATCAGAGATGAGGGCAACATGGAGGTAAGGCCATTTTGAAATCCAAGATGACGGACTTTGGTTACTAAGAAACAGTTAAAACAACTATCAATATGGGTATCATTGAAAGTAGTCATAAAACACCGGAATTTATGAATTTAGGCCATCATGAAAACAAAGTTGGCGGTTTCCGGTAACCACTAAAGCGAAAACCATAATCAATATATATATATATATATATATATATATATATATATATATATATATATATATATATATATATATATATATATATATATATATATATATATATATATATATATATATATATATATATATATATATATATATATATATATATATATATATATATATATATATATATATATATATATATATATATATATGGGTCATTCCACGCGAAGTGATCAAAAAAAGATGCAAACTTGAAATCGACCTTCACGGATTTGAACAAAATTTGGAGGAATTGTTCATCTAGGGCCAATATATAAAAACCCAAATTTTTGTGTCAATTGAACCACCCCTCGGGTCATGGGAGCACCCCCCGTTTTGGCAAATTGCCAAAACCCTTGATTTTCTTTTGATCATATCTCCGGTTCTATTTAATCTAGAATCAAACCACAAGATGGCTTTTGAAGAAAATTGTTCAAGGAGACTATAAAAAATATTATTTTTTGCCGACAGTGTTGCCAACTATGCAATTTTTTCAGTTAAATATTAAAAGTTAATTTTTCTCAAAATACGTATATTTTAATTTTGAAAATTTTAATGCCATCGCGTTCCTCAGACATTTTTACATAAAAAACACTTATCATCCCAATATAATATGAGCGCATCCTGAGATATACCGTTTTGAAGGGAAAAACTCCGATTTTCTCATATAAAAATCCATTTTTATTGGCCAAAATTGAGAAAATCTTCAAACTGTCATAAAAATCGACCCTGATCTGCTAGAAGCAAACCAAATACGTAGTTTTTCATCATTTCTCGTCTACTTCACGAAAAATTATGTTTGAACTCAGAATACTCAAGTTGGTTTTTTAGTGTTGTGCGCTTGCAATTTTATATGGGAAATTGCGGTTTTTTCTCTTCAAAACGGTGTATCTCAGGATGCGCTCATATTATATTGAGATGATAAGTGTTTTTTATGTAAAAATGTCGGAGGAACGCGATGGCATTAAAATTTTCAAAATTAAAATATACGTATTTTGAGAAAAATTAACTTTTAATATTTAACTGATAAAATTGCATACTTGGCAACACTGTCGGCAAAAAGTAATATTTTTTATAGACTCCTTGAACAATTTTCTTCAAAAGCCATCCTGTGGTTTGATTCTAGAGTAAATAGAACCGGAGATATGATCAAAAGAAAATCAAGGGTTTTGACAATTTGCCAAAACGGGGGGTGCTCCCATGACCCGAGGGGCGGTTCAATTGTCACAAAAATTTGGGTTTTTATATGTTGGCCCTAGATGAACAATTCCTCTAAATTTTGTTCAAATCCGTGGAGGTCGATTACACGTGCCTTGATCACTTCGCATGGAATGACCCATATATCGCTTTTGCAAGACTGGTCAGTAGATAACGGAAACTGATGATTGAGGACATTTTGCAATCAATCCAATATAGTGACTTTTGGTTACTTCAAATCGATAAACCCACCATCGATACGACCTGTTTATAGCATTCATGTCGAGCAAAATCTTTTCGAATTCTTCCTGATAGAGAACATCTCCTGTGTGCAGACTGTGCTCGTGTCTGCAGACTGTGCTCGTAATGTGTTCCTATAGAACCAGTGCGGAAGGCTGTTATGCTGGCCAAATTTGCTAGGAACATGAAGTATGTGATAAAAATGTTGAATTGATTAGTACCAGATCAATTTTGGCGAAATGTGTGTTAATAAAACGGTCATTATTATGTGTATTATAGCAACATATCTATACATCTGTCATCTGGCACAAGAAAGGCAAGATAACCAAAAAAACGAAGCCAGTTGTCTCTTCTTGTCTCAGGCTTTCCCGGATCTCATTTGACTGGTGCTCACTGGGAAAATTGAAAGCGGATCTATTCATTTGACAGGATCAAACGAAGGAGGTTGACTATGAATTGCGACTCATTTGAAAGCGACGGTGAGTGAAGAGCCATGAACCGAGCTTCAGATCAACAGCATCTGATGCATTAAATGAATATGAATGCTACCGTAGACGACTGATTGACTGCGTTCATTCAGTTTCGATCGAATGAAATGAAATTTTACTGCACTGCAATAAACCATCACTTTATGACAATTTCCAAAGGGTTTTATCGCATAATTCTACGGGATAATGCTGTTATTGTTAACGTTCTTATCTGATAAGCGGTAATAAGATTGACGCGCTCTTCTCACACAAACCATCAGGCAGTGCCTTAACATGTAATGAAAATTGCGTTATTCGGATGGCGGGAACTTATCATTGGAAGGAGATTCTCTGCCCCTATTGATTGCGCATAAATATCTCTGTTTATGGCTTCACTCCTTTTGGCCCTTCATACAGTGGTAATGTGAATGTCGTTTGATAACATGATTTTATCCTTGCTGTTAAAAGCATCTGCAGCCAACGGAGTATTGCGTGCACTGTTCTTATATCATCATATCATCATGTGGCAAAAATGGGTTTCCCCTCATAATCGGTGGTGATGCAAATGCCCACCACTTAATGTGGGGGAGGGTCAGACATGAGAGACGCCGAATTGTTGGAATACTTAAGTAGTACAAATGTGCATATAAGTTATTGTAGGAAATTTCCCAACATTTGCACAAGCTGGCAGAGAAGAGGAGTTAGATGTAATTCTCTGCTCTGACGGCATTAAGATTTGTTGGCAACCTGGCTCGTATCAAACGAGCTCGAACCGTCGTTATCTGATCATAAGTATATCGTCTTAGACATCGTCGCGTATCGTAATCCCAAATCTAGGAACTGGGACCTCTACGAAGAAGGCTTGGCTACTTGTTTTCATGGGTATCTTCTGACGATTGAGTCTCCACGTGAGTTGGATGAGGTCGTGGGTAAAACAAACTCACTCATAGTAGCAGCATACCAAGAGGCTTGTGCGCTTCTAGAGGAACACCTTGGTGGAGTTTGTTCGACTCAAAAAAAGATGGGTGGGTAATGTCTGCGACATAACCGCAGAGATGTAGAATACATAAGGAACACGTTCTTCAAATATGTTGATACTCATTGGAATTTTCGGACAAAAGGTGATTTGGGCGAGGAATATTTCAAATTATTCTTTACAAAAATGATGGTGGTCCTAAAAAGGACCGGTTTTGTTGGCGTTGTTGGCCTTGGTGAGGGAGATGGCTAACGATGAAATTAATTGTTAGCATGAGGAAGTCGCGTAGTACTGGCCAATGGAAGAACAGATAATAATTGATTCCTGAAAATCATTTTTTCTTTATTCATGTAAATTATACATACTTACAAATCTAATAGAAGATTCCTGGTCATATTTCTGAATCATTAGTGCGAACATTGTGTAATTTGGTGAAGTACAATGAAAGTTACAAACTTTCCAAACTCGACCTTCTGTTCCTTCAGAAATATTGAAATGGGGTGTCTATATTAAACCGGTAGTCGTGGTCACAATAAAAAAAGATGGGTGGGTAATGTCTGTCACATAACCGGAGCGTCGTGATTTCAATTCGAGACGTTAATTTAAATCTAATAATATTCAACAGAATCACGTTTGAATGGGAAATTTTCAAATAATTCTCTATGGTAATAATGGTGGTTCTGAAAAGAACCTTTGGTATCGGCGTTGGTGTTGATGGTGATGCGCTGGATCGTTGGATATTTTTGGCATGATAGTTACGTGCCTGGCGAACTGTTTTGTAGGCTCGAACAAAACGACAAGACTGGCTTCTTCGGGTACCATTACGGCTGAACTTTATAAGCTTAGCTCGACTTTGAAATCCTGCACAATCTCACGAATCAGACACTGGTAGGGCCATTTTGTTTGCTACTAGCACGGAGCTGCACAAAAAAATTATTTAATGCAGTTAGTTCACAGAGGCTGCTAAAAAGCTCGAATAGAAGCATGCGACTTCAACATTTCTCTTAAACACATGCAACAACACATTCGTTTTGGTAATACTGATAATAACAGTAGAAAGGAATGGAAAAACAGTGCACGAAACGAGCGAGAGGATAATTTAATTTTTTGTTCCGTGTGCAAGCTGCTTCTTTCCACACAACGTATTATGTTGATTGTTGAAAATTTGTTACACACCTTAAAATGAAAGTTTCAGTTTAACTCTCACTAGAACACAATTGATTGGTCCTGAAAAGAACCGTTGCTTTTATTATAATTTACGCCCACTCCCAGCGGACACTGTGAGCCAGTTTGATTTCTTTTGCGAGAAAGTTACGTACTTGGCGCACTATTTTGTATCCTCAAACAAACCGACCAAGTAGGCATCACTGGCTTCATTACGGCTGAGTTTTGTAAGCGTAGCTCGACTTTGAAGTAATACACAACCTTACGAACCAGACGCTGGAATGTTAGCCAGCGGATTAGTTTCTTTGTTGCCCTTTATTTGGGGCGAAATACTGGCATGGCGACAGTTCCTGATCGGTAATTGGTTGCGATGGGCCACCAGTAGCTGGGGCACTTTTGCGGACCGTCATCATTGCCAACTGCTTTCCTCCGGTGGACTGGCTGCTTGCTAGCGCTTGAACGAATACGAATGATGAGAAAAACCGACCGACCAATATTCATATATGAAAACACGAGAAAGCACTACTATCACTCTCTCGCTCGTTTTCGTGCCATTCCTGTGCCTTTCCTTATCGTTCGGCTACCAATACTAGCATAACCAAAACGAATATTCTGTCTTTCCATCGCCTTCAATCTAGTGGCCAGTGCTAGCAAACTTGTATGTTCAGTTTTTCAATAACAACATTCCAACAATATTTTCAAAGAATGTTGCAGATTTGAAAAGAAGGAAGGAAAAGATTTTCACAAATTTAAATTCTTTTGTGTTATTTGTTAGCGCTGATAAAGGATATTTAGTTTGCTACTAGCAAGGAGCTGCACAAACAAATCGATTTATGTAGTTAATCAACGGAAGCTGCCAAATAGTTCAATAAAATAATTCAAATTGTAATAGCGACATGCAATTGTGGCAACACTGGCCATGGGATGGCGGGAGAATACGCACATTCGTTTTCGTTATGATGGTATTAGCAGCAGAAAGGAATGGAAATGCAGTGCACGAAAACGAGCGAGAGAGGATAATTTAAATTCTCTTTCTTTCTTTCCACACATCGTATTTCTTATATAGCTTTCTGAAAATTATTTGTTATACACCATAAAATGTAAATTTCAGTTTAACACTTATTAGAACACAATTAATTGGTCCTGTAAAGAACCGTTTATTGTTTTATTGCGGGAGCATAATTCAGATGCACTCCCCGCGGACACGGTGAGCCAGTTTAACTCTTATTAGAACACAGATTAGTTTCTCTGTTGCCCTTTAGTTGGGGCGAAATTCTTGCAGGGCGACAGTTCCTGATCGGGTTGTGATGAGTCACCAGTAGCTGGGGCACTTTTTCCGACCGTCGTCATCGCCAACTGCTTTCCTTCGGTGGACTGGCTGCTTGCTAGTGCTTGAACTTGAACGAATACGAATGATGAGAAAAACCGACCGACAGATATTTTTATAATCGCGCTAATATGCACTACTATCGCTTTCTCGCTCGTTCTCGTGCCGTGCATGAGCCTTTCCTTTCCGTCCGGCTTCTAATGGCCTAACCAAAGGAATATGCCGTCTTTCCCCCACCAACTGCTCTCGTCAAGCAACCCAATGCGAATAATCATAGGAACAAACATGTAGTGGACCTATATATAAACTTTTCATTATTTTATTGTTCGGTTGGTCTACCAAAGTGACGGCTGTGTGCGGGATGGGCTGAAAATTTTCACTTTT
The DNA here is from genome assembly GCF_030247195.1 of Topomyia yanbarensis. Lineage (NCBI taxonomy): Eukaryota > Metazoa > Arthropoda > Insecta > Diptera > Culicidae > Topomyia > Topomyia yanbarensis. Next base: position 343,203,702 of record NC_080671.1, read on the forward strand.
CCGAGTCGTTTTCGAAAGATTTTTCAAAATACATTTTTTTGTTATTAGTGCATGTTATACATAGTTCAAATTTTAATACAGCATAGAGGAACATATTTTCAACAAATTGGCCTAAAAATCAAATCATTCTGTTAAGTATGATAAAAGTTATTAACGTTCAAAATCTGACGCGGCGCCGCAGCCGATATTTTGAAACGGGACCCCTATATTGAAAGCTTAAATGTATTCTACATTAAAAGTTGTGTTGAAATGTTTGGAATCGCAGACGCAAGGACGGGTTGGAGGTATTTGAGTTGGCTCGCAAAGCATACAGAAATACACTTCGATTCTCTGAGCGAAGTAGTTGGAAAAGTTTCTGCACCTATGTCTCAAATCTCAACTTTCGAAATCCAAAGAATTTCATGTCAGTTCAATTATAACTGCTAATGGTGAATACTCGTGTGACGAAGATGAAGTACTCAACTATCTTTTTAACACACACTTTCCAGGCTGTACGAAACCATCCCTGACGACTGCTCCTGAGTTCTTTACAGGTAGTTCTGATTCTTGGGCATTTGCTCGTAGAATTATGACAACCGAATCGATCAAATGGGCGATTGAAAGTTTTGCTCCGTATAAGTCTCCGGGAAAAAATGGAATCATTCCAATTCTACTACAAAGAGGATATGAACACTTCAAGCATATTTTGAAAAAAGTTCATAGTTGTAGTCTTGCAACAGGATACATTCCATTAGCGTGGCCGGATATCAAATCATTGCTAGAAGTGACCGCGTTACTTATCGGGAGGCTACGAGCTTTCAACCGATCAGTCTGACATCTTCCTTCTCAAATCAGTGGAACGTTTATTCGACCACTACTTTCGAGATGTTAGCTTGGGTGAACACCCGCTGCATGCAATGCAACATGCATTCCAGGGGGGTTACACAATGTTACCTACAACATTGCAAAAGCAAACAAGTTTAAGAGTTTTTTGTCGAGATTGAAGGTGCTTTTGACAATGTGTCATTCGAATTCATTTATTCGAATTCAGTACGAGGTCATGGAGTACCTTCATACATCACAAACTGGATACACGCAATGCTTAGCAACCGACATTTGTGGTCATTGTTAAGACAAGTAGGGATAATGAAGCTGAGTGTCTCCGGATGTCCTCAAGGTGGTGTGCTGTCACAACTTTTATGGAACCTTGTGGCCGATGGCTTGTTGAGGAAAATTAATGGTCTTTAGTTTTCGACATATGGTTTCGCCGATGATTATCATATCATGATCACCGGTATCTGCATTAACACACTTTTTGATTTGATGCAACAAGCCTTATGTGTCGTTGAGCAATGGTGTCTTCATATTGGACTATTAGTTATTCTAAACATAACAACAATGGTGCTTTCCATGGAACGAAGGATTACAACTGGAGCTCGTTTTTGACTTTGCAGTTCTTTGACTCTGAATTTATTGTTGCAGATCAAGTTGAGTGCATTGGGATAGTTCCTGACCTTAAACTTAATTGAACAGCGCTCATCGATTTCAGAATCAAGAAAGCTTGCATGGCTTTCGGCCAATGTAGACGGGCTTTCGACAAATCTTGGGGACTCAAACCCAAATACATTCAGTGGATCTACACAACAATTGTCAGACCAATACTGGCATACGGCTGCCTTGTTTAGTGGTAGAGGGGAGAAGTCATGACAATCCAATCAAAGTTAAACCATCTTCAGATGATGGTCTTGATGGCGATGACTTGTGCGTTCTCGACAACACCTACTGCTGCTCTAGAGACACTCTTGAACATAAAACCGCTACATGTGTTTCTAAAACAAGAAGCACTATCTTGTGCATACAGTCTTAAGGTTACTGGACTCTGGAACAGTAACCCAATAGATCGTGCAACTAGCCACACAAGACTGTGGACCCAAATGGTTACTTGGGATGAGTATATACTTGCTCTCAGTGACCTTACACTCACATGTACTTTTCCTTTTAAAACTTTCAATGTGAGGAAGAGGAATTCTCTTCGCGAGGAATGGCTGTTTGGCTGGATGGAACGATAACTTGAAGAATACGTAGTTTGTTATATACTGACGGTTCGTGAAATAAGAATAAAACAATCTCGCTTGGTAGATACTGCACCGTATTCCAAGCAGAAATCTTCGCAATGCTGTGTGGCGTACAATCGGCACTTCAACAAGGAATTTGCGGTAAAAGAATCTATTTTTGCTCTGACAAACAGGCTGCCCTTAAAGCACTTAGGTCGGCATATTCGAGATCGAAATTGGTAATCGCATGTCAAACTCAAGTCGAAGAACTTTGCATTTTAAATGCTATCTACCTTCTATGGGTCATTCCGGTATTACTGGAAATGCATTGGCGGACGAATTGGCTAGAGCGGGCGCTGCGCCTGACTTCGTTGGCCCGGAACCAGATCTACCGCTGTCGATAAGTTGGATAAAGCACAAGATTCGCTCTTGGGCTGCATCCAAACGTGCCAGCCATTGGCGTAGCTTGTAAACTTGCGTTCCAACAAAAACTATATTGCCGGATGGGAGTCCGAAAATGTCAAAGAATTTGCTGCATTTTTCCAAGCACAATTGCAGTATTCTAGCCAGGGCACTGACTGGACATTGAAAACTCAATTATCACATGGCTACTATTCAGCGTACAGAGTATTATTCGTGGGATCTTTGTAAATCCGATACTTCATATCATTTGATATGTAACTGCCCTGCAGTAATGAAACTGCGTATCCGAATTTTTGGATATCCATACATAGATGGACCTATGGACAGAGAGCTGAAACTCAAGGATATGCTATTGTTCCTAATTCATCTTTAAGCTCTAGTTTAAGTCGTATTTGAATGACAATCTTTGGGGGTGTAATCGTTTTGCTATCTCAATAACCCCTCGGGTGTGTTGATATATCCACTCACTGTTTAAATAAAAATTCCAAATCCCTCCGGGGTTGGAAGCTTTCCTCCTGCTATTACAGCACCTGCAGATCGTTCAGAATCTTATCTCGCACTTCATGATTCCCCTGTGTGCAGATTGCCAGCATAATCTAAAGGTAGGCATAGACACACGAAAAGTGCTGTACCAACAGGAAAAATTATTTGAATCTATAACTACGCAAACGGACTGCAACTTACAAATAGCAGCCGACATAAAAAAGTTCAATTCAATTGTTGACTTATTCGAAAATGTTGAGCTGCAGCTTAAAGAATCAGTGGCGAATGTGAACATAAACACATCGTCGCAAGTGGCAAATGCTGTATCGGCACTATCGCAGGCCATTGACAGTAATTCTTTTAATAAGGCCGATGAGCTGGTCACGCTGAAAAACCATATCACATCACTATTCAACATATCTATGGGATCCACAAAAAAACACATTGAAGAGTATGTAAATGATCTCACTGCCGATTTGACCAGAGAATTGAAAAAAATCTGCAGCGAAGTTCAGAACTTGAGCACCCTTACCATAGATATGGCAGCTCATTGTAATGAACACTACCTGAGTGAATCGCGTCCTACACGTGAAGTTTTAGACGAAGTGAAAATTATAACAAATTCAGTTGGCAGTGACATTCTCAAAGAAGTACAATCTCTTGCCGGCTCAATTAACACTTTGGATAGCAGTATACGCGATGCTTGTTTGCCACCAGCGGGCCCCAGCTTGATGGACGAATTAAATGCCCAATCAACAAAATCGGGTGACTCAGGTCACCGTTCCACTGCCGAAGCCACTGAAGGGTGGCGCTTTTTGGGTTCGAAGAAAGTGTGGCGCTCTGACTGGACGGAGTACGACACACGTAATCAGCATAGAATTCAACAGCAAAAGATGAAAGATAGGGCGATGGCACGAAGAAAAGCTAATAAAAAGCAGTTGCATCGGGTAATAAATGATCGCAATAAAAACAGACACCAACGTAACCGTAATACTAATGAGACAAATAAACATCAGATATCCAGAAGCAGTTATTATAACTATAACCTCAATGACAACAATAATAGCAACAACAATAGCAATAATAATCGTAACAACAATCGAAACAACAATAGCAGCAATAATCGCAACAACAACAACAATACGCAATGCGGTCGTCCAACAGCTGGCAACTCTCTTCCCCGGGATAAGGATCTACTTGCGGCGGCAAGGGTGCAATTCTCTAGGCCTCCGTTTGAAAATCAGCGTGGTATCAGGTTTCAACGTGGTGAAACACTGAATCCATACCCGGTTGTACATCAATTTAACTCAACTTTCGCACCAGATAGGTTTGTAACCCCTGTCCTGACGAATTCCTTTTCTCAGCGCTGTTCAGCTTGTTCCTGTGAGCATTCGTGTTTTCGTCCAACCTAACGCACTCTTCAGAGGCAGACCATGACGAACCGGTTACGGATGAAAACGGATCAATAGTTTTGCATGATATTTCTAAGTATGACAAATTGCCATTAACTTTATCAGAAACGCTTTCAGAAATTTTGATATATTGTCAAAATTTTAATCGTATGCAGAGCGCATCTAAAATGAGCAAAATCTATAGTAATGTATTGAGCTCCTCTTATTCTGTTATTTTAGGCACTGAAACAAGTTGGAACGATAGCATAAAAAGTGAGGAAATTTTTGGTAGTGGCTTTAACGTATTCAGAGACGACCGAAATCTTTTAGTATCTCAAAAGAAGTCTGGTGGAGGAGTTCTTATAGGCGTTTCGGCTCAATTTAATTCTGAAATTCTTCCCACAGTGAAGTTTAAAGAATTTGAACATGTGTGGGTTAAAGCGAACATTTCAGGTGAAATACATGTTTTTGCCTCTGTATATTTCCCACCAGAGCATGCTAATATATCATCGTATGAAGCCTTTTTCAAAATTGCTGAACAAATTTTATTTGAACTTCCGGTCGAGGTCAAAGTTCACATTTACGGAGACTTTAACCAGCGCAATGCCGATTTTATTCCGGATTCTGAAAATGAAAATATTCTAATCCCAGTCGTAGGAGAAAACGAAACATTGAATTTCATCTTTGACAAAACTGCTAGCATAGGATTAAATCAAATTAATCATGTAAAAAATCAACAGAATTGCTATCTTGACCTTTTATTTACAAACACTCAGGATGATTTCTGTGTATCTGAATCTTTGGCTCCTTTGTGGAAAAATGAAGCTTTTCATACTGCTATTGAATTTTCTTTGTTCATCCATAAAAATCAAGAACCCAACGTCTATGACTTTGAGGAAGTCTTTGAATACCATAAAGCTAATTATGACAATATCAGACGGAAGGTAGGTAATGTCGACTGGCAAAATACTCTTAGGAATGAAGCGAATATTGAAACCGCCCTGGACGTATTTTACAAAATAATTTTCGAAATTATTCATGAAGAGGTGCCCATTAAGAAGAAAAGACGACACGGTAGCTCGAAGCATCCTATTTGGTACAATAGGCAAATTAAAAATCTGAAAAATAGGAAACAAAAAGCCCACAAGCTATACAAGAAAAATCAAAATAACGAGCACTTGAAACAATATCTCGACATTTGCGATAAACTAAATATTGCCATAGATTCTGCACTTGCGGATTACAACTCCAAAACTGAACAGCAGATTAAATCCAGTCCAAAGAATTTTTTTAACTACGTCAAAACTAAATTAAAATCAGATAATTTCCCATCAACAATGCACTTGGATGACAACGTACATAATAGCCCGAAAGAAATCTGCAACCTATTTGCAACATTCTTCCAAGAAATATATACAACTTTTTCTGAACAAGACCGCGATCGCGATTATTTTGCTTTTCTTCCAGATTTTCCTATGGATATTGGCGTCAGTCATGTCATAGTGGAGGACATTTTCAATGCTCTAAACCATTTGGATTCATCAAAAGGTGCTGGCCCTGATGGAATTCCACCATTATTTATGAAAAACCTAGCAACCGAGCTTACAACTCCATTGTTCTGGCTCTTTAATATGTCTTTACAATCTGGAGAGTTTCCCAAAACATGGAAGAGTTCTTTCTTAGTACCTATATATAAATCTGGGAAAAAATCTGACGTTCGCAATTATCGTGGAATAGCCATAATCTCCAGCATTCCGAAACTTTTTGAATCAATCATTAACGAAAAAATATTTCTTCAAATAAAAAACAGAATTACTAACCTCCAACATGGCTTCTTCAAAGGTCGTTCGACCTCAACAAATTTACTAGAATTTATTAACTATTCACTGATTGCAATGGACAATGGAAACTACGTGGAAGCACTTTACACAGACTTTAGTAAAGCATTTGATCGAATCGACATCCCAATGTTACTTTATAAATTAAAAAAGATGGGAATTGAGCCTGAGCTGCGTACGTGGTTAGAATCATATCTATCCAACCGCCAGCAAATAATCAAATTCAAAGGAAAGCAATCTAATCCAATTGAAGTCACCTCAGGAGTTCCACAAGGCTCTCATTTAGGACCTCTATTGTTTATTTTATATGTGAACGATATTTCCTTCCTTCTCAAAAAACTGAAAGTACTAATCTATGCCGATGACATGAAACTTTACTTGGAGATAAGAAATGCCGAGGATATTGATACATTCCAAAACGAAATTCTAGTTTTCCACACGTGGTGTCAAAAAAGCCTCCTACAGCTAAACGTGAAAAAATGCAATTCAATCACTTTTAGTCGAAAACGACAAACATCGAATGTTGTGATTACCTTAGGAAGACAGACTGTAGCAAAATGTGAAAGAATTAGGGATTTAGGCGTTATATTAGATTCCAAGTTAAATTTTATTGATCATTATAACACAATTATTCACAAAGCTAACAACATGCTCAGTTTTATAAAACGCTTTAGTTATCATTTTGTAGATCCGTATACAATCAAAACATTATATATTGCTTATGTTAGGTCGATATTGGAATATTGCAGCATCGTTTGGTGCCCTTTTTCAAGCACACATGAAGAAAGAATAGAATCTGTACAAAAACAATTCATATTATTTGCCCTTCGTAAACTAGGTTGGATAGCATTTCCTTTGCCATCTTATGAAGCACGCTGCATGCTTATCAATATACAAACATTGAAGGAACGTCGTGAATTTGCAATGCTTTCGTTCATTAATAATATCGTCTCGCATCGTATTGATTCAGCCGAAATTTTATCCAAATTGAACTTTTATGCACCTTCTCGACAACTACGAAACCGAAGCATATTCTCAATAACTCCATATCGCACAAATTATGCAAAATATGGCCCTATAAATCGAATGATGGCTGTTTATAACCGCTATTGCGAATCAATTGATTTTACAATGTCCAAACTAAAACTCACACAATATTTTATACATAAAAGAAATTCTAACGCATAAGAAAATGATTCTGTAAAAGCTGAAATTGTTTTATTTATAATAAAATTACGTATATATATATATTTTAGTAAATAAGAAAAATGTAAACATTACTGTAACTATACCAGTCTACATCGATTGACGAAATAAAAAAAATCCTTCCGGGGGTGCAGTATTCTGTTTTAATAGTTCTGTGTCGTTGTTTTCCATAGCACTTCCCCAATCTCCCATCAGGGAAATGATGAAAAGAAAAATTGGCGAGGCACAAATCTCCGATCAACATGGGGAACGCACTATTGGGTAACTAGACCGAAAAGCTGGACAAAATTATTTTCTGCTGTTCTATTTGTTATTTTTCAATTATAATTCAAGAGAAGCTTAAACATTTGATGTTGAGCACATTTTTCATAAAAACTCCTAACAGTGTGAAATTTGTTTTCTTCTAATATTTTTTCAAAAACTTAACCTAGATGAAACCATTGTGATTGGTGGATATAGTAACATTTGTAGGACGATTTTCTAACGTATTTTATTATATTTGTTTTGGTATTAAAGAAGAGGATATATAACTGAATACTACAGCAACTGCTGGTTTGTATGCATGCATTCAATATTACAGTCACAATAATGTTGTGCGTTATTGTTTATGTTTGTATTGTGTTCAATGATTGAGGTGCGGATGCAAATGACTACTCAGAGAGAATATTTGTGTCGACGTAGATGAAAAATTACTAGGAGAATCTCATTCTCTTGGTTGATAGTAAATTAAAGAGAAAAGAACACTCCTTCAGTTTATCAGCTATAAACAAAAGCATTGAAAAACTTTTTTCGGAAGTGTTACTGTATACTGTATAAAAAGTTCTGTTCCTTATCTACAAGTTCTACCACTGCTTTTAAAAGGCGAGAAGGGAGGGAGGTGAGGATTTGTAATCTAAACTATATGACTACTATTAAACGGTAAACAATTTACGAACCTGATAAAAATCTTAGCAGGTGATCCAGTTAAATAAGACTTATAGTTGCTTATAATGTTTGATAATAAACACCAAAATTGAGCATGAGTATGACCATAATGACCGTACAATTCGTAGTTGCTGCTCCGTGATTGACTAGAACAAGCGAAATTGCACAGAGAATCAACGAATGGGGCATGGGAGCAGCTATCCATCCTCAATGTGCACGTTTCGAGAGTTCTATACGTTCAAATGCCAATAACGGCGCCGGCCACGTCCTTACAGTCATCGGGGAAGGAAAGGAATGTTAGTGTAGCAAACGTTGTTATGGAAACTGTGTATTCCTCTGCATCTCCACGTTTGCCATGGGAAGGAGTTTTTGATAGTAGGATGGGGTAAAGAGTTACGTAAACATGGGTTCACCTTGATAAGTGATACGATCTATGCAACTCTCAGAAGTGTTATCATGTGTTTATTGCTCTGGGCAGCCGGCTGCCGAGAATTTGGTAGAGTTATCGTTTGTTGAATTAATTTGTAAACGCCCGGTTTGCAAAAAAACAACTTAAACTCCAGACAACCAACAGTTGGGAGTGTTGCTTATGTTTAATAGAATCAGACGGTATGTGAACAATGTTATTATTCCTTGTTTCTTTATTCCGGCGAAATACGATATTCCAAAAAGAATTCAACGTTATGAAAAGCGATTACCTTCAGCTTCTCAAGAGATCTGTCGAAATAGATGCGGTAATACCTATGTAATTGAAGACCTCCCAATACAAGTACTATTTATCGTATACAAAATTTGGTATTTATATAGTAAATAAAATGACAAATTCTTTCTCTGCGAATAATTAAATAAGGTACCGAGTGTAATTCGCGCGCATTATTTCTCCTCCGGAGATCGCGTAAACGGCTCACTGAACTAACGGCCGCTAGTGCTTAAAGACGGTATAAAATAAGCACTACCGAAATACCTGAAACGACCAGCTTTTTATGTCGTATATATAATTTATGACGCTAATTTTTACAATAAATACTAGAACAAGATTGGAAACAATAAGAACGAAAAGAAACTAACCTGTCACATTTTACGTCAATAATCAAGCTAGAATATTTTTATACTCATGAAGAAATATAATTAACATGACAATCAATAATATAGTGCATGCACTACTTCAAAGCAAATGAAAGTATTCAATATAATGAGAACCATTAATTTGATTTAATTTAATCAATTTATTGGACCAAAAGTAAGCCAATGAATATGCCAAGCCAAATTCTGATTCACTGTCAATTCTCAACCCTCATATATGATTCAACAGTCATCATTTCACTCAGGTAAGATCATGCGTATTCCTCACGCACAATGCCTGGATAAGTTTCCTGGTTGGTCAAATAAACACTGAACAAACAATGAAATTAGTTTGATCTGTCCAAAGAAATGCCAGCTCGATTAGCATCAACCGGTGGATACGTGTTCCCTTACAATGCCATCAAATCAAAGAACATTTAAAATTACATGCGACAGAATATGTGCAATTCTGAATATAATAAAATGAAGACCCAAGGTGATTCATTTTCAAAGATGGCACTGTTGATGAACCACCTTATAAAATAGGTGATAAGGGACGCGGACGAAAATAGCTGACCACCGGGTGTTTGATAATAAACACCAAAATTATGTAAAGACCACAATTTTTAAATTGCTCTCAAACCAACGGTAGGACGCGGTCGGATGCGTATCCACTTGCGATGGACTGACAATAGCCGATAGTTTCGTATGCTTTCAACCTTTTATCTTAATTTGACAACTTTTTACATTGAACAATACAAAAGAAATGTATAGGATTCGCTCAAACTTTGAAAACTTTTTCCGAGGCCCGGAGGGCCGAGTCTCATATACCAATCGACTCAGCTCGACAAATTGAGGCAATGTCTGTATGTGTGTATGTATGAAATTTCATGTAATTCATGTAATTATCTCAGCAATGGCTGAACCGATCTTAATGAAACTAGTTTCAAATGATAGGCCTAACGTGTCCATTTGACACTATTATTTTGGTTTTTCGATATGTTGTTTACTTTCTGAGATATGGGTCAACATTTCAGGTTATTAGTAAATAACTTTCGAAAAAAGGAATGTCTCAAACTGCACATAATTAGAAACCTTGTAAAAATACCTTTCTATCAAGCTATATATTGTCAAAATCCGTTCACGAGCGACGGAGATATTAAACATTTTGTAATTTTATTCCTCGCTTACCAATTTTCACTAATTAAAAAGGAGACCGTTTCATACAGAGTATTGCTTTACTGGTGTTTTAGGGGCAAAACTAAACTGATTTTGAATATCGGGGTTTGAAAACACATCTACGTAATTCAAGGAATTCGATTTTGAAAACATTTTGTGAATTACCTCTATAATAACTGAACTATTTCTCAAAAATCAATATGTAAGTTCACTTCAAAAACAAAATAATGCGTTCATGGTGAAATTTTTTCTAGATTCACCTAGTAGTGAGATAAAAGGTTTCTCATACAATTATACTCGTGGAATCACCGAAGGAAACTGTATTTATGAATCCCAAAACTCTAGCAAATTTTTTTTCGGGAGTATGTGACCAAAAAGTAAACTTTGAATTACAAAGCAAATTGAACGTTCCAGGCTCCTGATAACTAATTAAGGTCCATCAATAATATAGAAACACCAGATAATCTTAAAACGACGCCGTCAAGTAAAGAAGCGTGAAAACGAAAAGATTATAACAAAACAAGGATGGAAGCCCTAGAAATCCTATTGTATATTAATTGGCCTTTTCTCAGAAGATAAAATTTTCAAAAACATTTCATAACTTTCTGAATCAATGGTTCTCAAAAAATGTTTTTTAACTTTTACTTTAAATAATTATTGCATTTGAATTAATTATTTCATTCAGCATCTTTTTATTCATTTTGTTCATCTGCGTTCATTTTATCTACTTTATTCGTTTCATCATTTGGATTCACTCTGATGAGTTTATGAATTTCGTGCATTTCACTCATATCATTCATTTCACTTATTTTATTCACTGTTTTTATTCAGTGCATTCTATTCATTTTTTCCAGTTCATGCATTTTGTTTAGTTTCTGCATTTTACTAACCTTATTATTTTTTTCAGTTTTATTCATTTCATCCAAATAATTTATTGGACACAATTTATTTTTTTCTATCAATTTATAACCTTACAACATCGTTTAATTTATCATTTTAATCAATGCATTTTATTCTGCACATTTTTTTCTTTTTTAATAGTTTTGTCAATTCACTTCATTTTGTTTCGTTTGATTCGTTTGTTTAATTTATTTATTTAATTTATTTGTTTTATTCATTTTATTTTCTTTGTTCATTCCATTAATTTTATTCATTTGATCCATTAAATTAAATTCATATAATTCATATGATTCATTTGATTCATTTGATTCATTTGATTCATTTGATTCATTTGATTCATTTGATTCATTTGATTCATTCGATTCATTCGATTCATTCGATTCATTCGATTCATTCGATTCATTTGATTCATTTGATTCATTTGATTCATTTGATTTATTTGATTTATTTGATTCATTTTAATCGTTTCATTCATTTGAATTGAATTTGATTTATTTGAATTATTTGATTCTTTTAATTCATTTTGTTCATATCTTTAATTTTATTCATTTCTGGTTCAGTCATTCCTTTTATTTATTTCATTCAATTTGTTAGTTGGAGTTATTTTATTCTATTAATCTTATACTTATTTCTAAATATAGTCTAAATTTTCATTAATTAAGCTAATATAATTTGATTCGTGTATTTTATAATTTGGATTTACATTAATCATTCTACTCATTTATGAATTTGAACACCATTTATTTCATTTTTTGCTTTATTTTTTATTTCGTTCGTTTTAATGATATTCTATAATTTATTCAGTTTGCTCGAGATTTTATTCCTGCAGGACTAGAAACTGTTTTTATCCCACCTCTAGTTGGGTGCCTACTTCGTATGAGTTCTGCAAACTAATGAATGATCCAACAGTGATATGTGTAAGAAATGTCTCATCTCACTGCTAGGTGGATTAAATCGGTTTTTAATTACGAAATTGCACGAAAATTATAAAATTAACAAGAACCTTTATTTTTCAAAGCAAAATAGTTTGACTTCATTTTTTCGATATTTCCAGCATTAGAGAAGTTAGAATAAGTCATTAGCAACGCGTCCTAGTATAATAATGCTTCATTGATTGCATTGTTCAATTTCAGTAGAAACTGTTTCCTATTGCCTGATTTAGTAGAAAAATAACTTGATTATTTTTAACAATATTGCTTATGTTAGGTCGATATTGGAATATTGCAGCATCGTTTGGTGCCCTTTTTCAAGCACACATGAAGAAAGAATAGAATCTGTACAAAAACAATTCATATTATTTGCCCTTCGTAAACTAGGTTGGATAGCATTTCCTTTGCCATCTTATGAAGCACGCTGCATGCTTATCAATATACAAACATTGAAGGAACGTCGTGAATTTGCAATGCTTTCGTTCATTAATAATATCGTCTCGCATCGTATTGATTCAGCCGAAATTTTATCCAAATTGAACTTTTATGCACCTTCTCGACAGCTACGAAACCGAAGCATATTCTCAATAACTCCATATCGCACAAATTATGCAAAATATGGCCCTATAAATCGAATGATGGCTGTTTATAACCGCTATTGCGAATCAATTGATTTTACAATGTCCAAACTAAAACTCACACAATATTTTATACATAAAAGAAATTCTAACGCATAAGAAAATGATTCTGTAAAAGCTGAAATTGTTTTATTTATAATAAAATTACGTATATATATATTTTAGTAAATAAGAAAAATGTAAACATTACTGTAACTATACCAGTCTACATCGATTGACGAAATAAAAAAAATCCTTCCGGGGGTGCAGTATTCTGTTTTAATAGTTCTGTGTCGTTGTTTTCCATAGCACTTCCCCAATCTCCCATCAGGGAAATGATGAAAAGAAAAATTGGCGAGGCACAAATCTCCGATCAACATGGGGAACGCACTATTGGGTAACTAGACCGAAAAGCTGGACAAAATTATTTTCTGCTGTTCTATTTGTTATTTTTCAATTATAATTCAAGAGAAGCTTAAACATTTGATGTTGAGCACATTTTTCATAAAAACTCCTAACAGTGTGAAATTTGTTTTCTTCTAATATTTTTTCAAAAACTTAACCTAGATGAAACCATTGTGATTGGTGGATATAGTAACATTTGTAGGACGATTTTCTAACGTATTTTATTATATTTGTTTTGGTATTAAAGAAGAGGATATATAACTGAATACTACAGCAACTGCTGGTTTGTATGCATGCATTCAATATTACAGTCACAATAATGTTGTGCGTTATTGTTTATGTTTGTATTGTGTTCAATGATTGAGGTGCGGATGCAAATGACTACTCAGAGAGAATATTTGTGTCGACGTAGATGAAAAATTACTAGGAGAATCTCATTCTCTTGGTTGATAGTAAATTAAAGAGAAAAGAACACTCCTTCAGTTTATCAGCTATAAACAAAAGCATTGAAAAACTTTTTTCGGAAGTGTTACTGTATACTGTATAAAAAGTTCTGTTCCTTATCTACAAGTTCTACCACTGCTTTTAAAAGGCGAGAAGGGAGGGAGGTGAGGATTTGTAATCTAAACTATATGACTACTATTAAACGGTAAACAATTTACGAACCTGATAAAAATCTTAGCAGGTGATCCAGTTAAATAAGACTTATAGTTGCTTATAATGTTTGATAATAAACACCAAAATTGAGCATGAGTATGACCATAATGACCGTACAATTCGTAGTTGCTGCTCCGTGATTGACTAGAACAAGCGAAATTGCACAGAGAATCAACGAATGGGGCATGGGAGCAGCTATCCATCCTCAATGTGCACGTTTCGAGAGTTCTATACGTTCAAATGCCAATAACGGCGCCGGCCACGTCCTTACAGTCATCGGGGAAGGAAAGGAATGTTAGTGTAGCAAACGTTGTTATGGAAACTGTGTATTCCTCTGCATCTCCACGTTTGCCATGGGAAGGAGTTTTTGATAGTAGGATGGGGTAAAGAGTTACGTAAACATGGGTTCACCTTGATAAGTGATACGATCTATGCAACTCTCAGAAGTGTTATCATGTGTTTATTGCTCTGGGCAGCCGGCTGCCGAGAATTTGGTAGAGTTATCGTTTGTTGAATTAATTTGTAAACGCCCGGTTTGCAAAAAAACAACTTAAACTCCAGACAACCAACAGTTGGGAGTGTTGCTTATGTTTAATAGAATCAGACGGTATGTGAACAATGTTATTATTCCTTGTTTCTTTATTCCGGCGAAATACGATATTCCAAAAAGAATTCAACGTTATGAAAAGCGATTACCTTCAGCTTCTCAAGAGATCTGTCGAAATAGATGCGGTAATACCTATGTAATTGAAGACCTCCCAATACAAGTACTATTTATCGTATACAAAATTTGGTATTTATATAGTAAATAAAATGACAAATTCTTTCTCTGCGAATAATTAAATAAGGTACCGAGTGTAATTCGCGCGCATTATTTCTCCTCCGGAGATCGCGTAAACGGCTCACTGAACTAACGGCCGCTAGTGCTTAAAGACGGTATAAAATAAGCACTACCGAAATACCTGAAACGACCAGCTTTTTATGTCGTATATATAATTTATGACGCTAATTTTTACAATAAATACTAGAACAAGATTGGAAACAATAAGAACGAAAAGAAACTAACCTGTCACATTTTACGTCAATAATCAAGCTAGAATATTTTTATACTCATGAAGAAATATAATTAACATGACAATCAATAATATAGTGCATGCACTACTTCAAAGCAAATGAAAGTATTCAATATAATGAGAACCATTAATTTGATTTAATTTAATCAATTTATTGGACCAAAAGTAAGCCAATGAATATGCCAAGCCAAATTCTGATTCACTGTCAATTCTCAACCCTCATATATGATTCAACAGTCATCATTTCACTCAGGTAAGATCATGCGTATTCCTCACGCACAATGCCTGGATAAGTTTCCTGGTTGGTCAAATAAACACTGAACAAACAATGAAATTAGTTTGATCTGTCCAAAGAAATGCCAGCTCGATTAGCATCAACCGGTGGATACGTGTTCCCTTACAATGCCATCAAATCAAAGAACATTTAAAATTACATGCGACAGAATATGTGCAATTCTGAATATAATAAAATGAAGACCCAAGGTGATTCATTTTCAAAGATGGCACTGTTGATGAACCACCTTATAAAATAGGTGATAAGGGACGCGGACGAAAATAGCTGACCACCGGGTGTTTGATAATAAACACCAAAATTATGTAAAGACCACAATTTTTAAATTGCTCTCAAACCAACGGTAGGACGCGGTCGGATGCGTATCCACTTGCGATGGACTGACAATAGCCGATAGTTTCGTATGCTTTCAACCTTTTATCTTAATTTGACAACTTTTTACATTGAACAATACAAAAGAAATGTATAGGATTCGCTCAAACTTTGAAAACTTTTTCCGAGGCCCGGAGGGCCGAGTCTCATATACCAATCGACTCAGCTCGACAAATTGAGGCAATGTCTGTATGTGTGTATGTATGAAATTTCATGTAATTCATGTAATTATCTCAGCAATGGCTGAACCGATCTTAATGAAACTAGTTTCAAATGATAGGCCTAACGTGTCCATTTGACACTATTATTTTGGTTTTTCGATATGTTGTTTACTTTCTGAGATATGGGTCAACATTTCAGGTTATTAGTAAATAACTTTCGAAAAAAGGAATGTCTCAAACTGCACATAATTAGAAACCTTGTAAAAATACCTTTCTATCAAGCTATATATTGTCAAAATCCGTTCACGAGCGACGGAGATATTAAACATTTTGTAATTTTATTCCTCGCTTACCAATTTTCACTAATTAAAAAGGAGACCGTTTCATACAGAGTATTGCTTTACTGGTGTTTTAGGGGCAAAACTAAACTGATTTTGAATATCGGGGTTTGAAAACACATCTACGTAATTCAAGGAATTCGATTTTGAAAACATTTTGTGAATTACCTCTATAATAACTGAACTATTTCTCAAAAATCAATATGTAAGTTCACTTCAAAAACAAAATAATGCGTTCATGGTGAAATTTTTTCTAGATTCACCTAGTAGTGAGATAAAAGGTTTCTCATACAATTATACTCGTGGAATCACCGAAGGAAACTGTATTTATGAATCCCAAAACTCTAGCAAATTTTTTTTCGGGAGTATGTGACCAAAAAGTAAACTTTGAATTACAAAGCAAATTGAACGTTCCAGGCTCCTGATAACTAATTAAGGTCCATCAATAATATAGAAACACCAGATAATCTTAAAACGACGCCGTCAAGTAAAGAAGCGTGAAAACGAAAAGATTATAACAAAACAAGGATGGAAGCCCTAGAAATCCTATTGTATATTAATTGGCCTTTTCTCAGAAGATAAAATTTTCAAAAACATTTCATAACTTTCTGAATCAATGGTTCTCAAAAAATGTTTTTTAACTTTTACTTTAAATAATTATTGCATTTGAATTAATTATTTCATTCAGCATCTTTTTATTCATTTTGTTCATCTGCGTTCATTTTATCTACTTTATTCGTTTCATCATTTGGATTCACTCTGATGAGTTTATGAATTTCGTGCATTTCACTCATATCATTCATTTCACTTATTTTATTCACTGTTTTTATTCAGTGCATTCTATTCATTTTTTCCAGTTCATGCATTTTGTTTAGTTTCTGCATTTTACTAACCTTATTATTTTTTTCAGTTTTATTCATTTCATCCAAATAATTTATTGGACACAATTTATTTTTTTCTATCAATTTATAACCTTACAACATCGTTTAATTTATCATTTTAATCAATGCATTTTATTCTGCACATTTTTTTCTTTTTTAATAGTTTTGTCAATTCACTTCATTTTGTTTCGTTTGATTCGTTTGTTTAATTTATTTATTTAATTTATTTGTTTTATTCATTTTATTTTCTTTGTTCATTCCATTAATTTTATTCATTTGATCCATTAAATTAAATTCATATAATTCATATGATTCATTTGATTCATTTGATTCATTTGATTCATTTGATTCATTTGATTCATTTGATTCATTTGATTCATTCGATTCATTCGATTCATTCGATTCATTCGATTCATTCGATTCATTTGATTCATTTGATTCATTTGATTCATTTGATTTATTTGATTTATTTGATTCATTTTAATCGTTTCATTCATTTGAATTGAATTTGATTTATTTGAATTATTTGATTCTTTTAATTCATTTTGTTCATATCTTTAATTTTATTCATTTCTGGTTCAGTCATTCCTTTTATTTATTTCATTCAATTTGTTAGTTGGAGTTATTTTATTCTATTAATCTTATACTTATTTCTAAATATAGTCTAAATTTTCATTAATTAAGCTAATATAATTTGATTCGTGTATTTTATAATTTGGATTTACATTAATCATTCTACTCATTTATGAATTTGAACACCATTTATTTCATTTTTTGCTTTATTTTTTATTTCGTTCGTTTTAATGATATTCTATAATTTATTCAGTTTGCTCGAGATTTTATTCCTGCAGGACTAGAAACTGTTTTTATCCCACCTCTAGTTGGGTGCCTACTTCGTATGAGTTCTGCAAACTAATGAATGATCCAACAGTGATATGTGTAAGAAATGTCTCATCTCACTGCTAGGTGGATTAAATCGGTTTTTAATTACGAAATTGCACGAAAATTATAAAATTAACAAGAACCTTTATTTTTCAAAGCAAAATAGTTTGACTTCATTTTTTCGATATTTCCAGCATTAGAGAAGTTAGAATAAGTCATTAGCAACGCGTCCTAGTATAATAATGCTTCATTGATTGCATTGTTCAATTTCAGTAGAAACTGTTTCCTATTGCCTGATTTAGTAGAAAAATAACTTGATTATTTTTAACAATGTTTGACCGTGTGTCACAAATTTAGGTCAAAGTTTTTAGTTACTATTTCAATGGTACATGATGTAGAAAATATTCAAGAATGTTTGAAAAATATAGGTTGGGTAAAAAGCTAGAATTTTTTTTTTCCCTGTTTAGTCCAATATTTTGTTCTAACCTCTCCATAGTGGAACGTGCCATTTAGGCCAGCCGCTACTGATTTCTGATTCCTGATTCACTAATCCAGGTGAATTGTTCTGCTCCCAAGCCAACTTCGTTAGGAAAATTTGATGGGCTAAAATCTTCATTTTCACCAGGTAGATATTTTTGAATTGAGTTTCACAAAACTTCAGTTTTAAACTGTGAAGTTGTGTTCAATTTTTTTTTTCAAAAATTTTTTCGCGGTGAATTAGTGGGAATCCTAAACCACTGATAATAGTTGGATTTTTTCTGCTCCCAATCCAAGGTCGTTAGGAAAATTTGCTGGCACTTCACACTTTAAATAGATTACTTTTTCGATGTAATAAGCTTTTTATATAAGAATTTTTGAAAAAAATTAAGATGGCCATTTTTATCGATATCTTCCACAAAAAACCGCTTTAGTTTTCCACAAAAATCAAAATTTGTTCACCAGGGGTTTCATGACACCGCAAACTTTCGTCATTTTGTTTTTTGTTAAGCTTCCCGATCTAGTGTTGAAGAGTGATATTTTTATACCTCTTGTGATTGTTTTCAGTCTGATTGCAGATTAATATAAAAATCGCTTTGTGTTTGAGTATGTTCATGGTTTCGGAGACCATTTTCACTTAAAAAATCTGATTTAAGTTAAAACCGGGTTTGAATTCCGCGCAATCATTGACTACGATCGAAAACTCGGTAAAAATAAAGAAATAGTTGCGATTTTCGTTCAAAACCACGCGGAAATCAATTTTCAAAAAATTTAACTTGTCTTAAAAACATCAAACATAATCTAACAGTTCAAAGAATTTTAAAAAAAATGTGAAACCGATTATTGACGCCTTAAAACTACCGCAATATCATGTCAAACAAACGAACAGAATCAAAAATCCAGGAATATACATTGTTGTTTTCTTTGAATGCTGTCACAGTTCTGTATCATCATTGAATCTTTCTTCTTAGTTCTAGCGCTGTTTAATCCCTTCAACTGTTTCGTGTTGTGTGGCCGTTAATATTAGATTGCTATAGAAAACATAAACTGATGAAAAATTTCGAGAATAATAGTCATATTCTCGATAGCATGTTTCGTTCACGAATCTAACTTCTACAAGGTCCGACCAAACAGCAAAACAAGCTTGTTTATCAAATTTCAATCCAGTTTAAACTACATCAGTAGAAAGTTGTTAAAAGGTCATCTAAAGAATATTACGTTCCTCGCAAATGTCACAAATGTTTTTTGAGAAAATCTCAAAATCTCAACTCTCAACCAACATTACGCCTATCAAGATGCGTGAGAAAAATGGTTAAAAATAAACGGCATATGAATTTTCTCGCGCGATGCCGGCCTGTGTAAAACCAACTTTTAGTTGCACTCAAATGCTCTATCTCGGCCGCCGGGGCAATTAATATAAAAAATCCAGCCAACTAAAGCTGTCTTCAGTTCCCGTCATAATTTGAGTGTAGACGTCAATTTTTTGTGACACTACATTGGCTGAATTTGGTTTCCTTGCATACGATGCAGTTAATAAACCTTAGTTGGCTACTGTGCGAGAGACGAGATCCGTACATGCTGCACATCAGATCAATCGATCGAAAGACCTCCGCCTCCTGATGCGCTGACCATCACACAACACACTCTACATTATTGGTCCGTTCACAACGATCAATTAATCTGGTGATCGACTATTTATAGACTGCTCTGAACACTTGTTTGTTCGCCGAACTGATGCACTTTTTGCTGACGAAGAAGAGCGCAGCCCGGCACAAATAAAGCTCAGCGAAGTTCAATGTTACGATCCTTCGGAGGCACGGTCACTTACAAAGTAGCAAACGTGATCACAGCTAAATTTTGTCGAAGTCACGCCCTAAACGGGAAACACACGACGCAAAAAAAAACTTTAACCCGACAATTGACCCAACGACAAATGACCGCAGCGTTTATTATTATTGAGAATCCCGAAATCTACTGAGCGAGTGCCGAACCGCCGCCCGCTTGCCAATATGGTACCGATTAGATTACACAAATCAAACTGACTTCGCTAAGGCGTTGAAATTCGCTCGGAACCTCCGTGTGGATGTCCGTGTCTGTTGATGTTTTCGCACTATCCCTGTTCAGCACAAGTGGTTTCCTATCACACTCACTCGAACGGTTAGTCGGTTGCAGTTCTTTTTTTTCGGCGCAGTTCATGCCGCTGGTTTACAAACGGCCGCGCCCCTCCGCCCAACGCGCAGTAGATATCGAAGTGTATATGTACTGTATCCTACTTATACCACCCTGGTGATCGCGTGTAGGAGCGGAGAATTGGCGTGCTATAGTGTTATAATATGCCAAAATATATTCCGCAAATTAAAGTATGGAAATACATCCAAGCATCGGAAGAAATTTGACTTGTTGATATCAATACTGATTTCAGCAGACATCGAAACCTCAAAAAAGTGTTTGGAAATCAATATTTTAGTGAATTGGCGAATATTCGATTTCAAATTGCGAATGATCAAATATCATTGGATAGATCATCGAATCGAATATTAGCGTGTTTCAAATTTTTTTATAGTTTTATGGTAGCAATAGTTAATATCACAGTTACCCTGATGTGTTCGAAGTTGTGCTTTACACAGTTTGGTAACTTATCACTAGGGAAGAGCATAAAATATCGAAATTGATTGGATTATACTGTAACGCTAAAAACTGATCAGAAAAGTGATTATCTGGCGATACACATATCACTGTTCGAGTGTCGACCAGGTTCTCAATTCCAGTAGAAGCGTGGCCCTAACCCTGCAATTTTGCTGCACGCTGAGAATCATCTGCGAAGTCAGTTGATCCAAAAATGCAAAAATGTGTTGTAACGACTGGATGCGGGAATTTTAACAGGAGTTTACGGCTTTCTCAGTCGGTAAAATTTAGGCAAACGATTGGTTTATAAATTGCCCGACGTTTCAGCCATTTTTAATGGCCTTTTTCAAGGGAAATTTATCTTAATCGTTTTGTCGTAATTGTTGATTGCCAACATTTCCCTTGAAAAAGGCCATCAAAAACAGCCGAAACGTCGGGTGTTTTTGCTTTTACTACTTTTATGAGTTTTACGCAATTTCGCAGCTATACCACGAAATGTATCACGAGAAACCTGAGTTTTCATAGAGCTGAAATTGAATTTGAAAGATACACATGGTACTTGAACACGTAACGACGAATAACGTGAAAATGTCTAGAAGCATACCTAATTCAAACGGTATTTTTTCAGAATACTAACTAACCAAATGAAAAGTACAAAATAATCTCGAAAAAAAGAATTAAAAGTCGTAAATAAACTGCGACTGATCCTAAAGTAAATCAAACTTGAAAAAATATTAGGTAGTCAACAAAGTTTTAAGGGATTTCCTTATACAAAATTAACACAGAGTTTACAGAGCTCTGAAAGACTTCATTCAACCTCGACTAGCTTTTTCATCTGTTTGGCAAAAAATAGGCCACTACTATTCGCGATCTAACACTGGATGTGTACCTGCCAGAGGGCACGAGAGTACAGTGATGACGTTTTGATTTTCATCTGTTAAAACGCATCGAAAAATAATTTTGAATTTTATAAACTCAATCAATATTATAATTAAGTGTTATTTCTTCTAATGAAAAGTAATTTTTATAAAGAAAATAGGTTTCCTACCTCTGAAAAATATATAGGTGGTAAATTTCTTGTTACATCACTAAGAATTCGTGTTTCCGCTTATATTAATATGAAATTATATATTAATATGAAATTCGGATATTGAAATATTGATGGCAAACATGATAGTGGGCGAAAATCACTGGATTGAAGAGTGTAGGGAATGATAGTCGAGGTTATCCACTGACAAATCAAAATTGTAGGTAGACATTTTCCATATCTAAAACAACCATCCTGGCCTCAAACACACAAATATAATTCCGGGTCTCGATAATTCGCAACAATATATCGATTTCGACTGTATGTTTTGATATCAAACAAATTCCAATGAAGAATAAGTGTTTTCTTATCACCTTTCATCACCATTTGACTGGTACCAATAATGAAATCTAGTTGGCGCTTCGAGCGGATAAGTTTCACGTCTGAGAGCCAATAAAACATAAAAAAATCTGAGCTGACATTTCTAGTTTTTCGATCTGCGATCCTTGCTCTTACTTGAGTATTAGGATCTAAAATGTTCATAACGTTCTCTAGTAAATAATCTCTTGCTAATTGAATGTCGTTAAAAGAAAAAAAACCTGTTTTAACCCACCTAGCGGTGCAATTGTGCCTTTCTCATTTCTCTAAACTATGGCACGGAGGCTTTTTATGTTCAACATAATCGTGGAAATGTCCATTACATTCTTAGTACACTTTGCACTTATACACAATGGCATGCCAGCCACGAACTTGATGAGCTACGTGTCGACGGTGAAACACTTGAAACAAAAAAATATCATACTCCATTAGCCTAATCAGCATTAGATCAATGTTATCTGCTTGCTAACTCATTTTGTCATGCGAGGCTGGGTATGTGAAGAGGGCGAAAGTTCCATGAACGAACGACTCCCCAGCTTAAATTGGTATGCTTTGTGATATAGTGGTGGTTTAAAGATGATGGGGTTGAAAGGGAGGGGTATGAGGGCTGGATGGGGTGGTGGTCTGAGGGGTGATTTAAGGAGATTTTTAAAGGAGTGGCGCGAACAGTAGAGGGGGAGGGGGTGTAACCCCTCTCCGTAAACCATCAACTACGCCTCTGTTAAAATCCAGAAACGTTTTTCAGAGTGATTGCATAACCTTTCTATATGAGAAAGGCAAAAATGTGCCAAAATCCAAAAAAGTGAATCGTAGTCAAATTTTTTTTTTCGAGTTTGCATCAAATCTTGACGTTTCATGCACCTTGAACACATTTAGCATCAAAAATAAAAATTCTATTTTTAATTTTTCCTATAGTTTATACGAGAAATTTCTGTGTGGCCGCACTCTGAAACCCGTAATTCCGGAACCAGAATTCCGATCGATCCAAAATTCAATAGCAGCCGATGGGAAGGTTGCACCTTTCATTTGAGACTAAGTTTGGGCAAATCGGTCCAGCCATCTCTGAGAAAAATGAGTGACATTATTTGACACATACGCACATACATACACACACATACACACACATACACACACATACACACACATACATACATACACACACACATACAGACTTTTTCCGATATCGACGAACTGAGTCGAATGGGATATGACACTCGGCCCTCCGGGCCGGGATTAGGTTGACGTTTTTCAGAGTGATTGCATAACCTTTCTATATGAGAAAGGCAAAAATGTGCCAAAATCCAAAAAAGTGAATCGTAGTCATTTTTTTTTTCGAGTTTGCATCAAATCTCGACGTTTCATGCACCTTGAACACATTTAGCATCAAAAATAAAAATTCTATTTTTAATTTTTCCTATAGTTTATATGAGAAATTTCTGTGTGGCCGCACTCTGAAACCCGTAATTCCGGAACCAGAATTCCAATCGATCCAAAATTCAATAGCAGCCGATGGGAAGGTTGCACCTTTCATTTGAGATTAAGTTTGGGCAAATCGGTCCAGCCATCTCTGAGAAAAATGAGTGACATTATTTGACACATACGCACATACTTACACACACACATACACACACACACACACATACACACACATACATACATACACACACATACAGACTTTTTCCGATCTCGACGAACTGAGTCGAATGGGATATGACACTCGGCCCTCCGGGCCGGGATTAGGTTGACGTTTTTCAGAGTGATTGCATAACCTTTCTATATGAGAAAGGCAAAAATGTGCCAAAATCCAAAAAAGTGAATCGTAGTCAATTTTTTTTTTCGAGTTTGCATCAAATCTCGACGTTTCATGCACCTTGAACACATTTAGCATCAAAAATAAAAATTCTATTTTTAATTTTTCCTATAGTTTATACGAGAAATTTCTGTGTGGCCGCACTCTGAAACCCGTAATTCCGGAACCAGAATTCCGATCGATCCAAAATTCAATAGCAGCCGATGGGAAGGTTGCACCTTTCATTTGAGACTAAGTTTGGGCAAATCGGTCCAGCCATCTCTGAGAAAAATGAGTGACATTATTTGACACATACGCACATACATACACACACATACACACACATACACACACATACACACACATACACACACATACATACATACACACACACATACAGACTTTTTCCGATATCGACGAACTGAGTCGAATGGGATATGACACTCGGCCCTCCGGGCCGGGATTAGGTTGACGTTTTTCAGAGTGATTGCATAACCTTTCTATATGAGAAAGGCAAAAATGTGCCAAAATCCAAAAAAGTGAATCGTAGTCATTTTTTTTTTCGAGTTTGCATCAAATCTCGACGTTTCATGCACCTTGAACACATTTAGCATCAAAAATAAAAATTCTATTTTTAATTTTTCCTATAGTTTATATGAGAAATTTCTGTGTGGCCGCACTCTGAAACCCGTAATTCCGGAACCAGAATTCCGATCGATCCAAAATTCAATAGCAGCCGATGGGAAGGTTGCACCTTTCATTTGAGACTAAGTT
The DNA here is from genome assembly GCF_030247195.1 of Topomyia yanbarensis. Classification (NCBI taxonomy): domain Eukaryota; kingdom Metazoa; phylum Arthropoda; class Insecta; order Diptera; family Culicidae; genus Topomyia; species Topomyia yanbarensis. Next base: position 343,228,818 of record NC_080671.1, read on the forward strand.
TGGGCAAATCGGTCCAGCCATCTCTGAGAAAAATGAGTGACATTATTTGACACATACGCACATACATACACACACACATACACACACACACACACATACACACACATACATACATACACACACACATACAGACTTTTTCCGATCTCGACGAACTGAGTCGAATGGGATATGACACTCGGCCCTCCGGGCCGGGATTAGGTTGACGTTTTTCAGAGTGATTGCATATCCTTTCTATATGAGAAAGGAAAAAACTTAATTCTCTTCACTATAAGAAGTTTCAGCATCGCAGTCTCTACGCATCGCTCGATCGAGATAGAAGTGTTTTGTTTTCGGTCTGTTGGAAAAAGAACAGTGCAGTAATCCGCGTTCAAGGTTATTTTGCCATTCTCTGCCTCTTCGAGGTTTGGACTTTTATTTTCTTTTGTGCGTGTGTTAACCGTTAGGCCACATTCCTCAACCTTTTGTTCGTAAAGCGAGGATTGAACAATAACCAGCTATTTAAGCTGGACTGGTGCGTCGTGGGAAACGAGTATACAGATAAGTGAAATCTACCTTTTTGATACATTTACGGCTTTTTCCCGTCTGCGCGGGTGCTGACCCCGTGCGTTGACGGTGTCGATGGCTTCCTCCCCGGATGGCCAAATGGAGATCGAATCGACTCCTAAGGCTCTCCCCCGACCCAAACAATATCCAGAGCTCTCGACCGGTCCCTTTGTGGTCTTCTTTCGGCCCAAAACAAAATCGCTGAATCTATTACAGATTTCAAAAGACCTAACGGAACGGTTCGCGGCTGTGATCGAAATAAAAAAGGTCCGCTCAGACAGGCTGAGGGTCGTGCTGACTAACTCAAAGCAGGCAAACGATATTGCTTGCTGCGAGCACTTTACGAAGGACTATCACGTGTATATTCCAGCTGTGAAAGTACAGTCTGAAGGCGTTGTCACCGATGACAGTTTGACATGCGAGGATCTGCTGCAGTACGGGGTTGGCCGTTTCAGAGACCGCTTACTTCAGCCAGTGAAAATACTCGAGTGCAAGCGTTTGCACTCAGTAGTAGTTGCGGGGGATGGTTCAAAAACGTACCCCCAATCAAACTCTTATCGGTTGACCTTCGCTGGTACCGCTTTGCCAAATTACGTCCTCTTGCACAAGGTTCGTCTGCCTGTGCGTCTGTTTGTGCCGCGGGTCATGAATTGCACAAAGTGTAAACAATTGGGTCACACAGCCACCCATTGTATCAATAAGGCCCGCTGTGGAAAATGCGGGGAGAATCATCTAGATGATTCGTGCAGTAAGAATGCTGAGAAGTGTCCTTACTGTGCAGAGAATCTGCATGATATCCCGGCATGTCCCGCGTACAAACTACGCAGGGATAAACTAAAACGTTCCCTTGCTGGACGATCCGAACGTTCTTTTGCAGAAATGCTAAAGAAAGCTACACCACCAACCTCAACAAACATCTATGCTCACTTGCCTCCTAACGAGGGCGAGGCTGATGACCCACAAGAGGGAACATCTACTAGGGCGCCTAGAAGTTATAGGAAGAGGAGGAACATTTCCTCTCCTAAAGTTCGTTGTAAAGGCCAGAAGGTATCCCTTGACGGGACTCAGAAAGTCACATCTATTGGAAGTGTTGCAACCAAACCGAAGCAATTAGCTCCTGGTCTCGGAGGATTAAACTCAGAGAAGGAGTTCCCAGCACTTCCCGGAACATCAAAAATCCCAAGTGTTCCTCTGTTTCAGTTCGAGAATAATCGCGGCACTGGAATTATCAAACTCTCGGACATTGTGGACTGGATAATAAAAACTTTCAATATAACTGATCCTATTAAAAGTCTTATGTTAGCTTTTCTCCCTACAGTAAGAACATTTTTGAAGCAGTTGACTGCTAAATGGCCCCTCCTTTCAGCGATTGTATCCCTCGATGGCTAACTCATCGAACGAGGTCACGGATTTGATCACTGTTCTACAGTGGAATTGCAGAAGTATCATCCCGAAAATCGATTCCTTCAAAATTTTAATAAATAATTTGAGTTGCGATGCATTTGCATTATGTGAAACTTGGTTAACTTCCGACATAGATCTCAACTTCCACGACTTTAATATTATTCGCCTGGATCGAGACACCCCCTATGGAGGAGTGCTTTTGGGGATCAAAAAGCGCTATTCCTTCTACAGAATTAACCTTCCCTCGATAACAGGTATTGAAGTTGTCGCTTGTCAAGTAACAACCAAAGGCAAAGATCTTTGCATAGCTTCCATATATATTCCCCCCAACACCGCGATTGGGCATCGCCGGCTACATGACATCATAGAATCCCTGCCTGCACCGCGACTAGTTTTAGGCGACTTTAACTCTCACGGTACGGAATGGGGTTGCCTTTATGATGATAACCGTTCCTCTTTAATTCACAATATTTGCGACAACTTCAACATGACAATTCTAAACACGGGTGAAATGACACGGATTCCTCCCCCACCAGCGCGCCCAAGCGCATTAGATTTATCCCTTTGCTCGACCTCGCTAAAGTTAGAATGCGCGTGGAAGGTAATCCCTGATCCCCACGGTAGCGACCATCTGCCGATCATAGTCTCAATCAATAACGGCTCAAGGTCATTGGAAACAATCAATATTTCGTATGACCTCACACGAAATATCGATTGGAAGAGCTATGCTGCCGCGATATCCGGCAACATCGAATCTACTCAAGAACTTCCTCCGGAGGAAGAGTACAGCTTTTTGGCTGGCTTGATTCTCGACAGCGCGAATCAAGCTCAGACTAAGCCAGTACCCGGCGCGAACATACAAAAACGTTCTCCCAATCCCTGGTGGGATAAAGAGTGTTCAGACGTGTACGCAGAGAAGGCCGCCGCGTTTAAGACCTTCCGGAACGACGGGTTACCCGCTAGTTTTCGACAGTACGCGACGTTAGACAAGCGAATGAAGAGTTTGATGAAAGCCAAAAAACGCGGTTATTGGCGCCGGTTCGTCGACGGATTAACGAGAGAAACATCGATGAGCACTCTTTGGGGAACAGCCCGACGTATGCGAAATCGAAACAGTACTAATGAGAGCGTGGAATATTCAAACCGTTGGATATTCGATTTCGCCAAGAAGGTTTGTCCGGATTCCGCCCCGGCACAGAAGATCTACCGCGCCGCGTCCCGTCACGATAACGCGAACGAAACACCTTTTTCGATGGTGGAGTTCTCACTTGCTCTCTTGTCGTGTAACAATAAAGCTCCAGGGCCAGACAGAATCAAATTCAACTTGTTGAAGAATCTGCCAGACTCTGCCAAGAGACGCTTGTTGAACTTATTTAATAAGTTTCTTGAGGCTAACATTGTCCCACACGATTGGAGGCAAGTGAAGGTCATCGCCATCCAAAAACCAGGAAAACCAGCCTCCGACCACAATTCGTATCGACCGATCGCAATGCTATCTTGTATCCGGAAGTTGTTCGAGAAAATGATCCTATCCCGCCTCGACAATTGGGTCGAAGCAAATGGCTTACTGTCAGATACACAATTTGGCTTTCGCAAAGGCAAAGGGACGAATGATTGTCTTGCGTTGCTCTCAACCGAAATTCAAATGGCCTATGCTAGTAAAGAGCAGATGGCATCAGTGTTCCTAGATATAAAGGGGGCTTTTGATTCAGTTTCTATCAACATTCTTTCAGAGAGGCTGCACCAGCATGGTCTTTCAGCGACTTTAAACAACTTTTTACTAAACTTGTTGTCGGAAAAGCACATGCATTTTTCGCATGGTGATTTATCGACATCACGATTTAGCTACATGGGCCTTCCCCAGGGCTCATGTCTAAGCCCCCTGTTATACAATTTCTACGTCAACGACATTGATGAATGTCTTGACAATTCCTGCACGTTAAGACAACTTGCAGACGATGGCGTGGTGTCTGTTACGGGACCCAAAGCTGTCGATCTACAAGGACCATTACAGAATACCTTGGACAATTTGTCTGCATGGGCTATTAAGCTGGGTATCGAAATCTCCACGGAGAAAACTGAGCTAGTTGTATTTTCTAGGAAGCGTGAACCAGCACAACTACAGCTTCTATTAATGGGTCAAACTATAGCTCAGGTCTTCACAGTAAAATATCTAGGGGTCTGGTTCGACTCGAAAGGTACTTGGGGATGCCATATTCGGTATCTGAAACAGAAATGCCAGCAAAGGATCAACTTTCTTCGTACAATAACCGGAACGTGGTGGGGTGCCCACCCAGGAGACCTAATTAGGTTGTATCAAACAACGATACTGTCGGTACTGGAATACGGATGCTTCTGCTTTCGATCCGCCGCGAACATACATTTCATCAAACTCGAAAGAATTCAGTATCGTTGTTTGCGTATCGCCTTAGGGTGCATGAAGTCGACCCATGCGATGAGTCTCGAAGTCCTGTCGGGCGTTCTCCCGCTGAAAAATCGATTTTGGGAACTCTCATATCGATTGCTCATTCGATGCGATATCTTGAACCCGTTGGTGATTGAAAATTTCGAAAGGCTTGTTGAGCTCAATTCTCAGACCCGTTTTATGTCCCTGTACTTTGACTACATGGCGCAAAATATTAATCCTTCTTCTTACAATCCCAACCGTGTGCATTTCATAAATACTTCTGAATCTACTGTTTTCTTCGACACATCCATGAAAGATGAGATTATTGGAATTCCGGACCATATACGCCCACAAGTGGTTCCAAATATTTTTTATAATAAATTCCGAGAAGTCGACTGTTCTAAGATGTTTTATACTGAAGGATCAAACCTCGAAGGGTCCACTGGCTTCGGTATTTTCAATCAAAAGTTCACCGCCTCCTACAAACTCAGTGACCCTGCTTCAGTTTACGCCGCAGAACTAGCTGCTATTCAGTATACCCTTGGAGTCATTGACACATTACCCGCAGACCATTACTTCATCGTCTCGGATAGTCTGAGTTCTATTGACGCTATTCGCTCGATGAAACATGGAAAGCATTCCTCGTATTTTTTGGGGAAAATACGGGAGCTACTGAGTGCTTTATCTGACAAATCTTTCCAGATTACCTTGGTGTGGGTCCCTTCTCATTGCTCCATTCCGGGCAATGAGAAGGCGGACTCCTTAGCTAAGGTGGGTGCCATTGAAGGTGACGTTTTTGAAAGACCAATTTGCTTCCACGAATTTTTCAGTATTACTCATCAGAGAACCCTCGAAAGTTGGCAAACCTCGTGGAGCAATGGGGAGCTAGGAAGGTGGCTACATTCGATAGTCCCTAAGGTATCGACGAAACCTTGGTTCAAGGGGATGGATGTGGGTCGTGACTTCATTCGTGTGATGTCTCGACTCATGGCGAACCATTACACGCTGGATGCACATCTCCGACGTATTGGGCTCGTGGAGAGTGGTATCTGCGCTTGTGGCGACGGTTATCACGATATAGAGCACATAGTCTGGGCGTGCACCGAGTACAGTTCCGCCAGGTCTCGGCTTATGGACACCCTCCGGGCCCGAGGAAGACCACCCAACGTCCCGGTTCGAGATGTGTTGGCAAGCCGCGATGTCCTCTATATGTCCCTTATATACACCTTCATAAAAACCATCAATATCCAACTTTAACTGCCCCTTTTTCCTTATCATTCTCAGAAGCGCTCTCTTCCACCTGTACCATACACCCACGATGGTTTGATGCGACTCCAAGGCGACACAAAACATCCCTGTCGAATGAGCCAACAAACACGGGACCTAAAGCACGAACATCACACGCACAACTCGAAATGTAGCCGATCAACATCTGAGCCGCACTACGAAATCGTCTGTAAAAACCCCTGCCATCTCGAGAACGACCACCCGGCGTCCCAGTACATGATTCTTCCTGATGAAGACCACCCTGATTCTGTAATCCATCCGTTGATCTCCCGAAGTCTGAAACTGAAATAATGTTCTTCCCCTGCTATGTTTGTCCACCCTACTTCCCCTGACTCTTATACACAGAAGTAACACCCCTTCCCCCCCCCCCCAAATATCTTCATGAAGCATTTCGCTCTTCTTGCCTTTTCTAGTTTTAACTATTATATTATATGATCTCGTTGAAAATGCCCAACTCTACTACCACATAAAATAACTCTAATTAATGTCTCCGAATCTTTACAAAATTTAATCACGCCCTCTAATTATTTCTACTTTTAAGATAGTCGTAAAAATTTTCCCCCTTAGTTAAACATTATTTGCTCCAATAATCTCATTGCTAAAAATGTCAAACCATATTGCCATAAAAACTAAATGACCCCTCTAATCTTACGAAAATTATACTACCCCCTTGTGTATATGTATAGCTATAAATTAGCCTTAGTTTAATTTCAAAAATCAATATGTAAGCCCCTAGTTTTAAGCAATTTAAAATGTAAAACAAAACAAAATTGGCACCTTTAAGCTAACGCAAACCTGCCTTATCAAATAAACGAATTGAAAAAAAAAAAGAAGTTTCAGCATAAAAAAATAATTAGTAATATTCACACAGTTTTTCACTGTACCCCTATTTTTTAGGATTTTTTTTGATATTGATTGTGATTATGGGGCATAATATCAATAATATTTCATTGACATGTATTACACGTTTAAAGTTTACAATAACATTTCTTAAGGTTGGAAGAGAATGCGCAAAATTTGCAAACGAAAAAAGCAGTTTTCTTCCACACCGTATGTCAGATCTTCATAAAAATCAATCAGCGTATGTAGAATGTTGTTACAGTACTGCTGATTGATTTTTATGAAGATCTGACATACGGTGAGGGAAAAAACTGCTTTTTTCGTTTGCGAATTTTACCCTTTCTCTGTCCAACCTTAATAAAAAACAATATTGAAAAAGTCGGACGTATGAGGGATCTTATGCGACGCCTCGGTGCGGACTTTTTGAACGAGCGTCATCCTGGCATCCAAAATTAAACACAAATAATAAATTGTATATTAATTGGTAAGTTATTGGGTTGACTCTAGCATACCAACAAAATTCAGCAAAAAAATATAGCGCTTTGCAAAAAGTTCGAATTTAACGTAATTTTAGGCTATTAATTGCAAGTAAAATACGATTATAATAACTTTTTCTATTAATTAGTGTCATACGCAAACCAAAACGATAATCTACGAAACACTCTTTAGTTCAGGAACTACCTAAACAATTACCATAAGTTGAAAAATAGACGCTCTATTCAGAAATAGTACAGCAAATGAAAAATATAGTGCTCTTGGGTTGAACAATATCAATATGACCAAGTGCTGTATAACAAAACCTTTATTCTTCATTGGAATCACGAGGATACAAATCCTTATATATTATGAAGGTCAAATAGTATCTTAGTAAACACGCGACCACTAACAAACCAAAACGAGACATATCAGCTAAACATTAAATCCTGTTATCAAATGCATTGCAATAGCTATGTTCAAATTTCGACATTGGAACGTATATCGATAAGCGCTTATCGCATACCAAAATATCGTACACGATTAACAAACAATACACAAAATTCAAACAGATTGCGAATCATGTATGTATATTATTTGCAAATTTTGTCAGTAAGAATTCTTACACATTACAAAATTACGCTCAAACTAATAGTAAAAGTTAAAAACCCTTAATTTTAAATTCGCTGAGGAATGCAATCTGGAACGAAGCAATGTCGAACTATTTTTTCTTGGTGGAATGTAGGAACGCTTGAATTCCTGAAGCCCGATTTTTTTTTATTTTCCTAAGAGTTACCGAGCTCCGACTGATCATCAAAATTGCAAGTCGCAGGGGAAAGTGGGAAACACCGCGTAACTTCGGAACCGGAAGTCGGATAGAGATGAAATTTAATAGCAGGGAGAGAAGATCCTACACCTTTCATTTGAGACTAAGGTTGTTCAAATCGCACAATGGTGCGAAAAATTATTCGCGAACGGAAAAGCGTTCTGGAATTATGTCTTCTGGGTTGTTTTACTATGATCCAAGGCCACCAAATTTTGGTGATACAATTGTAGTAATGAATCCCCCTTGAAGTGAGATATTCGATACAATTTTTTTAAATGAAAAACTAGATGAAGGCTTCAGAAAAATTAAAATGCTTGTTTTTGCGAACATTTTTACTGAAGACCAAAATCTCTATTTATAATACACTCGTAGTTATAGACCGTTGTTTTTTATTTTTGAACTTTCTTTTACCCAACATTTTAAATATAGAAGAGGATAAAGCTTCAGCATGTTCCAGAAAGTTATTCGTCTTTTTAAAATCTTTCTAGAAGAGATCATTGAGATAACTCTTGTGACTTAGAAGTTATTGGGCAATTTTTTTTCGCACAAAATTTAGCACGGAATTTAACACGGAATGTAGCCCGAAATTTCGCGCGAGATTTTACGCGGAATATCGCTCGGAACTTCGCACGGAATGTTGCTCGGAATTTCGCACGAAATTTGACGCACGGAATTTGGCATGGAATTTCGCGCGGAATTTTGCACGGAATTTCACGTTAAATTTCGCGCAGAATTTAGTACTGAATTTAGCACGAAATTTCGCTCGAAATTTGCAAAGAATTTCGCGGGAAATTTAGCAAAAAATTTTGCGCGGTATTTCGCTCGGGATTGAGCAAGGAATTTCAAACGAAATTTCGATTGGAATTTTACGCGGAAATTGACGCTTCCCACGGAATTTGGCATGGAATTTTGCGCGGAATTTCACACGGAATTTGGCAAAAAAATCACACGGAATTCAACGAGGAATTTCGCGCAGAATTTCACGGATTCTCGCAAGGATTCTCGCAAGAAATTTCGCACGGAATTTCGCACTGAATTTCGCACGGAATTTTGCACGAAATTTCGCGCGGAATTTCGCTTATAATTTCGCGTGGAATATCGCGTGGAGCTTCGCGCAGAATTTCACAAGGCATTTCGCACGGATTTTCGCTCGGAATTTGACGCGAAATTTCACACGGAATTTCGGATGGAATTACGCACGAAATTTCACACGGAATTTAACATGGGTTTTGCACGGAATTTCGCGTAGAGTCACGTGGAATTTCGCACGGAATTGCGTATAAAAAATTCTCACGGAATTTAACGCAGAATTTCACATGAAATTTTTCATGGAATTTTGCTTGGATTGTTCCATCATGTTTACAAAATTTCATCTGTGTACTGTTATAAAATAGGGCAATTTTTTCGCGTGAAATTTAGCATGGAATTTAGCACGGAACTTGCCCCGATATTTCACACGGAATTTTGCGCGGAATATCGCGATGGATTTTGCGCGGAATTTCGCACGGAATTTCGCATGGAATTTCGCTCGGAATTCCACGTCGAATTTCGCACGGAATTTCGCGCGGAATTTGACGCACGGAATCTCGTATGGAATTTCGTGCGTAGTTTTGCACGGAATTTGACGCTGAATTTCGCGCAGAATTTAGCACTGAATTTAGCATGAAATTTCGCTCGAAATTAGCAAATTTTGAGCGGAATTTCACACGGAATTTCGCAAAAAAAATTCGCACAGAATTTAACGAGAAATTTAGCACGAATTCTCACTAGGAATTTCGCAGGGATTTTCACACGGAGTTTCGCACGGAGTTACGGCTGAAATTTCGCACGGAATTTCGCTTGGAATTTGACGCGAAATTTCACACGGAATTTCACATGGAATTTCGCACGGAATTTCGGGCAAAAATTCACATGGAATTTTGCACGGAATATTGGATGGAATTTTGGATTTGAATTTGCTTCGCGCGTAATTTAGCACAGAACTTCGCATGGAATAGCGCATAAAAATTCTCACGGAATTTAACGCGGAATTTCGCACGAAATTTTGCATGGAATTTTGCTTGGCTTATTCCATCATGTTTACAAAATTTCATCTATGTACTGTTATAAAATAGAAACAAATATACCATAAATATATACATCTCTTAAATACCTAGTGTAAGCACCTGTTTATAAGTGAAATCAACGCAAAATTGTACGATATCGTTAACGTTACATTCATAGAATTAACGATAAAATTAACGCCAAAATCAACGACGTTCAATTCAACGGAAAAATTATCAATTAAACGATATAACGTACTTGCAACACAGCTGATAGATACATCTCACTTTAAGGGAGATTAATCATTAAAATCACAACACCATAGGGGCCGCTCATAAACCACGTAGACTCATGGAGGGGACGGGGGAGGTCTAGCAAAAGTCTACGTTTTTCTACGAGGGGGTAGGGGGTTGTATTTCCTGAAGTCTACGTATACTTTATTTTTTTGTTAATCTCGTATTTTTAATTATAAATAGGATTTGAAGAGAGTTATGTTCATCATACTAGTTGGCTCAGCTAGATGTATTTATGCAGACACTTCGAAGCTACTACAGTACACTATTGAGGTAACTACACTTTAGGCCAGCGGTTCTCAACCTTTTTCGTACCACGGACCCCTTAGAAAACATCCTGGGTTGCTGCGGACCTTCACGGATAAGCATTGATTTTACAATTTTCATAATAGATAAATGATGTGAAATGTCATCAACTGAATATATAGTAACACTGACCGTTTTGTTTGTTGTAAATAAAACTTTGTTTTAAAACTGTCAAGCAACGGGTATTATAAGTAAAATGGCGAAAAAGTATTTTTTTCACATTAAGAACAATATAAGTTTAGTATTGATAGTGCGCGAGATGTACCAAAATTTGAGTGGTTCTCAATTACAAAGGTTAACCCCAAATACGCTCAAAATCCGATATCTGGTCCGAAAAATACTTTGGTTATATCAATTTGTGGCTGCAGTTCAAACAATACCGCTGCCAAATTCTTCCTCAAATATTAGAAAACTAAACACATTAGTCATTAATGGATACATTCTATGCGCTTATCGTCTTAATTTGCCTCCTCTATTCGCAATCAAAAGTGTGGGTGCCGCCACGGCCCACGACACTTTCAACAAAAAGAAATCGAGAACACTTAATTTCATGCTCCTATACTGCCCATGATCGCATATTTGTCCCGTTTTCTATGGGATTTCCTATCTTTATGGGACTGATATGCGATCATGGGCAGTATACTGCGTAGATATAACTCTACTATGCTCGCTTTGCTCTGTTGGGTAGCCAACTAGAATAAAACTTGTGAAGTGATCGGTGTAGTTTATTTTCGTACACCTCCTCTACTAACACTACCGGCAGTGAACACGAGTGACTAAATCTTAGTTATGCTACTATCTCGACCACCGAAATGATGCATAAGAAGATGCGTAATTGCCGAGCCACTGTTCGCGCGCCTACGGAAATTGTTTTCGATGTCTTTAATCTCTCAGTAGTGCCTTGTTGTTTCTCTGTTTATCTTTTTCTTGCATGGAAATTGAAACTGATATGTGAATGGAATGTAATACACACGAAAAAAATCTAGCATTTTCTTCACGATATATAAGTCAAAATTTTCAAAATTGTGCATTCAGAATTCTGCTGTGCTTCAGTAAATCATGGAGAGTAGATTCACCGCATCTGTTCTCTTTATTCACCGTTCTAACGTTTCAGATGCCATATTTCGAAGATGCGGAAAGTGGAGTCAACGGATTATAGTAGTTGTGTCTTCTACCTTACAGATATTGGCGGTCATTGCAGATTACCAGGCACCCACATTTACATCTACGTCAAAAATACCCCCGGAATGCCACTTGGCACCATTAATGTTTCTGCTGTAGTTCAATGACGAGCATCTAGTACGGGTGACTTCACGTCATTCCTTTGCAGATGATATCAAGAAAATTTTGTCTGATTCGCTCAATTGAGGATTGCAAATCCATTAATGCATGGGACGGTATCTCGAATGCCGGAATAAGAAAGTAAAAGAAAGTAAACACAGAGACTCTCATTCGCACTTAAGCCCTTTTGACATGTTTGCTTAGAATTGCCCAACACCCATGTGGAATTTTTGCCTGCTTAAATTTGTGGGAAAGGGTAATGTTCGGGGTTTTTTCACTCGGAATATCGTACGCATCGTACTTATAATATTCGCACGTTTTTATCACGTTCAAAACAACAGACCCCATCAGGAACATTTTGCGCAGTAAAAATGTGATGATTGATAAGGCGATATCTCTAATCTTGGCACTGATTGCTAAAATAAGTTACTTGTTTTTGATTTCATCGAGAAAAGTGATATAAACAAACAATTGCATTGCCTGCCTAAATTTCAATGGTTATTAGCGACCTTATCAGTGCACAGTGGGGCCGGAACGAAAGTTAGCAAGACAAATCCTCAAGCGCTTTGGGTGTACAAAAATTCTTGGTTTTATCTGCGCCTTATTTTGATGATAAAATTAATTTGGCTTGGCACTGCATAAGTGACGCAGCGATGCAATTTTTTTTTATTTCGCGTCCTAGAAATTGTGTGTCTTCGCCAAAGTTTTAGAACAATCAAACCTATGAGAAGTTGTCAAAGATAGTTAAGCCATATGTCGAGCATGTGAAGATATCAGTGAAACTTACCCATCGCAATCTGTTCCTGTGTGTCGTGTATTTTCCACCTAACACAATTCGTGATTACAGCCTGATCGATGTACATCTTTGCTCCGTTTCTTTCATCACCTCGATCGCTGACCCGTCTGATGATATTGGTATACTGGGCGACTTCAACTTGTAGAAGTAGAAATCCATAACTTGCCTGGCATGACGTGTACATCGAAAAATCTGCGCTTATCAACAATGCCAGCTGTATCTTGGACAACTACAGCAGCTCTTCGGTAAATTGATAATGTCATCAACGTGAATGGACTGGACCTCCTGTTTGCAAGTGCCCGGGACTACGCTCCGTACTACAGCACTGCTCCGACTTCTTTATTCCAGCATGTGAGTCATCAACCCCCGCTACATCCTGTACTCGCTGGTAACCTAGGAGTGAATTTTGAAGACGTCTCAAGCTCATTTGTCTCTGGGACGATGACGTTTTCTAATATTCTTAACTCGACCGTCATGTGCCAAAACGAACAATTAGTACCAATCAACACCCTCTCTGGTAATCAACCGTATTTAGACGATTGAAAACTGTTAAACGCGCTGCATTTAAAAATTTTCGAAACATAAGACACTTGCATTACGAAACCATTACTTTCAACTCAACCACGAATACAAACAGCAAAGCAGACGCGCCTTTTTTAAGCACCAGCGAAACGTCGAGTGTCAACTGAATTCTAAGCCCAAGTCGTTTTCGTTTTGGAAATATGTGAACGAGCAGCGAAAAGAATCCGGCTAACCATCTTGTATGTCATTTAATGGAGTTATAGGCTCCAACACTAAGGAAATTTGCCAACTGTTCTCCGACAAATTTTCAAGCTTTTTTTCGACGAAAGCCTCCCACCACAAGTCGCTGCCGCCGCCAATATAACGCCTTCTCTAGGACGAACCATCACCCGAATTTGAGTGGATAATGCTGCCATTCTTGCAGCAAATTCCAAGCTGAATTCTTCTAGTTCCCCGGGCCCACACTGCGTTTTTCGATTTTTCTCAAAAATCGCATCAGCGGGTTTCTTGAACCACTTCAGTGAGTCTTCGTGTTATCATTCACTACTGGAACATTCCCTTCCTACTGGAATCCATCGCACATGTTTCCAATTCACAAAAAGGAAACAAATCGAACATTGATGATTATCGGGGAATCTCGTGTATAAGTGCCGTATCAAAACTATTCGAGCTGGTTACCCTATTTCCTATTCACAAACACTACATCGCAGACGACCTGCTCTCGTTCACAACATATGTACTCGATGGATTCGCTGACGAATTGTAAACCGATGTTATTTACATAGATCTATCTGCGGCCTTCGACAAAATCAATCATGATATCACAATAGCAAAGCTGGACAAACTAGGTATTCATGGACAACTCTTACACTGGTTTCGTTCCTACCTCGATGGAAGGAAACTCCAAATCTGTATTAAGGACTGTCTATCTGCACCATTCTTCGCTACATTCGGCATCCCACAAGGTCCAATAATATTCCTCCTCTGCTTTAATGATGTCAATATCAAAATACAAGGACCCCGCCTTTCTTTCGCCGATGACATACAAATTTTTCGACAAATACGGGTTATAACCAAACCTCATTAATCATGTACGGTACCGACGGCCGCCTCGGTACGATCTGGAGCGACTGAAGCAACCAAATATCGCCACTGCATACGCGCAGCACCTCGAGGCAGCGTTGCCGAACGAGGGAGAGCTCGACGTGGCCCCTCTAGAGGGCTGCTGGAGAACAGTAAAAGCAGCCATCAACAACGTAGCTGAGGACATTGTCGGGTACGAGGAGAACGGAGACGACGGAACGATTAGTTCGACGTGGAGTGCAGAGCGGTTTTGGAGGAGAAAAATGCAGCGCGAGCGGTCGTGCTGCAGCATGGAATCCGACAGAATGTGAACGATACAAACAGAAGCGGAGGCAGCAGCCACGCCTCTTCCGGGAGAAAAAACGCCGCCTGGAAGAAGCGGAGTGCGAGGAAATGGAACTGCTGTGCCGTTCTCAAAATACACGGAAGTTCTACCAGAAGCTCAACGCATCCCGCAAAGGGTTCGTGCCGCAAGCCGAAATATGTAGGGATAAGGACGGTAGCCTGCTGACGGACAACCGTGAGGTGATTGAAAGGTGGAAGCAGCACTTCGACGAGCACCTGAACGGCGAGGAGAATGTAGGTACAGATTACCAAGGCAATGGAGGATTTGACTGCGCCAGTGCAGTTGAGGACGGGAATGAACCAACTCCCACGTTGAGGGAAGTTAAGGATGCCATCCAACAGCTCAAGAACAACAAAGCAGCTGCAAAGATGGTATCGCAGCAGAACTCATCAAGTTGGGCCCGGAAAAGTTGGCCACTTGTCTGCACCGGTTAGTAGTCAGGATCTGGGAAACCGAATAGCTACCGGAGGAGTAGAAAGGAGGGGTGATCTGCCCCATTCACAAGAAAGGCGACCATTTGGAGTGTGAGAACTTCCGAGCGATCACCATTTTGAATGCCGCCTACAAAGTGCTATCCCAGATCATCTTCCGTCGTCTATCACCTAAAGCAAAGGAGTTCGTGGGAAGTTATCAAGCCTGCTTCATCAATGGCTGGTCGACAACGAACCAGATCTTCACCGTACGACAAATCCTCCCGAAATGCCATGAATACCAGGTCCCAACGCATCACCTGTTCATCGACTTCAAGGCGGCATACCACAGTATCGACCGCGTAGAGCTATGGAAAATCATGGACGAAAACAGCTCACCCGAGAAGCTGACTCGACTGATCAAAGAAACGATGGACGGTGTAAAAACAGCGTAAGGATTTCGGATGAACTTTCCAGTCCATTCGAATCTCGACGGGGACTGAGACAAGGTGATGGACTCTCGTGTCTACTATTCAACATCGCTCTGGAAGGTGTGATGCGATGAGCCGGGCTCAACAGCCGGGACACGATCTTCACGAAATCCGACCAATTTGTATGCTTCGCGGACGACATGGACATTATCGCCCGAACATTTGGAACGGTGGTAGACCTGTACACCCGCCTGAAACGCGAAGCAGCGAAGGTCGGACTGTTGGTAAATGAGTACAAAACAAAGTATATGCTGGTAGGCGGAACCGAAAACGACAGGATCCGGCTAGGAAACAGCGTTACGATCGACGGAGATACCTTCGAGGTAATGGAAGATTTTGTCTACCTAGGATACTTATTAACGGCTGACAATAACGTGAGCCGTGAAATCCGAAGACGCATCATCAGTGGAAGTCGGGGGTACTATGGGATCCAGAAGAAACTGCGGTCAAGAAAGATTCACCCCCGCACCAAATGCACCATGTACAAAGCGCTTATAAGACCGGTGGTTCTCTATGGGCACGAGACTTGGACCATGCTCGAGGAGGACCTGCAAGCGCTAGGAGTTTTCGAGCGACGGGTGCTAAGGACAATCGTCGGCGGTGTGCAGGAGAACGGTGTGTGGCGCCGAAGGATGAACCAGGAGCTGGCTGCACTCTATGGCGAACCCAGTATCCAAAAGGTGGCCAAAGTTGGAAGGACACGGTGGGCAGGGAATGTTGCAAGAATGCCGGACAACAATCCTGCAAAGATGGTGTTCGCTAATGATCCGGTTGGTACAAGATGGCGAGAACTGTTGAACTGAATAAATGAAATAAATGAATGGAATAGAACCTATGCCGAGTTTCTCCAGAGTGAACTGGAGAGCTTTAGTACATAGTGTGATCTAAACAGAATGGTTTTAAACCCGAGGAAATGCTCAATTCTGGCGAAAACGCCATCTGATTCAGTTTAACTACCATTTCTTCGACTCGAGCGTTCTAAGACACTCTCACGTCAAGTATGTCGGAGTCATCATGGATTCGGCACAAACGTTCAAACCAAATACATCATTCATTGTGGATAAGGCATCAAGACAGCTTGGGTTCATCTTCCGAATAGCGAAAATCCTTAGGAATGTTTACTGTTTAAAATCACTCTATTGCGCGCTGGTTCGCTCAACACTAGAATATTGCTCTGCTGTTTGGAATCCGTACTGTGTTGGTGTTGACAGAATCGAGGCCATTCAACGCTGGTTCATACGCTTTGCACTCCGACATCTTCCTTAGTAAAACAGATTTCAGCTGCAGAGTTACGAAAACCGTTGTCAGTTAATACAGCTCGACACTCTAAGCATACGGAAGGACTGCTCTCAAGCCCTGTTCGTCTCGGACTTACTGTCTTTCAGAGTGGATTGCCCTACAATACTTGATCACCTGGTTCTTCAAGGCTGCGTTCGAGCGCTACACAATCACTCTCTTCTGCGAGTTTCATTCAGGAGAACCAACTATGGTCGCCAGAGCGCTGTAAGCGGACTCCAACGTTTTTTGACAGTGTGGTGACGGCCTTTGATTTCAACCGGACGAGGAATTCGATTAAAATCTAAAATATTATCTATTCTAAAATGCAATTAGTTTAAGTAACCTCCATTGGGGCAAAAGACTATGTTGGTGAATCTGGAAGCAAGAACGTGGGAGGTATGGGCCTAGAAGCGGCTGGGCCCACCATAAACATATTGCTACTGTCAACGTCTGTACATCATTATAGGGATGCCACCCCCTGGTCAGGAATGATCGACCCCGCGCGAAATTAAAATTTTGTGTGTTATTTCTTGCATCAATATTATTATATACACCGGATTCTGTTTTTGCACGCACTTTTTTTGCACGGTTTTTTTTGCACGACTTTTTTTGCACGGTTTTGCAAAATAATACGATTTTTATGTATAAAATACCTATTTCGATATACAAGTTTAATGATTTGATCATCCCGTGAAAAAAAAACCGTGCAAAAAAAATCCGTGCTATTTCGAGAAACCGTGTAAAAAAATCCGTGTTATTTCGAGAATCCGTGCAAAAAAAATCCGTGTTATTTTAAGAAACCGTGCAAAAAAAATCCGTGTTATTTTGAGAAACCGTGCAAAAAAAATCCGTGTTATTTCGAGAAACCGTGCAAAAAAATGCGTGTTATTTCGAGAAACAGGGCAAAAAAAATTAATAGGCATTTAGTAACGGCAGCTGAAAGTAAATGGCATTGGATATTTGCAATGCAAATGGGAATGATCTGCCAATGTGTAAAAATCGCGTATTTTTCAATTTTAGGAAATGAGTTGTTATTCAAAATTCAAGTTGAAAATCAATAATGTTGGGCAATGGTTTTTATAGGATTGTATGCTTTTTAGATATCATCAAATAATATTCCGATTCATATATCACATCGCATTGGCAATGGAGCAATTGGTATATGGCCAAGTTCCCCCGGGTAGTGCAACTACACAAAGTATATTAATTTTGCTTGTTCAGTTCTATAAGCTAGAAACTGATAGCGGAGATTTTAATATGCAGGGATACGCAATACGTATTGTTTGGTCTGAGTAGATAACGATTGATGTTTCTTTTTACCAACCAATTAGTGATCTCTGATTAAATAGAGCTTTCAAAGAGTTAGGGACAGGCACAAGTCTATTTTTTACTGAGATGGGACAAGTTGGTGCTGGACCTGTGGCCTTCGTCTGGTCCCGATCAGAATGAAATAACAAGATTATAACAGAACACAATTTTTGTAACATATTGTGTTATAAATTAGGTCTCGTTAGTAGTTAAAATAACTGAAATTTCTAACAAGTAACAATGCGAGATATAGTTTTGAAATATTTCTGTTATGTGTTTCTGATCGGGGTATGATCCATTCTCGTTGGTACGGATGTGTTCATGACTGGTTTGTGGATGAGTGGTCCTACTTACAAGTGAATTGATCACTTCGCTTGGGTGGAGATATATGTGAATTCTGCTAGCTGTCGTGCTTGGATATGTTAGCTGGTTCCAAAAAGATGTGCAGGACTGGCACCTATGAGAATGTTGATTGTTTCACTCGAGCTTTGGTTCTTGGAAATAACAAATCGCTTCCTCGGTGTGATATGTTCGAGTTGAATGCTCAGTGGTATAAATGTGCATTCGGTTCGAGCAGATTGAGTCATTTGGAGGATTGGTGGTCTCCGAGAGCAGATGCGAATAACTCTGAAGTATCCAATAAAGGGAGATTGTATCTGTGGAACTGAAAAATATTGTCACTACTCTAGCTTATTGGTACATCATAACAACTACCAATATCGACTATTTAGAACAGAAATTTTCAAATTCTGTTGTAAGATCGAGAAGAAATATAGCACAGTTGTAGTGAATAAAGTATTTGCGAATAAGGGCCAATACTGCTGGCATCCTTTATCATATTTATTAATAGTCGATTGATCCGCTTCAGACCTAGGAGACGAATGAAAAGAATAGGAACAAGACAAAAGGCGGTTCTAATTCTAAATTGGTTTAGTATAGATACAGACGACTCAAACGCACTGAGAGGAAATTTTTTTCAGAATTAGACAAATTAGAGGACATCACACTTTTTGAGACACACATGCACAAAACTTTATCGTCCTCCTAAAGATTGGTGTTTAATTGGCAGATAGTCGCCATTTTCTACGATTTTGCAAAGTTTGCCTCGCGGGACGGACCGATATCCACCCAGGCACAGGTTGCAATCGTTAAAAAAACTAGATTCGCTAAGTGTAAAGTAGCGAATTTTCAGCTTTTCAGGAAAGAATTTTTCATCAAAGTGCAGTTTTGGAAATTTTAATTGCAAAGAAGAGGTCTGTCAACATTACAAAATGGCAATTGCTGCCGCTTATCAGGAAAGAGTATTTAATTAAGTAAAAGCCAATCAATAGGCCGTTGAAAATTGACAATTTCTGACATTTCAATTGCGCAAGAGAGTCTTTGTATCAAAATGATTTTTTTTCTTTTCATGAAAATTCTTTTAATGAGAAGATAACCATTTACATGCAAAAATCGCAAAAAATGACAATTTTGATATTGTTGTCCCAGAATCGAACAATGTTTCTTACCAAACTGTATATGACCGCATACTGTTCGAAAGGTCTAGTTTTCTTCGTTCAAAAAATGTTACAAAACCGAAAATCGGCTGAAAATGACAACGTAGCTAATTTTGTTGTGGAAAAGGTCCCAAAAAATGTTTTTTGCTTCAAAATTTCGTGTGCACATTACTTTGTATCGCATTTGCTATACTAGTTCATTTTAAAAATTTTAAATCGCTGTAGCACAGTGTAATCTACAAAAAGTTAACAAACTCTAAATAGTTGAAACATTTTACCATTTTAACTATTGCTTTTCAACGGACAATAACTTCTTTTAACGAATAAAAAAACATTTTTCTAAAAAAAACCTCCTCGAAAAATTGAAAAACTTCTACTGGGCACATTGACAGCCTCCTTGTGCATTTAAAATGTCCAACAGTATTCATTTTTAAATACGATAACCAAATAGCTGTTAATAAAAAAATCAGATTTTTTTACACGGTTTCTCAAAATAACACGGATTTTTTTTGCACGGTTTCTCAAAATAGCACGTATTTTTTTGCACGGTTTCTCGAAATAACACGGATTTTTTTTGCACGGTTTCTCAAAATAACACGGATTTTTTTTACACGGTTTCTCGAAATAGCACGGATTTTTTTGCACGGTTTCTCGAAATAGCACGGATTTTTTTTACACGGTTTCTCGAAATAACACGGATTTTTTTTTACACGGTTTTTTTTGCACGGAACGCATCCCCCGTGCAAAAAAAGAATTTGGTGTATGCAACTATTAAAATTTTGTATATTATTTCTCGCATCAATATTATTATATATACAACATATTAATGTTAATAGTTTAGTTAATAGTTAATAGGAAAAATTTCATAAAATTGCTTCTGGTTCACTTCGGGTCCATTAATTTTTCTTGGATCGGCTTCAAATTTTACAGGTGCTTTTTCTAGGCTTAGGAAACTTTTTCAGCCCGGCGCTATTCTAAATCGAGTGATGTTGCAAAAATGGCTAGGCTATTGTCCCCCTTTTTGTCGGCCTAAAATAAACCAAGGGGTTGATAAAAACGGGTTTGAATTTTCAACGATGGGATACCACACACGAAAAGGTTTCATGTGTGGAGTATGCTATACCAGCACTTCGATCGAACCCTGTCTCAAGTCACAAGAAAACTATGTTTTAAATTGCCCCCTCCGAAGCAATATCCTGACTACGGGCTGCCTTGCAAAAAGGTGCCGAAAAGACCAACCGCAGACTATATCTCCCAAAGAAAATATAAAAATTTTAATCGTTCTCATTAATTTGGCAAGACAAACGACCGACAGTAAATAATAGTACTATAATAGAAGCAACTGGAAGTACTCTGTAGCAAACATGGACATAGATTCCTCTGTATTCGCTACTTCTCTTTTACTTTTTTCTGATCGCGTAATGAATGAGTAAACTGAAACAAGTTTTGTTGCTCCTACTTTCTCCACCTCAGAGTAAAAAACGAGCTTGACCAAACCTAATCTTTCAAATAAATTCTCACAGTCGCTCAGTCAATCTTATCACATCATTCCCGCAAGTCGCTTTGCGTATCAATATCAACAATGAAACGAACATTCATACAGTACGAGCCTACGATTTGTTATAACAAACCGGCAGCAGCAATCGTTTCACCAAAATGCTACGAAGCCAAACGATCGGCCGCCTTGGACGGTTCCCTGGTGCATGAGCTGGTCGTCCCCAGAAAATCTGCCGGAACGTGGAAAATGTTGATGAATGATCTGTGTCGAGTCACTCTTAACGAGGGTCCTCAGGTAGGCGATTTAAACATGTGGAACCTGCAGAATCCACGAGAGCACTTCTACTCCGGAAAGACGCGTCAACTGCACGCATCTCACCTGAAAGCAGGTGATCGGCTTTGGAGCTGTTTACCACATCTACGTCCGATGGCCACCTTTGTCGCAGATTCGTTGGCCGATTATGGCATCGATAAGGATGGAGGTGCCCTACACGATGTCATTGGGACGAGGTGTGATGATTATACGTTCAAGTTGATAACCGGTCGCGATCGTTTCGGCAGCTGCCATAGCTATCTACGCGAAGCCATTAAGGAACACGGTCTGGATGAGTCGTATGTACACGATGTGTGGAATATTTTCATGTGCACAGGATTTACAAGGGTGGAGGTTCCTCATGTAAAATTCGTACGTTGAAATGATGAACTCGTTTGTTTCAGGATACTCATCAATATTTCTGCAAACCTAGTCCAGCTCGGAAGGGAGATTACATTGAATTTGTAGCAGAAATGGATCTTTTGGTAGCCCTCAGTGCTTGTCCTCAAGGTAACAACTCACATAGCAGAGGGACATTTATAATTGAAGAGCCTTGTTTTTTTGCAGGAGATGTCTCTATAGTGGTGGGTGAGGAAGTACCCGATAATAAATGTTTTCCATTGAAGGTGCAAGTTTACCGACCGTGATCAGAATCTCTTGCAGATTTATAATACCGTATTGACAAAATAGTGACAAAATATATTTTTATTTAATCTTTTCTCAGTTCATCGTATATATTGTCACGACTTTCATCGCAATTTCGAAAGAACGTAACGAAGGAAAACTCATTGTTGCATCCTGAGATCAGATCTGATCGGATGACAGAAAAGACTATCTCCCGTTGATACTTTTCATAATTTATTGTTATTTTAACTCTAAACGGGACTAAACTAGTAACACAATTTGTTGCCGAAATAGCATTCTGGTATTGATTCTGTTATTTTAGTTTGATCGAGGAGCTGGGCACAATTAATATTTCGATAAAAAAAATAGATTTTAAGAGGCTTCCAAACAAGAGTTCCAAAACCTGCCCCAATTTTGAATCGGACCTCTGAAACGATCGTATATTGATAAATAAGTAAGTAGAAATTAATCGAAAGCCAATTACTTGAACTTTTAGTTTGCGAAAATAAACAATATTGATGGTTCGGTGCCAGGGATCGCATTATACCAGATTTATCTGGCTCAGCCAGAGTTTTTTGCAGCTTCTAGACAAAAAGACCAACCTCTCATTCTGCCAGATTTTTAAATTATATAAGTGGTTACGCACAAATTTTAGAAATTTGGGTCATATTTTCCCAAATTTAACAAAAAATCGATTGATACACGTTCTATGAAGACTAAAATCTCTCTCAAATTTCGATGACTATGAGGTCGCTATCAAGTGACAGATTTTGCCGGACAATTTTAGTTGAATTACCAGATTTTCTTTGCAAAATAGTGACAACCCTGCGGAACCAGTTCCTAAATACGGAAACATTTCAAAATGGCCATCTCAAATTAAAATGCTCATAACAAAAATTTTCTGAAATGTAGCAACTCTCAAGATAATTTAAATTTTGTTTTAACAGCACAATTATTTTGTTTTATTACGATCGTTTCATAAGTTATTCGCGTTTCTCCATTAATTACAACAGGTTTGTCAAATGCCCCATAAAATTCCCCATAACTTTCCCTTTGACATCAAGGCGATATATTAAACCATTTGAAAGCTGCACGAAAACAATAAAATATTATTCAACCATAGGGTCTGATGATTAAACTATATAGTAGAATCATATTTTGGTTGTTTTCATGTAGCTTTCAAATCGTTAACAGTATCGCCTTGATGACAAAGCGAAAATTACAAAAAAAAATTATGAGACTTTTGAAAAACCTATTGTTGTTAATGGAGACACGCGAATAACTTATGAAAAGGACGTAACACAACAAAATAATTGTTTTTGTTAAAACAAAAATTAAAATATCTGGAAAACTACTAAATTTTTGAATTTATTTGTTATGACAATTTTGATTTGAATTAGTATCATATTTAAAAAAAATGTATTTTTGACTGCAAATAGTATGAATTATAAAAATATGTCAAAAGTTCTTGTTAGGAAATTTTTTTTATTGGAACCTTTTCCATGATCCAAATACACTTAAAAAGTTTGTTTTACGTCTTTAAAACGATAAACATTAGTTTGTGGACATTGTATGATGGGGAAAAGCGAATAATTTTTAAAGAGAAGATAATTACACGAATTGTTTTTGTTTGAGCGAAATCCCAGATATCTCGAAAACTTTTTGACTTGAGATGATACTTAGAATCATATTCTGGAATAAAATTACAGTTCCACAGGTCGGACTCGATTATCCGGGGATTTGAAAAAAAATCCCACCCCGGATAATCGAATCAAACTTTTTTTTGCGTTATTTCATGAATTTAAGCTTCATTCGTGGAGAAATTGGAAATAAAATGACCAGGGCAAATTTTCCTATTATGGTAAATTATGGTAAATATATATTTTGGCCCTAGTCGATTTTTCAGACTTTCAGGGTGTGATTTGCATTTTCAGTTGGTTTTCATTTATTATTCATATTGGTAACGAGTTAAAGATATGTATCAGTTGTTTATAGCTATTTGTACAAGAATTCTAAGATAAACTTTTTAATAAGGTGTGTCTTTTGCAATACAAGTCAAACTCGATTACCCAGGGCTTAGATTTTCCGAGATAACTGATTCGATTACTCGAATACCAGAAAAAATAAAGTTAGTAAGTAAACTGGGGGTCGTCTGTTTCTTGGCTCCAGTTTAATTTACGTGGAGTGTCACATAGCACAGCTAACATGTCTAGTCATTCTAATTAGAAGAGTGCGTGTTGCGCACCCACAAAGAGATCCTTGTCCTTGTCCTTGTAGCATCATTTAGTAGACCAATACTGGATTGTCAGGTAATAACTACGCGTGTAGTCTTCGCAAACTGTCCCACTCATACTTGTCACTAGCGAAGGACTACCAGGTTCCCGGGCGTCTCAGCGAGAAGTACTGCTGGCGCCCTCTTTACATAGCCTATCATCCATCTTTGCTTGAGCTACACTAGAATTGAAATCACCTCCAGTGACAACCGGGTCTCTTTTCAGAATCTCGTTAACCGTTTCTTGACCAACTTTTTTCTACCGCGTATAGGGTCCCAAAACTATTTTTCATTAAAACTGTTGGCATCAAGAAACACGAAAAAAACCTGGTTTAAGAAAGATAGGTGCTTCTTTTGCAGCTGCTCAATATTTACCTTCCGATCTAGTCCAATTGCATAAAAAAGGTAATTGAGGGCAATCTATATTAGAAAGTTTTAGCAGTTTTCAATAATATTCCCAGGCTAAGAAAATATTCCAAAATTTTATTTTCGCCATTAACAGAAACTATCCCTGGCAGCACTGCTTCAGCGGAACCCAATCAGATTAATTGTAATAACTTCCGTTCTAATGCTAATATTTATAACTTTTAGTGCTCAAATGAAAGATCTTAGTCGCAGTTATTAGCCTTACTTGACGTTGTGTAAACCAAAAGTTATAGTCATATAGAAACATGGTTGTTCATCAACCAGAAGGGCACGAACGGGTTAAAGATTCTATTGAAATTCTGAGAAATCACTTACTGAAGGGGATAATGGGAGAAGAGCAATATTGTTTCTGTCAAAGTCCACTGGAATTCAAAGCAGGATATTCATCAGAACATTACACCGGATTCCAATGATAATAGGACCATGATTCTGTCAGTATCCGGAATAAAGCATAATCTTCAACGGAATTCTATGTTGAGAAAGATTCCACTAGACATTTAAGAAGCTTTTCTCTAGAACCCTGCATCAAAATTTAGAGAAAAAGCCGTATAAATACGGATAAATATTGAATCGAAGTTCTGAAATAGATTCCATTGGGATGCTAAGAAAACTTCTATCAGAATCTTGAAAAGTATCCCAAACAGAATCCTGAGAAGCATGTCATCATTATCCCAAGAGATAGCCAGAAACCGACCGAGCAATGTAGGTACAGTACATTGCCTGTGGCCTACAGTAACCGATGTATTACGAGAAAAATGTACTTTTAGTGTAAAATTAAAAAGTTGCATTTTTGGGAATATTGACATTAAAAACTTTTCACTTTTTTGGAATCCCTAAACAAATCTTAAAAAAAATATCTCGCTGATTGATTCTAGTGCAAACAGTACCAGAGATATAATCCGAAGAAAAACATTTTTTAAACAATTTGTTGAAATTAACCGTTATGTGTCCAACAAAAAACACCTATAACAGGGCCAACGAGGGTACCAGGGTACCCACAAATTAAAATAACTATGGCTTCCTTTAACCGATTTTGACACTTTTAGATGTTTTAGATGCTGGAACTCGTCCACTTTTGGATTCTGTAACATTGAACCCAATGAATGGATCTGGTTCTTGGTAATCCGAATTTTCTGGAGTAATGTTCCAGTACTAGGGTATGATTTGTAAATTTAAATAATGCCCTAGCAAAATGAGTATCAAAACTCTTCAAATTGTCTCGGAAGTCTGTTATTTATTGTTGCGGGATCCTATGGTAGTTTGAAAAATGGAATTGGAATGGAATGGCCATTCACGGCCCTACGGGAGCCTGCTCCGGAATGTCTGTTTCGGGGTGAAATCACCAAATGGTTCCAATACCACGAGGTACAGCCTATTGATGCTATGTCAAGAATTTTGATACCTATATTGCTAGTATTCCATTGAAATTCACAAATAGTATCCAAGCACTGGAACATGCTTCCGGAAATCCGGATTCCCGGGAACCGGTTGGAATAACCCGATTCAGTTTTACCAAGTCTAAAAGTGGATGAGTTCTTGAATCCAAAACACCCAAAAGCATCAAAATCGGTTGGAAATCACCTTAGTTATTGGCATTTCAGTTTTGAGGGTACCCGGGTATCCACGTCGGCCTATGACATAGTAAAAAATTCAGGATCCCCTCCTCACTCCCTTCTTACTATATCAAAAACATTATTATCACAAAAGCTTGACTTAGTGAAGTTCTAAGATGTCACAAAGTTTCAATTTCCAGCTACGGATAAAACATCGGAATTTCATTATTTGTAACCTAAAAAGGTATCCGGGTACCGCGTCGGACACATAACGGTTAAGAGTGTTCCCATGGACTGAGGGGCTGTTTAAACGACACAACAATTTAGGTTATTATATATTATCTCTAAATGAACAATTTCTTCAAAACTGGTTCCAATCCATGATGGTCGATTCCAAGTTTTGTTTTTTTAGGTCACTTTGCGCGGAATAACCCATATATAAGCTATTTTTGAGGTAGGTTAAAATTTGAGAGGAGGTTAACCGTAGACCCCCTAATTGCCCGAAAAAAACGTTCTATTGACTGCAATGATCGAATTAGCACTATAATAAGACATTATAGTTGAAATTTGATTTTTTTTCAAAACACCCGGATAATCGAATCATTTTCCCCGGATAATCGAATCCCCGGATAATCGAGTCCGACCTGTATCTGTCAATTAGTATGAAATTTAAAAATATGTATACACTGATAGAATATATTCGTAAATCGCTATGCATTAGTTTCGTACAGATAATTTTCATAAAATATACGAATTTTTCGTACATATTATGAATCGTTCGTAGTTCTATTGTAACACATTTATATTTTATTACGAGTTTTTCGTGAAAACCACGAAACGACTTTCGTTGGCTGAACTAAATAAGCAAAATTTACGAAAACTTTCGTTCATCAAACGGCCATGTCTTCGTACCACAATAAAATCGATTTGGCCACATCGATTTTTTTAAATAAAAAAAATCTATGTTGTCAAACATCGATCCCGAAAGATCGACTGAAAACAATAAGAGGATAATAATAACGAACACTTTTCTAAAATGAACGAAATGAATTCGTGCGACCAACGAAGTCGTTCGTAATATACACAAACATTTATTGAAATAAACGAATGATTTCATTTCATTCACGAAAAATAATGTCGTTAACAAATAATGTCGAAAAATAATGTCGCCATGTACACTAGATTAGCAAAAGTTACTAAAATTTTGGTTCATCAAGCGTCCATTTCTTCACACCACAATCTTTTTAGTCCTTAATAATGATGAGCAAGTTAAAATAGAATCGAATTTGCCAGATCGACCTTTTTAATTAATAAAAAATCGGTGCTGTCAAACATTGATCCTAAAAGATCGAATGCGACAAACGAAACCGTTTGTAATATACATAAACGATTATTAAAATACACGAAACATTTCGTTTTGTTCACGAAAAATAATGTCGTTAACGACGATTACATTCGTGCAATGTAAACTAAATAAGTAAAATTCACAAAAAATTTGATTCATCAAGCGGCCATTTCTTCGTACCACAGTAAAATCGATTTGGCCACATCGATTTTTTTAAATAAAAAAAACGATGTTGTCAAACATCGATCCCAAATGATCGACTGAAAACAATAAGAGGCTAATAATACGAAAACTTTTCTAAGATGTACAAAATGAATTCGTGCGACCAACGAAATCGTTTGTAATTTACACAACCGTTTATTAAAATAAACGAAACATTTCGTTTCATTCCCGAATAATAATGCCGTTTTCAACAATAACATTCATGTAATGTACACTGAATATGTAATATTTACGAAAACTTTCGTTCATCAAGCGGCCATTACTTCACACCACAAGCTTTTTAGTGATGAATAGAAGGGAGCAGGTTGAATTAAAATCGATTTTGCCAGATCGATCCTTTTAGTTAGTTGAAAAATCGTTGTTGTCAAACATCGATCCTAAAATATCGATTGAAAAAATAATATGTTAATGAATGCGAAAACTTTCCTAAGACGAACGAAATGAAATCGTGCGACCAACGAAATCGTTCATCATATACATAAACATTTATTGAAATACACGAAACATTTCGTTTCGTTCACGAAAAATAATGTCGTTATCAACGATTACATTCGTGCAATGTAAAGTAAATAAGTAAAATTTACGAAAACTTTCGTTCATCAAACGGCCATGTCTTCGTACCACAATAAAATCGATTTGGCCGCATCGATTTTTTTAAATAAAAAAAATCTATGTTGTCAAACATCGATTCCAAAAGATCGATTGAAAACACTAAGAGGATAATAAATACGAACACATTTCTAAGATAAACGAAATGAATTCGTGCGACTAACGAAATCGTTCGTAATATACACACACGTTTATTAAAATAAACAAAACATTTCGTTTCATTCACGAAAAATAATGTTGTTATCAACGATAACATTCGTGCAGTATAGATTAAACGTGTAAAATTTACGAAAGATTTCGTTCGCCAAGCGGCCATTCTTCTTCATGAAATGAACGAAACCTACTATTTAGAATGCACGAAAATACTTCGTTGCAGAAAACGACGAATGAATTCGTGCATTTTATGATCGATTTCATTATATTTAAGAATTTATATTATCAGTGTAAAGTTGTCGCGAGAAGAATTTTTTTACCGATAAGTTCTCCATCATGCAATTACATTCAAAATATTTGTTTTCTTTTTAGATTTTTGCTGACAAATTAGAAAAATTAAAAAAAATGCCTTTTTTGTAATTTAATTTTTTGCATATTTTTTTGTTTTTGTGAAAAATGACAAAACATTTTTTCAGCATATATTTGCTTCGTACAGAAGTATTCACAAAGCCGTAGCGTGCGGTTGGCCAGGTTGGCCCCCGACAAAGGCGTCAACCTTATGGGGGCGCTAAAATCTTGATCTGCTTTATAAAGGAGGTGGGGTTAAGTCATAAAATAAGTCAGAGTAGGAGTATTATTCCCAGGTACACATAAAATTATTGTTTGAAAGTCGAACTAAAAATGAATGCCAAGGCAAACAGCAAAAAGGCGCATAACACTGAGACTCTATCAAAGGCGCCAGAGGACTACGCTACGGTCCTGTTAGTACAGAATAAACATGGAACAAGACAAAGACTTCAAATTTCAACAAAAATAGCGAAAATTTTACCAAACTTTTTCCGCTCGTTTTCTCAGTTTCATAGGAACAAGGGGAACGGAAATGTGGCCATGGACAATAAAGCAGGCCGCCTTCATAAAGCTGTAGCAAAGATCGTAGAGTAAGCTAGATCAATTACACTAGTTTACAAAATAAAAAGAAAAATCTGAACTTCAATATTCGAGCACCATTTCTGATGTAAAATTTCGTGCTAAATCCGAAAATGAGGTCCAAAAAATTTACAGTAGAACAGTTTTCGTGTTACAGTATAAAAATGAATTTCACCTGTAAAATAAAAAGTGCGTTCAGTAAAATACAATTTTCTTCGGTTGTAGTGCATCGATATGAAATATTATAATGGTGAATTAAAGGTAATTGAATTCACTTTTGATCGTTAGAACGTTTTGTTTCAGTATGACTACTGGCTCTGGCGTTATTTACGAATTTATTGAACTTTTTCTTAATTGTTCGTCGTTTTTTGAAGAAAAATGAGCGTTTGGTCAATATTTTGGGCAAGATAAAGCAATCCTAAAAGATATATTTTTATGGGAACTTAAAGCCTACTAATAACCAATGAAAATAGGCACTTATTAGCTTTAATCGGACGGAAATTTCGAAAGTTATTCTATTTTAGTACAATGGAGATTTTTGTGTTTCTCTGGGTCAATTTATTGAACCGCGTCGATTCCAATTTTTTCTAGGGCTTGTGTCATAATATATGAGGTACTCTTTGTCAGAAATCTTTTAAACAAGTAAATGAAAGATTTTTGAAAGATTTTAATGTAGGGTAATATTCGAACTCGTTTATCCAAATGATTCAAGACTTCTGATAACAATAATTTCAGACTCAATGAAATTATAAGTCTTCGAATGATTGGTATGCAATACTGCTTGTAATATTTACAAGTGTATTACATAAAATAACACTCTTATAATACAAATTTTGTTGTAAACTAATTCCTCACATGTCATAGAATTCGTTTTTTTTTGAAACGCTAGCTGCTCAACTGGGTTTTGTACAATGTTAATACAAACTATACGAATCCGTAGAAATATGTGATACTACATACGTCAAGTATTATAAAATTAATAATATGTAAAACTTTTAATTTGTTTTAATTCGTGTTTTAAAATTATGTAGGACATCGAACAAGACTTATTTTAGGTTTAAAATTTCAAAATCGGATCATCAGAATAATTTGAAGAACGTAGAATATTTGGCTTAGATGTTCTACATAATATATTGTAGTATATTGAAGTTTTGTGAACCAGTACAGTAAAATCGATACACCGTGTAAGCCAATGTGAATCCAATATAATTTCAAATTATAAACTTCAAGACGTTTGAATAACGTAAAATAAATTGTTAGTACAACAAAACGTGACGAATTCGGTGGATAAGTCATCATTCGTGAAGCTAGCGTCCGAATTTAACATTTTTCACCGTCATAAGCTTCCGATGTGTGTATCAAGGCGTTGTGGAGCGTGCAGCTTACAACCTATTTTGAGCATATACGACTCTGTATGACACATTTAAATGTTATGCGTATTTTTTAATGCCAAATTTTTAATAACATTACTCCACTGAGCCTGTAATTATTGTAATCAGAAGTCTTGAATCATTTGGATAAACGAGTTCGAATATTACCCCACATTAAATTCTCTCAAAATTCTTCAATTTACTTGTTTAACAGAATTCTGACAGAGTATCTCTCATATATTATGAAACAAACCCTAGAAAAAACTGGAATCGAGACGGTTCAATAAGTTGAACCAGAGATACTCAAAAATCTCCATTCTACAAAAAATTGAATAACTTTCACAATTTCCATCCGATTTAACCCAATAAGTGCTTATTTTTATTGGTTATTAGCAGGTTTTAATTTCCCATAAAAATATAATTTTTAGGATCGCTTTATCTTACCCAAAAAATTGATCAAACGCTCATTTTTCTTCAAAAAACGACGAACAATTAAGAAAAAGTTCAATAAATTCGTAAATAACGCCAGAACCAGTAGTCGCACTAAAACAAAATGTTCTAACCATCGAAAGTGAATTCAATTACCTTTAATTCAACATTATAATATTTCATATCGATGCACTACAACCGAAGATATTTGGATTTTACTGAATGTACTTTTTATTTTAAATGTAAAATTCATTTTTTCACTGTAACTCGAAAACTGTTCCACTGTAAATTTTTTGGTCATCTTTTTCGGATTCAGCACGAAATTGTACATTGAAAATGACCACCAGTTTATTTTGGTTCAAAAAATGCTGTAAACTAGGGTTATCATCGAGAAGATGAACTCATGCAGTACCATGAAAATTGAAGTCTCCTCTATGTCGGGAGGAGTTCCGAAATATCACAAAGGTGCCAGCTCCCAACCTAGTGGATCAATCCTGCACTAAGTTGAATCTCTGGTTGAAATGTCACATGTCCTGTTTGCTTCGGATTTGTGGTAGAGCTTTTACGTACTAGTATATTTAGTGACATCTCAAGAGAGAAAAAAATGTTACAAAGACACATTTGCTTGTAATTAGTGTAATTGCATACATGACGCGCGGCACAAATAGCCGCCCATGCGATACCGACGATTCTTGTCGAAGACGCAGAGCAGTCTCGCCAAAGGTCACCCGATACTAGTTTGAAGGGACACCCTATTTTGTCGCGTCCAGTGCGATTGTAACTCAAAGTCTTCGCTCACCGCAGCAAGGGGTCATTGAAACAGACAATCCCGCTCCTCAGTAGATCCACGCATGCCAAGTTCGAATCGATAACTAAACCATCGATCTCAACTTTATGAGCGGGAATGTAAACGCGTTAATTATTCATGAAAGTCTTGTCGCCAGTAACGTCATTTGTTTGTTTAAGACAAAATATCACAATTCTGAGCTTATCTAGGCGAACTTTCGAGATATCTGGCACAGCTGAACATTTCTGCGTCTTGCGGAATATTAGATTACTTCGTGGATCTTTAATCCGAAAGAACAACGGATAGGTCAAGCTCAGACTCTTTAGCGACGAATCTTGTTCGACATTCATTTTAGGGTCATTTGGGTCAATTCAGGAGAGTTGGTTCGTCCGATATTTTCCGAAGTTTCCCTATAGTATATAATGTGTTTTATGGATAATCGAAGTCAAAGCTTCACATAGTCATTTCTTCTGTACAGTTAAGTGTTAATAGGTGTGAATATCGTAAGAATAGATAGATTATACGTAGTGATTTTTTCATCACATTCTGATAACTTTTCAATAGACTTTTCTACGGCTCATGTACGTATACGGCACATGACACAAACACTACATCACTTGCTGGTGGAAAATAATAAACAAAGACGGCAGAATCAAATAGGATTGTTTTCAACCAGGAAGCTGCAGAAGTGTTCGTGAGACCGGGCGACAAGAACTCAATGCACGCGCGTGAATCTAACCGCCAAAAATACACCCGCTCGTTTGCGTAGCGCCATCTATAAATGACTAGTTGATGCAACGATTTTACTGATGATGAAAGAGAATTCTTGCCCCTCAATTATTTATGATCAGGATAAATTGTTTTATATTATTTTTTCAATGTGTATATTTTTTTATCCAAATAATTTTCTTACTGTAAATAAGGCCTAAAGAAGGTAGGTTACATTCATTTTGCACTGAAATGTTGTTGAATAAGCTCCTCATAAATAACCTTTCCTACTAACCCAAAATCCTATTCCTGAAACATCTATGAAAGTAGTATGGGTTCCCTGCACTTTCACAAGTAGGTGTTGAACTAACGTTCCTTCCCTTCCTCGACGATTGTAAGGACGTGGCCAGGTGTACACTGTGATGCTTTTCCACTATGAAGAAAAAGCGGTAATCCCAAATGATTTTTCTTGCGACACTGGTGGATACTTTGTTAAATATTAGCTGATCATTATACAGTCACCCACGATTTGTGCGATCGTATACGCTATGCTATGCTATTTGGGTCAATTCAGGAGAGTTTATTTATACATGGACCTAGAGCCAGACGCAAAGTGAAATCTGAAGAATAGGTAGGAAAAGACAGAAGTCATGAGAGATATAAATTGAAATAAAGGATAGTAAAGGAATGAAGAGGTCATCTATATTCGTACGATATATGGCTAGATTCAACCTATTTTATTAGAAACTGGAACGAAGAATATGTGAAAAAACTTAATCAGCAATAGATCATAAAATCGTCTTTGATTCAATTGCTTGTGCAAAAAGATGGGTGGGTGCTGCCTAGAATATAACAGGAAAGACGTGACGGCCCTTGGACTGGTAATTCAAATCTAATGATATGCACTCTTATCAACAATCCACCAATCAATTCAAAGTTGTCTTCTGAATATACTTGATTTACGGTATTCTACCGGTCTTCATGGTCTTCCTGAAATTTCCAATCGGACACGTCTCAAAGGTAGCTAGAAAAAAATGCAAAAATTGAGCACAATCAAAAAACAATGGTATGAAGCATCGACATCTTGAATTGAGATGGGACTTGAGTTTGTAAATGCAGCTTTTATTTTTTTGTTGTATGCCACATATTTTTAAAAAATCATTGAAATGTCAAAATCTGGTTTCCAAGTTCCATAAAGGTTATCTTTAAAAAATCATAGTGGTAGTATATCTCGACATTTCTTTACATCCTAAGCCATTTAGCATAAAAAATTCGAATCAAATTATTGAATATTCTGAGGGTCCCTTTGTGTTTTTTCACGGGTAAAAATGTTTGCATTTTGGCTGTTTGGACAAACCCTTAATCGTGTCCAATTGAGCTAAAGTGCTGCAAAGAGACATTTTTCGAGGTGCTAATGCTGTTGAGGTGCGTCTGGTTATTAAAGTCGATGGTCACCTGTTTATCATACATGCCATTGGCACCCTAATATACAGTCTTCTGAATGGATGCTTCTTCCGTCGCCTTGAAACACCTAGCGTCAACTGATTTCATAAATATACAGTAAAAGATTTGTGGCTGGAATTTATATGAAATGAACGATAGTCAAAAATGAATTAAGTAAGGAGTAGGTGGGCCATTTCCATGTACACAAATCATTATTTGAAGGTCGAACTAAAAGAAAGAAAGCCACAGTAAACACCAAAGGGGCGCCCAACTGAAGGGCGCCAGAAGACCACGCCACGGCTCTGAGTATTCATTCCCTGTAAATCGTTCTCAGATAGTTATGCTGTTTAAAATACAGTAATCGAACTTTTTTTTAAGGTTCTGCATGCAGAAACGTCTACAACATTTTGAAAAATTGCTTTTGTATCAAAATATTGCAATTGTCATAGAAAATCAAACCGAACTGCAAAATTTCGTTCGAATCGGAAATGGTCATTTTTTGCGGTCAGCCGGTTTCCCATGGAATCCCTCTTTAGTCTTAATAAAATTCAATAAACGCTTTCGTATATTCGTATATATTAATTTTTTTAAATAGTAAAGCCCTAGTTGAGATTTTTTTAAATCTTTGACAAACAAATTGGCACAAAGCAAATGTAACGTACCGTGTCAAACTAGCAAACTGAATGAAAAAAGTTGTTGACCGAATGTACCGAATCAACTTTTCAGAATTAAATTCTCGCCTAGGAAACCTTAAATCATTACTGAGAACCGATTTTTTTTATTTTATGGCACTTTAAAACAGTGTATCAAAACCATTTGCAATTACAATTATTAAAATCTTCTCCGGTTGCTTTAGGTTCATATAATAGATAAACTTATATTGAGTTGCACCTTTCCCACTATGGAGAAGCGGTATTTATCAACAACATTTAGTTATGTGTGCTTTCTAAGTATGTATACAAACACACCTCAATTTTCACAAAACTCTTTTCCTTCCAAAAGAATTTATGGAAAGCAGCACCCATTTTGCTTCATAATGCGGGTAACTTTATTAATATTAAGTTGTTTCATTAAAACTCGTTTAATGCAAAAAATTAAACCAATAGATTGCATTCCATTTTCATTCATATACCAATTAAAAGGGGTTTTTGTAGAAAGCCTTTTCGCCTCAATAGTTGATACTGAAAAATTTACACGATTTTTACTTGGATTATTGACTGATAAATTTTCCGTGCATGGATAAAAGAAGTCAGCTCTCTTATTATTTCTTGATTTTGTTGGGGGGGAAATGCGATGATGGATTTAAATACTTTCGTAAGATGTATATGAGCCGCCTATAACATGTTATTCTCGTTACAGTTCAGCACCCCAATTGTAAGAAATGAATGCGTTTGCATAACGTGGTAACTATGCGCAATGTGATTGCTAAGTTGCAACATACTTACACGTATGCAACAGTCGAAAAAACTATGTTTTCAATTATGGTTTTTTACATTTTCAACTAAAACGAAACCATATCGCAAAAAATCATTGAAATATATCCTGGATTTACGACCAACGACAGTCACCGTTAAGTCCACGATCAGCTATAAAAACGGTTCATTGCTGCTTAGCAAGCTATAACAAAGCAACAGGCGAAACAGGTCAAAGACAGACAACTGAAACGTCAACACGCTGCGCTGCCCCTCGATCGCTGAAGCAACCAAAATCACCGTCTGTCAAAATCGCGATACGTGTGCGGTGCGCTGATGGTGTGTGCGCTGGTTGGCAGTGATGTTGTGAGTGAACGAAAAGTAGTGAAAGTGGTGAAAGATTTTTTCCCCTGGCCAGACTAGCGCTAAAAATTTCAACTCCGACCTTTACCAGCCGCCTGAGACAGAACTAAGCTGAGCTGACCGACGATCCGCAGCATAACAATGGCGACCCGTGGCGGTCCTATGGTCCTCGGAACCGACGGTGCCGATTTCGAGCACAGGCAGCGTGTGGCCGCACATTACCAAATCAGGTTAAATTTTTTTTTTCTTTCGAAGCTAGCTAGGGCTTAATTAAGCTACGTATCTAAATAGTGTCTCGGGGGTTCAATTATGATTTGTGCTACGGAGTGTCGCTGAAAACGTGTGAGTTTGCTATTGATTATCAATAGCCATTCATAGAGGTAATGGCTTGAATTGCTCGCGTAAAAATAGACAACCGAGGCTCATGGAAAGTCAAAGGGAAG
The DNA here is from genome assembly GCF_030247195.1 of Topomyia yanbarensis. Lineage (NCBI taxonomy): Eukaryota > Metazoa > Arthropoda > Insecta > Diptera > Culicidae > Topomyia > Topomyia yanbarensis. The sequence goes on from NC_080671.1 coordinate 343,265,148, forward strand.
GATACTTTGGCATAGGCTGAAGGTGACAGCATTGTTACGTTTCGATAAAGGAAATCTCGCAGAAGTATGTAGGAAATTGATAGCGAAGTGTAGATGTCAAACGGAAAAGTTGCTATAATTTTTCGCTCGCTTTTAACCACTACCACTACTAAGCAAGTGGTGGTACCCGGTGGATCGTGTATGCGTTGTATTTTGCCGTGGTATGTTTAGAAGAGCGCGGGTAGAATTTGGGTAGCTTGTTTTGTTTACAGCTGGTACAACATAGAAAGGGGTGCGCGCTTACCATATAGCATAGTTGCTTAAGGTGGCAGTTCGGTTTGTTTGTGAAATGTCGAGCGCGCAAATGCTTTGTGGTGTGCTTTTGGTTCAAAATTACATTATGAGCATAGAAAATACATTTTTATGATTATTGAATAGCACGGAGTATTTAATTATGACTGGGATGCTAAAAATCCAAAGTTTTAAACCTAACCACGAGCTTTAAAATAAGTTATAGCCTATATGAAAATATACTGTCTTGCATATCTTTTGCGAAAATTAAATTCTGGGGAGGCAAACGTGATTGCTAAATTTAGCTGACAATAAATATTAATGCATTTAACAAATAACTTCGACATAAAACAGAACATGCAGTTCATTGTTTTAGTTTCAAACTGGAACCGGTTTAATAATATTATGCTTACACTACAGAATTATAACACGTTATAATTAGCAACAAGAAAAATGTCACCAAGATACCGCTAAAACCCGTTTCAACTGATAGTGCGAACGTTGTATAATACTATGTTCACACTACAGAGTTAAAACACGTTATAATACAGTGAAAACCCGTTTTTATTAGTTCCTTGATGAATTTTAGGCTGATAAAACAGGAACATTGACAAAATCGGGACATATATTTTTAAGAAACCGAAGCTTTTCTTTAAACCCTAGATATAGCCTCATAACCTTTTCTGATTATTTAGCTTAAATTTCTCTTAAGGAGCTCTGACAGTGCAAAATTTTACAAAAAAATGCATTTTTCGGATCTCTAAGATAAGGAAATTATGCTCAAGAAAGGATTTACTCGAATTCAACTTGGTTCGTCTGCTAGAGCCCATCAAACTACCAACTATCAATTTTCATATGGGGCTGATGAAATCGGGTCAAAAAGCTGATAAAATCGGGGGCGGATAAAATCGGGTCTTTACTGTAATTGGCAACAAGAAAAACGTCATCAAAATAGCGTTAAAACAGTTTTAACTCATAGTGTGAACATAGTATAATACAAATTTACAAAAAATAATCCCATTTGTTCGGTCATTAGTCTATTCAAAAAATACTTGACCTAAAGATTGTTTACCTAAGTTCATTAGTACATTATTGAAAATTTAATTGGAAAATGAAATTTCATATTTCGTGGAGAAACTGCATATTCCCGGTGGCGAACCTTGGCTTCCTCATCACAGTTCTAAATATGGAGCTTTTCTTTTGAATATATTTTCTGGTCGGACCATATTTTTACTAGATGGATCAGCTAAATAATGTCAATCAGCTAGTGAGATGCTTGATTAATTGAAATAATAGATTACTGTTAAATGACCTTCAATAACTTATGTTTTAATGGGGAGGATGCATAGCAAAATGTGACATGTGGGAACAGGAGAGTGAGCTAAAACGCGAGTCGATAGTAGTGATAGATAAAATTCATTTGCACGCTCTTTTAAAGATAGATAAGAATGACATACTAACTTGGTACAAACAATTAGAAAGTCTAAAAGGTGCAGGGAATGAAGAACAGTCCTGTTTTACTCGCTTACACGACATGGAAGCAGGAGCCCAGTTGTTCAATTCTTAGCTTCTGCCCACGGATGCCACACGGCCTCAAGGTTGGCTTTTACCGGAGCAAGATAATAGTGCTATCCTCTTCCTAGTGGACACCAGTCCCGTAGAGTTGAAGCATTTTGTACTAGAAAGTAAGACATTGCTTGCCGTTAGCATACCAATTTTTTAAATTACTACTGTATCCTGGAGGTTCTATTCAAGTTGGAAACAATCTAACGGCTCCATTTCCCCCACAGAGCTCCACATAAACGCTAGCATAATCGGTAACTCCAAAATAAACGTAAGTCTTGTTAAAATAAAAGAAGGAATCGATTCACATTATTGTTTCCTTTCGTTAACATTATTTATTAGAAAATTGCTATAAAAACAAGCTTATAACCAAACATTTGAGATAATATATGGCCAGCGCTGTATCTATCGGATGGTGATGGTTCTTGTAATCTCTGCCTTAGAAAGAAAAACCACCAGTTAATTCCAATGTTATTTCCTTTTCCAGTGCACTCAACAAAGCTCGGTTAAAATACTGCATTTTCTTTCACTACCTGCTGTTTTTCGTAATGCTAGTCAAACTCTCCGCCGACATCTTGGATCGCCTGGACATTTTCATACTGGAGATCGAAGAACTTCAAATCCCCCCACCGCTGTGGTGGGAATACTTCTGGTGTCTGTCGGTGTTTCTCTCCTTCGTCGGTCTGTCGGCGGCCCGTCGCAACCGTATAAATGACATGAAAAAATACATGGTCGGTATCAGCACGATCGCCTTCGCTCCACTTCTTTACTGCATTATCTACTACCTGAACGACGTGATGGAGTACATGAGCTTGGAGCAGGACGTCCAGCTGGAAGACACGGATATCTTCGTCTGGCAGGTAATTGTTAGTACCAATTTGCATGTTAATCCAAACGAATCGGATCGCACTAATCGGTATTCCAAATTTTGCTCTTCTAATCCATGCACTATTGCTTTGGTTTTCTGCTTTACTTGCTTTATCGCACCCATCTAGGGATATCCATACGGACTACTGTGGTACGGATTCGTGTTGCTGGCACTTCAAGTGCACTTCTTCTCGCTGTACTTTGCCTGGAACCTCATAAAGGCCTGGAGGGTTCGCGGTACGCTCAAAAAGGCAGAATAGGATAGATCGACTAACGATGGCAGATCAAACACTTAAAGACAATATATTCGATAAAACAAATGTACGTCAAGCTACTGTCTAGCTGTTCTCCACCGGCACGATATTAAATAATCAGATTGCTTCTTCGATGTGCAGAAAACAAACATTTATGCAGTCAAATTTCCACGTGATTAGATCAGTTCCACTGTAGCGTTTATGTCCTAATGATTGGTAATTTCAAAGTAGGTGTCGGATAAAAATAAACGGTCATCACGCTCCTTCGAAGGAGATAAGTGAACTGTTGCAGCTCATGTTGGTATCAGAAAGGCTCATTTTTACTATTAGTGTCGCATATAACTAGGCATTATTTTTCATCGATGTAGTAGAACAGGTAAAATATTAACGGGTTTAAAAATCACTGCAATGTTAAATTAGAAGTAAATTCGTTAAACTTACAAAATGTTTACCAGTTCAACCATTGTAATAGTTCTTCTTGCAATACTGTACATGTTTATCAGTTTACGATACCAGCTCTTTGTAAAAATTCTTGAATATACCAACCTACCCTACAGACAAAAAGGAAAATTAACAAAGACGAACTACAGAAAGGCTGCCACAAGACCTAAAATAAGGGAATTTGTCCCACTTTCAGTTTTCATTTTCGTATTTTGATTTTAGAAACTACTAACGATGCAATACAAAACGAGGAAGGCGTTCGTTGGATAGGCCTCTCTACGTGCGCTCACGATAAGCAAACCCAGCGTTAAACGAAGAGCTCAATTTATTTGATATTTACAAAATTCACCGCAAACGGTATGAACAGGAGAGAATCGTTACTTATACAGTTACTTTTTATACGCCCAAAAAGAGCTTGAATAGAGCAGTTGAATAACAGAGAAATCCTTATTGTTAATGACAAGAAAAGCCGCACTAAAACGGACTTGAACGAAATATTGTTAACCCCCCCATGAGTACTTCGAACGATGATGTAAACCTGGGCGGTGTGTGTGAATTTACAGGAATACATATTTTAATGGCTAGAAAAATGACACAAAGAGGCGATAACAGACACAATTTACATTGAAAAGCAAAATAATATTTATTGTGAGTAATGTTATTCAAACTATTCTTATGAAAACGGCAAAAACGATTAAAACTTCAAGAGGGAGGACAAATAAAGTCGTTGAATGTGAACACGGAGACCTGGAAGTAGTAGTTTATTGACTGGATGAAAAATTGAGAAGATCCATTGCAGAAGCTTACCTTGATTTGACAGCAGCACTAACTTCTATATTTTTCATCTGTCAGTGGCGTGATCTTCATCTAATTTTTTTTTTTGAAACATCTTCCTTAACATGTTCGGGAATGACTCAATCTCCGCTTACAAAGCTATTGTAAGGATTTTTTGTTAGTGGAAACTTTTGTTAGTGGAAACTTTTTTGTGGCTGCCCCTGCTTGCTCTACATGTTACAAATTGTCTGAATCCAATGTAGTTGGAAGCGAGTTGTTCGTGTGACCACTTGTGTCGTCCCAACCGGGTAGTACATTAGGGGAGAGTCAGGACACTTGATCCTTGGATATATTTGATTCCCTTGTCATATCTCATAATCTATACGCATAAAGTTATCACAATATTAAAAGAAAATAAAATATTTGGTCATTTATGATGTTTAATAAAACAATCTGATGTATTACATTTGGTTTGGAAAAGTTATATAATATTTTAGAAAATATGTGTTCAAATCCATCTCGAAGATCTTTTTACAAATTTTTTGAGCAGTATGTGATCGTCGATGTAAATATATTTGAATATTTTTCAAGTACGACTACTTTTTAAGAGCTTTTGTCTAGAAAAACACGTTTTTCTAATAAAAAGTTTCACAACACATACAAAAAAAATAAATTTTGTTCACCTCATACAACAGGTATCTTTGTTCCCTGTAACACTGGGTACTCTTGATCCCTATAGTTAGTTCTCTCAAACACTTTCGAAATGTATAAAAATAGAAAAAAAAAATCATTTCCATAATGTACCTAGCACAATTAATTGATCTAAAATGTTTTTTTGTGAACAAATATGGTATAAGTTATTAAAGATTGGAAAAGCAAGTTAAACAGCACGGATTTGCCTCAAATATTTGACTTGACTTTCTACCGTGGTTAAAATTTGTTGTGCATATAAAAAGTTAGTCTTATTAATTAATTTGTCAGGATAAGTGATTAGCTGAACTTTCGTGCCTAAAAGTCATAGTGTGCTTTGCTTCTTTAGCCCTAGTAGGCGGGGGATCAAGTTACCACACGTTTTTACAAAAACCTCGTTTTGACATGATTTTCAAAACTGTTCATATTACTGACAGGATATAGTATTCGGATTTAAACATTATTCATAGCTCTTACAATACGAATTGACTACAAGCTGGAGAACTTTGCAATTAAAATTTTTATTTCATTGAAAAGTTGAGAAAAAACAAAAGTGGGATCAAGGGTACCCACTCTCCCCTATTAGCTGTGCGCAGCTGAGGATCCGTTTGGGACAGGTATGCTACATCTCGCGAGGCGTCATAAGATGCCTTCCGAAATATCGCTCCCTTCGAAGAAATAGTACTGCACAATGACAGAGAATATGTTCCGAGCTCTCGGGCTCGTAATTACAGAATTGACAATTGTCATCTTGACTTTTGCCATTTTTTCAGATGATACTTAGCAGGACAATGTCCCGTAAATAAAACTTGTGATTATACGTAATTCTTTTCGTTTTAGATCCATTAGCTCTCGTTGTATCCGAACGTATGAATTTCTTAGCTTGTCGAGCGCCTTCTACATTACGCCAGTTGTTTAATAATTGGTCTCTTGCCCGAGCCGAAATGATGCACTCCTAAACCAGTTTGGGCTCATATTTCGATGACCTTAATGACAACAGTGCTGCTTGGCTGTCCGAGAAGATTGCGATTTTTGCCTGTCTGTAGTTTCGTTTCCTACAGACCTCCGAGTAGGTATATATTGTATATACCTCTGCCTGAAAAACACTTTTCCATTGATATCGCTTCTTTAATTCTTAGTAAGTAGACTCCCGAGCCAGTCAGCTCACCCATTTTAGAACCATCCGTATAGAATGATGTTGTACCTTGAGGTAGTATGGGTCCCCAACATCACATATCTGACGATCCACTATGTGGACCTCATATGAAATATCGAAGTCCGGATTAGTGTCCATTTTATCTTGAATTGTAGTCAAGACAGGGTTTAGTTTGAGTTCCTTTATTATACTCAGGTGACCATTTAAATCCCCATCAAATAGTGATTTATCCTGTATCGTGTCCACTCTCAGAGAGCCATGTCTCGTCTCCCCCATAACATGTTTGTGCAATGAAGGTAAATGAAGCATGGCTTCCATGGCTGTAATGGGTGTTGATTTCATAGCGCCTGTTATAGAGAGGCACGCTAGCCTCTGAACACTAGTTAGATTAGCTTGGGTGGTCTTTTGCTTAACTTTGGGACACCACACAATGGAGGAATAATAGTCAAGGTCTGACGATGCTCGTGTACGACTAATAAGCCAACCTCGGTTTGAGACCCTAAATTTTCTCGAAGAGTTTACTGAACGCCCAGAGTGCAGTTGATGCTTTATTAACGGTGCGAGTTCCAATTCTGTTCTTTTTGCCTTTCTCAATAGAAAGGTATTGCAATTGCTCTGAAAACCGACTTTTTAACGGAGGGCCGAGTGACATATACCATTCGATTCAGTTCGTCGAGTTCGGCAAATGTCTGTGTGTGTATGTATGTATGTGTGTGTATGTGCGTATGTGTGTGTGTATGTGACCAAAAATGTCACTCGTTTTTCTCAGAGATGGCTGAACCGATTTTGACAAACTTAGTCTCAAATGAAAGGTGCAACGTTCCCATAGGCTGCTATTGAATTTCTAATGGATCCGACTTCCGGTTCCGGAATTACAGGGTGATGAGTACGAACACGCAGAAAATGTCGATTTTAATAAATTCTGCAATGAATGTATAAAGGTGAATTTTTTTCCAAAATTTGACCACAACTGCTTCGATTTGTAGTATTAGGTCACTAACATCCATTCAAAGTCTATTTGGCCACATTGGCCACCATCATCGGTTCCGGAAGCCCCGGCGGAAGTATCTAAATTCAGAATAACAGTCACATCGGTTTCTCGGAGATGGCTAGACCGATTCGACTAAGCTTGGCCTCAAATGAAAGGTATTGCGTCCCCGCAAATGGCTATTTAATTTCATCTCGATCCGACTTCCGGTTCCGGAGTTACAGGTTGTGGCGTGCGATCACATAGCAAATTGTGATTCAAACCGATACTCCGATGAAAGCAAAAAAGGTAAAAATTTCGCTAAAATGTCTCTCAAACAACTTAAATTTGCTGTTCTAGGTCACCGACGGCCAACCAAACTTTCGTTGACTACATTGACCACCATAGACGGTTCCGGAAGTGCCCGGGAAAAGCGGCCATCTTTCAAAATTTACGAACTCACATCAGTTTCCCGAAAATGGTTGGGCCGATTTTCACAAACTTAGTCCCAAATGATAGCTATAATATCCCCATAGATGTCAATAAAATTTCTCACGGATCGCTTATATGGGTCCGGAAATATAGACTAAATCATCCGGTCACATATGAAATTCCCATATAAACCGGAACTCAAATTTTTTTTCGAAGGGGGGACCTCATGAAATTTCAGAAATCGAATTCGTATTTTTGATGCCAAACATCTTTAAAATGCATGAAACGTCGAGATTTTAGGTTATCTCGAATTTTTTTTTCTAAAAATCGACTTTTTGGGACTTTGCCGATTTCGCACCTTTTTTCAGTTCAATATTACCGTAGCTGTTTTTTCTTTTTCAAAATTTTAGAACTCGAATAATGATTTATTTTCCTGTATATAGTCGTCATGTGATGTATAATAATAAAATGTAATATATGCATTTAAAAGCTTTTAATGAATATAAACAACGCACACATTCTCGTGATTCATGATTGAGAAAGGCACAATTGCACCGCTAGGTGGATTAAAATAGGTTTTTATCTAGAAAAACTCCTAGCTGTTTCGCTTCTTCTGCGTAGTTGATTGTACTTCCACTGAGAGTTGGTGGAACCAACTTCAGTTATTTCCTATTGGAAAACGGCACAATGATAGTTTTGAGTCACGTTGAGTCTCTCTTTGAAACACCATGTCATGATGAAGTTCAGGGCTAATTGAATCCAATCGCTTAGTAGGGGAGAGTGGGTACTAGAGTGCCCAGAAAAATGATGAATTTTTGAAAACGCAATCGGCCCACCCCTGAGTTGATTCCTAGTCTCACCAGGAGTACTTATTCAAAATTTGAAGCAAATCGGACAAGTTTAGCTACCAGACCAACGTGCCTGAAGTTTGTATGAGATTTTTCAACAAATTACATGGAGAAAGCCCACTAACTCGCCGTTTCGCCACTAGGTGGCACTGTATACATCGTATTATCACTGTAAGTGAAAATAGTAAAGATCATTTAATTGTGTACAAATTTGTTGAAGACTGCTAGTGAATCCGGCTTTATTAAAAGAAGTTAATAAACTTTTAACGAAGTGATGCATGAGTCAGTTTTGCATGGGGCCTAGCAGTGCATGGTTGTGTATCGGTACTCGATTCGCACCAACTATACATTTTTGTGAGATAATGGTTAGATTTAGCTGAATAGTATGTTCAGAAGAATTGTAGTACATAATACGAGTTATGTTTTGGTTAGAAACTTTTAGTTCCACATGTGACCGCATAGAGGGCGCCAACACTAACTTTTGATAGAAGAGAGATAGAATATCGAGATGTTCGGAAGAATTATTTAAAAATGCTGGCTCTACAACTTTGTGCAAGACACCCAATCTCTATCTATTTCCTTTGAAAAGTTAGTGTTGGCACCCTCTATGCGGTGGTATGTGGAACTAAATTGTTCTAACTAATATACGACTCATACAACTTACTATAAATCTTTTGAACATACTATTGACCTAAACAAATCCATTATCTCACAAAATGTTCAGTTCGTGTGAATCAAGTATACTGATACGCAACCATGCACTGCTAGGCCCCACGCAAAACTGACTCATGCATCACTTCGTTAAAAGTTTAATAACTTCTTTCAACAAAGCCAGATTCACTAGCAGTCTTCGACAAAGTTGTAGGCAATTAAATGATATTTCTTATTTTCACTTACAGTGATAATACGATGCATACAGTGCCACCTAGCGGCGAAAATGCAAGTTAGTGGATTTTCTCCATGTACATTGTCGAAAAATCCCATATAAATTTCAGGCACGTTGGTCCGGTAGCTAGACTTGTCCGATTTGCTTCAAATTTGGAGCAAGAACTTCTGGTGGGACTAGGAATCGACTCAGTCATGGGCCGATAGGGTTCGTTTTTTTCCTGTCACGCTAGGGGGTACACTTGATCCCACTTTTGTTTTTTTTCACATAACTTTTAAGTGAAATAAAAAATTTGATCGCAAAAAACGTCATTTTGCAGTCAATTCAAATTGTAAGAGCTGTGAATAATATGTGAATCCAAATACCCTGTCAGTAATATGAACAGTTTTGAAAATCATGTCAAAATGAAATTTTTGAAAAAACGTGTGGTAACTTGATCCCCTGCCTACTAGGGCTAAACAAACAGAGCACACTATGAATAATACGAACGAAAGTTAAGCTAACCACCTAGCTACAAAATAACTACTAACACTATCTTTTTAGATGCACGACAAACTTTAACACCAGCAGAAAGTGAAGCCAAATATTTGCGGTAAATCAGTGCTGCTTGACTAGGTTTTCCAACTTTCAATAACTTATAACAAAATTTGTTTGCGAAACAAACATTTTTGTTTAATTTATACTATCGGGTACTTTATGTACACACCAAAAAATAATGAAATTTAAACGACATGTAAATCAATACGAATGTAAACCTACAACGATTGAACCAAAAATTTGATTGAAAATTACGTTAAAATCAATTGGATCATCAAACAGCATACAATTTTACACTTTCATTCGTGTAATATTACATGTCATTCATTTTACAGCAGTATTCGAGTAAAAATACATTGAAGTGCATTGGTTTTCCGTTTAAAGAAACTGTAATTTTCAATCCACGTGTAAAATTACAATAAAATTCGCTGAAGAAAGCACGACAAATTGTGTGTATTTGTGGTGGAACTTTATTTTACATTTATATTCATGCTCCAAATAAGTGCATGAAAATAAACTTAAAATTACAAAATATTTTTTTCTGTGTAAGTGATTATTTCTATTCCTATGCATTTCGGAAGAGTCTGTGAGAGTTAATGATAGGGATCAAGAGTACCCAGTGTTACAGGGATCAAAGGTACCTGTTGTATGAGGCGAACGAAATTTAGTTTTTTTTGTAGAAGTTGTGTAACTATTTCTTCGAAAAACGAGTTTTTCTAGACAAAAGCCCTTATAAAGTAATTGAAGTTGAAAATATTCATAAATAATTTGTTCGACGAACTCATACAATCGTTCAAAAAAATCGTAAAAAGATCTCCGAGATGAATTTTAACCTATATTTTCAAAAATATGATACAACTTTTCCAAAACAAATGTAATACATTCGATTTGTTTTTTAAACATCACAAACTACCAAATATGTCATTTACTTTTGATATTGTGATAACTTTTTGTGTTTAGATTATGCGATATGGAAGGGGAATCAAATATCCCCAAGGATCAAGTGTCCCCACTCTCCCCTACAGATTCCTGTTTTCCGCTCACAATTAGGAGAATGTCATTTGCATATCGCGGCAGAAGTAGTCTACTCAGGAGGAAAGTTTACCGGTGGCGGAATTTTTTCCAAACTTGATTTATTGTTTCGTGGCTGCGTTCTAGTCGGCAGCGCTGCTTAGTTAGTCCCTTCGTCACTTCCTCTGTAGCTAGGACAGTATACTCGTCACTACTCCATTGACCGCATCCCAGATATGATCGTCGTGGCATACCCTTTCGACGATACTGTCGACTGTCACGCCGGACATACGCCTTCTAACTACTAGGAACCTAGGATATTCGAAAACTACGTGTTCCAGTGTCTCTTGCCCGCTCACACACTCCGGGCAAAGGGGTGACGAAGCATGTCTAAACTGGTGCAGTTACTTCCTGAAGCAACCATGCCCGGAAAAAACTGCGTCAAATGGAAGTTCATGGGATGGGATGAGTAGGTGAATCCACCTTCCTTTCTTTGCGTTTTCCCACTCTTGCTGCCACTTAGCCAACGAGTCCGCTCGGACCAGTCACCATTTCGCGTATTTCTCCACTGGTAGCATTCCACGTCCTAAACCAGAGTAATGCAGATGGAAATCATCCCGACAATGAACAAACCGCCTCCGACGATATCGTTTTGTAGGTTGACCAACGCATGAAATTACAGCCTGCCGGAAGCCATGCCGAAGCTATAAGGATATAAGGCTTTGCCACGAAGATTCGGAAATCCATCATCGACGCTACATTCTGAGCAGTACACACATAGCGACCACCAGGCGATCCACTACACCATTCGTCAGCGGAATTGCATTGTAACGCGGAGAGTGAGGACTGGCGAGCGGATGCGGAAAATAAAGGACTTCGAGAGGAATCTTTTTGGGAAAGTACTGCGTGCTGACAGCCTCGCTCCAATTCCGAATGCCGATGAGCCGTCGGAAACATTAGTGATGGTGCCCGGCGTATTGGTGGAACGAAAGGCTCAGTATTCTCCGTGCTGCCTGCCTAAAATCCAGAAGACGCATTCACAGTGCAAGATCTGGGGCAGTTAGAGAAGAGTGTTAAGTGACATTCCGAAAGGCAAGGGCTGCTTTTAAACGCGACATAGTGCTTAGTACGTCTACCTGTACAAAGAGCTGTGCAAAGAAGTAGACGCTTACTGTGTGGTGACAATCGAGTCTCAAACAATAAGATCCTTATGGTGGCAAAAGGGTGGAAAGTGAAGACAGTTCTAGTCCGGACTATATTCACAACGTGTCGCCGCGATTCTGGTGTTTCCGAATATGTGCAGAATAGTCCGACAGAAATGCCTGGACGATCCCAATCGGCCTATATGCCTGCTGAATATTCTTGGTAAGCTCCCGAAAAGGGTGATCTTCAACAGGCTGACGACCTACTCTGAAAGTGAGAACGGACTATCACAGAGGCAGTTCGGATTTCGGAAAAGATCTCGACGGTGGACGCCTTCCGCACAGTCATCGCGAGCGTTTAGAAAGTATCGATTATGGAGAAGAAGTGATTGCTACTGCGCCGTGGTAAGACGTGTAGAACGCGTTTAACAGCGCCATATTGGGCAGGGGTCGATTAGGGTTACAACGGGATTCAGGGCCACATACTCGGCCCAACGCCCTGGAATATAATGTACAACGGAGTGTTAGCACTGGAACTGCCCAGATTGTTCTGACGATAACCGGCGAGACCCTCGCGGAAAAGAAGATATTGATGGCAGAGACAATAGGCATCGTGGAAACCTGGATGGCTGGTGCCATGTTGCAGCTGGTCAGCAACCGAAAAAAATCCAGTATGTCGTGATCAGCGTCGGCGGACACTCAATTCCGTCGATGCGTGCACTGAAACACCTGGGTGTGATGGTCGACAATCGGGTAAATTACATGTCGACTATGCGTGTGAGAAGGCTTCCAAGACAACTAACGCATTGGCAAGGATAATGCCGAACATCGGAGGAACAAGATGTAGCACGAAACGTCTCCTGGCGGATGTCTCACCCGGATGTCTCCAACTCTCAGTGGAAGTACAATCAACTCACTGGGATGCTGCGCTGAGCTTAAGCACTTTTCGCCTAATGGCTGTTCGTGTCGCGAGCCTGGTGATCACGAAGCCTTCATGTGTGCTATTCACCACCTCTTGAATAGGAAAACCCCCCATCATTGCCACCATCTCTGCACTATTCACTACCCAGACACCGTTATCGGGAGGAACATGGTAGGCTCTGCAATAATTGCAACGTCGTGCTCCATTTCTGTTGTTGACTGCCACAACAGTCGCTGTGCAATGTCGCAATGATTGAAATTAAGCTGGGTTATCTCCATTATCACTGGCCTTCCTTCGCCTTTTTGTACTCTGGGCATAAGAAGCCTCCCGTCATGTGGTTTTTTTTCGCCCTCATTTGTGCAGAGCAAGTACTTCGGTAGCATTATGCAGTCTCAGGCAATGTGTCCCTTCTCCCCACATTTGCTGCACAGTTTAGATCTATCCTGTCTCTACTGTTTCTTGCCTGAAGGCTGAAACTTAGGCGCCTGAAATACCTCCCCGTTTGTTTAGTGGCTCTAGGGATCAGTTGTAACGAGCACACAGACCAGCAGACTTTGAACTTACCGGTCGACATAAACTAGTTGGCTGCGGTTAGCAATAAGCGTGTGGATCTGTGTAAATGTATGTGTATTTATATACAACAAGAACCGACAATTTTGCGAAGGTCCAGATTTTAAAAATTAAATTTTGTATGCAATATTACCTCCTAAAGAGAAAATTGATTTGAAACACTCTATGCTAAAGGCTTCAAAATCTAACTATAATATGTCAAGGATTTCCGAATTCGGCTCCTTAGACTCTACCACTTGTGTCAGCCACTAGACTCATTAGCAAACAGAACTTCTTCTCCCTGGGGGTATCGTAAGTTAGAAGTCGTTATGGTGTGTTCACAAGTAGTGTTTCGAATTTTGGTCTAGCGTCAGTTTAGTGCTTTGTCAAGTGCTTAATTCTGAGGAGTCGAAACGCAAACCCCTTGACTTATTATTCAAATATTCATTTTTGATGTCAAATGTCTTTCATATGCATGAAATGTAGAAAATTGATGTAATCTATATATATATATATATATATATATATATATATATATATATATATATATATATATATATATATATATATATATATATATATATATATATATATATATATATATATATATATATATATATATATATATATATATATATATATATATATATATATATATATATATATATATATATATATATATATATATATATATATATATATATATATATATATATATATATATATAAATCAATGTATGTTTGTATGTATGTCCGCTAACTACTTCTAAACTACAAGTCCGATCTTGATGAAATTTGGCATACGTATTCTTTCCCCCAAGGAGATTTTCATGGTATGGTTTTTTGGGGGGGGGGACACTGAGCTTGAGGGGGGGGGGGGGTTGTTTTTAGGCAAAGAATTATTTATATCTCCATATTTATTAGTATTTGGTATATGTATTTCTCCCACTCAACCAATGGTTGATGGGAGTGAACTACGAAATGGGGGGGGGAGACGAAGAATGTAGTAATCCTTATCTATTCATTCAATGTGATTATTAGCGATGAATTCAATTTTGACATAAGTATTCCTTCCACTAAGGAGATGGTCATGGGGTGGTTTTTGTGCTCGATGGGGAGGGTGAGAAGTACCTAAGCCGAGGAAAGGGAGAGCGGGGGAGGGTGTACTAAAGAACTCTTTTTAGCTATTTATATATTATATATGATTTGGCATAAGTATTTCTTCCACCAAGACGGTGGACATGATTGTTTGTTTCGGAATCTGAAGGAGAGGGGTGGTTTCTGATGCAATATCTATAAATTTCTTCAAAAATTTAAAATTTTGTTGCATGTATGTTTACCAGAATATAAATGGAATGGCAAAAATTTATTTGATTGAGATCTATTACGCGAATGACAATATAATACTGATGAATTGCATGAATTTGTCGAAAATTAAATTGAAAATTGCACTTGCGATCTCTTCATCTGAAGTTAAATCAACATTGCTGGATGATGGACGAACAGCTCTGCCCTAAACTAACTACTAAATCTTGCGCTTGCGGAAAACGTTACTTACAATATCAATCAAAATTCGGGTATAAGCAAAATTCTGGAAGAATGCAACACTGTTATATAGGACTAATTCACCATGACCCATAAAAAGAACCAATCGAATAGTTGGTGGCGTGGTCGGCGATCTTCGTCAAATTTTACCCGTTAGTCGACACCTACTGATGAAATCAGTTCTTGCTTAAGGAGGTAGGATTATTGTCGAAAAAATATCGTACGCAAAAAACAATGGCGATACCAAGTGTTAGTCTATTCAGTCAATAATGCAACATTTAATCAATATTTTCCTAAATGTTCACCGTAAAATATTGAAAATTGGGTGTGTTACAGTGAATCTTTAGGAGACATTTCGAATAAATCCGATGTACAGTATAACTCAAAATCTACTGAACCAAATTGTTTGATTTTGCACAGTTCTCCTTCATATCATAACATCATTAAAGATCATAACTTTGTTCACAAAAATAAGTTTCATGATTTTTTAAACGAAAATTGCATTTTTAGCTGCAGCATGCTACGAAAAATTCAAATATCAAGAAAAAAAATAAAAGCTTCGAACAATACCTGGGGATATGTAGAAGAACTGTGCAAACGTTGAAAACGATTGGTCCAACATATTTTGATTTATGATGTACACCACAAAGCAAGTTTTCAACGAGATGCCTCCAGAGATTCTCTGTCACTGGCTCAATTTTCAGTATTCTGCTATGATATTCGAAGAAATATTGTTCAATTGTGCAGTGATTATATGGAAAGTTAATGAATATACTGACACTCTCTGTATCGCCAAAATATTTTTTTAAATGTGCCATTTTTTATGAATTAACTCTACCCACGTCCATCAACACTCCGTTATGTCTTCGTATCATTGTAAATATGTTTCGAAAACAGAACTTTTCACTATATGTGCATACTTTTATTGAATGATTCTTATAGTCACCTTCGTAGGTCAATTCACCAAAAAAAAAATTAGATATATGGATTGGGAAAATGTTAATCGATGCAACAATAAATTGCACCACATTTCCACATGATTTTGTAAAATAATACACTCTGTTGAAGAATTAATCGATTGCGTATATTGACTTCAATTTCATACACTACTCCATCCAAAATAAAATCGATGGTAATTCTGTTACGCATATAAATCTATGGATTTACGTGTTGAATTATTTAATTTAGTCGATCCACCATGCTTTCAGAAGTATTGGTTTTATACGTAACCTACCCAGCAGTCTCCGTCAGACGAAAGTTTTTATATTTAAACGAAAGAATAAAGTTCTTTCTACGAATTTTTGCTATTAAGGAAGTTGCTTAAGGTGTAAATTGATCAAAAAATATTCGAAAATTGGCAATAACTTTGTTGTTTCGAGAGCTACAGATTCTTCGTTGTTTAAAAAAAATGTGTATTTTATCACTTTTAACAACTTTGTAGAAGACACTTTTCATAATAAAAAGTAATCGTAAAAAGCTATATTCGAAATACTGTTTTGAATGGGTCTATCCTAAGCAAACCTACATATCTCGCTGCTGTTACTATATAGAGCTTTAGTAACTTCAGTAAAAATTTTCACAATAATATTTTCTAAAACTTTACTCAAGACAGCGAGTTTCTAGCTAAATATTTGGGGAAATAAATTTTCTATCTCACTTTTAGGGGATTAATAACTCAATTCATTATATCAAAAGATGCACCTATTTATATCCAGAAACTTCTTCGAAAAAATCCATTCTCCAAAACCAATGGCTCAGGAATTATTGAATTTTGATCGTGGAAACGTCGCTTTGCAACACTGCGCACCGCATGTGTTGCAATTTAAACTTTGTGTGCCTATTATATTAGTTACTGCACAACATCGACCCACCACAACTGTGCTTTGGTTGAAAAATTTCATTTAAGCGACCATTGTAACTAGAAAATATAATGGAGCAGATGTACTGTTACCTCGAATTCGAATGATACCAAGGGATTTCAAACGATTGTGTGTAGGAAAACAGAGCAATTAGTTTAATTGTGCTCCAGGTGGTCAAACTAATAACATTGTCTATCCGCGAGAATTACAATAAGTTTCTTCTTTGTAACAAAAATATTTGTTATTTTTAGTATTTTTAAAATATTTCGTTTAGTCCTGATGGGTGTGGCGAAGCGCACCGGGTTACAGCTAGTCTTGATAAATAAATACAAAACGAAGAAAAAAAATTCAATCTTCGCAGACCTGAATATAGGTTTGCTCTAATTACAATGAAATAGTCACCGAAGAACGTTCTATAATTTTATTCAATACACAAAGAGAAATCGGTGCATCTCGTGTGAAATAACATCGATAGAGTTTTGGAATTTTGCGTAACAACTCTAGAAATTGGATACCATAATAAAATGATTTCTCTTGCACAACACAACACAATAATTACGTAAGGATTATCTCAGCGATTTCTTTATTTGCAATATTTAAGGACAACATTATCAACATTACTTTACAATTATATTTAAATGATGGTATGAGTAAAGTGTAAAGCATATAATAATTCAAACCTCATAGTAATAAACACAAAACACTACATTTGAAATATTGCCAGCTTTGTCAGATATAATCCGAATGCTATGACCATCGACCGCCGTGGAAATCGCAGGACAATTGCACTATCACTGTCAGTTTAATCTAACAAATTTGAGATGGAGTATAACTTAACATTTGTGGTCGCTTCTGAACATTATTAATGAACACAGTGGTATTGGAGAATCATTATGTTCGCTTGAGATAGTCGATTAAGATGTTAGACAAAGTATAAATAAATTAAGTAATCAGTAGTCATCGCAGCGATCGAACAACCATGCAGATCACTAATTGAGCTTAGATGTAACACTAGCACGATCCGTACTCATCCATCCACGTTTCATAACGGGTAACGTCATTAGCAGAAACCGATTTACGGGTCTTCACCATCGCATCCTGGAAGTCCTGCGCGGTAACTGGAAGATCTACCTCTTCACGGCGGATCATTTTGATTTCCGATGGACTTAGCCCGTTGATGTGTCGTCTCATCGCCATCATGGCAGCGTCCCTAAAAGTACGATTGTTCGTTAGGTGTACCAAACTAAAATCCTAAAATTACCTACCGACAAACATTAGCAATGTCCGATCCGGTATAACCTCTTAGTTGTTCCGATATTCCCTCCATATCGAGATCCGGTGATACATTTACGCCTTTCAGACAAAGTTCCGTTAAAGCTTTTCTGGTGTTATCATTCGGAAGACCGATGTAGACTCGTTTCTCGAATCGTCGCCTGAAAGCTTCGTCGATATCCCACGGGTGATTTGTTGCTGCTAGTACCATGATGATCTTTTCGTCACTGGATAAACGACCGAAAAATATAAAGTTCCCCCACTAAGGTTACATAAATAAGAAGGACCTACCTGGAAGCATTCAAACCATCCATTTGAATCAACAATTCCGCCTTGAATCGTCGACTGGCCTCGTGTTCTGAGTCGCTTCCCCTGCAGGCGCACAACGAATCAATCTCGTCGATGAAGATCGTACTGGGCGCGTAGAAGCGAGCCATTTCGAACAGTAGCCTAACAAGCTTCTCGCTTTCTCCGCGATATTTAGAAGTTAACGTACTAGAAGACACATTGAAGAATGTGGTCCCGCATTCTGTGGCAACTGCCTTCGCCAACATCGTTTTACCCGTTCCCGGGGGACCAACCATCAAAACTCCTTTCCAGGGACGTCGAATACCGCGGAAGAAATCGGGCAAAATAACAGGAAGCACAACTGCCTCCTGCAGAATTGATTTAGCTTCATTTAATCCGGCGACATCGTTCCACTGCACGTTGGGATTCTTTTGAAGCATATCTTTCTCTAACGTATCTACCAAATGAGACTCGTACCCGAGAGAACTGAAGATTTTCGGTTTCTCAATTCGCTTCATTGGCGAATGCTGCTGCTGTGGAGAATTCTCCTCTACCGAGGTAACTTCTTGATCGTCAGATCCGCCCCCCTCCTCGGATGAAGATTTTTTCGGGCGCTCCTTTATTTTAGAAGTAGCCAGCTTCCTCGCTCTAATCCGTTCCACGGATCGACTCTTCCGGAGTGAGGACTTCTGGCCACTGTTCCGGCTACTTCGTCGCTCGCTAAGAGTGTTTGTTGAGCTGGCATATCCGACACTGTTCTGATGCGTCAACGACGAGGTACTCTGGTGATTGGAATTGTTGATTGAAGGCAGCGTAGGCTGAAGTTCTGGGTCTCGACGTCGCAGTGAAGATATCCAGCGGGAGTCGGTTGCCGTGGGTGGAGACGAAGCGTTGGAAGCCGCCATACTGGCATGCCGGGGATTTGGATGAACTTCTGGAAGTAGAGAATCTTTTGTCAGAAATGAATTTAATTTAGTTGAACAATCGTTTTAGCTACACAACTAGAAGAAAATTAATTTTGCATTTGTTGTAAACAATGTTGAGCCATATTTTTCTGTTTGACCATAAATGTAAATTTGAACTTCTAAAATAAAGTATTGTGTCTCGTTCAATGAAGCATGTTGCGGTTGCATAAACTGTGGAATTGAGAATGAACACATTTTTACATGTTCTGAAACGAAAATTCGTGTGCATTGTGATGCTTTTTTATGCATCTTTTAAGACATAGTTGTTTTCTGAGGCATTAACTATTGTTATTCGTCTAGCTTGTAAGACTTAAATTTTCACGATTTTTTCTAAGACTGTATTGCTTTTAAGCCCAAACTACAAAATGAAGGGAAGAGTAAAGGGTCCATTGTCTTATAAAACCAAGATTGTAGTGAATTTAGTCTGATTCAAACCCATCGAGATACAACATGAACAGATTGAAACGATGCTAAATGTACTATATTTTTATATTCCGAATCTATTCAAGAACATTTCAAGATGCCGAATCCAGCCAAATCTGAACGGAATACTTGTGTTCTTTGAAAAACATTTTCCTAGGCAATCCAGAACAGAGATTTTCTGTTTCCCAAGCATTCCTGAACAGAAATTTTCTGGTTGATGGTCATGGTTGCGATGTAAATGTTATTCATCAAACCACAGAAACAGGTGGCCATAGGAGATATTTCTTTGCAAGCTTTGAAAGTTTCATATTTTGCAAAAGCTCTGGTACCTTTCCTCTAGCAATCGACATATAATATTCTTATCTTTTTCGTCATTTTGTGGGGTCCAGCTTTCGATTTCCCCCTGATCCAGTCTTCCTGGCTGTCAACAAACGTTTGCCGAACACTTTTATTACGTTGGTAATAGTTGATTTGGTGATTTGTTACTAATTTCAATTTTAAGATTACTCATGTCATGTACTAAAATTCTTCCAAATATTAATATTCACTAGCATGTACTGTTATGCCATATCCAAATCTGACTCAGACATCACTTTATTAAGGTTGGACAGAGAATGGGCAAAAATCGAAAACGAAAAAAACAGTTTTTTTCCACACCGTGTGTAAGATCATTATAAAAATCAATCAGCTTATGTAGAATGTTGTTACAGTACTGCTGATTGATTTTTATGAAGATCTAACACACGGTGTGGAAAAAAAACTGCTTTTTTGGTTTTCGATTTTGGCCTTCAACCTTAAATGTTTAATAGTTTCTTCTAAGGAAGTTGGATTGATTTTCAGTCTTCGACAAAGTCATAGACCATAAAATTATATTTATTTATTTTCACTTGCGGTGTTAAACTGATCCTAGAGGTGAAAATGTAAATTAGTGCGCTTTCTCCACGTAAATTATTCTAACATCCCACACAAACCTTGAACGCGTTGGTCTGGTAGCTAAACTTGTCCGATTTAATTTAGATTTAGAGCAGACACTCCTGGTGGGACTAAGAATCGACTCAGGGATGACTCGATCGGAGATCGTTTTTTTTTTTGTTGTCACTCTGTACCCTACCAGATTTTCGAATAATTCAACTAACTCAACTAAATCATTCGTACCGTGACTCTCAAGCAGTTCGGGTATTTTCTTATCTCGGTACGGTGTGTGATTGTACGCTTTGTCTCGGTTTCGCTTTGTGTTTTATTTTTCAAGGCCATATTTCTCCGCCTTTTGTTCGCTCAATGAAGACTGAACAATAGCCACCTATATAAGCTGGATTGGTACATCGTGGGAAACAAATATAAAGATAAGTGATCTCAACCTTTCTTGACACATTTACTATTTTTTCCGGATGCTGATCCCATGCGTTGACGGTATCAATGGCTCCCTCTTCGGACTACCAAATGGAAGTCGAATCGACTCCCAAGGCTCCCTCCGATCCTAAGAGTATCCAGAGCTCGAGAGCTCTGGTTCCTTCCTTCTTCATCCGGCCTAAAACAAAATCGCTGAATCTCTTACAGATTTCGAAAGACATTACCAAACATATGCAAAATACCCAAGTGGGAAAATTTTTGGACAATGCCAAATTTTTTGTGCATAAGGATACAAGACCTTACATAAAGTATGGTTTTTTGTTTCTCCTCGTCAGTAACTAGCACCACCTGGGTGCCTAGTTAGACTATGTATCTAAACTAGTACTCAAATTAGCACTAGTTAGACACTAAAATCCAAAACACGAGTCACATGAGTCGGTATAAGCCAATGGTTTAGCGTTCACGCAAGACGTGTGACTTTTTGGAATTTAGTGTCTAACTAGTGCTAATTTGAGTACTACACAGAAAAAAAATATTTTGTAATTTTAAATGGGAATTTTGCCTACTCCCAGGCGTTTGGTACTTATACCAAAGGACAGTTTCGGTTCATATTCCTTGTCGGCAAACAGAAACTCTGTGCTTACTATCGAGACATCACTCGGTATAAGCCGGTGGTTTAGTATTCACGCAAGACGTGTGACTTTTTGGATTTTAGTGTCTAACTAGTGGTAATTTGGGTACTAGTTTAGATACATAGTCTAACTAGGCACCCAGATAGTGCTAGTTACTGACGAGGAGAATCCAAAACACTCAAACAAAAAAAACATACATTACCAAACAGTTCTCGGTTGTGACCGAAGTAACTAAGGTCCACTCAAAGCAGTGACATTGCTTGCTGCGAGCACTTTATGAGGGACTAGTATGTGTATATTCCAGCAGTGAAGGTACAGAGTGAAGGCGTCGTCAACGATGAAAGTTTGACAAGCGAAGAGCTGCTGTAGTACGGGGTTGGATGTTTTAGAAATCGCTTACTTCAGCCGGTGAAAATACTTGAGTGCGAGCGTTTGCATTCTATATTAGTAGTTTGGGGAAGGTAAGAAAATATAACCCCCATCAAATTCCTATCGGGTGACCTTCGTTGGAACCGCTTTACCGAACTACATCCTCTTGCACAAGGTCCGTTTGCCTGCCTGTCTGTTCGTACCGCGGGTCATGAATTGCTCTAAGAGAAAACAATTGGGTCACACAGCCATCCAATGTAGCAATAAGGCCCGTCTTTGGAAAATGCGACGCGAATCATGACGACATACACTCGTTGAGTAGTAAAATGGCACATATAAACTTCACACTAATGACGAATGAGATAATATCGTTTGGTACCCCGCCGCACAGTGGGACGGAATCAAAAAAAGCCGGACATTGATGTTAGCGACGAAACTATTGGTTATGGCACTTTGATGTCTTCGGAAAGGTTTCTTTATTTTTCAAGTAGTTTACTATAATTTTAATTTTAATTTAAGGGGGTATATACGCAGATAAAAAAAATAACTTTGCAAGTTGTTGCCAAAATTGATAGTCATGTATGAAAAGTTTGTAGATGAAATTATTTTATGAAACTTTGTTGAAGTAGTGAAATGGCTATCTGTTAAGCGAAAAAAGTTATTGGGTGAAATTAAAGTACAGTTTTTGGCTAACTTTAAAGGGCTATGGTTTGTAGAGTAGCAGGTAGTAGCAGCTAAATTTATTTATTTGTTGTTCAGCAAGAAATGCCCTTTTGATACATATATAAATCATGAGGCGATTTAAAGGGATCCTTGAAATAATGTGGGGTATAATGGACTAGCGTTTCAATAAATTATTTGTATTATGAAGCATGAAAAATAAACCATTATGCGAAAATAATAAACATTTGAAATATTATAGTCCATTCCATATATTCCAACATTCAAAGCTAATTTTTTTTTGTTATTAACATGCTCATAAGTCATCAGTGTCCTTCCAATCGTCTTCTTCGTCATTGAATGAACAAGGTATTTTGTTGCTTAGAATACTCGGTTGTATTAATACAAACAATTTATTGAAATGCTAGTCTACTTTATCCCACATTATTCCAAGGATCCCTCTAGATAGCCCTATGATTTATATATGTATCAATAGGACATTTCTTGCTAAACAACCATAAATAAAGCTGCTACTACCTGCTACTCTACAAAACATAGCCCCTTAAAGTTTGCCAAAAACAACCAAAAACCAGGCATACATCCTAAAAAAGAAGAGACAGCGAGGTGGTCTTTTCCGCAAAAAGGTGTGTTTTGAAATCATCTACAACTTTTTAGAACATCGAAAAACTGTAAAAAATCAAATAAAAAGGTTTCACTAAAAACTTTAAGGGGGTATTTCGACATGTACTTAAATATCACCCAATAACTTTTTTCACTTAACAGTGAACATTTTCAAAATTTTCTGACATTATATTAAACTACTTAAAACATAAAGAAACCTGTCCGAAAACATCAAAGTGCTATAACCAATAATTTCGTCGCAAATAACAATGTCCGGTTTTTTTATTCCATCCCACTGTGCGCCATCGGCATTGACGCATTTTGCTTTGTACCATTTTCCCGCTATTTATTAATATTCCGTTTGTATGTATGAGTTAGGAATTAAGCCACAAAAATCACAAAAAACATTAGCGGGTAGTATCAGGACTTGAACCGACAAACATCTGCTCGTAAAAACGCCTACTCACACCCTCAGCAATTGCAACACATGACGAGTAGCCGTGCGAATGAGCTATATAAACTTTTCATCATTGTAGCAGCGTTCACAAGTGAAACAGCATGGAGAGTTTGGTATGTGTTATTCAAACTATTTCTGCACTGTGTAACCAACAACTTGTAGCAATGGAGTACGACATTATATGGCACAAGTATGAGGATTGTTGAAAACTAACGCATCATTTAGTAACTAACAGTTCGAGAGCGAAAAAACAGATGCATTTCCGCTCCCAATGATTCGTTTTGGGTGCAGGAATTGAAGTTGTCGCTTGCGTTTCTTCCACCTATATTCCCTCTAGAGCCTCAGTTGGTCTGCGACAGCTTCGTGATATTGCAAAGCTCTTCCCGCACCGAGGCATTATATGGCACAAGTATGAGGATTGTTGAAAACAAACGCATCATTTAGGAACTAACAGTTCGAGAGCGAAAAAAACAGATGCATTTCCGCTCCCAATGATTCGTTTTGGGTGCAGGAATTGATGTTGTCGCTTGCGTTTCTTCCACCTATATTCCCTCTAGAGCCTCAGTTGGCCAGCGACAGCTTCGTGATATTGCGGAGCTCCTCCCGCACCGAGGCTAGTTTTAGGTGATTTTAACTCCCACGGGAATGCCTTCATGAAGATAATCGATCCACCTTACTCCACAAGCTTGACAACAACTTCGATATGACCATTTTGAACACGAGTGAAATCGCACGGATTACGCCTCCCGCATGACCGTCCGCTCGACATCGCTGCAGTTAGATTACACATTAAAGATAATCCCTGATCCCCACGGTAGTAATCATCCACCAACCGTCAGCTTAGGACCACCGAATATAATTCGTTTGACCTCACACGCAATATTGATTGGAAGAGCTATGCGTCCGCGATATCCCGCAATATCGAACACACAAGAGCTTCTTCCAGAGGAAGAGTACGGGTTCCATGCTGGCTTGATTCTCCACACCGCGATTCAAACTCAAGCTAAACGCTTACTAGACGCGAACTCTTGCGAACGCTCTCCCAACCCATGCACAGTGGTCGGAAACGCCAAAAACATGATTCATGGCATGGTAGGCTGCTAGCGGATTGCAAAAGTACCAGATCATGCTGTGTGGGGTGCTGTCCCGGTTAACAATGAGGCGAACTAGATATTTGCAGATACGTTATTTAGTAGGACAACTGTCAGTTTGATGGTTGAATTTAATTTGTATTTTTTTTTTTTTATTTAAAAATCAGAAAAGAATAATTAAGGTTTAAGAATCATAACAGTTTTTGCAACCGACCGAGACGGTTGTGCCTCCAGGTGGAAGGTTTTGTTCTCGAGAGAGTGACGGAGTGCGAGACGCTGTATGCGTTATTGTGGGAGAGAGAGAGACCAGTTTGTTAAGTGTGAGTCGACAGTTGATACGTCGGAGGCGTGGTCAACGGCATCCTCGACAAGTGGTGTTTTGACAGCAAACCGCGGGTAGACGAATTTGCCTACCGCGGTGGCAGAAATCGACAGTGATCGTGCCTGTACACACAGAAAAAAATATAGTGTATTGGTGTCGTCGGGCAATTCTAATCGACGAGAGGGAAGCGTCACAGGTAGACCCATTTGCTCTATTTGTCTACCGCAGAAGTGGTACGACGAATAAGGAAAACAAGTGGCACCGAAAAGTGGCGCATCGACAGTGGGATTTTCGCAGCAAGCCACAGGTAGCCACATTTGTCTACCGAGGTGGTGGAAACGGAGAGAGCGCGCTTGTGGTGGTGATACCGACGAGCAGCTTAATCGGAGAGAGTTTTGAAGTGTTGCAGGTAGGACTATTTCTCTACTGAAGAAGCAACGCGACGAAGAAGGACAGCAAGTGTCACATTGTCAAACAACGGGCACCGAGTTTACAACGTAACACATGAGGTGTGTTCTACAGGTATAACAGGTATATTTTTCATTCCTTTTTGTGATAGTTTTTCTTGCTAGGTAAAATGGATGAAGAGATGGGAGAACGAGTACCAGACCCTCCCCCTAAGCCTTATGCTGAAAATGTAAATCCGACTAGAATTAAAATTTACCCAGAGTCGTCAACGGGACCATGGATTGTATTTATTAGGCGTAAAGTAAAGGCGCTAAATATTATTCAAATTTCTAAAGATTTGACTTCGCGATTCTCGGATGTAAAAGAGATCGTCAAAGTCAATAAAGATAAAATACGCATTGTCGTTGGTAGTCTCAAACAAGCCAATGCAATTGCTTCTTGCGAGCTTTTTACGCGTGAGTATAGAGCGTATATTCCTTCAAAGGAAATTGAAATTGATGGGGTCATCACAGAATCGAGTTTGACTGTTGATGACTTAGTTAAGCATGGGGTTGGTCGTTTCAAAGACACCATACTTAAAGACGTAAAAATACTTGAATGCAAGCAATTGCATTCAGTATCACACGAAGGAGATAAAAAAGTTTATCGACTGTCTGACTCATTTCGAGTGACTTTCGCTGGGTCTGCGCTGCCCAACTATGTCATTATCGATAAGATTCGTCTCCCTGTTCGCCTTTTTATCCCTCGTGTAATGAATTGCCTTAATTGCAAACAGCTTGGCCACACAGCCACTTACTGTTCCAATAAGGCACGGTGTGGCAAATGTGGGGGTTCTCATCAAGAGGATACATGCAATGAAAATTCAGAAAAATGTTTAATGTGCGGAGAAAACTCACATGAGCTCTCTGCATGCCCCATTTATAAATTGCGTGAGGATAAAATTAAACGATCCTTGAAGGAGAGGTCTAAGCGCTCCTATGCAGAAATGTTGAAAAATGCTACCCCTAAACCCATCTTCTTAGAAAACACTTACGCATCTCTATTTTCGGAACAGTCTGACTCTGACGGAGCGTGCGAAGGTACATCATTTGTTTTACCCGGAAATTCCAGAAAAAGAAAACAGTCTTCTTTTCCCAAGCTGCCAAGAAAGGGCCTTAAAATTTCTCCACCAATAGATAAACTGCGCCCAAAACCGAAAAATTCCGATTCAAAACCGAAATCAATTCCGCCCGGTTTTGGGAACGTACAATCCAAACAGAACACCATTACTGGAAATAATAAAATTTCGACTACCTCTGAGCCTCAGCCGGGGGTAGGATTATTGAAATTTTCTGAAATTGTTGATTGGATTTTTAAAGCATTCAATATTTCTGAACCACTAAAGAGTATACTTTCAGCTTTCCTCCCAACAATTAGAACATTTTTAGAGCAGCTGATTGCTCAATGGCCCATCCTTGCAGCGATTGTATCTTTCAATGGGTAATTCACCTCCTCCAATGAAAGATTCCATCACTGTTTTACAGTGGAATTGCAGAAGTATCATACCTAAAATTGATTCCTTAAAAATTTTACTGCATAATTTAAAATGCGATGCTTTTGCTCTATGTGAAACATGGCTTACCTCAAACATTAATTTCAACTTAAATGATTTCAACATTATTCGCCTAGACCGAGACACCCCGTATGGAGGAGTGCTTCTAGGAATTAAAAAGTGCTATTCTTTCTATAGAATTAACATCCCCTTGTTTGCGGGCATTGAGGCTGTAGCTGTCCAAACGAACATTAAAGGCAAAGACATGTCTATCGCTTCTATATATATACCTCCCAAAGTTCAAATTGGACAACGTCAAATTTTTGAGGTAGTGGAATCCATGGCTGCTCCGCGTCTGATACTGGGAGACTTCAACTCGCACGGAGTATTGTGGGGTTCCCTCTACAATGATAATCGATCCTCTTTGATATACAATGTTTGTGACGAATTTAATATGACAGTTTTAAATACTGGCGAAACAACACGCATCCCCAGACCTCCTGCACGTCCAAGTGCATTAGATCTATCTCTGTGCTCGACATCACTTCGGTTAGATTGCACGTGGAAGGTTGTACCTGATCCTCACGGTAGCGATCATTTGCCAATCGTTGTTTCAATTAACAGTGAATTAGGCCTTATGAATTCAATCAATGTTCCTTATGACTTAACACGAAATATTGATTGGAAAACATACGAAACATTAATTTCCACTTCTCTTGCTTCGACAGAAGAGCTACCCCCTACCGAAGAATATGAATTCCTAGCGGGTTTAATTATTGAAGCAGCAGAACAAGCCCAAACGAAATGCAATCCTGGAATGACAATAAATAGACGGCCCCCTAATCCTTGGTGGGACAAAGAGTGCTCTGATGCATATGAAGCTAAACAAGTTGCCTACAAAGAAATTATGAAACAGAAAGGGGGTATACGTGAGAACTTTGAAAATTATTTCATTTTGCAAAACAAATTTGACAGTATACGTCGTGCCAAAAAATCTAGTTATTGGAGACACTTCGTTAATGGCTTGTCAAGAGAAACATCAATGAGTACTCTTTGGAACACAGCCAGAAGAATGAGGAATCGAAACGTGACTAATGAAAGCGAAGATTTTTCGAATCGTTGGATATTTAATTTTGCCAAGAAAATTTGTCCCGATTCTGCTCCTGCGCAGAAAATCACTCGCGATGCTCCCACAAGTAACGATTTCATAGATTCGCCTTTGACAATGATGGAATTTTCAATTGCACTCCTCTCATGCAACAATAATGCTCCGGGACTAGACAGAATTAAATTCAACTTGGTGAAGAATCTGCCTGACCTAGCAAAAAGACGCTTGTTGAATTTATTCAATAAGCTTCTTGAGCAGAACATTGTCCCGCACGACTGGAGACAAGTGAGAGTTATCGCTATTCCAAAACCGGGAAAACCAGCCTCCGATCATAACTCGTATCGACCGATTGCAATGTTATCCTGCATCAGGAAATTGTTGGAAAAAATTATCCTACGACGTCTCGACAATTGGGTTGAGGCGAACGGCTTGCTATCAGATACCCAGTTTGGTTTTCGGAGGGGAAAGGGAACGAATGATTGTCTGGCGCTACTTTCGTCAGAAATCCAACTAGCTTACGCAAAAAAAGAACAAATGGCGTCTGTGTTCTTAGACATAAAAGGAGCATTCGACTCTGTTTCCATTGATGTTCTCTCAGAGAAACTACATCAATGTGGTCTTTCACCAATATTAAATAATTATTTATACAACTTATTGTCAGAAAAGCACATGCATTTTTCATATGGCGATTTGGCAACATTCAGAATAAGTTACATGGGCCTCCCACAAGGTTCTTGTTTAAGCCCCCTTCTCTACAATTTTTACGTGAATGATATTGATAATTGTATTGTCAGCCCATGCACTCTAAGGCAACTTGCAGATGATGGCGTGGTTTCTGTTACAGGACCAAAAGCCTTAAATTTACAACAACCACTGCAAGATAGTTTGGATAATTTATCAAGTTGGGCTTTGAAGTTAGGCATCGATTTCTCTACGGAGAAAACAGAGTTGGTTGTTTTTTCAAGGAAGCGTGATCCAGCTCAGCTTCAGCTTCAGTTGGTTGGTAGAACGATAGCCCAAGTCCTGACTTTTAAATACCTTGGAATTTGGTTCGATTCTAAAGGCACATGGGGAGGCCACATTAGGTATCTAATAACGAAATGCCAACAAAGGATAAATTTTCTGCGAACAATAACTGGATCATGGTGGGGTTCTCATCCAAGTGACATGATAAGATTGTATCAAACAACAATACTTTCAGTAATGGAATATGGATGCATCTGTTTCCGTTCAGCTGCGAACACTCACATTATTAAACTGGAACGGATACAGTATCGCTGTTTACGAATTGCCTTAGGTTGCATGCAGTCGACCCATACGATGAGTCTTGAAGTACTAGCGGGAGTTCTTCCTTTAAAAGACCGATTCTGGGATCTCTCTTCTCGTTTACTTATTCGATGCGAGGTTATGAATCCACTGGTAATTGAAAATTTTGAAAGACTTGTCGAGCTTCAACCCCAAACCAGATTCATGACAGTGTATTTCAATCACATGTCACAAGAAATAACGCCTGCTAAGTATGTTCCCACATACGTCAATATACTAGATATTCCTGAATCCACTTTATTCTTCGACACGTCCATGCAAGCAGAGATTCGTGGAATTCCGGATCATCTACGCTCGCGGGAGATCCCTAAAATATTCACAAGTAAATATCAACACATAGACTGCCTTAAAATGTTTTACACTGATGGGTCACGAATCAGTGAGGCCACTGGTTTCGGTATTTTCAACAATAATTTTTCAATTTCTCTCAAACTTGCAGAACCCGCCTCTGTTTATATAGCGGAACTAGCAGCAGTTCACTATAGTTTGCAAATAATTAATACTTTACCCCCGAACCATTACTTTATCCTCACTGATAGTCTCAGCACAATTGCAGCTCTACGCTCAAAGAGGATTGATAATCACGATCCATTCTTTTTGGGGAAGATACGAGAATCTCTGAGTAACCTGACAAGAAAATGTTATAAATTTACCCTAGTGTGGCTCCCCGCCCATTGCTCTATTGCGGGCAATGAGAAAGCTGATAATTTAGCCAAGATTGGTGCACTAGATGGTGAAATATATGAAAGACCCATCGCTTACAATGAATTTTATAGCGCTTCTCGACAGAGGACACTTGCTAGTTGGCAAACATCTTGGGACAATGGAGATATGGGACGATGGCTACACTCAATTACCCCTAAAGTATCAACGAAGGCATGGTTCAAAGGATTGGATGTAAGTCGGGACTTCATCCGTGTGATGTCTAGGCTCATGTCCAATCATTATACTTTAGATGCGCATCTCCGTCGTATTGGGCTCGCTGAGGGTAATCATTGTGCTTGTGGAGAAGGTTACCATGACATTGAGCATGTTGTTTGGTCCTGCACTGAATATCGTGAAGCCAGATCACAATTAGTAGATTCTTTACAAGTCCGAGGAAGACCAATCCATGTTCCTGTTAGAGACATTCTGGCGTATCGCGATCTTCTATACATGGAACTTATCTATCATTTTCTAAAAACAGCGTCTGTCAAAATTTAATTAAATTCATCTCCTCATACTCTCATCCAAGGCTAATCATTCACCAATTAAAGGGTCCTAGAATATTTAGTTTTTAAATTTAGACAATAACAGAAAAAAAGTAAATAAATACACCCGAAAATACTAGATCAGTATGAAATACAACAATGTAAGGAAAAAAGCAAACAATAAAGTGATTTCAGTGTTAGTTTTAGACAAAGTACTAGTATAGTTAAAATTAGTCTTAAGGATTTTTGTAACGTGCTATGTAAAAAAAGAAACTGGCGTAAAAAGCTATTGCAAATGCCGTGTCAAATAAACGTATGAAAAAAAAAAAAAAAAAAGGTTTAAGAATAATATGAGTGTACTCGTAAGGACACCCGCTATCAATACATATGAAAAACTGATACAATTTTCCCAAATTAATGATCCCTATTGAAATTAGGCATGGCCTACCATGATCGAACTAAAAAAATTAATTTTTTATACTGACGAGGTAGAAAGTTGGCGTCTTCGACAAAGATTTAGAAATGCTCATAGTAAAGAATTTTGTTGGGGAACTTGAGCTTGTAGGACTAAAAAGGTTGTAGGCGTTTTCTATGGCAACCCCCTTAAATCTAGTTTTTTTTCTATAATATAACTTTATTTTATTGTGACTTTTTGTGCAAACCATGTTCTAGACAAATATGTAGGTATCAAAACTACATAATATTGTCGAAGATTGTATGTAAAAATACTCATTCATTTCAAAGTTATTGAAGATTTTTACATTTTTTTACACCAAATTCAACTACATATAAGAACGAATGGTGCAAACCAAAATACACGAACAGACACTTTTTTAACTGTCTAAACTATGCACAATAAAGCTAAGAAGGTTTGGTGCGTGGCACTCTGGAACCCTATGAATAAGGTAAGCTTACTTAATCATGTCTTTTGACTTTTTCCATACAAAAATCAGCAAAAAAGTTTTTTTTTCGTTTTTTTCCGTAAAATTTTGTAATTAATAGTATGACATCCTTTTGTAAGCATTAAATTCATTATGACATGTCTATTTGAGTATATATTAGTGTGGCATCTGCAACGATATTAAAAACTTCACATTTTTGCTCCAACGTTTATAAAATCTGAAATATTCAGGTATAAGTGAAAATAATACTTGTAATTGAATATCAAACCAAGAATTTCAAAAATTTGGGCAAAAAAACTTAAAATTTTTTTTTGTTGATTTTTGTATGGAAAAGGTAAAAAAACATGATAAAGTAAGCTTACCCTATTCATAGGGTTATAAAGTGCCACGCCCCAAACCTTCTTAGTTTTATTGTGGATAGTTTAGACAGTTAAAAAAGTGCCTGTTCGTGCATTTTGGTTTGCACCTTTCTTTCTTATACTAAAATGAAGTTGGTGTAAAAAAATGTAAAAATCTTCAATAACGTTGAAACGAATAAGTATTGTTACATACAATCTTCGACAATATTGTGTAGTTTGAATACCTACACATTTGTCTAGAACATAGTTAGCACGAAAAGACAGAATAAAAAAGTTATATTAAAAAAAACTAGATTTAAAGGGGCTGCCATAGAAAACGCCTATAACCTTTAGTTCTATAAGCTCAAGTTCTTCAACAAAATTCTTTACTATGATCATTTCTAAAACTTTGTCGAAGACACCATCTTCCTACCTCGTCAGTATAAAAAGTTATTTTTTTAGTTCGATCATAGTAAGCCATGCCTAATTTCAATTATTATCAGATTGTAGGGAATATTCATACGAACAAGTCCTCCAAAGACACCCTTTGAATAAATTCAATGGTTTGGCCTCGAGTGAATTAAGTTCACGTTTTTGGCGTTTCCGACCACTGTGCCATGGTGAGGCAGAGTACTCTGATGTATATGCAGAAAAGGCTACCGTATAAGGCCTACCGCGACAACTGGTTACCCGCTAGCTATCAACATTATGCGGTACTAGAAACGCGAATGATAAGTTTGATGAAAGCCAACAAACGTGGTTACTGGCGTCAGTTCGTTGATGGATTAACGAGAGAAACAGCAATGAGCACTAGAGTGGGACATGGTTATATGCAAAAAATAAAATATGGCTCCGAATTGTTGATCTATATTCGTTGTTGGGGTTTTTAAAACAGCTTTAAGATCTTATGAACTGCATCATCTGGCAATGTTGATGACTCTCACAATACCGATAGAAATTGTGGTGACTAACAAAATATTCAATAATGTCCAGCACGCCAAATAGTTTGAAGTCAGCTTTAGTTTCATGTTTTAAGCAAACGTTCCCTGTGAAAATAGGAATCGAGACGGGAATGAGTTGATGGACTCATTTCTTTTTTTGCCGCCCTTAAGTTTTATGCATAAACTTGTGGTGGCTACGAAGACATACACTCTGTTGAGAACATTTCAAGCGGATTGAATCCAATAGTTCCAGCTAAATTATGTACTACCTTAAGAATAGTTTCTCATAAGCAGGTGTTTATCATCATAATTTGAGTAAACTGACAAGCAACCATGAGAAAGTTTAAGTTTTCTGTCCAGTGGCTTGAAAGGACTATGCACTAATTTAGGTTAATGATACCGAAAGGTGTAAAATAAGTACAAATATCGCAATAAGAATAGCCGCCTCAGGTCACATAATATAAGTATCCAGGCCAATGGTTCCATTCATTAAATCTCGAAAGATAGACGTAATATTAGCCACCCCAATTGACCTCCTTTC
This sequence comes from Topomyia yanbarensis, assembly GCF_030247195.1. Taxonomy (NCBI): domain Eukaryota; kingdom Metazoa; phylum Arthropoda; class Insecta; order Diptera; family Culicidae; genus Topomyia; species Topomyia yanbarensis. Next base: position 343,298,595 of record NC_080671.1, read on the forward strand.
TCCCATCCATTCGCAAGTTCTACGGTAAGAATCCGATTTCCCTACAACGTCGTCGTGTAAAAGAAACATAATTTCCATGCTGACCTTGTGTGGGAAGTTTATTCCTCTGCAGGTTGACACGGATCGACGAGCTGCCGACGCCTCCTCCTCCTCCTCCTCCGCCACCACCACTGCTACTGCCGCAACTGGTCGACACGTTGGATGTGCTAGTCGCCTTCTTCACTCCTCCTCCCATGCCGGGAACACCACCTATCCCGGAACCACCCGACGATACGTTCGCCGGTCCGAGGTTCGTTGCAGCGATCCTTGATGGCCGATGAGTGGTAGTAATTTTGGTGAACGCGAATGGCGCTAAATTATCCAATATCAGCGTATCCATCATCCGGGCCATATGCTGGAAACTGGACGTGGAAGGCTGTGAGCTGAAATGGAAGAAAATTGGAAACTTGCAGTCAACATGAAAAATTTGCCAACATAGTGTAACTATGTGAATGTAAAGGCATAATAAATGAGGGCAATCAGTTTTGTAGCTCACAGGCACTTAATTTCGAAAAACATGTTCCTAATTGGGCTAGCTGAGAAAACTGTCTGTGAAATGGTCGAGGCGACTCACGAATCTTCCGTAAGTGTGCGAGAATGTGTAACCGAGTTCGTGAAAATTTTCAATTAATCCTCAATCACGACAGCTACACCTAAGCGCGGATACCTTGACACCAATAGCCACCGAAGTAGTTTGGTCAGTGTGCCACTTTCTTGCGAGTGGATAAGTCTACGACCGAACATTGCCTGACTGAACCAACCACAGCTCTCTTATGTTTCTAGCAAATCAAGAAATTATTCCAACGTGAAAAATTAGACACGACACACTGGACTTAGCACCAGTTCACTGTGACATCAATGAACAAAAGGGCGCCGATCAAATTAACAATCTGATTCGGGTTGCTTGTCTTGAAATGAAAAGATATCTTTGCATTGTTGCTTTTAAAACATGAACAATAGAATTCCATTAAAGCATTTACTGAGCGGAAATAAATCAACTTAAAAATAAAATAATAAAACCGTATAAATATTAAAATGCAAATGCAGACAATCACTCGATTAATTTTAAATTCATGACTCAAACTATGCAAAAGAAATCTGGGCAGAAACTATTAACCTATCTGATGGCGGTTTTTGGAACAAAACAGGAGAAATATTTTCTAGGACATCACAGGACTAGTGATATGATTCTACTGACACTAGTTGCGGTAAGCTTCGGATATCAACTTTAGTAAAATCAGATCAACTTTTTATCCGGATTAAAATATTTGATATGCTCCAACATGGTTTACATCAGATGATGCTGTTTGTATGGCTGCGTTGTGGTCTTTTGTATATGGTCCAAAAACAACAAACTCAAATTAAGGAAAATGAGTTTATTGTACAAAGCGGTGAATTAACCCATTCATGCCCATGTTGTTTGTGGACAACAACGTTTTTAAACAGCTATAACTTTTGATTAAGGCAAAATTGGCTCACAAAAACTAGTAAGGCTAATAAATGTGACTATTGCCTTTCATTTGAGTATTAATAGTTGCAAGGACCAGTTCTAGAACTGAAGTTATTGCAATTAGTATGATTGGATTCCGATGGAGCAGTGCTGCCAGGAACAGTTTACGTTGACGACGGAAAATTTTTCATATATCATCATTATATTGCAATATTATTGAAAATTGATAAAACTTATCAATTTAGACTGTCTTTGGCTACATTTTCCACGCAATTGGACTATTGTAAATATTCTAGGAGAATTGTATTGAGCATTGGAAGATAAAAATTGAGCAGCTTCTAGCACTGCAAAGGAAGCACCTATCTTTATGAAAAAAGGCTTTTCGTGTTTCTTGACCCCACCGTTCACAAGGAAAAATAGTTTTGAAACCCTGCATGCACTAGAAAAAAGTTGGGCATGAAAGGGTTAAGCGGTGCTACAGTGATTTTGTACTTCACATCTCATCAAATTGATACTTCAGTATCTCATCAAATTGAACTGAAAATAAAGTATGAACAATGTTGTATACCCTCCAAACCTTGATTTGTTGCAAAAAAAACACTATTTTTCGGAATTTTCGGCACTAAAAAATTTGCTACGCTATCATTTTTAAGCCGATTTTCAATTCATTGAATGTTTTGGAAAGGAGAGGAATGAACTTTCCAACGGTATGCTATGTTGTGTTCGTTTGTTAAAAATACTATGCGGTTTTGTGACAACAATATGAAAACAACCATTATTTTACGATTTTTTCATGAAAATTATGAAAATTACTCAATATCCTTCTTAGAAAGTGTATTTGGTTCAATAAAAATTTAGAGAGAACATTTAATTCCTTACCTAAAGACCTATTTATCCTCAAAATTAGTTGAAGAAGTTTTTTTTTCAAATTAGAAACTTGCTTGCATGAACTCTTAATCCTCAAAAAGGCAAGCTAAAACTGCGACTTCAAGAAGCATCGCTCCTAAGCCTCAATGAAATCAATAACTTCTTTTTTGTCGTTTTATCAGTAAGAGAATCGAAAGCGCGAAAACGCTCGATCATTTGTATTTCAAATTATAGGTTCATTGAAACTAGAGAACTGTAACTAGCCGGGTTAGTAAGACACTATAAAATTCTACAAGCTCGTCACCATTATTTTTTTTTCTAATTTTAACTTCAAGGCTCACATATATACTTTTGACTGCATGCATAATCGAGTGAAAAAATCGATTTGTTGACAATTTCATATGGAACTGTCCCCTTAAAAGTTCATGCGAGCAAGTTTCTAACTTGAAAAAAAAATTAATAACTGCCATTTTTGACCGATTTTGATGATAAATAGGTCGTTGGATGGGAAAATAAATGTTCTCTTTAAAATTTCATGAAAACAAAGACGCTTTCTCATAAAAATTTTGAGCCATTTTCATATTTTTCATGACGAAATCGTGCAATAATGGTTGGTTTTCTATTGTTGTCCCAAAACCGCATTGTACTTGTAATAAAAAAACATAACCTAGCATCACTGAAAAGGCAATTTCTCCTTATTTCCAGAACACCCAAAAATTTGAAAATCGCTTGAAAAATGACAACATAGAAAATTCTTTAGCGTCGAAAATCTTGAGAAATAGTTTTTTTGCAATGAATCAAAATTTTGAGGGTACATTAAATTGATGAAACGTGGTTTGGTGCTGTATTTTACCAGACCTACAACCTTTAACAAATTCGCGGCGTTCTGTGAGTGTTTATATGTTAATGAGCATGCAACGTGCTTTATACGATGGATGAGGAAATGTCGTCCAGTTTAGTTTACGAAGTGCGTACAAAAGAAATTGTTTTTGGACTGATTCAATGGGTTGTATGGGTTCCATACTACGCTGCAAAATTCCAAAATTGGCCTGACATATATATTGTATGATGATTTAATTGTGTAGGGGTCTTCAAAATTATAGCTGAAGCGTTTAATAAAGCCCAGCATACTATTTGCTTTATTTATTATTGTATTGTAATGTTCCACAAATGTGAGCATGAAGTCTAAGATTACGCCTAAGTCTCGTGCAATTTTGCATTTTTCTACTAGTTGGTTTCCTAAGTGTATGTCTATGCGAATAGTTTTTCTGCTGAAGGTTATTGTGTTACATTTCTTTACGTTAAGTTGGAGTAGACTTTTGCTACACCATGTGTGGAATATATTGTTTTCGTTTTGGAATACTTCAGTGTCTTTGACATTTCTTATTTCCATGAAAAGTTTCATGTCGTCTGCATATATAAGCACTTTTAGATGTTTGAGTATAAAGGTAATGTCATTTACGTACAAAATAAAAAGAAGAGGGCCTAAGTGGGAACCCTGGGGTACGCCAGAGGTAGCTGGTGCAATGATTGTCGTTTTAAACTTTGACTAAAAAGAAACGAATTTCTCCAACTGAAATTTAATATAAACTGTCAAGGAGATGAGAAAATATTCATATTTGTTATAAATCAGATGGAAGACTACAAATCCTCATCTTGAATTTTCATTCTTTTCTTTAATATTCACTATGGGTTTTGTTCTACCTATTCCAACGCTGTTGCTGTTGCCGCGTTGGAATACATAGAACAAAATCTATGGTGGAGTGTGTTTTGTCGCCTCGTGTGCGTACAGCTTTAATATTTGACCAAACTTGGCGAATTCGGATCGGCAAGGCTTAGTTAAAAAGATAGCAAAGGATAAGCAAAAGAGTGCAACATTGACAATGCGCTACGTCTTATGTAGTATATTCAGATGCATTTTAGATAGATTTCATACTTTTGTTGGTAGGTATTGTGCAAATTCGAAGGGCAAGACAGCTTTATACTACGTTCACACTACAGAGTTAAACACGTTATAATAATTAACAACAAGAAAAATGTCATCAAGATAGCGTTAAAACACGTTTTAACTCGTAGTGTGAACATGATATTGTACTACGTTCACACTACGAGTTAAAACGTGTTTTAACGCTATCTTGATGACATTTTTCGTGTTGCTAATTATTATGACATGTTTTAACTCTGTAGTGTGAACATGGTATTAATGTGAGATAATCTTTATCTTCAGAGTGGCAATTGAAAACAAGGTGAAAGCGATGTTATTGAAAAATAATATTATCAGCCTGCTTGATTGGAAATACTGTTTGACAGTCTGGTCTGACGACTGCAGAAAATAAATTTGGTTCCAGTACCCAGTCCGGAATAAAGAAAGAAATGCAAGACTATGCCGACAAATTATATACGACAAAGCTAGGTAAACCGAATACCGAGGAGTCGGAAATGCAGGTTGTTTGAGTGTTTATTTGAGGCTGCCAGACTTCCTGCAACATTTGTTAACGACAAAATGTGCTTCGCCCGTTGGAGCGATTTTAGTGAATTTTAAGTGAGTGCTCACGAAGTTTTGTGGTACGATGATCACATCACACCAGAAAGTTGAGAAGTTTGGCGGGAGACAATAAAACAGGAGTTTTTGAAACGAGTATAAAAGATGGTAAGATTCAATAGGCTTATACTACGTTCACACTACGAGTAATAACGTGTTTTAACGCTATCTTGATGATATTTTTCTTGTTGCTAATTATTATAACATGTTTTAACTCTGTAGTGTGAACATGGTATTAGCTTTCATGATAATATATTTATTGGTGTTGCTTGCAGGTTCCAAAGTATATCCAATCCTTCAGCAGGGCTGACGGATGACGTGGGTAGTATGGGTAGAGCTATCCAATCGAAAATATTCGATGGGGTAATTACCCACTCGAATCTTTGGAACAAAGCTAAAATTTAAAATCTGCCATGTGGATGGGCATAACGTAGTTGGTAAATCGGTTGCCTTGTACGCAGCTCACCTGGTTTCGAATCCCAACCCCCCATAGGGTTAGAAATTATTCAAAAGAGATTTTTCTAGCACGAAGAGGCGAATGACCATAAGGTCATAATCAAAATAAAAATAAAAAATCTGCTACATATGTATTTTCCTAGAATTCTAATGAAATGCTCCCAGCATTTTGACGGGATAATGTTTAGGATTGTCATACAATTCTTCCCAGGATTCTGCTTTACTAGTTTTCAGAATTATGATTGGGATTTCGATAGAATCCTTCTTAGCATTCCGATGGAATCTACCTCAATTTTTTCTGTTCAGAATTTCGATGAATATGCCTATAAATTTCCGAAAGAGGAAAATCCAAGAGTTGAGTCGCTTATAACAATGTACCATACACACTGTATCACCTACGATACCATGATATAAGATTACGATTCACAGTAATACACGATCATTTCACTCGTTACCACAATGTGTGGCACAATGAGGTACACTTCTGACAACTCAAAAACTGTCAACAAAGTGTAGTTAAATAATCATAGGAACCACTGCTTTTGTTTTACTGAACACCATGGCACATTGCGGCACAAGCTACCACGCTGTTTATTTGTGAGCACAATTCGATTTGTGCTAAGCGACTCACCCCTTGGTAAAATCAGTTTTCCCTCCTATGCTTCTTCGTAAAAGCCTGAGAGTGTCCCTTGAAGGGTGCTGTTACAGAACCGAAGTAAGTGGTTCCTGGTCTCGGTAATCTTAGAAACCAGCAGGAATTTCCACAAGTGTCCTTCTATTTCCCTATATTTTCCCCCAGGTTTTACACTACGCATTTGCACTACGATTAAAGGTCTGACGAAACGAGGACCCGACGCGAACAACCGTGTACTATCTCCTACTTCGTGGTGGGCAGAGATTGCTTAGAATTATACGCAAAAGGGACTTTTGAACGTCCGAATTTAACCCAATATACGCGACACTACAAATGCAAATGAAAGCTGAAAATGCGATTATTGGCACCGGTCCGTCGACGGATTAACGGACGGATCATCAGAGAAACAATGTTTCGTCTAGTAGCTAGGGCCTACGTTGTGTATTCGATTCGCTCTGTGATTGGAGTGCACGGAACGTTCGTCATATGATTACAGCTATGCATCGCTTTTATGCTAATTAGTATGACAGTAGTGGTGAGTGCAATCATAAAAGAGACTGTGCTGCCAACATTCTCCCACAAAACTGATGGTTTTATATTTATCTATCAACGACCATACCCGGATCGTTTCAGTTACAGGAGGCTCTCTGTTTAATGGAGCATGGAAAGCACTCTTTATATTTCCTGGAAAAAACATGGGAGTTTTTGAGTACTTTATCTGAAAAATTATAGCATATTACCTTAGTTTGAGTTCTTTTGCAGTGCTCCATTCTGGGTAATGAGAAGGCGGACAATTGGATTAGAATGATAATGAGGAAGATGGACAGTTAGGCATTAGAAGGTGATACTTATGAAATATCGCATAGCTTCAACGAGTTTATAAATATTTCTACTCAGAGGACGCTCGAAATTTGACAAATTACGTGGATCGATGGATGTTCAGGGACCCCAAAAATATCAACAAACCTTGGTCCAAGAGAATGGATGAGAGTCGTGACTTCATTCGGGTGATATCTCGGGTCATGTACAATCATTATACGTAGAATGCCCATCTCCGGAGTATTGGTGTCGTGCAGAGCGGTCTCTGCGCTTGTGGTGGCGGTTATCGTGACATTAAACATGTTGTCTGGTCGTGCGCTAAGTGTTCTTGTACCAGATCTCCGTTAAACGAACCCTTCGGCCTCGTTCCAGTACAGTCCGCGATGCTATACCAAATTCGTTACTAATAATTTTTGGATGTATCAGGTAACTAGCAGTTGAGAAATTGGATACTGAGATGATTATGATTTTCATTGGTGTAGTTTTTAATCAAAATACACTGTAAAAAATTCAGTTTGTACAAGGAAAAGTTTTTTTGCAAATAACTCTTTTTCTTTGGAAGTTCCTAATTTAAATTTTTGACGGTAGGTAGGGAACGTAATTACCTATCTTGGAACAAAATTTCATCCAAATCAAAGACGGGCTTTGTGTACATCGACTTGAAATTTTGAAAATCAATTTTTTTTTTCAGTGTATTTGTCGAAAAAAATTTTTTTCAACATTTATATTAAAAAATTTGACTAATTTTGTGAGAACACTCCTACAATATTTTTTGTAGGATTTGTCATTTTTAGACGTCTTTTTTTAAAAAAAAATTGGTAAAAAAAGTTTGCCCCTTTTCAAAAGACAGACTAGATCATTTTTGGAAAAACAAAGTATGCAAAGTGCCTTTTTATGACAAAGTCCTCATGTACAGCAAGTTTCATAAAAATCTGAGAAAATGCAGTCAATAGAAGATTTCAAAAAGCTATTCTTCGACTGAAAAGTTCAATAAATTTGAAGCCGTTATGCATTTTTGCCATACAAATAATATCGAACGCACAAAACTCTAAAAAAATATAGGGGAACCGGAGGAAAGTCGGACACCTTAACAACAATCTAATTTTTCTAAAATTCCACATAGCTCCCAAAATTGTATATTCTGTGTATAATCCTTGTTTAGATTAGATTCTTAACAAGATACAATTTTTTCAGCGTTTCAAAAAATTGGATTTATTATTGGACACCCTTTTAATTTTCTTTTTGTCCAATTCTCTTCAATAAATGTGTGTTGTGTAATTATGTGTGACGCTAATGCATGCTTTCTGGAGTTTCATCGCGTAGCAAGAGGAAGAGCATTCGGAATGCGTGGTGTTATGAATAAATAATGTTTAGGGCTTGGTTTATATTATGGTAGATGGTTCAGCAAGCAGAATATATCCCCTGTGACTAGGATCATTCACTTAGAAGTAACGTACGCTTCGTTGTAAGCTATCCGGTTCGTGTCGATTTTTTTTCGGAACTTTGTCGATCAACAATCCGCGGTCGATAAAAACTGTTCTTCAATATCAGTTTAGAATTTTATATTAGAAATAACTGTAGTATTAATATCCTGTCATTATTGTATGATTTAAAATTTTATATCTGGGAAAAGTCGTGGGGTGTCGAGCTTACTACCAGTCCCCCTACGGAATGCACTATGATGTCATCGTATGAATACTTTTCAATGAATGTATGCAACAGGTGACTGCAGCCAGCAGTGTAGCAGGTTGCTGTACTTTATTTATATGTGACAATGCAGTATACCGGAAATTTTGCAGCGTTTTATGACCTTGTCAGTTGGAATAACTGTCGGCTGGCATACAGGCCCGCCTTTACACCTTGGGTAGAATAAAACGAAAAGCACTGTCAGCGATTCATAGCGAAGAAAGAATGATTCAACTGTTAGTGTTAGAAGTTTTGAAGATTAAAATATGTGGGAAGTTAATAGACAAATTTCCCTTTGTCCCCACGCATGGTGGAACAGGATGCTTCGTCGCTGTTGTGCTATCTTATGGCAAGCGCCATTTAGCACATTTCGAGAAAAACGATTTTTAAAGTTTGAGATTGAATATCTTGAAATTTATAAATGGTATAAACAATCCAAAGAAGACAATTGATGCTTGTATTTATTCTGCATTAATCTCTCAAATATTACCAAGATCGGTTGACTATGTTGCGAGTTTTTACTATGAATGTAAACAAAAGTCACACTCACACGTGTCATAGGCGTGTAATGATGACAAAATTTGTATGACGTGTCATTATCGTGCATGGAAAATTTTCCATGGAAAAAAAATCAACAATTTTTAATTTTTATTCATATCTTTGCGTTCATATGGTCTATAAACAATCGGTGAAATGTATTTTGAAGGAAATGAGTCAGGGAGTCTAGAAAAAAATATTGTTTTTGGTTACAGTGTTGCCAAATATCCTTTATTTCCAGTTTATAACTAAAACTGTGTTTTTCTCACAACTCGTGTAATTTTCTTTTGAAAATGTTTATACCATTTTGTTCTTCAGACATTTTCACACATAAAAACATCTAAAACTTCAATACAACTTGAGAAAATCTCTAGATATAGTGGTTTGAAGCAAAAAACTCACAATTTCTCATCATGTTTCTCGCTATATCTAAGTAACCAAGTAGAATTTCAAAATTCTGAAACGCCACTTTGTAGAGATTTTTCAAACAAGTAATGTGGCATATCTAACTCAGTAATTCCATCGATAAATCTTAAACGAAATTTATATTTATAGGATAACATTCAACATCAAAGTAGTACAATGCATTGGAAAGAGGTTACATTTAACCAACGTAACCGACAGACCAATTGAATATTCAATATAAATTTTCACAAGAGAAATCACAATTGAACTCATAAATCGATTTCAAGAATCAAGCATAGAAACCGTCCGATTCACTAGTAAATGCCAGTTGCCTCATTTCTCCTTTGTTTCTAATACTTCACTTCCAGCTAAACTGAAATGACACCTATGTACATATGGAAAAGTAAAAAATATCCTTATATGCTACGTAAAATACACGATACTGCAAATTAAGTTTGTAACTTTCTACGCAATTAATTCCTTCAAGCCATTTTGTTAAAAATATGTTTAAATAATAGCAATAAAGTTGTCCAATCTCTAGCACAGCTCCATATTCAATCAAAACGTCTATAAATAATATTACGTTCGCTTCCTAGTCAAAAGGATTTAATCATCCCATTCCCGTGCATGGACGGTGCATACACGATTCAGAAATATAACTCGGACTACACCACACACTACCACTCGGCTTGTCCTGCACTATAACCGGCGTTATTGTTTGATTTCTACACCCACTATAGTAATAATGGAGTATACATACGTATGCGACTTGTAACCATAACTCAGAGGGCAACGACCTCGTCGAGTGTGGAAAAAAGCGGTTTTCATTATTGTCCAGTTCCGTTGATCAATTATTTAGCATAAAAGAATGTCTTTGGATTGAGGTGAATGGAAAAACTAATAAATAAGTGACAACCGAAAGTAGGGCAGGAGTTTGTCGTTCTAGCATGCATCTATCGTACGCGGATTCGAACAGTGATGGTCGATGAGAAACTTGAAGGGACGAAAATTACAATTTTTGTCGCGCTTCCGTTTCATAGTTATTTCCTTCCTGTGTAATGTTGTACACGTAACTACCGACTTGTAAAAGCATTTTCTCACGTTGTTCTGAAGCACAAGGCACAATAAATATACCTTCATTAAGGGATCTCATCAATTGCGTATTTAAGCCACACACACATATACAGCCCCTTTCAACATTTTTGTAAAACTGGAAGGAATATATTGAAACAAGTCAGTTTTCTTTCATTCCAGCCTTTAAGCATATTAGAGAACAACATTTGAACAACATTTTATCCAATGTTTAGACGTTGCTATAACTTTTTAACTGCCACTTCGATTATTATTGTTATTGAAAAATCTGTGTATTTTGATATTCAACCAAGCGACTCCGGTATAAGTTGGCGGTACGCTAATAAATAAGCAACGAAATGAAAATAAAATTGCTTCATAAGTCCTTATATGGATTATATAGATGTCCTTTCGATAAAACTGTATATCAATCAATACTTACCATTGTCCTCTTCATGCCCATGTTGTTTATAAACAATAGAGCATTGCCAAAAACCACTCGTTTTTGAATTATCAAAGTCCCCCTTTCATATTGTGACAAATGTTAAAGTGAGCTTAGATGCCAATTTTCACATCATTTGGACAATTTCAGACCCCGCCCACTTCGCTTGAAGTTTTTGAAATTGGTGCTATGGGAAAATACATTAAATACTATAACTTTTTAAGTAGCACTCAAAAAATTACAATACATGCCTTGTTTAAAAAAAATAACCTTGGTATTTAAATGGAGATATTTTCGTTTCTCGAAAAATGCAGGAAAGTTGGGTACTGGATCATTTTGACCCGAAAATCTCCCATTTTTCAGCTTCGTGTCGCGAATAATACATATTAAGCAGTTTTCCCAATGCAAAAAATCTCATAAATCGAACGGAATTGATTCGTTACCGGTAAAATTCAGAAACATTAAATTTTTTGACATAAACTCTACAAACCACATTTATTTCATTAAATGTCCCAATACCCCAACTTCCCGTATTTTTCCAGATATGAAACTTTTCTCATGTGTTCCCCAAGCATATTTCACGCTAGAAATCGTAAATTAAATAATCATTTATTGTTAAATGGAGTTGATATGTGCAATTTAATGATAAAAATGTGGAATAGAAACTAAATGTCAAAAATATGATAAGGATTTTCAACGTTCAACAAGTTACATTTTATTAAAATTAATTGAAAAATAATTCAGATATATGCACGATGATAAAATTTAATACGAATGACAAAAGGCTCTATAACTCTAACTTCTCGTATTTGGATAAAGGTCGCAAATGTTCCGTTCGATTTCTGAAATTCTTTCACATTAGAAAAACTGCAAAATATGTATGATTTGCAGCACAGAGTAGAAAAAATATGAAAAATAGGGGATTTTGGTGACAAAATGACCCAGTATCCCACTTTCCCGTAATTTTCGAGAATTATCCCTAGTCAAATACTGTGGTTATTTCCTTTAAAAAGAGGTACGAATTGTAATTTTCTGAATGTTATATCCCCTTCATTTGAGCACTAATAGTTTCAAGTATCAGCTCTAGAACTAAATAAATTGCAATAATCTGATTGGATTCCTATGGAGCAGTGCTACCAGGGACAATTTACGTTGACAATGAAAACTGAAATTTTCACATATCTTTGTTATTTTGCAATATCATTGAAAACTGATAAAACCTATCAATTTAGACTGTCTTCGACTACGTATTGTACTGAGCATTGGAAGGTGAAAATTGAGCGACTTCTAGCACTGCGGGGGACGTCGAAAAAGTGAAAAAGTCGATTCGAAATGGTTCCCTGATGTCGCCTAAGGTTTTATGTATTTCTTGTCCCCACCGTTTTCACGAAAAAATAGTTTGAAATCCCTACATGCACTAGAAAAAAAGTTATTTATCAGGCAGAATACCCCGGCATTTTTAGATTAATGCGTACTGCATATACAAAAGCAAATTTTCTAAGTTCTTCGAAAGTTCGTAAATGTCCGCTGCATTGACGAAAAACACAATATTCTTGGATATTACTAAATGCTCTGACACGCTTTTCAAAGGGAAATCATTCGATCGTGCTGAAACCTAGATTTTTCGACGAAATATTTGACCATAATACATCTAATTGGGGTACTATCTAAAGAATCTAAAGAACTTGAAAATGATAGAATGAAAAACGAGTTGGAAAGAAACGCTGAAATAAACGTATAATCCTAACTTTACTCTAAAATTCCTTAATGCGAATCTATCCTCAATTATGTTTTTACAAAAAGCTGTAAAATAAAATCCATTTTTTGTACCGATTATAAAACGAAAGAAATCGACGCCAGAGGTTGAAAGGTAAGCGTGACCACCACTAACTTCAGTGGGTCTGGGTTCAATCCCAACCGCGGTAATTGAAATTTTCTGAGATGAACAATCTACGATAAAGTCGTCGTTCGGAAGGGAAGTACAGCCGTTAGTCGCAGTTTATGTTTTGAAGGGCTGATACCTTGTGTCAGAATGGTGCAGTCACCTGTCTGGCGTCCGCGATAGAAAATCAGTGCGGACAGAGGCCGACTGAAAAGAAACAAACAAACCGAAAAACTATTTTAAACCCTTCCCGAAACTTTTTCAGAAGGAAAAACTAAGCAGAATCACATATAATCAAGTAAAACGAGACTTGGAAAGATTTTGAAATTGAATTCATTTCTTCGGACCAATTTTTAATGTAATATTTGACCAAAGTCCGTCCCAGTCATGCACTAAAAATCGCTGATCTTTTTTGTCAGAATCGGAGAACGATACGAATCAATACGACCGGCGACAAAATTTTGAAAAACTGCCATTCGATGTAAATTTTGTTCGTAACAGCTGTATCATCACTGGAACTATAAAAGCAGAAACAATTTCTCAGATCTCTGGACAAAATTCCAAATAATGTTGATTTTTTTTGAGTATTCGAAAATACATGATAGAACATCATCAAAACTGACAAAAGATTGGTAACCAAATCGCCGAGGTACCTCGATTTTGTAAAAAATCTATTGTAAAAGTTAAGCATAAGTATAAGCATAAGAGATCGCCCGTAGTTGTTACACCGTTATTGACCAGAACCAAATTAGGTTGCAAAATGTTCATTGGAACAACATGCTTGGGAATAACATGATGAGCCACATTGTACAATCTATATTGATCCCTGCATACTGATCAATATCGTCGCCGGCCACGTCCGAATGCAGATGTTCTGCGAAAGGAAGGAATGTTAGTCCGATACATGCTGCTACTAAAGACCGAGGAATCCTCTGCATCTCCACATGTATCACGGGAAGGGTAGAGTTGTTAGTAAGTCTGCCAATAGCGTTATCATGTAATAATTGCTCTGGGCAGCCGGCTGCCGAGATTTTGGGAAAATTATCATTTGTTGTATTAATATGATTAACAAAATAAGTAACTTGAACTCTGGATAGCCGGCTATAAGGAGCACTGCTTACATTTTTTAACAATATTCAATCACGCGACGATTTTTTTGTGGTTTCTATCGTGTCGGTGCAGATTTTACCCGGAGATCGTTTGAATAAAATGCGGAATCTTATACAGAAGGTATAAAGGTGGTACTATAACAAACATATTGAATTATTTATATAATATCTAAACATGCATTAATTATAACATTTAGGTTTATTCTGTAATCCCAAATATTCTTGCTAATCGATTTTGATATTATGACAATATTCTAAAAGGGTGTTGAATTATGTCATATTTTTCGTCTTTTGCCAACTGGATCGAATCATTCCCTAGTCGTGCGTATCTAGACACTGCGAAACAAAAACATACACAGTCAGCACACCCTTCCTCCCCGTCTCCCCTCCTCCGATGTGACTTTTATGCATTTTAATGTATAGGAGAGCCCGGGGCTATTCGGACCTACCTAAGCAAATCGTCCTTTTTGGTGGATAGATGTGAAAAAATTAATCGGTCAAAAGTTCTAATTGTTAGTTTGAAACCTAAGCTACATTTTGGTGCCATAAACGGTCATTTGCACCACTCCATGGCAGCGCTAGGTGGCCATTTGCAAAACTCTACGTTTTTCCATCCTTTTACAATGTAGGGGTAATTCGGACCTCCCTACGGGTAATTCAGACCGTCAATTTTTTTTTTTTAGTTTTTTTACAATGTAACTATATATACCTATGAAATATTTATTAGAGAAACTCCTTAAGAAAAAAAAAATTCCGATGCAAAAACTTAATCTGGTTAGTCACAGCTGTCGATTGGCGCATCATGTATTTTCATTGCTATGCCGTGTGCAATCGCTTCCGAAGCCGCTAAACGGTGTTTGATAGAATAGGGGGTCCGAATAGCTCCGTACGCTCATTTCGCACAAAAGTGGTTAGCGTCTTGAAAATATCTGTGTTTTCATCCAAACAAAAATCATTCCATAGAATAAGTGCCTCAAGCTTTCTTAAATACATACCTTTCATTTTTTCAATTTTATTTGTTACTTTAATTACGGTTTTTGTGTTATAGTGATTTTTGTTTTGAAGGTGGCAAAAAATGAAACACGTTGTATCGCCTTTCTAAACAAAACCAATAATTAGATTCTACTGTTAAAATTAATGTTTTAGAATAGCGGTTCCACGAATATGCACGACAGTCAAAAAGTCTTACGATTTTTTGAGAAATCGAGGGGGTCGGAATTACTCCCACTGTCTTAATAACCCCGGGTTCCCCTTTGCTTCTAGTAAGCATTCAATGAGTGGATAGACCGAATTAAATTTAAAGTTTACATGGGATTTTGTATGGGAAAATTAACTTTTACAAAATAATTCCTCCAGGAGTCACCCATTACTTCCTAAAAATAAATCGTTATGTGGCTTTTATAGGAAATTTAACAAAGAAACAAAGTCTCGAAAACCACGAAGCGATTTGACGCTTGGGAAAAAAGTTATTAAGCAGAAACCGATTGATGCTCTGACGATTGATGAAATATTCATTTTTTCTAGCACCACTGCACAGTGGTCGCAATGGTACCGAAACGTGCGTTTAATTCATTGCACTCTAGGAGTTGATTTTAGTGATTTGGTGTGTTAGGAACACTTTTTTGGAATGTAAGCCCTCTTCTTTTGATATACACTGAATTGTGATTAATTCACCTAAAAGTGAGATTTGGAACCGTGTGTGCGGAACTAAAAAATCAATAAGTAGTTCAATCACAATAGGATCGGTGCGACACCGATAGCTTGGTGTCGATTGAATGCATACGTCAAGGGGAAAGAGAGAAGAATGATCGCATGGTCGTTCTAGGCGAGGATTTGTGAAGAAATTTTTGCCGGCGTCGGCGGTAAAACATGATGATGACTTATATTCTACCATAGACCATGCGGTAGACTTGGGTGTAACGCCCAACTCCTACTTAGCAGAAGGCAAAAAATTCTTCACATTTCCTTTCGATCATGTCCATATGAGCCTGCCTAGTCCTAGTTTTTCGTTCTAAGTATATAACTGATTCGCTCTAGAATACCTATCCGTCTTTCAATTTCATTGCTTTCGTTTCTCTTAGTCTCAAATTTGCCGAAAATAGCCAACAAAATCGATACAGTAGAACCTTGCGGCAATTAAAACATAGTAACACGTAATTTTTACATACAGGCCAGTTGATGCCCGTCGTGACTAGAGTTTTTTCTTATAGTACTTTTCATTGTCTTTCTCATAAAATTGAAATGTCTTCCACATATTTCCACATCTTCTGGTAATTGACATTCAAAATGACGGTATTTTTAAACTACTTTATTCAATAACTCTTAAGTTTTCAAATGAAAAATGTTGACGTCTTCGATAAATATTTGAATTTTCTCAATTTCAACAACTTCTTAGAACTTTTAAAGAATTGAAAAAATCTCAGAAAAAAGTTATAATGAAAAAATGATTTTTTGGGCGCCTTCCACGAACAACGCGCTTTATCTCAACATCGTTACATTTTGGAGAGTTTGCATGTTTAGTAAGTTTTCTCGTAGTAAAATTTTCTACAACTTTGTCATTGACATCATGACTCTATCTCGAAAGTTAGCAGAAATAAATTTTCTATCTCACTTTTATGTGGATTAGTCACAATTAGGAATATATCAAAAGAAGGGGGCTTACATTTCAAAAAAGTTTTCTTAACACACCAAATCACTAAAATCAACTCCTAGAGCACAATGAATTAAACGCACGTTTTGGTACCATTGCGACCACTGTACACTGCTGTTGATTGTCCAATTATACGCAATTTTGTTTTAATCCTCTCTTAATGTGTCTAAATCGTTTATCTATACAATTTGGCCACTTCGCAAGGTCTTGAGGGATAAATTTAGGCTTCTTTTGTACATAATAAGAGAAAGTTAAAAATTTTGTATATAATTAGACCTGAGAAGCAGTGATGCTACGAAAAGTGAAATTTTCATCAATCTTCAGGGCATCAATCGGTTTTTGCTTAATAACTTTTCCACAAGCATCAGATCGTTTTGCAGTCTTCTAGTCTTTATTTCCTTGATAAATTTCCTATAAAAATCAGACATCTATTTATTTTTAGGAGATAACGGGCGACTCTTGGAAGAATTAATTTGCAAAAGACAATTTTCCCATACGAAATCCCATGTAAACTTTAAACCGTGGGCGCAAAAATATAGTTTCACCGATTGAGCTAAAATTTGCATAGTTATTCTGAGAGCTAAATGGGACCCAAAAAGTTACTCGGAGCCAAATTTTATTTTTTTCATATAACCATGTCCCACTCTAATGAACATGCCTACAGAGTGAACGAGGAAAAGTAAGATAGAAGAGACACGCACACATTTAGAGGATGATATTTAGGAGGCCTGTGGGAATATAATATATATATGTTTTTCTTCATATGGTTGGATGTTGCACTTTATATACAAACTAAGCTACTTATCTGCAATTGAAGATTTTTCGCTACATAAAATGCACTCATTTTCGTACATCTATGTTCCTCCAGAACGCAATACCTTTTATCCATCCTTCCAAATTTGTTTTATTCTCATTTTTACCATTTTTTGCATCATCTTTTTTGTGATCGCCGCACAAGACTAGAGACGCTAAATGTATACTCCTATTCACATCAATCTCCCACATAGCTTCGATTTGAGCACCACTAACACATTTTGCTTCGCCATTGCGGTCACTGCGAATAATATAACACAGCAATCATAATATGCTTAATTTTATAAAACGCTTCGGATATCACTTTCAAGATCCTTACACAATTAAAACTCTTTACGTAGCATATGTTCGGTCTAGCCGATCAGAAGGGCATAACTGATTTATCACACCTGGAGTTATTTATTTCAAAAATATTTTCAAACAGAACATGTTATAAATCGGGCTGGTTAGTTGTTAAAATAACAAAAAATAAAACAAAAACCTGGCTAATGGTAACAAATTTGTAACAAAATTTGATAAGATTTTATCAAAGTTAAAACTAAATGAGATATGATTTTTTTCCAAAAGTTTATACACCCGATCAGAATGAAATAACAAGATTATAACAGAATGCAATTTTCGTAACATATCGTGTTATAAATTTGGTCTCGTTAGTAGTTAAAATAACAGAAAATTATAACAAGTAACAACGGGAGATATAGTTTTGAAATATTCTTGTTATGTGTTTCTGATCGGGCATCCTCTGTGAGAGAACTGTATTAGATATAATCATCTAATGACAGTGACCTAGTAACAAACGATAAATTCATAAATTGATGGTGTTCGCGAGGAAGAATACCCCTAGCCTACAACCCTGGATAATAATCCTCTCAACATGTGATGATCATCTCTCCTGTACCATCAGCATGTGGACACCGATCATCATGATAATCCGAAACAGAACGAGAGACTGGAGTGAGAGATTACTGCACATCACGCGAAGGAAGATCACCGTCAGCACCATCTGTATCGTTGCCCGTGCTACTACCCCGGTGGGGTGATAAGGAAGGCTGATAAGAGCGTGATCGATACTCAACCCGAGATAAAACATCGCAGGAGAGCGATCCCGATCGTGCTACACTGGTCTGCTGATGACGTGCTCGGATCAGTAGCGGCAGTTGGAATTAAACCAGGTCACGGACTACCACGGGTCGAAGCCCGCTCGTCGGAATTTTAAATTGTATAGTCTTAAGTGTAATTTAGTCATAAGAATAAATTGCATGGAGTTTGTGTTCGTATAAATATATTGTTATTAAGAATAAAAGTGTTGTTCGGAAAGTAATCCGGTGGCCGTTTTAAAAGTGCGTTTGGTGTGGTTCCTGCGGAGAAACCCTTGTCCCTTTGGAAGGATTTGGCACTTGGAGTGACACAATTGGTTTTGCATGCTGGATGCATGCCCCTTTCCCCATCCACCTGAAGCTTCACCCGCTCGATGTTGGTTTTGGTGATTGCCTGCGCACCCGCTATCGAAGACCCTGCCAGGTAAAGGACTAGAACCCAACATTTTGGTCCTTCGAGCCGGATGCTGGACCATATTCGCATTCCGGTATTCCCAATCGTTAGCACAGGGCTGACGCTACTGGGTGGCCCGACGCTTCAGGACGCCATCGCACTTTCAACAATAGGCTATTGAAATACTCCATCGCGCTTTGGGTTAGGCGTCGCTTGGGTTTGATACGCCATCGCGGTAGAGGTTGGCTTGGACTTTGCCACCTGCTGCTCGGAATTTGGTCGTCATTTCTGCATGCTAAATCGCCAGTAGGTTATTGCATGATACCTACTGCATCGCCAGGACTACCTTTTGATCATCAATAGTCGGATTTTCCTGGAACTGGAAAGGACCTTTCTCATCATTTCCCTGGATCGCTGGACCGGCGCAACATTTTCCTTCTGAGGTAAATATTAAAAGTTCAGTGTATGTCCAGTCGAAGCAACCCTCCAATATACTAACGCAAACATTCCGACGTTTCTCTGGCTACGTGACCAACATTTAAACGGCAAGGGAAGCCGATTCGCTAATCCTGGTTTGGCGCCATTGTCATCTGCTTTCGCCATTGTGCTGGTGGCAACCGAGGATCATCGAATTTCACGGAGATAATTCGGTGTTACACCATACTGCCCTGCTGATGTGCTGAAGGAATTTTTCGCTTGCATATCGTTTCCCCAAGGATCATCACAGCACTTAGTGACTTTCGACGCATTACGCTGCTGTATCAGCTGCAGTTTGCTGAACAAACCATTCATCGGATGATTGCTGGCACGAAGAGGGAGCTTCACAACAGTTTTGCTTTGGTGAGTGAACATTTTAGTATACTGCCGAAGCTAGAATTACAGAAAATACACATTTTAATTGGAATTCCATCCTCTTCGACTTTGCCACCAATTTTACTGAGCCCTGATTGCCCGTTGGGCTATTCATATCTTCGATTGATTTCGGTTATTGGATCGATTGTCGGCGCCGGGTCTTTGGTGCCGCTGCTGGTTTCTCTGGGTGAGTTGCCACAGTATATGCCCGGCCGAAGTCGACCATATTTGGTTATTACACCACATCCTTTTCCTCTTCGCTGTTTTATATTTTGTCGTTCGAGCCTTTCCTGCATTTGGATCATTTTGCTGAGCTTATATCGCCAGTTAAGCAACAATTATCATTATTCTGAGAATTTTGAGGTGTCTTCGCTGGGATTTCTCGCCGCTGCTGGTTTCTCTGGGTGAGTTGCCACAGTATATGCCCGGCCGAAGCCGACATTTTTTGGATATTACACCAATCGCTTTCCTCTTTGCTTGCTGCCTAAACTTTCGATCGAGCTTACCAGCTTTGGACTTTGCTGGACACCGCGAGGATTAATTACTGTACTGGAGTACAGTTACCTTCTTGTCGGGTAAAATAATACAGTATATGCCTAGCGAAGCTAGGTCACCTTGCAGAGCACTACACCGCCTCTCTTTCTTCCAATTTACTGTGACGAAATACCATGCCTGCTGCCGGCACTACAACTTCCAAGAAGCCACCGTCGATGAGGGCATTGACGGCCCGGATGAAGGAGATCCAATTGTCCTTCAATGACATCTGGCGGTTTGTGCAGGTGTTTAAGGAATCCCATACCGCTACTGATGTCGATGTACGCCTGTGTAAGTTAGACGAGCTTTGGGAAGGTTTCAGTGAAACTTTGGTTGAAATCTTTTCCCATGACGACTACAATGCTGAAGGGAACTCTTGGGAAAAGGAGCGTATGGAGTTCAGTGACCGGTACTACGAGGTCAAGTCCTTCCTTATGGACAAGGCCAAGGAGCTGCAGGAGCCGAATCTGCTGGAGCAGTCCCTCCGAGCTGGCGATTCGTCAATGCGGGGCGGTATCGATCATGTCCGTCTACCACAGATTAAGCTGCAGACATTTAACGGCGACATAGACGAATGGCTGAGTTTTCGGGACCTGTTTACCTCGCTCATCCACTGGAAGCCGGATCTTCCCGAAGTGGAGAAGTTCCACTACTTGAAGGGATGCTTACAAGGAGAACCCAAGAGTCTGATCGATCCGCTTCAGATTACTAAGGCCAACTATCAGGTGGCATGGGACTTGCTGTTGAAGCGGTACAACAACAGTAAGCAGCTGAAGAAACGGCAGGTGCAAGCCCTCTTCAACCTTCCCACCCTTCCTAAGGAATCCGTTACCGATCTGCACGTTCTCATTGAAGGTTTTGAAAGAATTGTGCAGACTCTTGACCAGATCATTCAGTCAGCCGACTATAAAGATCTTCTACTGGTCAACATCCTCACTACACGATTGGATCCGGTCACTCGGAGGGGTTGGGAAGAGTTCTCAGCTATGAAGGAGACAGATACACTTGCAGATCTGTTTGACTTCTTGCGGCGTAGACTCCAGGTTTTGGATTGCTTGCCAACCAAGTCTGCTGACACTAGGGGTGCTCAGCAGCAGCAGCAAATTCATTCGAAGCAAAGGCTTCCACCAGTGAAGACAAGTTACAGTTCAACCCATATGTCTGGAGGACGCTGTGTAGCTTGCTCATCAAATCATCCGCTTTACCAGTGCAGTGCATTCCAGCGCATGGAAGTTACGGAGAGGGACGGCCTTCTGAAAACTCATTCCCTCTGCCGGAATTGCTTCAGAACGGGACACCAAGCCAAAGAGTGCCAATCCAAATACTCTTGCCGGAGCTGCAAGGGTCGGCATCATACTCTTGTGTGCTTCAAGTCAGAAAGGGATACGGATAAGGACACGAAGGTTGCGGCAGTTGCTAGGGGCAACAAGCCTTCTGTTCCCACTGAATCATCAAAAACTTCATCCCAAGTGGCTAACGTGGCAGCCACAGAAGTTTTGGTTGCTGGTGCGGCTCACCAGTATTCATCCCAGGTTCTTCTGGCTACAGCAGTCGTCGTGATCGAGGACGACGATGGCAATCGGTTCCCGGCGCGTGCGCTGTTAGATTCGGGATCGGAAAGCAACTTCGTGACTGAGCGATTAAATCAGCGCATGAAGGTAACTCGAAATCGAGTGGATATTTCTGTCGTCGGAATTGGACAAGCAGCTACCAAGGTCAAACACAGGATACAAGCGGTTTTACGGTCCCGGGTTTCTCAATACTCAAGAGAGTTGAGCTTCCTAGTCCTCCCAAAGGTAACGGTCAACCTTCCGACCACCACTATTAACACCGATAAGTGGGCAATTCCGGACAATATCCAGTTGGCAGATCCTGCATTTTTCGAATCTAAGGTGGTGGATCTTGTACTCGGAATCGAAGCGTTTTTCGGTTTCTTCGAAACCGGAAGGAGAATTTCCCTGGGGGAACAATTACCGACTCTTAATGATTCCGTATTCGGCTGGGTCGTATGCGGAGGATTTTCGGTTCCTAGTCGATCACTGCACATCAACTGCAATATGTCGACAACGGAGAATTTGGACGCATTGATGTCTCGATTTTGGTCATGTGAGGAAGTCGAGTCTGGCAACATATTTTCGCCGGAAGAGAAACGCTGCGAAGAGTTGTTTCTGAACACGGTTAAAAGGGATGAATCCGGTCGGTACACAGTCTCCCTACCTAAGGATGAAGACGTTATCTCAAGGTTGGGCGAGTCAAGGGACATCGCACTCCGACGCCTTCAAGGAACTGAGCGTAGGTTGGCTAGGGACGGAAATCTACGGAAGCAGTATACTGAATTCATGGAGGAGTATCTGCATCTGGGTCATATGCGGAAGGTCGAAGAAGTTGCTACTGATTCAGTTAAACGGTGCTATTTGCCACACCATCCAGTGGTAAAGGATTCCAGTACCACTACCAAGGTACGGGTGGTATTCGACGCTTCCTGCAAGACTTCTTCCGGACTATCACTAAACGACGTGTTACTGGTGGGGCCGGTAATACAGGAGGACCTCCGTTCCATTATCCTACGCAGTCGGACAAAACAAATCATGCTCGTGTCCGACGTGGAAAAGATGTTCCGACAAATCAACGTTTGCCCAGAAGATCGACCGTTGCAGTGTATTCTCTGGCGCAACTCGCCTGCCGAGGAGATATCCACCTACGAGCTCAACACGGTAACATACGGTACTAAACCAGCGCCATTTTTGGCCACCAGAACACTAAAACAATTAGCACTGGATGAGGAGGAGCGGTGTCCACTAGCGGCCAAGGCAGCCATCGAGGATACCTATATGGATGACGTCATCACAGGAGCAGACGAGGTAAAAACAGCAATTGATTTGCGAGTGCAGTTAGAAGCAATGACGTCAAGCGGAGGATTTCGTCTACGGAAGTGGGCGTCGAACTGTCCCGATGTACTGAACGGAATCGAGGAGGAAGAGCTTGCCATCCGATCACCTGAAGGCATTGTTTTGGATCCAGACCCTTCGATAAAAACCTTGGGACTGACCTGGATGCCAGTAACCGACACACTTAGGTTCCAGTTTACCATCCCTAATTTGAACACAGAAGTTCCTCTTACCAAACGGTGCGTGCTTTCGGTGATTGCTACACTGTTCGACCCATTAGGCCTGTTGGGCGCTGCTATCACTACAGCGAAGATCTTCATGCAGCTGCTGTGGACGTTGCGAGACGAAAATGACCAACGACTAGATTGGGACCAGCCGTTACCTCCAACGGTGGGTGAGGCCTGGAAAAAGTATCACGAGCAACTTCCACTGTTGAATGAAATCCGTATCGACCGCTGTGTTATCATCACAGACGCGGAATCTGTGGAGATCCATTGTTTTTCGGATACCTCGGAGAAGGCATACGGAGCATGTCTGTATCTCAGGAGTGAGAATGCAGTCGGGGAGGTAAAGGTTAGGCTTTTGACCTCAAAATCAAAGGTTGCCCCCTTAAAATGTCAGACGATTCCTCGGCTGGAGTTGTGTGGAGCACTTTTGGCAGCACAACTCTACGAAAAGGTGGACAAGTCAATAAAAATCACGGTAAAATCCTATTTCTGGACGGATTTAACCTGTGTCCTGCGTTGGCTTGCGGCTAATCCAACGACCTGGACCACCTTCGTCGCCAACCGAGTGGCAAAAATACAGTCCATTACACAAGGATCAAGATGGAGTCACGTACCTGGTATCCAGAATCCGGCAGATCTTATTTCGAGAGGGATTTCACCAAACGACATCGTTCTGAATACGTTTTGGTGGCAAGGACCGAGCTGGTTAGAGAAGACGCAAGAGCATAGGCCTCTCTTACCAGATAATCTCCTAACAGACGAGGGAGACGAGGAGAAGCGACACACGGTGATAGCTGGAACGGTTTCAACAATCGCTGAATTCAACCAATTATACATTGGCAAATTTTCGTCGTACAGTGACCTTCTTCGTCGAACTGCCTACTGGCTGCGTCTGATTAAACTTCTACGAACCCCGCGGAAGGATAGAAAAGCCCCTACGTTTCTGTCTACTGAAGAGTTAACGAAGGCGGAAAACACTCTGGTTCGATTGGTTCAGAGGGAGGTGTTCGTTGAGGAATGGAAGGCGCTCTCCAAGGAAAATGCGGTTTCCAAGAGCTCGCCGCTTCGATGGTTTAATCCGTTTGTCTCCCATGACCAATTGATCAGACTTGGCGGTCGTTTAAAGCATTCGATGGAGTCTGAAAACACCAAACATCCGGCCGTTTTACCCACTCGGCATATATTTACACGCTTGCTGTTACGGTATTACCATGAACGACTTCTGCACGCTGGACCACAGTTGCTGTTGGGAGTTGTTAGGCTTCGATTTTGGCCACTGGGAGGCAGGAGTGTAGTTCGACACATTATCCATCAGTGTCAGATATGCTTCCGATCGAAACCATCGACCGTACAGCAGTTCATGGGGGATCTACCAGCTTCACGGGTCACCGTATCCCGTCCATTTTCTCGCACAGGTGTCGACTACTTTGGACCCCTCTATGTGAGACCAGCTCCTAGGCGAACGGCAGTTAAGGCTTACGTTGCTATATTCGTGTGTCTGTGTACCAAGGCAGTGCACCTCGAATTGGTCACAGATTTATCCACAGATCGGTTTCTACAGGCTCTACGGCGTTTTGTTGCCAGAAGAGGACGGTGTACAGATATATACTCCGACAATGGCACTAACTTTGTCGGTGCTCGTTATAAACTACAAGATTTCCTACGATTGCTTAAAGACAGCCATCATAATGACGTTGTGTCCAAGCAATTAGCCAAGGAAGGGATTCAGTGGCACTTTAACCCACCGAGTGCCCCACATTTTGGCGGTATTTGGGAGGCCGCAGTCCGATCTGCAAAAAATCATCTACTAAAGGTGGTAGGCGAAACTCCAGTATCCCCAGAGGACATGAACACGCTACTAGTCCAAGTTGAAGGATGCCTGAATTCTCGCCCGCTTACACCCATGTCTGATGACCCGAACGATCTGCAGCCATTAACCCCTGCACATTTTCTGGTTGGAGAATCTCTTCAGGCTGTCCTTGATCCAGATTTAACAGTAGTTCCCATGAACCGTCTCACCCAATGGCAGTTAACCCAGCAGAGACTGCAGAATTTCTGGAAAAGGTGGCGCAGAGAATATCTGTGTCAACTTCAAAGCAGAACCAAACGATGGAAACCGGCTGTTCGTATCGAGATTGGAAAACTAGTCGTCATTCAAGATGAAAATCAACCTCCAATGCGATGGAAGATGGGTAGAATCGTGCAAACTCACCCTGGTGACGATGGAACCGTTCGAGTAGTCACACTGAAAACCGCTACTGGAATGCTAACTCGTCCGGTCGAAAAACTTTGCCTGCTACCCACTTCGGATGACAACGATGACACACAGCCAACAGAAGTTGACAATCAGCAATCCTAGCTCCCTTCCCAATCCCTATCTTACCGAAGAGGATTTTCTTTTATTTTCAGAAATATACGGTATTTCTGGGTGGGTGAGGATGTTCGCGAGGAAGAATACCCCTAGCCTACAACCCTGGATAATAATCCTCTCAACATGTGATGATCATCTCTCCTGTACCATCAGCATGTGGACACCGATCATCATGATAATCCGAAACAGAACGAGAGACTGGAGTGAGAGATTACTGCACATCACGCGAAGGAAGATCACCGTCAGCACCATCTGTATCGTTGCCCGTGCTACTACCCCGGTGGGGTGATAAGGAAGGCTGATAAGAGCGTGATCGATACTCAACCCGAGATAAAACATCGCAGGAGAGCGATCCCGATCGTGCTACACTGGTCTGCTGATGACGTGCTCGGATCAGTTGCGGCAGTTGGAATTAAACCAGGTCACGGACTACCACGGGTCGAAGCCCGCTCGTCGGAATTTTAAATTGTATAGTCTTAAGTGTAATTTAGTCATAAGAATAAATTGCATGGAGTTTGTGTTCGTATAAATATATTGTTATTAAGAATAAAAGTGTTGTTCGGAAAGTAATCCGGTGGCCGTTTTAAAAGTGCGTTTGGTGTGATTCCTGCGGAGAAACCCTTGTCCCTTTGGAAGGATTTGGCACTTGGAGTGACACAATTGGTTTTGCATGCTGGATGCATGCCCCTTTCCCCATTCACCTGAAGCTTCACCCGCTCGATGTTGGTTTTGGTGATTGCCTGCGCACCCGCTATCGAAGACCCTGCCAGGTAAAGGACTAGAACCCAACAGATGGTCTCATAATAGATTATGTTATAATATTGATAGTAAAAAAATTGTCCGCAATCCACTTTCAATTCCGTTATCTAAATATAACTCCAGTTGTTGTAAATATCAACCATAGTTATAATAGTGTTATTGTTTTGTTATGCTCTTCTGATCCGGTATTTTAGAATATTGTAGTATTGTTTGGTCACCATTCATAAAAACACGAAGTGAGAATTGAGTCAATCCAAAAACAGTTTCTATTATATGCACTACGCAAGTTAAGATGGACAGTATTCCCTCTTCCATCTTATGAAGCACGTTGTATGTTGATAGATATTCAAACATTAAAAGAACGTCGGGACTATGCTATGATCTCGTTTCTAAACGATATCGTCATGCAGCGTATTGACTCATCTTACATATTGTCAAAATTAAATTTATATGCTCCTACTCGTCAATTATGAAATAGAAATTTGTTCGCGATAGGTCATCACCGTACAGACTATGCTAAATTCGGACCACTAAACCAGATGATAGCTGTGTATAACGAGCATTGTGAAAGTATTGACCTTACCATGCCCCGAACAAGTTTGAAACATTTTTTCAACTATTTACGGCATCGTAGTACATAGAAATAGTATACAGGATAGTATATGGGCAATTAATATTTGTATAATGTAGTCTACAATTGATTGACGAATAAATAAATAAAAATAGACACTGATACTCCAACGCACTCTTTCCTTCTAAATCAGATTCATAACACTCAGACTGGGCTTGACAATAAATAAACAACACCAGCGCTACACCACCTGGTTAGCTTAGCTGCTAAAACAAAAGGCACAGGATAAAATAAAAACCACTACCAATGCGCTTGACTTTCCGATTCAAACTCTGTAAAAAGTCTATTGTAAAAGTTATACACAAATTCAAAAAGTGTGGGTGACTTACCCCGACAACGTATAAGGTTTGGCCAAATATTGGAAATCCAAAGATTGACTAGCCTATTTTGAAAACAAATAAATATAATCATGTCTTGTAAGCTCCTACGTTCGTAAAGCAGTTCGATAATAAACTTGAAATGCAGTTGACATCGCAAACAATTCGGAATTGGATGATTCAATACGGTTTTCAAGGGTAGCGTTGCAATTAAATATCAAATGTTTTACTAGATGAATTTGATGAATAAGACTAACATATCGTATTTGTATTTGTATTTATCATATATACACCAACAGGTAATTCAAATCCCCAATGATGTCTTAATGCTAAACTTATTGCTAACAGTCGAATCGTAAAAAAATTTGGTAAAAATAATAACAATACAGTGAAAAAAACAACAATGAAGGAATCCGAAATTGAGCTAGAGATCAAATTTCATGGACCACAGACATCTGGGAAAGGAAAATTTCATCGAACATGACTAAAACAATGCTTTTGGGCTTGATTATGATGGTAGACAAAATTAAAGAGCATACAGAAACTGTAAATGATTGCTTAAGGTTGGACAGAGAAAGCGCGAAAATTGAAAACGAAAAAAGCAGTTTTTTTCCACACCGTGTGTTAGATCTTCATAAAAATCAATCAGCTTATGTAGAATGTTGGTACAGTACTGCTGATTGATTTTTATGAAGATCTAACACACGGTGTGGAAAAAAACTGCTTTTTTCGTTTTCAATTTTTGCGCTTTCTCTGTTCAACCTTAAGGCTTGCGTTTGAACATATCGTAGATTTCCTATTTTATACTTTTAACGACATTTCATTAGCTTGAGATTAGTTAGTAGGAAATGTTATGAAAATTTACTCAAGTGGAGCAAAGATGTGAAAAGTACAGATCGGAAAACTAGAAATAGCAGGGTCATTAGAAACAGGCTTAAAATGTTGCGGACTAATCTTTTGTCTTCAGCTGGCAGGAGTCGAATTTAGTAAATGTTACTACGAATGACTCAAGTCTACCAACATGTCTCACGGCAAAGACAGACTTGTCTCTCTTTACCATGACAACTGACAAAAGAGAAGTCGCGTAAGAGCACCACCCAAAACCTGTCGGCGATTAACAACATCAATGAAAATGCATATGTTCCTCTCTGTATGTCTTTCAAATATGTACCGGAGTAGGCTTTTGCCATTGCTCTTACAGTGGTAGCGGGTCTGATATTACATATGTGTAAGTTTTTTTTTCAATTTGTTTATTTGATAAGGCACGTATGCGTTAGCTTAAAGGTGCCATTTTTTATTGTTTTACATTTTGAATTTCTTAAAACTAGGGGGTTACACATTTCAATATTATTTTGTTTTATATAATGAAACTAAAAAAAACTTCACAGCTAACTTATACATATAAAAGAGGGTATAATATAATATTCGTAAGATTTGGGGGACGGGTCATTTTGTGTGTTCTTTGTATAGTAATTCACTTTATGATTTTTAGAAGGGAGATTGTAGGAGAAATTAATTATTAACTAAGCGGAACATTTTACAAGCTTATTAACTAGAAATAACTAGAGAGAGTGGTTCAAGATTAGGGGGAAATAATTAGGGCTATTTTAAAGTAGTGGTACTGTTGTGCATTTCTTAACGAGATTAAATATTGATCAACTAAAACTAGATGATAAGGGGGCACATAAGTTTTGGGAAGATATTCAAGGGGAGAAGGGGGTGAAGTCATACATCTGTGTATCAGAGACATGAGAGGGAGGGTGGACAAGGCTGATCGGGGGGGAGGGGGGGTAGATATAAACTTTCAGTTTCCGGCATCAGGAATCAACGGCCAGGATTACAGATTCAAACGGATGCATCAAGTATTGGGACGCCGGGCGGTTTTCCTCGAGTCGGCAGGGGTTCCTCCAGACGATTTCGTAGTACGGCTCAGATACGGATATATGTGTAAGTTGATAACGGTGTCTACAGCGTTTACCTCTTCCAACTCTGGCCTCCAAATAACTCTACATATTTTTACATTTTATTTAGAAATATACAAAAAAATTAGCCAATTGTAGCAAGTTATTTGTGGTATCAAGTGAATTTCATACTCATTATCCATTATCTTAGCCATCATAGTTACTTATAAACATAATTTTGCTTTGTTGTATTCAAAATAGTTTAACCAGTATCTGGATTTTTAATATTTGGTCCACCTTTATGCTGTGTTGATATAAGTAAACAACACATTTTGAGCATGTGCATAACTTTTGCAATGTAATTCTCACGAATTAGAAGCATCTCGGGAATTGCGTTGTCATTTTCCAGTTTTGATGATGTCTCATTATGTATTTTCAAATACCTCAAAAAATTCAACATTATTTGGAGTTTGGTCTAGAAATCTGAATAAAGTTTTGTGCTTATACAACTTCAGTGATAATATAGTTATTATGTACGATGTTTACATTAAATGAAATGACAGTAACTTGTTTGTGTAAGCTAATATGTAACTAGGCTCATTAGGGTGGATAAACTTTTTTTGCATATTTTTATTACCTACGACTATTTTCAATAATGAAAAATGAATCTTGTAATGAATTTGATGATCTAGTGCACAAACAATAAAACATGCAAATAAAAATCTTCCTTTGAACGATTTTGTCAGAAATCTTGAACAGAAAAAAAAACAGAAGGCGGTGGTCAGCTATTTTCGATCGCGTCCCTTATCACCTATTTTATAAGGTAATTCATCAACAGTGCTATCTTTGAAAATGAACTATCTTGGTTATGTAACTAATTTCCCTGATCTTATTTTATTGCAGATGATTAAGTAGGCTTTATTCCAGAATTGCACATATTTTATCGCATGTTATTTTAAATGTTCTTTGATTTGATGGCATTGTGAGGCAACACGTATCCGCCGGTTGATGCTAATCAAGCTGGCATTTCTTTGGACTGATAGAACTAATTTCTTTGTTTGTTTAGTGTTTATTTGGCCAACTAGGAAACTAATCCACGGGGAATTTAATGTGCGCGGGGAATACGCATGGTCTTGTCTGAGTGAAATGATGAGTGTTTATTCATATATTAGGGTTTGAGAATTGACAGTTCATGAGAAGAATCAGAAGCTATTTACCAATTTGCGGCAGTTATATCAGCACGAAGACTTTTAGCTGATTTGAAATATGTAACAATAAGCAAGAAATTTAGCAAAAATTAATTTCAAATTATAATGTAAAGGATGCTGCGATTCAAACTTTAAACTCGTTTTTCTCGAAATCAATACAATGTCACTTAGTTCGGTCTGACTTAATACCGACCATTTGTTTTATTGACATATTCATTGACTTGCTTTTAGTCTCATGAAATAGTTTAATGAAATCAAATTAATTAATTGTTCTCATTGTATTGAATACTTTCAACTTGTCATGGTAACTATATTTCTTCATGAGTATAAAAATTTTCTAGCTTGATTATTGACGTAAAAGATGACAGGTTACTTTTCGTTCTTATTGTCTTCAATCTTGTTCTAGTAATTAGTGTGAAAATTAGCGTCATCGGTTGCATATTCGATATACAAAGCTAGTCGCTTCAAATATATCGGTGGTGCTTGTTTTATGCCGTTTAAAATGCGCTTTAATTTGCTTAACAACGCGCGCGAATAATGATAACATAACAATCGGCACCTTATTCAATTGTTCGCGGAGAAAGAAGCCAATATATCATTGTAATTTCTATTTCGACGAATGTCTAGAAACACTAAGGTAATCTGTTTACGTGGTGTTTTATTGTTTTTAGAATGTCGTGATTCGCCGGAATAAAGAAACACGGAATAATGAAATTGTAAACATACCGTTAGATTCAATTAAACATGGGCAACACACCCGACTGTCGGCAGTCCGGAGCTGAATTAGTTTTTTACAAACCGAGAATTTCCAAATTAATTCAACAAACGATAAATCTATCATAAACTCTCGGCTGCCGGTCGCCCAGAGCGAGAGTTGCTGCAGATTGTATCACTTATCAATGTGAATCCAGATTTGTGTGACTCTTTAACCCATCCTACTAACAAAAATCCTTCCCGTGGCAAACTTGGAGATGCAGAGGTATACATGGTCTCCATATCAATGTTTGCTGCACTAACATTCCTTTCCTTCCTCCATGACTGTAACGACGTGGCCGGCACCGTTATTGACATTGCAAAGTATAGAACTCTCGAAACGTGCACATTTAGAATGGATAGCTACTCCCTGGCCCCATTTGTTGATTCTCTATGAAATTTCGCTTGTTCTGGTCAATCACGGAGTAGCAACTACGAATTGTTCGGTCATCATGCTCATGCTTAATCTTGAACACAAGAAAACAGATGCATTTACGCTCCCGAGGATATATTTTGGGTGTCGCTTTTCTTGTAACTGGGAACTGTTTCGTTGTTTATGATCTTCCAAAATAATTTCATTAAGAATTTTTCAAAATTTCATTCAATTTTTAATGATTATTTCATGTCATCAAGATTAATAAATACACAACGGCCTGACGACCCAATATGAAGATTATTTTGGGTGTTGTACCCTAATTCACAACCAAAAATTAAATCGTGATAAAAATTTGATGAAACATGAATCGGTTCCACACGTATAGTCGAACCGCAAACAATATTTCAAAATTTATGTATAAAACTTCGCATAATCTTTTCGATTATGAGTAATGTTCATAAAGTTATGAAACTAGTTCACGGGCAGAAAAACGAATTGGTAATAACATAGCTGAAATTAACTAAAGTGCAGACTAAAAAACAATACCATCTGAAATAAAAGCATTATTCAGGCGTTACAAAATAAATGTTCAACACAATTACAAAACACACGATTTTTTAGCACGGTCTTTTTTTCCTAACGGAAAAACGTGATTATTACTATATTGTACACTTGTATACTATTATTATGTGATATAGCGATAGTAGCGTTAACAATTTATTTTTTCCGTTCGAGTTGTCCTAGAAAATATCATTCTCGTCGTCAACCACCATGTATCAAAATATACTACTTGACCAAGGATGCTTTTGTTTGAAATGATAATAATTCATGTCGTCTGTCCAGACATTTCAACTGACAAGAAATCGTTTTATTTATTCAATCTCTTAGAAACAGAAGCGAAAATAGTATTAAGTATACAAAACGTACGAAGGGCATTTCCAAAAGATTACTAGAAATACCGGAGATATTTGCGAAATATCAGCACTTCCTTCTGTATATATGGGAGCACATGCTACCTATCTCTAGATCCGCCAGCACCAACAGACGAAACACTATTTACATACACTACTGGTAGCAAAATTAAAGAGTTGAATACGGGCAATATAACAACGCGAAGAAACTTGTTTAGCCTGCAAATTGCCAATAAAGTCCAATTATAAAGCCAAAACAAAAAACATTTCTCTCTCCCGTAAACGAACAGACCGCCAAGTAGCACACACATGCAGTGGTCAGTCTAACTTACAGGGACTTGCAAAATACTGCTAGAAGCAATCGTCCAGTCAATTCAAAGGGTCATCAAACTCCGTCCCTTGCTTGATACAAAGAGAGGGAGACCACCTTTGACCCACACCACTCGCGGACCCAAGCTAGAAACAATCTAGCGTGCTTGAGTTCATTTTGTTGTAAGAAGTTCGTCCACTCGGAGTAAATATATATTCGATTCTTTTTTGTTGAAACTTTTTTCTAGTATCACTGTCGTGATGCGGGTTGAATTTTTTGCATGCCATTTTTGCGAGATTAATGGTGTTTGCACCCTGCAACTTACAAAAGATCGGTTGTCTTCATTATCTAATACAAACGACTATGCGTCCCCTTTGAAAGCAGTACACCCTACAAAACGAATACATTAGTTGTAGCTTGCGAGCACTCTAGCTTTCTTCATATTTCTTTTAGCACACTTCACGACAGGGACCGTTGCTCTATAATTACGGTATCGATTTGAATATGAAGTAGCCGTGCCTGCTACTGGGTGGCCAACTGCCTTACGGCACCACACTTTAAAAAAAAACTGGATCAAATCCCTTACCACTCGTGCAAATTCCAGAGCGAATGATACGGCGTATGCCGTATTGACTCAATACTATGGATCGGAACGGCCACTTCGTACTCCACATGGACATCTGAACGCTCCAGCGCCGGATGCGAGTTGGACACATTGCGTGACATTTTGAACGCACTGCTAGAATTGTTGTTGTAATGTTCTATCAGATTGCTACTTCCGGTGGTTCCACCGACACTTTCGTACTGCTGGTTGTAGCAGCCGTAACTGTTCATTGCACTATTACGCGATGCGAGCTGTAACATTTGCTGTTTCCTACTATTCAAACTGGTCCGGCACTCTTTGTTCGTTCCACCATCACCCTTATGCTGACTCACAAAAAATCACCAAAAAGATCTTCTACCCTCTCGCCAGGTGACCAGTGCAACGAAAGAAGGCACAACATTCAACGACCGCGAGCAAACTTAAACTGACCGACGCCGAGACGGTCACCAATGGAACCGTGGTCGAAACAAAACTGCCTAGCGCATGCCACCCTCCGGTGCTGAATAAACTATACTCTAGAAATTCTCATCCCTTCGCGGGGACCACGGATTGTTTGACCAGAGTGTGTGGTGCGGTCACATCACGCAAACACAGACGTTCGCTCCCCTATCATTACTATACCGGTGCTCCACTGGGAGGAGAGTTTTTTTCTATTTACCACCCCACTCAGTAATTCACCTTCCGGCTTCGAAGCCCGCAACGACATCAAATGTTGACCAAATTTATATATAAAACTAACACTCCATCGGTAGTGTACTGCACGCACCGCACGGCTCGAGGTTCCCAACTGGTCCACCAGCAAGAACTTCAGATCGAACCAGATTAGTATAAGAACATGCAAAGGAAAAAGTCTTGCGGTTGGTGGCGCTAAGGAAATCGAAAGTAAGTCAAGATGGCTGACACTCTCCACCACTTTTCGGATGGTTGAAAGCAGTGGAGTCTTTGAGTGTTTCACACATTCTTGAACTCAATAGGCACACGTAGTATAGGATAGTGCACATATTAGTTTTTTGGTTTTTTGTACAATATTATAATACGTACTATTCGAATTTATCATGAAGCTTTCTTGAGTATATGAAAATTTCGTTGCACGGTTGCAACATATTTTCACCATACTCGAAAGCATGATTCGGAATTCTACAACTTTAAACTAACGATAAAACTTCGTTTTATAGCGCACAACTTTGTTTCTATGGAGTCCATCAAACATTTATAAATCGATTTAAAAAGTTCATGTCGTAAATCGCAGAGTTCCCGATTTATTCGAGGTTATGCTAACAAAAATCAGAACAATCATTTGTATAGAAACAACGCAATTTGAATAGCTCAAATTGTGAACCACCTTAACGGGTGGGAAATAATGAAGTAACAGTTGTATTTGTATGCATAGGTATATGTATTTACTTAACCAGGTCATTCAACGCGTCAAATTGCCACTTAAACATATACCGTAAACCGGGGTGACATTGATCACTTTTCGAAGTAATCATTGCATATTTTTAGACGTAACACATTTTTTTCAAGTTTAATATTTTTAAACCATGTACTGATGTAAGGAGAACAAGATTGGATGGTTTTACCTAAAATTGTCCGCTTACAGCTATTTTTCCAAAAATAATTTCAAGTTGATGTCCGTTTTCGTATTCCGGGGTGACTTTGATAACCTGCATGTTCACCCACATTAAGTTATTGATGTCAATGTTTTTCATTCAAATGTTTGTTTAAACTAATTCTGGAAAGATACTCATTTTTAAATAGAAGTTAATTGGTATTATACAAAGTATTCAATGTACTGTAAAATTCGAGTAACCAAAATTCGTATAATTTGTGTCCAACTAGAATATAAGATTCTGAAAACATTTAAAACTGCTAAAATTGTTTTATTTCAGTGCTTTATCAATGTACAAAATGTTTCATCTATTTTAACACGTTGGAATATTGAACAATAAAAAAAAGTTGCGAGTTTTAGCTTAAAAAAAATTGAAATAATTGCCAACTAGTTTCACAAAAATTGTATTTAAAATAAACAAACTCTTAAGTAAATTTGGTACATCCCACTCTAAAGGAAAATAAAATCTCCCTTTTAATTTATTACTCTTGCTCAAATCTGAGATTTATTTGTTTTATAAAAAATAGACACTTTATGAAGCTTCGTAAAAATAAGGTAAAGTCAAATTTCGGTTTTTTGTAGTTTTTGTACCCAAAAACCGAACAAAATACTCAAAAAGTATAACAAACCAGTATTTCATAAGTTTAGAGTAAAAATCATTTCAAACTAAAATGATTCGGTAGGCTATTCTGGTTTGATAAGCGATCTACGAAAAAAGTTTCGAGTGATCAAAGTCGCCCCGATGATCAAAGTCACCCCGGTTTACGGTAGTCAGTAAACATCCACTAGAACGCAAAAAGTTCGCATTGCTCTCGTTTGATGACAAAACAAATAGTTTTTGGCACAAGGTTCCGGTTTGATTTTATGGCGCTATTGTTATTCCGAAGTTCGGAGGGCTGGATCACGTCAATGAATCGTACCAATATAAAATATCTATTATAGAAACAAAAATGAAATGAGACTTGCTAGAGTAAAAAAATAAATGGTTTGATTAGTAATCGTGAGGTTGTCTTCATATTTCGCCAATATGAAATCGATATTTTTGATTTATTGGATTTAATGTCATCGCAACAGCTGCATTATTATCGAAAAAAGGAAAACTTCTCAACCTTTTGTTTGTGGTTGCAACACTGGTTTTTGGAGGCGATCTCCTGGTCGTCTTTCAGGAAATTCTGATTTCACGCAGAAGAATCCATGCAAATTATTATGCAAGTTTGCAAATTTTCGTTGTCCTTTTCTACAACTTTTCTGCAATCATCATAAAAATCATCCTCAGGCCCTAATTGATAAGGAAGGCCCGTCTTGGTGTTGGCCAATATATGTATGTAAAAAGTATTTACCACCATTTGGGTTCAGATTTACTTTACCCCAACGGACATTCGCTTCAATGAATCAACGGATTATATGTTCCCCAGGATGATTCTCCAAAGACACTGAAGTGTGCGTTTACGCTCCTTGTTACTGTGGAGCATAGCAAAGCTTGCTCGGGTTATCCTTCACAGCGAGGGTAGCTGGTGCTTTTGGGTTCTTTGTGGATATCCGAGGAAGCGAAACAACTAAATCAACAAAACTGTTCACAAATGCAAAAAATAAACCTGAATGTGAATCGCATAGAAAAGGTGTGCTTTATTATTACAACATTACATTCTATGGTGAATGTGAAGAAAATATGATATTTTTTTCTCCTAGTGCTACGAGCACATTTATTTGTTTTTAAGCTTTTATATAATAAACAGCAAAGGAACCGTTCCAAAACTCTGTCGAGTAATCACTTTAATTCGAAATTCTAATAGATTTCAGCGCATGTGTCTCTTGAGGTCTATCCAGGCACGTAGCTAGAGGGGGGGGGGGGGGGGGGTAGGGGGCTAAAGCCCCTCACGAAATGTTTTAAAAATAAATTTAAAAATCATTGTTATCAGTCAGCGACTTTTAACAGCTCGTTTGGTGTGATCAAATAATTGAGAAAAAATTGAGGAAGATTGCTGTTTCCAAAAACCAAAAACAATGGTCACGAAAATCAGTGTGGTTTATGCTTCTGCCCGAGCCAGTGCGAAGCGAGCGACAAACATAGTTATCTTTATATTGTCAGCCTTGTCTGAAGAACAAAAAAAAATGCTACTAAACTTCTTGCCCTAGTAATCTGTCGAGATGGGTGAGCCGAAGAAGTAAGAAGTGGTGCGCCGGTCAAATACTGTGATTAGTGATGATTCCCATAAGACCGAGTATTTGTGATGAGGAACATTTTCGAAAGGTGAAAATAGAGGTAAGACTTAGACGATCGGGTTTACCATTTCAAGTATTCAGCGCTCATAGCGTTCAACAAATTAGCCCAAGCGAAATCATTCATTTTGAATAATTTAAAACACATGGTTGTATATGACAATGCTATAATAAAGAGCTTCATATATATGGACGGGGAGAAAATCAATGTTGAGTTACAACATCGGATACCGCTTACTTGCCGATACATGTAACATTTGGGAGAAATGCAGTACAAAACATAATGCGAAAGAATAATTACACATTGTATTCTTTGCACTTTCCTTATTTTTTCCTGATCAGAAACCGCTGAACACAAACAATTACCAAATCTGTGGTACCTGTTCGGGAATATTGAGAACGGCTGAAGCTGCGCCAAGTATCTCAAAATCTACAGCCAGCGCAATCATTGAGGAAATTCACACCAATAAAGACAACAAGCAAGAAAGAAATCAAATGTCGCGAACATAAAGGCAGCAACCACGATGATGACACGGATGTGTTCAATAGCGAGAGAGATATGAACGACCCCCTATACGAAGTTGGCGAGAAAACAATATTTCCCCGCCTCGTAAAGAGGTATGGTGCAATGTGCAATGACTGTGAGCTTGCGCGAGATCTGCTGGACAATGTTTGTTATTTTTATTGTTGCAAATAGATATACTGATCCGATTGACTAAAGCACTGAACCGAGTTCCCTAAACGAATCATTTAAAAAAAGAAGAAAGTTTATGTACGACTGAGTACTAAAACTTTCTAAAAGTGAACGCTGACGTTTAACAAAACTCAGATGTAACTCGATATTGGCGACTCTTTTTAAATTTAAAAGTTTTTGAATCGGTCCCAATTTGAATTTTTGTATTAGGTCTATGCGCTCTGTATTTTTAGTATAAAACTAGGCATTGCATTCAAGCGTACTAGGTAAAAGGTATATTTTAAATTACTGAGAACGATATAACCAAGACTACAGTTT
This sequence comes from Topomyia yanbarensis, assembly GCF_030247195.1. NCBI lineage: Eukaryota > Metazoa > Arthropoda > Insecta > Diptera > Culicidae > Topomyia > Topomyia yanbarensis. The sequence goes on from NC_080671.1 coordinate 343,336,971, forward strand.
CTGTTTTCGCGTCATTTTAACGCAATATTTTCATTGGCACTTCATTTCATTTAAATGCGAGGAATTCTTTCCGTATTAAAACAATGTAACAACTAAAATGTTGTGACTGATTGAATCTATAAGTCCAATAATTTCGAACTCATGTCTTCAGTATATGGCAGTCACTTGGTCTGTTTTTGTTCGTTTTGAAGTAAAATGAGAGAGAGATGATCAGTAATCACTGAGGAGGAAAAAAGAATCAGCTAATCTAAGTCGCCTCAAGAGCATCTCTTCTATCTTTTCGACCATTTTCGAAAGAACCCTAATATCTTTATTACCCGTACAACGTTCAACGTTAGGCACAACAACTTAAATTGAAATTGTCTCCCAAATAATGGTAAAACAAATCTATAAACAAAAAGCGCTTCAAGAAGTTATGCCTCTCTTGTAACCTTGATGATGATTATAAAAAAACTTGAACAAATTAAAAACGAACCAATTACTGAGCACATTAGTGCCATCATGTTCGAAATAATTTATAAAGTGTAACTGCAAGCATCCAAATCCAACTACCAGAAGGAACTAGACAGTAGGCCATGTACACTGCCGCTGACAAAAATTTTGCAAATGATTCGTAGGAATCGGATAAATTACAATAATTTAAAAACAGAGAAATTTAAAAGAAAGTCCATTCGGCACGAGAGAAGCAAGTGCGATGTGTTTTCTTTGATTTGTTGGAAGCAAGTGTGATGCTAAAATTAGAGTACTCATCCAATTATTTTCGCAAATTAGAAGATAACAGAAATCAGTACTAAGGGATTTCTTTTCGATTAGTGAAGAGTCCTTTAATTGATAAAATTCTCGTTTGTTTAGGAGATTAATTTATTTAAACATATCTTTTGCATTGTTCAAACATCCATAAGTTTAGAAATAAAACCTATAAGCTTCGTGTGCTTAAATATAATATTTACTTAATCTAAGTAATCTCATCGAGTCCAACAGTTTTTCAAGATTTTGAGTCAATAGAGCTAATGTTCTTTTTTATGTTAAAATTAGCCTGTCTAATGATATCAATTTCATAAAAAATAGGATCTGTAAAAAATCTAAATACTTAAATAGATAAATAATTAGTTGTTCTCTCTTGACCGATAATATTGCCAACAATAGTCTTTAATGTATAATCATTAAAAATATTATAAATTTGAGTTGAATATAAGTTCAACCGTTTCTCCGCACCTACAAATTGCCTGCCTGATCAGAAATTTTGTAGCGAACTTCGACATTATCTTGTTTTTGTATTTAACCCTCCGGAAGTCGCGCAAATGGCCCACTTAACGCGCAGCCACTGGCGCGCTAAGACGATTTCGCTAGATTTTCAGAGCAGCGTGCACTAGCGCGACTTCCGGATGGTCAAATAATCGAAGTCTAACTGACACTGAGTCTAAATGAACTAAACTAAAAAGAAATGACCTAAAGTGGCAAAAAAGGTTACGAAACTGTGTAGAACTTATGACGAAGTCGAAGCTGTCGCTATAATTGTTGAAGTGACTGATCATTTCTAATATGGCTCTGTTGACAGCGTGGTTAGTGTTGCGCACTTCAGTCTGCAGAAGCGTTCGAGGACGATGGATACGGGTTGGTGCGTAGAGCTTATACTATGTTCACACTACAGAGTTAAAACTTGTTATAATAATAAGCAACAAGAAAAATGGCATCACGATAGCAATAAAACACGTTTTAACTCGTAGTGTGAACGTAATATTAATGTGTGATAGGAGATCGGGAACATCATATACAGTAAGAAGAAGCTTAGACATGAAAGTAGCTTGCGACGCGATCTTCTAAAGTGTGTAGTCCTAATAATCGACAACGGTTTTCATATAGTGGCAGGTTCAGCAGGTCGTTCCAAGGCAATTGACGTTACGCATATTGTATGAATCTGCGCTGGACAGCTTAAATTCTTTGGCTCCAAGTTGCATGATAGAGGCCTCCGCCAGACGACGTTTGCAAATTCCAATGGTGAAAATTGTAGCTTGAAATTATTAATAAAAATCAAATTCAAATTCAAAATCAAATTAAGCAATAATTCGTCGATGCACTATAGCCTCTTTTATATCAGATAACGTGTTGTCTATTGCCTTAGCTTTGGAACTATTTTCTTTAAGAACTTTTCAACATTACATTCATTTTCCAGTAACTATCTCAATTCACCAGAAATAACACATTTATACACCAAGTTTAAAGCCCCTCCCGAAACAAAATCCTGGCTTACGGGCCTGGGTCTATACCCTGGTCAGTAAAATTATCCTGGCCAAAGTAGCACTAGATGCGGTAACCCTACCTCTATTTGAGAGCCCAGTTGGTCAAATGAATCATCCAAAAATCTTGATATACTAAATTAATTCGATATAACTCCAAAAATTTAAAGAAAATTAAAATCCATGGTTTGCCGTTCATTGTTACAAAATCCTTAAAAAATCAGATTCAGATACGAGATGATACCGAAACTTTTTTGTCAACTAATGGAACATACATATTAACCAATGCATTGAACTCTAAGTGATTTGCCCAATTCCTATTTCTTATCTCGCTATGATTTTTCTATGCATACCCATGGAAGACGAAAATAAAAAAAATCTAGAACCGGATTTATTTTTTCGCTTTTCACATCGTTTGTTTTTCGATTGGTTTTCCAATAAAACAAATCATAACTTTGATATTTGCCAATGGTTTACCATTAATAAATGCTTACTTTATGAACGTTGAGCTTAATATAACTGAATGATTTGAACAGTTATGATATCATCTTTCACCAAAATCCTAAATTTATCAACTTTTGATGAGCATTCTTGGATTAATATATCGATCACAAATTGAATATTTCTGAGCTGGTGATTTCAGGTTTGGTTAAACCAGTTTAATGTCAAACGCAAAGACAAATTACGGCGACAGGCACTTCAACAACGAAAGAATTGTTATTCCCTATTTTGCAGCAAGAAACGCCAAGCTTTGAAAATAAATCATCCTGATTCTAAATCATCTGAAGCGGACTCACCAAGGCAATATCAATTGATTTCACAGCCTTCTGTTAGCGTAGTGGTATATTTATTGAAAAAACAAAATGTGGCTTTTCCGAAGCCATATTATGCCCAGTTTCATCACATCAGAAACGTGGTACTGCTCACATTCAATATATTATGAACTTTTATAAGCTCCTTAATTAAAAAATAAGGATTTGTTTTGAAATTCATTAGTTTAAAGACATATTTGTGTTGAGATCGTATATTTTTTTAAATTGAATGTTACTGGTATATTGTTACTTGGTTTTCGGCGATTGTTATTGTTTATGTCAGCCTTATTGTCGTGCATGGTCAATTGGAACAGACAAATGAATCCTCGGCACATGCACTTCTCTCTCAGCTTTCTTTTACTCTCATTACATTTTCATTTAATTTTTAACTACATCTGATTTTTTAGCGGCAGCTTCGTAATTGCCCAGTATCTTTCTGTTGACTGAAGTTCCGGGCAGTTTGACGTATTGCAGTCTTTGAGCACAAAATTTATCTTGATGACTCTATACAACTCTAAAATTGATTTTTCATAATTGCACGATGTAAAATCAGACAAAAAAAACAAGAACCACAGTCTTGTCTAAAAGAGATAGTCGATGTATTAGCAGGCACTCTTTGTGATAAGTTCCCTTCCCTGGTTCATATTCCCGATTGTGACAAAAATCTAACTTCGTTTGCCGCAGCTGCAGATTGCTTGCCAGACCAAAAAATCTTGAACGATTTCGATATATTGTTTGTATTTTGCTGCAATATTGAATTAACGGTAAAATATCAGGTACTCTCGAAGCCGTGGCGTTCTCTGCCCCGAATCCTTTCGAAGCTTGCAATGGGATAATTTCGAATTCTTGCGATATGCGAGCTGAATTTCCTTACGCTTGCTTAGCTATATATACATTTTCTGGTTATGTTAATTTATAGTCAGAAATCTCTTGAAGTGAAATACGATATACTGGTTTTATCTCTGTGATGTGACGCTGTTCAACTATGAAATACATAACCCGATTTGGAATTTCAGTAGCTGGAGGAGCCTTCTGCCTTTTCATCTATTTCCATTGTTACCATACTTTTATTTTATCCATCTTTTCATGTTCTTCATTTTTGCATTTTTGTCCATTTTGATCACGACCACTTATTTAATTTATCGTCATTTCTCTGTTATTCCAGTTTATTTGCAATTTTTCGAAGTAATTCCACTTTCTTTATTTGATTTTTTATATTGTTTCATATTTTAATACCGTGCTTTTTATTTGCTTCTTTTGTCAACCCATCTAATTTTTAAAATTTGTCTATTTGTTCCATTTATTCTTATCATACCATTTTTTATTTTCTACTTGCCTTTCTCCTACAGAAAGGCGATGCAATCACTTTGAAAACCGAATGTTTAACCGAGGCCCGGAGGGATGAATCTCTTATACCATTCAACTCAGTTCGTCGAGTTAGACAAATGTCTGTGCATGTGTGCGTATGTGTGTGTGTGCGTGTGTGTATGTATGTGACCAAAAAAGCACATCGGTTACTCAGGAATGGCTGAACCGATTTTTTCAAACTTAGTCTCAAATGAAAGGTACAACGTTCCCATAGGCTGCTATTGAATTTCATTTAATTCCGACTTCCGGCAGGTTGAAGAGTGGGGTCACGCATGAAATTCCCATATAAATCGGAATCAGCATGGTATCTAAATGATGCAAAACTTCATAAAATGTGTTCGAAAATGTTTGGATTTATAGTTTCAGCTCACTGATGCTACCCAATCAAATCCACGTTGAAGACATTGGACAACTTCGGCAGAACCGGAAGCATTGGGAAAGTAGTTATGTTCCTGAGTTGAACTCACATCTGCTTCTCAGAAATGCCTGACTCGATTTTCACAAAATCAGTCTCAAATGAAAGCTAGGATATTCTTATTGAATGCTATTAAATTTCTTTTGAAGTGGAGTTCTGGTTCCTGTGTTACGGGATGAAGTATGCGCCCACATGCGAAATTTCCATATAAACCGGTAATATGTGTATGAATGATGCAAAAATAATTAAAATGAGTTACAAATTGCTTGAAATTGTTGGCCGACACTCTTATACCATTCGGCTCATTTCGTTAAGTTCGGAAAACGTGTGACCAACAATTGCGCATCGGTTACTCGGAGATGACCGAAACGATTTTCTGAAAATAAGTCTGAAATGGAAGGTATAATATGCAGTTTGGTGTAGTATCGCCCCCCACTTACCCTAACACCCCCACCTTTCATCAAGCGTCCTCCCCCCATTGGCCACCCTCGCGCCCGCATTAGGGCATTGATAAAAACCACTCATTTTTGACATCTCAAAGGCCCCCTATTGTGACAAATAGCAAAGTAAATTCAGATGTCAAATTTCATATCATTTGGACAATTTTACACCTCCGCCCACTTTGCTTTGCTTTGACATTGGTTCCATGGGAAAATACAGTGTGTACCACATCTATACGTTCACCCAAATTTTTCAGAATAACTTTTTTCTATTGAAACAAACTGCACCATTTTTTAGCGCTTGTTTTGAAGCTTAATCAACGATGTTTCTCGAAATTTTGAAGTCCTGGTGCGTTTTGTTCGTTTGTTATGGTAGTTTAAATGAAAAAAGTGATGTCCAATATTTATAAGTTCACCTTACTTTTTTGCCTTTCTTATATAGAAAGGTTTACTATCGCATTTTTCTGTCAGATTAACGGGGTTAAAATTCATGATTTCAGGATCTTTATCGCGATTTTTGTAATTTCTATTCACGTTATCGTGATACTTTAGTTATGAGTAGAAGGTTTCATGTTCATGATTTCAGGATCTTAGTCACGATTTTAGATATTTTTGTCGCGAGTTGTGTGATATGTGTTCATGATTTCAGAATCTAAGCCACGATATTTGTAACTGCTGTTCATGTTGTCGTAATATTTTAGTCATAAATAGAGGAATTAATTTTCATAATTTCAGGATCTTAGTCATGATTTTCGTAATGTTATTGTAATGTTTTATTTTAGAACTTACTTCCAAATTTGACACGAAAAGTAATATGACTAATGTTCATGATATCAGCAGTTTTACCATGGTATTTGTAAATTCTTTTCGCCTAATTGTGTTCTATTACTTTTTGGTTACTATCGGTTTTTTTATTCGGAATATCGTGACAATATGAACTGGATCACAAAAATGTGACTGATTCGCGATATCTTGTTCTGTGAATTATATCACGCACACTATTTGGGATTCTTAGCGCAGTATTCGTTTTCTATCCAGACATCACCATTAACCGTATCAAACGAATAACGATGTTCGAGGTTCCTAATAGTTTTTTTATATCTAATACTCGCGTCTATTACTATGGTCACTAGTAGCTGGACATTTCATAAAACAGTGCATGGAATTAAAATGATTCCTCGAATAATTCTCCAAAGTTTTGTAAAAGAGATCACGTGAAAATTTCATTATCATGTTGCATGAAATTGTAAATGATTAGCGATATCTTCTAAATATCACCAGCACACAAAATAGATTGTAAATCATGTACTTGGAATCACGAACCAGCTCGCGAATACATGAATAATATTTAATGATTTCGTGAAGTATTTCACAAAAATGAACGTGAGTTGTGACTTATACTAGATATCATGAACCAGTTCACGAATACATGATTTTGAATTTCGCGAAATAGTTCACGAAAACATATCCAGAATATTTGGATTTTGTGAACTAAGGCTCCTATATCTATGAATATCGTCATGCCAACCTTTGGATTTATGTTTTAATGTTCATAAAGTTGTGAAATAGTTCGCGTACTGAAAATCGCATTAGAAATGACTTGGCGGAACCCGTGACTGAAGTGGAACAAATAGTTCCACTAAAATAAGCGATATGCGGGCGTTATTGAGGAGAAATTGAACATAATTGTAAACCACATGCTTTTTGTTCATGGTCCTGTTTTCATAACGTAAAAACGTGATTGTTCCTGGATTCATGGCACTTTATTCACGATTTTAAGAACATTTTTTTCGTGTAATTTGGATTAATGAGAAAGCCACAATTGCACCGCTAGGTGGATTAAAACAGGTTTTTTTCATATTTTTTGCATTTATACAAGCATTTTATTTGTTTTTTTTAATTTATCCTAATTTGTTTTATTGTCCCATTGTCCCTTTCTCGTATTTTGTTCCATGTTTTCTAGTTTTTAGGCTTGCGTTTTCCATATTTTTCCATTGGTAATTTAATATAATTTTGTTTATTTTTTACATATTTTCCTGAATCTTTCATTTCGTTCATTATTGTTATTTCTTCATTTTATCAATTTAACCTATTTTAAAATTACCTTTTCTGTAGACCATTTTCCTATACGCTTACTTATCTTTTTTGTATTTTTTTTATTGTCCTAAAAGACATTTAATTTATCATTTTTCCCATTATGCGCACTTTTTATTCATTTTATATTCAGTCTGTTGTTTGAATTTGTATCAAAATTTATTTGTACTGTTTTTCTTTCATTCTTTAAATAATTTAATCCATTTTTTGAATTTCTTCATGTTTTTCTCAATTTTTTGTGTTTCTATGGTATAACATTTTAGTTTTTCTGCTTAATTTTGCTTTCTATTTTGATTGTTTGGAATAGCAATCCTTTTAACTTTTTTTCAATAATTGGTTCACACCAAACGAGCTACAAAAATGTTGAAACTCGTAACAATCATGTTTTTAAAATTTATTTTAAAATATTTCGGGGGACTACGTGCCTTCTCAGGGTGGCGCTCTCTCACCTTTGCTATGGAACCTGGTTACCAACGGCTTGTTGAAGAAACGAAATGAGTTTGGATTTCCAACCTACCGATTTGGCGACGATTATCAAATACTAATTACTGGACTTTGTATCGGAACAATCTTTGATTTAATGCAACAAGCATTAAGAGCTGTCGAACAGTGCTGTCGACAAGTTAAATTATCAGTTAACCCAAACCAAACTGCAGTGGTTCTTTTCACGAAGAAGCGAATAACAACCGGGGTTCGTCCCTTGCAGTTCTTTGATTCTGAGCTACAGTGTGTAGATCAAGTCAAACACGTTGGAGTTATATTGGATTCCAAACTAAATATATCTGCTCACATTGAGTTGAGAGTCATGAAAGCGTGCATGGCCTTCGGGCAGTGTAGACAAGCTTTTGGAATATTGTCTATGTTACCGACAGTCGAAATAACTCTGGCTGCACAGATAAATAACTCTGACTGCACAGACCTCCGATATAAGGCACGCGTCAATAACTTTATTGGCAGGAATACATGCACGAGGCATTTTACGTGGATTAGTCATGCCTGTGTTATTGTAAACAATGATGGCAATGTTAAAAAACTTTCCAATATAGAAGTTTCCTTTTTCAAAATACGGTTCTCGAACCAATACTATGGAAGCTTTACTTGCCGTGTTAAGTAGCAAACTGTATATTTCATTTCCAAAATATATTGCCTAAAAACTAGAGAATACCAAGCATGTTGGGATGTAAACGCATGTAGAAGCCATATCAAGTTTAAATGAGACGCGATCATGATAAGATTCCCACGATTAGCGAAGACAAAAAACGGTCCACTGTGACAGAGATTCGAATAACAAAGTAAGGGCAAAACCCACAATGCTCCGTACGCGACTGGAATATTGTTGGCCCTCTATTAAGTCCTCGGCACGAAACTACACCTTGACTTAAGAACTCCTGCCTCCCTGTCGCCTCCTACGACATGGGAGTAGGAACCCAGTGGTTCAATTCTTGGCTTGAAACCACACGGACTCTGGGCAGGTTCGTCTGTACATATCGAAATTTGATAATCGAAACCCATGAAACTTTACCGAACTACCATCAACCGAAAGTCTCACCAAACCAACCAACAAAAATTCGGCAAATGATGTCGAACATCGGCGAAAAAACTTCGGTGGATAAAGTGAACATTCCGCTGCGTAATGCAGCATACTGGTGCGTTCGGCCAGCTCTTCCCAGGCTCCGTACGCCATTGAGAATATTTTAAACACCCTCAACAATTTTACCCATAGAACGGGTCGCATGACACTATGGAATTGGGGTTCCCTGTTTGGTGGGTTTTCAACCACCGGAACAGGTAGTCCGTATTGTAATTCTTAGCCGGGTGAAATACTCACTACCGATACGCGGATAATGAAGCAGGCATCGATGGCCGAACAGTCGTGAAAATGGAATAAAATTATTAAAGCCCTCTCTACTGGCCAGAATTCGAACCTTAGGGGCACACTTCCGAATTTAACATCTGAGATCCAATACCTACAGTACTCATACGCAGTCACAGTTGCGAAGTTCGGTTCGGTTCCAATCCCAGCTAGTAAAACAGAATGTTTTTTCCGGGTTTAAATCTATGTTATTCCTGCACAAACTTCCTTTTATTGTCGCATTTTCCTTTTGTTCTACAGTCTTCTAGGATGCAACATATGTAGTTATTATGCCATCTGTGCGCCAGTTTACCTTACGATTCGAGCACTAAACTGTAAGGTGTGTAGATCCTGTAGAGAACTCGGGCGAGAGAAACGAAATGAAATAAATAATGCAAACTTCTTGGAGTATTTGCAAAATATACTTGTTCCAATGTATAAGTAAGTAAGAACATGTAATAGGAAAACTGGCTTGCAGAGAAAGCATAGAACTATAGACGAAAATGTAACTTATAAGTTTTGAAGGTACTTTAAATTTCACTTTAAAGAGGTACCAGCGATAATAATCAATGTATCAAAATAATTTGATCCTTTCAAAAAATAATTTTAATGACATTGAAAACGTGTATAATGCTGAATCGTAAATACTTACGTGTCTACTATAGGCAGAAAGGATACGGTAGAATCAAGCGTCCGAATAGTGGTATTACCTCTTACCACCACCTTTTCCCGAGTAATTCGCCTATAGCTTTCGTCTCGCCGCATATTTAATTAGATGTTGCACTTTACCTTGATTCAGCACTAATCAAATTAAAATAACAGTGACGATTGTGGGATACTGATATTATTTTACACACTGTTATTGAAACTAGTTATTTGGCACTTAATATTAAATATTACTTTATGCTTATTGATTGAACATAAATACATTGCTTGAATATTATTTAATCCAACTGTAACACCATGAGCAGTGAACTCTAACAATATTCCATGACTCCGGCTGCACAGGTTCTGAACTTGACAGTGAAATCCACTTGTTTAAAAAAAATCCTATCCAATATTGTCAATAAACAATTTTGGCTTTTTAGCTGGATTCAGAAGTAATCACTCCTGCATCCACAAGCAGATAACAATCTTTAATCAGTGCCAAAACTGCTGGCGTCTCACACTGAAATTAATTGACTCTCCACACTACATATATACGCTATGCTCAAATAAAACCAAACTATCCAATATTTTGACGGAAAAGAACTGGCGGTGTTCCTATCTGGCGTCTCGAATTGAGGTCACCCGTATGTACAAAAAGGACATATGTCGGATGCTACACTGACAGACTGGAGCCTGAGATTCATCTTCTGATCACGGATGAATGTCTGTAAAGGTACCATGTAGGAACAGCAACAACCTATACAGGATGGCAAATATGGGACATGCGCAGAGATATCGTGCCGTTCTTGCCGGAGTGTAATGTACCGACTGATGACAATTTCGCCAATCGACTCGGGGTGTTCTGCCTAGAGTCTTTCAATTTTCAACCTATAGTCTCCTAATCCTAGTACTGAATTTAAATTATTTCAGTTAGGGATTTAGCATAGAATCTAACAGTAGAGTGAACATTAGGCCATTACTCGAATGTTTGTACAATAGGTAATGCTTTGATACCTCATAGTCACGTTGAATGAGTTAGAAATAAGTTCAGAGCCCTATTGCTACGAAGAACACGCTATGTGCATCTAACTTCGTACATTTGAAGCTTCCTTATTAGAGGCACTAGACCGGCCAATGAAAAAAATGTTATTCAAAAATAGCGTTAATGAAAAAAATGCTTCGAATGCATACGTCGATAGAGTAAACAATTATAAATCTAATTAAACATTTTCAACCCTGAAACTTTCAAACTATTTTTGATCATTTTCGTATGGAAATATAAACAGCCCTTGTTAGGCGGTCCTACTTGTCAACGGTTTCAGTCAGAGCATCTTCAACAAATAATCCAGCAAAAATATATAAATTAACAGGGTTAAATCAATTACATTTTATTTTTTAAAATTTCTATTAAAAGGTTTTAAGGCCTCTTTTTCGGGTTAAAAAAATCTATAACCTTATGTGCGTGGTTGGGAATCGACCCCAGGTGAGCTGAGTACAAGGCAATCGATTTACCAACTACGCTATGACAGCCCCTATTTTAAAATTTTATTAATAACTGAGCGTTCAACGTAAATGAATAAAACAGCACAAGGTTCAAATGATCATATTTTAGAGGTAATTTTTTTGCAAGCTATTCGTTTTTTTTCTTTTTATGTAGAAAAATTGGAGCTTTGGCCGCTTTGATTAAAATTAAATTCCATATGAGCGCTTTGTACATTGTAAATAAAAATACAACCGTCAAAGTCGAAAGCCCTATATTTTTCTGACCAGTCTAGTCGACATGCATATTTAATGAATGAAGTTTACGACAGTTACGCTGCATGAAAAAGTAGAAGAATGCAATATGAAAATAATACTAGTTGATGGTGGGAATATTGAACAGGACGTCAATTGAAAATTGCAGTTATGAGAGTACCAGGAATCAAAATGTATAATGTAGCACCTTATTATCTCGTATCTTCATTTTCTGCTTTCCTAATTCATCATACCCCCACTATTGATTTATTTCAACGTATTAGTTATTTCAGCGTCTGCTATTTATATTCAGGATATTTATCTTCGCTCTGACACGAGTGTTATACAATAATTAATATACATGTTTCAAATCAGTTTGGTTATTATACATACTTCTTCATCGGGGCGGTTCAAATATACTAACCCATTCCCCGTAAGAGAGAAACGAAAAAAGCATGGCTTTTTCTCAGTTTTTTTTGGATTACGAAATGACAGAACGAATTGTAATGCATTATACATCAAAAATATCATTATCTATGCTCAGTTCATAAAATACAGGAACCAGTTCGAATATATTCAAGTGAGCTATTACGATAAACGGTGACGACGGCCAAGGCGTTAGCTTCACGGAGCCGTGAGTATTCTATATGTTCACACCTAGAAAAAATCGTGTAAATTTACGTCTTCTGACACTGACATATACGAGCATCAAATTTATGTTATTTCGTATGTAAAGTATATATTTTATGTAAAATTAAACGGAACACGGTTATGTTTCGTCATTTCGTGAATTACGAGTTGTTAAATTGCGTCATGTTTGCAATTACGTCAGCAATAAAATTCAGATTTTTTTGGTGTATTTACAAGATGTAAAAAAAACTATTATTAGCGAGATTCCGCCCAATCCTATGCGCGCGATTCCCCATTGCGTGCAGAGATCATTGGTCGCGGCGGGTAACTATTGGTTTCCTCGCCAGTTGTGCCTTAGGGGTATTTCATACATGCTCGTATCATCAGCATGGTTACTGTCTTGATGTTCGCGATCAGGTGTTCTTCCAAATTTCTTTCCCTTACGGGTTACCAACCCGGTGTCATTGGCTGTAGCTTTCTCACTGATGGCACTGCTGACTTTAGAAGTTGATCATATTGTTTGAGAGCCATAATACTCAAGGAAGAGCAAGGATGTAAAACAAGAAAGTTTAGAAAAGCGTGGAATGAGGTCATATGAACAAGCTCAGAGACTTCTGACGACTTAACCCTTTGTCTTCTACCGCAGGAGTCACGTTGCAAAGTGCGTAAAGTGACTTAGCACTTTATGCTGTCGGAACCAATTAAAAGTTAAGACATGGGAAGCTTCCAAATAAGCATTTTACGACGTTGAAACACTTGAATGAGCTAGTTTTCGTCCCTCACATATTTTTTTTCCTTTTTCATATCGACTATGTTAGTCACATTTTCTTTTTTACATTTTAACGACATTCAATTAGCTACAGATTTCTGGGTAGGGAAAGTTATGAAAATTAGAGCCATAGTATTCAAGTGAGAACAAGGATGTGAAGTATACAGATCGGAAAACTAGAAGTGGCAGATTAGAACAGGCTTAATATCGTACGGGCTTAACTTTTGTCTGCTGATGAGTGTCAAGCTTAGGCAGCATAACTACGAATCACTCGAGTTCGCCAGCATATCCCTTGATATAGACAGACTTGTCCATCTTTACCGTGAGAACCGACAAAAGAAAAGCCACGCAAGATCACCATTGAAAACCTGTCGACGATTAGCATCAATCAATGATGATTGCTGCTGTTCATCTCTGTTTGCCTTTCGAATGACGGGATAGATATTTAGCCTGTTCTAATGACCCTGCCACTTCTAGTTTTCCGATCTGTATACTTCACATCCTTGCTCTCACTTGAGTACTATGGCTCTAATTTTCATAACTTTCCCTACCCAGTAATCTCTAGTCCCTCACATATTGCATGCCGGAGTGTTTTATTTGATCGACTATTGTGTTTGTCTCAGCGGCAGATTGAAATTATGAGTTTGGTATCTTTCCCAATTCGCTTTGTGATAATTAAACGCCAACCTAATGGGATTGGAATCTGCTTCTTGAGAAAGTGAAAAGGTTACTGTAAGGTAAGGGATCATTCATAAATTACGTAACGCAAAAATTGCCCAAAATTGACTCCCCCCTCCCCCCATGTAACAAATTGTCACAAATTTAGTTATCCCCCCCTCCCCTATTACGTAACAAATTCCTTGAAAAAAAAATTTTTTCTTCGATGAAAACATGTTACGTAACGATCTAGCTTACTCCCCCTCCCCCTATGTCACAATAGGTAACAACTTCTCGAACCCCCTCCCCCCTAAAAGCGTTACGTAATTTATGAATGGTCCCTAATCAGACTGAAAGCCAGCATATGTATAGCTACAAATGTGACTTTGAAATTAAATTTTTGATGGATTCCTTACAGACGAATAGCGCATAGGTCCATTTGGAGACAAAACTGAATAATAATCAGCAGATCAATCATTCAAAAGTAGTTCACCGTTGGAATTGCTCTCATTTCAAAACATCAGTTTACTCCCAATAAAAACGACACCGAGATGGTTTCAACTTCAATACCCAAACTCTTGATCAGCTTAGTGCTAAAACAGCGTAACCAACCATCCGAGTTACTCTTCAATTTAATATTTGTCTTTTAAAGAGTTTCGATCACAACGATTATATGCACATTATATATCATCAAGAAGCTCGAAAAATTCGTCTTTGCACGTTTTTAACAAAGGAAGATTCCAATTTAAATGCTTATTTAAAGTCATTATTAAACTTTAAACTCTTTACAATGTTGTTATCAAATTTGCACTCAATTTGAAATGCTTCAAACATTGAAGTAGAATTTAGCAATGTAGTCATCAATTGAAACATTGATTGCTGCAAAAAAATCAATGTTTCTTTCGTAATGTTACTTAGATTGGATGAAGCAAAGGAAGCATTGTGTGGAGATGAAATTGGAGGTGTGGTAGTGATCGTTCTTTCATCCGTGTTACCTGCAACTGAAGCATTAGATGACGCAACATTGTAGGATGGTGTGCCGGAGATAGAAGATCCTTATATAGATAGAGAAGTTGTAATTCTATTTTGAAGCGAATTAACACATTTACACTTATTTTTGAAGTGTACCTGCAGAAGTAATTTTTTATTTGTTGTTTTTGTTTCTTTGACCGAGAGTTTATAATTTTTTCTCGAATGGGACGTGCTCAGATATTCCATTTATGCTTTTCGTTACAATTAGCGCATTTGAAGCTTTCTGCGGTTTCCTTTACCGGACAAGCGTCCTTAATGTGCGATTTATCACCACAGATCATACATTTTAAATGCAAATGACAATTTTTGTGCCGTGCCCAATGCCTTGGCATCTACGACACTGGGTCAAATTTTGAATTCTGCCCCCTTGTCGTCTATAATGTTCCCACTTTACTCGTACGTGGAACATAAAACGTGCTTTTTCTAATACTTTCAAATTATTAACCTCATTACGGTTAAAATGAATTAAATAGAGCTCCTGAATAATTCCAGAGCATGCTGGCGTGTTAGCACCGCTAACCTTTCTCTTCATAAGAATAATTTGTGAATGAAGAAGCGAAGTATATTTTACAATTCGTTGGAAATTTTATCCGCAGACTTAGATGGTCTATCTGTCTTGAACTCATATTAATAAAATTTATATAACTTCTCTGTAAGATACTGGACTAGTCGTTTTGATTATTTTTAGTATTTGGCACAGAGCCTTTCTGGGAGGACCCAGACATGTTGCAAGAATTAAATATTTCTTTGGGCTGAATTATTTGTGAAAAATGTTTAAGTCTTGAAAAAGACTAATTGAGTAGAAAAAATAGGTCGTCTTGAGAAAGAGTGGTTGTCGAAAGAATGTAGGTAGTCTTGAGGAAGACTTGTTGTCGAAAGAATATAGGTAGTCTTGAGAAAGAATGCTCCTGTTGAAAAACTCTAGGTAAACCAGGAGGTCTCAAGATTTGTGTCCGGATCGAACGAAGCTTCAAGCCGGATTGATGTAAAATTGTTCATTATTTAAACCGGAAGTCATTGTAATATACATTACTTCGTTGAGCGTTGATAAATGTCACAAATTTCAACAATTTTTTCACCTGCGTAGGTCCGTAGCATACAGTTGGCTTGGTTGGCAATCATCAAGGACACCACACTGATAATATAAACTCGTAAATATAATGAAATTGATTGTGCAATGCACGAATTCATTCGTCGTTTTCTGCAACGAAGTATTTTCGTGCATTGTAAATAGTAGGTTTCGTTCATTTTATGAACAAGAGTAGCCGCTTGCTGAACGAAAGCTTTCGTAAATTTTACACATTTAATGTACACTGCACAGATATTATTTTTCGTGAATGAAACGAAAGGTTTTGCTTATTTTATCAAACGTTTGTGTATATTGCGAACGATTTCGTTGGTCGCACGAATTCATTTCGTTTATCTTAGAAAAGTTTGCGTATTTATTTGCCCCTTGTTTTCAGTCGATCTTTGGGGATCGATGTTTGACAACATCGATTTTTTTAATTTAAAAAATAGATGTGGCCAAATCGATTTTATTGTGGTACGAAGAAATGACCGCTTGATGAACGAAAGTTTTCGTAAATTTTACTTATTTAGTTTACATTTCACGAATGTTATCGTTGATAACGACATTATTTTTTGTGAATGAAACGAAATATTTCGTCTATTTTAATAAACGTTTATGTATATTACGAACGATTTCATTGCTCACACGAATTTATTTCGTTCATCTTAGGAAAGTTTTCGTATTAATTAACATATTATTTTTTCAATCGATTCAGTTAAGATCGATGTTTAACAACAACGATTTTTTAACTAACTAAAAGGATCGATCTGGCAAAATCGATTTTATTTCGACCTGCTCACCTCTATTGGGAACTAGAAAGACTCTGGTGTGAAGTAATGGCCGCTTGATGAACAAAAGTTTTCGCAAATTTTACATATTTAGTGTACATTGCAGGAATGTTATAGATGATAACGACATTATTTTTCGTGAAGTAAACGAAATGATTCGTTTATTTCCATAAATGTTTATGTATATGATGAACGATTTCGTTGGTCGCGTTTATCTTAGAAATGTTTTCGTATTTATTAGCCTCTTATTGCTTCAGTCGATCTTTTTGGATCGATGTTTGATAACATCATTTTTTTTTAATTTAAAGAATCGATGTGTCCAAATTGATTTTATTGTGGTACGAAGAAATTGCCGCTGGATGAACGAAAGTTTTCGTTAATTTTACTTATTTAGTGTACATTGCATGAATGTCGTCGTTGAAAACGACATTATTTTTCGTGAATGAAAAGAAATGTTTTGTTTATTTTAGTAAACGTTTGTGTATATTACGAACAATCTCCCTGGTCGCACGAATTCATTTCGTTCATCTAAGAGAATTTTTCGTATTTAATAGCATATTATTTTGACATTGTTCCTGTAGAGAAAAATTCAAACTTATTCATACAAAGCCAACGAGCAGTTCGCGATGGCTCAACTGAATCCGTACTGCTCCGGATTCTGGATCAACAGGAAGCGGAAGAGGTTCAGAAAATTTTGTTGAAACCGGCGGGTACGGCTACTAAATAGTCAGACCGAGACCGTCATGATGATCGACAATTATCTGACATATAGCAACAATGACTCCATATTCTAACTTTATTGAAGCTCTTTCGACGTTCACGGTTTCACAAATGGTGCTCGTAAATATAATAAAGGTAATCGTATATAACAGCGAACAATTCGTTTGCCGAACGAAGCTGTTTCGTAATAAGCCAACGAAAGTCGTTTCGTGGTTTTCACGAAAAACTCGTAATAAAAAATAAAAGTGTTTCAATAGAACTACGAACGATTCATTATATGTACGAAAAATTCGTATATTTCACGAAAATTTTCTGTACGAAACTAATTATAAGCGATTTACGAATATATTCTATCAGTGCAGCCTAAGTAGAGTGCTGAAATCTTATTCTGCTTTATAAACTTGATAAGGATATGTCATAAAAGAAGTAATAATAAGTGCACAATTTCCATGTACACACCAAATTATTGTTCTAAAGTCGAACTGAAGAGGAGCTAAAGTAAATACCAACTGGACGGAAATCTGATACCCCGCCAAGGGCGCCAGAAGACCACGTTACGGCCCTGTATACAGCGAAAGTAAGCTACCAGCAGTAAAGCGCAATTCAGCGAAAATTGTTACAGGAAACAAATAAAAAGGATAATTTGTACGTAAGTAACCCTTCCGAGTTCAGACAATTATGAACCTTGGCTCGGTTCCCTCAACTCTACCAGCGAGTCACGGTATTAAAGTGTTTTTCCCTCGATGATACTGGCGGGACCTTGACATACATTTTATTTTATTTTGGAAAGCACCGCACTTCACCGTGTGATATGGGAAAGAGGCTCCGTCTAAACACGCGTATAAAAATATGTTACCACCCATCGTTAGACAATCGAATTGAGGAACGACCTTCAATAGAGGCACGGTGGGTCATCATCATCAAACACCGTACTGATCGTCTATAGCCATAAGTAAAGTGTTGCCGCATTTTTTTTCTGTGCCTGGTGTGAAAAAAATCTTTTCTATCCACCTTATTTTAGAGAAAGTATGTACCAAAAACTGGACCAATAAAAAGAGTAATATGTTAGTTTTAATAGTTGCATAATATTTAATTAGTTTGGCCGTTTGATACCCCTTTCAGAACTCACTTTATTCTTCCATCATTAATAACTACAGAATTAAATGCAAAATAAAAATAAGGACATTAGTTCCATATCAATAATCGATGGATTTGTTTGAATTCCTTTTGCCTAAAGTTTTTTTTTGGAGCAAAAACCATTTGTTTTTATTGTTAAGGCATGAACAAAAACTTCATTCGCCTAGTAAGCCATTTGTTTGGAATTTAATGTTTTACACTCAATTAAATCGAATTTTGACAAAATTTTTGACAGTTCCCTTGTACTATTTACACGGACTTAGGGAAATTCATTGCGGCTTGCTTAGAGCGAATCTAATCGTGCAGAACATTTTTCTAATCGCGTTTTCGTTTTTACCTGGTGCTACACCTGTGCAGGGCAAAAAAAGAGACAGACTGATTACATCCAAGAGTGTAGCACCGATTACCCCGCACTCTCAAATACGAAAACGACATAAGTCTATGTAAACAGTACTAGTGAATTATCAAGAAATGTTAACTGTGTCAATAAAGAACCCAACAGTCAAATTATATAATCCGATAGAAAAAAATTGTTTCTGATCATTACTATACACACTTTCTCGATGATACTTATTACGAGACTTTCTATTAGAAATATCAAACAAAAATTCCGTTTTACAAATCTGTGCCGTTTTACACTGTTCCACCAAAAACAGTGATCTGTACCGAACAGAATCTGTACCGATAAAATACGGAAAAACTGCACTTTTGTAGATAGATCTGTACTTGTGGTAACACTGCCTAGGTCATTGGTACTTACAAGCATGTCCTTCCTATCATGACGGAATCGTCGTTCAATATAGATGGTAGAGATGGTATTGCCGAAATGAACATGTTTTGACTTGCTAAAATACTACCTATTACAGTTTTAACTTTTAACAGAGGCTTTTAACCATAAACTTGAACAAATTTATCAATACACGACGAATTCATATTTCTATTTAATGGTATCGCTATCGTAGGACATGTTACTCTGTGCGGATGTTGATTTCTACTAAAATCAGTATCGAAAAGTGCGTGGTGCGAGCTGACATGGAAACTGTTTTTAAACGTTCAACAAGTTACCATGGCGCATGAATTGCATTACCGTAAATGCGCGGAATGTTGTCGAGTATAGAATTAGTTGCAAGTATTTCAAAGAACTACAGCTGATTAAGGGGGGGTGTTAAGGGGTTTCAACGTAAAAAAACACTTTCTTGCGAATTTTTTAGAACTTTGTGTGAAGCGAATTGATCAAATCTTTTGTACATTATAGTGAATTATTTCAATAACATGCTGTAATTTTTCTATATAATAATATCGACAAACGATTCGGTGACGAAGCTTTTTGTAGAACGTCTCTGGAAAAAAAAACATGATTTGCGGTGTTACCTGCCATTAAAAAACTACTTAACCGATTTCTTTCAAACTTTTCATAGACATTCTATGTTAAAAATACCTAACCCTTACGTTGAGTTTTTGGTCTAACAATTGTTGTGTAGATGCACTGAATGTACTCGGATTTGAGTCTCTAAGATTTGTCAAAAACCCGTCGACATTGGTCGAAGTCCACGCAAGCTTTCTTGAATCTGAACTTGATGTGAGCTGTCCAATTAAGTTTTGAGTGAAGAATTACCCAAACTTACTTAACTTAACCTGCGATAACAGTATCCAAAAGATTGCAACGGACAAGCTCCGGTTGTAGTCCTTCGTTGTGTTAAAAGCACCAACGGGAGCTCCACCGTGCTTCTCTTCACGACCGCTCAGCGTTCTGTACAGAAATTGTCGTTCTGGTTCTGTACCAGGATGTTCCAATAGGACCTGTCGATGCTGTCGGGAAATACCCGATGTAAAGCGCGTTTTGGAATCTGAGTCACTTCAACGGGTTCCAATCAAGTTTCCTTACCATGGCTTGATCGGAGCTGTGGCACCCTGCAACCACTTAGCTGTATCTTTGTCTGCACAGGCGATCCCGAAGTATTCCTGTGTGTATGTGCACTTCCTAAACTTGGGTCTTGTATTGCTTGAGCTCTGCTCCATGACGCTATCGAACAGCACGCATCGAGTAGTATTCAGCTGTTCTTGGCTGAGAGTATTCGCAGGGTATTCAACCGGAATGATGGCCATTGAGTTCGACCTGACCATTTGGTTGAAGGTTAGGCTCTGCTCAGTTTTTTGTGTCGGTCTTGGATCCTGCCCCTTGATCATTTTATTTTTTTTATCACTATTATTCGGCGACTACCCTATTGGGGTTTTTGCCAATTCTAGCGCTTTAGTGGGTTTTTGGCCGTTTCCCAGCAGCCACCTTTAGCATTTCTTCGTCGCTCCGCTAAAGTAACGAGTTCCTCGTATTCCTGTTTTATTCTTAGGACCCTTCGACCCACCAGTTTCTCCACCGGCCTGATCTGTGTCCTTGACCACTGTCCGATCCTTATCTCTACCTGGAGAGTTTGGAATGGACATAACACCCACCAACGAGCCACTATTCAGCAACTCCACAAGTTTGCTTTCCGCGCAATCCTTCTCGTGTCTTTTGAAATCCTGTGCAAACATTTTGAAAAAGATTTGTGTCTACGCAAATTGTCACACAACGGCAAAAAGGAGATAAAGGGCCGTACACAAACGACGTATCTGTTTTCGGCGACTTTCGACCCCTCTAGAGTTGCCACCCCTCCGGAAACTCCGGTTTTCGGGAGCAATCGCCGGGCCTCCGGGTTTTATATCAATTTCTCCGGGTTTGGTGCGAAGAAGCATAATTTCATTTTATTTGGAATTAATTGACCATTAAAAAATGTTTAAAAAGTAAGTTAACTTGTAACCCGTCAGGGTAACAATTTAACACTGGGTGGAAATATACCTATTTGTACGCATTCTCTCTGTAGAGTGCATTGTTTATGTAACATAATGCTCACCGCTGTTCCTTATGATCGTTCACTTTTTCTCGTAAATTTTGTTTGTTTTAGCTTTTGTGAACGATTTTATTGGTCTAGATAGGTGTAGAAAATTTTGTTTCATATTTCTGTATAAATAACATAGGGCTTAGGTAGGTCACCGCTCACCTCTTGCTGTTTAATTGGTTGCTGGTTATGCTGCAAGGGAGATGACAGCTAGGCATCGAGGCGGTGTGTCGTTTTGTTTTGGTCGTGCAGAAGACGGCCATCGTGAAAAGGTTAGTTAGTATCAGACCACGTTGCAGTTCGGTTTGTTTTCGGTAGTGACCGGTTTGTTGTTGGAAAATCCAACCCGCCGAATAACGCGTGTGTGCGGAAGTAAATTCCCGCAAAAGTAACGGCTCGTGGTTCGAGAACTCTGGTCTGGTGTCGGGTCGCCGATTAGGAAAGCTAATCATTAAGGAGCCACTCGCTTCCCCGGTTAACCATAAAGGACCCAGAAGACACCTTTCCGCTCTCGCTGTGAAGGATCAGCCGAACGATCCTAGCTCTCCTTCACAGCTAAGCGTCAAGGAGAGCGAAGCAGGGTGGTCAAAGGTGCTCCCTGGGAAGTACACTGCGGTGACTTCTAGGATCCGGCGATAATTCGCCATCGTCTCTAGGGAGGTTCCAACAAAGGAGCTAAGCTCACCTCCCTAGCTAATTGTCAAGGACCGCTGCCGGAGCAGTCAACCCAAATCGGGAGAACTCGGCCGTAGCTGTCCCGGCCGGTCGGACGGGACCACCCGCCTTTCCGCCCAGCAGTAGCAGATCAGCAGCAGTGGAGATAGTTGGAGGAAATAAACACGGTAAAATTAAATTTATTTGTTTTTTTACCTTTTTTTGTTGTTACGAAAATCCGAAATTCTGTAGAGGCACCTAGGCCGCCCTGAAAAGAAGGGTACCCGGGCAAATAAGAACCCGAGTAGCGAGCAAACCCCTACTTACAAACTATTGCTCTGGTGCAGATTTATTTTGCCCGACTAACCTTTCGTTTCAATGTGGAGAAGATGAGTTCACCAAATTGCTGAGTTCTTTCACAAAGCAATGAAAATGCAAAACAAATCAAATTTACTACAAATTAAAGAAAGTAATATTTCGCTATATGTTACAATTAAAATGTTGCATCCCACTAAATGCCTCAAAATGGTGTAAACAGTTATTTTGCTGCAATTTTACCAAATTACTTCACTGTTAGCTGATGCTTATCACCAGCTGCACCAAGGTGTGGCAGATTTGTTCTAATCCAACTGACTAGGTCAATATCAAACAAGTTCTTCCGGTGTTGTTGCTACTCCTGCAGTGAGCCTTAACTGTTGGCTAGGGAGGTGAGTTTTGCCACTTTGTTCCGACCTCTGGTGATGAATAACCTACACCACATAGTGCTTCCCATGTGATACCGCAGCACTGCCTCCTTTGCTCTCCTTTTCCTGTTAGTTGTGGAGGAGAGGAATGCTCGTTTGACTTATCCTCCACAGCGAGAGTAGCTGGTGCTTTTGTATTCTTGGCACTTAGTCGGGGAAGTGAAATGCTACACCAGATCAAACCGATAAAACCGTTCTCAAACGTGAAAAGTTTACAGTTTTACTTTACCGCAGTAATAAAATAACTGCTCTAAAATGCCGAGAAATCGCTTTGATTTCAATTTCAAATTCCACTTAAAATCCACCACCCCCAGGTCAATTAAAATCAGAGGTGGGAAAATACCGGTTGAGTACCGGTACGGTAAACCAAATTTTCACAAGTGTTCATGTTTCCTTTACATTCTATGCGGTCTTATCGCTGGTTGTGTTTATACGAGACACGAAAACCAAACCGAGTTTCGTTTACACAGCACCGCGGTTTGGTTTTGATTTTCGTTTACCGGTACACGAGTATGGGAAGGAAGCACCTGAACAACGAAACCAAACTTCGGTTGTGTTGCGGTTGTGTATTCGGGTTGATGTTTTTCGGCTATGCTAGTGCTGCTAGTATTTTTATTAAGAATTCTAAAAAAATTCTTTTGGGTATAATATAAGGTATTTTTCCGGTAATTGAAAAAATGTCTTCAGACATATTTCTGTTCAAATAAATTATGTTCGTGGTCATAAATGGCGTTCCTTAACTCAATATTGCGACATTTTCATAATGATTTATCATCAGGAAGTTTACAATATGGGTGTGTTTGGTATGGGAAACTGCCCAAAAATCGAAAGTAAAAGGAATTTTAATAGCCTCCGCTATTTTTATACCTATTATAGCAGATCAATATTTAAGATGACGGTATATTCAAGATATTCTGTCATCTAGAATCACGCGACATGGACATTTTAAATATAAGAAATATGTCAAAAGATCGCAAATTGATGCCTGCCCTCATTTAAAATCTGAAATAGCGAGCTATATTCAATACTACTGGTATTCAATAACGTTTTAATGGTAAGAAATATCATGAAACAAGGGTATTTTTGAAATCGAAAACTTGTGTAGAGATTAAAAATTGTTATTCGTCGTCATTTTGCATGCCAATATGGTGTTATTTTCACGACTATTTAGAATTTAAAATCATGCATATTTATATAAGCATATATTTCCAAGGAAACGAAACTTGAATTGCGTCGTAAATTAGAAATTCAAAATGGCGGCCTATTCATGATGATTTAACAACTAGCATGGTTACATTGTGGATCAATATCCACATTAATGATTGAAGGTTGTTTTACATGTTTTGTTGTAATAAGACAGACAACTTCGTGATTGGACACAATGTGAACAATTTTTTTATTCAAATTATTGCGCAGCATTTTCTAAAAATTTAATTGCTCTGCAGTAGTTTTACATACACACATCGACTGGTATCGCCGGAAATATTTATTACCTAAAGAAAATTAGTTTTTAATTATAAAATGAAAGTGTTTTTGCTATTCGTTAGTTGGTTACTGTTCTCAATGAAATATTTTTTTGTAATTGAATAATTTAGTGGTAGTTTTCTCTAAACTCGAATGTTCGCGAGCAAACCTTCTAGATGTTTCAAAACGATGTACAGTAACAGCAAAAATAACAGAAATACGTATTACCAGCACTCAGTAAATAAGGACCTAATCGTGAGTTTCCCCCCACTTGCCAATGAAGTATATATAGGTGTGGCAGAACACACGATTTGCTAGTGTTGGCAACCAAAAATATGTAAACAATCCAGAAGCACAACGGGTCGACGTCATAGCGTTCACACGATTCAATGGGAGCGGAACGACCGGTATGACGAAAGCACCCTCTTCGCCTGTATATGTACCTGTATATACGACATTGCCCACTTGTGTCTGAGTTCCCACTGGGACGTCCAAAAAATTGTTTCAAAATCGTTCAACACGGGTCCAACGATGGGCGTTTGTTAAACGGTTATTTGGACGTTGTCCAAATTGGTCCAACGAACGTCCTTCATTGGACGATTTTGCAACCAACCGTTCTTAGAGGGTTGCTTACCATATGTGAATAACACACACATACACGCAATTGCCTCTGTGCAAGGCTAAATGTATCAATAGATGTATACAAAATGCGAGTGTGTGCTTGAGATTATTCGAGAATCGCCTAACCAGCGGAACCAGACGTGGATTAGATCTCATTGATACGACTATTGGCGATATAAATACAGGCCACTTTGAATGCATTGAGTGTTAATGTGAAGTTTCAAGTGATTCAAGTCATGTTTAATTGATTTTATTAATTTGTTTTCCTTAATTTCAATTTAAACATTTTGACATTAACATCAATTTGTATGCTCTAGACAACTTTGCCAAATCAAGCATATCTACATTTCATGGTTCAGCATTGAAACAAACATCAATTGTTGAACTTTTAACAACTGCTCAGAACCAGCCATTTCGATATTACCCCATTGACTCTCAACAACTAATTGAACTCAATTCAGTTGTCTATTTGGCAGAACTGCAGACGAATTTACTGATTCTTCTTTCAACCGAAGCACCGTGTACAGAAAAAAACCGGGCTCGGTTTTCTAAAACCAAACCGAAACCGCTGCTGAGAATCCATCAACACAAGTTGAAATCCGTACACACATGTAAACGGTGCTGAGTGGCTCGGTTTGGTTTTAGAAACAGACTCGGTGGAGGTTTTTCTTTCGTTTACCGTGTGAACGAAATCCAAAGCGAATACGATGTGCATCACTCGTTTACACGTGTTGAGATTTTGGGACCATACCAGTGAATGTACGTACCGGTTGGTTTTCTTACCCACCTCTGATTAAAATCTCCGGGTCAAAGCCTCTCCCTCGTAGTATTTTGTCACAAAATTCTAACCTCCTTCCTTTGTAACTAACGTAGCTACTTCACCCCCTCCCGCAACACGGCCGGTGATGAAAGAAATCAAATGTTTTACAATTATTTTAAATTCAAGTGTTGATGATGATATGATCGACCAAAAATAAAAGTCGCATGGACAGAACATGCTTCGTACAACTCGTTTCAAGGTACAGCGCAAATTCGTTAGTTGGGTCACGACTGCGCCCCAACTAGCGAATCGTATCCGTTAATTGGGGCAACTGACAGCTGATAAAAATTACCCAAGGGAAACGCAGATTTTTTGTTTTCTTTCATAAAAAATAAACAGAAATATTTTACAATTCACAAAAGTTGGCTGTTTCCTTCCAGTTTAAAGTTGTTTTTTTTGTGACAAAGTATATCATTAGTGTTCTTTTTGCCATCAATTATTTGTTGATAAATTCCTTCACATAAAACAGGAAATGGATACACCGTCGGGAAAAAGCCGATAAAGCACAAACATACTACGTTGTTACTAGCTAAAAAGATTGGATAATGTGATTGAATACATCAGAGATGACCTTCAAACTAATTGATGTTGAATGGAAGAAGCGAAATATTTAACACATTTATTTCACTAAAGTCATTCCGAAATATGAATTTAAAAAATAAAATTCCATTGAATTTCAAAGTATGATTTTTTCTGGATCGCCACAGAAATCAACCAATGAACCCCTTGAAATCAATGACATTCAAACGTCAATCAGTTTTTGACTTTCAGTTTTGACATAAGAGTGTCTTTTAGTTGGGGCATGCCCCAACTAGCGAACACCCAACTAACGAACAGCCCAACTAGCGAACACCCAACTAACGAATTTGCGCTGTATTACAATATAAAAAATCGAAAATAAACTTCAAGCTTACAAATCTGACAGAGATCCTGCAGCATAAGAATCGCCTAAAAATGTTCACTCGTAAAACTCAGTAAGAATCCTCCAGTATAAAAACCGGTTAAAAAATCGTTCGCAGAAGCATCCGTATATCGTGATGTTCAAGATTAAAAGTCGGCTAAAAACTACTTTGTAAGAATCGGATGTATTTTTTCCGGTATATATATATATATATATATATATATATATATATATATATATATATATATATATATATATATATATATATATATATATATATATATATATATATATATATATATATATATATATATATATATATATATATATATATATATATATATATATATATATATATATATATATATATATATATATATATATATATATATATATATATACTTAAGGTTTTTTTATTCGACACTTACAAAGGAAAGTCCAAGGCCGATTATTATGCTTGAAGTTTATATCCGGATTTTATATTATAATATACTACCCATGAACCCATATTTGTCCCATTTTCTACGGGATTTCCTATCTTTATGGGACTGATTTGCGATCATGAGCAGTATATTTGAAGCGGGTTTTGCGAAGCATGTTCTGCCCTTGCGACTTTTATTTTCGGTCGCTCACTATAGTAACCTACCATCAGTGCATGGAATACTCCGGTGGCTACAGATGCTTTTCACAGCGAATGTAAAAATTATGTTATCAAATGATATTCACATTAACGCTGTAAGAAGAGCCTAAAAGGAGTGGATCCATAAACAGAGTCATTTATGCGCAATCCGAAGGGGAAGAGAATCTCCTTCCAATGATAAGATTCAGCCATTGGAATAATACAATTTACAGTACTTGTTAAGGCACTGCCTGAAAGCAATTCTTTTAAATGCATGCCTCTACAAAAGATTAGCTAACTAATGTAGCAAGTTAAATTCGCATACAAAATCTTTTCGTTTTTTTTGCTAGCTTGCATTTCCGCAAATCGAAAAACTTACCACATGAAAACCGCGAGAAAAGTAACTTGTGTGGATTTAAATTCATTTCTCATAGGAATGGAAGAACATTAAATTGTCTCTAATCAATGGGTTTTGATGCCTTCCAAAAAAATTAAACTTAATGCTACGTCGCACAACTTCTGACCCTGTCCTCCCCCCATCAACCTTTGTCACAAATATGGTATACCCTACCCCCCAAATGCTGCGTCATTTATGCATGGGCGCCTGATTTGATGTAAACCCGGTAATATTCTGGATTTTCAAATCATTTCTTTTAAAAAAATCCGCAACTTTTGGTGTATATATTGTTATACTTTTCCAGTGACATCCAATTAAATACCTTTATGATTGGATTTCTTGCACTGTGCAGTGGCGACGAGAAGCTGAGCTGGTGGGTGCTTGTACCACAGAGCAGACTAGCTTATATAGCTAGAACAAGCTTTCCCTAAAAACCTGTGTAAACATTCAAATAAAAATACGTTGAAAATCACCATCGCATACAGGTTCGCACGCGTGAGTCACCATTGTATCCAAGTTTGCACACAAGTCCCGTATAGCGATTAGCGATTTCTGGCCGATCGAAGCACCGGCCAGTGACAAGTTGCTACTTACTGTTGTCATTTCAAAGCGACAGTTTTATTTCTTACACAAGTCGAAAACTTTACTTGTATGTCAGTTATCAGTGCTTGTACTGACGTCTGTATCGGCCAAACTTCTGAACGTTAGCAGTAGGAAACGGTGGAGAGTTGTGAACACCGTCAATTCACGCTAAGCTATAGATGATAAAAATGTGGTAACTACTGTTAAATATTTCTACCACTGAGAACTGACATACAAGTAAAGTTTTCAACTTGTGTAAGAAATAAAACCGTCACCACAGAGAACAGACTTATAAGCTAGAACAAACTTTCCCGAAAAACCTGTGTAAACATATAAATGAAAATACGGAGAAAATCACCATCTCGTACAGGTTTGCATACGTGAGTCACCATTGTATCCAAGTTTGCACACAAGTCCCGTATAGCGTTTGCTGGCCGATCGAAGCGCCGAACAGTGGCAAGTTACTACTTGCTGTTGTCATTTCAAAGTGACGGCACTGAGAACTGACATACAAGTAAAGTTTTCAACTTGTGTAAGAAATAAAACCGTCGCTTTGAAATGACAAAAGCAAGTAGCAACTTGCCACTGTTCGGCGCTTCGATCGGCCAGCAAACGCTATACGGGACTTGTGTGCAAACTTGGATACAATGGTGACTCACGTATGCAAACCTGTATGTGATGGTGATTTTAATCGTATTTTCATTTATATGTTTACACAGGTTTTTCGGGAAAGTTTGTTCTAGCTTATAAGTCTGTTCTCTGTGGTATTATGGACTAACATCCTCAAGTGGATGATAAATCAAGGTTCAAAGTTCGTCAGGAATCTTCTTGTACTAAATATTAATTCAACGTTTTTTTGTGAAAAGGGCGATACTTACAAATGTAAACATAAGGCTTTTTTCATACATGCGAATGAGGGCTTTAAAACGCAACAAATTAACCTAAAAATTTGGATTCTACGATATTGCTTTCTTAAACTACAGCAAAAAATACATCGGGCGAAACTGTATTTTTGTTTATTTAAAGTTTCGCCCTCCACGCTCCATGCAAACAAGAAGGGCGATACTTATTTTGCTAGCAGTTTAGAGGCGAAACTGTTTTTTCGAATTTTTTTGGATAATCAAGCTGATACCAGCTGTAAATAGTAACAATGATCGCTCTTGAAAAAACCCGGACGAAATCGGTGGTGTAATACGGTAGTTATTGTAAAAAAACATAAGGGCGATACTTCAATGCTGATAGGTGGGACCGAAAAAGTAAACAATCGCCAAAGGGGCGATACTATCATTTTGTCGATTTAAATAGCAAAAACAAATTTTAATCTAATAATTTCAAATACTTTATGCAGTTTTGGGTTTCGATCACTGAATCATGCAATCTGGGATGTAAAAAACACAATAGTTCTTAAATAGGAAATAAAACCAAGCCTTGAAATATTCACTGTTGATTTTCTGCGAATGGTGTCACTGCTAGTATCGCCCTTTTCAAGAAAAAGCGTTGAATTTTTAATTCTTTTGTTTACGAGGTTTCTTGTTATTCTTTCAAAGCTCAGTTTTTCTTTGTTTCTCTTCCTTTACTTTCCTTTTTCTTCAGTTTTCGCCTTGGGGTTTTCAACTGTTCGGCGCCATCTTAAAACAGCAGGACTAATCGCTTGAATCGTGATGTTCCTGTTCGTGTGAGTGTTTCAGGCGATTCTAGGAATTCAGCAAGCACACTCTTATTATCATTATTTAGCTGTGATATGTCTCTTAGATTTGTTAACATATAGCTCGTCGAATTCCACAAATTCGAACTACAAATGTTCTTCAACATGGATTTCAGAAGTCCCCTCTTTGGTCATATTATGGTCTTCAATGAAATGTTTCTCAATCGTTTGATTTTCGACATCCATTGGTTTGAACATTTTTAAATAATTTGCCCAAAAAGAGCAGGCGACCTACCGTTACGAAATTTTTCACTTTTTGATTATTCTAACTCGATAAACAAATAGCTGTCAAGAAAGAAAATCGAGGGGTGTCCAAAATAAGTTGATATAAATTTTTAAGACATATTTTGGACACCATTTATTTAAGATTTTTTAGATAAAACATTACGAAGAAACCTTTTCAAGCACGTAACATACATAATACCAAATCAGACAAAGTAATTAAATCGATAAAAAATATTATAATTGTACATTTAAATCCAATTTGAAAATGTATCATTTCCACCGGTTCCTCTTGGCTATCGTTGAAACATGAAACGTTTTCGGTGATATTTTTGAAAACTGTGAATTCTGTTTAATTTTAAACAATTAGAGATGAACTAATGCTATTGAAACTTAATAGGAATGTAATTGCTGCATCAAACCAAACAAATGCAGAGAAACTTGGCAATATAGGAGGCAAATACATTAACAGGGTCCAAAATATGTAGGGGTCCAAATTAGGTTGGTTACCCTATACCAAACAGAAAGTTTTTTTTACTCAATTGTATATGTGGTATGTGGGGTCCCTTCATGTAGCTGATTTCAAAGTAAATTAGTGCTAGGGTGATCATATGAGGCGAGTAAAAAACCAGGACAGACGAAAGAGGACTCCCTCCCCTCGTTACCTATCAATCGACTGTGTTATCTCCACAGGTTTTCGGCAGTTACAAAGATCTTGGGTCGGGCAGGCAGAGCTTCGGCAATAAAAAAGCTCTACCAGATTTTTTTTCGTGGGAATTCGATCACCGTGCTTTTTAGGATTTACACACACACGAAGTTCTTGCTACACCACCGCCAGCGAAAGTTTCATGCTGTTGTTGGAGAAATTCTGAATTGAGCAAATGAGACGAATTATTATGAGATCGTCTGTGCAGGAACAGGCGAGGAGTTTCCAGCACTAAATACACGTCATTGAAGCAAAGCAGAAACATAAACAGTCCCAAGTAGCCATGCCCATGCGCGAAGCCATGTAAATCACTTAGTCCGCTTTCACTCGGTTTATCGTCCATGCTGTCCTCTTGATGTTGTATGGGTTTTCACGATTACCTTGTTTGAATCGTTTGTGGGACCAACGGGTCCCGATCGTGTATCCGTATTTTTTCTCATTTACTTTATTATCAGATGTAGTATGTAGCATCACAATGATCGGACACGCTGTGTGTAGATTCTGTTGTTCCAGCATTCGTTGGTGGCTGAGTTGTAACTCCGGTTGTTGGTGATTTTGTTAATGTTGTTAGGTTTGCTCGCAGTTGATCTTGTTTCATTAGAGGCTTTCGCACATGACTTGACACGTAGGGATCTGTCCTTCATATGAGCACAGCGTGATTTAAGATTTGCTTACACCTTCTATTTCGTATTGAATGTTCAGGTATGAAGGAATTGGTTACATAACTCGCATTCCCACGATACGAACACCATTGGATATACCTAGAAAAAAGTTTCTCCAGGTTTCAAACTTTCACCGTTACGTACTTCGACATCAATAGTGAATTTTTTGGTTGTACGCGGGGATTGATCGTGCAGACGCACACCAGTCTTATCATCGTCAATCTTAATGGGTATCTTGATTCTAACATTGTCATGTGCAACGACGTGTTGCATGTTGTTTCCTTTAGCCAAACTTTTCACCATGGCCAAAGTTTTAAATGCTACCAGTACCGCATTACGAGCACCAATAACAATAAATAACAAAAATATTCCATCTCTTCTACTTTTTGCGATGGTTCACAACTCCCCACCAAACAAAAATGCCGATTCCACGCATTATGTCATATCTCAAACAAGACAATGATTATTTTGAATTCTTTCATGCCCAACTTTTTTATAGTGCATGCAGGGTTTCAAAACTATTTTTCCTTGTAAACGGTGGGGTCAAGAAACACGAAAAGCCTTTTTTCATAAAGATAGGTGCTTCCTTCGCTGTGCTAGAAGCTACTCAATTTTTATCTTCCAATCCTCAATACAATTCTTCTAGAATATTTACAATAGACCAATTGCGTGAAAAATGTAGCCAAAGACAGTGTAAATTGCTAAGTTTTATCAATTTTCCATAATATTGCAACATAACGAAAATATATGAAAAATTCATTTTCCGTCGTCAACGTAAACTGTTCCTGACAGCACTGCTCCATCGGAATCTAATCAGACTAATTGCAATAACTTCAGTTCTAGAGCTGGTCCTTGGAACTATTGATACTCAAATGAAAGGCAATGGTCACATTTATTAGCCTTACTTGTTTTTGTGAACAAATTTTGCCTCAATCAAAAGTTATACCTGTCTAAAAACGTTGTTTATCACAAACAACATGGGCATGAATGGGTTAAGGTGTCCTTAGCAAATACCAGGTCTAACATTGAAAATCGGCCAATATTTATGGTAGTTATGCCACAGACTAACAGACATAACACTATGAGGAAATTCCTTAAACTAATATCGATCCGCTAATTTTACTAGAACACTAGCTCCACCTTTTATACACGGTCCCAACCACTCATTTGCAAAAGGGTCGGGCTCGGGAACAATTTTTCACTAGTGGTCTATCCCCCTTACACTTGCGCATATGTCAGTAGCGCCATAATCTCAAATGCGGCCACAGTCCCAACTAAAATGGCCGTTGAAACGGACGAAGAATTGTTTTCGAGTGTTATGTCTGTTAGTCTGTGGTTATGCCCCGAAAACAAAACTATATTCACAACTCCCCACCGTCCCCTACCATATTGCACACACGATGTTACTGTCTAGGGGCCACCTTTACCAATTGTTCCACCTCATGCACTGTACTCCCCTGCCGCTATACGCATAACTGTAACATGTTCTATGGGATTCCCTATACACATGGGGCAATTATGCGTAGAGTAGTATAAGTTTGGTATAAGGAACTACACCACTGTAGAACACGAAAAAATAGGCCTATTTCGGGATTTTTTCTAGACGCAATAAAGAGATGAATCGGAATCCTGTCCCATTTTACATTTTAATAATACTAGTTGTGAAGCACAAAAATATTTTTTTGAGTGATTTTGTCACAAGATGGCGGTTCTGCAGCATTTTCCTATTGGCGATTTGCGGCAAAACCAAAATTAGTCATGCGACACCTATGATTCAGCTCATGAACTGGCAAAGTGATACAGTTTGCTTTTTTTCACTCGCAAGTGAGTCGTAGCTTACTACTAAAACTTCATTTTCTTTTCGGAAAAAGCTTACCCCTGCCAAAATATGAATGAAACGAGTAAGAAATTTAGTTTTATTTGCAACTATTCTGAAATAACAGCCATTTGCAACTATTTGGCTCATACATTTCTTCGAAATGTAATCGGGGTATTATTGTGGTTATAAAAAATCGTTCTGTAAATAGAATTCCAACTCGAAACCGAGACCCAATCAGTTCCAATGCCAAACTCCTTCATATTTTGGACTACGTAGGAGATTCATTGAAGATTATCAGAGAGAAGGATCGGCTGTGTATGATACAAAGCTCCTATTAGCCGGATATATTTTTCCTCGCGTGATCTGGAGAGTTTCATGAATTTACACCATCTCATAAAGGTTTAGCTTAACTTAAGAGGAACGGGAAATGATGTTGCGGCGGCTACGGTGCTCAACAAATTACATTTCGGAATAGCACACATATAGCTTTGTGAATAATATTAGAAATCACCATGTTTTACACTCTTTTCGCAAGATGTTTACTCTTCATCTTATAAAATGATGGTTTTCCTTCATTTTCATAAACAATTATCAACAAATTGTTCGGTGATTTGGTGTTTAAAAGTTATTTTTTACCAATGTTCACAGAAAATATATGCACTATGACAGAACAGAATGAAATCAGCAACACTTTGCTTCCTGCGCTATCTGTGAGCTGTTTCATCGTAGAATCGCCAATAGACACCTCATTTTGGAAAGGGTCCACGGCGAGAAACCTATCTCCCGCTATTTTTAATCTAGAGCTTAAAACTAAAGTTTTTGCGATTTCTTATAGTAGCAAGCGACGTACGTAGACTTTTTTCGATATTTTGATTTTTCAAGAAATGGCGCTTTTAAGTAAAAATAAACGCTAAAAATGTCATGAAAATCGACACAAAATTGCTGGTTGAAACAAAACTAGCGATTAAAAAATAAAATCTTAGGTACGTCACTGGAGAAATCAATTCTTAATATACTGTAAAAATTTAGAATCGATAGAAAATCATTTGTTCGAATTACGTTTCCGGCCAGTTCCAAAAATTTGGTTTCGAAAAAAACGCTGTCAAAGTTTTCTGTGCGCTCGGGATATACATAAGAGGCGTGCGGCAGAATTGAAAATTAGAACATTTAGCAATTATTGTTGCCTGCGGTTTTTTGTTATATCATTTTCAAGACCATAAATCACATTTTGGACCAATAAAAAAATAGATTCTTTTAAAATGCTACAGTGGTGTATCACCTTAAGTCAATCGCAACAGTTTTTTCCGTAGTATGCACACTTTTGCCTTCTGTGAAACCTCACACAGCTCACTTGGGAGGCAATGATACTATACTGTTTGTAGAGTGGATAAGCAACACTACGACTTACTTTACAGAGAGCTAGAAGGGAAATTTTTAACTTCTGCTCTAGGTGAGCTGAGAAGATAGAATCGTATTGGATCAAAGAGTGACTTCGAGGGTACAGAAACCCCGATAGGACAGAAAACTTTTATACGTATTTTTCTCAAACCACTTCATTTGAGCTCACTTGTAATGTACCACGAGCGAGGTTCGCAGAATTTTTTTTAATTGCAGTTTTCTGATCAAAAAATGCATGTGTAATGTTTTTTGTAAGGCGCAACTTTGCAAAAATCAAAATATCAAGAAAACAATCTTACGTGTGTCGCTGCTCGAAAATGCTTTGATTGTTGGTTCTATATCAAAAATTACGAGAGAAAAATTTTCAGTCGTGGACCATTCCCAAAACATCACGTGGAGTTGTGATAAAATTACTCGACAAAAATATTTGTTATTCACAATTCCCATTTGACAAAATCTCAGTTCATCTCTTCATTGAGGTCAAGAAGGTGCATGTTCTTAGTGATCAGCACTGGTTTAACTCCATAAAGTGTTAGTCAATTCTTAAAATTCATGCGGATAGTCTTATTACCATCAAAATTATTTGCGCCGCATTGAACACTTGGCATACGTTATGCAACCCCCCCGAAAATGTTTCGGATCAATAAAACATGTTATAAACGAAATTAAGCAAATTATTTACTTTCACCAAAACGATTAAATAATTCATATCAATAAGGCCTAATTACAGTTTCAGCAAATATAAGATTTGATAGAAGAACTTACATTATGCAGTTCAACAAATATTTAAAAAAAATTAAACTCAAGCCATCGCTGAAACCAAACGCAACTCAACCTGGTCCAATTGCTCGGTGGTTCTCAACCCGCTTTTCCCGAACCCATACTGTCCCAGATCATCATAGTTGAATTTAAACTCAAATGGCGCCACGGTTGGTGATGAGCTCGCCGAAGAACCGGCGCCAGACCACACCGAATCCCGTCTAGCTTGATACTTGGATCCCAATACATCGATGGCTTCCTTCAATCCCAGATCAGCAGCAGCAGTGAAGTATTTTCTGGCCATCTGCCGGCTACGACGAAGTCCGCCGAGACCGCGGGCATAGTAAACGCCGAGATTGTACATAGCCTGCGGGTGACCGAGAGTAGATGCCAGATGATAGCATTCCATTGCCTAAAATAGTGAAAGGACACTTTAAAATTTCTTGATCACAGTAGCAAAAAATCTAGACCATTACCATTCGGGCACTTTTCTTCACGCCGAAGCCTTGCTCATAGCAGATACCTAAATTGAACGCGGCACCAGAATGTTGGTGACTAGTTCCCAGCTTTAGGTGAGAAACAGCTGTATTGTAATCACCTATCTCTAAATTCTGCACACCAAGTTGGTACTCAATTTCGCCGATAACTGAAAGCAAATTTTCAACTGCGGACTCCACAGTCGGAGACTTCGATTCTACCTTTTGAACCACTGGTCTCTCATTGGCCGTCGACGAAATTTTAGTCTGTTCCAGTTTCTCATTATTGACCGGAGAAAGAAATTTCTTCTTTGTCTCTGAGAAATTCTCAAAGTCAAACTCCTCAAGCTTGCTTGGCTTACCCGAAGGGATGGGAACGCCGAAGAAAGTTACTTGTTGAGAAGACAGCTGATCCTGTTTGGATGCGCGCTCAATTGGTGGCGAGGGAGGTGCCGAAAATGGGTAAGCATTCTGAGAATGCGAATTACGATACTTGCAAGGAATTCTATGGGTGGAAGAAATTATGAAGGGGAGGCATTTTGGACCTTCCCAGTTGTGGTTGCGGCGATACAGACAGATTAATTGGCTAGTGTACCAGCCACAGATAATGGCACTCGACTGAAATGGAAAAACGAGCGTGATTAGTGGATCATAACAATGATGGTACATATTGTTCGTGTGCTAGTTTGATAACGGAACGAACGATGTCGAATACACCTACATAAGATTAGGCGGCGGCAAGATTAACTGTGACGTAGCACCACAGACACCATTTGTTTGATAACAAGTGTCTCATCAATCAAGCGGACAGTCACTTGATTCGCGACAGTGCGGTCATTGTCGGAGAGGACTTAATGGTTACTTATTGCATTCGTGATAACAAATGATAAAATTGGATGATTAGTGGAATTTCGTTGTAAATAGCTAATGGTAGATAAGCGTTAAAACAAAGAAAATATTGACATATTTTTGCAGTATCTGACCACCCCGTTTCGAAGAGGAAACTTTTGACACAACCGGTTTTATCTGCCCCACGTTGATAAAACTAATACCCATAAACAAACAACAACCGTGATTCAGAAGTGTCGAAAATCAGCAACCGAAACGCTGGTACGCCATGCGTTTCTTCAATGCAGACGACTCCTCGACATCCTTCGCTGTTCAAAGTAGAACATGATTTGCACATTTTGAGAGGACTAAAAATACTTACCCAAGTAATTGCTCCAATCCAGCTGCGCTGGAATGAACAATACTCTTTCCGGCTGAAGCCTTCGCGATCGGAACTATTCGATCCGGTGTCATAGTTGTGCGCTCTATTTGGATAGACCACAACATGTCGTTTCCCTACATTCAGTAGACAGTAAGAACCCTTGATAAGCTCGTTCCGCAAATTGATGTTACACTCGTTGTCCTGCTGGGGATGCTTCTGCTGTTGCTGAGAATCTGCGGCGGAGTAGTTGTTCTCGACGCAAAAACGCTCACCACCGTACTGGCACGGTCGGCGAACGTCTAGTACGTTGTAGGTACGGTCACACACATCGCGGATACGGCGGGAAACATACTTCCACATTTATTTGCGGTTTTTGAAGAACCACTGGTCGGAATTTTTACGATATTTGAACCGAGCAAAACAGTTGCGAACTTTCGTTGCGACCATTTGCAGTTTTTGTTGTGATTTTTGCACACTGGTTCGCAATTTGACACAAAGGCGTTACAACTGTTACGAAATACTTAACCCTCTGCTGCCCAAACCCGGCGTTGTCTGATGGTTTCATATAATATCGGTATAACTTTGAACAATCGGCATTTATCGGTATGAACCAGCCTCCTAGCAATGCTATACCCCCGGATAGAATTATACATTAGCATTTACCCTACAAACAATCATAAAACAATAAATATTATAGTTATTACTGTTTCAACATTGTTCGATGCCAAGTTCTCACAGTAGATTTACAATAAAATTTCATGTAACAATAAATTTCACTGTTCAGCAAAAAACTGATACAGGGCTTTCACATCAAATTTTACTGTTTTCGAGAAAAAAATGTATGGAGAAAAATTGATTTTTTTAATGTTAAGATACATAACCACCCCCCTTTTTCACTGTAAAAGTCTATTTTACATTGAAATTTACTGTAAAAACGTTAAAGTTTATTGTTTTTGTATTGTAGTATAACACTAAAACTTACTGTAAATGATTGTAAAACTACTGTACTGTCACAGTGAAAATCATGGTTTTGTTACTGTACATTTCAATACGGGCCTTCATATGGAGTTTGACAGCGACCAACATATATGGGGCATTATAGCTATGAAGTCCCAAACAAAGAATTATGCTCGGCTCTTTACATGATATTCAAGCATTCCACAGGACGTTTTGCATCTTGTGGTATAATTTGATACCATATTATTCAGAAAATCAACATTTAGTAACTAATTACAGCTTTTAATCATTCCATTCAAAATTAATGTTTTGATTTTCATGGCAGTGATGCTAGCTGTACAGAGACGTCGTCCTTAACAGGAGGCTGTTATGAACCTATTGAGATATCTGACGTTTAAAATACGCACGCTGAAATCTCGCATTTTTATACTACCGCCCTCCCCTCAGGCCCAGAAGCTGTTTTTTGCCTCCCAATTCGTCGTGTAAAAGTTTTGTTTTCCTCCCAATTTAAACGTCGAAGCAGCACAATACCAACCCAGCTGGATAAGCCTATAGGGGCAGATCACTCGACGAATGTAGAACGAACTTGCATCCAATTAGAACAAATGCATTTATTTTCCATTTTTTGCACTCCCTCGCAGAAAAGTTTTATCACAGATAACAGACGTTTAAGTTATAACAAAATTTCTTTAAAAACCTGTGTAAACTTTCAAATTGATAAACGTTGGAAATCCGTGTTTCACTATTGCCATCTGCGCAACTGTTTGCTTCCCATGTTCGACAGCTGCACTCTAACTGCATTGTATAAATCACTGCGACATCTACAAACGTTTGCCAAACGTGTTTCAGGCGTCTTATTTATTCGGAATTTCAGTAGCGGGTATTTACACACGATTAAAATCGAGCCTGAAAATCTGTTATCTGTCGTTTTATTTATCAAACGACCTACGCTGATCCGTGACTTAGTACTACAAATCGAAGCAGTTGTGGTCACATTTTGAAAAAAATTTCACCATCGCAGAATTTTAATAAAATCGACATTTTCTACGTGATCGTACTCACCACCCTGTAATTCCGGAACCGGAATTCGGATCCATTAGAAATTCAATAGCAGCCTATGGGAACGTTGCACCTTTCATTTG
The DNA here is from genome assembly GCF_030247195.1 of Topomyia yanbarensis. Classification (NCBI taxonomy): domain Eukaryota; kingdom Metazoa; phylum Arthropoda; class Insecta; order Diptera; family Culicidae; genus Topomyia; species Topomyia yanbarensis. The sequence continues at coordinate 343,376,106 of NC_080671.1, forward strand.
AGACTAAGTTTGTCAAAATCGGTTCAGCCATCTCTGAGAAAAATGAGTAACATTTTGGTCACATACACACACACAGACGCACATACACACACATACATACATACACACGCACAGACATTTGCCGAACTCGACGAACTGAATCGAATGGTATATGTCGCTCGGCCCTCCGGGCCTCCGTTAAAAAGTCGGTTTACAGAGCAATTGCAATACCTTTCTATTGAGAAAGGCAAAAATGTAATATAAAACACAAGGCTAGAGTTGTGGCTCAGGCTAGGGGCAGATCACTCTAAGAATGTATAACAAATTTGCATCAAATTGAAAAAAATGCATTTAATTTCCATTTTTGCATCAGCTTTGCACTGCCTCGCAGAAAAGTTTGTTTAACAAACGTCCTACGCTGATCCACTTTGTTCGACGTTTTGTTAAATGTAGGTGTTAACACCGCTGGGTAGTGGATAAACACAAGTGGGGTTTCCCTCGGTCTACTTTGATTGACATGAGCAACGACAGTAGTGTTGGAAAACGAAGGTGAAGAAAAAATAGAAAACAAATAAAATATAGACGACAGGCGGTGGAAGATTATAATTTCGGATTGTTTAGAAGGAAAGTATTACGGATAGAAAAGTGTGAAATATTTCAGAAGTTAAATTAATTAAGATATTCAGAGCACTGTGAGTCAAATTTAAATGAATTCTTATTCGATTGATTAAAAATAAGGCATTTACAATAATACTTACCTGCAGCACCGTGATTCTAACCTAAAAATAGAAGAAGCTGTTGAAGGTTCGGACAAAACAGCACCGCAGTGAAAGACTAGATCTGTAGTCCGTCAAGGGTGTGCAAGAGCAGGGTTTAAACCACTTATTGTAAGTTTAGTCGGGTAGGAGACTGATGTTGGAAAATATTAATCGTGAAATATATTTACAGTTTGAGCTGCACGTAAGTGGCTGCTACAGAAATTTGGAAAAAATTCGATCCGAACATTCTCAAAAATAAGTGATTGCTTCGGATTGAACCCTGAACTCAAAACACCATGGCTGAACTAGATTTAACACAAACCCCTTGTGATACGTGTGGACAAATATCCGCGGAGAATGAGGGAATGGTTGGCTGTGAAGGGTGCAAAAGCTGGCATCATTTTCGATGCGTCGGAGTAACAGCAGCTGTAAGAAAAGAGAAGAAGTGGTTTTGTTCAGAGACCGCTTGCCAAGAAGCGGCGCAAGAGTTCCAGAAGAACAAGGAACCGAAGAAAACGGGTCGTTCGAAGAAGAACGCGGATGATTCTGATCGGTCTAGCGTTAAGTCAGATCGTTCAAACGTTCTCACCGTGGAGCAAAGAATGCAGGCCATGGAGGAAAAACAGAAGCAGATGGAGCAAGAACTTCTAGCCGAATGGGCATTAAAGGAGAAGGAAAGAGCGTTCAAACGCTCTCTCGAGGAAAAGAGAAATTTGCTCGAGAAACAGCTGCGTGAGAAGGAAGAAGAAGATCAGAAATATCTTCAAAAGGAACGTCTACGGGAAAAACAAGAGCGTGTGGATAGAATGAAAGCAATTTGCATTGCTGTCATTCCAAAAAGCAATGAAAGGTCTCGACGAAGAGTTGGACGAAGTGAAAGGTGCAGTCGGTCAGCTCACCAAAGGGAACGTGAAGTTGCTCCCCAAGACTAACGAGTCGGATGATGACGAAGATGAAGAAGAGCAGTCACAGAGTGAAGATGAAAAGGTTACCGACAGCGAATCCAGTAATGATCAGGGCGAATCGGTTAGAAAAGATAACTGCGAATCGGTTAGAAAAGATAACGTCAAAGAGCAGAAAAAATCTGGGCCAACCAAATCGCAGATGGCTGCTAGGAATGGAATAACACGAAAACTCCCCACGTTTACCGGCGCACCGGAAGAATGGCCGTTGTTCTATGGAGCTTATCAAGCATCGAATGAAGCATGCGGGTTTTCCGACGTCGAGAACTTGGTTCGTTTGCAGGAAAACTTAAAAGGTCCAGCTCTTGAGTTAGTTCGTGGACAGTTGCTGCTTCCGAAATCAGTTCCGAGAGTTATTGCAAAACTCCGTCAACTGTATGGTCGACCAGAACAGTTGCTCCAAAGTCACTTGGAGAAAGTTCGCAGATTGGAATCACCCAAAGCTGAAAAATTGGCCAGCTATATACCCTTTGGCAATGTGGTGGAACAGCTGTGCGAACACATTGAAGCGGCGGACCTTTCACAACACTTGATAAATCCGCTACTCATCCAAGATTTAGTTGACAAGCTTCCAGATGTCGACAAACGCGAGTGGGTCCGTTTCAAACGCAGTAAAAAGGAAGTTACTCTGAGGACATTCACTGATTTCCTTGCAGAAATTGTTGCGGACGCCTGCGAAGCAAACGTCGACGTGCAATATAAAGCGAAATCGCCTACTAGTCACTCTGTGAGAGGAAAGCTGAGGGAAGGCGGAGCGCTATTCAATCACAGTGTTGTGGATACTTTGGGCTCGAGCATATTCGATCAGAGACAGCCTAAAGCTTGCAAGGTGTGTCAGCGTACTGATCACCGCCTACGATTCTGCCAAGATTTCAAGAATTTGGACTACCCTGACCGACTAAAAGTCGTCATACGCTGGAAGCTGTGCAATGTTTGCCTCAACGAGCATGGTGGTACACAATGCAAATTTAAAATACGCTGCAATGTTGGGGAATGCAGAGAATCTCACAACCCGTTGCTGCATCCGACGGAAGATGTCGTCGGTACGAGCGCACATATTCATGCCAGTAATCCGGTATTGTTCCGAATGATTCCAGTGAAGCTGCACTACGGTGATAAGTCAGTAACTTTACAAGCATTTCTGGATGAAGGTGCCTCTGTTACCTTGATGGAGAAGCAGTTGGCGGATCGGTTAGGTGTCGTTGGTGTCCAAGAAAAACTAATCATAAAGTGGACAGCTGATGTTACACGAATCGAAAGGGATTCACGTCGATTAAATTTATGGGCATCAGCAGTAGGATCAGGTGAAAAGATGTTGTTGAAAACAGTTCGCACAATTGATAAACTCATGCTACCACAACAGTCTTTGAATGGGGAGGAATTATCGGAGCAGTATATGCACATGCGCGGCGTGCCGATATCATCGTACGACGGCCGTCCAGAAATGCTCATCGGGCTAAATAACATCCATTCTTTTGCCCCAACGGAAGTTAGAGTAGGCGAAACAGTAGAACCCATAGCAGTTCGATGCAAGCTAGGATGGACGGTCTATGGTCCGAAGCCAACAGCTGCTCAGTGGGAGAATGGTTACCTGGGGTACCACCAGGATGTCACTAACGAAGACCTGCATGACTTGTTGAAAAGCCATTACGCTCTGGAAGAGTCGGTGGTGACAGTCCCACAAGAATCAGTGGAGGAGAAGAGAGCACGAGAAATTCTAGAGCGCACCACTCATCGAGTTGGCAACCGTTTCGAAACCGGTCTTCTGTGGAAAACAGATGATCCGCGTTTCCCGGAAAGCTTCCCCATGGCATTGCGAAGGCTTAAACAGTTGGAGAAAAGGCTGGAAAAGAACCCTGAGCTATTCAATATAGTTTGCCAACAAATAGAAGAATATCAAGAAAAAGGATATGCTCATCTAGCTACTTGCGACGAATTATTGAAAACGGAGCCTGATAAAACTTGGTATCTTCCAATAAACGTCGTCTTGAATCCCAAGAAACCAGGGAAAGTGCGTCTGGTGTGGGACGCTGCCGCCTCTGTTCGAGGGATTTCGCTAAACTCGCACCTACTAAAGGGGCCGGATATGCTAATCCCACTAGTAGCGGTTATTGTTGGATTCAGAGAGTATAGAATAGCTCTCGGTGGAGATCTTCGTGAAATGCATCACCAGCTGAAAATACTTGACGCAGACAAACAAGCTCAAAGATTTCTTTTCCGAAAGAACGCCATGGAACCACCAAGCATATTCGTCATGGACGTCGCAACATTCGGGTCAACGAGCTCACCGTGCTCGGCTCAGTTTGTGAAAAACCGGAACGCAGCAGAGTATTCATCCCAATATCCGGAAGCAGCAGCGGCGATCATCAATCGACACTATGTCGATGATTACTTTGACAGCGTCGATACCGTCGAAGATGCCATTCGACGTGCAAAGGAGGTGAGCTTTGTACATTCTAAAGCGGGTTTCGAAATACGAAACTGGGTTTCGAACTCATCTGAAGTACTTCGTGGTCTTGGAGAAAAAAACCCAGCTAGAGAAATCCATTTCAATGAGAACAAAGAAACCGCGAATGAACGTGTCTTGGGAATTATTTGGAACCCAGCACAAGACGAATTTTCCTTTTCTACTCAGCACGGCGAAGAACTCAAACCGTATTTCCAAGAAGGGAAAAGGCCGACAAAAAGAATCGTTTTGAGCAGTGTTATGGGATTCTTTGATCCATTCGGGCTATTATCACCCTTCACGATCCACGGTAAGATAATAATCCAGCATTTGTGGCGTTCCGGTTGCAAATGGGATGACGAAATTGGCGATGAAGGCTGGCTAATGTGGAAGCGCTGGATTTGTCTACTTCCGGACGTTGAAAAAATTCGCATTCCTCGTTGTTATCTCGGAGATGCAATGTCTTCGTTAGTCAAGTCGCTGGAGGTTCACATTTTCACGGATGCGAGTGAACACGCCTACGGCTACGTTGCATATTTGCGAGCTGACATTGGCGGAACAATTAGGTGTACTTTGATCATGTCGCGTTCGAAAGTAGCTCCTTTGAAACGCCAGTCCATCCCCCGTCTCGAATTGATGGCTGCTGTTCTTGGAGCCCGTATGAAGCAAACGATTCTTACAACACACACCCTGAGCATTAACCGTTGTGTGCTGTGGACTGATTCTCGTACCGTATGTAGCTGGATACAGACTGATCAACACAAGTACAAGCAATTTGTGGCTTTCCGTGTTGGGGACATTTTAGAAGCGACCAAAGTCACAGACTGGCGATGGCTTCCATCGAAGTTGAACATGGCTGATGTCTTGACGAAGCGGGGCAGTGGCCCACCACTAGATAGTAATGGAGCGTGGTTTAATGGTAATTCGTTATTGTATCAACATGAAGACCAGTGGCCAACGCAAGAAACTCATATTGAAGAAACCGACGAGGAGGCGAGAGGTATTGTATTGCTCCATCACTTCATCGACGTTCAAACAACCTCTCGGTGGACAAAGCTGATCAGGGTGACAGCAAACGTTATGCGCTTCATTGACAACTGCAGACGCAAGAAGAAAGGGTTGCCAATACGAGTTACAAGAGCAACGGAGAACCAGCGGAGGTTGATTAAAACTCAGCTTCTGCAGTGCAACAGCCGTTTCAAAGGGAGGAACTGCAATCAGCGGAAACCATCATTTGGAAACAGGTGCAATTCGAATGTTTTCCGGACGAAATGAGTGCGCTTACAAACAACTTAACTCGGATGCCTGGCCAATCTTTGGAAAAGGTGGGTAGGTCGATTTGCCTATTCAAACTGACTCCGTTATTGGATGAGAATGGCGTGCTCAGAGTAGGTGGCAGGTTGGAAGAATGTGTTGACTTTCCCTTTGACAAAAGGTTTCCGATCATCCTACCTCGTAAACACGAGGTAACAAGGAAATTAATTCAGTTTTATCATGAAAAATATGGGCACGGTAATCGGGAAACAGTATTCAACGAAATGCGACAGAGATTCTGGATCCCTCAGCTGAGAACTGCGATTCTACGCGTAATGCGTGAATGCATGTGGTGTAAGGTACATCGGTGCCACCCGCGCACCCCCATAATGTCGCCGCTACCGATCCAGCGTGTAACATCTCATTTGCGCCCCTTTAGTTCAGTAGGAGTTGACTATTTAGGACCTTTGGAAGTGACAATTGGTCGCAGGAAAGAAAAAAGATGCGTGGCTATATTCACCTGTTTAGTCGTACGTGCGGTGCATCTGGAAGTTGTATATAGTCTGACGACTCAATCCTGTGTAATGGCTATCAGAAGATTTGCCTGCAAGCGCGGAATGCCAAACGAGTTCTTCTCAGATAACGCAACATGTTTCAAGGGTGCAGATAACGAGATGCAAAGGACGAAAGCAAAAATTGGAAGCGAGTTTTCAGATAAAATCATTAGTTCGACTACAAGCTGGAAATTCATCCCTCCTGCCACGCCTCATATGGGTGGCATCTGGGAAAGAATGGTAAGATCTGTGAAAGAAGCTTTGAAAACACTGGATGATGGAAGAACGCTGACGGACGAGATATTGACTACATCCTTGGCCGAAGCGGAAGATATGATAAATACACGCCCACTGACGTACGTGCCGCAGGAGTCAGCAGAAAATGAATCATTGACTCCGAATCATTTCCTTCGGGGCTCTGTGACGAGTGCTGATTTGCAGATCGATGAGTCGGTAGACTTCGCAGAAGCACTGAGAGATGTGTATAAACGATCGCAGTATCTAGCTGACCGGATGTGGGACAGATGGTACAAAGAATACCTGCCGACGATAAATCGTAGGACGAAGTGGTACGAAGATCAAAAGCCAATCGAAGTCGGTGATCTCGTGTTCATAGTTGACGGAAAAAATCGGAAGAGCTGGATCAGAGGAATCATAGAGGAGGTGTTTCCAGGGTCCGACGGCAGAACGAGGCAAGCGAATGTAAGAACAGCAACTGGGGTGTTCAGACGTGCTGTGGCAAATCTTGCGGTGTTGGAGGTTCAAGACAGTAAACCCGATACTTCCGCAGGAGCTACCGGATGTTACGGGCAGGGGTGTTAACACCGCTGGGTAGTGGATAAACACAAGTGGGGTTTCCCTCGGTCTACTTTAATTGACATGAGCAACGACAGTAGTGTTGGAAAACGAAGGTGAAGAAAAAATAGAAAACAAATAAAATATAGACGACAGGTGGTGGAAGATGATAATTTCGGATTGTTTAGAAGGAAAGTATTACGGATAGAAAAGTGTGAAATATTTCAGAAGTTAAATTAATTAAGATATTCAGAGCACTGTGAGTAAAATTTAAATGAATTCTTATTCGATTAATTAAAAATAAGGCATTTACAATAATACTTACCTGCAGCACCGTGTTTCTAACCTAAAAATAGAAGAAGCTGTTGTAGGTTCGGACAAAACAGCACCGCAGTGAAAGACTAGATTTGTAGTCCGTCAAGGGTGTGCAAGAGCAGGGTTTAAACCACTTATTGTAAGTTTAGTCGGGTAGGAGACTGATGTTGGAAAATATTAATCGTGAAATATATTTACAGTTTGAGCTGCACGTAAGTGGCTGCTACAGAAATTTGGAAAAAATTCGATCCGAACAGTAGGGTTAAATGTTAAATGTTTTCTGTGCACGGATACGAAAAACTACCAAAAGTTGAGCTCTTTTGACTCAATCTCGGGGTAGCGTGGAATAAGGTAAAATTAGGTAAACCGTGTTGAAGGTAGTTTCCCTTTAACCACGGCAAAAACCACAACTCATTGACAGGTTTTTTATACTCAACCTTGAGTTAAATATGCCTAAATTTATGTTGAATCTACCTAATTTTGAGTGTACCTCAAACAACTCAAAAGTACCTTATTCCATGGAAGGCCTCGACTGAGTCGAATCTCTCTCTTTGTTTTTGACAACACCAATAAGTGCGAAAGCGACACAAGACTCAAAACTACCTACACACTTAATTTAAATTACTGGGTACAGTAAAATTTTACTGGGTTTTTGAACAGCAAACCGTTCGGTAATCAATTCAGTAAAACAATTCGGTTACCGAACTCTCCGCAATCCGTTCTATCCAAACGTCAAAAAATACTGGTCAGTCAGTGTTTCCTCTGAAAATGGCGATTTGACAGATGATTTGCTGTACCTGTTTTGTAAGTTTTTGACGAGGTTCGGTAATGTTGGTACAATTTTGCCGAACAATCAGCCAGTTTTTTACTGGATAATGTTCATGTACCGAAAAAAACAGAAGTGCCGATAAATTCAGTGAAAAATATTGCGGGTTTCAGCAAATTATTCGAAAAATTACTGAAAATCGTTAAAAAATGAAAACTTTACCGCAATTTTTTAAATAATTTGCTGACAGCTCCTTAAAAATATCACTTTACTGTGGTAGTCGTCAAAAGAAATTACCGAACAACTTTTGGCTGGCTTAGTGTGTAAATTTAAGTTAAAAGAACTTATTCGGCGGGTTGTTTTATTTTTCCGTGTAGGGTTTTGACGTCTTACACTTAATTTCGCTGATTTTTAAAAATGCATCACAAGTGATCTGCCCCTAGGTCTCAGGGCTACTTGCAAAGACCTGGTGAAGATTTCGAGGAGGTTTACAATCCTGTTATCCATTACCTAGGGGCAGATGACTTGTGATGCATTTTTAAAAATCAGCTAAATTAAATGCATTTCTTTCCATCAAAATCGAAATTCATAATGTATTTTGCGTTGCGTGTAAGACGTTAAAACCCTACAAAAAATTAACCCTACACACAAAAAAAATATTGGTAAAAGTAAGAGTGTTCGTCTCTTAGCGAAAAACAACCAACGCCTACTATTAGGTTGAAAGTAAAACTTTTAAATTATTCAAGAATAATAATCAAAATAAAAGTTTTCCTTTTAAGCTAATAAAGAATAGTAATCAGAATAAAAGTTTTATTTTCAAACTAAGAGTATGCGTTGGTTGTTTTTTGCTAAGAGTGAAAAACTTTTATTTTTACCAACTTTTTTTTCTGTGTGTACATTCAACAAAACGTCGAACAAAGTGAATCAGCGTAGGACGTTTGTTAAACAAACTTTTCTGCGAGGGAGTGCAAAGTTGATGCAAAAATGGAAATTAAATGCATTTTTTCTAATTTGATGCAAATTTGTTATACATTTCTAGAGTGATCTGCCCCTAGTCCGTTACGCATCGTTCTGGACGTTTTTGACAATAGCGGCTAAACGCAAGATGCTCGTAACACATTTGGACATACAAACAGCTTACCTTTACGGATTACTTGATGAAGTAGCTTAACGCAACAACCATCAGGATACGAAAAAAGGAGAAGGAGAAGCTAATATGTACACTCCAGAAAAGCATATGTGGACATCGCCAATCAGCGCGCTGTTCAACCAAGCGCCCAAACGATACACTAACTAAACTTGGATTCAAGCTATCAAACGCTGATCCTTGTATGTACTTGAAGCACTGTGGAAATACCAGTGTCTTTTTATTAGTATACGTGGACGATATGCTTGTTTCTTCTACTGATGGCAACGAACTGCCGAAAGTATTTTAGCTAAAAAATTTGGATGATGTGCGCCACTTTCTTGGAATGGAAGTTTCTCTAAAAGAGAGTGTATACATGATACGTCGCCGTCAAACGTGTTATGCGTAACCTCAAGCAGACGAAAGGCTACGGTTTACGCACAGATAACAGACGTATAGACTAGAACAAAATTTCTTCAAAAACCTGTGTAAACTTTAAAATTGATAAACGTTGGAAATCCGTGTTTTACTATTGCCATCTGCGCAACTGTTTGCTACACGTGTTTGACAGCTGTACTCTAACTGCATTGTATCGATCACTGCGCCATCTACAAACGTTTGCCAAACGTGTTTCAGACGTCTGATAATTTATTCGAAATTTCAGTAGTGGGTATTTACACACGATTCAAATCGAGCCTAAACGTCTGTTATCTGTAGTTTACGTTTAGGTGGTACATTCGATGAGCCGCTATCAAGCTACTCGGACGCTGATTGGGCTGGTGATCTACAGAGTTGCAGATCAGCATCTGGTTTCGCGTTCATGTTCAGTCTTGCCTTGTCCTCCATGGAGGCCGAATACGTAGCGCTCAGTGATGCTTGCCATCTGGCTGAGGCAACTTCTAGCTGATTTTAGAGAACGTCAAAAAAACTATGATACGAGAGGATAATCAAGGATGTCTCGCTTTTATAAGATTTTATGGTCACCGCAACATATTTATTTCGTGGACTTGTTGATTTTTCTCGGTGAAAATGAAACAGTCAATTTTCTCTTTTTTACACGTAACGTTTCGGCTTACTGTTCTTCAGCCATCGTCGGACACATACAAACATTTATTTAGCATTAACATTAATATCAATTTGTTCACAAAAAATTGCAAAGCTAGCATTCACAAAACATTTACAACCATAACCATTAGGCCAAATAGGTACCGAGAAAATCTATTTCAAAACCACCAGTCTGATGCATGCTGTTTGTTTACATTTTTCTACTTTTTCTCTAAACATTTTATGGTGGCGCCAGTAAACATGGAAAGGTCCAAATTTTTCAGTGCATGAACCAGTACACGGTGCGTTACATAGCGGTACTTTCCGAGCCCCTGCTCGACCGGAATGACATTTGGTGCGCACTTTGTTTACTTGGCTGATCAGCTGTTCACAGGCTTTCTAAAGAACAGCTGATCAGCCAAGTAAACAAAGAGAGCGCAGCAAATGTCATTCCGGTCGAGCTGGGGCTCTGAACGTAACGCTTGTAACACAGCGTATTTTGATTGATGAGGAGATGAAGCCGCGGTGTGTTACAGAACGTTACTTCCGAGCCCCAGCAAATGTCATTCGGATCGAACTGGGCCTCGGAAAGTAACGTTTTGTGTGTTCTGCTTCGTAGACCTGAACGTTTCAGATACAGAACCTGTTTACATAATTTTCAAAACCCGACTCACCAACTTGCTTTTTGGGATGACTCTTCACGCACACAATCTCCCTTCGCAGCCGAAAACTCCAGAGCAAGAGGAAGTTTTCCGAAACTTATGGTCGGTAAGTAATAACAAATATGCCACTAAATAATATAGAATTTCCAAAACAGGCTGTTTCTAGATACGACCTTGCTTCTTCTATAGTGAAGAGTACGATGATTGTACCAGTATCAAAGCCCGCTTCAACCAGTATTTTATCCACGGCGAGAGTATCGATTGTACCCAATGGAAACGGGACTTTGACAATTGTGTACGATTCGAACGAAATCAACAGGACACTAAAAGCGCCCTTCAGTTGATTGAAAGTGAACGAGAACGGCGAATGAACAGGTTAGGAGCTCACTACCGAAACGACGTGTGGAAAAAGCGTGAGCAGGCACCGAAAGATTGGTCCAAACCATTACCGGAAAAAATGCAAAAGGAATACGAGCAATCCTATCTAGCACTGAAAGCGCAGGAGATACAAGGAGGAAAACATACTTCGACGAGTGATCAAAGGACAATGTGCGTAGTAATGTAGTATTTATTAGTTTTGTTACAGTTAGATATTAAAAATGAAACAAATTACTCGTCACTTTCATCGCCACCGCCACCCTCGTCAGCAGACTTTCCTTTTGCTGTGCTTTTTTCGCTGCCAGATCCAGCCTCTGAACCAGAAGCAGATCCTGGCTCCGAACCTGAACCGGAACCAGAGCCTGAATGCTCAGAACCATCATCGTCACTATCATCAGAATTTTCTAGTGCCTTAAGAACTCTTTTTTTGTTTGGGTTCTTTTTCTTTCTGCCCATCTCCATATCGGAGCCATCTTCATCCGACGAATAAATAGCCGCGCCTTGCTTCGGCTTCGAGCGATCATCCTTGTACTTGTTCTTAATAGCTGCAATGGAAATGCCACCCTCTTCGTCGGAACCATCGTCTTGCTGGTAGGAACTGTTGGCATTGGCTCCGGAATCCTTTTTGCGACCACTCGATTTTGACTGGGTCGGTTTTGCTCGCATCGCCATTTTGAGTTTTTCTTCTTCTTTTTTGATGTTCTGCTTTCGATTCGCATCCGGATCAAACCCGACCTGGGTAAGGATTTTGATACCGGATGTCTTTGTAGATCGATCGGCTAGCGACATCGTCATCTTCTTGTGAGTAAACGATTCTGTAGAATGTGGTCGGAAGGTCAGCTTAGTACGGAATACAGATTGCCCTTGAAGACCAGTACCCTGACGAATGAATAAATGGTTATGATCGCCTTGCAAAGGTTGCTTATAAACGTCGAAGATTTCAGATCCCAAATGCAGACTCATGCTTCCATCTGACCATCGAACCATGCGGGCATTTGTTTCTCGAACTCCATTTCCTTCCTCGTCGATATTGTTTCGCCAGCGGATGGTATTTCCGACCTTCAACTTCAAACGCTGTCGACCTTCCTCATCCAGAGTTTCCTCCTCGTCAATCTCGTCCTCGTAGGTTTCAACATCAAAAGGTCGTGTTTCAACCGAAAGGAAATTAGGAAGCTTGACAAAGTGCAAATCACGCCCCAAATCAGTGACAATCCGGGGAATTTCCACATCAATTCTTGTTTCCGGAATTGGCTCTGGCTCCACTTCTGTCTCCTTCGGTTCTTCAAAACGAGCCAACCCTTCCCCACGCTCATCGTCCGAAGACCGACGATCACTGCCACGACTTCTCGACCTGGATCTGGATCTAGACCGCGATCGAGATCTACTTTTGCTTCGGGATCGCTCCCTATCGCTTTGCTCCTTCTTTCTTTGCTCATCTTCCAAATCATCCAACTCATCTCGTTCCCGTTCCGAAGCTTCATCCGAGCTTATATCATCTGCATCTCCGAACAACGTATCAGCAGTAACATTGTCCTTTTCTTTTACTGTTTGTTCCGGTTCGGACGGCTCATCCGAATCAGAATCAATCAGCTTATTTTTCTTTTTCTTTTGAATCTTATCCGCATCAGAACCAGAATCACTGGAAACAATCGTCCGTTTTCGTTTGTCACCCACTTCGGATCCTACCGAACCAGATCGGTTTGAATCGGCGCTTCTAGACCGCGAACGAGATCCCGACTTAGAACGTTGTGACTTTGCTTGCGATGGAGAACGACTGCCGGATTTTCTCGATCTGGACCGCGATCTCCGACTCGATTGAGATTTAGCCTGAAAAATCAAGCTTTAATCAAACATTTTCGAAAAAAAATCATTTCATTAAAAACATACCGGAGAAACGGAGCGTGAGCGGGATCCACTTCTGGATCGTGGCGCCGGACTTCTGCTTTGGGATCTATTCACCGGCGTGCCACTCTTTGAACGATGTGCCGGTGTTCCACTTCGAGAGCGAGAACCGGATCTAGAGCGCTGTGAGCCGGTAGGACTGCCAGATCCAGATCGGGATCGCTGCGACCCGGAATGAGACCTTGGCGTTCCCGAGCGCGACCGTTGGGAACCAGCCGGAGAACCACTTCGAGATCGTTGACCGGACCCGGATCTCGCCGATCCGGAACGAGAACGGTGCGAACCAGCAGGCGTATTCGAGCGACTACGGTTTTGTGGAGTTCCTGAGCCGGAACGATTCACCGGTGAGTGGGATCTGGAATCATGATGTTCCAACGAGTGACCTGGGGTCGGTGCTAGCTGAGGAGTACCACTTCGACTGCGGCTACCACGGCTAGAATCAGAGTCTGAACCTGTTGTGAAACCAAACAAGAGTAAAAAAACTATCTACATTTGCAACTAAAACGTAAAAATTCTATGTTTACCTGATCCTTCGCTGTCCTTATTTCGTCCCATTGTGTGGCAAGCCGTGAAATATCAGATAATTATCAACTTTTCACATCAAAAGCTTCAAAAATTTCAAGAACAAACCAATATTTTCGACGCGAGTATTTCGCAGTTGTCAATTCACATGCCAGTTGTCACCAAGCTACGTTATAGTCGTTATAGCGGTTATGAATTATCTGTCAAGTAACATCCATTCCAATGGGGTAATTTCAACCTAAAGAAAATCATGAAAAAGAAACTGGCCCCACTGGTCATTCCAATGATAAATCTAGCCAAACATATGAAAAGGGCCTGTCGGCCAAGAAAATTGGAAAATAAATTTCAGTCAAATGTATTAAAATCCTATTTAAAAATTGATACTACCCCATAGAAAATTTGACAGTTCATAAATTTCCCAGTCGACCGACGAAATCGGGTGGTTCGATGTCGACAGATTAATTAACCGTTTGTTTGGGTTTTGTCGGTGAACAATTTTCGTCACCATATTAATCGCCAGATTTAATCTGTGAGATTTTGGTTCCAGTTTTAAAGAACTAACCGATCGATTATAATTGGTTGAAAAAGAACCGATTACAACAGATTTCGTGGATCATATTTAATCGGTTGTCGCGTCGGCAGATGTCCATGTTAAACCCCCAAGGCGGTACAACAATCGACCGATTAATTGGTTGCATAGTGGGCCGATTGCGCCGACGCAAGCCGATTTAGTCGGTGGAAAAATCGGTACTGGAGGATTTTCTACGGGGTATTTTGTTTCGTATGATTGCGCATATTACAGTCGTGATTCGTTGTTTGGCCCACAGCCTATGTCCAACTAACGAATTTAATTCACTAGTTGGAACGACTGACAAATGTCAAAAACTCTCCAAAGAAGACATTAATAGTGTAAAATATTGTTAGATAGATTGTCAAAGTCAATTTGACATGAGATTTTGACGTTCAGATGATTTTTAGTTGGACAATGGTCCAACTAGCGAAGGTCCAACTAAAAAGCGGTCCAGTTAAAAAGTGTAGTTTTATAACACTTTTCGAATCCTGGAAAGTTCAAAAAACTATTTCGAATATCTGTTAGCCGAAGGGTATAAATCCTTATCAAGTCATGGGTGCGTTTCAACTGCGTCTCATCAGAAACCGATGCTAATTTTTTGTCCGAATAGATTAGCGCCGGCTTGACGCAAAACCCCTAAAACTAAAACACACTTTAAGTTTCAATCAAACGACTGGTCAAATGTGGTGTCCCGTCCGAGCAGAAGTTCTGTTTATGCCGATAAGATACAGTGAAGCCGGAACTTGTCTTGGCTTAGAAGGCCTATTCGAAAGCACTATGCTATATTTCCTCCTAAGGAGAAAAATTGGGTAAACACTAAAATTTCTCACAAGGGTGAAAATTTTTGGTGAAACCAGTCTTTGGACATGAAGGGCACAAATCCTAACTTAATAATCATGGGTGTATTTCGATTTCGTCTGATCAGAAACCGACACTAGCTTTTTGTCGGAATAGATTAGCGCCTGCTTGAGGCAAAATCCCGAAAACTAAAACACACTTTACGTTTCAGTCAAACGTCTGGTCAAACTTGATGTCCCGTCCGAGCAGAAGTTCCGATCGATATCAATAACTTTCAAACGAAGTCACAGGATTTGACACTGATTCAACAACCGCAACTAGTGCAAGTGATCCAAGCTAATCAGGTTCAAACCCAAATGACCATTCCCTAATACACATCGATGATTTAAGAGCCTAACGACCTGTTCAGGGTATCTTCCAAACAATATGTGGAGTCATTGCAGTATATGGGTTAAAGTTCGCGTATATTTTTTTGTTAGGCTTAGCCAACAGCCGTGCTCAGCACATTGCAATGTAATAATCCTATTCTTTGAAAAAAAAGTCCGCGCTAAAAAAATTCACATCGAATTTTACACAAATCGCTCAACCTAGGATCTGCCCCTATAGCTTTAGAACCAATATTTTTGCGACACCCTCGCATAGCCTAGCACCATCAATATATTAAATCATCAATACGCATGCTGTATCTAGTCTCATCCGCTGGTGATGCCATAAGAAAAAATAAAAATAGTACAGTACAGTGCTATCGGCACGCAGTTAAGAGCCGACACTCTACTTTCTGTTCTCGGCGAGCACCCGTTCTTCTAACATTAACGAGACCGCGTTCTTCGAGCACGCGGTACACTACCCGTATAGAATTTTACAATAGCATTTACCCTACAAACAATCATAAAACAATAAATATTATAGTTATTACTGTTTCAACATTTTACGATGCCAAGTTCTCACAGTAGATTTACAATAAAATTTCATGTAACAATAAATTTCACTGTTCGGCAAAAAACTGATACAGTGCATTCACATTAAACTTTACTGCTTTCGAAAAAAAATGTTTGGAGAAAAATTGATTTTTTTAATGTTAAGATACATAACCACCCCCCTTTTTCACTGTAAAAGTCTATTTTACATTGAAATTTACTGTAAAAATGTTAAAGTTTATTGTTTTTGAATTGTAGCATAACACTAAAACTTACTATAAATTATTGTAAAATTACTGTACTGTCACAGTAAAAATCATGGTTTTGTTACTGTACATTTCTATTCGGGTAGTCTTTGAAGAAGAGGCACACTTGCATGCTTGTACAAAGGATAGCACAAATGTGCTTAGCGAGAACAGAAACTCGTTCTAGAACGTGTGCTAGGACATCACTGGATTAAATGGCGCATTCAGTGAGCGAATTGGCATCGATTTGAGGGCGGGTAGGGCGGCAGGGTGACAGTGGCAAATCGCCCAAATCTCGAAATCTTATCTACATATTTGCTCTATTCAGCAAAGTTGTTCCTTAAGCCAAGGGAGTTGTTCCTTAAGCCAGAACATTTCAGATTGGATGTCTGTCACAACATGGCTCTAGTGTATATTTGAAATTGTGCAATTCAACTTGTTTCATATCGTTTTGCTAACGGTCTAGAAGTTTCGTATTTTCTGAAATATTGTTCAAATAATCATGACCATGCGCATGACAATCGTTTTAATTTGAAACTTGATCACTACATGGCGTTAGTGTGTATGTGAAACATCTCATTTTTGGACTTGTTTTATCTGGTGATCCTGATTTCCTAGGAAAGAGCCCTCAGCAATGCTGTGGAGAAGGACAAAATCTAATTCGGAACTCTAACATGCAGCAATCGGTGTTCCAGCCTTGCGTGCAAGGTACGAAGATTTATGAGCTGCAGTGCTTCTCCATAAGGGTATAAAGCAAAACACGCCGTGTCACACGGCGTTACTTTCCGAGCGTCAGCTTGACCAGACCAGTTGATCTTCTTATTCTAGCTTTTTTTGTCAGCCTATTTCATCATTTAGCCAACGACACGACCTGACACTTCATGAAAAATTCCGAAAAAAAAGTGTTCACGAAATTAATCGCCAGTTACCAGTACATTGAGCGACCCCTCGGTAATGATAAAATATGAATTTCTTGCGCAACACTGTCTCAATTTTCTTAACGTTTATTTGCATACCCTAGCAACCAAAATCCGTAACAGCTAGGAAAGAAAATATTCTGTTTTGTTTGCAGCAAGAATCAAACGCGAACTCGGACAAGGGAAGCTTTTGTTGGATTTCGGCAAAATTTGTTTTTTGTATAAACAGTGTATAAAACGTAAAGTGATAGTTCCAATTATGAGTCAAGAAAAATGTCTCGCAATCCTCTTAACGTTTTGTTTATGTTTATGTTGGAAAGCTAGGAAACAACGCCAGCAAGCAAGATATTGAGGATGACTTTTTTATTGCGGCCCGCTAAGAAACGTTGGGTTGCTCGCTATCCATCCGGGTTTGCATTTGTAAAATTGAAAGATGCCCATGAGGCAGATGATTCGATGCGTGGTCTTGACGGAAGAACAATCTGCGGTCGTCGTGCTCGTGTCGAACTGTCTACCGGTAAGGGCGTGGCAAAGGAGATCGTGGTAACTTCCATCCGGACGACAGATATAACGAGTGTGTATGACGAGGTCATTATGCCCGGGATTGTACTAAGGGACGCAAGAGATCTCGTAGCCGCATTCCACTTTCGCGCTCTCATGAGCTCTGAACTCGTTCGAATAGCTACAGCCGTACCCGATCCAAAACACCAAGAAAGACAACCATTATGCCTGAAAATTGTGTTGTTCATTCAAAAGAACGATGACTTTTTTTGCTAGAACGAATGAGTTTTTCCCCAGGGTTAGGGAAACCATCAGATGGTAAACTGACAAGGTAACATTAGCGGGCTCCGTTGAATTTTTTTCGTTTACTTAATTTTCTGCTCTAGGGCTCGAAAATTTACCGATTTGTATCACCAAAACTTTCATATAATTGATCGGGGATGCTAGCGCTAAGAATGCGATGAAGGACTTCAAATTAGTCATCAACGATATTTACCTATCAGCCGGTGCTGGAGTTATCGTACCGATGTGCGGAAAGATCACCACAATGCCTAGACTGCCTACTAGACCTACATCCGGGAGTCCAAAAAATAGGGACATCATCTAAAAACTGAAAACTTCCGCATCCAACGTGGCACTGTAGATAAACAATTTGAAGCCCACCCACCGAATGTGACTGCCACTAAGCCTACTATAGTAACGGTTGTTCGAATTTATTTTTCGAACTTTCAACTATTCGAATACAGTTATAACTTTTATAGACAATTATTAGTAAATATAAGAAGATATAAAAAATATAAAACTAGCTGAAATACTTTTATAAAAGAGTGTCACGCCCTCGTATACACTGCTTCAGAAAAAAGTATTAAAAAAAGCGCAATAGAAATAATGTATTTATTCGAATAAGTTCTGGTTTAAATCTTGCCACACCACCCACAAATACTAACAGTACTGCTGAAATTACATGAAACGAAAGGTCCGTGCTCTAAGCAAGCAAATGTTTCGCTTCGTTGTTCAGATCTTCGTAGGTCCAATTCGATTCGTTAACAAATCAGGTCCACTGGCTGAAGTAGGCAAGCAGGCGTTACCGATTCAAACATTCCAGGAAAAATCTCCGAGTGGGAGAATCGATCAGTGAAGGGCGGTAGAATTTCAATACGCAAAAAAGGATTTATTGAATTTTATTAACATTATTATGGACTACGAATACAGATTGGCATTCTGTTTAACGAAAAAGTACTCACTTGGAATTAAAATTGAAGGAAATAAATTCTAATTTGTTTATTGCAAGAGAGCCCTATTATGCCTGGTAAATAAATTTACGGGGTGGGTTTGGTTTAGGGAGTAACAACAATATCAAGCACAGTGGTGAGAGGGCGGGCAACGATGACCGGGGAGAGTAGAACATAAAACTTGCAGCTTTATGGTATCTGGAAGATAATGAATTGAATTCTCGGACTGTCTGATAGCACGTACCGGGACGCAAGGTTACTTTTATCAATCTCGCAAGTAAAATTGACTCGACCTCCAGGGAACTCTGTTTTAAATTTCCAACGCTACAGCTTCGGATACCCACGGCCCGTTAATTCAGGGTAAGGTGAGGGTACTACGATCATCAGTTGGACTCTGGTGCATGTTAGCAGGATTTTGGAAGCTGTGAATATCCAATCCAACCCGGTCAAACCATTCGGAATTTGATTCGGACTCCTGAATAGAGTCAGTATGGATTCAGTTGTTGCATTTGAATAGGAATCAATACTGACTCCATTCATAATTCCGAACCAGTTCGGAATGGGTTTAACTGAGAAGATGAAGGAAAATTTCATCAGCCCTACACCAACTTGAGTCTCTGGTTGAAACATGGATACACTTGAGGAATTCCATGTCCCGGGATCTGTGCAAGAAAATGTAGCAATAAATTGTGATTAGTGGCGAAACTCTTTTTAGCATTTCTTTCAAAAGAAGCTAGGAGCGTTACTGGAGGGAGACGAACTTTGTCGAAGGGAACGTTGTTCAGCAAAGTGATCCCGATCTGGCCCAATCAACTGGAATTATCCATGAGTAGTATCTTGATGGCTGGAAATAGTAGTAATATTAACGCACTAATCAGACTATCGCACTATTATTACATATTTAAATTTTCAAGATTTGTATTGTTGTCGTGTATTTGCGTAACCAAGGAATGAAAGAGTTTATTTGGAAAAAATAACAGACTTTTCAGTGTTGCTTGTTTCATGCATTTTCTAACCAAAAGTCATATTTGACATTACCAGTTACCTGAGTCACTGAGGGGTAGTCAGATTTGCGATACAGTTTTGGAATTCCAGTGTCTAGTCGTGTCGTTGATTTAGCTGCAATGTCTGTGTTGTGGCAACCTACAGCATGATCTGATATCGTTGCCAGTTTATTTTTTTTCTTCTGGCGAGTCAAGGTTGTCAAAACGAAACGAACAAATTGGGTAGCGTAATTTGATCGTTCCGTAAGCCGAACATTGAATACCCTTTTGTATAGGACCTTGGCGTATGTAATTTGTATTTGGTACGAGTTACCGATTTTTACGTCAACTCTAATGATCTCTAACCAAATCTAAAAATAGAGTGTCATGTCAGATTGTCGGTGCTAAATCACTATTGCAATTTACCAAATGATTACATTTGGCACATAGGCCCATTTCAAATGTTTGGCTTAAATTCATAGTTTAATTATGTGGTTTTCGTTTGAGGCGAAACTGAGTCAGTTCCTAACCCCAACTGCTGTCAAAATGTATGAACTGACAGCGGTTGGGGTTAGAACCTGACTCAGTTTCAGGTTCAAGCGAAATTGCCATTAATTTCGGACGACCGTGTAAGCGTTACGTTTACACCCACACTGCAAATAATCTACACATTTTTTCAAAGAGATTTGACACATGTGTTTCAAGTTTCAAGCCACACTGAGAATTCAAGAACTTTTCCCTTTCTCTTTAATAAAATTACACATAAAATTTAAGTGTGTCTCCCGCTGATATAATCGACTGTCATCACATTTAAATTTTAAGTGTCAACGTATTAAATCATAAACGTTTTGCCCATGGAATCCATGGTTTTAACAAATGCGGCAACATTAAGTGTCATCGTAATTAGATTTTGATTGTCAAAGCATTGAATCATAAATGTTTTGCCTATGACTATAAATAATGTGCATTTTTTTTCGAAGAGTTTCAAACCACACTGAAAAATCAATATTTTTTCTTTTGGTCTTTAATAAAATATTACACCTGAAATATAGGTGTGCAACCCGATGGCATGATCAACTGTCATCACATTCAAATTTAAAGTGTCGGCGTATTAAATCATAAATGTTTTGCCCATAGAATCCATGGTTTTGACAAATACGGCAAAATAAAGCGTAATATCAATTCAATACAATTTCACTATTCCACAATCGGCCTCAAAACATGCGAAAGATTTATTTACAAGTTTTCACGACATATTTGGAAGATTTTAAATGGTAAGTAAATACTTGAAAATATTTTTTTGCATGATTTATTTATAACCCTGTGTTTGCAGGTAAAGACATCGATGGTCCATGATTTTGCAGAACATGATTTTTGTAACTTGAAAGAAGCGACGGGTTAGGTTTTAAAAAGTTGATTAATTTTAGTATAAGTAAGACTAATATATTATTAACACACATATTCGTTCTTTTTACAGAATATATTTTGTTATATTCAAATAAAAAATATACAATGAATCAAACATATATTTAAATAATTTAGATATCAATGCTCTCCCACTTAAAAACCAACATTTTTTCACATGACTTTTATAGGAAATGATATAATTTTCAAGTTAATGCAAACTTGAATTCTATACAAATAACATTTAACAACTATTTACCAAATACTTAATTTGAATATGTCATACATATGAAACTTAAGTGTGGCATCTATTGGAATTAACGTGTTTTCCAATAAGTGCGTTATTAAGTGTCTGACACATGAGATCTAAGTGCCAAAACAGATGCGGCAAAATTAAGTGTAAAACACTTGAGTTTAATGTGTGGATTATTTGCAGTGCAGTAAAGTTCAGCCGGAACTGAACTGGAATTGTGGCTGGTTCCAGTTCGCATTCCGGCTCCAGTGACACAACCGATTCTAACTAGAATCGGTTGTGTCACTGGAGCCGGAATGCGAACTGGAACCAGCCGGAATTCCAGTTCATTTCCGGCTGAGCTTAACTGGGCATTTTGGACGCGATATCAGCCCACTGACGTTTAATCAAGCGGGTAGATTAATGGTACGGCAACACTGGCCATTCTGACATTACAGCAACGCCGCGGTTTCCATTGTTATTGTCGCACATATTTCAGGAAAACTATTAAAAAAACCAGGTATTTATCATAAAATAGTTAATTGGTGTACCATGTTTTGATGTCTTATTATTGTTATGAATAAAGCATAATTTTATATTGTAACGAACGGTTGTTATAATTTAATAAAACCAATTGCGTTGAGGTTACGGCGACAACAAAGATTTGGCGCAATTTTTTTGTCACGGATTTCGGATCTAATATACGGTGTTTATTCTGTGCCATTTCCAGCTCCTAAAATGACTGCAATCGCAAAACTACAGAATTTTGTTTCCAATGCTGTTGAAAGTACCCGGTTCCGGTTGATCCGGAACGAAAAAGATTTCGACGATGAATCAGTGGCTTTCCACCCAGAAATGGCTCATCAAATATTTGGCGAACAAGAATGCATTTTTGGCTATCGGGATCTAGCGATCGATATCTGTTTCGCTGCTGGTCCTATGGATATTTATTTCAATGTAAAGTATTCGATGAAGGTGAGTGCAACTGCATCCATGCATCTAGAGGTTAGAGTTTACAAACTATTGCTTGCTTCGCACAGGTCGATGATGTCGGTTCGGATGGCGTCAAAGCAGACGATGTAGAAAAAGCTCTCGCTGAATTGGTGGAAGATGGTTGTTACTACACTAACTTGGAGGAATACAAGAAAGTGATCACCGCCAAAATGAAGACCTTCACACCATTTGGAGAGAAAGTCGATGAGTTTCAGGTTAATTCGGGGTTTTCTGGTCTTCAGGCACGAACATTTCAGGTGTACATGACCGACATTAACGACAAAGATTTTTTGAATTTTCATTCGCGACTGGAAACGCTCTCATTCTGGTTTATCGATGCATTCAGCAGAGTCGAGCACGATCCCTTGTGGATGTTTTTCACCGTTTATGAAAAGTACGAGGAAGACGGCGAGGTTCGCTATGCCACTGCTGGATATTTCACCGTATATCAGTATTACTCGTATCCGCAAAATATCAGGCCCCGCGTTAGTCAGATTTTGATTCTGCCTCCCTTCCAAAAGCTTGGCATTGCTTCTTGGTTAATTGAGACTGTAAGAAAATATTCAAGAAATTTTTAATCTGGACTCGTGATAACACGCAGCTAATTTCAATTATAGACTATCCACAACTATTTCGTTCCAAAAGACAACGTCGCGGATATAACGTATGAGGAGCCAACAGAAGTTATCCAGCACATCCGTTCGATCGCAGATGCAAAGCGCTGCATGACACTCCCATCATTTTCGAAGGAACATCTTTTAACCGGCTTCAGTAAGGACATGCTGCGTGAGGCAAAGGAGAAATTTAAGGTAGCACTACACTATTACAGAATCATTCGTGGCTTTCAGTCATCAAATTTTCTATTTTTGTAGATAAATCCCAAGCAGTGCAGAGTGGTCTACGAAATCTTGCGGCTGTCAGTGACGAATACTAAAAATGATGCCGACTATCGAAACTATCGAGTGGAGGTGAAAAAACGGTTGAATTTGAACAACAGCAAACACCAGCGAGATTTATTGCGACTGCAAAAGCGAGGAGTTGACGTCAGTGCGGCACTCAGCATTCTGCCTAGCTTGGAGGATCGAATCGAGCAGTTGAATGCGGAGTATTTGGTTAGTTTGTTACAGTTATGAATATGATTTTTTGCAACAGTTTCCTTTATATTTACAGCAAGTGGAAAAATTCTACCATCAAGTCCTGAAGAAACTCAAACTGGTTCACGTTTAACGGTGTTCCACTATTACATCGTTTCGTCCGTTTCCTTATTTTTTGTTCAAATGTCATCTAGTTCTAAGATCCGGTACTTTCCAGTTGAATGAATAAATACTCCAAAAATGACTTTTTTTTTCTTCTAAATGTTGTGATCCGAAAACTTCGACAAAAGTAATACTGCACTGTACACTAAAAGTACCATTGTTAATTAGATTAAGGGAGTGGTAATAGGGAATTCAAAACAAGAATTACCACTTGTTCAGCGAAGAAAATCTGCATGTTTCCGCCCTTGTGGCTGGAAAAAGACCGCTTAAGTAGGGACATTCGATGTTGTTTTCAGTATCCACACTAGCAATGCGCAGTTACGGTTCTATGTCCAGAGCTCTACTGTAGTAGAGGGTATCGTCATTAGTTTAAAAAGACATACATATACTAAAACATCAGACCCTCCTCCACTCACCCATCGTGTCTTTTTTATAGCAAGATTTAAAAATCTTCGAAAGCCCGGCCTGTAGTGTATTGGCACTGTGTGGGACTCACGGCTCTTTAAAAACTAAAAACATTTGGTGATCAAATCACCAAATGTTTCCAAAAACCACGAGATACAGCCTACTGATGCAATTCCAAGAATGTTGATACCCATATTGCTAGTATTCCATTGAAGTTCGCAAATAATATCCCTGCACTGGAACCTGCTTGCAGAAACCCGGATTCCCGGGAAGAATGAAGTAACCCGATTCATTTTTACCAAGTCCAAAAGTGGATGAGTTCCTGAATCCGAAACACCCAAAAGTATCAAAATCGGTTGGATATTACCTTAGTTATGGGCATTTCAGTTTTGTGGGTACCCACGTCGGCCTGTAACGTAGTAAAAAAATTTAGGAGCCCCTCCTCACTCCCCCCTTACTATATCAACAATATTATTAACCCAAAAGCTTAACTTAGTGAAGTTCTAAGATGTCACAAAGTTTCAATTTCCAGCTGTGGATAAAACATGGGAATTTCATTATTTGGAACTTAAAAAGGTCTCCCTTCTGTCACCAAACAGGGCACCCGTATGGCAGTATTGATCTAAAAATTGTTGTGTAGATCCACTGAATGTACTTGGGTTTGAGTCCCCAAGATTTGCCAAAAGCCCGTCTACATTGGCAGAAGGCCATGCAAGCTTTCTTGATCCTGAAATCGATGTGAGCTGTCCAAATTTTGGATCATAAACTACCCCAACGTACTTAACTTGATCTGCGACAATAATTTCAGAGTCAATGAACTGCAACAAACGAGCTCCGGTTGTAATCCTTTGTTGCGTGAAAAGCACCATTGATGTTTTATTTGGATTAACTGATAATCCAACATAAAGACACTAGTGTTAATGCAAATACCGGTGATCATTATATGGTAATCATCGGCGAAACCATATGTCGGAAACCCAAACTCGTTAAGTTTCTTCTACAAGCCATCGGCGACAAAGTTCCGTAGAAGTGGTAACAGCACACCACCTTGAGGAAATCCGTAGACACTGAGTTTCTTACCTTTACTTGTCTTAACGATGAGCACAGATTATGTTGCTAAGCATTGCGTGTATCCAGTTCGTAATATATGAAGGTAATCCATGACCCCGTGCTGCTGTCAAAAGCACTTCCTCCGCTGATATGCAAGTTGCATTGCATGCAGTGGGTACTCGCTCAAGCTAACATCCCGAATGTAGAGGTCGATTAAACGGTTAGCAGGTTAGACTGATCGGTCTAAATCTAAAGCGCGGCCACCTTTGGGAAGGAATTTTACGGTTATTTCCCCGCACGCTAATGGAATGTATCGTGTTGCAAGACTACAAGTCAGTTCGGTTTCTCATATCGCTCAGTTCAGATGCTAGCAATTGCTCCGCTGCTGTAGCAGGGCAAGTAATCAAATTTACCCGCGCGTTGCTTGTTCTATTTGCAAATTCAAAAACATTAGTCAAGCAGAATCATTCGCTTCCCAGAACAACATGAAACATGTCATCGAATGTAATGACATTTTATACAACCCAACAAACAACGAAAGCTGAATAAGCCTTTGATACAAGAGAATAAGCTGAACAAAAGCTGTTTAAGCAATTATTCAGCTAAATTGTTTGTTGGGAATATCCCAACGTATATAGATGGTGACAGTATTGAAATAAAGATGCATGACCTGGCACCACGTACTAGTTCCTCCGTTATCAAAAAAAACCATGTCAAAATACGGAGAAGCGAATAGTATTACGGAAGATACTTGGAGGAACTTCTTCCCAGGACTCCGCAACGGCGTTCGTGTGGTGAGAATGCGTCTGACAAAACCTATTCCTTCTTACTTGAGCTTCTCAGGCAAATGCCCTCAAGGTATTACACATTCTCAACGATCACTAGTCACGTATCCAGGGCAGATACCTACGTGCCAATATTACGATCAGCCGCTACACCAGAGCCGTAGCAACCTAAGGGGCAAGAGGGGGCTTTGCCCCCCCACGCGTTTTGCGCCGAGCGAAATTATAGATTAATCAAATAAAAAGCAAGAGGACTATTTGTATATTGTATTCTGGGTTAAATAGTATCGACCCGAAATTTCATTGCCGCAAATGGCCGCGCTTCATGAAACACCGCGCCTAGACGATCTGTCATAATATAGCAAATTGCACAATGAAGGGCCGAATGAGAACACAAATTCTTCAAAAATTAGATGCAGTCTTGTCGATGTACGGTTGCTCCAACTGGTGTGGATGGGCACCTTGCACAGCTAGCCACTTCCACTCTGCACAGTGTTTTAAAACGTCGTTTTCGTGCTCAAAATTAATAGCGTCTAAACTCTTTAACTTTAGAAGTATAGATTGTTCGGAGAAGTTTTTGCCCTTATGATTGCGCATCTCCAGAAGTATATCGTTTAGTTAATTCACCTAAAAGTAATATAATGGAACGTTATTTCGGAGCTTAAGCCAAATGTCGGTGTGGCGAATCCCGAGGAGCTGCCGGAATCCGATATACTGATATGATTCGCCTCGAATCGTGTGCCGAATCATCTCACCATCGTCGATCTCGCAGTCTCCAGTCTCGACCAATCGCCCTGATAGTAGCGGAGCAGATCGGCATTTCTCTAGGTCAAACGCTATGCTGATATCGCCACCAATTCTTTCGGCTAGTTTGATGACTACACCCAGTCGTTCTGTCGAGTCAGCATAGATCTTGATGTCGTCCACGTAGAAAGTATGGGACGTCTCTTCCGGTGAGCTTTCTTTATACCTTATCTGATAGTCATTGAGGTGTCCTACTGTGCGGGATAAAAGAATCGTCTTGGAAGGTCCCCCTCAAGACGCGAAGCATTCTAGACCGCAACACGTCTTTTCCACTTCTGAGCTGAGCAGTTTTATCGTTCCTCTCTCCATCACCTGCCGTAGGAACCTTAGACTACAGGATCAGCTTTATACATCTTTAATACCTTGATGAGGAGCGAGTGCGATATGGAGTTGTATGTCTTCTTGTAATCGGTATACTAATGTTTCGTTGGTTACACACTACTTCTCCAACAACATCGCAGACCTCTTCTCCATTCTCGATTGGCTAAATTTTCTGGACCCCGAAGATGTTGATACAGCAGTTCAAACATTTTCCAACGTTTTGGGTTATATTATTGACAGGCACGTCCCGAAATTCATCATCAACAAATTGGCCATCCTTGGCAAACGAGCACGATGCGACGGCTGAAGTCCATTAGGAGAGCTGCTCTACGGAGGTTGACCAAGTATCGCACAATTCCACTCAGAAACTATTACGTCAGTCTCAACCATGCTTATAAACGAGCTAGCCAGGATTGTTTCTTTCGATATCAGCAAAACATTCAGCGTATTCTCAAGTTGCACCCAAAACGTTTCTGGAAATTTGTGAGTGAGCAGCGCAAGGAATCCGGACTGCCGTCGTCTATGACTTTCAACGGCCGCACAGCTATCACATCCCAAGATATGTGCAGAATTTTTTCGGAGAAATTCGCGAATGTGTTCACATATGAGGCCTTAACAGTTGATCAAATTGAACTCGCTGTTAGTCAAGTTCCGGTTGTGAGCCAAACTCTAAGCGCTATTGATGTCAATGAAAGATGAATACCAGAGCTTGTTCTCGGTTAAAATCGTCTTTCAATCCGGGACCCGATGGTTTCCCTTCAGTACTTTAAAAAAGGCACATCGACGTTTTAGCACTTCCCCTTCTTCGCATCTTTAGAGCATCTATTGCCATTAGGCAATCCATGAGGCATTTCTGATCAGATGATTTTTTCTTCTGACGTAACTCGGGTGGGTGCGATGTCTGACAAAATCGCCGATTTGATCCAACATCAAACGAATCGGGCTAACGAAGTATGGTCGTCGGACGGGTTTTTCTGTTCGCTGGAGAAAACTTGTTGACAAAACCACTCGCTGAATTGTCAATCAAACGTCGTGGTGGATTGCCTAATTGGCATCTTTCCATCCTGCTGGAAGTCCGCGAACATGTTCCCAGTCCATAAAAAGGGTAATAAGCGAGACGTCGATAATTACCGGGGAATTACTTCATTGAGTGCTGTCTCGAAGTTGTTCGAGAGTTGGTGATTATGGAACCTCTTCAGGCTCACTGCAGGCAGTACCTAAGTGACGATCAACATGGCTTCATGTCTGGCCGTTCGACAACGACTAACCTGCTTTGCCTAACATCATACATAACAGAGAGTATGGAACGTCGCGCTCAAACCGATGTTATCTATACAGACCTATCTGCCGCTTTTGACAAAGTGAACTATGAAATAACAATCGCTAAAATGGAGAGATTTGGAATTAACGATAGTCTGTTGCAGTTGTTTCGATCCTACCTTTTAGGTCGAGAAATAGTGGTTGTCATTGGAGATTATCAGGCACCCACATTTATTTCTACGTCAGGAGTACCCCAGGGAAGTCACTTGGAACCGCTGATGTTTCTGCTTTACTTCAACGACGTTCATCTAGTTCTGAAGATTCCACGCCTGTCCTTCGCAGACGATGTTTCTTCTCATCAGCTCTACTGAAGATTGCAGATTACTCCAACCACAGTATGAAACCTTCGCTGACTGGTGTAACACGAACCGTATGTGTGTAAATCCAAAAAAGTGCTAGGTGACATCGTTCTCACGAAAAAAGACCCGATTTGTTTAAACTACTGTCTACCTGATACTGAAATTGAACGCGTTAGTCAGGTGAAGGATCTAGGAGTGTCTAGGAGACTCGCAACTTGCGTTTAAACAGCACGTCTCTTATACAGTTAGCAAAGCATATCGAATGCTGGGATGCATCTTCAGGATAGCGAAAAATTTTACTGACATGTATTGTCTCAAAGCGCTGTACTGCTCTTTGTCGTACTCAATCCTGAAGTACTGCTGCGAAGTTTGGAGCCCAAACTATAACAACGGTATTGAGAGAATTGAGTCCGTGCAACGGCGCTTTTTACGTTTTGCGCTTCGTAGTTTACCGTAGAGAGATCCCGTCCGTCTGCCAAGTTACGAAAGCCGGTGCCAGCTGATTAGTTTGGAACCCCTGATTGTTCAATGGAATACAGCAAGGGCTTTGTTTGATGCTGATACTTTGTGAGGTCATCTGGATTGCTCAGCCACCTTGGAAAAAATTAACATAAATGTTGCACCTCGAACAACGCGTAACAACCTCATGCTCCGATTGCCATTTCAACGCACTAATTATGCACGGGGCCATTACGGGCCTACAAAGGATCGTCAACCGAGTCTCATCAGCTTTCGACTTTAATTTGCCTCGCCCAACGCCAATGATTTTACCTAGCCTTCAACGGACCCGTAATGTCGGCTGATTCCTTCATTGTTGATTTTTTCACTGTATTGTTATTATTTTTATCAAAGTTTGTAACGATTTGACTGTTAGCAATAAGTTTAGCATTAAGACATCATTGTGGCTTTGAATTGCCTGTTGGTGTATATATGATAAATACAAATACAAATACAAATACAAACAATGATTGCATGGAGGATAACTTGATCTTTTCAGTCTTGTGTATTTTTTTACACCCTTCTGCTCCTCTGGTCCTTCTAGTGCTATTCTTCTCATAGTGGGCTGTATGTAGTGATGAAGGTGCTCATGATCTTGTGCAGACTTCTTAGACAGGTAATTGGTATGTCCTTGGGGATGAGAATTGTGGTACCACGGGTGATGAAATCCGGCGATAAATGGGGTTCGCGTAACGCCCAATTTCTAAGATACTGTGTACCCTCGCATACATCATTGGTTTCGACGGAGACAGCTGACATCTCGTCGATTTCTTCGCCTGGTCATTTCTCCACGCGCCTAAACCACTGTTGTCCTTCGCGATATTGTACGGGGACCTCCCAAATACTGATTCAAAGCTATAACATCGCTGATATCCGGTAGACCTTCGCTGAAATTGGGCTTCTTGTGGCTGATTTGGTCATAGAAGTGTAACGCCTTAGCCATTTCGATAAAACACTCCATTACTGAATTAGTGTGTTGTGTTTTTTCGTCAGCTGGCGAGCTCCTAGCATGCGAAGCTCAGTATGTGAAATGATAGCGGCAGAGTTGTTCCAGATCCGACTCTCCAATCTCCGCTACCGTAAACATCTTACGGTTGCCACTGTAGTAAGTTCTGCACAAATTCCAGGTGAATTGGGAGCACGTTACCATTCATGACCTGAAGTTCACAGGTTAACTTAAAAGAATACTTCAGCTTCGGGATCCTGGGGCGTGACATTGGATCCGTGTCGCGACATTGCGCAATTGCTTCATCCACATTAAACACTAAATCGTCTTGAGTACTGTGGTTCTAAATATTAAAAATATTTTTTCTTCCAGTCCCTTGCTTTAAATATACGTTAAGTTTAATAAAAAAAATTGCCCCCTCACGCAAAACAGGATTGCTACGGCTCTGCGCTACACCACGGAAAACCTTGCGCAGAGACTGCTAAGGAAATTCCACGTGATACGACCAAAGCCGGTATTCAGTCTTCGTATGCTAAACCACAACCGGTTGGTAAACCAACGACTGCGGCCGGGCATGCACAAACACCAACTCAACAACGATCGAGCCCAGTACCTCTAAACCAACTGCCATTACCAACATCGAAGTAACAACAATTACAACAAATGTTTCCAAACCAACATAATCAATAAAGAATCACACAGCGATGAAGAAGGATTTACAACAGCGTCAACAAGACCCTATGGATAGTTGAGAGTACATTTTAATTTTAAAATTTTTAAAAGACCCACGGCTCAGTTATGCTAACGCATTGAGTCGTGTCAAATAAACAGGAACAAAAAAGAATACAAGTAAGAACCTTTTTCAAAATATGCTTGAAGTGTTCATATTATCTTTGTAGTAGAACCACAGACTGACAGACATAACAATCGAAAACAATGCTTCGCCCGCTTTAAAGGTAATTTCAAATATATTTGTAGTTACGCAATTATGACGCCACTGGCATATGAGCAAGCATATGGGGGATAGACCACTAGTGAAAAATTGTTCCCAAGCCTGAGGGGTAATCCACCAGCAAATGAGTGTTTGGGACCGTGAATAAAAGGTGCATCTAGTGTTCTGGAAAAATTGCCAGATCGATGTTTTTTTAGGGAATTTCCTCATAGTGTTATGTCTGTTAATCTGTGGTAGAACTGTAATGGTTCCATATTTTCCCGGAGACGCAACGGAGCAAAACTCTCAATCGCCCATTGATTCGGCTGTCACAATACTACGAGCTCAGAATCCGAAATACCTAAAAAGAACTCAGGGGCAGACGTACAGCCTGGAAAGTGACTATTAAAAAGACAGCTGAGTACTACATCGAGACCAGTATTCGCCATTAGCAGTTCTAATCGAACTGACGTGAAAGACTTACGATTTAAGACATTTGTGCAGAGGCTTTTCCAACCACTTCGCTCAGAGGATCGAAGAGCATTTCTGTAGGCTTTGCGAGCCAACGTAAAAGCCTCCGGCCGTCTCTGTGTCTGCGATTCCAAGCTCTTCTACATAGCTTTTTAAGAAGAACAAGTTTGGTATTCCACCAAAGTGTTCCTCTAGAAGCACGCATAACCCGAAGCGGACAAGCCTCGTGTATATGTGTGTGCATCACTATGGGAAGTATGACCTTTACCCGCAAGTGGCGTTGCTGTTACTGTCTCCAGATTCTGGACAGAGTTGCCAGTCTTTTTGATGAGCAGTCTTCGGTGGGGCAAAATGATCGGTTTTTCTGCACAGTTTTTTGTTCCCTTTGGGGTCCTCAATAACTGTGTAAAATTTGGGGTCGATTGGTTATGACGCGGCGTAGCGCATTGCGATAGAAATTTGTATGGGAAATTGTATTTTTTATGCAACGAATTAAACAGTATAGTTCAGGATTTGCCCAACAACTTTGCCGAAGGGAGCATGGTACTAATATTTCTCGGAACAAAGTTATAGCTGTTCAAAGTTCGATGGTTCGAATTAAATGGCTGAATTTTTACATTTCTTACAAAAGAAATGTATAGGATTCGCTCAAACTTTGAAAACTTTTTCCGAGGCCCGGAGGGCCGAGTCTCATATACCAATCGACTCAGCTCGACAAATTGAGACAATGTCTGTATGTGTGTGTGTGTGTATGTGTGTATGTATGTATGTACAAAGTGTCATGTAATTATCTCAGCAATGGCTGAACCGATCTTTATGAAATTAGTTTCAAGTGAAAGGCCTAACGTTGCCATTTGACACTATTATTTTTGATTTTCGATATGTTGTTTACTCTCTGAGATGTGGGCGATTTTGTCAAAACACAGCAGGTTTTTGGCGAATAACTTTTGAACATTACAATATTGTCCAACAAACTGCACATAAAAAGAAAGCTTGTTACCTTTCTAACAAGCTATAGATTGTCTAAATCCGTGCACGAGCGGCGGAGATATTAAACATCTTGTATTTTTATTCCTCGCTTACCAATTTCCACTAACTAAAAATGAGATTGTTTCATACAGAGTATTGCTTTACTGGTGTTTTAGGGGCAAAACTAAACCGATTTTGAATATCGGGGTATAAAAACACATCTACGTGATTCAAGGAATTCGATGTTGAGAACATTTTGTGAATTACCTTTATAATAAATTAACTATTTCTCCAAAATCAATATATATAAGTTCACTTCAAAAACAAAATAATGTGTTGATAAAGAAACAGTGAGTTCTAATATTTATCCCTTGGATTAGGCATTGCGTTCAATCATGAGGTAAATATTGGATGTTATATCAATACACAGATCAACAAGTAATTCACCTAGTAGTGAGATAAGATTTTTCATATAATTATACTCGTGGCGTCACCGAAAGCAACTGTATGTTTGAAGCCCAAAAATCTAGCGAAAATTTAGCTCTTTTCCAAGATTTAGGTTATACTGGTTATGGCGCAAAAATTACTACTCACATTAATTATGACAAGAATGAAAGGAATCAATATATCATAATAATATACCTATAAAAATAATGTCACTGCATTAACCATCATTTGCCATTCCTCACACGCCCCCCCCCCCCCCATCTCTCTCTCTCTCTGTCTCTCTTCTATCGCATCTATCTAGCTATTTATGTATCCATTTCTAAGTTGTGTGATAATCTGCCAATCTGAAATATTTATTAATTGTAATTGCGAAGGTTTGAGAAAACAAAACTATTTTTTGTCTGCTGCTACATCAACTCAATTTTAATTCAATTGTATTCAAAGCCTGTATCTACACTATAATTAAGGAAATTCATGGCTTTATCCGAAAAATATATGGCTTAACTGGGTAATATGAAAGTTTGACGATGAAAATTTTCAAAAGAGACATTCCACGTGCGATATTTAAACTATTCGTATCTCTATTGAATTTTGAATGAAATATATGCTCAAAGACTGAAAGCTAAATCCAACAGGATTGGACTTGCCATCAACGTTTCGAAGACAAAATACATGAGAGGAAGAGGTTCTAGAGACGACAATGTGAACCTCTCACCCGAGTTCGGATTGACGGTGACGAAATCGAGATGGTCGACGAACTCATGTATTCGGGCTGGTAACCGACGACAATGATAACAGCAGAGAAATTCAGAGAGGGATCTTGGCGGGAAATCGTGCCTACTTTGGACTCCGGAGGACGCTCCGGTCGAACAAAATTCGCCGCCGCACGAAGTTGATTATCTTCAAGACGCTGCACAGAGGAGTAATTGGGGTCGAATCCTGGCCAAAATTATTTGCTGCTGCAATTGTTGTTATTATGCCTTAATATGAACTAAAAATAGACAATTACTAGTTTTTGGAACAATTTGGCATCTACCCACCTACCAGTGCAGAGGCCAATTTTCTATATCCTTTCAAATACTAGTAATTTCTAGGTGATCTTTGTGAATACATTTATTTTTCCAGTTGCATAAACATTTGATCAGTGGGAAAGGGAGAAGAAAAGGGACGCCTGTGCATATTTTCATAGAGATACATGTTGGCAAACATAATATTTGGCCCTACAGCATTTCGGTGTACCTCAAATTAGTCAAAATTTCAATATTTTCAAATCGCTTGGGATTGGTGGATCGGACAAGATCGGAAGAGTTCGAATATTTTTTGTATAGCTGAAATCTTGTATTGTAATACTGCTTCAGCAACTTTGCCGGATCTAGCCGTATAATGTAACTTTCTTATAATTCAAATTTGGAATAAAATGTTAAAACAAGGTATTTTTTAAAGTTGGTGCAATACACAGCAAGTTTACTTTTTTTAGTTAGTTTTAAGCTGAAGTTAAACAAACGGTTGTGCTGAACTACGTTTGTAATAATATTATCTTATTTAATACAGTCATAATCACTAGAAAGCGATTTTGCTGAATATATAACGAAAACGATTAAAATATCCCTTAAAATATCACCATTGGGCATACATGCAAACATTCTTTAACAATTTTTGATATACTTCTAATTTTACCACGTTATACAGTAGGTTCTTAGGTATGTAAAAAAAATATAACGAAACAAAAAAATCGAAAAGAAATATTTTGGTTTCTGGCCAAGAATTTGTTCTAGTTACTCCTCTGTGCGCTGATTAGATCGGTGGTCCTCTACGGCCACGAGACCTGGACTATGCTCGGGGAGCACCAACGCACCCTTGGAGTTTTCGAACGAAAGGTGTTGCAGATGGAAGACGGAACGTTGCGCAGGCGAATGAACCATTAGTTGTATCAGCTGCACATTCGTTGTATTGGTACGAACTTTCATGAAAAATAACGGATCAAAGACCAAAAATATCCACAAACCAGATCCAGGAAAAGAAGTTTCCCAAAGTACCCCCTCTCGATGGGGGATGCAACTACAATGTGTCTTCTAACTTATCGTCGTCCATATCTGGATATACTGAGTAGTTTGAACCATTTATTTTCACAGTATTGACTTATTTATCCATATTTCCTGCACGATAATTCCTAACGAAACAATATGAAAGCTATAAGGATGAATTGAAAGAGACTGCATTGCAATCAACTGAATGCACGGCTTTTATGCTATCGACATAGCTTAGACATTTCACACTATTTACTTCAATGCAAATAAAATTTTTGAAATATCTACCTGTCTTATTCACGAATCGCATTCTCCCTGTCGTTCTTTGTTCAAGGGGCTTGAAAGCACATGTGACCTTGTCTCACTTTACTATATGGGTCATTCCACGCGAAGTGATCAAAAAAAGATGCAAACTTGAAATCGACCTTCACGGATTTGAACAAAATTTAGAGGAATTGTTCATCTAGGGCCAATATATAAAAACCCAAATTTTTGTGTCAATTGAACCACCCCTCGGGTCATGGGAGCACCCCCCGTTTTGGCAAATTGCCAAAACCCTTGATTTTCTTTTGATCATATCTCCGGTTCTATTTAATCTAGAATCAAACCACAAGATGGCTTTTGAAGAAAATTGTTCAAGGAGACTATAAAAAATATTATTTTTTGCCGACAGTGTTGCCAACTATGCAATTTTTTCAGTTAAATATTAAAAGTTAATTTTTCTCAAAATACGTATATTTTAATTTTGAAAATTTTAATGCCATCGCGTTCCTCAGACATTTTTACATAAAAAACACTTATCATCCCAATATAATATGAGCGCATCCTGAGATATACCGTTTTGAAGGGAAAAACTCCGATTTTCTCATATAAAAATCCATTTTTATTGGCCAAAATTGAGAAAATCTTCAAACTGTCATAAAAATCGATCCTGATCTGCTAGAAGCAAACCAAATACGTAGTTTTTCATCATTTCTCGTCTACTTCACGAAAAATTATGTTTGAACTCAGAATACTCAAGTTGGTTTTTTAGCGTTGTGCGCTTGCGATTTTATATGGGAAATTGCGGTTTTTTCTCTTCAAAACAGTGTATCTCAGGATGCGCTCATATTATATTGAGATGATAAGTGTTTTTTATGTAAAAATGTCTGAGGAACGCGATGGCATTAAAATTTTCAAAATTAAAATATACATATTTTGAGAAAAATTAACTTTTAATATTTAACTGATAAAATTGCATACTTGGCAACACTGTCGGCAAAAAATAATATTTTTTATAGACTCCTTGAACAATTTTCTTCAAAAGCCATCCTGTGGTTTGATTCTAGAGTAAATAGAACCGGAGATATGATCAAAAGAAAATCAAGGGTTTTGACAATTTGCCAAAACGGGGGGTGCTCCCATGACCCGAGGGGTGGTTCAATTGTCACAAAAATTTGGGTTTTTATATATTGGCCCTAGATGAACAATTCCTCTAAATTTTGTTCAAATCCGTGGAGGTCGATTACACGTGCCTTGATCACTTCGCATGGAATGACCCATATTCAATTGCGCGTTAAAATACTGGACCAGTAAATTCTATTCTGTACATAAATCTTTTTTTCGGGAATATGTGACCAAACAGTAAACTTCAAATTCCAAAGCAAATTGAGCGTTCCAGGTTTCTGATAAATAAATATGGTCCAACAATAAGGTAGAAACACCAGATAATCTTAAAACGACGCCGTCAAGTAAAGAAGCATGAAAACAAAAAGAATAAAACCAAAAAAAGATGGAAGCCCTAGAAAGTCCATTGCATATTTATTAGCCTTTTCTCAGAACATGGGATTTTCAAAAACATTTCAAAACTTTTTGATGCAATGGTTCTCAAATTCGTACAATCCGGTTTATTCATTTCCTTAATTCAAAAATATTTTTAGCTTCAAATATATGACCATTTCATTTTAATTAATTATTTCATTCCGCATCTTTTTATTCGTTTTGTTCATCTGCGTTCATTTTACTTATTTTATTCGTTTCATTCTTTGGATTCACTCTGATCAGTTTATTCTTTTTGTGCATTTTACTTATAACTCATTTAACTTATTTTATTCATTGTTTTTATTGTATTGTACGCATTTTATTCATTTTTTCCAGTTTAATTCATTTTGTTCAGTTTCTTCATTTTAATAATCTGACTACTTTTTCAGTTTCAATCTTTTCTTCCAAATAATTTATTTGATTCAATTTATTCCTTTATATTAATTTATAACCTTTTACCATTCTTCAATTTTTCATTTTAACTAATGCATTTAATTCTGCTAATTTTCTTCTTTTTATTCATTTTATCACTTCAGCTCATTTTGTTTATTTGATTCGTTTGTTTTATTTATGCATTTCATTTATTTTTACTTGATTCATTTTGTTCATCCATTCTTCTTATTCAATTGATCCATTTCATTAATTTGATTCATTGTATTCACTGGATGAATTAAATCAATTGGATTCATTTGATTTATTTGATTCATTTGATTCTTGTTATTCATGTGATTCATTTGAATCATTTGATTCATTTGATTCATTTGATTCATTTGATTCATTTGATTCATTTGATTCATTTGTGATTCATTTGATTCATTTGATTCATTTGATTCGTGTGATTCATTTAATTCGTGTGATTCATTTGATTCATTTGATTCATTTGATTCATTTGATTCATTTGGTTCATTTGGTTCATTTGATTCATTTGATTCATTTGATTCATTTGATTCATTTGATTCATTTGATTCATTTGATTCATTTGATTCATTTGATTCATTTGATTCATTTAATTCATTTGATTCATTTGATTCATTTGATTCATTTGATTCATTTGATTAATCTGATTAATTTGATTAATTTGATTCATTTGATTCATTTGATTCATTTCATTCATTTGATTCGTGTGATTCATTTGATTCATTTGATTCATTTGATTCGTGTGATTCATTTTATTCATTTGATTCATTTGATTTATTTGATTCATTTGATTCATTTGATTCATTTGATTCATTTGATTCATTTGATTCATTTGATTCATTTGATTCATTTGATTCATTTGATTCATTTGATTCATTTGATTCATTTGATTCATTTGATTCATTTGATTCATTTGATTCATTTGATTCATTTGATTCATTTGATTCATTTGATTCATTTGATTCATTTGATTCATTTGATTCATTTGATTCGTGTGATTCATTTGATTCATTTGATTCATATGATTCATATGATTCATTTGATTCATTTGATTCAATTGATACATTTGATACATTTGATTCATTTGATTCATTTGATTCATTTGATTCATTTGATTCATTTGATTCATTTGATTCATTTGATTTATTTGATTCATTTGATTCGTGTGAATCATTTGATTCGAATGATTCATTTGATTCATTTGATTCGTGTGATTCATTTGAATCATTTGATTCATTTGATTCATTTTATTCATATCTTTAATTTTATGCATTTCATGTTCAGTTATTCGTTTTATTTCATTCAATTTGTTAGTATGAGTCAATTTATTCTATTAATCTTATAACTATATCTAAATATAATCTTAATTTTTATTCAATAACCTAATCTAATTTGATTCGTGTATATTATAATTTTGATTTACATTAATTTTTCTACTCATTTTATGAATTTAAAAACCTATTATTTCATTTTTTGCTTTACTTTTTTATTTCGTTCGTTTTGTTGATTTCTATAATTTATTCAGTTTATTCGAGATTTTATTCGTGCAAGACTAGAAACTGTTTTCATCCCACCTCTAGTTGGGTGCATACTTCTCGTGAGTTCTGCAAACTAATCCAATAGTGAAATGGGTAAGAAATGTCTCATCTCACTGCTAGGTGGATTAAATCGGTTTTTTATTTTAATTACACTGCCGACGTACCATTGGTAGTCAGACTTCAAGTGGAATAGCTTTGTAGTTTTTTGTTTTACTGAATTGGTATGTTCTGATAATTTGTTAAGGTTTATAAATGATCTAAAAGTGTTAACCCAATTTCATATACGTTCCTAGATGATGAAATCGAAAGTGCGGCGGGTATTGTATTCATAAGCAGAAGTATAGTAGTAGACTATCGAACTGAAATAACTGAAATATTATTGAGTTGGTAATATATTATGCCGATGTCTAGGATGTTCCTTTCCTTTGATATGGCCAAAAGAGGCGAGTAACTAATTTCCAATTGTAACGAAAAATATACAAGAATCCTTGCAAAAAAAACCCAATCTAACAACACTATTTGAATTGGTTGATCCAACATCATCAAAAAGATCGTCCTATCAACTCATAATAGCAAACTTTTTTGAGTAATGCACCTGAACATACCAACTAGGTAATATTTCTTACGAAACTATACTTTTATTTTTGGTGCGAACTCCGCCTACTTCTTTCCTTCTGACCCTTTCGCCAACTAACTACGTCTATGAAATTAGACAAATGCCTTTGAATAAATCATCTGAACGTACAAATTTGGTAAAACAAAAACTACGATGTTATTCCACTATTAAATCATTGGTACACTGGCAGTGTTATCAAAAACTGAAATTTTGCATTGAATTTCAACCATCGGACTTTGAAAAGTATTAACATTTTTCAGAAACATTTTAGCTCCATACTTCCCTCGGCAAAGATGTTAGGCATATCCTGAAGTATGCATATACTTTATAGGTTACATTCTTTAGGTAAATCTGGGATCTCTAGAAATAAAAATGCAAAAAGCACGTTTTTCCATACGAATTCCCATACAAATTGCAAACGCAATGCACTACGCCGGGTCATAACCAATCGATCCCAAATTATACAGTTTTTTGTAACCCTAAGTGGACCTAATAAATTACGTTTTTCCTTACGACTGAGCCTCACCCTATTACTTTATATTGCACAGATATCAAATTATTACCAATAAGTAAGTAAAACTTTCCTGAATCGGCTGGTGTAGAAATGATTAAAATCCATCAAGTAATAGCGGAATTACAAGCGTGCAAACCTTACACAGTTTCGTTACTTAGAAGATATTTTAGATTTTAAAATGACACCTAGCCCCAGATGGTAGAGTAAGACATCTTTAATGTCAAAAATTTGGTTCTTTGCGCAAAGTTTCGTGGTTTGAGTAGTGTTAAAACTTTGCAGATGCAACCATTATTCTATTAAACTAACGAGAACAAAGCTTTTTTACGCGGTTTATTGGATAACGCGGTTTTTGGAATAAGGGGGGGGGGGGATAAGCTGATGGAAAATAACTAGAACATGAAGAAGAATTTCACCCCCCCCCCCGGGATGCTTGTGGAATGCGCAGTAGTATATACGGCATCTAGCAAAAGTAAGCATCGAACTAACATTCCTTCCCTTTCCTTCCGCGATCTACGTTCGGGCTTGGCCGGCGCCATTATTGATCAATAAACACTTTAGGAATACAAGATGTTTCGCTACTCCCAAGCATAATTATCTACTGATTCCCTGTGCAACGGAGTAGCCGCCAGGGGTGGTCACCAGAGCTGCACATTATCACCAGGTTGTTTTGAACTTGAAGGAAGAACAAATCTCAAATCATGCCCTACTAGGGTGAAGTGCCTATTTTCACCATACTAAGGAGGGCGCCGCACTGATTCATTAATTACTCAGCCAACAAACAATGGAATGCGAACAAATTGGCATCCACAGCTTTGCTTCGTTGTTAAGTACCAAGATAATAACATACATGCACTGAATACAGCGAAATTCTCGTGTTTGAACGCAATGAAAACACGAACCGAGTGCCCCTATTGTTGCGCTACCATTTGGCTCAATGCGTTAAACAAAGATGGCAGACACTACTCTAACCAACGGCTTCTAATGGGTAGCGTGATAATAGAAACATAGCGATAATGGGCTCATCACCCTATGTTCAATTCGCAGTTTTTCGTTTGCATCATTCATTCAAAAAGCCGAGCTGTTCAATCATTTTCCATTCATTTTCGATTACATTGACCAAGTGAATATCTCTGTACTGGGATATTAGCTTCGATTTTCAAGCAAAACTACTCTGAACATACTTCTTACTGTTCATGTAAGCTTGAAAACACAAGATATTTCAACATTTAACCTAAGCTGGCCTCTACAGAGCAGATGACAACTTTGGTTGGTGAATGAAAAAGCATCAATTTGAAATGAAGATGTATGGTTTAATCATGGATGGGTTTGATTGAGCTGAAAGTTGGCATTTGAAAATGAAAAAAATTTGCACCACTGGTGGTCACACAAGCTGAAGCTAAACGCGGTGTTTTTTCGAAGATTTTT
Organism: Topomyia yanbarensis; assembly: GCF_030247195.1. NCBI lineage: Eukaryota > Metazoa > Arthropoda > Insecta > Diptera > Culicidae > Topomyia > Topomyia yanbarensis. The sequence continues at coordinate 343,417,198 of NC_080671.1, forward strand.
TAATTAGCGTGTAAAAAAATCGCGGTAATTCAAAAATCCGCGTGAAAAAAAACACGTAAGAATCTTCAGTATAGTGATACACCCTGTCCCATAAGCAATGGATTGTCTGAAATGAGATAACAAACAATAAAGCTAGTACGTGTTAAATGTTTATTGAACGATTATTCTCTGCATTACGATTAATTGTGTTCACGATTATATTTTACCATTGTATCTTTAAAAGTGGTCTACGACAGATAGTTATTAGTCTCCGCCTCGGGATATATATTTTTTCATTGTAATTTATCTATCAAAATATAAGGCATACGATGTATCTACTCCATCGGTAAAAAAAGTATTCTAGTACTTCAGAAAGGCAGTGTATTATTGGTTCACTGAATGAATTGATCGTAACCGTATATTTAGAGCAGTAGTTAAAGTGACACTTATCTGAGGAACTATGTACAAAAATTTACAAACAAACCCTATGCATATAGTCAATATCTTTATTGTTATCGTTAATTATTTCATTCGTTAATCATCATTTGTTAGTGAAGCACCACATTTTGATTTCATTTATTCTACTAGTAACTTGCTCAATCTTCAACCTTTAATAAACACTCGTACACATTCCTTCGAATTACTGCTAGTTAGGAAAACGTAAAAGGCTTCGACTCTACTGTAGACGTATAATATTGTCTTGAGATGTATGATAGCTTGATACTCCTGGTTCCAAAACAGCTACATTCGGTTGAATTTTAAGTTCGGTAAGAAGTGGGTCATAAGAGCCGCTTTGTATTCGGGAGCAATTTCATTTCGTCTCACCGCCTAATCCTAGTTTACTGTTGTTACCTATATTTAATATTTGTTTGTGCTAAAATTGTATGCTTTGCCGCGGTTGTGGTACTTTTTCTACTGCAGGTTTTAATATTAATAACCTTAGAAACTAGAAATAAATTAACGGACAGCACTGCCTATCAGCAAGCCTGCAGCGCAGATGATGGTGGGAAGCGAGAAAGAAATAAGAAAAAAAAACACAGAGGAAAATTAAATTAAATTACTAATCCGGTTTAAAGTGGCGTAACCAGCGATGGTCCAGGGCAGTTTCGCACAGTCCTCCGCTGGTTGCGCGATTTAATTTAGCACCAACCGTCGCACGGTTACAACTGCTTACCTGCAGTCTTAGTGAATTCATTTCGTAGCCACCCTTACTCTGCATCTGGTTTTGTATCGCCGAAAGATGGTTCGTCGAGAGCTCGACGTCGTTGGATCCGATGTGGCCTGCAAAGAAGCGCGAAGGAAATCAACAGTTGTCGGTCAATGAGTTACAGTTCATTAGCATTGGGAAAGCTTTAGGTTGGCAGCAATTGGTGTAGGTTGCTCATGGATTCAACCCTCATTACACCATTGCACCGAGGTAGTCGTTGTAGGAAGTCAAATTATTGGTTATTATTTACATCCTAGTTACAAGAGAATCTACATCTTGTTTACATTGCATCACAGCAACTTCCAAAACTAGGCGAGTAAGATGCGGGATGTTGTGATCGTTTGAAGTATAAGACTAGCATAAAAACTAACTATTGTAAATCAATTAATTAACCGACCGGTATGCACAAAGTTGGTAGGATTTCCAATCATAGATCGATCTATCCGTAGCCGCTGGTGATGTCGCCGCCGCCGAGGGCTCTGCGGCTGTTGAAAACAGCAGGAAAACCATTGCAGCCAGATATCACCGGTACTGGCCATTTTACCGCTTTTTAGTTTCTTCTCCACTATGGACCGGTCTCGGGATGAAGAGGTAATAGGGGTCAGTCAAGTAAGCTATCAGGAAGTCGTTCTACCAGCGGAATGCTCAACTGAATCTCGCACGGAAGATGACTTTGTTTTGTTTTGCTGGGATCCCCTACAACAGCTCGAGGCAGGTTCTCGGCATCTGCAAAAGATGAGTGAGAAAAGAAGCGAAATTAATATTAAAATCTGGTTTGTGTATTGTTGAGAAACAGATAAATTCAACTTGGCGGTGCGTATAAATGCGATCATAATTTGTACTTTGAAACTTCCGTCTGTGCGGCATTTACGAGTGACCTTCGGGTCAACAGCGACCAAAGACGTGTGTAGGTCTTGAAAAAGTCACCGTATTTAAATCTATAGCTGATCAGGTCTCGAACGAGAAGCACGAAGCACATGGCAGCCGTGAGCCAATGAGCCCGCCATGCTTTCAGGGTCAGGTGCTCAAGCACGGTTCAGCATACTTTTATTATACCTTTTCCATTCCATCCAGACAACTACCACCCCTCTGCGCATAGTATGGTAGAGAACAGACAAAGAACTGTAGCTACTTACTGACAGATCTAGTAAACCTCCGTAGGCCGCTGCCATCGCCTGACTAGACGACCTGTCTCGGATTGCTGTTGCACTGAGGAGATAAAACAGTACAACAAACTCTGTTCGTTAAAATGTGAGTTTTGAAATGGCTTGCGAGAACGAGTAAGAGAGATTATAGCTGCTGATATGGATATGGTAAATTGAAAAACATTTTATATTGATTGAATACTTCCATATTTCAGTAGCGAAGAAGTTCAACTGCATAGATTGAAAGAAAAGGGGTTAATTTATTATACATACACCTTAATAAGATACTGAAAAATCCACATATTTGCAAGCAAATGTATCACCATTATTCTTCTTATCAAGAAAACCAGGTATCACTGTGCAAATGTTATACCATGAAAGATACGTACCGTGCATGACACATATGAAACGATTATTATCCGTTATCACACTTGCCATATTTATTTGTCCTAAGCGTTTGTGTAATATTCGACTCCGGTATAATAAAAAGTCAGCGCGCAGGAAAAATTTACTTTGATCATACATATACCAAGGAATAGTGAATAGATTGCACGTTTAGAATAACAGCCAATCGCAGTAATTAACTTCTGTTAATATTAACCTTTACAGTAGCCGGTTACAATGTTTCTGAATTTTTTTTAGTGTTGCTCTCATTTGTTCCGTCATTATTCGGAATCCCCGTGGGGTATATCCGGCATCCAAGTGGGGTGACGTACGAGTATTGAAGAACACACACGAGAGATTCCATGAGAAACCGGCCGACCGCAAAATATGACCATCGTCGATTTGAACGAAACTTTGCAAGTGTGTTCACTGTATGAATCTCCATGATATTCTCTGGCAATTGGAATATTTTGATACAAGAGCAATTTTTCAAAAGGGCGTAAACGGTTCTACGTGTATGAATTTCAAAAATTTTTTGTTCGATTACTATATTTTATACAGCAAAACTCTCTGAGAACAAGTTACAGGGAATGAATACTTCTGTCTGTCAAAAATATACACCGAAAAAAATGTTGTGTCATTTTTCAAAAAAACAAAAATTTATGATAAGAATTTAAATTGCGAAAAGCCCATTTTTTTAAATTTTTTATATTTTGTTACCAAAAACCTAAAGAGAAAAGAAACATTTTGAATGTGATTGCATGATGGAGAAAAAATCGGTAAAAAAGTTTTTCTAACAATAACTTCGTACATGTTTTTAAATTTCATACTAATTGACATACAAAATTGTAATTTTATTACAGAATATAATTCTAAGCACCATTTAAAATCAAAATGCATTTAACAAAAATCTTTCAAAATGCGATAGTTTTCCAGATATTTGAAATTTTGCTCCTTCGAAACAATTAATTCGTGTAATTATGCTCTTTTTAAAAGTTATTCGCGTTACCCATCATAAAATGTGAAAAATTTAATGTTAATCGTTTTAAAGACGTAAAAGCAACTTTTTTAGTGTATTTGGATCATGGAGAAGCTTTCAATAAAAAAGTTTTCCTAACAACAATTTTTGACATATTTTTATAATTCTTACTATTTGCAGTCAAAAATACAATTTTCTTTTTGAATATGATTCTAAACGCCATTTTAAATCGAAATGCTCTTAACAAAAATTTTCTAAAATGTTGCAGTTCTCGAGATATTTTAACTTTTGTTTTAACAACACAATTATTTTGTTTTATTACGACCTTTTCATAAGTTAGTCGCATTTCTCCATCAAAAATAATAGGTTTTTCAAAAGGCCCGTAAACTTTCCTGCAACTTTCTTTTTGACATGAAAGCGATATTGTAAACCATTTGAAAGTTACATGAAAGCAACCAAAATATATTTCAACCATAGGGTCTGATGATTAAACTATATAGTTGAATCATATTTTGGTGGTTTTCATGTAACTTTCAAATGTTTCACAATATCGCCTAGATGTCAAAGAGAAAGTTGCAGGAAAGTTTACGGACCTTTTGAAAAACCTATTATTGTTGATGGAGAAATGCGACTAATTTATGAAACGGTCGTAGTAAAACAAAATAATTGTGTTGTTAAAACAAAAGTAAAAATATCTCGAGAACTACTACATTTTAGAAAATTTTTGTTAAGAGCATTTCGATTTAAAATGGTGTTTAGAATCATATTCAAAAAGAAAATTGTATTTTTGATTGCAAATAGTAAGAATTATAAAAATATATCAAAAGTTGTTGTTAGGAAAACTTTTTTATTGAAAGCTTCTCCATGATCCAAATACACTAAAAAAGTTGCTTTTACGTCTTTAAAACGAGAAACATTAAATTTTTGACATTTTATGATGGGGTAACGCGAATAACTTTTAAAAAGAGCATAATTACACGAATTAATTGTTTTTGAAGGAGCAAAATTTCAAATATCTCGAAATCTATCGCATTTTGGAAGATTTTTACTAAATGCATTTATATGTCAATTAGTATGAAATTTAAAAACATGTACGAAGTTATCGTTAGAAAAAAATTTTTACCGATTTTTTCTCCATCATGCAATCACATTCAAAATGTTTCTTTTCTCTTTAGGTTCTTGGTAACAAAATATAAAAAATTTAAAAAAATGGGCTTTTCGCAATTTAAATTCTTATCATAAATTTTTGTTTTTTTGAAAAATGACACAACATTTTTTTCAGTGTATATTTTTTTCAGACAGAAATATTCATTCCCTGTAACTCGTTCTTAGATAGTTTTGCTGTATAAAATATAGTAATCGGACAAAAAAAATTTGAAATTCATGTATGTAGAAACGTTTACGCCCTTTTGAAAAGTTGCTCTTGAGTCAAAATAATCTTATTACCTGTGGAAAATATTTAGTCTTGCATGATGGTGAAACGTGCAAAGTTTCATCGGAATCTAAGATGGTCGGTCACGATTTTAATGATTTTCGGACGGATCTTCGTGGAATTCCTCACATGACACATGACTATTTTTCATTGATCTTTCACAATGGACATGAATTGGACCAATCTTGGCAACCGGAAAACTGTTCTGGGAGAACCTTAGAAAATGTATTTACTTTTCTATCATTCCAGTATTTTGGACTCATAGATTTATACGAAATGTGAAGTTCTTTTAATTATATACTCCCACACTGCCCTTTTATGCAATTGTGACGTTAGCGTCAATAGGAATATTTTTCAGGAAACCAATTTTTGTGTTTCGTGATGTTTTCAAAAGCACGAATAATGTTTCAACTATCTGTTCTGTACAAAATGTGTACAAACCATCGTAGATAATAGCCAATTGCTTATTTTTTCACTTTTTTGCAAAATCCTTGTAAATTTTAGCTAACGTCACTTTTGCAAAAAATAACGATTTAATTTAGCTGTTTTTATGCAATTCTGACGTACGTATACAAACCAATAGTGCCGGGTAAAACGTGTCTTTTATTATCAACCGTTTCAACTGAATTATCTGAAAATGGTTATGAATTCCTTCAAGTTTCCGAGGGTATATGTGGTGGTCTGATCAGATGGTCGGTTTTGGATCTATACGGATGTCCCGTGGGGTATGTCCGAGGGCCATTCAGTACATTTTCATAATTTTTTCCGAAGTTTAGCTGCAAGCAGTGATGTACCGATGGGAAAAATTCCATCTTCCCGGGTTTTTATTTTTGGGTTTTAACCGGGTTTTTCCCAAATCATTTTAATCCGGACAAAATATGGGTTTTTTCGTTTTATCGAATGTATGATGTTCATTTAATGTTTTTTAACCTTTTGGCAGTCGAGCTAGTGCACTGAGTGCACGCTGCTCTGAAAATCTAGAGAAATCGTCTTAGGGCACCAGCGGCTGTTCGTTCAGTGGGCCATTAGCGCGACTTCCGGAGGGTTCTTGCATTTTCATTTGAGAGACCGAAAATAAAAGTCGCAAGGATAAAACATACTTTGTAGAACCCACTCCAGATATCTAGCATGTAAAAATCGAATATAAACATCAAGCGTAAAAATCGGACTGAGATCCTTGAGCATGAGAATCGCTTAGAATATTCTCACCCGAAAAAGTCGGCAAGTATGAACCTCCAGTATAATTCGCTCACAGGAAATTCCGTTAAAACCGTTACATTCAAGATTAAAAGTTGAATAAAGAAAAGTCCTTTGTAAGAACATAATCGTAAAGCTTCTGTCCGATTTTGAAACTTGAAGTTCAAATCCAATTTTCACATTCTAGTATATTTATAACGGGTTTTACGAAGCAATTTCTGTTCCTGCGACTTTAATTTCGGTCCATTATTTAACCACAATATTTGTAAAGAAATGTTGGATCACTGCTATAACAATGATTCAATCGAAAAAATCCATTCAGAATTAATATACATGCAAAACTTTATGACAATAATGCTCATAAATAAAATATAAATGTTTGGATAACAATATATTATTGTTCAATTACTAAAATATCAAAAAATTGCAAAAAACCCAATCTTCCCGCGAAAAAACCGTTTTAACCGGGAAAAAACCTTGGGTTTTTTCCCCAAAATTATAAAAACCCGATTTGGTACATCACTGGCTGCAAGTCAGGTATTATTATAAAATGTATCGTATATTTTATCATACATTTGAACACTATGGCCTTTTTCAAGCAACATAGAAGCGGTTCTGGATAACCTAGTGAATACGGAATGCGCTACCCATGTTTGTGAAACTTTTATACTTGAAGATACCTGCCATACGGCACATTAACGATGATCTATAAGCAATGCAGACATGTAAAGTCATCCGGACACACGGGGAAACTTTACAATCAATTCGGTGATTCCGGATTCCTTTTCAATGGTCGAAATTTTAAGTGAATATTCCTGTCACACGGCACATCAAGGTACACCAGCTCGGTTTTCTACGAACAATGCTATCACATGTATAATCACCCGGAATGAAACATTTTTGTTAAACGTTTCTGTCATGCAACATATCAAATAATATCAACCCTATAATTTATGGACAATGCAAATTCAATGTCAAATATGGACACTTTATTATCAATTCTGGAATATGGAAGATCGGACCAAACAATTCTAGTAATTATTTCTGTCATGCGGCACATCAAATTCTGTGATCTGTGAAAAATACAATTTGAAGGTATTTGGATACAGTGTTCCACTTAACGACTGGTCCCGGTAATTCCGGTTTCCCGCTTCTTTGGTAATTATTTTAGAGAATATTCCTGTTACACGGCACATTAAAATACATCATATCGGTTGTCTTCAAACTATTCAAGCCCATTTGAAGTCTTCCTAGTATATTCTGGAGTTGGTTGTAATCTGCCCCGTGTGATCTGATGACTACATCTGATTGCATTTTTAGTAGATCGAATGTCGAATAACAGGTGTATTCAGGTACAAACGTTTTAAAGGTATGGGTTACTCATTATGAATCGTCTCTCAGATGTTTTCAAAATTAACTTAGAGCCTTTATATACAATTTATTAATGTCCATGTTATATTACTACCAGTCTTCATATTATACTTTGAAAAATTAATGAAACTGGCTTAAAATTGCCTCGGACATTACATGACCCCATTAAATTTTCATATACATTTGGAGCCGGATACAGTTGAACTCACGGTTTATGAAACTTGAATAAATTCCAGATCATTTGCAGGTATTTTGGTTGGAATTGGTTTTGAAATTTATTGGTTAGGTACCAATTATGCACTAAATGATGAGATATAGAACAACAGTGGCCAAAGTTTTGAACAAAAGTTTTCACCAAGATACGTTCGTACATTATTGTGGTATCAAAAATCCACGTTGAAAAAGGCTAAGCACGCTAATCTAAAGAAGCATTCTAACTTGCACAGGAGACTTCTTAATGACAATAAATAGTTCCAAAAAAAATTATCGTGCTAAAAAGCTAATTTGAATACCACCCTACCCTAATTATAATACCACCCTAGCCATTTACATCACAAAATGGTGCTTATCTAGCTCCCAACATTACTTATGATACAACAGCTTAAGAATATATTGTTTTACCTTGTTAAATTCACCTTCAATACTATATTGCACCGGTACGTCACTTTGGTAAAACAATGGCGTCTACGTCACTTTGTTTTTCTCGTTTTAAAAGGCCATTTTGCATAATTTTTTAAAGACAATCACACTAAAAGACGTGGATTTTTGTGGAGAACTCAGAAATATGAAAAATGAAATTTGACCAAACTTTTGCATATAAGGGCAGCACAGCTCCCTCAATCTCGGTGTGGCCATTCCGGCGCCGGTTTCGGATGGACATTTGACGCGATTTTGAAAACCTAGATGGTGGCTTTCCGTAATCACAAATCAGTGACAACCATCATCAAAAAGAGTGTCAATTGAAAGGGAATGGTCAGTAGATGACCGAAACTTATTATTGACACGATATTTAAAACTGGCTCTTCATTTTTATTCCCACTGTGAACATAATTTATTTGTTTATTTATTTATTGGAGCAGGGAAAAGCCCATTTGAGCTGAACACACATTAGCGGCGCAAAACCAACAGATTTATTTATTTATTTTCCATCTGACCTACATGGTCTACATGAAATATGGAATGAGGAAAAGCCCATTTGCAGTTAGTGTGACATCCTCCAAATGCGCGTAAAAACCTCATTATCTTTTCACATATACACAATAAACAATATTGCACGTTAAATTACATTACATTATTTAATTAATAATACATCTAACAAATCAAAATCTAATGCACTAAGTCAACCGCTTAAGCCTATTTCTAAAAGTATCACATGAAACAGAGAAGTCAAAAAATTCATACACACTATTAAAAACACTACACATCGCCCTTACGGGTTCTTTCTGTCCATAATCAGTACTTTGATAGTCGAGTCCTAGAAAGTATATTGACACATTCCGCGGGCTTGTCCACCAGAAGGACGTTTTTGTTTTGTCTTATTATGGTATCACAATATTTTTTCCTCGATTCGATAGTGTTTAAACCATTGAAAAGTTATGTAATCCAACTATTAGCATTTCGACAAATAGTTGAAAAATATATAGAGAATGAAGTTGAATTTCACGGAAAATGGTTCCTGAATTATTGACTTCTAAGAAAAGCTCTATTTCATGACACTATTATTGAAATTTTAATCTGTTTAAAGGAATTTGTTCGTTATTGAGTGTAGAACAATAAAACTAGAAAGATTTTTTCCTTGATTTGACCACTAATACTTTTTGAACTAGTGGAAGTTTTTATTGTTTCTGCGTTGTAACGTCACGAAAAATGCCTATGTTTTAATTTTATTAAAAAACTAAAATTTTGTTCAAATTTATATTCCGAATTCTCTTTGTATTCAAAAATACTTTTCTAAAAAGCCTACAATTTCTTTTATTGGATGTGCAGAACTAAAGTTACGACAGAATACACTTTGCGTTGTAACGTCACGTAATTCAACTTTTATCAGCCGCTTGAATGATTTATCAGATATAGTGTCAAATTTTACTTCGTATGGTTTTTGAAACACTATCAAGTTGTTTCGTGAACAGGAAATTATACTAGCGGGATATTTATAACTTCAGAATGTATATCCTTCTTTCTTGACGTTACAACGATTTGACCAACCTTCATTCTATAAATCTCTTATAACTTTTTCAAATGAACTCCTTCATCAAACCTAATTATAGATTCAGAAAATAAACGAAATTTTATGTATTTGATTTGATCAACAACACTTGAATGCACTAGAGAAGGTATGTTAAATATACGATTGAGCAACGTCACATTATATTTCATTTAAAAGTCCACCTACACTGTACTCTCCTCGGCGCCGGTCATATGGCACGTTCCGATCCAATTACGCTAACAGCAACGTATTCCAGGACATGCGATGTAATTTTTGAACTTTGTTCTCGAGTTAGTATTTAGCCATGAATAATAATGCGTTCCCTGAATATATCTTTCCTCACAGTAATCAACTATTCCACACTTCGCCATCATCGACGAGACGCCCGTTATAAGGTTGTCCGCAACCTCTTTTGTAGTCGCACGTGCCGTCAGTTAGTAACTAACCAATTCTTCCGTTACAAGCCGAAATAGCAGCTACATAATCGAAATGCCTGACGTTAATATAGACGGGTATCTATCCGAATAATTGTATTTAACATAATAATAATTGGGTCTACAGAGACCTATCTGGGTGACCGCACTAAATCGTCTCAATTGCTTAGAGGCGGATAAAAAGGCTTTGGCTCATCTCAAATGAGCACAAAAAAGATAGATGAGGGAGTGTTTATTGATGTTTGCAGACATTTAAAATTCCGTCGAATTGACGATTGGATGTAACACATTCTTTAGTAACATCACGGCGATGTGACGTGTTCTTTTTCTCTGAATCTTTGTAACTATAATATATACAATATTTCAGAGTACTTAGCATTGTCGATTGTCTGGCGCTTAAATTGTGCTCGCTTTGTCATTTAAATCCACTTGCTTAAGCCCAACAATACAAATATCATGCTATAAACTCGGATCGGGAACCTGATTCCTTACCAAATTAAAGAAAGTAGTACTGCCAATTTATTTTTGTTTGTGAAATATGTGATAAAAGCTGCTATTTTGGCTCCGTTAAACTACCATATTGAGCCGTGTCAAATAAATAAATGTGTCAAATGGCTCAAATCTATCCACAACAAGATATGAAATAAAAATTTTCTTGGTTTGATGAATTATTTCTGCTACAATCAGAAAATAAACTGTATCGTGATTTTTCAACAACCCCATATTGTTATTCGAGTTAATTATCATTAAATAATGGCTAAATGTGATAAATGTTTAAAATTTTACTCAAAACAATAGCACCAGCGTAACTTACAGAGTTTTAGAAAAGTTGAAGATTTTCGTGACGTTACAACGCAATGAGATATCGCTTTTTTGAGAAAGGAGCGTTGTAACGTCACGAAAGTTAAAAGACGCTTTATAAGAAACAAAACAATAAAAAATATATTTAATGACACCAAGTTATTCGTATGCTATTTAGAAATACATCATAGAAGATTTGTTCTTGATAAAAAATCTTATAGAGCAGATATTTTGACTTTTTTATAAATACGTTGAAAGTTCTGATTTGAGACGCGTTGTAACGTCACGTTACATTATCGATCATAAAACAATCCTCTTCCAGTATATTCAGTTTATGTTTATTAAATCTTTAGTGAAATTTTGTCTGCTTTCCGAATCTGTAATAAGTTTTGATGTAGGCGTTCATTTGATAAAGTTATAACATATTTATGGAATGAAGAATCGTCAAATCGTTGTAACGTCACGAAAGAATGTGTCTATTGTATATTTGGGGCATCTATTTCACCTGTTAGAACTTTTCCTACAAAGACTGCTCTGGAGATATTTCGTCTTTTTGAAAGGGTGTCCATATCAAGCAAACGACAACGATCGATGTAAGGTGGCAGCTCTATCGGGTTGCGCCATGGCAGAGATTTAAGAGCAAATCGGAGAAATATAGCTTGTATAGATTCAATCCTGTTAATCCAGATACTCGCATACGGACACCAGATGATAGCTGAAGCTTCCAGGACAGAGCAAACGAGAGAGAAATAACGTGCTCTCAGGCAATACGGATCATTAAACTCTTTGGCTATTCTGATGATAAAACCAAGGTTCCTGTTGCCTTTGGCAATGATGTGGGAATAGTGATCCCTGAACGTCAATTTAGAATCCAGCAGTATTCCAAGGTCCCTGACAACTGACACTCTTGCAAGTGTTTTCCCTGAGATAGTATAACACCACAAGATTGGATTTTTTTACGCGTGAAAGAAATTACTGAGTACACTCAGGTTTTTTTTACGCGGGAGATACAGGCCGCGTAAATGAAAACCGCGTAAATTTCAAAATCCGCGTAAATGAAAACCGCGTAAATTTCAAAATCCGCGTAAATGAAAACCGCGTAAATTTCAAAATCCGCGTAAATGAAAACCGCGTAAATTTCAAAATCCGCGTAAATGAAAACCGCGTAAATTTCAAAATCCGCGTAAATGAAAACCGCGTAAATTTCAAAATCCGCGTAAATGAAAACCGCGTAAATTTCAAAATCCGCGTAAATGAAAACCGCGTAAATTTCAAAATCCGCGTAAATTTCAAAATCCGCGTAAATTTCAAAATCCGCGTAAATGAAAACCGCGTAAATTTCAAAATGCGCGTAAAAACCGCGTAAAAAATACCGCGCAAAAAAAAACCGCGTAAAAAAAACTTGAGTGTATTTAGATACACTGAGAGTCAACCGGTTTCGAGCACACCAGTTACAAAACTCATCTAGTTGTCGCTGTAGTTCGATGCAGTCCAATTCAGATCGCACAATGAGGAACAGTTTAAGGTCATCTGCATAGATAAGTTTGCATCCTGGTGGAAGGATATAACAAACGTCATTGAAGAATAAGGAGAACAGCAAGGGTCCGAGATTAATACCCTATTTACTATTTATGAAGTAATGTGATTCGATATTTCCTAGTTTGACAGATAGGGTACGGCCAACAAGGTATGACTCCAGCCACTTAGTGAAGTTGAGTGAGGCACCCAGCCTTTCTATTTTCGCCAATAGGAGCGAGTGATCAACACGATCGAACGCTGCTTTAAGGTCAGTATAAATAGTATCTGCTTGTGCTCCTTCTTCCATACTTTTAATACAATGTGAAGCGAACTGTGCTAAGTTCGTTGATGTTGATCTACCTGGGAAGAACCCATGTTGATCTATGGATATATATGTTTTGGCTTCCCGGAACAACACATTGCTTACTAGACTTTCGAACAGCTTAGACCACGCACAGAGAAAGGTTATGCCTCGATAATTTGCTATGTCCTGTTTATCACCTTTTTTAAAGACAGGAAACATAACTAACTTTTTCCAACACAGAGGAAACGTCCCTTGCGACAACGATTGATTAAAGATCAGTTTTAGAGGAGCAGAAAGGGCTCTAGCGCATCCAAAAAAACTCATCACTTTCGTCGAATGAAATCAAAAACATCGTTGAACGAGATTATGGCATGTCAAAGAACAGCGAAACCATACGAATAAGACGTCTAAAGAGCGTTTGGTCTCCCTTATTACACAACATAAACCACTTATTTTTAAAAACAATTGTACAACTAGAATAAACTTTGTTAAGTTGGACGGAAATAAGTCTGGAAGTTTATGGAGAAATGTTTTATGAAGCGATAAGTCGAAATTTATTCGATTTGGTCGGACAGTAAATGTTACGTTTAATTTCCAGCAAAGAATCATCACAATCCTCAGTATAGGTACCATAAAATCAGTTTAACAGGATGTCGGTTGTATTGGGCATGCTTTTTCATGGCATGGTATGAAGCCAATCGTGAACATTGATGGCAGAATGAATCAGCATCAGTACAAACAAATACTGTAGGATCATATGGAGCCTACCGGGCTACGTGGTGAGCATTTATGCATGCCAATGACCCTAAGAAAACATCTCGGTTCGTTAAACAGTGCACACCGCCCAGACCTAAATCTAATAGAAAATCTGTGGTACGACGTGGAAAACACGGCAAAGGGTAGAAATTCAAGCATCTGAATGATCTCTGGATCTCAATGAATCAGAATGATCATGGTTTGAAGTTGGAGATCTGTTAATTTTAATGGAGTGATATTGTAAGCTGGTTCAAAGCGTCCCCCATTGTCTAGAGACTGTTTTCAAACAATAATGTCCCCTGACTAAATACTATACAGCTATGAACCATTGCTCTTGATCTAAATAAAAAATAACAGCAATTTTTAAATATGTGCTAATTCTGTGTCGAGGCCCCATTTAACTTTCTTGAATTTCATTCATATAATCACAGATTCCGTCTAATACCATACCATGCGATTTATTTTCATGTACCCACTAAGAGTACTCTTAATGTCTTGAAATAATTAGTTAATGATCTATTTGATTTTATTTCGTTATCCGTTCTATAATGTTGGAGATATGAGTTTTCTAATTCTGTGTCCACCACTGTACATATCGCCTTGATGTAAAAGGGAAAGTTACAGGAAATCTTATTAGTATTTTGAAAAACATATTGTTGTTAAAACAAATATTTCGAGAACTACATTTCAGAAAAATTTTAGTATGAGCATTTTGATTTAAAATGGCGTTTAGAATAATATTAAAAGAATTGTACATATTTTTGACTGTAAATAGTATGAATTATAAGAATATGTCAAAAGTTGTTGTTAGGAAAACTTTTTTATTGCAAGCTTTTCCATGATCCAAAGACACTGAAAAAGTTTTTTTTATGTCTTTAAAACGATAAACATTAAATTGTTGACGTTTTATGATGGGGTAACGCGAATAACTTTCAAAAAGTGCATAATTACACGAATTAATTGTTTTTGTTGGAGCAACATTCCAAATATCTCGAAAACTGTCGCATTTTGGAAGATTTTTGTTAAATGCATTTTGATACTTAGAATCATATTCTGTAATAAAATTACATTGTTGTATATCAATTAGTATGAAAATTAAAAACATTTAAAAAGTTATTGTTAGAAAAACTGTGTTACCCATAAGTTCTCCATCATGCAACTGTTTCTTTTTGCTTCAGATTTTTGTTGACAAAATATAAAAAAAATCAAAAAAGGAGTTTTTTTTACAATTTAAACTTTTAACATATTTTTTTTTGTGAAAAATGACACAACATTTTTTCAGTGTATATTTTATTCGTGAAGAAGTGTTGATTTTCTGTAACTCGTTCTAAGATAGTTTTGCTGTACAGTTGCGTAGCCAGGGGGGGGGTTGGTGGTTAAACCCCCCCACCCCCAAGCCAAAATTAATAGGATTAAACACATTAATTGATACTGACAAAATAAATTAAATGTTCCACAAAATATTTTTGGAAAACTATTCTCCGATCACTACATCGAGAACCGTGTTTAAAGCATCATGAGGACTTTTGAAAAATTGTGCGAAGGGGATCTTGTAACTTATCTCTTAGTCGAAATTCCATAGTTGTCAAATTACTTCAATTTAAAATAAAATAACTGTCTGAATTATTATGAATTAGAGACAATTTTTCGAATAAAAAGCTAAGTTTGAATAGGTTGATTGTCTATAAAAAAATTTACTCACCAAAACTTGCATACATTTCAACATTTGCTGAAAAAATTTTTAGATTGCGTAGAGTTTAGACAAAAAATCAATATGGTTAATAACAAAAATAACATTTTGGAAACTAATCGGAAGTTGATGATAAATGACGTTTACAATTTGTCTCTAGCAGGTCAGCATCGGTTTTTATGAGCATTTGATTTTTGATGTATTATGAACTATCTATATGAATAGCCTCTAAGCAGCATTTGAATTAAAAAATATTTCAATATATGCAGTGACGGATACAGGGGGAGGGTCTTGGGGGTCCGAAATTTTTTAATTTGTTGAGAATTTTTAAAATAGTTTCCATTTTAATTCGTTTTAAACTCAAAATCATTCCAGACCAGATTCGTCTACCAAAACTGATTTTTATTAAATAAGATTATTACTTATTACGAATTGTACAATGAACATTTCAAAATCGAAATTTCGGACCCCTCCGAAATTTTTTTCTAGATCCGCTCCTGAATATATGTCAAGTTAGTTGCTATTAATGGTGTATATTTCAGTGCTGAGTTGAATGGCGTATATGTCCGGAACTGCGGTCAGTTCCGGAAAGGTGGCCTTGGCTTCTAAAACTGGACAAATTTTGTGATCGTTTCCAAGAAACCGCATCAAATTTGGTTGGAAAGCGGCTGAGAACCATTATTTTGAAATTTAACATTTTCCATTAAATGGGGGTTGGGGACGTAAGTGTTAAAAATAACTAGCTTTAAAAAAATTCCCAAATATTAAACGGACAAGGGGTTTGCCCAGGCACACAAAGAATGCTTCCGTTTTTTTTTTTGGAGCTAGAACCGACTCGGCGCTAGCTTAGTCCTGTCACTAAGTTCTGATGAGATGAAGTCGAAACGCAAATTCCATAATTAATTCAGTTATAGGTTTTGTGTTCTCAACTCGCAATGATTGTTTTAAACGATTTTCTCCGTAGTGCAGAAAAAGTAGTTTTTACCTTAATTTTTCTTCACTAAGTAGAAATATAGCATATTGATTTATATCTCTATATGCAGCATTCATTAAGCCTTCATATTTTGAACAAAATTGGTTAAAATGTCATTATCAACAACTTTACTGAAGGCACCAAGTCTCTTACTATTTTTGAAGAGTTATTTTTCCATAATTACCTCTATGAGAATTAATCACTAAAAATTTTATATCAGAGTATGCGCTAATTTATATTAAAAAACTTTTAGAAGCTGTCAAACCTTCACCTTATTAAATTAGGTGATCTTTAACGCTGAAATTGTTTTCGAACATATATCCTACTTTAAAAGATCGCAATCTTTTACTTCATTGACATATTATACAAGAAAATAATCCATAGAGGTTTGAAAACTGTTTCATGAGGATTCTTCTTGTTTGTAGACTGCAATGACATCTGTTAGATACTTATGTTTCTGAATTTTAAATAATGTATCAAACTCATACCAAATTTTAGCATTTTTTCGAAAAATTTACGATTTTCGTCATAACCCCCTCCAAACCAAATTTCTGGCTACGCCACTGTTGCTGTATAAAATAGAGTTATAGATTTAAAAAAAAAATAAATTAATGCACGTAGAAACGCCTACGCCTTTTTAAAAAAATTGCTCTTGTATCAAAGAATTGCAATTGCCAAAATAAATCATGGAGATTTATAAACCAAACACAACTTCAAAGTTTCGGTCGAATTGACGATGAACATATTTTGCGGTCGGCCAGTTTGTTATGGAATCCTTCTATTGCGTTCACTAAACCATGAAAATTTTCAGACGCAATTGTCTTACACAACAAAAACTATATAAAATAATCAGTCCGTTTTTTTTTAAATTTAGATTATAGAGGTCAGTCACCTCTTTCTTCGGATTAGAAAGATCTCCTAGGAAAAATCTCTAACCCTATATGCGGAGTTGCGGATCGAACCTAGATGAGCTACGTATAAGGCAATCGATTTACCAACTGCGCTCCCCCTAGTCTATCTGTCATTTACTCCAATTGGATGTTCTAAAGTATATAAAAAGCCCGTCCTTTTACAACCAGTCATTCTAATCTCTCGTTGATAACGACAATATCAAGACATCTCGTAATACCGAAACGCAATCATAATAATTTGCGCTTTACTCGGTATACTGCTGTTGTTATTTGTCTGACAATAGGACTCATACTTTCTACCCATGAACAAATACAGTGACCGCGCAAATGGGAATTCAAGGCAATTGCAGTCATTTGCAGTTGAGACACGATATGGATGTTAAATTGCCCTCCTTAAATTATTGTTTGTTTTGTTTTTGTGATCACACCACTCAGAGCTTGTCATTAACGAATTTAAATTGAATTAAAAAAAAATCAAGGCAATGGATGGTTCGACACATCCATTTGACTGACTACATCAGCAACACTGTATATATGGATTTGGGGGTTTTGGGTCAATCAAGGTTCCTGCCACTGCTTGTCGTATTGACCGTACAAAGTATGAGGTATAATTACGAAATTGGTTTTGAATGAAGTGATACACTAAAGGTAATGAATAACGCTGATTGAAGTCATCATTATAGACTACGATAGCGGGATAAAATGTTTTTTGTAACTGCAATTATTAATAGGACTGCGGCATGTGAATCCAACGCAAATATTAGGTCAGTGGAGTGCATTCTCATATGCGGTGGTGCATTCGCTGTAAGCATGGATACGTATACCTTTAGTTCGATTTGTTTATACCATACAAATGGGTCGCAAATTTACTTTGATGCTCTCGTAGAAGAATCAATATTATTACAGGTATATATCGATAGTACGAACGCTAGATAGTACGCACATTTTGCCTCGATAGTATTAGGTAGTCAAAGAAGTTTTAAGGGTTTTTGTCATACGAAATGAACACATATTATTCAATGCCCTAATAAACTTTATTTAACCAAGTATTAGCTATTTTGTTCGACTATCTCTTTTTATTATTTTAGCAAGAAATAAATGTGCCATTATACTAAATTATAAAATTTCTGTACAAAGTACTGATTTATGTTTTGAAGTCGTCTATGCTGAGATATATTTTCCATCGAAAGAGTATTATACTGGGGGTGGGCGTAGCGTATTGGTAAATCGATTGCCTTGTACGCAGCGCACCTGGGTTCGAGTCCCGACCCCGCACATAGGGTTAGAAATTTTTCATAAGAGATTTTTCTAACCCGAAGAGGCGAATGACCTTAAGGTTAAAACCTCTATAATCGAAATAAAAAAAAAAAAAGTATTATACTGCCTATGATCGCCAGTGACAGTCCCATAAAGATATGAAATTTCACAGAAAATCGGACAAATATGTGATCATGGTTAGTATAGCGAACGAAACAAATGATAATCTCTATGCGGTATATCCGGACTATATGCAGGGCACAACATTTCTTCCCAACCAAAGTCCTTCAATGAAACACTTAACTTAAACACTTAAATCACATTTTTCTCAGAAAAGTATTAAGTTTTATAGTAAGGACATATTGTGTTTATCTAAAAGAAGGAAAATGGTAGTCAAATTAAACAGTGGACCATACGTCGAATAAAGTTTTTCTGAAATTTAAACATCTATGTTAGTTACCCCTACTGACTCGAGAAGGACCACCCGAGTACATATTTCTTCCTGATGAAAGCCACCCGAGTCTGTAACCTATGATGTTAATCTCCCGATGCCTGAAACTGAAAGTTTATAATTTTCTCCCCTCCTGTCATCTTTGTCCACCCTTATTTTTTCGTGTGCGGTTCAGATTCTAGAAGAAAGTGGGTTCTTCTATATCACTAGAGTTTCCAGTCATGTCGCAGTAGAACGTATGGTCTAGTGGATATGAGCTTTATTTTTTTATTGGTCCGACTGGATGTATGGACCTAAGTTGCTGGAATGAAGAGTAAAAATTTCCGGACGTGACCGATTGATGATCTCGCGCGTTTGTAACTTCTTATGTACTAAAACGTTCACATAATTACCGGAGTGTTATCAAGTATGCGCGATCGCGGGCATAGGTGTGCGTGGATGATCGCGAAGAGCTTAAGCGTTCGTATGTCTACGTGTTTGTCGCGTGTGCTCGCATGTATGTGACTTCGCTTGCATAAATTCGATATTGAAACCCTGCGGCCATTCACATATTCGCGGACCGTCATTCATTTAGTTTTTGGTGTACGGATCACATTCTGATAGGGAATAAGTTACCCCATAAAACTAGAGTTCCCGGTCATGTCGCCATGGAACGTTTTGTCTAGTGGATATGGGAGCGATTTTTTTTTAATTTTTCGATTTTATTTATTTTTTTAAATTAACATGGACCTGGACTGTTGGTACCGAGGATAGAGACTTCCGGACGATCCCGATTTACGATGGCGCGAACGCGGGAGTTTGTAGGTTGACGCTTGAGATCGCGTTGGTAAGTTTATGAGTGCTGAGACGTTCAGCTTATCACCGGGGTGTAATCATGTTTGTGACTTCATGTGCGTGGGTTGCTTGGTAAATCGCGAACGGGCTCTAACGTTTATAAGCTGACGTGATTTTGTAACATATTTGTGTGTGTGATCCCTTATATCGATAGGGTCGCCATGAGACGCGTTGTCTAGTAAATATGAGCGTATTTTCTTAATTTGGTCCATCTGAAGGCATGGACCTAGGCTTCTAGGATCAAGGACAGACTTCCGGACGTGACCGTTTCGTAATCGCGTGCGCATCACAGGGCATTTTTGTAGGTTCCCGCTTGAGACCGCGTTTGAGAATGTGTGAGTGTGAAGACGTTTACTGTCACCATTTTTGCTGACCCAGCTGAAGGCGGGTGTAGAATGGAAGTATAGGACTCGAAAAGAAGAAATAAAAGACTATATGAGAGACCTAATAGATTAGACAGGTACAAGATACAGCTGAAGTTATGATCATCACGTGAAAGATATACATTAGTACTTCAAACACTACTAATACTTGAACAGCCAACCACCACACATAGTACATCCTTTCTCAATTATCTATTTGTTACTGGTTGAGCTGGTAAATAGCGGAAAGGTATACTACCCATGATCGCATAGTTGTCCCGTTTTCTATGGGATTTCCTATCTTTATGGGACTGATATGCGATCATGGGCAGTATAGAACAGAAAAAATGCTCATACCAGCCCTCCCGGCCTCCTCGATACACCACTATTGTAATCAACATCTTGAAGCGGGTTTCTTATATAAATCAAATCCTGAGTAGTTAAAATGATTGGTGGATTATTAACATGAAAACTAATTAACTTCTAGTAGTAGAACTTGGTGCAAATAGAAACTAAAAAGAGCGAAGTTCCTTATATTTAGATAACTCTATTGAATCTATTGTGGCTTGATGATGTTTACAATACCGTCAATCCCATCAACCTGCGAGAGGGAAAATGTAAAACAACACAAAATTGGCACCTTTAAGCTAACGCAAACATGCCTTATCAAATAAACGGTTGGATAAAAAAATCTATGTTAGTTTTGTATGAGAAAACCCTTAAAACTTTTTTGGCCACCTAATACGTTCACATGCTACCAAAAAAATTTATCGTTCGGTTTTGTAAACCTCAACAAATTGGAACAAATTTTAAGAAAGCTCTAGAACTTGGTCATACTTTAGAGAAGTTATGTTCTACTCAGAGTAGTACTGCAAAGTTAATCAAAATATTTCAAGATTTAAGTAAGCCATTCATCGTGAAAAGCTATGAAGTATAAAATATATTCCACAATCTTTAGAGACGTCCTACAAGTTTCAGGAAAGTCTTTTCAATTTCGGGAGATTGCTAACTTACAAATAAATCCTTAGAACATCAGACTATTCGTCCGACACTCAGGCAAGTTATAGTTTTTTTTGTCGAACTTCAGAGTATCCCAATGAATTTTAAGGATGAGTTTCCAAGGACGTATGGAATTTAGGAAATACTTTAAACTCCAGAGTTTCTATGCAAACAATTTCTATAAACAACAGAATGTTCACGATTTTTACATATATTTTGCTAAACTCGGTATAATTTTGCGAATTTTTGAACATTTAGAAAGATCATTACAGTTTCAGTATATTTTTTCAGTTAAACTGAACCGAACTTCAAGAATATCCCACAATATTGACTAAAACTTTAAGAACCTCTGAAAAGTTCACAAACCTTCAAGAAAGCATAAGCATAAGAGATCGCCCGTAGTTACTACTCCGTTATTGACCAGAACCAAATTAGGTTGCAAAATGTTGATTGGAACAAAATGCTTGGGAATAACATGATGAGCCACATTGTACAATCTATTCTGATCCCTGCATGCTGATCAATACCGACGCCGGCCACGTCCGAATGCAGATCTTCTGGGAAAGGAAGGAATGTTAGTCCGATATATGTTGCTACTAGAGACCGAGGAATCCTCTACATCTCCACATGTATCACGGGAAGGGGAGTAAGTGTTAGTAAGTGTGCCAATAGCGTTATCATGTAATAATTGCTCTGGGCAGCCGGCTGCCGAGAATTTGGGAAATTTATCATTTGTTGTATTAATACGATTAGCAAAATAAGCAACTTGAACTCCGGATAGCCGGCTATAAGGAGCACTGCTTATATTTTTTAATAATATTCAATCACGCGACGAATTTTTTCGTGGTTTCTATCGTGTCGGTGCTGATTTTACCCGGCGATCGTTTGAATAAAATGAGGAATCTTATACAGAAGGTTCATCAGATTCTTCCATAGGTGTCGCGAAGTTGGTGGTTTGGAAGGAAATAGGGTCTAGGATTCGCTCCAAGCAAGCGATGCGACCTGTAAAGCATAGTTTATTAGTTTGTGGTTCAGTTAGTTTTCGAGAACACGATCGCTCGAAAAATAAGATCTTGTTTAGTTTTTTATTCTTTTAAAATCTGGGTAGCCGGCTACCAAGTGTATCCTATGTTTTCTAAACAAAAGCAATTTCAACTCCACACAGCCGATCGTGGGAGTATTGCCCAGAAAAATTAATCTTATCTGCTTAATGGACCGGATCACTATTTATTGCGACATTATTTAGACTAACTTCGCTATCTTCTCTACGATATATTTTTTGGGTTACAAACTACCGAGTTTGTAACAAAGAGTTATGATAGCTCTAGATGTTATAAATCAACGAATGTGTTTCCTATTTCTAATATCGGATGGTTTGTGAAATACACGTATACGAATGATTATATCGAAAATTGAAGGGAAATACAGAGGATCGTTAACCTGATGGACGGGCTTGTTACCAATAACGGAACTTGAAATTAGATTCATTAAAACAGACGAGGCGAATTTTCAGTACATATTGATCCGCGATCATCGATACTAGTCAAATTAAAGTCTTATTGGAGCTGATATCCGAACAACTTTTACGGCATTGCTTTCTCGGCTAGATCTGTTCGCACACTCTCATTCTGCTACTATCGGCAGAAGGCTGATAGCTCCCAGTCGTCGCCGGTCTAAGGAGCAAATGTCATCAATGGACTTAGACTCGCGTGGAGGCATGAGATAGAATTGAAAGCTAACCAATGAAAATGACAGCAAAACACTTATTCTTCGTGCTAACATAACTGAAGGTAATTGCCAACCGGTCCCCGATCCCTCTCGCCAATTGTCAATTCTCAACACGGGGCGTCTGCAAATTTTAAAAAACGCTTCCAAACTTTAACTAAGAGTTTCGAGTACATTTATGAATTTCACATTCAACGTCAAAAAAAGGATTTCAGGAAAACTTACAAATTTTGGATAATCTGACGAATATCAAAAAACTTCTGCAAGCTTTAGGTATGGTATGTCCCACAAACTTCAAAGAAGTCTTACTAACTTCAAAAAAAACTGTACAATTTTGAGAAATTTTTAAGCATTAAACAAGATTGTAACAAATTTTGAAGTTATATTAACTATCTAGAGTAATGATAAAACGATTCTTCGTAATCGATCTTCAAACATTATGTTCTTAAAATTTGAGTTGTGCATGCCATACATTCAAAGCAATGCAATGTTTTGTATGGAATGGACGAGATTCGAACGACTGGCGTCTTTGATGAAGGTTCGAACTACTCACAAAGCTAGACAATCGCAACTAAATGAGCGGTTTTCTCAATACCTCGTTTGTGGATTTTGTGGGCGCAAATAAAAAAAAAGTATCCAATGTGTTGTTCAAGGAATGACCTGTTTTGTGGTGTCAAAAACTATGTAAACCTTTACATAACTTTTAGCTTTTTTTCGAGATTCGTCCTTATAGAGCTGTAGAGAATTCAGAATCACTCACTACAATTGCAGACGAGGCGGGAAATGTCACAACACTGTTTAAGACCAATTGCAGCGAGCTGTGATTTTCAATGTGATATTCATTTTTTGATTCGGATATGTGCGGGTGTAGAGACTTCACGATCGCCTGTATCATCGTGAAGGGCTCGAGCGTTTGTACGCTAACGTGTTCGATCACAAGTGCGTTTGTATATCGCGTATGTTAACGTGTATATAACTTCGCGTGTATACATTCGATTTCAACACACCAAATAACTAAAATCAACTCCTAGAGCACAATTAATTAAACGCACGTTTTGGTACCATTGCGACAACTGTGCATCGGGACGTTATCCTGTTTGTGAGATTGCGCGCGCAGGTTTCCGTGGATGGTCGCGAAGGGCTCGAGCGTTTGTATGTTACCGAGTTTGTCGCATCTGCTAGCTTGTGGGTAGCTTCGCGTGGATAAATTTGATATTGTAACCGTATGGACATGCGCATATTCTCCTGTTCTTGAATGATCGCGCAGACCGTGACACTGATGCTTAATTTTCAATGTACGATTCAGAAACTAGAAGAGAATTCTCCCATATCACTAATTCCCCATAATGTGTGTTATCTAGTGAATATGACCGTCATGATTTTAGTGTTCCCACTGAATACATGTGGCAAGACTGCTAGGACCGAGGGTAGAGACAGATGACAGATCCATGATCGCGCAAGCGAAGGGTTAATACTTGTGACACTGATGCTTAATTTTCAATGTACGATTCAGAAATTAGAAGAGAATTCCCCCATATCACTAATTCCCCATAATGTGTGTTATCTAGTGAATATGAACGCCATGATTTTAGTGTTCCCACTGAATACATGTGGCAAGACTGCTAGGACCGAGGGTAGAGACAGATGACAGATCCATAATCGCGCAAGCGAAGGGTTAATACTTGAGACCGCGTTTGTAAATTTATAGGTGCTAAAACGTTACTCGTTTGTGATCTTTCGCACTATACGGGGATCCATTTTGGCCCGTTTTATCCTTCCAATATTCTAGTCGTACTTTCGTTGTACCGATTAAAAATATGACTTACCGTAGATTAGATCAAAACAGAATTGATTGGTCGAAGCGCATCTAACCCTCTCTTGTCCGGTGACCATCTTAACCTACATATGTCAGTTGTCCATCCTTTCCGAGTAAAGCTTGAACTTACGATTCCGTGCCTCTTTCTCACAATAAACAGAAAGCTGTTTGATATTTTACCTGAATAAGTTACTATATGGAGAGAGTGTGATCTTAATTCACGGTTTGTGTGCTATTTTCGAGCTATGTAATAATTGACGGGAATAATCTGTAATTTAACCTTAAGGTGTCCGTCTTCACCTACTTTCCCCTACATAATGATAGATGCAATGACATGGTCACACCTATCATGCGAACCAAAGGCTAGTGCACCATATTATTTCCTGGATCCTTTTACTTTAAGTAAAATGTTCCTCAACCAATGAAACATTTTGTATAAACAGGTAACTCCGGCAGAAGAGTGCGCACGATTCACGAGTTCGTCAAATCGCTTCGCCGAATTCAATAATGTAGCTTTAAACGAATTTAAATGCATATTAGACGACTCAGATCGCAAGCAGTTATACCAAGGAACGGCAATCACTTCAGACCGACTGCACGATATCAAAGATGCGAATCATGAATTATTGAAATAAATTGTACGTTATATGGATCGTTAAGTCCGGCTAGCGCTTCTTCACTATTCGCGTCGCGTCGTGTCGCGGACGGTTGCGGCGGCGATGTCTATTCCCATATTCATTGGTTCCAGCACAGTTGATGGGCTGGAACACGTGTGCTGATTTTCATCTGCGATCGAATTCGTTCATCAACCAGCAACACAGTGAGAAGAGCTAATGGAAGTGTGCTGAATATTATTTCAAGGTCACTTTGTTTTATGGGAAAGCAAATTGGCACGATGCTTGGATATTATCTATTTTGTTAATTTAATTTGGTTTATAATAACGCAGAAGATTCGACTAGAGAAAAGAAGTCTACTGTGTATTATAGACGCCAAAAGCCTATTGTACGTCGATTGATTTATTGGAGCACGAAAAATGCTTTTGCATAAAAATTGAGTATTTTTTTATGAAATATCAAATTAATCCGAAACAATTCTAAATCACCTTATTGTCCAGAAACTTTTCTTGCATAAATTGCTAGTTGACCTCAGCAATTATCTTAGAATCTTTATAATCTTTGAAGACAAACTATCCTACCGCCGTGTACAAGACATGCGAGATGAGTCAGCTTTAGTAGGTTACAAGAGCACACTCCCTGAATCGTAAAACCGTCCTCGTTCCAGGGTACTGCTCTAAGATGGGTGCCGCCATTCGGTGGGAGCAGCAGTACCAACGAAAATAAATTATGCAACCTGAAAACTGGTTTCCTGCTTACATACGCGCTTTTTTTCGAAAACCTACTCAAAGTAACAAAGTTTCGTGGAGACCTCGCCGGACACCCGGTGCTGCGAATTGCTGGTGAGAGGAGAAAAACCATTGACAGCGCAATAAAGAAGGCAGCAAAAAAGGGGTAGCCCATAATGTATGCACCCAAAGTAAACAATGACACACCACTTTACCGCCGTTATCCCTATAAATGACTAATATGCCAGCGGGCTTCTATGGTGGATGCGTCACTTTTCGAGATTGGCGACGATGTTCGTCAGCCGGTAGGTGAGAGTTTCATAAGCAACCTGCTCGATAGAGAGCTAGCGTAAGTATTTGGATTAAGAACCATGAAAGAAGAGATCAGAAGAGCCGAGAATCATTACAGATCGAATCAATGTAAACATCATGTAAGAATGAATTGTGATTTAAAGCATACCGAAACACGAACTATTCATCGGAAATCGGGAAAGTACTTCCACAACAAGACTATTTTAACCCTTTCCCGCTTATGATGTACGTAGAGCACCATAG
The DNA here is from genome assembly GCF_030247195.1 of Topomyia yanbarensis. NCBI lineage: Eukaryota > Metazoa > Arthropoda > Insecta > Diptera > Culicidae > Topomyia > Topomyia yanbarensis. The sequence continues at coordinate 343,443,827 of NC_080671.1, forward strand.
CTTTGAACGACTGTAACTTTTGATAACCACCAAAGTTGTTTACAAAAACAAGTAAGCCTAATAACTGGAGCTATCACATTTCATTTGAGCACTCACAATTGTTAGTATTATCAATACAACTGAAGTTTATGCAACTGAATTGATTGGATTTCATTGAAGCAGTGCGGCGAAGGACAGTTTCAGTTAAGGTGAAAAATGAGGTTTCGATATAACTAAGTTAGTGTCGAATTCTGATGAGACGAAGTCGAAACGCAAATTGCATAACTAATTTAATCAAATTTTTGTTAAAAGCTCCTGTAGTAACCTGGGAAATTAAATGAAGAACTGTGCAAAATTTCAGAAAGATTGGTCTAGTAGAGCTATTAAGTTATGATGTAAACCGCATTGTTTCGAGGTGCCTCTTGAAGATTCACTGTTACTCACCAAATTTTAAAAATTTTGGTATAAAAATTTAGGAAAATGTTGTTCAAATGTTGCAACATTGTACATAAATTGACTGAATAGACTAACGCTTCCTGTGTCCCCATTTTTTTTCTTGGAGCGATTCCTACCTTCCCGTCCCCTTAAAACTTAATCCTAAACTTGATCCAAAAAGAATCATAATATAAGCTATGGCGTCGGATGTTGTATTAAACCACAACACCTGACTAATCTTTCCAATCCCAATTAAACCTGCGATTTCTAGAATCTTAGCTCAGTCAGAACTCAGGTGAGTTCAAGCAAGTTCATTTGCTATTCTATCAGATAATACAATTTTAGCTCTCACATTAATTCGCAGACCATCAGCAAAGGGCGATGATTCACACTTTCCCCGATGACGGTACCATGGTGCTAACCGCGCAATTGTGTGCCTTCATAGCAGTCCGTCAATGTTAATAAGCCATCGCACGAAGGCTGTATTAGTCACACTTGCCTGGATTTATTTTCATTCTTTATACCTCTTTCGAATGGTTCGCGATTGATGCCATTAACTTCGATTGCAATGACTTCGCATGTCTTCGACTGGTCTACGATGACTGGGCATGTTGGTTGTTGGCCAATCTGGACATCCTCTTCGAATAAAGTAAAAAAAAGCTTAAGTAATAGTTAGAATGGACCTTTCCCGTGCAAAGCGCTTTAGGTAATTGATTGCGTTCTATTTTCTAAAAACATTCCCATAAAAGTTTCAGACAAAAAGAAGAAAATAGGTGTCTGATCACACTAAAAATTCAATTCGACCATGGGGGGGGGGGGTTTCGATGACTACGTCCAGATAGTAATTGAATCAACATTAAGCTACGAAGCGAACGATAAAATGAATTAACTTTCTTCAAGAAGCACGCTTACGTTATACAGAAAAAAAATTGTTTACCTCAACATTAAAGACACTTTACACGACGTAAAAAATATGGGAATTAGGGTAGATGAGTCCTTATTCATCTCATTAGTCAAGATGTCACACTACTTCGTTAATAACTCGGCAAACTGTCACTGAATTGACTCAGCTTTTAATTACTAGGATGTTGGCTTTTAAAAAATAATTCATAAAAACATAACAGTTCTTGCTTATTGTAAAATATTGTTCTTGATCTTTCGCAAGAAAAATAATATTTATTACAAATATCTCGAAGTAGTACCGTTCACAGACTTACCAAGTTAACAAAGAAACGATGCAGCGAGCAAACGGAAAGCCATTTCCTCCATAACCGCGACATTTTTTATGATTTTGTCTCCGAGCTGGGAAGATGCTCTGAAGAGCTATAAAGTGTATTTAGCACACCCAACCAAACAAGATGAACCAGATAGGAGATCAACATTTTTATGACTGTTGGACTTATCTGGGCACCTTGACTCGTCGTTCTTCCAACCAGCAGCCATCAACAGTATTTTGTGAATCAGCTGAGGGATTCCATGAGAAACCGGACGACCGTAAAATATGACCATCGTCGATTCGAACGAAACTAAGTTGTGTTTGGTTCAGTGTTACGAAATATCAAAATCAGTTACCTATTTCTGCTTGCATTTACCGAAACCGACATTCAGATTCAACGCCTCCCTCATTCATTCACTTTCCAACTGACTGAAATTTCATGTAGAATCGAATGCTTGAGTGCAGAGGAAATATAAATTCATTCACCAACCAAAGCATTCATTTGTTATTATGTCGATAGTTTGAAGGCAGAAGTTAGCATTTTCTACATTTTCGAGCATAAGTGAACTGCGTAATCTATATTTGGTGCACTTTTGATCAATAATCCTTCTCAGAGCTAGCGTAGAAATATAATTCACTTTGCTTCTGAAACCGAACATGTCCGTACCTGAAAGCGCTGCGTCGGGAGAACGAATAACGATGGAAACGAACCTAAAATTTCATTCATCGCTGCGGGCATGAATTGAATTTTGTTTTCTTTCAAGTTCATGCAGCGATGTCAACTTTTTTAAGCTCTGGTTTGGTTTATGAATCTCCATGATTTTCTCTGCCAATTGCAATATTTTGATGCAAGAGCAATTTTTCAAAAGGGCGTAGATGTTTCTACGTGGATTATTTTAAATTTTTTTTTGTTCGAGTGCTGTATTTTAAACAGCAAAATTATCTGATAACGAGTTACATACAATACTTCTGTACGAAAAAAATATACACTGAAAAAATGTTGTATCATTTGTCACAAAAGAGGAATTCCACGAAGATCCGTCCGAAAATATTTAATTTATTATTTTTTTAACCATTATGTGTCCGACGCGGTACCCGGGTACCTTTTTAAGTTTCAATTAATGTAATTCCCATGTTTTATCCATAGCTGGAAATTGAAACTTTGTGACATCTTAGAACTTCACTAAGTCAAGCTTTTGGGTTAATAATATTGTTGATATAGTAAGGGGGAGAGAGGAGCCGCTCCTGAATTTTTTTACTACGTAACAGGCCGACGTGGGTATCCGGGTACCCACAAAACTAAAATGCCCATAACTAAGGTAATATCCAACCGATTTTGATACTTTTGGGTGTATTGGATTCAGGAACTCATCCACTTTTGGACTTGGTAAAAATGAATCGGGTTACTTCACTCGGTTCCCGGGAATCCGGATTTCCGGAAGCAGGTTCCAGTGCTGGGGTACTATTTGCGAACTTCAATGGAATACTATCAATATGAGTATCAAAATTCTTAGAATTGCATCAGTAGGCTGTATCTCGTGGTTTTGGAACCATTTGGTGATTTGACCCCGGAACGGACATTCCGGAGCAGGTTCCCGTGGTGCCGTGAGTGACCATTCCATTCCAATTCCATTTTTTAAATTGCCATAGGGTCCCATAACAATAAAAAACAGACTTCCGAGACAATTTGAAGAGTTTTGATACTCATATTGCTAAGACATTATTAAAATTTACAAATCATACCCTAGTACTGGAACATTACTCCGGAAAATCCGGAATTGTTGTTCATGGTACTATATTTTGTACAATTTTGATAACGCGTAACTAATTTGGAAAATCTAACCTACCTAACAGTGTGAAATATTTTTTTCTCATAAAAAATTATAGTGGTTGTTTAAAAAAGATGCCGCAATATATTTTTGTTTTCTTATATGAATTAAATTTATTTAAAGTATTCTTATTTTGACTCCTTTCCTAATTATTAAGTTATTAATCATTATTATTCTGTGTGGGCTTGCTAAGTGTTTTTTAATATTCCCGTCTGCGCATCATCAAATAAGAGCAATTTATGAACTTTCATCATTAGAATAGTCTATAAAGATCCACTTGTATCCACGATTCAAGAATTTCTGAAAATATATTTCAATCCGCTAACCGGATTCCTAAATACCCCATACCAGTCGTAAAACGCACAGTTGTCCGTGTAATTACAAATATGATCTTTCACTCTTATTTAATTGATGTGACACATAATAGGATTCGAAAACTATCTTCGATTCTAGTAACCGGATTCAAGAGCCTCAGAAACCAGAATTTTTGATAAATATCACTGGATTCCTCGCAGATCGCCAATGGGACGTCATTTCATGTGTCACATGATGGCAACATCAATGTAAAACAGACAAAACAATCACGAGTCCAGGGAACTGAATTCAAGGATATCCGAATTCGGAGTTGAATGTGTCCGCATTACTTGCAATATGATTCGTAGATCATATGGTTGATGTAATGACCCAAATATCGAAAAAATTTGTAATCTGAAGTACTGAATTCAGGAGATTCAGGAAACGATTGTAACTGATTATCATCAAATATGATAGCACTAGATATTCTATTTTTTGTGGCACAGCATGCTATGACACTTAAACATTGTCATTCGACCCAGAGAAACAGATTCCTCAGTCGCGAAACCAACCAATAATGGTCACACCAATATGGCTATTTTTGTTTTCAGTTAGAACTTACTCATCTTGCATTATTTATTGAGCTACATGTTTGGTTTTAATAGATTACAATCATCCGCAAATGAAATTGAAAAAAAATCGCTCTCGTAGCCTTCAATGAAGTAGCGAATTGCTAACATGCTCATTAGAAGCCCAATTAGTACGTTTTAAGATTTTTTGTAACATATTGAATTCTTAAAATATGGAATACATACGTAATTGAAAAGAAATTTGGACCTGAAAAATAAATTAAAAATTTTGTACGTGATAACGAGGAAAAATGTACGTTATATCGAGTGACGCTATATCGAGGGTACGTTATATCGAGGGTACGTTGTATCGAAGATTACCTGTATACTAAAGAAAATGTTGTGCCATTTTTCACAAAAACAAAATTTTGTATTACAAATTTAAATTGCAAAAAACCTGATTTTTTCTAATTTTTTATATTTAAAACCTAAAGAGAAAAGAAACATTTTGAATGTGATTGTAAGATGCAGAACTTATCGGTAAAAATTTTTTTTTAACAATTGCTTTAAACGTTTTTTACATGTTTTAAAATTCCATACTAATTGATATACAAAACCGTAATTTTATTATAGCATGTATTTCTACGTGTCCTTTTAAATCAAAATGTATTTTACAAAAATCTTCCAAAATGAAATAGTTTTGGAGATATTTGGAATTTCGTTCCAACAAAAACAGTTAATTCGTATGATTATGCCGTTTTTAAAAGTTATTTTTAGCGTTACCCCATCATAAAATGTCAAAATCAAATGGTTATCGTTTTAAAGACGTGAAAGAAACTTTTTCAGTGTATTTGGATCATGGAGAAGCTATCAATAAAAAAGTACAACTTTTGCCATATTTTTATAATTCATACTATTTGCGGTCAAAAATACAATTTTCTTTTTGAATATGATTCTAAATGCTATTTTAAAACAAAATGCCAATAAAAAAATTTATCTGAAATGCAGTAGTTCTCGAGATATTTTAAATTTTGTTTTAACAACACAATTGTTTTGTTTTATTACGACCTTTTCAGAAGTTATTCGAATTTCTCCATCAATAACAATAAATTTTTCAAAAGGCCCATAACATTTCCTGTAACTTTCTCTTTGACATCACGGTGATATAGTAAACCATTTGAAAGCTATACGAAAACAACAAAAATGCTATTCAACCATAGGATCTTATGATTAAATTAAATAGTTCGATCATATTTTGGTTGTTTTAATGGAGCTTTCAAATGGGTTATAATATCACTTTACAGGAAATGTTTTGGGCCTTTTAAAAAAACCTATTGTTGTTGATGGAGAAACACGAATAACTTCTGAAAAGATCGTAATAAACAAAAAAGAATTGTGTTATTAAAACAAAATTTAAAATATCTCGAGAACCACTACAGTTCAGCAAATTTTTGTTATGAGCATTTTAATTTAAAATGACGTTTAGAATCATATTCAAAAAGAAAATTATATTTTTGACTGCAAATAGTATGAATTATAAAAATATTTTTTTGGTAGCTTCTCCAGGATCCAAATACACTGAAAACAGTTTCTTTTACGTATTTAAAACGATAAACATTTTATTTTTGACATTTTATGATGGGGTAACGCGAATAACTTTTAAAAAGGGCATAATAACCCGAATTAACTGTTTTTGTTGGAACAAAATTCCAAATATCTCGAAACAATCGCATTTTGGAAGATTTTTGTTAAAGGTATTTGATTTAAAATGCTGTAATAAAATTACAGTTTTGTATGTCAATTGGTATGAAATTTCAAAACATGTATAAAGTTATTGTTAAAAAAAACTTTTTTATCGATAAGTTCTCCATCATACATTCAAAATGTTTCTTTTCGCTTTGGGTTTTTGTTGACAAAATATAAAAAATTAGAAAAAATGTGGTTTTTTGCAATTTAAACTTTTAACACAATTTTTTGTTTTTGTGAAAAACGACTTTTTTCAGTGTATATTTTTTTCGTGCATAAATATTTATTCCCTCAAACTCGTTCTTCGAAAGTTTTGCTGTATAAAATACAGTAATCAAACAAAAAAAATTGAAATTCATGCGCGTAGAAATGTTTACGCCCTTTTGAAAAGTTACTCTTGTACCGAAATATTGAAATTGTCAGAGAAAATCATGGAGATTCATAAACCGAACACAAATTTCGTTCGAATAGACGATGGTCATATTTTGTGGTCGGCCGGTTTCTCATGGAATCCCTCAAAAACAAAAATTTATGCTAAAAGGAAATTGCAAAACAAAACCATTTTTTTAATTTTTTATAATTTAAAAAAAATACATTAGAAAAGAAACATTTTGAATATAATTGAATGATGGAGAACTTTTCGGTAAAAAAAGTTTTTCTAACAATAACTTTATACATGTTTTTAAATGCCTTACTATTTGGCATACAAAACTGTATTTTTATTACAGAATATTATTCTAAGTATTATTTTAAATCAAAATGCATTTAACAAAAATCTTCGAAAATGCAATAGTTTTCGAGATATTTGGAGTTTTGCTACAATAAAAGCGACCTGACCAAAAAACTGCATTTAAGCAAATCTTTTGTGCAAGATGCACAAAACTTGAAGGACATCCTATACAAAGTCCCAAAAGCAGCGAGTCGCGATGAATGTCACAATACAGTAGGGATATAACGTGCGCAGAAGTTTTACACTCAACTGTTAACGAAAGCGCATTGTCTCGTTATGGATGGCGAGACTTCTGTAAAACGCAAATTTCTGGAAGTTTCCTGGGCACCTTTTCTTCGCTGCTTGTCTTCAGTTCGACGTCCCTGAGGAAGTTATACAGCAAAAGATGTAAAAGCTTGCCAAAAAATACATGATTTATTAGGCAATTTGCTCGCGTGGAAAGCGAAGTAATCCGTTTGTGACAACCGGAACGGTCAATGGGCAGGTATATTCGAAAGAATGCTTCCAAAAGCGTATACTTTCTCTTCTGAAGTCTCACGATAGCCCTGCGCTGTTCTGGCCGGACTAAGTCTCGTGCCATTACTCAAACAATGTTCTGGATTAGTACAAGGCTAAGGAGGTCAAATTTGTACCGAATGATTTTAGTCCCCGAACTCACCGGAATTGCGGCTAATAGGCACTGCGGAAGCATCCTAATGACATTTTGTAGCAACTAGCAAGATACTAGTAATAATATTGAACTACATTTTATAAACAAAAACATGTTCGAAGTAGAAACAGAAAGCCGTTCAAGTCGTCCCATGAGAAGTTCTCAAAACTAATAGGGCAAGCGAAAACGACTGGTAGTCTCCCGATTGCGAGAGTGGCGCATAAGCTACCTAGCTTATAACGACCTTATTGGACTCGTAGTGCGAACAGATACAATCTAAATTTCGTTGTCCACATGTTCTAAAAACATGAATGCACAAAATTTCATGCATATTGATCGCTGTCAACATAATGTGTGAGCTTATTTTCGGAATATCACTGATATATACTATCTGTAGCGACATTCAATATTATCGGAAGAAAAAAAACAACGACCTTCTAAATAATCATAAACTTGAGGTAAGGTAGGCTGACAAAATTACATAACCACTACCACTTCCTAGTGCCAGATTCCCGTACTAATCGTTCTAACACCTCGTAAGTTTTTATCTTGCGAGTAACTTTATCGAATACATCGAGCATCTAAAAGAATTCTTGAGATACAACACGCTGAAAAAATAACATGCTTACTGGCGCTATCTAGGGGCAAATTTTCAAACTATTTTGCCTTCCACAGACTACAGGGAGGATATAAACATGAGATTAGGAGTAGTATAATCGAAGAAAAAACGAAACTGGTATATTGTTACATTACTTATAAAAGAAATTCGTTAAAACTTTGAACACATTTTAAAGAGTCTAGTAACTTTTACACTCATTGACAAATACCGGTAATTTTCTTTGCGTAACTGTAGTCCACTAAGAGATTGATAATAGGCTATTATAATTCTCCGGTGCTGTGATCGAGTACGGTTAAAATAACACAAAATAATCTTCAGCATAAACGTACAGCAACTATGAATCTATTCCGCCTTGTGCAGGAAGGAAAAGCTTCCATAGTTTTTGTTCAAGAACCGTTTTTCCATGGCATAGAATATACTCGCGATATTTGTGCAATCACGGTCAATATGACTGTTGATAACGTAAACAGGAAATAGTGAACCATCACCTTCTGATGATTTCAAAAGGGTTGTATCATATTGAGACAAAAATGCATTTCCTTTCATGATCGACAGTGATGCCCACCACATGATTTGGGGCAAGTCAGATATCAATTTGAGAGGCACCGGATTGATTCAGCACTACAAATCTGCATATGTTCAATGTGGGAAATCGCCCGACATTTGCACGAACTGGCAGAGAAGAGGTGTTACTTTCTGCTCTCACGGTACGACGCATGAGTTGGCAAACTGGCTCGTACCTATTGAGATCAAGCCGTCGTTATCGTCTTTGATCATTTAAATGTCTCGCTAGATATCGTCACATATCGTAATCCCAAATCTACGAACTGCGGCCTCTACGAAGAGGGCTTGGCGACTAGGTTTCATGGGTATCTTCCGACGATAGAATCTTCAAGTAACTTGGACGTAGTCGGACTTTCTCATAGTAGCAACATACTAGGAGGCTTGTCCGGTTCGAGTTATGCGTGCTTCTAGAGGAACCCCTTGGTGGAATACCGAAATCGATCGACTGAAAAAATTGGGTAGAAGAGCATGGAATCGCTAACACAGGGACGGATCGGAGGCATTTAAGTTGGCTCGCAAAGCATAGCCCTTCGATCCTCTGAGCGAAATAGATGGAAAAGCCTCTGCACAAATGTCTCAAGCTTCAACGAGACTAGTAAATTAAATAAGTCGCTTTCGAAATCGAAAGACTTTCATGTCAGTTTGATTAGAACTCCTAATGGTGATCTCTTTCTATGTATGATGAATATGTAGTATTCAACTGTCTTTTGGACACTAACTTTCCAGGCTGTAGAGTAAGGTGGGGCAAAAGTGCGCATAGGACTTTTGGAAGCACACAAGCGCTAGAACCTGGCAACTCTCTATGGATTTAGTATATTATTAAGTCAACTAATCGCACATATAAGCATGAAAGGTTTGAATATAGTAGCTTGAAATTAAGGGGGAAGGACCATTTTTCGCTGCTTTGATGAAATTTTTTGAATTTTGGAAATCGTAAATTGGCTGTTTGAATAAATCAGGTTCTATAAAACTACAGTACCTTAAAAATCTTCAACATATTATTCGTTGCGAGATATATTTGTTTTGATGAAAAAATTCAGTAATTTTCGTAACAATTTAATAAGTTAAAAAACTGACGGTGGGGTAAAAGTGCGCATAGCATATCCGCCCCAATAAAAGACGCGAATGAAGCTTTTTATATAAAAATTGAACTAATTCCTCCATGATTTAAAGAAGGGACCAGCATCTCCAATAACTACGAGCTCACCGGTCAAATTACGACTGATATGAGCGGTTTAGGAACAAAAGCATCAGCATAACTGGTTCCTAGGGAAAATTTAGAGTGCCGAAAGCTCAGAGTAATTAAAAAAGAAACAAAAAACTATGAATAAGTAAATATAGTTATTTTACGAAAACTGTTAGGTGCGCAATTTTGCCCCATCTTACTCTACGGGGCCATCAATGCTCCTGCTCCTGAGTTCTTTTCAGGTAGTTCGGATTCTTGGGCATTTGCTCGAAAAATTGTGACAACCGAATCGATCAAATCGGCAATTGAAAGTTTTGCTCCATATATGTCTTCGGGAAAAGATGAAATCATTCCAGTTCTACTTCAAAGAGGATATGAACAAGCATGTTTTGAAAAAAGTTCTTACCTGTAGTCTTGCAAAAGGATACATTCCATTAGCGTGGCGGGAAATAAGTGTAAAATTCGTTCCCAAAGATGGCCGCCTCACTTATGAGGAGGCTAAGAGCTTTCAACCGATTAGTCTGACCTCCTTCCTTCTCAAATCAGTAAAACGTTTAATCGACCACTACATTCGGGATTGGGCAAGCACCCCGAGCAAAGTTTTGATATCAGCTATCAAATAGAATTATTATTTTGATATCAGTTTAAACTCTTTCAGATATGACATCACATTTTGATGTGCTTACATGCTTTACGTTTTTTAGAAAAAAAAGTTTGTTTCTATTTTTAAATTGATTACTTATTTTTTATCAATGAAATATTTCAACATCTCAATGAGTTTTCAATTTGCTCTCGCCGATAGCATAAATGGTTTTCTGTTTGATGTCATAGAATAAATTTTTCTGCCTTCGATTTTATTCTTTTAATTGTTAAAACGACTAAAACGATAACAACCTGATCAATCATTACCTACTACACCACAACATCAAGTTTAGTTCTGAATTTGATATCAGGCTCTGCTCGGGACCCGCTACATACAATGCAACATGATTATCAACGGTGGAAGTTTACTACCACAGTGTCAAACAATATTATGTACAACATTGAAAACCCCTTTTAACAATCAAGCTTAGAAGTTTTTCTTGATATTGAGGTGCGTTTGACAACGTGTCTTTTGAACTCATTTTGAGTGCAGCACGGGGTCATGGAGTACCTTCGTATATCATGAACTGGATACACGCAATGCTTAGCAACCGACATCTGTGCTCATCTTCAAGACAAGTAGAAATAAGGAAACTCGGTGTCTACGGATTTCCTCAAGGAGGTGTACTGTCACCACTTCTATGGAACCATGTCACCGATGGCTTGCTGAGGAAACTTAATGAGCATGGGTTTCCCACATATGGTTTCCCATATGATTAACATATAATGATTACTGGTATTTGCATTAACACACTTTTGAATTGATGCAGTGTTGTTGTGCAATGGGGTCTTCATGCTGGACTATCAGTTAATCCAAATAAAACATCAATTGTGCTTTTCACGCAACGAAGGATTACAACCGAAGCTCGTCCATTGCAGTTCACTGACTCAGAAATTGTTGATGCAAATCAAGTTAAGTATGTTGGAGTAATTCTTGAGCCTAAACATAATTAAAGAGAGCTTACATGGCTGTAAACGGGTTTTTGGCAAATCTTGTGGTCGCAAACCCAAGCACATCCAATGGATCTACACCACAATTGTTAGATCAATACTGGCATACGGATGCCTTGTTTGGTAGCAGAAGGGAGAAGTTATGACAATCCAATCAAAGTTAAACCATCTTCAGAGGATGGTCTTGATGGCGATGACTGGTGCATTCTCGACAACACCTACTGCTGCTCTAGAGGCACTCTTGAGCATAAAACCACTATATGTGTTTCTGCAACATGAAGCACTTTCTTGCGCATACCGTCTAAAGGTTACTCGGCTCTGGAACAGTAACCTAATAGATCGTGCAACTAGCCAAACAAAGCTGTGGCCACAAATGGTTCCTTGGGATAAGTATACATTTGTTCCCAATGACTTTACACTCACACGTAGTTTTCCTTTTAAAACTTTGAATGGGAGAATTCTTCCTCGCGAGGAATGGTTAGATGGAGCGACAACTTAAAGATATGTAGTTTGTTATACTGACGATTAATTGTTGGAGTCTATTGGCGTGAAATGAAACTAAACCAGTCTCATTCGCTTGGTAGATACTGTAGGGGAGACTGAGGAGACTTGATCCCCTTTTTCATTTTTCAATCCTACTCCGTGGAATGACAAAAAAACTATGTATTTTTTGTAGTTTTATATTGTTTCTAGGGTTGACTGATTATCATAAAAAAATACATGGAAATATTATACTGGACCTGAGATATGAGCATTTTTGGAAAACAACAAAAAATGGAAAATTCTTTGATTAGTGGAGACTCGATCCCTAATTTGGGGAGACTTGATTATTTTTTGAAAACGTGTTTAAAAGAGCATGTATGGTAATAAGCCTATTTTACCCTGTTTCTATTATCATCCTACCCATCTGAAGCCTTTGGTTAGAACAGCGTCTTCCATCTTTGCTCAACGCATTGGCTCAAATGGTGTTGCGATAATTGGGGTACTCGATTAGAGTTTTTGCTGCGCTCAAACAGAAGATTTTCACCATTCTCAAGACAATTTTGTTATTATATTGGCTCTTAATAAGACGCGAATGACCTTAAGGCTAAAACCTCCATAATCGAAATAAAAAATGGCTCCTAATAACAAAGCAAAGAAGCTGAAATAATAAAATGAATAATGAAATTATGTAGTTCTCTTCCTAATAGGGCAAAAATAGGTACCTAACTCCATTCAATGTTATAAATGTATTGTGGTATTGATTAAATTGTTGTGATTAGATATTACTATTTTTGTTACTACATATTACCCATCTCTCACCTAATTTTTATTACGAATTCCCCAAATTTCTGTGCAATTATTTGAAAGCTGTCGTTATTATGGTTGAGGAACGTCAAATGTGGGATGCATGGTTGCTATGTATGCTGTAGTAAACATTTACAGTTAAGTTTTCGTATGATGAAGCGTTCATTTTTGACGTTTTTTTTGTTATTTTATGGCAACAATGACTTCAATTGATCTGGTTTGAATTTGGTTATTTTCAGTAGTGTGTATGAAGCATGGCGAAAGGGATCAAATCTCCACGAGTTTGAAGGGATCAAGTGAACCCATAGCATCTATTTCAGCAAACTTAAGTACAAATATAGTTGAACAAAAAAATCAGCTCAATCATAGCGTATTCATATAATTGACATTCTCCTGTATTTCTGTATGCAAAAATATAGTATGCAGTGGGTGACTTTATCAATTGTATAAAAGTTTGAAAATTTGGAAAATAAATCTTCTTCAGTTCTTCTGAGATTTTTTTCTTTAAATCGGTAAAGTTTTGAGTTTCAATGATGGGATCAAGTCTCCCCGGGGATCAAATCTCCTCTGTCTCCCCTACTGTATTTCAAGCAGAAATGTAAAAGAATCTATTTTTTCTCTGATAGTTCCCTAAAAGCACTAAGTTCGATAGATTCGAGATCGAAATTAGTAATCACACGTCAAAATCAAATCGAAGAACTTGGCATTTCAAATTGTATCTACCTGGCTAGAGCGGGCGCTGCAACTGACTTCGTTGGTCCAGAACCAGTTTTACCATTTTCGATAAGTTGGATAAAGCACAAGATTTGGTCGTTGGCTGTATCCGAACAAGTGAACTATTGGCGTAGCTTGAAAACTTGCGTTCAAACAAAGTCTTTTCTGCCGCATGTGAGTTGAAATATTTGGTGCATTTTTCCATGCTTAATTGCAGTATTCTAGTCTGACTGGACATTGTCAACTCAATCGTCAGATGGATACTATTCAGCGTGCTGAGTATTATTCGTGTGATCTTTGTGAATCCGATTGCGGAACTTAATATCATTTGATATGTAACTGCCCTGCGGCAATGCAATTGAGTATCCGAATTTTTGGTTCTCCATATAGAGATAAACCTATGTAGAGAGAGCTGAAACTCAAGGATATGGTATTGTTCATAACCCAGTGTGGTGAAGAGCTTTAGTTTAAGCCGTATTTGAATGACAATATCTCTTCGGGGGTGTTGTCGTTCTATTATCTCAATATTCCTTCGGGGGTGTTGATATATCCGCTCACTGTTTAAATAAAAATTCTAAATCCCTCCGGGGGTTGGAATTTTCATTATTGCTATTGTAGCACCTGCAGATCGTACAGCATCTTTCCGGGGGTGCAGAATGCTTTAATTGTTCTGTGTCGTTATTTTCTTTACCTCTAACCTTACCACTTCCCCAATCCTTGCCATCATTTGACAGAGCTGATCACGCAATACTTCTGGAACGGTTGAAATTAATAGGAGTGTCTTCTGATCTGATTCGTTGGCTCGAATCATATCTGAGAGATCGAACACTTGTAGTAAAAATTGGATGTGTGTTCTCTGCCCCATGTTCGAACAACTCGGGTGTTCCTCAAGGAAGTAATTTGGGCCCACTCTTATTCACACTCTTTATCAATGATCCAGCTACAGTATTACCACAGGGTTGTCGTATATTCTACGCTGATGATGTTAAATTATACATGATCGTCAAGTGCATCAGGGATGGCTTAGCTTTACAACAGCACTTGGACACTTTCAATGACTGGTGCTCCTTAAACTTCCTTACAATTAGTATTCATAAATGCAGTGTTATATCGTATCATCGCAAGCACAAACAAATTTCATACGACTACTGTGGTGGAGAACAGCATCTTGAGCGTGTACTACAAGTGTGTGACCTTGGAGTCACTTTGGATTCTGCACTCACTTTCCGACCTCATTTCGATTATATTATTAACAAGGCAAACCGCCAGATGGGATTCATGTTCAAAATTTCTAATGAATTTAATGACCCTCTCTGTCTCCGTTCACTTTACTGTGCATTGGTACGGTCAATATTGGAATCTAACTCCGTAATATGGTGTCCGTATCAAGCAACATGGATAGCAAGAATTGAAGCAATTCATAGAAAATTCATTCGTTATGCGCTAAGACGCCTTCCGTAGCAGGGCCCTATTAATCTCCCGAAGACCGCTGTAGATTATTAGGTCTGCACACGCTTGAAGCGAGAAGGAGAGTAACCCAAGCTGTTTTTGTCGCTAAGATTCTTCTAGGAGAGTTAGATACGCCGGAATTGTTGGGTCAACTCCACATCTATGCACCGGAACGTGTACTCCGTCAACGAAGCTTTTTGCTGTTGGAACACAGGAGCTCCTTGTATGGTAACCATGATCCAATTCGCTTCATGTCTGCCACATTCAACGAAGTGTTTGCGGATTTCGATTTCAACGTGTCATCTACTACCTTCAAAAACCGGCTATTAAGTAGTCTCTGACTTACCAGATATTTCCTGACGACATTTTAATCTGTATTTATATTTGCTGCTTTTGTTTATATTCTTTCTACATTGTTTATTTTGCTGGATTAGTTTGTTTTTGTAATATTTATTTCTGTATTTATTGTTAAGTTCTGTATTGTGTATTCATTTGAAAAGATATGGGGTTTTTATGCCAATTTGAGTATAGTTAATGTTTCACTCAAATTGGCTTTTCCCCATCCCTTCATATTCATTAAGACTAACTAGGTCAGATGAAAATAAATAAATAAATAAATAAATAAATAAATCAGGGACATTATGGAAAAGCAAATCATGGCAAGTCAGAAATCTCCGATCAACATAGGGAACGTGCCATTTGAGCCAGTCATTACTGGTTTCTAATTCCTGAACATCACGCTCATTGTTAGAAATTTCACTCATATCTACACTACCCGGCAAAAATTAGGAATCGCTTTAATAAGTATTGCAACACCAATATTAAGTATTGCCGAAAGGTATAGTATTAACTTGGAAAGGGCGAATTCAAGGTTTGCTGCATATTCGCTCTCTTCAGAAAAGTCGTTCTTTGGGTCAAAGGTATCCGGCAAGTGAACATTTTGGTTTAAAGTTCTGTCACAAGATGGTGCTAGTGAACATGTGAGATTGTGCAGTTCAACTTGTTTCATTTCGTTTTTTTTTAAATTTCAAAATTCGCGTAAATGAAGACCGCGTAAATTTAAGAATCCGTGTTATTGGGAACCTCGTTAATGGATGCGTAAATTCAAAAATCCGCGTAAATGAAAACCGCGTAAATTTTAAAAACCGCATAAATTTCAAAATCCGCGTAAATTAAAAAAAGCGTAAATTACAAAATCCGCGTAAATAAAAACCGCGTAAATTTCAAAATCCGCGTGAAAAATACCGCGCAAAAAACGCGTAAACAAACCAGAGTGTAATACATTATTGGACATGTTCTATCTGGTGATTCTGATTTTCTAGAAAATTCGCGCCCACGGCGAATTTGTGTAGAAGGACAAGACCGTGACTACCATGTGGATGTTGGTTTGTTTGGTTCGAAGCTTTGTCATTACGTGGCACTGGTACAGATATAAAGTTATGCATTTATAATTTATTTTATTACGATTGTTTAACGATCTAAACAGGTCATGTCTTCAGCAAAGTTGTTTATCAGATCTTGGCCAAAATTTACGTTTACGGGGTGCTATCATATATGTGAAACAATGCATTTTAGAACTCAAATTATCAGGTGAAACTCGTGTGTTCAGCGAAGTAAAATAAAAAGACATCGTGTAGTGTACATAATGTCAATTAAAACTATTATGGAACAACTTTTCAATTTCAGATTCATGTGACGAGTATTAAAGTGTACTCGTGCACCACCGACCGACCTTCACATAACTGGGCCATCTAACAATCGCCTAGCACACAACTAGATGACCAAACGCACGAATCAAATTTCCACGTACCGCTATTGCATGGCTTTCGAAAGAAATCGAAATTTCCTTCAAAAATCTTGACACATATACTCCACCCGAAGGGTCACCCGTCCGGTCCGGAGTGCCTTTCGGTTCCCATCCATTGCCAGCGGGTGCCGCCACGAAGCGAACCAGTAATTATCGCACGCTTCGATTCGAACATGTAGGTCATAAAAAACCCTGCCTATCGTTCGTGGACCCATGAATGCCTCAGTGCGAACGGATTGGCATGAAGTTCCATAATAGCATCACATCAACAATAACAAAGTATCGAATCGAAGCAAAAAGGCTGCCCCGCGAGTTGATCACGCATCTGGTCTGGCGAGTGCAAAACTTTGGCATCTGAAAGGGAAAACGTAAATCTTCCTTCTTTTCTTCACTAAGGGGTTTTACTGCATCTTTCCGTTACTTTCTGTTTTGACTGACGAAGTGCTTGATTTTATATCTGTTGATTGAAAGGAAAACCGCTCACAAATCATAACAAAAAATACCCCCAGACTCGATTCGGAGGGCGGCTATACTGGAACAAAATTCCGCGCACGTGTAGTGTTTCAGGGTGAAGAACTGCTTGCATCGCGATCGTCGAATATCAATAATTATCAAACTCAATGAAACGAACGAAATGTAAGCATTGCTGAAGCAACTCGTAAAACCACCCACTGATCGATTATGCAGTGAAAATGCAAGTTGGTGTTACAATTTGGGTCAAATCTGACCTCACGCAACCCAGTGCATCCATCGAAATTATTGCAATCTTCCCCGGAATGAATTTATTTTTAGAAAATCAGACATCATCAATCAAGCGCAATGATTTTGTGAGAGAACCTTCAGCAACCGTAGATAATGGGTTCGAATAACTCAAACGACGCTATATTGTGGATTTCATCACGATTCCGATCGAACGCGACCTAATTGGCCAAGGCGGACTTTAGCTTTAAACATTCAGTTAACTGACTCACACACAAGATCTACATATAGTGCTCATCGCCCCCATCTCTGCATAAGGCTTATTTTTACACGAACTAACTAACGCACTGACGCACGGGCAAAAAAAAACATAGTCAAGAGGGCGTAGAAAAATGGGAAATTTATGTCCCAAGGGGAAAATTATGTCATCCAACTTGAGCAGCTTTGCATTGGCAGCTATGATGATGATGATCAAATCATGATGGGTGCCTTGTGGAGGAGTGGAGCTAAATGTAGTCGGAATGTCTGCCATCCGAAGCAGCTGAAAAGTTTACGACTCATCCAGGTAGAGTAGCTGCCGGTACAAGTATCCAAATATAGCTACAACAGCTGGGTTTCGTCCCATAACCTCTGTCAAATATTCAAACTATGCTCCTAATTTGAAAAAAAAAACTTTGCAATATATCTGAATAATTTAATTATTGCACAATTGTGAAAATTTCTCTGAATGACTACTTGTGACACTATTTAGTAGGGTTATTCTGAATATATACTTTTTCCGCGTTGCTTCACCCAGATTTGTTTCTCTAATCGATATTGAACTGTACTGCCCATAAAAGCATAAGAGTCCCATATTGAAAAACAGCAAGCTTAGAAAAAACACTATTAAAGATTTACATTCTCATTGAGCCTTATGGATGGGACAACCATGTTTTGGTATTTTTTTCGGTATTTTCATTACAAATCTGGTAATCTTATTTGTTCATTGTGATTCAGTGGTGATACAGAATACAATCCAACAGATAACTCATTTTCGTCAAAAATCCATATGGGACTCTTATGCTTTTATGGGCAGTGTAGTAGTCATTACAACTAATAAAACAAAACTCAAACATTTGTTTACAACTCGCCTGAACTATTAACTAATCAGTGTCAGTGGATGGTTGTTACCCAGTTCACAACAATATCAGAGTGCAGTTTTCTTCATTCACAATAACCGGGGATAGACCGTGAACATAAACATAAAACTGTGAAAGTGAAATTATTATACCACGCCACATCGTTTTATTTTTTTCTTGTTGTTGTTTTTCGAGGACTGCATTTTGAGTCACGCGTTCGTACTTTTCCCCCCTCGTGTGGCGTGGCTGGAAGGCAATTTGTTTCAGACTACCATAACGCGCAAAAAAAAAACACTGAGAATCAATGACACAAACCAGACAGACATTCGCCGGACGCAACTAAACGAAAACGAAAGTTTTTGCTTCGCTAATGGCGCGCAGCAGCGTCAGGAGAAAAAGCAAAGACAGTACGACGCCGCCTTGCCGCCACCAGTGCAGTGCAGCAGTATGCATGCAATGATATAAGCTGCATGGTCCCGACGCGTCTTAAAATCGAAATGGAAAATGCATTATTTCTTCAGTAATCGTGTGGTGAAGGGAAATTGCGTGCGGGCTAGCTTTGTTCTACTGATGTGGTTGTGGTGTTAGGCGTTAAATGCAAATGTTTGCGGCGGTAATAGCTACATATTTTGCATGGTTATTAGTGAACTAAAATGTACCACAGGCAAATTTATTGTGGTTGATTAGGGTCTTATCGAATTGGTCATGGAACCAGTGTTAGCAATCGGATATACTGTTTCCTTCTCTTTTTCTACTAGATCACATAGAAGTTCTACGGGGAAGCCACCTAGAACCTAAAATTCATAAATTCACGATTTCGTGAACTGAATGATTTACGAAAACTGTGACGAAGTTCCTGAAATCATGAATAATAAACCTCATATTCATGAAACTATTTGTATTTCAGAAAACTAGTTCGCCCCGAATATATACATGGCGTTACATTCGAATGTTTGGTTGGGTTACTATTATTGCTCCCTGGACATGTTTAGTTTTTGTTATGATTCTATTTCATGATTTGGGAATACATAGCCGACAGTCAAACGATGTTCACCATTTCAAGAACTTATTCGCAATTTTTGTGCTATTTTATTCATGAGTTTACTATCGGATTTTTCTGTCAGACTGGCCGGATTTATGATAACGACTTCAGTCGCGATTTTCGTAATTTCTGTTCACGTTACCGTGATATTATATTTATGAGTAGAGTTTATCATGTTCATGATTTCAGGAACTTCTTCGCGATTTTTTGTGCTATTTTATGCATGACTTTACCGGCGGATGTTTCTGTCAGATTAGCAGGATTTATGATCAGGATTTCAGGATCTCAGTCGCCATTTCTATTCACGTTATCGTGATATTTTATTCAAGAGTAGAGTGATTCATGTTCATAATGTCAGGATCCTTGTCAGGATTTTCGATATTTTAATCATGATTAATGTGATTTATGTTTATGATTTCAGGAACTTTGAAATAATTTTCATAATTTCTATTCACGTTGTCGTTAAAATTTAGTCATGAGTGTATGTTTATTTATGTTCATGATTTCAGGGTCTTTGTCACGATTTTTGATATTTTTGCCACGAGTTGTGTGATTTTCTTCATGATTTCAGGATCTTAGTCACACTTTCCGTAATTCACCTTCAGGTTTTCGTGATATTTTATACAGCTTGCTTTCGAATTTGACACATGTAGTAATGTGACTCATGTTCATGATATCAGCATTTTATCATGGTATTGGTAATTCCTCTTCGCCTCATCGCGATCTGTTAATTTATGTTTACTATCGGGTTGTTCACTCGAAGTAACGTGTTAATATCAACTGGATCATAAAAGTGTGACTGATTCGCGTTACCTTGTTCTGTGAAATATATCACGAGCATGATTTGTGGTGCTCAGCGCAGTTTACGTTTTCTGTCGAGACATTACATTGAACCTTATCAAATAAATAACGATGTTCGAGGTAGTAGTTTTCTTATATCTACTACTCGTACCTCTATTACTAGTCGCTAGCAGCTGGATATTTCATGAAAAAATGCATGGAATAAAAATGGTTCCACAAATAATATTCTAAATTTGCGAAATAGTTCACGTGAAAATTTCATTACCATGTTGCATGAAATTGAAAATGATTAAGCATATCTTCTAAATACCACCAACACGCAAAATAGATCGTAAATCATAAACCAGTTCACGTATACATGAATATTGTATGATTTCGGGAACTATTTCAACGCTTTTAGGGAGGGGAGAAAGTATAACAAAATGTGACATGTTGTGACATATGAAGGAGGGGGAGTAAGGTACTTTTCCACGATTACGAATGGTAAGTTGTCACTATTGTAATAGGAACCATGAACAAGTTCTCGAAACATGAATAATATTTATCATTTTATGAATTACTTCACGAGTACGGATATTGGATTGTGAATAATATATAAAGAATCATGAATTGGTTCAACCAGGATTGAATGGATTCATTATTAAAATTCCGAGTTTCGTTCGCAAGAATATATACAAAATGTTTTGATTTTGTGAGCGAATAAAAGCAAAATAATTTTGATTATTAATAATCCGTGTCAGTTTATTCTTTACTATAGACGACTCAGGCCCATTAGTGAAGAGTGTTCGCTCTTCCCTGACAAAGCAAAACTTATCTTGATTCATACCCATAGAACAAATCTAGATCCACAAGTACTTTGGTCACAATGGGGATTTCTTACAAGTTTTTTCAAGTATCAAACACAATCAAACACAACAGTTAATTGGGAATAACTTTGTTGAACACATTATTTACCTATGTATTTATATTATATATAGTTATGTGTTAGTAAGAATTTTGGAGTGAGGAATGAGTATGAGCATGATCATGTGATTGGCCAGAACAAGTAAAATTGCACAGAAAATCAACAAATGGGACCTGGCAGTAGCTATCCATCTTCAATGTGCACGTTTCGAGTATTTTATACTTTGAAATGCCCAAAGGATGGGGTAAAGAATCACACAAATCTGGCCTCAACTTAATACGTGACATGATCTACGCAACTCTCAGAAGAGTTATCATACGTTTATTGTTCTGAGCAGTCGGCTGCCGAGATTTTATGATAGATTTATCGCATATTGAATTTATTCGGAAATGCTCAGTTTGTAAAAAAGATGGTAATGTCAGAGACATAACCGAAGTGAAGTGGAATACACTATAGGCTTAATTCGTTAATAGGCTGCATTTTTTACCAATTTTTGAAAGATTATATTAAAATAAGATATTTTGGTATTTCCATTAGGTACACGTATATCCGACTTTCTGCTTTTGCTAAATGAATTGTTTCACTCTCATTAAATGCTCTTTTCAGGATTACCATATTAGAATATGCGATTTTCCGCTGTTGCCACGTATATCCGCTATTCAGCCAAATGAATTGTTTCACTCTCATTAAATGCGCTTTTCAGGGATACCATATGAGAACCCATATATTCGAATAATATGGATTTCGATGTACATGTACCGATAATTCGGTATTTCTATTAGAAATACCGAAATAGGTGGTTTTAATACAACTTATCAGAAGATAGTAATTGCAGCATTCGTATTAAAAACCTAAAAAAGTGTATTCTACTCTACTACGGTTATGTCTCTGATATTACCTACCCAACTTTTTGATATTGCCATATTTACTAATTTTTATGAAGGTGTTTAAAAAATTCAAGTTTATAGATTATTAATTTAATAAATATTTACTTTAAATGTTATTATGTTGTTATTATTAAAATATATTTCGTCCACTTGTTAACGCTTATCGACAGCTGGAACCAAAAAACTTGTGTATGTTGTCTCAAGGTGCGGGACGTTTTTTTCAAATCCATGCTGACATTCGTCAATTATGTTGGCATTATAGATAAACTGTTCCAGAACTTTAGCTAGACAGTTTAATAACTAGATTCCTCTGTAGTTTTCGATATTGTGGATGTGTCCAGCTTTAGTTCCGAACTATAGCAGCTTCTTTCCATACACTTGGGAAAACATTGTGCGAGATTGAGAACTGGGAAATTATGCTTGGGAAAACATTGTGCGAGATTGAGAGCTGGGGAATTATGGTGCATAGAGAGCTCGGGCACAATGTTTTATAAATGTGTGAAACAAGCAATTCGGACCAGGCCCTTTCAACGGATCAACGCTGGACAGAGCGCTGAATACATCGGCATCATTTACGTTAGGACGAGGTAGGTTGATAGTATACGTTGGTAATGAATGTTTCAATGTACTGTTGCGGTGGATAGACAGGAGGGCTAGTAAATACATCTCGGAAATGCTCTGCAAAAAGGTCCGCCGACTCAGCTGCCGACTGTGAATTTTTGTTTCGAAGATAGACATTTTCTGGTATACCCCTGGAACGTTTTCTAGTATTTATGAATGTCCAGAATGTCGAGGGATTGTTTCGAGGGCTGCGTTGGGTCTTGGTTCAGATATTCACCGTATACAGTTATGGGCTGTTTCATATTGCGGTTCCATTTGACGAAGAATAGTTTTGTTGTTGTCGGTCCTACGACGTAAGTATCGCTTCGTTGTACTACTCCGGGTTGCGTAGGCGACCAAGCTCGGGATTCTCCCACGTAAACTTATAATCTGCTTTTCTGCTGATACGTTTTTAGGAACATTGCGGCGAAGAATTTCATATATTGCTTCGTAGAGCGCCGCAACTGCCTGATCTAAATCGTTCGCATTCAGCATATCACATCAATTGACTGCACCAATGGCCACTTCATCGAGGATGCATCGAATAAAGTCAAAGTTGAGATCGTCGTTGATTGTATCAAAAGCGTCACTACCATCAGAACGCGTATCAAATTGTAGAACGAAGGGTTTATGGTGAGGGTCTACCTTCAATATAGATGTCGGAGACTGAATCAATTCAAACACGTCGGTGTCGTTGACGAAGGTCAAATCAAGGATCCGTCCATTCACATTGCTAAGAGAGCAGATTTGATACAAACCACCAGTGACCAGCGTTTCTGTGATAGCTATCTCTTGTTCTGATGTTGCATTTTCAGGAATGTAGCACTTGAGATCGTCATCGAAGATCCACCGAAGATGAGAGAGATTGTAATCGCCTGCCGGTTGGTCTGTTCATGAATATTCTGGACCGCAGAGAAGTGAAAGTTGTACATGTCAAGATCGCTGTTCGGTCTCAGATAAATGCAGCAAACATATGAGCCTATATTCGCCATGTTTCTATTATCACTCTACCCATTTGCAGCCGTTGGTTAGCGCAGCGTCTGCCATCTTTGTTCAACGCATTGAGTTAAATGGTAGCGCGACAATAGGGGCTCTCGTTTCGAGATTTCGTTGCGCTCAAACACGAGAATTTCACCGTTCTCAGCAAATTTGTGCTAGCATCTTGGTTCTTAACAACGAAGCAAAGCTGTTGATGCCAATTTGTACGCATTCGATTGGTTGTAGGCCGTAGAATTAATGAATTAGTGAGGCACCCTCCTTAGTATGGTGAAAATAGGCTCTTTACCCTAAAGATCGGCCTGGCAGTGAAACACGTACGACAACTTGTTCTAAATCTTCACATTCAGGTAACTTTAGTACAGTTCCAGTTAGATTTTTTTCTTTATCGCTATAAGAATACCACCTCCGCGGTTTAGATGACTGGAATAAGAGTTGCGATCGCATCGGTAGATTGCGTAGTTCGTCGATAGCTCAGCGTTTAATATATCATCACGTAGCCAGGTTTCGGTGAGAACGATAATATCGTAGTCATAGGAAATGAGGGCAAGCAAGAAGGCCGGCATTTTAGTTCTCATTTCGCGAACGTTCTGGTAATAGACGGACAGGAAATCATGTGCCGTATGCGACGGTGTACTATGAACCAAAAGGTTTTCAGCGAGTGGATTATCATTTAAAGTAACATACTCGCCTGAGGATGGAGTTCGGAAGACCTCCTCACGACCTCCGAACGCATAGCCGGGACGACTGAGCTGGTCGCTAGCTGGTAGCGCGACTGCGTCGGAGCACTCGGGGACTTTCGTAGTACTGTATAACGGGAGTCCCGGTGATGGCAACGCAACGTGAGTTTGTAGATGTAGTCTTGACGGGGACGAACATATTGTACTCGATGGCACGCCAAGTGGTGTTCAGAAAGCAGAGTACGAAAACCGTCTGTGCCATGTCTTCGTTGCAGGCTTTCGTCTTCCACTTTCGCTCGCCAGTCATCCTTCTCCGTGCTGCTGCAGGGTACCGTTGGCCGATACCGTAGCGGATTACCTGGTGATCGCTATTGGTGTACTACTCACATACCATCCAGTTCATGTTTGCCGTCTGTGAAAGACAACAGAATGTGACGTTGATGATAGACTCCCTTCCGTCTCTCCGAAAAGTGCTAACGGAACCTAGCTTGTGCAATCATACGTCTAGCTTCGCTAGAGCTTCCTGCAGGATACACCCTCTTGTGTTTGTTACTCTACTGCCCCACTCCACAGCCCAGGTTGACTACCAAAGATCGCTTTAGTTTAACCTTTTTAAAACAAAAATCATAAACCCCCGCTCACCCGCCAACATTTTCAACACACCACCGTATTTCAGTAGACGCAAACCCAATTAAATTTTCCCATGCAGAAACATGCCAGATGCCTTAGTACCCAAAAACACATCACGTATATCCACAATATAAAACAAGTGTGCCAATAGGCTCATTACCCTATGTGCAAAGCAACCGTCAAAAACATTTGGCGTCTAATTTTTTTATGATAGTGTGGCGTAACCGAACGCGCACACAATCATAATAAAATGATTTCTCGACAAACATATGATTACGGCTTAAAAGCCAACTGTCAAAATTCTCTTTGAAAGGAAATTCCTGACAAACCGTTACTCGTTAAACACAGTTCATATCAGTTAATGAAAGAGAAAACTTTTCTCTTTTGTTTACTTCCAACATCGTTGAGTGGCGAATAACGGTTTGTCCGAAATTTCTTTTCAAAGAGAATTTTGACAGTTGGCTTTTAAGCCGTTTGTCGAGATTTGTCCTTTTTGTCCCAGTCCCAACATAAACACACAAGCGGCATACAAACACCCTGCAATGTTCAAACCAAAGGACACCCACATACCCACATTGCAAATCAACGTGTATATGTACGCGTATTGCGTGCTTTTCACCCTGCTGTGAGATTTGAAATTGAATACACGAATGAGTTCGTCTATGCAAAGTTTGCCATGCCATCACTGCCATGCCCCATCGCATCGTCGTTATTGTCCAGGTCCTACCCCTAGTAACAATTGTGGTTTTATGGCACTCTTGAAGCCCTTCTTAAAACTTATAACTGACGCAAGCGAACACGCTGTACCTCTATAAATAGCCTCCAGTATCTGATTGAGTTGCTTAGGTACTCCCTCCCTATTGGCGGCTCTGCCCGGAATAGATTGACTGATGTATGGGAGTTTTTACGTTTTCCGAGTTCTATTCATTTTGGCCTGTTTTTCAATAGTGTGGTATTGAAATATAAAAACAGTATAGCAATAAAACATAATTTCAGGTAATTCCGAATTGTTTGGTGATAACCAGACGGAAATTCGTTCATAAATAACAAAGTTATTAGCGTTCAACATAGTGACGCAAAAACGTGACATTGCTTGATTTTAGATTTTAGAATGACACCCTACCCCAGATAGTGCAGTAAGACATTTTCAATGTCAAAAATCTAAGCAGTTCAGGAGCACTTCAACAGGCATGAATTTGAAATTATACCCAATATCGGCCTATTTCTCAAAAAATCAAAATTCGCCACTAGCAGGAGACGTTTTATCAAATTCACTCCGAAGGAGAAAATGTTTAAATTGTTTTTTGCACTGTTTTTGGCTTTTGCAAAATTTTATATAAAATAATATACAAAGTTTTGTATTTTTGTTTAAGTTCCCATTGAAGAGGTTGAAATTACCTTTTATTTAATATTAAGGGGGTCCTCTTATTGTGGCAAAAAGCACCTAATGTTTTTTTTGAAGCAGTGAAATGACTTAGACATGTGCACTATTCTGCAAAATGTTTATTAAGGTTTCATCTACAAAATAAAAAATTTCGACTATAAGGTATCAAAAATGGCGTCCAAAATGGCGGCTTTCTCGGACCAATATTTTTCGAATCTGCGGGTATTCTCATTTTTTAACCATTCAACCAATAAATTTCGGGTTTGGCCCGCCTAAAAGAAGACAATATTCTCGAGCACTGCAACCTACAAAATCGCAATACTTTGATCATTAAAGATTTTTTACAGCCGGCCAAAGTGGAAAAATCATGCGAAAAAACGATACTTTATTTTCAAGTGGCCGCCATTGTGCTTATATATCGAATTTTTTCATGTTTTTTAGGTTGGGGCGCCTCTACAGAATGCAATCTTCAAGATCGTTTTTGGTTTGCTGCTTGTAGACGACGAATGGCGACCTGTATCGTGCATGCAGATGAGGTCGGTTTTCAAAATACTTTTTGTTGGAGCCGCCATTTTGGACGCCAATTTGGAGACCTTACACTCGAAAGTTTTTATTTTATAGATGAAACCTGCAAAATGTTT
Source organism: Topomyia yanbarensis (assembly GCF_030247195.1). Taxonomy (NCBI): domain Eukaryota; kingdom Metazoa; phylum Arthropoda; class Insecta; order Diptera; family Culicidae; genus Topomyia; species Topomyia yanbarensis. Next base: position 343,470,875 of record NC_080671.1, read on the forward strand.
ATATTTTGAAGATTAGCGCACATGTCTAAGTCATTTTACTTCTTCAAAAAAATTATCAAACATTAGGTACTTTTTGCGCAATTATATAAGAGGTCCCCCTTAATACCATGAAAATCAATCGTCTCTTGAAATCCGGGACGCCAACTGAAATTAACATGTCGATTTTGCATTGATTTTAGCAACAAGCGCAGAGATTCAGTATAATTTTCTTTATATAAGAAAAGCAAAAATAACAGAACTCACCTATCCCCCGCCGGTTGGTTCACACCAATCCAATTCACCTACACAATGGTTCTAAAACGAAGAAAAAGAGAAACAATAATGTTATTAGCATTAAACCTTATGTGTGCAAATGTGAATGCAAATAAACTGTCTCGACCAGAAACGACCTCTAGAAACAATTCGCTGCCTGCTGGGCCGATAGCAGCCATACTAGCAACCGGAAATGCTCTGTTTTAGTAGGAATAGTGAATAGGGATTTGCTGTTTTCGCGGTGGGACTCACCGCTGTCTAGAATATAAATTCGAGCGAGTAACGGTGAAGAGGTATTGATTAAACATCAATCGATAAAAGAGGGACATATTTACTGCAGTGGTTTTCCATTTACATTGTGTAAATTTACTAAAGGTTTTCAAATAAAACACATGCAAAATTTAAAATTAATCATTTTATATTTATGCATTTCCAAACATCTTCTGCAAAAAATACGTGCTCCCAGAAGAATTACTTGTCTGCCATGACGCCAAAATGTTTCCTCAATAGGTCGTTCAATCTTTATAATCCTACAGTATAATGTCGACTGCCGGCCACAAGATACCCTATAAAAAAAACCGCCCCTCCGAGTCGGTGACATTTTTAAACATGTATCTCCAATCATCGTCGAAAGGTATTTCTTCCTTGACCCGACGACCAAACTGGTATCTAGACTTAAATACGACTAATGTCGTGAGCGGCACAGTATGATGCAGCCTATTTAAACTGGCAATCTGATATTTCCGGAAATGGCAGCTTTTCACTGTCCATTGAGTGGTGCGGCACAGACCACGCCGCAGCAGTATCAAGGTACCGCGACTATGGCTCAACGGTACCGGCGTGTAAACGACTGTCCGACCGTAATGCAACATTCACAGCAGACTTCGTTGGATAAGAAGCAAAAAGTGGCTGTTGGAAAATCGTAATAAAAACCATCCAGTGGAATATACAATAAGAAAATAGCACAATAAAGTGAAAGGGAAGGAAATCGTTCTGGAAATCACGCGCAATCCGCCAGGGGATAAAAAACATAAACATTGCAGTGGATACTTCAACGGTGCTGACCTGAATTTGCTCACTTGCTGCCCCCCTTACTGCGCACAAAGATCAAGACGCGGAATAGGTCTATAGCGAAAGTTTATTGGGGCAGATGGTTTATCTGAGTAATGTAAAGGACCGAATTGGTTAGGTGTCATTTGGCTGCATAATCCCTGGGAAATGGAACTTGTTGGAATAATCAGACATGGAATGTATCATTTCTGTTTAACAAATCATTAGGTACTCGATCGAGGTGCATGGAGGAATGGATTTAATTTGGACAATTGTGCTGTTCCGAAACGTTTTTCAAACGGTTGGGTTTAAAGGTATTTTTTCTTAATTCAACTCGACTTAATAATTTTGTAACTTTATAGCGTGTAGCATTTATTTATTGCAAAAATAACTAAATTTGTCCAATGACATTACAACACAATCGTAAAATTGCAATACAGCATATTGCAACAGTAGTGTTTGCTGTCTAGAACTAAAGAACAGCGACGTGCCAAAAGTATCGTTGGAAAAGAATGGTAGGAAATGTAAACAACCCGACACGCCTAAAGGCGACCAAAATCAAATATAGGTACCGTAAACCGGGGTGACTTTCATCACTCGAAACTTTTTTCGTAGATCGCTTATTAAACCAGAATAGTCTACCGAATCATTTTAATTTGAAATGATTTTTATTCTAAACTCATAAAGTACTGATTTGTTATACTTTTTGAGTATATTGTTCGGTTTTTGGGTACAAAAACTACAAAAAACCGAAATTTGACTTTATCTTATTTTTACGAAGCTTCGTAAAGTGTCTATTTTTTATAAAACAAATAAATCTCAGATTTGAGCAAGAGTAATAAATTACAAGCGAGTCTTTATTTTCCTTAAAATTAGGATGTGCCAAATTTAGTTTTAAGAGTTTGTTTAAAGTTAGTTTGTTTGTGTATTTTAAATACATTTTTTTTTTGAAACTGGTTGGCAATTATTTCAAATGATTTTAAGTTAAAATTCGCAACATTTTTTTATTGTTCGATATTCCAACATGTTAAAATGGATGAAACTTTTTGTACATTGATTAAGCACCGAAATAAAAGAATTTTAGCAGTTTAAATGTTTTCAGAATCTTTTATTCTATTTGGATACAAATTATACGAATTTTAATTACTCGAATTTTACAGAACATTGAAATACTTTGTGTAATACCAATTAATATCCATTTAACAATGAGTATCTTTCCAGAATTAGTTTAATCAAACATTTGAATGAAAAACATTGACATCAATAACTTAATGTGGGTGAACATGCAGGTTATCAAAGTTACCCCAGAATACGAAAACGGACTTCAACTTGAAATCATTTTTAAAAAAAAAAGCTGTAAGCGGAAGCTTTTAGGTAAAAGCATCCAATCTTGTTCTCCATACATCAGTACATGGTTTAAAAATATTAAACTTGAAAAACATGTGTCGCGTCTAAAAATATGTAACGATTACTTCGAAAAGTGATCAATGTCACCCCGGTTTACGGTACTAGGTATGAGAGTGCAGCGCTACACTGACTGCTGTGAGGCACGTTTATTTACCGCAACCCTTCGCGCTTCGTAGCAAAAAAACTCATTGTCGTTCTCGGAAATGTACAAAACAATTCAATCTATGAACATGAAACAGCTTTCCTACACTTGGACCAACAGACGTCACGCACTTCAGACCGACAGTCACGGGGTTGGGCCACCACCATCGCTTTGATTCAAGGTGTTGCCGGTTTGTGTACAAACAACGTTAATAATTGCAATGTTTCAGTTTTCTCTCACACTTTAATGCGTCAATTTTTTAGTGGATTTAAATGCAACATTTCTTCGTTTCATTCACACAAATCCATTGTTGATCGCATGTTCTTTGGACTGATGCTTTTTGGAAACCTCAATAGCAATAGCTTGCATTGAAATTTTTCTATAGTCGTTGTTTTCAACTACATTTGCATTAACGTGTGGTTACAGAGTCGTAAAAAATTGAAACATGATTTTATCGGACAATAAATCGCTATACAAATTAATCAAAATCAGGTCACATAACCAGAATTGACAAACAAAATCCGAAGAGTGTCATGTTAATTATATCCAACTACGCCTTATTGTTTGTTAGTGTGTCGGCACTGTCTTGGACTCACATTCGTGCCTGATCACTAAAGCACCCCTTTTGCCGCTGCTAGCAGCATTTAGATTCGGATCTCCTTCTTCACGGTTAACTGGGGACGTGATAAAGGAATCCAGCCAAAAGGGATCCCATAGTTAATAAGATTTTACCTAATTGGTGATTTTTTCGTCCATGCAACATGTAGCGCCATACTTTTTTCGGCAAAGCTTTTGTGCTTGCTTGGGCCTACATTGGATATTCTATTACTTGAGAATTACACCGCCATTAAGGAGTTATGAAATGAGAGAGAGAGAGAGAGAGATAGAGAGAGAAACTAAACAAATCGAACTTCTCGGCATGACTCTCCGACTATCATAAATGGATTTGATATGCGATGTACGGAGACGTTGATTTTTTCGAGCTTCTGGTTGGTGGAAAAAAATGATTCGGAAGTACCCCCACCAGACGGTGCTAGCGCAAACGCAAATTTTCAACATATTTTAATTGTTAAAAAATATGCTGTATTTCAATGCTTCTGCAGGCATTTGAAAGACCTAAAGTGTGTTGATCCTTCTCGATTGCATACAGCAAGCGAGTCAGGTATCTACTTTGAAGTCGACTTCATTCAGATTCTCTGATGAGCTGATCACACCTCTGGCATTCGCGCTACATGGCCAGTCCACTGTAACGCTTGCATGAAAAAAAGAGACAAAGTTCAATCAATTTTTCATGCGATTATTGCTACATGGTCCAAAATATAAGTGGGCTATATACAGAAAAAAATTGACACCTCTTTCAGTTCGTTTACGATAGCCTTGGTGAAAGCAGTGTAGCTACTACCTTCGATGGTTTGTTATTGCCACCGGCTCCTTTTTGGTGGGCCGGATACAACAGAGTACAAGATCAAAGAAACGTGAGAGTATCGAGCATTAGCCGGAGTCCGGTCGTCTGACAATTTTGTGTGACCCGAAAATGCAGTAAGCCCTGAAGCGGAGAGACCAGCCAGACAGTCAAAAAGTATTTGGCCAACATTAGGGTTGGGAAAACCGAAGGATTTTAAAAAACCGGTATTTTCGGTATTGAAAATGAAAAAACCGGTAAAACCGGTATTAAAAAAAAAAACAAACTGTGTTAACAAAATAATCGCTCAACGTACAAAGCCAATTGGGCATTTGATCATTTAACAGAGAACATGATTGGTTCTTACAGTACTCCAATATCGAATAAGCTTTATAAATGTTGATTTGATTACTCTTATGGTATTATGAACTTTTTTTAAGTCCACATTAAGGTTGCACAGAGAAAGCGCAAAATTCGCAAATGAAAAAAGCAGTTTTTTTCCACACCGTATGTCAGATCTTCATAAAAATCAATCAGCGTATGTAGAATGTTGTTACAGTACTGCTGATTGATTTTTATGAAGATCTGACATACGGTGTGGAAAAAAACTGCTTTTTTCGTTTACGAATTTTGCGCTTTCTCTGTGCAACCTTAAGGGGTGGGAATAGCGTAGTTGGTAAATCGATTGCCTTATGCGCAGCTCACCTGAGTTCGATTCTAAATCCCGCAAAAAGGGTTAGAAATTTTTCTAACTCAAAAAGAGAGCTATATGACCCTAAGATTAAAACCTCTATAATCAAAATAAAAAATGGGATGTGATTCAGCATCTGGTTTGTGTATCGTAGTATGCAAAGTGTCGTCGCTTATTAGTCCAAAAAGCACATTAATTAGCTAGATGCAGTAAGCGTTCTGAGATTTTAAAAACAAATACATAAAAAATCAGACCTGAAGTTATTGTTTTCTGCTTACCCAAATGCTCTGACGTGAAGGTGATGTTTACCATAAATTGGAACGGGTTTCAGCCTATCGAAAACGAAAACGCTATAGGTCAGGTTGATCAAAGTCAAATTTGTCGCTGGTATCCAAAAGTGTCATTCGAACAATCATACTCAATTTATAAAACCGCTTGAGCATAAATTCCGCATTGTCTTGAAAACCAGTGCTTTGTAACAATCTTCTTTTAATTTCATTTCAACGTACCCTAAGGCAGTATTGCTGATGAAAACTGCAAAATCTATTGCCAGATTTGCCAGTAGTGTGAATAAATTGAATACAAAATGGAGTATGGGAATATGGAGTTGATTGATTTTGTCTTGCAGATTTTCTTGTTCCTCCATATTTTGTTAAGTTTTATTTGACATGTGGGATTTTTTCGGGTTGTTATCGCTGCTTACATAAGCACTATTCCCCTGCTTATATCATTATTAAAAAAGTCCTAAAACAGGCAAAATTACTGTGCATGGCACCTAATTTGAAAACACTAGCAAGTGAAAAGCTTTTTAAAGCGTTTCAAAGCTGTGCAACAATAAAACCCTTTTGTTAAATAGTCCTTCCTACCAAATTACCGAAAATACCGGTTTTTCATTCTTATAAAACCGGTATTTCGGTATAGGATATTTGGACGGTTTTACCGGGTTTCGGTAACGGTAAAACCGGTACTCCCAACCCTAGCTAACATGGACATCGTCACGAGGAAGCGGAAGTCGAGGCTGGCCGTGTGTTACTACCCAAAAGTAGCGACCGATACTTCAGACAGTGCTCGTCAAGGATGTCTTCCAAACGAAGCGCAACGTAATTTTGTATCATAGACGACGAGATGTAACTAACGCAGGGAACCAATTATTTAACGTCCACGCAGACGAACCTGAAGCAAAGCAATCCCGAAAAGGAACTGACCAATCAGGAGCCCAGCGAGTTGAAGAATATGGCAACAACTTTATTTGCGGCGGGGAGTGGAGTCATTTTCGTGAAATCATGGTTTAAGGCAGGAGGATTCAATAAAAAGTTGTCATTTATCATCCTTCTCGAAACCCGCTTTGGTACTCGCCGACAAAGACTTCAGCGGGAGCAGTCTGGTGAACAGAGTACCTTATAGGTGACATTGAGGATCGTTATGCGTCGATAGTTATTACACTCAAGATTCTAACCTTTCTTGAAGCAGCGTCGATGGTTGAGTGGTACGCGTGACCGCCACGCATTTCAGTTGGCCTGGGTTCAATTCCAGCGAAGGTCGTTGAGATTTTTCTGAGGCGAAAAAATTTGTGGTCACGTCTTCCTTCGGAAGAGAAGTAAAACCATTGGTCCCCGGTACATGAGTTGATGAATCGATAATCTAGTCTAGATAGTGGAGTCACCTCTCTGGCGTCGGTAAAGAAGTAAAATCCAACTTCTATAATTACTAACAAATATCCTCCTCCCGTGATACTTGTGGAGTGCGCAGTAGTATATACCCTCTAGCAAAAGCAAGTATCGGACTACTCATTCCTTCCTTTATCCTTCCGCGATCTACGTTCAGGCCTGGCCGGCGCCGGTATTGATCAATATCACATTAGGATTACCAGAAGTAGCACATTGAAAGACGTTTCGCTACTCCCAAGCATAATTATCTACTGATTTCTTGTGCCACTTCAGCTAGTCCAGATCGATAACGGAGTAGCAGCCAGGGATGGTCGCACAAGTTCAAGTTCAAGATTATGGCCTTTCTTGAAGCATCCGACCGATGCGATGGCATTTCCTTTTTCCTTCCAGATCATCCCAATGACGCAGTGGGTTGCTTCGTACAGCAAGTCACTTTTAGATGTTCAGTCGGGATTCCTTCCTTGCCAACGTCCTTACCATTTGTCAGTTCTAGAATAGTCTTCCTTACTTCTTTTCTACTGTGGGTGGTTTCACAGTTAATCCATCATTACCAATCCCCATTCTGTTTGTTTGACCACTCCTGTACGATCTGTCAACCGATTCCCGCCGCGGTTGTGAAATGTATCCGGCACCGAGTCGCTTTTAATGTTATTGATCGTCTTGTAAAACTTTCGCTCGTCGTTCCTGGAAAAGCTTCCCTCTGCCTCAGCGAGCACCTTTTCGTCGTGCCCTCGTATCTTACGTCGATAGTTTTTTTCTCAGCTGCCCTATCGTTTCCTGCTTCGACGTGTAGCCACCGCAAGAGTTCGGATTCTGACCTGGTAGAGCTTGGTTCTTGGAAGAGCTGTCTGTCAGAATCACTCACTACAATTGCAGATGAGACGGGAAATGGGTTTGGGGGCATAAAGATCGCGTTGGAACGAGCAAGGGGGCGTTTTCATGTTTGTGATATAGTGGGCGGGATTTTATACGTGGATGATCGCCAAAGACCCGAGCGTTTGTTTGTTGAAGTGTTTGATCGTGTTGGCGTCTGTATGTCGCCTGTGATAAAATATATGTAAGTTCGCGCGTATAAATTCGATTGTATATCCGTGTGATAATTTTCATAATCGCGTGGGTTCTTGAATGTTCGTGCGGATCATGAGTCTGATGTTTAGTGTTGAGTGTAAAGTGCAGATGCTAGAACAGAGTGAGATCCTCCAGGTCACTAAAGTATCCGACAATGATGCCCTGAAACTTGAGCATCATTTTTTATGATGATCCCAATGAAGGCATGGACCTAGGCTGCTAGGATCGGGGTAGAGGCTTCTGGACGTGACCGATTCAGGTTCCTGTGGGAACGCTCGCTTGTATAATGGCACTTGAGATCGCTTTTATAAATTCGTAGCTATTAAAACGTTCACTTAATCACAGGAAGGATTATATAGTTGAGAGATCGTGAGCGCATGTTTAGTGGATGATCACAATTGCATGATTTGCATGATTATGTTTGTGACCAATGTTGTCTGATGGGTCTGATCGCGTGGGCATGTGTATCGCATATATGTAACTTCGCATGTATAGATTCGTTTGTATAACCGCTTGCATATCAGCGTGGACTTTTGAATGTTCGCACGAACCGCGATTTTGAGTGTACCGTTCAGATCCAGAAGGAAGTGAGTTCATCTTTATCACAGTACGATCACAGTATCCGTCCATGGCACCCTAAGACTTCTAGAATATATTAGTTTGTTTTTTTGAACGAGGACTAAAGACTTAACAATGATCGCGTGGGAAGGGGCGTTTATTTAATCACACTTGAATACCGCGTTTAAAAATTCATAAATGCTACTATATTGACTTGATCACCGGAGCGTTTTTATGTATATGAGGTCGCGTGCGTATTCGCTCGGGTTACTATTTTTGTAGTATCGCGAAGGCCACAAGCGTATCTATGTTAACCCTTCGGCACTCGCGCCAAATTTTGTAACACGAGCACTCGCGCGTTGTACTTTGTACAATACAGATAGTTTTTAGAATACTTCGTGATCCGTAACATTTGGAGTACTACTTTCTTCTGCAAGCTTGAGCAGTAGACGGAATTCTACCGCCAGGCGGCGCTAGTGAGCTTTTTTTTCGATCTACTGTATCTAAAGTGTCTGATTTTTCAGCAGATGTTGTTCTGGTGATCAAAACCTACGAGATGGTATGCGAAATAGTTCGATATTCTGTCCCTAAGTGGCGCTAGAAACCATGCCATTTTGGTCTACTTTATCTCGAATTCCTCATTTGTTAGGAGGACAGTGTTTCCGAAATAGTTGCACAAGAGATAAAACCTATGAAGCGATATACTGAATAGTTTAGGATTTTGCCAATAGGTAGCACTAGTGAGCAATGCATATTCATGATTTCTTAATCTCAAGATTGCTACTATTTAGAAGCGCAGTCTTTGCCACATTATCATAGTATAATTCATGTCATAAGTGAGCTATACGATTTTCGAATCAAATCAGTACGTTGAACAAATTGAAGCATTTTCTTTAGCTAGGAAGGATGTGTCATTATTTCTGTGCGTGTTATAAGCAGCCCCTTTTACCGATTACCATCATGAGTGATTAATTTGTTGTTACAGAAATAGTATACAAGAGTTTCACGACTCCAAATCTTAATTTCTTTGCGTACAGTGTCCAAAATCATAAATGAAAAAAATAGTTTAGTTGAATAAGAGGAACGTTATCTAACAATTTAGTGAACTTATTTTCGGAATATCATTGATTTATTCTTTTCCTTGGTGACATTCACCATTTTCGGTTTTAGTTCGAAGTAAAAATAGAACAACGACCTTCCAAAGAGTCTGGAAACTGAGATACAGTAGATCGAAAAAAGTACATGCTCAAGTTCACTAGCGCCTCATAGTGGAAGAATCCCATATTATTCGATATACCACCTCGAAAGTTTTGATCTTGCGAGCAACTTTGCCGAATGCACTGACTCGCTAAAAAATCAGGAAATTGAGATACATTAGGTTGAACAACTGGCATGCTCACTAGCGCCGTCTAACGGTAGTTTTCTGAAGCAGCTATTATACCACCTCATAGATTTTGATTTGCTTAGCAATTTCGTCGAAGATACGGACTTTCTAAAAAATCTAGATCTTTACGGCACCTTAAGACTGCGCTATATGCAGATTTAAAGCAGCTATTAGGCTTCGGTTAAAATGCTAATTTATTACTTGGGTATAACACTTCGTGCGAACTTTAGTTTTGCGTGTACGACTAAGATGAAAAAAGAAAAGGAAGTACGATTTGTGAACGCGCGAGAGCGATCGTTTGTATTATTGCGCTTGAGACCAAATAAATTCGTAAAACTTGTTTACTTGTTAATAATAATCGTCGGGAAGTTTTTATGGTTTCGAGATTGTGTGTAGGTATGCAAGAATGGTCGCGTTTGCAACGGAGTTTGTATTGTCGCGAAATCCGCAATAAATAAGAGAGTTAACTGATTAAGGGAATCCTCTTATATAATTGTGGCAAAAAGTAGGGGATAGTGGGGAGTTGTGAACATAGTTTTGTTTTCGGGGCATAACTACCGTAAATATTAGTCGATGTTCAATGTTAGATCTGGTAGTTGTTAAGGACACCTTAATACATCCACAGGCCGAAGCAATTAAAAAAAATCATTGTCTTGTTTGAGATATGACAGAATGCATGAAATGTGTGGAATCGGCATTTTTAGTTTGGCAGGGAGTTGTGAACCATCGCAAAAAGTAGAAGAGATAGAATATTTTTGTGATTTATTTTTATTAGGGCTATAGAAGATAAGTTTTAAGATATTTCTAAACTAAAGATGAGATGGAAAAGTGATCTGATTCGTAATGAGTCGGTGACAACATGATTCGCACCAAGCCACTTGAATTCGCGGTTACGGGGAAATTAAAATTGTGTTAGAGAATCCTGTTCTTCGCGTAAAATGAAACATTTTTATATCATAATATGTATAATTCACCCCTGATTTTCGAATTATGATACTGTTCTATTTAGAAAATCACTATGGCCCACTGAAATGTACAGTTCACAACTCCCCACTAATGGTGGTTCACAACTCCTCACTTTACATATCTTCAAAAAAAAAGGAATTTCCATCGACACACTAAAGGTTCATCCAATTTTTTTTTGTAGATGAAAGCCAATTACCCAAGGAATGTTTTGCACTAATTTACTTTGACAGCTACACAAAGGGACTCCACATACCACAAATACAATTTAGTGAAAAAAAACTTTTTGTTTGGTATACTTAGTCGCTAGTTACCTGAACATGAAGAACATGAGTTAATTCAACATTTGCCAATGAGAAAGTAACGTCATGACAGTAGAAACATTTAACAGTAGTTACCGCATTTTTATCATCTATAGCTTAGCGGGAATTGATGGTGTCCACAACTCCCCATGGTTCACAACTCCTCACCGTCCCCTACCTAATGTTTACTGTTTGAAGTAATAATATGACATAGACATGTGTGCTATTCTGCAAAATGTTTATTAAGGTTTCATCTATAAAATAAAAATTTTCGAGTGTAAGGTGTCAAAAAGGCGTCTTTCTCGTAACCAGATTTTTCGAAGCTGCGGGCATTCTCGTTGTTGAACCACTCAACCAATCAACTTCGGGATTTGCCCGCCTAAAAGAAGACAAAATCGCAATATTTTGATCATTAACGATTTTTTACAGCAGGCAAAAGTGGAAAAATCATGCGATAAAACGATACTTTATTTTCAAGTGGCCGCCATTTTGTTTCTATATCGAATTTATTCATGTTAGGTTGGTGCGCCTCTACGGAATGTAATCTTCAAGATCGTTTTGATTTTCTGCATGTAGACGACGAATTGCGACATGTATCATGCCCGCAGATGAGGTCGGCTTTCAAAACACCTTTTGCTGGAGCCACCATTTTGGACGCTATTTTTGATACCCACTCAGAAATGTTTATTTTATAGAATAGCAAGAATAGCGCACATGTCTAAATCATTTTACTTCTTCAAAATTTCAAACGTTAGGTACTTTTTTTACAATTATATAAGAGGACCTAATGAATTACCTTAATGAATTACCAAGATATGAAGATAAGAACATGAAAAAAAAATTAAAAAAGAGTGACCAACCTTCTGAAATTATAATGATCTATATAGTTCAGTGCGTTAGAATCATAAAAAAATCAACCTTTTAAGGTAAACCAACCAAACATTCGAGTGTTACGCTATGTATGGTTTTGTATGAACTATTGCTGTTTGTGGAAACACAAATAGTTTCACGAATACAAGGTTTGTTATTCATGATTTCAGGAGCTGGTCATGATTTTCGGTGCACTTAACGAAATCATAAATTCATTCATAAATTTTTTGCCAAAAATTTTTCCAAAATTTGCGCTGACAACGAAGGAGTTCGGAAACTGGTGGCCATGATATGTAGGTGCTTTGTTAATATCCCTGGTGAGTTTGACGAGCTCTTGAAGGCGGTGGTGGAAATGTTACTTGCTTGATAATTTCTTTGTTTAGACATGAGGGCAGTTATAATTTCTACATATCAAATCATGCGATCATACCTCTGCCTATCTACGTTTAAAGTAGTTTAAATATAAGACACCACCAAATACACTGGCTTTAGCTTTTCAAGTACGCCACATTATTTACCTCATTACCATAGTTCAAAAAGATGTAGTGAAAAAATTAATTTCAGGTAGTGCATACTTCGATTTGCTATCCTTCACTTCGCCCCAGCGAATGTGTGATACATAGAATGGAATTCTTCAGTACAACTAAGGTTTATTTAGATATTCTCGATTAAACATTTCCTGTCAGCCGGTCCGACGTGCGCGCGCATAGTTGATAAGTTATTCAATACAAAACCGTAACTACCCAACCCCGGTAGATTCCAACCTGTCCATATTTAGCTGGAAAGACAGCATCGGACGCAGCGGTGGAGCAAGCACCTTTTCCATTTCCAAAGTAACTAAAATGCATCACTAATAAGCTTGTACCCAGACGACTCGGCGATATAAATTGACAGCAACACTTATGCAATTCGGTATTACAAGTCTCCACTGTGGAAAATCTCTGTTCAAATTTTGTCACTGTTTCGACTTTGAATAAACTATTAGAACTAGACTAACTTAAAGATTTTGATTGTTTGCAAAACTAACACTTGAATACAATGTTAATTTTAAAAACAAAAATGTGTACTAATCATCATCTGCCAAAGAATAGGTCGCTCATTATTTCTCACATGAATTAGGTATGTATTCTTTTGTGTAAAACTTTTTTCAGTGCACCTATTCTTCACCCGACAGATGACCGTCATATTAACGGACAGATCGTTGGCGTACTTCCGACGCGACGACGATGTTTTAATCTCCGATGTACCTCGGAGGAAAACCGCTAATCGAATCTGACTGAGCAGTTAATCCTTACAGTTGTAAGCTTGCTCCGCTGGGAGCAAATTAGCTTGCAAATAGGGTGTCTGTTCTATTCAACATTAACTGGCAATCGGTAAACCCAACCAATTACACGAGACACCCTATCCCCATGTCATATAGTCATCGCGGAAAAGCTGAGTATTGCTACTATGGCTCTGCCATTCGTTCGTACTTTCAAGCCGCCGTCACGATTATGTAATTGGTTGTCACTTGTTCAGTACTCGAACTTTCTTTGATCTTAGAGTGTGGACATTTCAACTCTGCCTCTAAACTTTCTCTTGCTTCCAATTCAAATTACCCTTAATCTCAGTCTTCCGCCCTAAGACTTCCCATTGTATTTTGCAAGGTTTTTCTCAGTTCTGTATAGGAACTAATTAAGGCCAATTTCAAAGTCCATTAATATTAGCATTAGATAACGCAGGCTCCAAGATGCCACCAAAGTGGTGTCGGCCATGCACTTAACGAGCAGCGAGCGCGATAATGTGATGTTTACTCAACACGCATCAAGCTGTGATGCCATCGGACGACGAGTTTTGTTGTCTGGCTACCGTCGGCTTGCTCTACCGATACAATGCACCGTACTTACCTTCCTAGCGGTGGTCTGTGTTCGTCGCGATGACCGCGATAAGTGAAAATTGCAGTGCCGGGTAAGCATAATTGGATTTACCGATCAGTGTGAGCTCCCCGCCCCGAATAGTGGCATTCGCGTCATGCTGCACTAATAGGAACGGGTCAGCGAGATGGGTGTTCGCTAATCGTCGGATAATGGGACAAGCAAAATGATGTAAGTAAATTTATGATGGAACGTGGCTTCCGAAACTGTAAATGTCGTTACCGATTCAGAGTTTTTAAGTACGAAATGGTCAGAGATTAAAACGAACCCCTGTAATATGGTTTGAAAATTGTTTTAGAACTGTTTTCAGAATCTAAGAAAGAATGTTTTCATGCGTTGACAAGCTAGATCACGAGAAGAAAAGTTTAACATACTATATGTTATATTTCTCCCTAAGAAGTGCACATCGTATTAGCTTCCTAACCCAAACAATGTTCCAATTTCGGTGATCTCATCAGCAAATCAGAATTTCTGTTCTTGTACTTCTTTGCTTTGGAACACAAATAGTGTTTCTTTTTTGACCAACCATCAATGTGGTGCTAAGTTGGTGCCCGATACTGATGAGACAAACTCGAAACACAATGCTTGACATATTAAGGATAACATAATTTTGAATACGATCTTGTTTCCAATACCGTAAAATGATAACTCTTTAAACTTTCGTTAGATTTTAGAAAGCCCATTTTCTGCCGTGTAGGCGAAACTTCTTCCAGTATTCAAAATGAATGCAAACTTTATAATAATTGAGTGCCCAACGTAATTAAAATCATGTGTTTAGCTTGAATTGTAGGTATTCATGTTCACCTGTGCATAATATACATTCCACTGTGGACCACATGTTCTTCGCATTACGATGCAGTGTGTACACAACACGGGGGTTGTCGGGTGCATTTTTGCTGCATTTTATGCTAATAGATGCAGCGACGAATTCGGCTGACTTCCTACGGAGTGTTTCCCTGTGTTTCCATAGCACGAAGCATGACCAACACCGTCGCAAGGTTTTTTTTCTTTTTGTATGTCGATTTACTTCAGAATACTTGAATACTTCACTGCAAAAATGCACAGTTTGTGTGTTTACTGGGGTGGTAGTCGGTCGCTTACGGACTCGGAGATGCACTATGTATAGGCAATTCAGAGGAATGCCCTCAGAAAGTATTTGCTTCTTTGCCAATGGTTTTTATTTACTCACTTCTGTTATGCAGTTCCATTTGTTTCTATTGGAATTTAACTATTATACTATAACTTTGCAAATTTTCAACCGATTTGAAAGAAATCAAATGATCCTAAAAGCTAAAAGAATGGTCTAGAAACGGTATATAATGGAGTTTAGAGATTTTCAAAAAAATGCAATTATTTGGAAGAGTGAAAGTTGGCAAATCGGGCTTTGGAAAATACTACGAATTGGGGTGGAAAAAGAAACGAAAAAAATATTTCTGACCATTAATACATTGGTAACAGGCGACGCTACTGTTACTGTGCGCAAATTCTACTTACAAGATATCATTTTGAAAAAAAAAAGTCTATAGAAAATAGAAAAATGAAAAATCAACGTACTTAAGAACGAATTTTTTTTCTACTTCAAAATTAAGTTAAATTGATTGAATAAGTGATTAAATACGATTACATAATACTAATTGTTACTTTAGTAGTAAAACAACCAGTATTTAAACTGGTATTGCCACGAGTCACATTCCCACTGACAGAACGGTCTAACTAACGGCGAAGCCGACGATCTTCACACCAGGAGGGAACTTTAGTCTCAGAACCCCGTCATACATAAGGTTCCATAATACCGGGCCCAGGATCGAACCTTGCGGGACTCCTGCGGTTATGGGAACACTCCTTATCAAGTGTCACTAACGCACAATATCGAATACCTCGCCTTTCCGCTGGATCGCTATCTCGGCGGTCCTTACCACTGAGTTGATAGCGTCCACCGTGGACTTGCCCTTTCGAAAACCAAACTGTTACTTGACAGGCCATCCGTACCCTCTGCGTACGGAGTTAGCAATTTGCCCGTCGTGTCAATCAGACAGATTGGTCTGTATGCCGGTGGGTCACCCGGCGGCTTTCGGCAACAGTACCAACTTCTTCCATCTATTCGGTAAACGGCACTCGTCAAGGCATAGCTAGCCTGAACATGTTCGGGTTCGCTATGATTGCTGCCTTGAGAGCGCTGTTTGGAACTCCATCAGGCCCTGGAGCTTTGTTCGTTGCTAGAGAATTAGCCACTGTAAGTAGCTCTTCATTCGTCACCGGGGCCACCATGTCGGCCGTACCTACCGAGCCTTGCGGCGCAGGGGGCCAGGTACTTGTGGATCGAGACGGGAAGAGTACTTCGATAATCCTCGCCAACCGATCCGGCGACCGTTCGGGAGGTGAGGAGCCCCTTTTGGTATTTGCCATCACGCTCCTGTAGGGGTCACCCCACGCTGCTCTTGGTGGCCTTGTTAAGGGCCGATTTCGCAGCTCGAAGCACTTCACGGCGGTCCACTCTTACCTCGTCGGTACGGGCTCGCTGCATCCTACGTCTAGCTTGGAGGCAAGCTGATCGTAGGGCTGCAATCTCTGCTCTCCACGAATATACCGGGCGTCTGCCATTTCTTGGTAGGGTTTTTTTTCGGCATAGTGGCGTCGCACGTGCGTGGTAGGACAGCTACCAGCACATCCCCGCTTAGACTGTCGGTGTTGGCCTCCAGTTCCAGGGCCGCGGTTAAAACTTGTCTGTCGAATTGATTGGACTTTCACCCGCGTACCTGGCAGGGAGTACCCGCCCTCGGATGCTGCACACCATAGTTAATCCTAAAGCGTATTGCTAGGTGATCACTATGGGTGTAGCCCTCGTCTACCCTCCAGTGCATGTCTGGAACCAAACCCGGACTGACAAACGTTACGTCAATTCACGTCTCGACCCCATTCCTACGCAAGTGCCTCCAGTAGCGCTTGGCCCCTGCTATTTGTACAGCGGCTGCCCCACTCCTCTGTCTAAGCGTTGAAATCTCCCGCTATTGATCTTGGCAATCGCGACACCCTCCGCAGAGGAGTGTACTACCTCTTGAATCGGGAACCGTCCCGATGTACAGATTGCCGCCATCCTAGACCCGTCCGCCACCCAGTTGCCGTTATCGGCAGGGACGTTGTACGGGTCGGATAGGAGGGCGACATCTGTCCTCGACTCCGAGACCGACTGCCACAGCAGCTGCTGAGCAGATGCGCCGTGATTAAGATTCTGCTGTGCGACGTTCACTGCTTTTTCTTACCAGCCTCCCCGAAGGGACACACAGGTCCGCCCATAACATGGTTGTGGCCTTGCTTCTTGCTGGCGCAGATAAGGTATTTTGGTGCCCTGTTGCATTTCTGCGCCTTGTGTCCCTCCTCGCCACAGCGACGACACAACTTACTCCTGTCAGGGCCCTTACAGTCGTATGACTTGTGGCCTGGCATACCCGGTCCACTGAAGGCGGCTCGGGTATGCTTACTGGGCATACTGGCCAGCCGATCTTCAGCTTCCCTTTCTCGGTCACCTTTTTGGCTTCCGCAACCGGTAGCTTGAAGTAGGCTACCTGCGTGCCAAGCATCCGCTCCCTTAGACGTACAGAGGTACCAAAATCGTTGCGCCATTCTTGGTGCGTCTAACGCTGCGCACATCCTGTCCCGAGAGGCTTTTGGCCGCCCGCATCGATTTAGGGACTTCGGCATAAAAACCCTCGTCGGTTTTCACCAACAAGGCCTCTCCTCTGTCTTTAACCTTCTTCGCGGGTCGAGGTGCGTTCGACTTCCGCTTGGTTCTACTGACCAGCTGCTATTCGCCATCTTGTGCGGATGGCGCTGGCTGGCTGGTACCTTGTTGATCCTTCGCACCCAGATCCGCACCTTACAAACGACGTTTGGCCTTAGTGGTTGCGCGTCGTTTGGCGTTGCCCCGCACACCTTCACCTGGTGACTGCCTGGGCCGCTTCGCAGTCTTGTCTTCCATCCAACCGATAAAGCGAAATATATCGCCTCTTGTACCATCGTCGCTCCACCGATGAAGGAGAAGGCCTCGGGTTGGATGCCTCTATCGGCCTTCTCTCTTCCCGCCACCCTCTTCATATAGGCTTCCTGTTCTTGTCTTGCGACTCGAACAGCCTGGCGGAGCACCAGCAGGTTCTGTTTTAGTCCCTTACTGATGTTTTGCTTTCCGCTCGTAAACTCGATAATACTATCGAGTTACTTGACTACCGCCCGCATCGCGGGTACTGGTCCGCCAAGCGTGCTGGTAGTGTTATTTCCTACCACCCCTAATTATCCCTCGGTGCTGTTGGTTACAGCCACCGTCGCTCCGCTGTCACCCTCTGTCGGGGGAGACCTCGCCACGCCCCCTTTGGCAAAGGGGTTCACCGCCGTAATCATTTCCTCCTCTTCTACTTTGCTCTCATTTTTATTATTTTTAATTTCATTACTCATAATAGTTCCCACGAGTTGCGCGAGAAAAAGATCCGCCACGCCAGAGCTCGGCATTAATGTGGTAAGGGACGCTTACTGTGGGGGGTTCCCAGGTACCCAACAGGCTCCTTTAACGATCGGACATCTTTTTCACACCCCCCCCCCCCCGATCACTCATCCCTCAGCACGGGTCGCTTCACGCCTTGGAATTGGGGTTATCCCGTTTGGTGGGCTCATACCACCGGAACGGGGGAACGGTAGCGCTATTGTATGCCGGCCACTACACGGACCCCCCTCCCTGTCAGCATATGACCATAATCCCAACTAGTTGATTTTTTGATCTTTCCTATGGTTATTCGTACCCCAGCTGGCACCACGGGGAGGTAGGTATAGGAGTTCCTGAACAAGAGGCTAAGGACCACTGTGGCGAACCACCGGGTCTAGATTTCCCATTTCCCAGTCATTTGCCAGCCAAGGTGGGTGTAGGCATACGTGAATGACGGGGTTTGTATTATCGTGATTGCGCGAGCGTTTGTATGCCTATGTGCGCGTACTTTTTATCGTGTGTCTGTTCGTATGTTGCGTATACTAGCGCGCTTTTCCCGTCTATAAAGCGTTTCTTCAACCGTTTAGTCGTTTACATATTCCCGTGCGCATATGTGTGTCGCTAAGAAAGAAATAGCACAAGAAGAGAAACAACACATTAATTAGACATTCATTCAGCTTCATTTAGATGGACATACGACCAAGCATGCAAAATGCCTACCTTTTCTACGGCTGTAATATTTCTGCCTACATTCTCCTTTCTCATTCGACACTGCTGTCGTTCGCTAGTGCAGGACGCCCAGCGCTGTACGGCAACCTGTGTGCAAAACAGTAACATGACAAAAAATACTGTCCCCAGTACAGCCACCAGATGCGAGCGGTACAGCTTCTCTTTCCTTATATTATCTTTTAAATATTTTCAATCTATTTAATATTTTTAATCACAAACGACGACAATGAATGCGGTTCATTTACACCACGACCGGCATCAACGCTTTCGTGTGCGGGTCTCTCCCTTTGACTATGCAGAGAAAAGTGTACAAAGCGAGAGAGCAAACTTTACTACGCCACACTCTCACCGAGCAGTCGGAGTACAATAGCAGAACAAAAATCTATTTTACTGCTGTACTACTCGGTTTGGCTACCGTTCGGGTAAGAGCAGTAGTGATGCGTCGCTGTAGCGGGCTGTATGGCTTGTGCAAATATAAATATACCGGGAAAAATGTTTACCGGTACCGTTCGCATTCCTGCATATGACTCATACACTACAATTTATTAGTGAAAAATATTAGATACTGTGTCATTCTTGTGCAGGGCGGAAAAAAATAATTGAAATGAAAGGTGATAAATGCAAAACCATGCAGCACATGAAAAAAGAATATTAGTATTGGGAACGCCTCATATGTGGTAGAAACACTAGCTAATGACTGAGCTCTTGTTTGGGCTGGTGAGAGTAGGAAAAAGCATGTAACATAAAAAGCCCCAATATGCCCTCTCGGCCTCCTCGATGCATTACTAGCGAGGCGTATTGCAACCAACATCTTGAAGCAACTTTCTGTTAGAGGTCAATATGAAAAGCTACAATTTTTGCTCAATAGAATATGAATTACTATTTTCCTAATTTACATTTTAAGAGGTTACATACCTTTTTATTTTCAGAAAATCGATTTTTTAAATATTTTATCTGAAAGGACAACTCCTTGAAAATATTTTCCCAAATTTTTATAGAGATCTGAGGAATAGACTGGAAGCTAAAGCGCTTCCAATCGCGCTTCGTCTACCAACAGCAGCGGTAACTTGAAATTTTAAACTGGATTTTCTCGAAATGTCGTTTTTCCAAAAATGAGTCTTCCGTTATCACGATTGCCAATTTTCTTCATTTTTTCTTGACATTTTTCGCACAAAAAAGGTATGTAACCCCTTAAATGGAGATTTACGAAAAAAACTAGGATTAATTATTGATAATTTATAATAAGTTTATTCAAGCTTATAAATGTAATACCGAAGTACTGCATGTTGTAATATATAAAAAACTTGCCACCATGGCTAAAGCGTTATCAGTATAGCGTTACATAGGTGATGAAATTGGATAACGGTGATTGCCGTAAGCGTGAGTGACATTTTAATAAATGTGTTATTTCGCCGCAATATCTAAAGCAAACGACCCCTGTATTGGTCTGAAGTTTGTTCACAGCTTGCTCGTAAATATTACTCATTACAAAACAAACGATCGCTACGGTAAGATCTAAAGTAACGGTGCATTATTTTTAAAGCAAGCTTAGGGCAATTATTAAGAATTTGATTAATTACGACTAATTCAGGACAGTATTGCACCTATATTTGTATTTGTTTTTCATTTGTTTTATGTGTAAGCTAAACCACTCAGTATAATTACGCCAAACATATTTCAAAGTTTTTTGTGCTTCAATCTCATATCGATTCGTCATATGATATAGGGATAATCCCGTATTTAAATCGCATTCCATGAGATCGATAGGATCTTCGTCGGTTTAAATTAAACAGGATTTTCAAAGTCCTATTTTCAGCAAGTAGCTAATCAGCGAGGTCATTCAGAATGCAATCACGTTCATGCAAGACTCATTCATTGTTCTTCACTGTAAACAAATCAAAGCAAATCTGAGTCAAAGACACATTCTAGCATGATTCTGGTATGTATGTCACAGAACGGAAAGCGTTAATCAAACTGTCAGTAATCGGCTGGCGAATTCATTAACGCGAATGGCAAAATCTGACTACAACAGCAATGCCCACCATTACCCGACAGATAGGAAGATGCGGTCGGGGATCGTCAGTCGCTTCCAGTAAACGACAAATGACTAACGAGCTTAACGCCTTTGTTGTTGTATGCAATTTTTGTACGATACTAGCGTGAACCACCGATCTTGAGGCGCACATGATTGTAACCTTGTCATCTTGCAGCATTACGTGTAGTGCAGTAACAGCATTTCTTTGATCAAGGCCCAAGATCATACATATAGCTCACGACAAAACGATACACGAAATGGGACTCGGTGAGCCGGTCTTTCCTTGCGCTAATGATGCTGCCGCCATAGCTTTTGTTGTTGCTTTTTCGGTTGATCTTTCATGTGCCCGCGCGCACTGACATTATTTCGATGTGTTTCGAAGCAGTGTACAATTTTCGGCTGTCGGTTTTATGCCTTCATGCTTTTGTGTGCTTTCTGTAACAGCCATTCACTCTACCATTATTGACTTAAATTAGACTGTGGTTAACGAGTGTATTAATTTTACAGCACAATGAAAACAAACGGCGCGGGGGGTTTTATGGAAGATGCTCTCGTATGTATGTTATTGTTGAAACTAGCACAAATGTCAGTAGGAAAGTGAGTTTGGAAGCGTGTAAATTTGGATATGCTTGGAACAGTGATAATTTGAAAGTTTACTGTCAGTAAAGCATCCTTTGATAGACACAAGAGTAACCGGATTACAGGTATGACAATGTCGGGAGTGTTCAAGGTCTCCTGAAACTATGAAGAAGTAAGCTTCCAGTTGCCTGTCGAACGTATCTTCGATGTAACCAGATAGTAAATCACCGACAGTACATGTGGACCCCCCGACGACGATACGCATGAACGGCAGCTGACGCACCAAGCGGGTCCAGAATTACCACTTTGATCTACATGTCGACAGATGTGTAAGATGGGAAAAATAATCACCTCCGGTGGAGATTGAAGTAGAAGCATCGTCGCCGAGAAAAATATGATAAACACACACATATACGTTTTGTAGGTCGTACATTAGCCGTCGTCTTGGAATTCGATCTTCCAGAACCGTGCAGTAGATTTTATTTCGTTGGTGGCACCCAGGTTTGTGAATTAGTTTTTCATGGCTTGTTTTTTTTGTGCTCCGCGCCACCGCATGAGCAATGAGCATATTTCACTTCCAACGGGGCGTAACGAAATCGATCTACTGTGGAGCTGCCATGCCTATATATAGGAGAGATACTGTTCCGTTGTTAGCTTGCAAAATTTAGGATGAGTTCCAGCCAAATTCACATTTAGTACTGATGCGAAAACAGCGTATGAAATATTGAAAGTTGGTAATACTTTGTTATGACGTGGAATGGCTACTGTCTAAAGCGTAGATTGTACGTTGTGGCTCGATCAGTTCCTAGCTGTTGCGCATTTCACAGGTCATAATCATTTTGGCACGATTAGACTTCCGTTACTACTCGAGTCAACAAACGATCGGCGCCTATTTGCAATCAAGCAAAACTGTGTACACAGTTCGACGTGATGATCATCTGCTTATCCCCCTACACCACTGCCTGTATAACATGAAATATAGGCATATTTCGAATTTTTTTTTGACGCAATATAGAGATGACTGAGATCTTGTTAAAAGAAAATAATAATACTAGTTGTGAAGCTCATAAAACAATTTTTCAAAAGTAATTTTGTCACAAGATTTTCCGGTAGTCGCGTTTTTGATAATGTGTCCACCGCCGGAAATCTTTATCTCGTGTTTTTTAACCTAGAGCTCCCTTTAATGACCATTTCTTTTTTCTACCGTATAAAGGGCTCCAAAACTCTTTGTCCTAAGAGCTGTCAGGATCATGAAACACGAAAAACCTGTTTTTTATATATAACTAAGTTTATTTAGGCCCAAATTCGGTAGCTTAACGAGGCCGATAATTAATTTTTTAAGGTACATCGCACGTGTTAGTGGGGAAGGGAAAGCCATTTTTAGGGGCGGCTTGCTCCCCTCTTATGTTAGTAAAGGAAAAAGGTAGGAAGTGGGATACATATTGTAAAATTTTGTAAAATTGACATTCTCGTTGGCTGGTTGATGATTGTGGGGGATATGCGGGGGAGATGCGCATCAAACGAGTAATGGTTGGAAATGAGCCTTGACATCGTACGAATAATGTCCCGGTTCACATCCAAGCCCTTAAACCAAGCATTCGTTGATACATTCGGGATAATAGAATGTAGCTACCGTCCCAGATGCCCATTGCTCCATGAAGTTTGCCAACTTTCGAGCGTCCTCTGACGAGAGATACTGAAAAATTCATTGAAGCAAATTGGTCTTTCGTAAGTGTCGCCTTCTAATGCGCCCACCTTGGCTAAAGAGTCCGCCTTCTCATTGCCCGCAATAGAACAATGTGACGGGACCCAAACCAAGGTAATCTGGTAAGATTTTTCAGATAAAGCACTCAGATATTCCCGCATTTTCCCCAGGAAATACGGTGAGTGCTTCCCAGGCTTCGCCGCACGGATGGCCTCAATGGAGCTGAGACTGTCCGAAACGATGAAGTAATGGTCTGCGGGCAGGGTCAATGATCCCGAGAGTATACTAAATGGCAGCTAATTCTGCAACGTAAATTGAAGGAGGACATTGAGTTTGAATGGGGCAGCAAGATTTTCGTTGAAGATACCGAAGCCTGTGGACCCGTTGAGAATTGATCCGTCAGTGTAGAACATTTGAACATTTGAGAACGACTTGATGGTATTTATTATAGAAAATATTTGGGACCACTTGTGGGCGAATGTGATCCGGGATTCCACAAGTCTCTTCCTTCATGGATGTGTCGAAAAATACAGTTGGAGCAGAAGTATCTAAGAGATGAGCACGGTTAACGTTATACGAAGATGAATTGATGTTCTGTTCCATGTAATCGAAGTACAAGGACATGAATCGGGTCTGAGAATTAAGCTCGACAAGCCTTTCGAAATTTGCAATCACCAATGGGTTTAAAATATCGCATCGAATGAGCAATCGATACGAGAGGTCCCAAAATCGATTTTTTTAGTGGAAGGACGCCCGCCAGCACTTCTCGTATGGGTCGAGTGCATGCAACCCAAGGCAATACGCAAACAGCGATACTGGATTTTCTCTAGTTTGATGAAATGCATGCTCGCAACGGAGCGAAAGCAGAAACATCCGTACTCCATCACTGATAATATCGTTGTTTGGTACAGCCTGATTTCCGACCAGGAGAAAATAACTGGGCAATAACCCGAGCATACTATTTTTTGGTATTCATACCAAAACGGGAAAATGTACTTTTGCATATAAAATATTTAAAATAATCCATAAAGAATTGTAAAACGATCCATAAAAAAGTTGTCAATGTTCCATAAAACAAAACTGAAAATCCATAAAACAATGTGAATGATCCATAAAAAGGGGTGATTTGATCCATAGATTATGTAAAATTGAACCATAAAATGGTAGCAAAATAGCACTAAAATAGTAGTAAAAGAGCAATTAAAATCAACCAATGCCCCATAAAAATATTGGAAATGTTCCATAAAATGATACATTTTGCGCCATAAATTAACTGACATTGATCCATAGAATATTAACAATGCACAATAAAACACGTCGATATGTTCCATAATATCGACAAAAATGTTCCACGGTATTACAAAATGGAGTAATAAAATGTCAGAAAAAGTTCCATAAATTTGATGAAAATGTTTGCTAAATAATTTTTCTTGGTCCATAGAAGATGTAAAAATGAACATTAGAAATGATTCATATATCGAACGTTAAATAATGGTTCATGGATATTTACAAAACGATCCATAAGAAAAGAAAATGCAAAACGATCCATTAATATGTGCTTATGCACTAGAAAAAATACATTTAATGAATTCATGCGAAATTTTATGGTAAACTGAAAAAATAAGTTGTGCTTAATAATTCTCATAACAGTGACAGTGTTTTAACAAGTGAGCTTATACTGGGAGCTAGTGTGATGCGGCTTGGCCGCATATCCGAGGCCAAGGATCCGAAGCGGCGCAAAGCCGCTGAGGATCCGTTGGACGAGGCATTGATTAATCCGTAGCTGGAATTGCAAGCAAACCTGTGGTCCTCTCGTTTGCCCGGTTTACTTAAACATAGGGGCTATAGCTAGTTAAAAGCCGACTGAGCGGCAGCGAAGTCGGACAGTGCACTAGATAGCGATGTGGCGTAGCCACATTAGTCAGTGTTCGTGTATAAAGTGTCCGTTTTCGCTTCAGATAGTTATTCAGATAGTATTTGCGACTCATGCCAGCCTGTATCAGTGGTCTAATAGCTCTCAGCGCTCTAATTTCATAAATACCCTGACGTTTAAAGAGTTGCCATAATGATTTCAGGTTAGCTAAGGTCAGTTACCTGACTAGTGGGATACGGAAGCTTAAGTTTAACTATAATGTATGCTTTGTTTGTTGTAGTTATATGCAGTGCATGTATGCATAGTTTGTTGTAGTTTGACATTACAACCAAATGTAATAAACTTTATTATTAGTTCGAACAGCAAAAATTTCGCATGAATTCATTAAATTTAATTTTTCTGGTGCATAAGCACATATTAATGGATCGTTTTACATTTTCTTTTCCTATGGATCGTTTTGTAAATATCCATGAACCATTATTTAACGTTCGATATATGAATCATTTCTAATGTTCATTTTTACATCTTCTATGGACCAAGAAAAATTATTTAGCAAACATTTTCATCAAATTTATGGAACTTTTTCTGATATTTTATTGCTCCATTTTGTAATACTGTGGAACATTTTTGTCGATATTATGGAACATATCGACGTGTTTTATTGTACATTGTTAATATTCTATGGATCAATGTCAGTTAATTTATGGCGCAAAATGTATCATTTTATGGAACATTTCCAATATTTTTATGGGGCATTGGTTGAATTTAATTGCTCTTTTATTACTATTTTAGTGCTCTTTTGCGACCATTTTATGGTTCAATTTTACATAATCTATGGATCAAATCACCCCTTTTTATGGATCATTCACACTGTTTTATGGATTTTCAGTTTTGTTTTATGGAACATTGACAACTTTTTTATGGATCGTTTTTCGATTTTTTATGGATCATTTTTGTTGTTTTAGCGGCGCAAACTTAGGGCTGCCTACCAAAACTTAGTATCAATTGATTATTATACCTCATTGAGGTATTAAGCAGGTATTGAAGAAACATTTTTCAATACCTGCTTAATACCTCATTGAGGTATAATACTTTATTTTAGTATTATTTATGTATTCCAGTGATTTTTACAAATACCAAATCAATACCTCATTGAATAACTCCATATAGTGAATTTTGTTATTGGAATGTTGAAAAATGTTTTATTATTGTTCAGGTATTATAATAACTCGTTTCAATATCAAATAGTTATTTGTAGAACATGTCTGTGTTATCTTTTTTGGTATTGTACCTCTTATGTAGAGCTCATTAATACCACATTGTGGTAAACAGTCGTTGGTATTGATACCTAAATTTAGTATTCCGCAGTTATTTTCTTCTGCTCGGGTTAGAGCTCCTTTAGAGTCGAACCAGACCCCGAGATATTTGAATGTTGAAACCTGAGCAATAGTTTTATCCATTAACTGAAGCTGTAGTTTCGCTGGTTCACGCTTCCTTGAAAATACGACTAGCTCAGTTTTCACCGGAACTCGATACCCAGCTGGAGAGCCCAAGCAGACAAATTGTCCAAGGTATTTTGCAGTGGTCCTTGCAAGTCGACGGCCTTGGGACCTGTAATAGAGACCACACCGTCATCTGCAAGTTGCCTTAGCGTGCAGGAATTGACAAGACATTCGTCAATGTCATTCACGTAAAAATTGTAGAGAAGAGGGCTTAGACATGAGCCCTGGGGAAGGGCCATGTAGCTAAATCGTGATGTCGATAAATCACCATGCGAGAAATGCATTTGTTTTTCAGACAACAGGTTTAGCAAAAAGTTATTAAAAATTGGTGAAAGACCATGATGGTGCAACTTCTCATAAAGAATGTTGATAGAAACTGAATCGAAAGCCCCCGTAATATCCTAGAATACTGATGCCATCTGCTCTTTGTTAGCATATGCCATTTGAATTTCTGTTGAGAGCAACGCAAGGCTATCGTTCGTCCCTTTGCCTTTGCGGAAGCCAAATTGTGAATCTGACAGTAAGCCATTGGCTTCGACCCAATTGTCGAGGCGAAACAAGATCATTTTCTCGAATAACTTCCGGATACAGGATAGCATTGCAATCGGTCGATACGAGTTGTGGTCGGAGGCTGGTTTTCCTGGTTTTTGGATGGCGATGATACTCACTTGTCTCCAATCATGTGAGGCAATGTTACCCTCAAGAAACTTATTAAATAAATTCAACAAGCGTCTCTTGGCAGAGTCTGGTAGATTCTTCAACAAGTTGAATTTGATTCTGTCTGGTCCTGGAGCTTTATTGTTACATGATAAGAGAACAAGTGAGAACTCCACCATCGAAAACGGTTTTTCTTTCGCGGTATTGTAAGGCGACGCGGCGCGGTAGATTTTCCGTGCCGGGGCGGAATCCAGACAAACCTGCTTGGCGAAATCGAATATCCAACGGTTTGAATATTCCACGCTCTCGTTAGTACTGTTTCGGTTTCGCATACGTCGGGCCGTGCCCCAAAGAGTGCTCATCGATGTTTCTCTTGTTAACCCGTCGACAAACCGGCGCCAGTAACTGCGTTTCTTGGCTTTCATTGAATTTTTCATTCGCTTTTCTAATATCGCGTACAGTCGATAGCTAGCGACTAACCCGTCGTTCTGAGAGGCTTTATACGCGGCAGCCTTCTCCGCGTACACGTCTAAGCACTCTTTGTCCCACCACGGGTTCGGAGAACGTTTTTGGGTGTCCCCATCGGGTACTCGTTTCGTCTGAGTTTGAATCGCGATATCGAGAATCGAGTTGGACAAAAACTTATGCTCCTCCTCCGGGGAAGTACCTGTGTTGAATCGATAGTTTTTGATATCTCAGCAGCGTAGCACTTCCAATCAATGTTTCGTGTGAGGTCATAGGAAACATTGATTGGTTCCGAAGGTCTTGAACGAGTGGTGATTGCAATAACAATCGGCAGGTCGTTAAAAAAAACCTGTTTTGATCAAAATACGTGCTTCTTTCGTAGTGTTATGAGTTGCTCAATGTTTACATTTCAATGCTCAATACAATTCTCCTAGAATAGTTACAATACTCCAATTGAATGGAAAAAAAAATCGAAATTAATAGTCGTTCGTTATCAGTTTTTTTTCGAGAGTCGTCCTACTGGAGCTGTTGAGCTAGATTCTCGGAAGGGCACCCGTCAGAATCACTCACTACAATTGCGGACGAGACGAGTAATGTCGCCCACTAAAATACTTTTTAATGCCAATTGCAACGGGCCGTGATTCTGACGTTTGTACGTTTGGAATGAGAGAGCTTGTGAGTTCATATGAGAAAATAAGCAATGTATTGTAATTGTATTGTGGTAGTGAGTGTTAGCATGGATCCAATTTAAAATATTGGAATAAAAGAAAAAATAACACGCCGAATAAGAAGAAGTAGAAGCGAAATTGATCGATATTATTTTTGGTACACATGAGTAGTGGAAAAGCAGACTACTAGAAGTACAAAAAACAGACTAATGAATTGGGATAAGAGAACACATGTAAAATGCAATTCCAATACTTGAAATCGCCTTAATGCCAGCAAATGAAACTTATTTACCATTAACGATAACTGCATTCCATTAGAAGTTTTTCATGCTATGCTGGCAATGGATGATTCACGAGCGTCGGTAAATTAATCTTAACTAATTAACTTAATTTATCCAATTCAATCTTCCCGAATGAATCGAATCGAATACACAAATTGGGCACCGGTAAAAAGCGATCAACGAATCCCAGAAAAGATTACCCACTATTCTATCATATACGCCAGTTCGGCACCCATTCCCTGACCTATCTGTCACAAATACTCAGACGAACACATACACAGATAGACATACGACTAGCACATCACAATTGTACGCAAGTACCAAAAACTACAAGTATTACAACACAACAAATAGGGTTCAACTATTATATTTTTAATGCGCCTCTGTGCACGTTGACGACCGACCAATCGACACACAATGACTCCCACTACGAGCCGCGCTCAGTGCTCACGAATACTGCCATTAAGTTGTTGAACAATGTCTGCAAACACAGCCCACAGTCCACAGAAAAAGTCAAGCTACGGTGACCCGCCAATCGGCCACGCCAGTGTGCACATGCTGTTGACTGACCATTAGTTTGGGCTGGTGCGGAGTATGAAAAAAACATGAAAAAGGCCCACAATGTTCTTTAAAACTGATGCTCAAAAATGCTTGCTGATGTTTGCAACACAGGTCGGACTCGATTATCCGGGGATTTCAAAAAAAATCTGAAGGCAGTCTAAACTAGAAAGTTCTATCAGTTTCCAATAATATTTACATATTGGCTACGAAAATATTCAAAAATTTCACTTTCACCATTAACAGAAACTATCCCTGACAGCACTGTTTCAGCGGAACCCAATCAGATTAATTGTGATAACTTTTTTTCTACTCATCATATTTATAACTGTTACTGCTCGAATGAAATATAACAGTCCCAGTTCTTAGCCTTACTTGTTGTTGTAAACTTACGTTGAGTAAACCAAAAATTATAGTCGTTTAAAATCGTGGTTGTATATCAACAACATTGGCATGAATGGGTTAAAGATGCCATTAGAATTCTGAGCAGGAATCAATTGTTGAAGGGGATAATGGAAGAAGAGCAATATTGTGTCAAAGTCCACTGGAACTCAATGCAGGATATTCATCAGAATTTTACACCGGATTTCATTTAAAATAGGAACATGATCATAATCTTCAGCAGAATGCTATTTTGAGCAGGATTCATCAAAATTTAGAGAAAAAAAACATAGAAATACGGATAAGGATTCAATCGAAATTTTGAAATAGATTCAATTGGAATGCTAAGAAAACTTCGATCGGAATCTAAAAAGTGTCCAAACAGAATCCTGAACAGCATGTCATCATTATCCCAAGAGAGTGTCAGAAACCGACCGAGTAAGTATAATGACATTTTATGTGTAAAAAAAAGCCTCTACCGATATGTGTATTACAAGAAAAATGTACTTTTAGTTCAAAACTAAAAAGTTGCATATTTGGCAACACTGCCGTAAAAACTAAAATCATCTCTCTGATTTGTTAAAATTAGGAGTGGTCCCATGGACCGAGGGGTGGTTAAAAATTGAACAATAATTTAGGATATTATATATTGGCTCTAGATGAACCATTTATTCAAAACTGGTTCCAATTCGTGAAGGTCGATTCCAAGTTTTGGTTCATTTGGCCACTTTGCACAGAATAACCCATATATAAGCTTTTTTGAGGCGCGCCAAAATTTGTGAGGAGATTAACCCTAGACCCCCCGAAAAAAAGTTTTGTTCGCTGCAATGATCGATTTTTTTTTGAGAGTTGTCCTACTGGAGCTGTAGAGCTAGGTACTCGGAAGGGCTCCCCGTCAGAATCACATACTACAATTTGCAGACGAGACAGGCAATGTCACCCAATAAAACACTGCATTAGGCCAATTGTAGAGGGCCGTGATTCTGAATGTGATATTCATTGTACGTTTCAGGTATGTGCGGGCGCAGGGACTCGCGATCGCGTGTATCATCGCGAAGGGCTCGAACATTTGTACGTTAACGTGCTCGATCGCGTGTGCGTTTGTATGTCGCGTGTGCTAACGTGTATGTAACTTCGCGTGTATAAATTCTATTTCATAACCGTGTGCCTTTCGCACATTCACGTGTGTTCTAGAATGATCGCGCGCGGGCCGTGAATCTGATACTTAATTTTTTTGTGTACGGTTCAGATTCCAGAAGAAAGTGGGTTTTTCCATATCATTAGAGTTCCCAATCATGTCGCCGTAGAACGCGTGGTCTAGTGGATATGAACTTTATTTTTTTTATTGGTCCAACTGAATGTATGGACCTAAATTGCTAGAATGAAGGCTAAAGATTTCCAAACGTGACCTATTCATGATCGCGCGCGTTTGCGGGTTCGCGTTTGAGACCGCGTTTGTAACTTCGTAAGTACTAAAACGTTTACACAATTGCCGGAGTGTTATCAAGTTTACGCGATCGCGGGCATAGGTGTACGTAGATGATCGCGAAGGGCTTAAGCGTTCGTATGTTGACGTGTTTGTCGCGTGTGCTCGCGTGTATGTGACTTCGCGTGTATAAATTCGATTTTGAAACCCTGCGGCCATTCATATATTCGCGGACCGTCATTCTGATCTTTAGTTTTCGGTGTACGGATCACATTCTGACAGGGAGATAGTTACCCCATATCACTATAGTTCCCGTCATGTCGCCATGGAACGTTTTGTCTAGTGGATATGGGAGTTATTTTTAAATTTTATTATTTTTTTTAATAATTAACAAGGACCTATATTGTTGGTACCGAGGATAGAGACTTCCGGACGATCCCGATTCATGACGGCGCGAGCGCGGGAGTTTGTAGGTTGACGCTTGAGATCGCGTTGGTAAGTTTATGAGTGCTGAGATTTTTACCTTATCACCGGGGTGTAATCATGTTTGCGAGTTTCGAGTGTGTTCTTGAATGGTCGCGCAAACCGTGAGTCTGATATTAAATTTTCGGTGCGCGGTTAGAATTCTGGCAGAGAGTGGGATCGTTTATATCGATAGGGTTCCCGGTCATGTCGCCATGAGACGTGTTGTCTAATAGGTATGAGCGTATTTTCTTAATTGGTCCAGCTCAAGGTATGGACCTAGGCTTCTAGGATCAAGGATAGACTTCCGGACGTGATCGATTCGTAATCGCGTGCGCGAGGGCATTTTTGTAGGTTCCCGCTTGAGACCGCGTTTGAGAATGTGTGAGTGTTAAGACGTTCATTATCCCCATCTTTGCTAACCCAGCTGAAGGCGGGTGTAGAATGGCAGTATAGGACTCGAAAAGAAGAAATAAAGGACAACATATGCGAGACGTAATAGATTAGATAGGTACAGGATATAGCTGAATTCATGGTCATCACATGAAAGACATACATTAGTACTTCAAACTCTACCAATACGTGAATAGCCCACCACCACACATAGCACATCCTTTCTCAATTATCTATTTGTTACTGGTTGTTTGCCGGCTATGAGAGGGTAAATAGAGGAAAGGTATAGAACAGAAAAAAGGCTCATATCAGCCCTCCCGGCCTCCTCGATACACCACTATCGGGGCGTATTGCTATCAACATCTTGAAGCGGATTTCTTATATTTTTTGAGGTCGCTAGACGTGCATTGAAAAATGCCTAAAACTCTGTAAATAATATGTTAATACAAATATGCATGATGTTAAAATAAGACATGTGTAATATTCTACTTGCAGTTTGATTCAATTGAGTCTGAAAGTACATCTCAATTTTTCTAAAACCTGGCGACGTCTGATGGCAGCGAATAGTCGTTGTTCACAGCAATGTTGCCCTTTTATGTTAAATTAACTCGGAGAAGTCATCAGAGGAATATGACGCATAAGACCGAAAATAAATAAAATGAAATGAAATAAAGCGTAGAGTTAGTACTGTTATTGAATATTAATTGAACCACACACATGTACCATGCAATTAAACTACTTGGAATCGTCTAAATGCCAGAAAATGTTATATATTTACCATTAACGACAATTGCATTCCGTTAGAAGTTTCTCATGCTATGCTGGACGGGAATGGATGATTGACGTGCGTCGGTAAATTAATCGTACCTTCATTTATCCAATCCGAATGAATCGAATCAAATGCACGAATTGAACACCAGTAAAAAGTGACCAACAAATCCCAAGAAGGATCACCCACTATTTCATCATATAAGCCAGTTCTGCATCCATTCCCTGGTCCATATGTCACAAATACTCAGACGCCCACATGCACAGATAGACACACGACTAGCACACAATTGTACACTAGTACCAAAAACTACAATTATTACAACACAACACAACTAATAGGGTTCTACTGTTATTTTTTTAAATCGACACACAATGACTTCCACTGCGAGCCGTGCTCACAAAGACTGCCGTTAAGCTGTTGAACAACATCTGCAAACACAGCCCACAGAAAAAGTCAATCCACGGGGACCCGCTAATCGGCCACGCCAGTGTGCACAGGCTCTTAGTTGACTGTTAGTTTGGGCTGGTGCAGAGTATGAAAACATACAAAACATGAAAAAGGCCCATAAGCCCTCTCGGTCTCCTCGATGCACCACTATCGAGGCGTAATGCAATGACCATCTTAAAGCAGGTGTCTGCTTAAATATGCTTGAAGATGTTTGCGATACCGTCAAACCCGTCAACCTAGGAGAGGGCCCCCGAAAAAAAGTTTTGTTCGTTGCAATGATCGAATTAGTACTATAATCCGACATTCTAGTTGAAATTTGAATCTTTTTCGAAACACCCGGATAATCGAATCATTTTCCCCGGATAATCGAATCACGGATAATCGAATCACGGATAATCGAATCTCCGGATAATCGAGTCCGATCTGTACCATTAAACCCGTCATTCTAGGGAGGGGATATCTTTATTTTTATTTTTGCATATTTTACATCTTAAACTCAAGAAGGGTTTTACTCAAATTTGACTTGGTTCGTCTGCTAGAGCCCATCAAAGGGATTTTCATATAAGGAAAACAAAATCAGGCCAAAAAGCTAACAAATACGAGGATAGACAAAATCGACGGCTAATAAAATTTCGATAAAAAATATGAGTTTATCCGTTTCTCCACATCTACAAATCGCCTGCCAGATCAGAAATGTTAGAGCAAATTTTGACTTTCTCTTCTCTCGTACAACTGTGGTACGGTAAACTTGGACTTGACGCTGATATATCCCTATCCATGGATATATCCTTGACGTAACACGATTTGATGAGCAACTGCGTATAAAGTTTCGTGAGTCGGGGGCTCTGTTTTTCTGCTCATTCTTTAGAAGTGTGTAGTCCTGAATACCTTGCATGTTTAGCACTAGCAAGAACTGTTATATTCGGTTAGCTCTTTAATACTTTGAACTCTTGAGTATTCATAGCCTTTCTTGACACTTGACACATATTTTTAGGATTTTTAGTTTCTATTGCCCTAATTTTGGAATTGGTTTCACTAGGAACTTTTCAAAATTTCATTCAGTTTTTAGTGACTATCTCAAGTCATTAGAAATGCATTAGTTTTTTTAAGCTCTATCCCGAAACAAATTCTTGGCCTGCTCAATGACTAAGCAGAATTTCGATATTCTCAAATAGCAATTTTGTAGTGGTTTAAAATACAGTTACATGGCATATCTAATTCAATTTACCCTGCACAACAGCGACGAGATGGTAGAAAAAAATTATTTGAAAGAAACAAATGAAAATGTGGAATCGCTGTCCAGCGTTCGTTGTGTTTGAGAGATGAATTCTACGTTCGATATTTTTCGGCGCAATGGAGAATCGGATAGATCCATTCACAACGAATATACATAGGGGTGCCAATTTTCACCATACTAAGCAGGGTGCCTCACTAATTAATTAATTTCTCGGCCTACAATCAATGGAATGCGTAAAAATTGACATCAACAGCTTTGTCTAATTGTTAAGAGCCAATATTATAACACAAATGCGTTGAAAAACAGTGAATTTTTTGCGCTTGAGCGCAACGAAAACTCGAATCGAGTGCCCCTATTGTTGCGCTACCATTTGACTCAATGCGTTGAACAAAGATGGCAGACATTGCTCTAACCAACGGCTTCAAATGGGTAGGATGATAATAGAAACATAACGAAAATGGGCTCATCACCCTATGTACAAACATACTGACATCGGAAGACTGATCATACACCGCGAATGTCGGAACAAGGACCAGCTAAAGTAATGTTCAGCAGAGAACTTGGAAGAAAATGTAAATAGTGGATGCTTCACTCAAATATGGAGCAGAAAGAATTTGAATGAAATAGAGCGAATGACCCATCAAAGTTAAATGAATGAACATTACAATACAATTTGAATGATAGATAAGAACGTACTCCGTCAATTTGCGGATATCAACATAGAACGGGACGAGAAAGGTATTCACAAAAAGAAGTGATAAGAAAAATAATAGTACGGTTTGAAATGGACAACCTGTAAGCCTGCCAATCCACGATATCACAAATTCATCCGCTGAGTAGTACCCATAGTAAAAACATCACCACTACCATCGATCTTGAACCAAATTCATCCCATAAGCTGTTGCGCGATCTCTTCCCGGTACTATTTATTCAAATTTCAAGGGGCGAGTATATTGCTAGTCATTCACTTGTCCGGAGGAGCACATGTAGGTCGTAGGAGTGGGAGCAAGATTTACTGCTTCGATCAAGTGCGCTGGAGCATTCGCCAGTCTGACCGTGGGTTTTCTGTGACCATCGTTCACTAGTCAGCAACCCAGCAATCAACTGCGAAGATGGAGGACACGATCAACCTTTCTTCTATTCCAAGTTTCCATTGGTCGGGTTTGGCATCGGCACAGCGTAAACGTGCTTGCTTGTCGATTGCAGGTCAGGAATAACGGGTCCATTTAGCAATCATCTTTTTCGGAGAGTTTCGTCTTTCGAGGAAAAGCGTACATATCGCAAAACAAACCGAAAGAAGTGTGTATATTTTTGCGACGATGACTGTGTATAGAGGAAGATCAAACAACGTGCCTTTTGCTGGGGTAGTGATTGCTTTGTTATGCCCTCTTAGGTTGTGAATTTTTGCGTCTGTTGACTGGCCAGGCAGTTTCATCAGGCCTCAAAGTGTTTGTGCACTCCTCTCAATCGTATATTAAAATTGATTTGCAACCGTCAATTTACCGTTCCTATGGCATTTGGTTCCATTCGTTGAAAAGTACTTTTGATAATGGGAAGATCCTTTCTTGCCCATCGAC
The DNA here is from genome assembly GCF_030247195.1 of Topomyia yanbarensis. NCBI lineage: Eukaryota > Metazoa > Arthropoda > Insecta > Diptera > Culicidae > Topomyia > Topomyia yanbarensis. Next base: position 343,506,762 of record NC_080671.1, read on the forward strand.
TGGCCCGTGTCCATTTCGAGGCTAGAATTTAGCTATAGTAAAACCAGAATTGAGAGCGCTTGCATTACTAGTTGTGAAATGAGTTGTTAGGCTGAAGTTTTATCAAGCAAGAAAGTTATTCTCTTTGTTCTCCATGCACTACATTTTGTTTGTTCAGTAAACCTTTGATGTCATGAGCATGGAAGAATTGTTTTGGTGACAATAGACTCTAACCAGATTCAGAGCGAGGACAAAGTGATGTTTTTCATTAAAATCGAATTTTTTTGTTATCGTGAATTTATTCTCGGCAGTACCGACTAGAAACCGAAAAGTAATCAAAGAAAGACTGTTCTCTCATTCGTGTTGCAAGAAACGTCAACTGGTAGTTTTGTTGTGATTGATGAATATAACAAAAGACATTCAGATGCTGTTAAATTTGGGAATTGCGGTATTTTTAGTTTAAAAATTGGACTAAACCAAAAGTGGCAGTTTTATCTTCATGTATACACTAGCGAATGCGCATAGACCATGAATCGTTGATTCGACATTGTTTTACTGAACCGCTTTTTAGGTGGACCTCCGTTAGGTAGACTTAAATTCAGCACCGAATCACTGTAGTAAAGCGACAGGCACAAAAGTGAGTGGTATCTCTTCTTCCCAGATTTAAGCCTTTTGAATTCATATGACCACAACTCCAATGTTGATTAAACCAACGTATATGTATACTATAGTTAACCAAAAAGTATATACGTATTGTAACTACTAGCTATAAAAAGAAAATTTGAAGCATGGTTAACACTTGGTTTAAGAATATAACCGATACTTGATTATATAACATGCTGAAAGTGCATCCGAATGTAACACGGTGCAGTACCACGTGTAAACGGAAACGCTATTAGACTGATACTTGGCCAAATGATAAACAATCACTTACCAGAAACCTGAACGAATATCGAATCTCCAGTAAATTAGTCCTGATGGATCAGAAATATGTTAGCCCGACATATCGTTGCTTTCACTAGTTTGTGCTATCAATACCATTGCCCAAAACCGATTAAACTAAAGCTTATAAGAATTCTGTACAGATAGCGATTACTACTTGACCGAGATTTGATCTGAAACACCAGGCACCTTTTGCTTTCATAGGATCACACCGACTCAACTTTTTTTAGCTCTTCGCCACTTTACCACGTTGAAATTATGCAAATTCGATTATGCTGATTTGAATATTCATGAACACTTCACCACTGCATAGGCAAAGGCACAACACACCCACACGGGATCTCTACACTCCGCTGCTGCGATTTCCTCTGCTACATCCGCAAGCAGAGCGGCACCGATTCTACAGCTCCGCGCCACACCACACACGCACGGACAGCAGCGAAGAATAAAAGAACTACTTTACTAAATCCACATCACACTATTGTATCGTTCAATAAATTGAAAGCATCAGACAACTCCATCCAACTCGTCGCTGATCGTCTCGTTTGTTCACTTTCTCTCCAGCATCCCAGGGCAATCACCGACCAATCAGCGTCGTCTGTTTTTGTTATTCTTCGTTTCTATGGCAGGCGCTTTTGTTGTGGTCTTTTTTGCGGTTAGAACACGACCGTGCCAGTTACAGGGGATAGAAACAACGGAACGGGTAAGGATCGAATGATCTTCATTTTGTTATCGCCACGTCCTAGCCACAAAAACGATCGATGTGAAATCAACGACAATCGCACGTACGGGTTGTAATAAGCACTAGTAAATAAGCTTTTTCGCTCTATGTTAGTTTAAATATATTGCTCCCCAACCGGTTTGTGGCAAAACTAGAAAAACGCGAAACTCCACCGTAAAATCGACATCCGAACACAAGGAAGGAAACCACACGAATGAAGTGAAATGTGTGGAACGTTGGATCGAAAATTGCTACGGGCTCCCCCGACCATGCAGAAAAGAAGTTTAACCAATCTCGCCTCGCGATGTTGTGTTTGATCGCGTGAACATGCATATGGTGAAGTGAAGAGAGAGCATGATTTGAAATTCGAGCGCTCTCCTGATGATACTCTGCGGTACATACACGGTTAAATAAAACAACCTGCAGAATAAGTTCTTTTAACTTACTTTTGAGTTGTGCGTCGCTTTCGCACTTATTAGTGTTGTCAAAAACAAAAAGAGAGATTCGACTCAGTCGAGGTCTTCCGTGGAGGAAGGTACTTTTGAGTTGTTTGGGGTGAACTCAAAATTAGGTAAATTCAACTTAAATTTGAGTATCAAAAACCTATCAATGAGTTGTAATTTTTGCCGTGGTTAAATGGAAACTACCTTCAACACGGTTTACCTAATTTTAAGTTCCCCCACGATACCACGAGATTGAGTCAAAGGAACTCAATTTTAGGTAGTTTTTCGTTTCCGTGTACGAATTTAATTAAACGAATGGCTGCGTTCTGGACTGCGTTATTCGGTTAGCTGTCAAACCAATGAACCAATATAATGTGGAAAAGGTAGCGCCGAAAGCTACACGGTTAAATAAACCTGCAGAAAAGTTGTTTTAACTTACTTTTGAGTTGTGCTTCGCTTTCGCACTTATTAGTGTTGTCAAAAACAAAAAGAGAGATTCGACTCAGTCGAGGCCTTCCGTGGAGGAAGGTACTTTTGAGTTGTTTGGGTTGAACTCAAAATTAGGTAAATTCAACTTAAATTTGAGTATAAAAAACCTATCAATGAGTTGTAATTTTTGCCGTGGTTAAATGGAAACTACCTTCAACACGGTTTACCTAATTTTAAATTCCCCCACGATACCACGAGATTGAGTCAAAGGAACTCAATTTTAGGTAGTTTTTCGTTTCCGTGTATTAGTGCCCCTTACACGTTCAATATTTTTGTGTGCATTTCAAATGCACATCGTTAATTTATTTTTTTTCCATTACACGTTTAATTGACTTATTTGACGTCTAGGACACCAACACAGTTGCAATGTGTATAGACAACATACATATAACGCTATGTTTTCAATTCGCCATCTGATTTAACCTCATTTGGCAAAAAAACTACCCGATTTAACCTCAATCTCGCACTAACACAACTCCACATAGATTAGTCAATACTTTTGTCAATACTCTCTAGTATTGACAAAAATATTGAACATGTAATGGCCGCTCGAAGGGCCGCTATTGCCCAGTAAAGTTCAGCCGAAAATGAGCTGGAATTCCGGCTAGTTCCAGTTAGTATTCCGGCTCCAGTGACACAACCGATCCTAGTTAGAATCGTTTGTGTCACTGTTCGATGCAGCGCATTTGTATTAGAGGGACTGGAAGAATATACTAACAAGGGATGTATTGTACGTTTACTCTCTTACTGGACACGGTCGGTTAAAGTATTCGTTCGTTCAAATAGTCACTAGAGTATTCGCTGTCATTTAGTTGTCAATCTGGAGTGTCAAAAAAAAATTAACTTCACAAAAAATCATTGAGCCATCTTTTTTGCGCAAATGTGGTGATTTTCCAAAACTTTACATTCAACAACTTTTTTTTCGGAAACTTGTGTTCAAAAACTCACTTTTGAATAACGCAATTCTAGAAAACGTGCAACGAAAAAGAGCTAGTAGCAACACTAAATATCATTACCTTTATGGTCACTACGTACTTGGATCAAAAAAATCAATAATCATCAATAATAATCAATACTCAATAATAATCAAAATAAAAGGCTTCCTTTTAAGCTAATGAAGATTGGTATTAAAAATAAAAGTTTTATTTTCAAACTAAGAGTATGCATTGGTTGCTTTTGCTAAGAGTGAAAAACTCTTATTTTTACTAACATTTTTTTCTGTCTGTAGAACAGGAACAACTCTGTTGCAAGATCGAGAAGAAATAAAGCCCAGATGTAGTGAAAAAAGAATTCGCTAGGGTGGGTGCTCCTATAATTGAGGTGTACCAATAGTTGCAGTAGTGGGCTATACACCTTACTAAGGTACCAACCATCAACAAATATTTTTTTATCGATTCATCGCACTAAAATTATGCAACATTGAAAGAGTTATCTTTAAAGTTTGCTCAAATAACTATTAAAAAAATTGATTTTCTTTGAATTTTGAGCTCCCTTGAGGTGATCTAATGTACCTATAGTTGCAAGTCCCATAAGAATTCAATGGGATTTGCAACAAAAGAAACAGAAATTAATGATTGCGCCACTATTGGTACATGTGTTCCTGTAGTGGTACAAGCGGTTTTGAATACATAAATTGGTTAATAAACCATCTTTATATTTTTTCTATGAAGTATTCAGCGATGTTTTAGCAAAAGTTTTGCTTAAGTATGCGACTACATCCACCCTAGTAAGGGCCAATACTTTAAACATCATATTTCTAAATATTTACAAATAGTCGTTATTATTTATTATCGTATTACATAATAATCAATTCACACCTACGAGATTAGAAAAAGATAGAAGCGGTTTCAATTCGAAAATTGTTTAATAGCTAATGACGATTCAAACGCGCTGGCTGAAGAACATTCCATCGGAGTAGACAGAATAGAGGACGCGACTTTTTGAGACAAACATGTGCAAAATTTTATCCTCTGTGCGTCATGTTCACTTTAGTAGCAGTTTAAGTCTTACACCAATTTGTTTAAAGTCAATCACAACGATTTTTTCCTGCAAGGCTTCTCTATTCCTCTGTGGTTCATTTACATGTTTACTCCACAACAGGAGACAACTGTTCCCGAGGAACAGTGTTTACGTGGCAGACAGTCGCTACTTCGTTCGATTTGGCTAAATTTGGCTCGCGGGACTTATCGAGATCCAATGACTTTCTCTTGGCAATCATATAATTATGAATCAATATCGATGATATGTTTATATTTAGAGTTTTAATGAATGCGAAGCGAGTTCAGATGAACTAACGATATTGATTCAATTCATCTTAGTTCATCTGGGGGGTTATTCTGACGGTCACTTTCGGTGAGGTGACACAAATCTCACGTGACTAAGGTGATCGGAAATTTTCAAGTCATCTCACTTAAAGTGAGAGATGTCACCAAGGTGACAAATTTTGTCACATTAGGTGACTAAGGGAATATGGAAAGTGACTAATGGGGGTGACTTTTGGAATATGAAAAAACGATGCAACTGAGGTGAGGCGGTTGATAATTTGAATTTTGATTGTCGATTTTATTTTTTACACTTTAGCAACTCTGTAAATCTGTTGGAAATTGATGAAGTATGAGTTTCTATAATTTTGTTAACTATTGAAATTAATTTAACCAATTTTTTGTGACTCTGGTATATGAAATATTTTTAAGATTGGAGCGACTAATAGAACTATCTGCTGCACAGCGATTTTTTTTTATTAATATTTGCGTCAGAGGGAATGTGTTAAAGGTTTGGAGTTATCCTCCTCCGCTATATTATTCTGAGCTACGATAACGACCATAAAAGCACTGATGAAATAAAATATGACAACAACATGGCTGTTGGTTTTTTAGAAGTAATAATTGTCAAACAAGAAGTCATTTCTATTAGGCACGACTTGTGTGACAAATTTGTTTTTGGATAACATTTTGGGATGTGGAGGATGGTACAAACAAGGGGAAATAAGGAAAGTGGCAGTTTCAGGATACGCTTTGTTTGCACTCCTGTTCGTCTGTGGATAGTATTTTCCAGTTAAAAATGAAACTTATGATTTCAATTTTCACAATGTGATTGGATAAGACCAAATAAACATAGAAGCTTTTTCATTTTGCAACATATATTTTATATAGGCCATCAATCAATATAGATGATTGGGAATGCGCCTCTACTTGGTATTGAAAGTCAATTGAAGAGATGTTTTGATGGGATCTAAAAGCATGTTCCATTGCGGCATAGATCAACTTTTAAGAGTATGTAGCTCCAGGGGAAAACAAACTCATCGTTACATGTAAGTTCTTATTCGTTACATGTAAGATGTTGGTTATTTGTGTTACTGTTTGTGGGTTCGCGGCTACTCTCATCCCCCGGGGATAGTGGTTGCGATTCCGGAAGAGGCCTGCTTAATTACCATCGCTTGGTATTGACGTTCTGGGGTGGGAATGGAAAGCTTTTTTTTGGTCTTCGGGTATTGGGCACGTAATTTGTTGTAAGAAGGTTTTCGGATCTGGTGTAAGGTTCAGGTTCGTACCTAAAGTTCTGGATTTTTCCGCTTACTTCTGTTAGTGAGTGGTTGTTTTCACGCGGTGTTATGTAGTGATAGAATCAGATTGACGTTACGTATTATGTTGCGGCGGGCCGTCGAGGCGGGAGATTGTCTTTTACGTTTAGAGTGTTAAGCTAAGATTGCCCGACACACGGCCTATGTAGCCCGCGACGACGGCCTGTTGTCTCCTTCAAGGTTCAGAACTAGGACTGATTAGGGCGAGCCAGACAAATTCTAAATTGCTCCTTATATAGTTCACCGGCAACTTAAGTCAATGCTAGCTAGTCTATGAAATAATTGTGTTAAATAAGCATGCATGAAATATATTTTTCATATTCTACTATTGATTCAGAAGTTCAAAAATTGAAGCATATCCCAGCATATGTATTTCGGAAATTGTGTTCCTATTGAAAATAATGAAAAAATAATAACTACTAACAAATTGAAAACATTATTATGACGGACATAGTATATCCATAATTGGTGTAATTACTCTATATGGTCATTGCCGCATTTTTCAGAAGTATCATGAACATAAATTGATGCGGGGGTCCTATGGAATTTTAGTAGAACCCTTTTGGAGAACGTGTTTTTATGAAGATCTACGACCGATTAATTAAATAGATACTTTATTTCAGACATTCTATATTGACTGACTGAATATTTTACGCTTATAATTTAAATATTGAGTTTGAGAGGGACTATTGAAACGATTTGAACAGTTGTTAACATTTAGTAAATATATGGCGGGCTCTCCTCACCCATTGGGATTGCATTTTACTACCATTGCGATCAATTACAGTGGCCCAGTACGATAATTGAGGAAATTACGTTTCCCGTTAAATCTGGTGCTTCTAGTTTTATGCCGTTTTCAAATCATCATTTCGCATAATTGGGTGCAGCGAACTCTGGCGTGTGTTTGCTGAAAACAATTTCATACACTCACTATATTTCTTGGCAAATGGGATTTTCTGGCAGGAAAATTTTTAGAATGGTGGATAAATTGGTTTCTGAGAATTCGTGGTGGCCGCGTTAGAACTTTTCAACGCATGCACGTATTTTCGGAATACCTTCATAAAAAAATTGTCATCGTGATAACAATGTGAAATCCCGATTGAGCTTCATTGCATTGTAAATGCTATAATAAGGGGCAGATTAGTTCAAATATATAATCGTGGGTGAAAGGAGAACAGTGAGTCTAATGATGTAAAGTATGAAAACTATACTCAATGGAACTATTCAAGTCAGTCTTGGATCACATACATTTGGAGCAACATCAGATGTTGCTTCAAGATGTTCTCAACCCCGATTTGGCAGCTGTCACGCCGCCACCCACGTTACGGCTTGGTAAGGCTAGACTGGTGTCGAAAGGGGTCAAGTAAGGCTGTCTGACGTATTCTTGATGGTCACATCATTACCGTTTCTGCATTAAAATAGGCGTTTGTTGATTTTAAAATTAGGGAATATGTATGAATTGACATATAATATCTTTTTTGCTTCAGATAGTTGATATTTACGCCACCAGAGCTCCAAAGGAAATGGCGGATTCAATGACAGAGATATCGATTCTATGAGACGATCGGCTGACGTTGTCAAAATAGCAGAAGAGATGAGCAGTGGAAAGCTGCAACTTAGTATGTAAGTTTAAAAAGAGGAAGTGAGATACCACCCCTGAAATGTAATCTGTAAGTAGCACTAACATACAATATTATTCCAGCTCAAACAGTTCAGGGGCTGTACAGGATGGCGCTAGGCCTGTGACCTTCGACTGGCATGGTCCATTCTCATTGGTTCAATTGTCCTCACGGCTGGTTGGTAGACGTGTGCTTCTACTTACAAATGGATACATCTTTTCCCTTGGATGGAGGGATATGAAGATCCTGTTGGTTATTGACTTTGACCTTGGGTACGGGTTAGTTCGGGAAAGGAGTACAGGAGTGGCACCTAAAAAATAGTCAATTATTCAGGACTTTTTTTATGATCATTTAGCTCGACCAAGCACAACGGCTCTTAGAAATGGTAAGCAACCCTTTCGGGTCGATGCGGTCTGTTTAAGTCGAACCAGATCGACATTCATTTCGAGAAAAATTTATATGGAATCGTGGATAAATATTTCTCATGTCCTTTATGGGAAGAGATTCCTTTTGTGAACCCCTTTTGTGAAGAACTTTTCCCGTCTGGCTACTCAGCATAATGATGATAGAAAAAAATTGAGGATCGTAACAAATATGAATATTGACTGCAACAGCGATGATCAAATTCTGTATGCATGTGTGCCTATGTGTGGATGTGCATAGTAGCAATGTATCCCTGAGCAACACGAAAGGACAAACTCTGAGCCGCCATAACGCTCATGGGAATGCGGGTGCACAGTTCTAGATGCACAGAGCACTGCACACACTGACATGTGTAACGGTGAGCCAAAAGGTGTACATTTAATGTGCATAGGTTGCAAAAATAGGTTATGAGACAGCCAGATTGCACACTGATAAATAACAATAACATTTGTGCAAATGTATAGAAAATATTGTGCAATGCTTATGGTTACTTAAGTTCCTTGCTATTTTCTGTGCTTGCCATAGAGATAGAAAGTACATGTAATTGCTTAGTGGGAACGCAAATCTCTGTACTGTAAGTATATCTTTGTTGACATATATCAGTGGCAACAACTTTTTCGTTTTGCATATTTTACTTAAGGTGAAGCGATGCCAAAATCACAACAAAGGTTCCGTTATGTTCGGGTATGTTCGGCTTACGTTACAACATCTGTGTGCAGCTAGAGCGTGCTATACCGATAGGAGATGGGATGCACACAAGTGTATCGTTCAGTAATCAGCTGGCTGATTTTTTACCGCGTGTTTCATTTGTTTTTAAAAACAAAAAGGTACAAATTTCCTAAACGAATCAAAATTTTGTGAAGAGAATCTATTCATCTGCTTATGCTAACATGCGTACATAGGGATCATCCATAAATTACGTAGCATTTTTTGAGTGATTTTGAACACCCCCCTCCCCCATCGTAGCATTTCGTCACAAACTCCTAAATACCCCCCATGGTAATTACGTAGCTTGACGGTAAACCTCCCCCCCGCTTGATCCCGCAAAAAAATAAAAAAAATAAAAAAACGATGTTAGTTAGATGAAACGGTAAAGCTACGTAGCATGACATGACCCCATACCTCCCTGTCGTCACACATCATCACAAAAAACAAAACTCCCCCCTCCCCATATAATTCTACGTCATTTATGGATGATCCCATACAGTGATAAAATCTCTAAGCAATCTGAGCTAAGACATTCAAGTTTCAAACGATTTTGTCTTGCGAGCCAATGCAACGTTTTGATTTTGACGATGAAATAAAAAGAAGCAGAAACGACGGCAGCCATTTTAGCTGCCACCTTGTGACTCTGTTCAGGATGTCCTTAACTGCACATTTCGGTGTAGCCAATACAACAAAACAAACAATAGTGAGAATTTCGCATTGAATCCATTTAAGTTCCCCTCCTAATTTTCTTTTTGTTTCTTTGGTTCGAAGCGGATCAATCGACTATTTATAGATGCGGTAAAAATACTAGCAGTGTTAGTCCTTATTCGCGAATACTTTGTCCTACAACTGTGCTGTTTCACCTTCATCTTAAACCAGAATTCGATTGTCCCTGTTCTAGTCAATAGTGGTAATTGTCAGACTATAGATCAGGCAAATACTCATTTTTTCCTATTATCATTATTCTGAAAAAACTGAACGGGTGAAGACACTTCAAAGTTTCACAAAAAGAATCTCTGCCCATAAAGAATTGGGGTAATATTTACTCGCGATTCCCCATAAAATTTTCTCGAATCGAATGTCCATCTGGTTCGGCTCGAACAGATCACACCGACCCGAAAAGGCTACTCAGTATTTCTAGAAGCTGCTGTACTTGGCCGAGCTAAATAACCTTTGATTTAGCTTCATACCAATGGTCAAAAGAGTCGACAATTAGCAAGATTCACATGTCCCCCCACCTAAGTGAATTGATCTATCTACTTGCACACATCTACCAAAACCAGCCAAGAAGACTTCCGAACCAATGAGAATAGACTATGCCAGTCGAACGCCACAGGTCCAGCACCATCCCGTACCGTTCCTGAAATTATATATGTATTAGTGCTACTTATAGATTTAATTTCAGTAGTAGTAAGTGTCTCAGTCCCTCTTGTAAAATTCGCTAATGATGTGACCATCAAAAATACGTTAGACAACGAAGTCAAAACTGCCAAATAGGAGTTGAGGACCGCTTGAAGCAACATCTGATGTTCCTCCAAATGTATGTGATCCAAAACTGACTTGGATATCTCCATGGAGCCTAGCTTGCATAGTTTACATAACTAGTCTCACTTCTCTCCGTTCACCCACGAAAACAGCTTAGCGGCCATCATTTAATAAAAAATGTTTAAGTTTGCAGGTACACATGCAAAATGTATTGAGACTTTTTGGTGTTTGCTGGAATGGAACAATAAAATAAAATTCAAATTGTGTATAAAAATTCCTCTGAAGATGAAAAATTTGAATGAAAAGTTTTTGCGAAAAATGCTTTTTCACTTTAAATTGTTGTTCTGAACCACTGTCCATTGTATAAGAATTATGGTTGATGGACCTACTGCAATAGGTAGTAGTACCACAACATTATCAGCATAAATTATGATTTAGGAACACCTTATCTAATAAAAATCATAGCTGTTTCCACTAAATTTAAAATTTGTTTTCAATAGGGAAAAATTAAACGATGCGCCAACGTATAATAAATGGCTAAAATAATGACCCCAGAATGTTGATCTAAATTAAAATATATGATCAAATTCAAAACCAATTGCTTCAAATTAGCAATCGCTCACAATCATAGATCACGACCTAGATTAGAGTGGTTCTTTATCACAATTAATGAAAATAGGACATTATTATACGGTTCTGTCGTTCGCCATAACAGACCAGACGATATTTTCCCGACAAAATAACAGATCCCCAATCAATAGATTTCTCAAGCAGCAAAACTGCCCAAATAAAAAAAATATTATACACAAACTTTAACCCATATAGTCCAACGATTCCACATATTGTTTGGATGATACCCTGAACAGGTCGTTAGGTTCTTAAATCACACGATGTTTATTAGGGCGTGTACCCATTCAATGGCACCCCGTGTTCAATCATTCTACCAAATAGAATTTGGGCTGGATGAGATCAAACTATCGTCGAAGAAATCATCCGGGATATCAGGCTAACGACCACATTAGTAACATCAAAGCAAAACCTCCGGGCCGGGATTAGGTTGACGTTTTTCAGAGTGATTGCATAACCTTTCTATATGAGAAAGGCAAAAAGTACTGATTAGGTGTTGAATGATACCTTTTAATGTGTAGTTATTACATATCAACCTAGTGTACATGGAACTGCGAATGAAATAAGATTTATATATACGTAAGAACGCAGAAAAATCTGTTTTCGAATTTCTGTGTCCAATGAAAGAGTAACTACGAAACCTGGCATCCGAAAAAGAACTTCATGGCAGAGTAGATTAGTCATAACATTATTATTAAGCTTATTCTGCATTACGACGGATCAATTTTCGAACGAATGTGATTTGCATTCTCAATATAACGACACGAGTCGGCTTGGATCGAACCGCATTCGTTTGAAAAATCAAACCGTCTTAATACACAATAAGCTTGTTTAACTTTATACTTTTTAACAATTCATGCCGTCTTTTGATAATGCTACCAGTGCTTTTTACAAATACAAACTTATTAGTGAGCGTTTCCGTATTAGTTTTTTTTTAAATTAACAAAACTACTACAAATAGTTATAATATGTTATGCAATTGCTTGAAAAAACAACAAATACGACGAACACCAATCATAATATAGACGGACAACGATTCGATTTAATGTTTTTTTCACCGTCGTCATCTCATTTTTTCCTCACTTTGCTGTCACCTGGAACGACTAACAGAATGCGGTGACACACCAGAATAGCGTGACAGAGAGTCACGTGAGTGACTCGTCTCACCTTAGGTGACTTCGGTGATCGCGCGAGTGAGAAAAAGTGTCACCTCGCCTAAAGTGACTGTTCGGAATAACCCCCCTGAACTCGCTTCGCATTCATAAAAACTCAAAATATAAACATAATATTGAACCTCGAAAACCACCTCAGAACAAACCCATAAATGTAATTGCATTCATCAAATCAACCAAATTTGGAGGTACTTCCTTGACCTGATTCGAAGCCTGTACTAACAGGTTGTCGTGCTCAATAAAATTACAAAATCACAAATTACAAAGATTACTTAGCAGGTAAGGAAGCAAATATATGAAAAGGTTCCGAAACATGTATAGTTACGTAACACAGTGTATTTTGCTTGACGATCTGAAAATAATGACATCCCTATAAACGCGATCATAATATAATCGCACGCAGCCATTTATTGTAAACAAAGTCTATCTTTGCTCGTAATTATCGTAACCGGTTTGCGTAAAGTTGTTTTTAACATAGTCGAAATTCACATGTTACAGTTATTATTATTATTATATTACAGTTTAATCAAAGTTGATATCCTTTAATGTTCACGAAATCGTGTCTGGATTTGTGGAGAGAAGAAAAGGAACAAGCTGGCATCGTCACTTTCTGCAAAGACCTGGATCAAGCGATCGGCAACGGTATCTCCGTTGGCCTAATCACTGAATTTTGTGGTCCTCCTGGGACTGGCAAAACACAAATGTGGTAAGTTTTATATTCTGAAAATAGCTAACTCTTTTGTTTGTAGTAACTGAAAAGCCATATTTGTAAGTCAAGAAACTTGACCTAAACATAGTTTCAAAACTAAAAGTTGCAATTTTATTAAGCATTCAATTGGCTGTGAACGTGCAAATACCACCGACACTAGGTGGTCTCGGGGCAAAAGTTATGTATTTTGATACTAACTTTGGATTCAATCCCAACAGATTAGAAGGTAAATTATCGCTGAACTAACTAAACTAAAATAGTATGTGTAAATCTTATCATATGATTTTTTTAGAAGTAGCAACTGCATGTACTCATCATTGTCAGAAATTAGTGCAAATTCACAGAAAAGACTTGGCAAAGACAATCAGTCATTTTACTGTAGACAGTATACTAGATGGAGTCTATTACAAGCACATTCACGAATGCTCCGAGTTATTGGACGGAATAGAAGAACTGGAGCAGTTTTTAAAATCTGGACAGCAAGTAAAACGACTGTAAAAAGATTTGATCAATCGACTGTAAAATATATCGTTTGTGTTTCAGATTAAACTTGTAATAGTAGACTCATTCTCATTTCTTATTCGTAATAACATAGAAAACACATTGCAGCGAATCAGAATAGGTCATATAATACTCACCAAGCTGCACATGCTTGCTCACCGTTACAAATGTGCTGTAAGTATTTTATATTTGAACAAATGGTGTGCTAACAATTATAACTGTTCCTTCAAATAAAAAAAACAGAACACTAGGCATTCCTTCCAGACGGCTGATTTGAGCATGGTTCAATTCTACTTGCAGGTCATCATCACCAATGATGTAACAACCAGAATCGATTCAAGTGATCCTAACGGCAGTACAGTTTTACCAGCTCTAGGCGAAAGCCACAGTCACAAGATCAACCAACGGATCGTACTGGGCCAAACGGGCGACGACGAAGAACCGGGCGTTTTTATTGCGTCTATTGAGAAGAGCCTGCTTCAACGACGTACATCTGTAAAGTTCCATATTGGTGAGGATGGCATAAGGAAATTTCGGAAAAAATAAATGACCCACGTTGTGAAATAATTTAATTCGTAACGGTGCTCGACGAACATTCTTTGATTTGGCGTGGCCTCGGTTTCGACAATAAATATGCTTGACAGAGATAGTTAACAGTTTAAAGATGTTTGACAATCAGTACAAATTTTCGGACATATTGGTTCAATATGAAGCAAGGGTTACCAGAGCATCTCTATAGTCGCCACTCAGATCATCCTGAAAGGAAATTTATGCAGTTCGTATAATTTTATACCTTTCGTTTTGATAGCTACAATTCATGTAAGGGTGTTCAATTGATTATGTGAATAACTGTGAATCGTAATAAAACATGTTTCTCAGAAATCATACAAGGGATGTCATCAATAACCAATATGTGCAACAATTGATGACGCGATCGATGTATGTAATTTATGATAATTTTGATGAAAAAACGACTTTCAAACATAAACATTTACTTTTATTAGGCTTAGACCAAAACTTTATCGATGTGACTTACTATATGTGGACAGATCTTTTCATACGATAGTTGAAAATAGTTTAAAACAATACTATCAGATCAAACGCATCTAAAGTTAAACAGTAATGAATATCTTCCTGTTTCTGCATAAACACAGATTGTTGCACATTTATATCTTTCCAAATGAGTGCTGAATCTCTAAGGTTATTCCGCGTGCTTAGTATGAAGCCAGCTCGGCAAGCAAATCGCCCAAGTCGCTTCCCAAGTCCTCCTACGGTAAGGGAAGAACAAACAGATATGGTAAAATGCAATGCCCTAAGGTTTAAGTCTAAATATGTCAAGCTTAAGCCGCCCTAAACCAGATGAAAACGGACGTTATTTGAAAAAATTGCTTAATTTCAATGTGTTAAAAAAAAGTTTTGGTGAGAGCACGACTTCGGTTCTTTAAATTAGACAGACACATCTAACGGAAACAGGCAACATTAGTAGGAAGCAAGTGTTGCCAACAGATCTCCCAGATCACCGCCACAATCCTCCTGGGAAAGAAATAGAAGGAATGAGAAGTGTACATTAGTCATTGCCAATCGAATGATTATAACTAATGGAACTCGCACTGCTAAATGTGTCAAGTGTGTGACAAAATTCAAATTCCAAAAGGCAGATTCGTTTTTATAAAACTTCGTGAAGTCTATAAGAGTGTAATAGTCGGTTTAAAATTAATGCGTAAAATTTGAACTGAAGACTTTAATATATCAATCAGGAAGATATATGAAAAAGTTATTTTCCGTCATCAACGTAAACTGTCCCTGGCAGCACCGCTCCGTCGGAATCCAATCAGACTAATTGCAATAACTTCAGTTCTAGAGCTGATCCTTGTAACTGTTAATACTCAAATGAAAGGCAATAGTCACATTTATTACCCTTACTTGTTTTTTTGAGCAAATCTTGCCTCAATCAAAGGTTATGGCTGTTTTAAAAAAGGTTGTCCTCAAACAACATGGGCATGAATGGGTTAATAATGCAAACTTAATATTATTAAGAAATCCTGCCCAGTTAAACTCATTCCGGAATCGGTTCGGATTTCTGAATGGAGTCATTATGGATTCCAAATCAAATGCAACAATCGATTCCGACTCAGAATCGGTTGTTGCATTTGATTTGGAATCCATACTGACTCCATTCAGGATTCCGAATCAATGTTTGACCGGGTGGAAGCTCAAAAAGCTCTTAAGGTCGCTGTCCATATTTTTAACGTCCCCAGCATCATACTTTGTTACATTGTTTTAAACAACCAAATGGTTTCATTTATCCTAGGCGGAATTCAAAAATATGGTTTTGGGGAAAAATCTAGGGGAAGGTTTATGAGTATTCTTCAAATTCCGAGTATATTCAAAGGTAGCAACAATGTTCAATGAAACATTAGTTTTACAAAGGTAGTATTAATTTCACTTTTAGAGCAAAAAAATGAATTTAATCGAATGATTAATAGATAAAAAAATAAATCTCATTGAATAACGCATAAGAACATACAAACTATTTCATGAAATGAAACAATGTATTTAGTCAAAGATAACACCAAAGAAACCGATTCACACTTTAGATACAGCCTAAAAGTCAGTTTTACTCAGTAGCGCTGTTACGACTCAAAGGTAAACTAACTTATGTCGTTTTCTTTTATTGCATGATACTACACCGTTATTTGACCCGAGTTTTAAGGGTACAGGTGGTATAGGTAGTATTACTCCCGTGTAGTGCCATAGCATAAAATGAAAACGTTATTAGATTGCTTGAGGACGCAACGATCTGTTTGCGAAATTTTGAAGTCGCGAATCTTTCTCCTTCTGGTTATCTTTGGTTCAATCCTACTTTAATATTTATTCGATACTTGTATACATTTATATGGAATATAAGTTTTTATATGGAATATTTGCTCAAGTTTAATTGAAACAACAATAATTTCAAATTGTAGGTATGCATATATCAGAAGGATTGTCATGATTACTGGCTCAATAAGCTGCCAAGTGGTACAAAAGCTGCGCATTTTCGCCTTCAAGGTCCTCCTGTTGTGACATGGAAGAAAAAGTGCAACCAAATGTTTGTTGAGTCAAGTAACGGTCAATGGTGGAAAAACATCTAAATTCAGTTCGAAAAAGTTGTGCAAATCAAAATCAGTAGAATTATTTTAGGAAATTTCCCTCTGAAACGATCCAACACTAAATGGAATGCGATGATTTTAGGATAGCGTGTTACAGCAATATATTCGATGAGTGATTAGTTACAATATGAGGAAAGGCGCCAAAATATAAAACTAAAGTAACTTGTCTCTGTGCGAAATTATACGTTTTATTTCTTCAGCTTAACATAGAATATAGAAAATAAATTGCGTGCTAGAACTGACCGACTAACATCTAACCGTTGAATTTATTTTGTTCGTTTTCATTAACGTATTTAACGGTGACACATTTCATGCGGTTTGTTGGATGGTGCAACATAAGAAATAAAAATATCCCGCGCACTTGTGTGTTAAAACGTGAATCATCGCAACATCCATAAATCATAGGTTTCGTGTGTTTATTCCGCAGTATCTAAGCTTTCACAAGTATCCGCAAATAGCCAACAGAGCACGTTTGTAATCGCCCGACGTGTCGCCCTGGAAAAAGTGTCATTTGTGATAATATTCAGGGTTGTATTTACAAAGGAGTGTATGAACATCTAGATGAAAATACGGAACATGTGCAAGTGTTGCTACGATTTGCGTACAGTGGGACTTAACCCATGTTATAATTGCAACGACAGTAGAGAGGCCCACTAAGATTTAATCAGAGCTCTCCCTAGCTGACCTAGATTGCAAACAGTGTGTGTCGAAACTATAGGTTATGAGTACAGACTCTTTACACACAGATTAGCAAAGTGTAAAAAGTGCAGCTGAACGAGTATCGAGGTTTTATTAGGGGAAATATAGGGTTAAGCCCGTGCAAACATTGTGGGATCTTCCGTGATGCCAGTTCATATGCATGGTTGCTAGTTTTAATCTTTTGTCGCCGCAATTCTGAGTGTAAAGAGTCTGTATCTAGGGGCAGATCATTTGTGATGCATTTTTAAAAATCAGCTAAATTAAAAGCATTTCTTTCCATCAAAATAGAAACTCGTAATGTATTTTGCGTTGCGTGTCAAAACCCTACAAAAAATCAGCCCTACATTCAACAAAACGTCGAACAAAGTGAATCAGCGTAGGACGTTTGTTGAACAAAATTTTCTGCGAGGGAGTGCAAAGTTGTTGCAAAAATGGAAATTAAATGCATTTTTTCTAATTTGATGCAAATTTGTTATACATTTCTAGAGTGATCTGCCCCTAGGGGTGTATTCACAGGCTGGGATGGGACCTGCGGATAGATGTTTTTTCCTTCTTTTTTGCTGTTCATTTCAACTTTCGTCTCGCATAGCCACTCTTTCTGCCTTAGAGCTCTCTAGGTATAGTCTGCAAAAGAGAACATTAGATAATTGTGCAACCAGTGCCCGCAAAGAAGAAAGTTTGGCATTGCTTGAAAATGTTCAAGCTCTTAAGTGTATTCTTTAAAACGGAAAATAAATTGCCTTGCGATGTTTTCGATCTTTTATCGGAGCTGGTGAAAACAGTAAGTATCAAACCAGAAGATACATATTTTACTGATATGGCTAATCTTGACCATGTTGTTCCTGTCTGGTAAAATGTTTCATGTGAAATACTTTCAATAGTATTTTGATCTGAGAACAACAATATGTACTATCTTGTCGCTGAATTGATTTTATCAGTGAACTATAATTTAAATACGGAACTTATTTGAAGCGCTACTGAGCCATTCTTCAGAACCAGTAGTATTTTGATTGGGAAAATCCAGCAGTGGATTGGTTATGAACATACTTTTATTAAATGATAAACACAATTTCTTTTGAATCAGAATATTATTTAGTCCAGTGATCAAAATTGCTCGCGAAAGTTTCAAAAGTTATTTACTAAGATCACAATACTTCGTTCCCGTAGTTCCAAAACAAGAAGCTCTGCTCGTTTGGATACGTCAAATTCGTCTTGTCCACTCTCTACCTAGAGTGCTCTGTTCTGCCTCGCATATTTTAAATGGACTGGCTGCATTTGACAGTAACCTCTGGCTGCATTTGACGTTCGATTTTTTGCTATTCGCATGTCTCGTCTCAGTTCACAAGTATTCACATAATACCTTAAATGGAATCAGAACAGAATCTCCGAACAACATAAGGAACGTACTAGTGACAAATCACTTGTTATGTATTTTGAAAAATCAACAAAATAAATACACAATTGTACGAATCAAAACAGAAAATGAGCTGCCTCTAGGGAACGTGCCTTTTGAGCTATATGTTGTGGTTCTTGATTCTCACGAATGAGGCTGTTGTCCGAACAAATTGTATGCGTATACGAATATTTTCTGACAGTAAAATTGGATGAACGTAAACGTAAACTCGTCCCAAATACAAATCAACGCTTTTTATGAAAAGGGCGATACTTACAAATGTAAACATAAGGCTTTTTTCATACATGCGAATGAGGGCTTTGAAACGCAACAAATTAACCTAAAAATTTGGATTCTACGACATTGCTTTCTTAAATTACAGCAAAAAATACAGCGGGCGAAACTGTACTTTTGTTTGTTTATTTAAAGTTTCGCCCTCCACGCTCCATGCAAACAAACAGGGCGATACTTTTTTTTGCTAGCAGTTTAGAGGCGAAACTGTTTTTTCGTATTTTTTATGATTATCAAGCTGATACCAGCTGTAAATAGTAACAATGATCGCTATTGAAAAAAAACCCGGACGAAATCGGTGGTGTCAAACGGTAGTTATTGTAAAAAAACGTAAGGGCGATACTTCAATGCTTATAGGTTGGACCGAAAAAGTAAACAATCGCCAAAGGGGTGATACTATGATTTTGTCAATTTATATAGCAAAAACAAATTTTAGTTTAATAATTTCAAATACTTTATGAAGATTTGGGTTTCGATCACTGAATGTAAAAACACAATAGTTCTTAAATAGGAAATAAAACCAAATAAGTCTGGAAATATTCGCTGTTGATTTTCTTTGAATGGTGTCACTGCTAGTATCGCCCTTTTCAAGAAAAAGCGTTGAAATGTTTATTCAAATATCTTTCCACCTTATAGTGGTAAAACAAAAATGAAACGATAGCATTTTGCTGTGCCCATCGATACATTACAAATAATCTGAAAGAAAGTTTTTTCAAAGAAACTCAATTCGTATTCCCAGAATTTCCAAGATGAAGATCCTAGCATACGTCAAAACTGGGACGGGACATGCGAAGACGGTCTTCTTTTCCCTCCCGATATTGATGTTATTTTGCAGGGAAAAATCCGCTTGTAAAATAATTTCAAGCAAATGCCGATGATAGTGTTGTGCCGATGCGGCATAGATTTCTGCCGATGAGATATTGATTCGTGCCGAAAATAATAGAGCTCGAACATGACATGAATTATAAAATAATAAAATTACACGTGCCTTCGGTGCATTTAGCATATTTGTTTGCGTGCATCTACACGCATCTAAGCAACATGTAAAATATGTTTTCTAAATACACCTTGTATACAGCCAGGATATTACGATACTACCCAGACACTGTCCATTCGAAGAAAATGAAAATCGTCAAGAAAGGTCCGGTTCGCATTGACAGGCCATTGCCGGTTCGCAGTGACAGTTACTTTTTTTCACTTTGCACGTCCCGTCCCAGCGTCAAACCTGTTAGTGGTAGTGAACAGAGACAGCCTATAAAACGTGGAATTGATGACGTAGACCCTATTATTCCGTGTAGAAACTGTCACTCATACGAGCACATAGGCAGTTTTCGTTTTGACGCATGCTAGGACCTTCCTATGCAAGGGATTAGACACAGAAACAAGATTATAAAATTTTATTTTTGGAGAACATTCTATAATGAATCCAAAGGTGCTAGACAAATGTAAAGTTTTCATTGATGGATTTTCGATCTCTGACATTTTTTTATTGCGTATTTCGCATACCAAAAAGGTCCAGTCAGATTAACTGCACGTGGTCGTGACTGACCTGAAACAGGCCAACGATATAGCGAGCAGTAGCCCCTTCACGATGGAGTATCGCGTCTACATTCCTTCTGGCAGATCGACGGTGCAGTCAGTGATGCGGGTCTAACTTCCGATGTTCTGATGAAGGACGGAGTCGGCCGCTTTAGGAACTCTGACCACAGACTAACAGACATAACACTATGAGGAAATTCCTCTAAAAATATCGATCAGCTCATTTTCCCAGAACACTAGCTCCACCTTTAATAAATGGTCCCAAACACTCATTTACTAGAGTGTCACCCCTCAGGCTTAGGAACAATTTTTCACTAATGGTCTATCTCCCGCAAGCTTGTTCATATGCCAGTGGCGCCATCAGGGCCACAGTGACAAATACAACTGTGGAAAAGGCCATGCGGATGATGCCTGCAGGAAGGCTGCTGAAAAGTGTGTGTACTGTGGGGAGAATTAGCATAAACTTTTGACATGCCCAACGTACAACATGTGCGCGGATAAACTGAAGCGATCCGTCAAAGATAGCTCCAGACGCTCTTACACAGAAATTCTTAAAAGAGCTGCCCCACTGACCCCACCCGTATGTTCTCTAGCGAACTGACGATAATGCTTCTTACGACTCTTACGCGGGGCATTTCTCAGCCCCGCTTGGAAACTCCAGGAAACGATCAAAGTTGGACTCTACCGAGCTTCCTTGTAAGGACCCTAGGTTGTCTCAAACAGAGGAACAACATAAAAATCATTTAACAATTAGAAGTGCTGCGACAAATCTGAAGATAATACCTCCTGGTTTTGGGAAATTGAGATACAATCAGGGGTTGCTAGCACCTCCCGGGGCACCAAAAATCCCAAGTGCTCCAATCTTACAGTCATAAACACATGGTGGACTGGATATTTACAGCTATCAACAGTGAGAACATTTTTTAAACAGTAGACTGAACAATGGCCCCTCCTTGCAGCGATCGTATCCTTCGATGGCTAAATTATAAAACGAAACCACGGATCTTATCACTCTTTTACAGAAGAATTGCCGAAGTATTATCCCCAAAATTGATTCATAAAAGACTAGCTGAATTATAATAACTGTGATGCATTCTCCCTATGCGAAACTGGCTTACTTCTAATATTAACCTCAACTTTTAATATTACTCGTCTGGAGTCTATAGAGGTGCTTTTAGGAATGAACAAATTCTATTTTCATTTCTCCAAGGGTCACGATGTGGCACCGAAGTCTCTCCAGCGTGATTGAACTCCTTCCAACATCACGGCTGCTTCTTGGAGACTTAAATTCCCACGTTACTGGATGGGGCTGCCTGTACGACGATAGTAACACTTCGACAATTCAAGATTTTTGCGACGAATTCCATATGACAATTTTGAACACAGGGGAAATGCCACGGATCCCTAGACCGGCAGTACAAGCAAGTGCACTGGACAGGTTTCTATTCTATGCGGTTAGATGGCAATTGAAAGGTAATACCTGATCCCCACGATGGTGACCACCTGCCGATCGTGATTGCAATCACCAATGCTTCAACATTATCGGAATCAACCAATGTCTCGTATGATCGCACACGGAATATTAACTGGAAAAGCTACACGACCGCGATAGTACCAAGCGCGAACACCCGTTCTCCCAATCAGTGATGGGACAAAGAGTCCTCAGAAGTATAATACGCGGAGAAGGCCGACGCGTATAAAGCCTTCCGGGATGACGGGCTAGTTATAAGTTATCGACAGTACGACCTTAGAAACGCGAATGAAAAGTTTGATGAAAGTGTAGAAATGTACCGCTTAACGAGATAAACGTCGACGAGCACTCTTTAGGGTACAGCCCGACGTATGCGAAACCGAAACAGTATTAACGAGAGCGTGGAATATTCATACCGATGTATATTCAATTTCGCCAAGAAGGTTTGTCCGGATTCAGCCCCGAAGAGAAGATCCGCCGCGCCGCGTCCCCTCACAATAGGGCAAACGAAACACCCTTGTTCGATGGTTGAGTTCTCACTTGCTCTCCTATCTTGTAACAATAAAGCCCCAAAAATTAAACTTGTTGAAGAATCTGCCAGACTGCCAAGAGACACTTGTTGACTTTATTTTAAAAGATTCTTGAGGGTTACATTGTCCTTCATGACTGGAGGCAAGTGAAGGTTTTCGCCATCAAAAAACCAGTAACACCAGCCTCCGACCACAATTCTTATCGACCGATTGAGATGCTGTTATACAAAAGTTGTTCGAGAAAATGATCCTATTCCGCCTCGACAGTTGAGTCGAAGCAAAGGGCTTTCTGTCAGATATACAATTTGGTTTCCACAAAAGCAAAGGGACGAACGACTGTCTTGCGTTGCTCTCAACAGAAATCCAAATGGCCTGTGCTCGCAAAGAGCAGATGGCATCAGTTTTCTTGGATATTAAGGGTTTTTTTTGTACTCAGTTTCTATCAATACATTTTCTGAGAAGCTGCACCAGCATGGTCCTTCACCGATAGTACACAACTTTTTGCTGAACCTGTTATTTGAAAAACACATGCATTTTTCGCATGGTGATTTATCGACATCACGAATTAGCTACATGGGTCTTTTCTAGGGCTCATGTCTTAGTCCCTACTCTACAACTTTCACGTGAATGATACTGACGAATGTCTTGTCAATTCCTGCACGCTAAGGCAGTTTGCGGATGACGGTGTTATCTCTATTACATGTCCCAAAGCCGTCGATCTGCATGGACCATTGCCAGATACCTTGGACAATTTGTCTGTTTGGGCTCGTCAGCTAGGTTCTCCACGGAGAAAACTAAGCTAGTCGTATTTTCAAGGAAGCGTGAACCAGCGCAACTACAGCTTTAATTAATGGAACAAACTATTGTTCAGGCCTCATCTTTCAAATATCTCGGGGTCTGGTTCAACTCTAAAGCTATCTGGGGATGTCACATTAGGTATCCGAAACAGAAGTGCCAACAACGGATCAAATTTCTCCGTACAATAACCGGAACCCACCCAGGAGACCTGATCGCCGATATTATCAGTGATGGAGTACGGATGTTTCTGCTTTGGTTCTGCTGCGAACATACACTTTATCAAATTTTGGAGAATCCAGTATCGCTGTTTGCGCATTGCTTTGGGTGGCATGCACTTGATCCATACGAATAGTCTCAAAATGCTGGCAGGCATCCTTCAGCTAGAAAATCGATTTTGGGACCTATTATATCGATTGCTCATTCGATGCGATATCCTAAACTCATTGGTGATTGCAAATTGCGAAAGGCTTGTCGAGCTTAATTCTCAGACACAATATATGTCCTTGTACTTCGATTACATGGCACAGAATATAAACTCATCTTCGTATAACTTTAACCGTGCTCATTTTTTAGATACTTCTGATTCAACTGAAGAAAAAGATTTGTGGAATCCCGAATAACATTCGCTCACAAGTGATCCCAAACATTTTTTATAATAATTACCATCAAGTCTACTGCGGCAAAATGTTCAACACTGACGGATCAATTCCACAGGTTTCGGTTTCTTCAACGAGAACTTTGCTGCCTTATTCAAACTCAGCGATTCTGCTTCAATTAACGTCGCAGAGTTAGCAGCCATTCGGTATACTCTTGGGATCATTGACACCTTGCCCGCAGACCATTACTTCATCGTTTTGGACATTCTCAGCTTCATTGAGGCCCTCCGTGCTGGGTAGCCTGGACAGCACTTACCGTTTTTCCTGGGGAAAATACGGGAACATCGGAGTGCTTTATCTGAAAAATCTTACAGATTACCTTGGTTTGGGTCCCGACACACTGCTCTATCGCGGGCAATGAGAAGGCGGACTCTTTAGCCAAGGTGGGCGCATAAAAAGGCGACATTTATGAAAGACCAATTTTCTTCAATGATTGTTTCAGTATCTCTCGTTGGAGGACGCTCGGTAGTTGGCAAACTTCATGGAGCAATGGGCATCTGGGATGGTAACTACATTCCATTATCCCGAAAGTATCGAGGACAACTTGGTTTAAGGGTTTGGATACGAGCCGGGACTTTATTTGTGCAGTGTCAAGGCTCATGTTCAACCATTACATACATATAGGCCCTGCTGCGAGTAATCATTGCATTTGTGAGAATGGCCATCACGACATCGAGCATGTTGTTTGGCTGTGCGCAGAGTACTGCGTTTCCAGGTTGCAACTAATAGATCTTCGGGCCCAAGATAGACCCCCCTATGTGCAAGTCCGGGACGTCCTGGCAAGCCGTGACCACCTCTACATTTTTTTTTATCTATATGTTTTTGAAAAATATTAATATCCAAGTTTAGTACATTTTCCCTTCTCTCATTCACAGTAGAACCCTCTCAACCTATCCCTGTAGTTACAACATGGCATCGATTCACGAGTCTAGATGATGCTATAGAGAACATCATGGGAGCATCAGAGTGCCAATAATTACGAATCAAATCCCGGATGGTTTTTGACGATAGGAGAAAACGTGCTATCAGACAAGGCATAATATAATAATGATCGGATTTGAATTCTCAAAACTACCATAATAGTATTTTGAGGAAAAGCAAAATTCTATGAATGCTTGTTGTATAAAACGTTACATTTTTTTCATATTTTGTTTATTAAAAAAATGTTGGCCTCCTGATTTATTTTCAGCGATTCTGAATGAAGGGGGGGGGGGGGGGGGGTTGGCACATCTTTTTAAAAAAAAATACAATGGCCTTGCAAGGTTTGAATTAAATTTGAAATAGGTTTTCTCATTCGGATCAGAGAAATTGACGTAAACCCGGGTCTCGGTGATTATAGTATCTGGATCAAATCTAGAGAGGTGGAAATTCGTCCATTTACATTATTGCATAGAGAATACTTCATTGCCAAATATCTAAAAGTGGATTATAATCCACTTTTTATTATTTGCAATATATCATAGATATTATATAACCCCACTTACTCTACATTGACGTAGTGTAACAACAATTTCGAGTTGTCTAACAGAAAAGTAAAGTAAAAGCAAAGTGAATTGATCAGGCATTGTACGCAAATGGTAGATAGCTTAATGCAATATAGATAAGACAACCAAAATGTAAACATTCAACTGGGCCCTATCTCTCGTTTTGTGCGTTGATAACCTTTGGCAACGCCAATTGAAACAACATTGTGGGATGAAAGTAAAAGTAACCTTTTGATTCGACAGCAGCTATTACGTGATAGCGAAAATCCTCCTGTTCATGTTTGTACGATACGTCCTATCCAAATGTAAACTTTTGAGGGTTAACTTTTGATTGATAAGTTGAAGAAAAATCATACAGGTTTCTCTACCCTTTAAATTCCATCAAAAGAGAAACAAGTCAAGATTTGAAGTCAAATCATCTGATAGTCATCGAAGGAAGTTTAGATTTTTTTGAAATACAAATCAATGACGATGCATCTGTTTAGCACGATGATTCTGTTTCCCGATATGCAGCTTAAAGTTAATAAATAATTCCTCTAGGTTACCAAGAAGTTGATAAGAAGCCTATACTACAACATATACTACGAGCATGCACTTTTGTAAAGAAATAACTGATCGGAATCCCAGCGCACCCCCAACAGCCCCATTGTTAAACCTGCCACTATCATTCACATAATCAACTGTTCGTTAAAAGGTGTTTGTGTGTGTATGTGTAAGTAGATGTGCTGAGTGGAAAAAATATGTTTGTTCGAGAATAGATCAAATTTGTGAGACGAAACTGATACCTTCGGCTGTGGCTACCGCTAGCAGTGAGACACAGTCGAACGCAAGTGGCATTAGATGAGATTAGATACTACTGATTAGGGCGAGCTGACTTGTTTGTGAATAATATCTTCCGGCATGGGAGCGGTACAAAATAAAATACACAAAGCACAGCGCGGTATTTACCTTAATCCACGACTCGAGCGACTTTCCGTACATCTCCTGGAACGCTTCCTTGATGTCGCCCAAATCAATCTCCGAGCGGCTAACGATAATACGAATCAACGTCTTATCGTTGGTTCCGAGTCCGGCCATAGAACTGTGCAGACGCTTGGCAAAGTATTGTACCTTCGATCGGACGCAACGGACTAGAATTTTAGACTATTGTTAGGAATCATATGTGTGACTAGCACTGCACACCTTTACTTACCGATGGCCTTGAAGCCTTCCTCGACAGCACCGCTAAACTCACGCTTGATGGCATCGTCAATCGTATGCCCGGCAATACTTTCGTATGCTTCGAACACAGCTCGCAACTGTTGATATGATCTGGTGACCAGAATTTGATTGAAGATCGATTCATCAGTTCCCCACTGACCCTCGCCGGCTTCAAATAGAGCCTGGGCATCGGCAGCAGCCGAACCTTCGTCGACACCCTGTAACACAAATTTGTGTACATGTATCTCAATGCAAAGTGCTTACTGGCAACTACTTACGGTATTTTCATCGCGATTACCCTGCACCACAGAGACACACAAACGCTTGAACGCTCCACTGGTATCGCCCTTCAGATCTGACTCCAGCGAAACCCCGTACAACTGCTCGTAGAACTCGGCGATGGTCTTGATACCGTAGTTCGACAGTGTGCACAAAATTTCGATGATAGCTTCCTCGTCGGTTCCGATTCCAGAGATGGCATCGTGCAGTTCCTTGGCATAGAACTGTGGCAAAGGAGTCATCAGGGCTAAGATGACATCCTCAAACTTTCCGCCCAACTCCGACTTCAGATCGCTAATCAGATCCTTACCGTATGCTGTTTTGAACGCCTGAGCGATCTCCAAACGTTGAACAATGCCACGGCGGGCCAAAACTTCGATGATTGCTTTCTCATCGGTTCCGAATCCCTTCATGGCTTTACGTAGAGTCGCGGCATCTTCAGCAGCATCGAATGGATCGGCCGGGTAGACGGTGGGTGTGCACTACAATGAAAGTGATGAATTATTGCAAGGTTTTGGTATTATATTATGTTGTGAAATTTGTCATAGTCATTTTCGGTGTGTCACGGTCATCAGCTATGCCCTTGATTCTAATAGTCCGCCCTTCAACTCACCGGAATCAAAACATACTCATCCATTCTCGTTTCGTCCTCCTCCTCCTCCGCTTCGTACTCCTCGTCCGAATTGGACAGGTTGCCTAACGAGTCAAACTTGTCATACAAATAAATTCTCGAGCCTGTGTGCCGTGAGCCCCGTAGCAACCCACGAGTTCGCTGCATAATGTCTCCGCATGAATTATTCAGCACCTTTCGGGGTGGGAGTATGGATTGAATAGGTATTAACTTACTTTCCCACTGTAAATTATTGTGCATAAACCTTGTACGCCCCATAAGGTTCACACATGCATGCGGCTTTCCAATCTACACGAGTTAACTACAATCAATTCAGAATACCATACAGAAAAATTAGAGCAGCCCAGGTCATCGCCGTTCCTAATAATTTGATAGGATGGGTTTGACCTTCATGATTTGGTGAAATTGTGCCTACAACAACACATTATCATGCCTTTCAATCAACAGTGGGTGGGAGGTGAAGCAACATTTTTCTGTTCCCAATTTATTATATACCTACATAAATATTATATATACCTACATAAAGATGGAGTCGTATACTACTCGAGCGTATTCGTTGCTATTGTGGACGTTTAATAAGAGATTTATGCGTATTTAGTTCGCGTGGAATTCATGAAAAAATAAGTTCAAGACCAAAACCAATCAATAGACGTTGTTGGATTGTATTTTTCTGTCCACTGGCATGACTAGAAAAACGTTGCACTCACTTGATTCAAATATCTAATCATGACCTAAAAATATCCTCGCGATATGGTATTCATCTTGAAGAAAGTATTCAGACAAATCATAGAACAGAAAAAAAATCAACGACAAGGAATCAAATATTGTACCTAAATCGAATATTTTACATTTTCAGAGCTTATTTCGAGATTTTTCTAAAAATGTGTTCCCGAAGTCGTAAACAACTCGTAGAAATTCTAAAGTATTCATGTTCTTTCGTATCGAAAACAGGCCTGAAATAAAATTCCAAATGGTAGACCATGCTTCGAAAACTCCACTGGACTCCTTCGACGTTGGAGTCGATTAAAAGAAAGTAATTTTAGCCAAATTTCAATATTGAATGTGAATGTGTGAATGTGTGCGTAGGGTTTAATTGTTGTTAACCCGTTTTGACACTGAACTACCTTTTCGGAAGAGATAAATAAAAGTCGGATGGGCAAACCTAGGCAAACTAGGACGTGCCTTTTGAAACATGTTGAACCATTTACATATTTTTAAGAGAAAATTTCAAGAATTTAGCGTTATTTCTTTAAAAACAGTATAATGTAGCATAGCATTGGAAAAATGTATTATTCTTTCTTCCAAATCTGTTAAAAATCGAAAATTGGCTGATATATGACAACGTAGCTGATTGTTTGGAGCCGAAGGCTCTGCAAAATAGTTTGTATTATGCTATAAATCATTAATTAGGGGGTATATGAAGCTGGTCAAACGTAGTTTTGTGTTTCATTTGACTAGACCTACAACCTGTACTAGGTCACTTGAAAAGTTCATTCAATGATTTTTTTGTAGCACCATGTGATTGGTGTAGGGTAAATGATCTTGAGTGGGACAATTTGTAGTTTTTTCTGCAGTATCGTCGACACATATTTCGATTTCGGCATACAATTAGAAAAATATTTTAGCAACACGTATCAGATGACAAGTAAAACGAATTTTATGATAATAATTTGTGGGTTGAAATTTAAATTAAACTGTGATTGGAACCAGAACAACAGTTTTAATGACTGAAGAATATTGATCATGAGTGGGAATGTGCTCATCTTGCAAGGAACTAAAAATAATGTTGATTAGGACTATAAATTATGACCTCTTTAAAAGCTTCAACATGTTTCAGATGAAATACTGGTATCCCAAATAAATGAAAAATCTACTTGCAAATGATTAAATAGGTTTTAATGCTCAAATTTCTGTGAAATATATCGCGAGTATATTCTACTAAAACATGCCAAAAGCTAATTAGAATTTTTTCGCAACACAGCATCTTTAACCCCCGAATTTAGATTTTTTCATAACAAAATGCTACCAAAAATAGCTCTTCTAGGAGTGAATAGCTGAAACTGTTGGTCTCAATCATGATTATTTGTAGTGCGATTTAACATCAAAAAACCTATTTTAATCCACCTAGCGGTGCAATTGTGCCTATCTCAATCATGAATCACGAGAATGTGTGCGTTGTTTATATTCATTAAAAGCTTTTAAATGCATATATTGCATTTTATTATTATACATGACAACTATATACAGGAAAATAAATCATTATTCGAGTTCTAAAATTTTGAAAAAGAAAAAACTGCCACGGTAATATTGAACTGAAAAAAGGTGCGAAATCGGCAAAGTCCATAAAGTCATATTTTCATAAAAAAAAAATTTTCGAGGTAACATAAAATCTCGACGTTTCATGCATTTTAAAGATGTTTGGCATCAAAAATACGAATTCGATTTCTGAAATTTCATGGGGTCCCTCCTTTGAAAAAAAAAATTGAGTTCCGGCTTATATGGGAATTTCATATGTGACCGGACGATTTAGTCTATATTTCCGGACCAGTATAAGCGATCCGTACGAAGTTTTATAGACATCTGTGGGGATATTATAGCTATCATTTGGGACTAAGTTTGTGAAAATCGGCCCAACCATTTTCGGGAAACTGATGTGAGTTTGTAAATTCTGAAAGATGGCCGCTTTTCCCGGGCACTTCCGGAACCGTCTATGGTGGTCAATGTAGTCAACGAAAGTTTGGTTGGCCGACGCGTCGGTGACCTAGAGCAGAAAATTTAAGTTGTTTGAGAGACATTTTAGCGAAATTTTTACCTTTTTTGCTTTCATCGGAGTATCGGTTTGAATCACAATTTGCTATGTGATCGCACGCCACAATCTGTAACTCCGGAACCGGAAGTCGGATCGGGATGAAATTAAATAGCCATTTACGCACGCAATACCTTTCATTTGAGGCCAAGTTTAGTCGAATCGGTCTAGCTATCTCCGAGAAACCGATGTGACTGTTATTCTGAATTTAGATACTTCCGCCGGGGCTTCCGGAACCGAGGATGGTGGCCAATGTGGCCAAATAGACTTTGAATGGATGTTAGTGACCTAATACTACAAATCGAAGCAGTTGTGGTCATATTTTGGAAAAATTTTCACCTTTATACATTCATTGCAGAATTTATTAACATCGACATTTTCTGCGTGTTCGTACTCATCACCCTGTAATTCCGGAACCGGAAGTCGGATCCATTAGAAATTCTATAGCAGCCTATGGGAACGTTGCACCTTTCATTTGAGACTAAGTTTGTCAAAATCGGTTCAACCATCTCTGAGAAAAATGAGTGACATTTTTGGTCACATACACACACATACGCACATACACATATACATACATACATACACACACACACACAGAAATTTGCCGAACTCGACGAACTGAATCGAATGGTTCATGTCACTCGGCCCTCCGGGCCTCCGTTAAAAAGTCGGTTTTCAGAGCAATTGCAATACCTTTCTATTGAGAAAGGTGAAACCATAATTATACTTTATTGAAAATGTAATTCTTGATATTTTCCGTAGTATTTTCAATCTATTCAAATGAAAATGTACTGGTGGTTGCTCATTTTGAAATATATAAAACCCCAATTTTCGAGAGTTTTATAAGCAAGCTTGTCCAACAAAGCTCACACAAAGACAACATAATGTGTCGGAAAAAGAAGTAATTTTGTTTCGGAAAATCTATCGTTTTAGAACTATTTCTAGCTATACGTAACCATAAGAAATTGATCAAAATATGTTAAATTTTGCTGTATATGATGGTTTTGGCACATTATTCTAATATGCCTGGTAGCATATTTTTCAAATATACCTAATCTTGATCAGTTTCTCTATAGTTCCACTTATCATCATTTACCCTAGTTATGGCGCTCTCTCCGAAACCCTATTTTCGATTAAAAGTTATGCCTATCTTCTCATTTCGGCCTAAGCAGCAGCTGAAAATCGTTCCGCTAGATATACAAGCAAACCAGTGAATTATACTTACAATCTCTCGACCCTTTTTTTAAACAGTACATTGTTATCTACATTCGACGAGTGTCGATGCATAGCTTAAAAGTTGTTCCACTGGGGGCGAATTGTGCTACCGTTGATTTTTAGAAATGTTGTATTGTCGTTATCAGATATTCGGTAAGTGAAACATTTATTGAGGATGAAAATGGAGCTTAGGCTTACAGAAGTCGCCTTTATCGAGTTCTACTTTGTCAAGCATTCACTGCTGATAACGTTCAATAAATTGGCCCAAGCAAAAAAAAATCATTCGGCTTAACATGTGGTTGTTTCTTGTTTGTGAACCCGCTATTGTAAAGATCCCTACATACATGGGCGATGGGAAAATCGAGGCCCGGCTACAAGATCTGGTACCACTTAAACATGTAGTAATTACTTCCCGATATTTACAACAGTGTTTTATATGTGGACCTATCCATTTCCTCCTACCTAGCCCTGTAGTACAAAACATAATGCAATAGTGCCATTAGATAGACAAACTAATACGTTGTCAGTTCTGTGAAAAGACGGCACAATACGGACTGCTCAGAAATCACTGAGAAAACTCTTGTACAAAAACAAATTCCAACCCAAGGTCTCCAAATTAGTGGCAGCTGTTCAGGTAATATTGATAACTGACAAAGTTGCGTCAAGTTTCTCTAAATTAACAGTCAGTATCATCAGTGAGAAAGTGAGCAATCGTGACCCGCGAAGGGCAGAAGTAAGGGAAAACATCCGATCGCGAACACGAATACAGCAACCAGAACGATGACACGGAAGTGAATAATAGTGATATGGAATCGTTGAAGTTGTTGGTGGGGAAACAAATATGTCCCCGCTTCGTAAACAGGTCTTCGCGCGCAACAGCTAGTTGCTCGCAGGGGATCTGTCGGACAACCATTAAAATTTGTTTTGTTGTTTTAATTGTTTACATCGCTTAAATATGTATATAAAATCCCACGGCTCCGTTCAACTAAAACGTTAAACCTAGTCAAATAAACGAGTTATATGAGAAAAAAGTTGAAAAACTTTCATAGACTTAGCACTAAAACTCCCAAAACATGAGTATTTTTCGCTAGTGATTGCCAGGTTCAACAAAACTGGGATATAATGGCCAGAATAACGGTTGTTATTTAAATGGCAAGTTTTTCAGTTGTACACCATTTGAGTTGCTCTACTAGGTCAGTGCACTGTACTTTAAGTATAAACACCAGGCATCACACTCAAGCGTTTCGGCAAAAGAAAATAATTCAATTTGCAGAACGACTTTTTTCGGTAATGCGTCATTTTAACGCCATACCATTTTATTGTTACTTAATTTTTTTATGCGAGGAAGGCGTTCCGTACTAAAAACACTGTTAATATCAAATACCGTGATATTTTTAACAATTGGGTCATTAAATGAGAAAAAAAATCTTTTTTTTTATTACATATATCGAAAAAGCTGATTTTTGTGATTGCAACAATGTTTTTTTCCAACTCAGGAAACGTGAAAATAACATTAAAATTTAAAATAAAGAAATATGGTGACAGTCTGTATTTGACACTATCAGAAGCATTTGACATATCGAATTTCACGACGAATGATGCCCTGTCAGAAAAAAATAACACATGTTTTCCCGGTTTTCCCGCAGGGTTATTTTTATTTGACATAAACACCATCCAATGCATATAGTTTTTTTTTCATTTTGGGTGTTATCCTGATAGGCCAGATGTAAACAACCGCAGTTTTCCTATGTATGGTTGCCAAGTTTACATAAGATTTATTTTAAAAAACAAAAAAATCGTTTTTACGTATTACAACGAAATTGTTTTTGAAATAATGTTATTATGTATATTGGACCCAAAATTTATCGAATGGAACGGAAAACTATGTATAGCTTAATGACCCAATTGTGCAATAAACGATATAAGCGTGTAAAAGAAAACAGAGCAAAAGTGATAAAACATCGGATTCTCTGAGATGCGAGTTTATTTGTCCACGAATTGAATACACTCGTGTACTCTCAGTTGATATTAAAAAAAAGTACACGGCAGCAAAGAATTTGGTTTAAATTTAATCGAAATTTCTGCAACCCATAAAGGTTCAACTGAGAAAGCTTCGAAAGACGGCCATCTTTGAAAACTAACTAACTTTTTTCCATAGCGTTGGCAAAATTACTTATATTTACGTAGCTTTTTTTAATTTTATTTTTTCTAGGAATGAACATGTGGTCATATTTTAAAGAAACCGAAAAAAGCAGTTTTTTCTACACCCTTCAATCTTCACGAAAATAAATCTCTAGTTTTTTTACAATGTCCCGAATCCATTGATTGATTATCATGAAGATTCTGTATAGGCTAATCAAAAAATTGCTTTTTTCGTTTTCAAAGATGGACACTTTTTGGGGCTTTCTCAGTTGAACCTTAAAGAACTCGTTCAGCGAAATAAAAGCGATTAGTATTCGGCTTTTCACGTGCCGTAATGGAGAACAATTCTCGACAAACATATGATTACGGCTTAAAAGCCAACTGTCAAAATTCTCTTTGAAAGGAAATTCCGAACAAACCGTTACTCGCTAATCACAGAACTTGATAGTAAACAAAAGAGAAAAGTTATCTCTTCCATTAACTGCTATGAACTGTGTTTAGCCAGTAACGGTTTGTGCGTCATTTTCTTTCAAAGAGAATTTTGACAGTTGGCTTTTAAGCCGTAATCATATTTTTGTCGAGAATTAAATCTTGTTCGTGGTATTGCAATTGAAGCAATGAGGCTTGTATTGGAAGTGACCATGACTACATAAAATTAAGTACCATGTATTTTACGATTCTCCTTAATCTTCCGGTCGAGTAATGCACTGAGTACACATCTTAATGAAATTTTAATAAATCATCTTGGAGCTCCAAAAGGTCGCCTGAATGTAGATAATGGCGCAACTGCCAGAGGGCCAACCCCACCAAATGACGTGTTGAGCCAGCAGAGGGTCAACATAGTTTCTGCGTCAAGGTGTAGCAAGTCATTACCATACATTAGCCGTTAATATGATTGATTGTTGGGAATTATTGCATATATTTGAAAGTTGTTACAAGATAAATGATGTAATATTTAATAAATTTCTTTACATTTGAATGATTTATTGTATGAAGAAGCTATAAGAAATTACTTTTGCCTTACACGGAACATAGATTCAATATTGTGATCGGCGCTTGTTTATAAAGATATGTATGTATTTTTCATGTTAGTTTCAAAATATTAACGATTTTGTTTCAGAATGGATGGATATTATGGTGTTCGAAAATGACAACATGTTGAGCTTGCGCTTGAGCTTGTGCAACCACCCCTGGCTGCTACTCCGTTATCGATCTGGACTAGCTGAAGTTGCACAGGGAATCAGTAGATAATTATGCTTAGGGGTAGCGAAACATCTTTCAATGTGCAATTCCTGGTAATCCTAAAGTGTTTATTTATCAATACCGGCACCGGCCAGGCCCAAACGTAGATCGCGGAAGGAAAGGAAAGGAATGTTAGTCCAATACTTGCTTTTGCTAAAGGCCGTATATACTACTGCGCACTTCACATGTATCACGGGAGGAGGATATTTGTTGGTAAATATAGAGATTCTGCTTCTTTATGATCAAAGCCAGAAAGGTGACTCCACCATCTGGACTAGATATCGATCCATCAACTCATGTACCAGAACCAACGGCTATACTTCCCTTCCGAAGGAAGACGTGACCACAGATTTTTTTACCTCAGAAAAATCACAACGACCTCGGCTGGGTAGGGTGTTTGAAAATGACAACATGTTTTCGAAAAATGGGCTTATTTCGGGTAAAATTTCAAATGAATTCTGTTGAAGTTTGTGCTTATGTAGATCCAAATGGAGGAATTTGGTGAGATAGTTTGTACAATTTTGGATTATAAGAGTTGCAGAACCATTAAAATTTTGTCAAAAGTGCAATTTTTGGCATTTTTATTAGTTTTCCTTCGAAACTAGGTATCTACCACCTTTTAAAAAAGTTAAGAAACATCTAAGATAGTTGAGCCGAGCTCATGAGCGTAATTTTGTTGAAGAAAATGTAAGGCTACGGCTAATGGGGTATGCGTCATTCAGGATTTTTTAAAAATAACATTGCCGTTTTTAGCTATTCATCAAAAACACTTTTCTACAAAATAAAACAATTCAAGTGTGGTTTGATCACATTTTATTTTGCTTATAGAGGTTTTAACCTTAATGTCATTCGCCTCTTCGGGTTAGAGAAATCTCTTTTTGAAAAATCTCTAACCCTATGTGCGAAGTTGGGAATCGAACCCAGGAAAGCTGCGTACAAGGCAATCGATTTACCAACTACGCTGTGCCCACATCACATTCACATATTGTTTTTCGGAAAATGATGAAAGAAAATGATGAATAAATGGAGTTTTTCCTTCATCTCTTGTACATTAGATTTAGTTTTATGAACATTTGACAATTTTTAAAAAAATTCCTCAGTATATTAATAATCAAAAAAAGAAAATCACGAAAATTAAAAAATATGTCGAGTGGCAAGTTATGACATACTGAATTGAATGGCATGTTTAGATTTTGTATATTATGACTCATTTCTATGTTAGATACTTTAAAATGAAGCAAAAATAAGAAGAGTAAATCGAATGTTCACTGTTTATTACGTTTAGATCACATAATTCTGAAAAAGTTAATTTTGGAGGCTTTGTATGTTCGTATTAGTTTTACAGCAGAATACACTGTATCTTCTGTTGCAATAATTTTCGTGAATAATCCTCGTAGAAGTAATTATGGAGAATTAACACTTCAAAAAATAATTAGAGATTTGGTGTCATTAGCAAATTTATCGCTATTTTCATAATTTTATACTACAACAAATCATCAAATTCTCATTAAACTCGATCCGTACATGAGACGAACGGAAAACGCAATTTTTCATCATTTTCCCCCTATTTTCCGAAAAACAATATGCGGTCTAAGCGCACTTAAATTGTTTTATTTTTTTTGGAACTAAAAACGTCAAACTTGAACAACTCATACCCTACTAGCCGCAGCTATACACTTTCTTCAACGAAATGGCGCCCTTAAGTTCGATTCAACCATCTGAAGTGTTTCTTATAATAGTTTTGAGGGAAAACTAATGAAAAACACCAAAAATTGCACTTATTTCTCTAAATTTTAATGGATCAGCCGGTCTTATAACCTAAAAATTGTACAGACCAAATCAGGAGCACTTCAACAGGTATGCACTTTAAGTTTTAACCATAATAGGCCTAATTTTCAAAAAAAAACGCAAGTTGCCACCAATAGGGAGCGTTTCAGCAAACTTACTCCAAAGAAGAAAGTGGTCCCAATATCCTAATGGCGTTCGATGTGAGTCCGATTACTTTTTTGACATGATATCATTTTGGGACGCCCTAGGGGAGATGGCTGCACACCTAAATAAATTTTAATTCAAAAAGAGTAGATGTACATTTAGGTTTATAAAACTAACGTACACAACCAACTAAGTCTTGTGTTTGTCAATTGACAAGGGCTCAATTATTTGTGAAATAACAACGAAATTAATTACCATCAAAACAGAGAATAAACATGTTTTTGCGTTGCGTGTATACCATCCCAGAGCTCAGAGCAAAATTGATGAGACATATTCACCAGCATGTCGAGGGTTTGGCGCAAAATCCATCGACTTATTAAAGTTAGGTTTCGTACACATCTTGCATATAACGGTGGTAATTCAATTTTCTCCTTTGGGAAAATATATCTAGAATATTTTTCCAAATTATAAACAAAGTATATAATGTCAGCTGAAAATTAGGCGTGGACACATTGAAAAAGCTTTTTAGTTCTGTAGAGCTACCTTGTTGAAATTTAATTGTCAGCTCTGCCAAGGTTATACAATAATCCTTGGTGCCACAACATCATGCGACATAAATTATATGTATCTATCCCAAATAGGTTGAAAGCCGGTTTTTATCGCCTCTTCCACTGAAGTTACACTAGCGATCCACTCCCCTGCAGGCGTCGACAAGGCTAGACGAACCAACGTATATACGTAACGGTATGTGCACTGTTCATTAGAGGATTCGATTGGGCACACATCAGTGCCACACCATAAAGGCTAGTCGCTTAGGTTGTTCTTATTTTTTCTGTTAGTGTTGGCACGAAAGACAACATAGATTTATATCGCAGCAAAATTCATCACTGTTCAGTTTGAATGACGCCATGCTTTTGACTTCCTAGTTATCGAATCATCCACCACAGGTTCCGCAAAGTTGTTTTTGAGTGTCATGGAAGTATACTGCTTGGTCGACTATTATTATTATTCGCCGGTACTGACCTTAGTCGCGTATTTTATGTGGGATATTCTTTACGCCAATCTTCGTTGAGCCGACTGGTGCAAAACTTGTAACCGATTTACGAGGGTGACGTAATCGTTGAAATATTTTTGCTGTTAGCATCTTAGTTTACAACGAACTTACACATTCTATCTCGAACACGTACTAAATCAGATCTCAATCTAGATGAGTAATTTTCCATGACTAGACACTGAATGTGTGGATGTTGTTGCTGTACAATACTATGTTCACTAGGAGTTATTTACTAAAGTCTTGAAGGATGGTTCGCTTTTACTCGATATTAACGATTTTATGCGAACAACTTTGACCCATTTTCAAACAGGTGAAAACAGTCCCAACAACACAAAACATCCAATAGCACAGCACTGGCCCGAAAATTTTGGTCCCATAAAAATTGACAACTACTTGAAAGTAATAATAAATCAACGACCTATGCTATGAATAAAGGTGAATTACCTATTAGTGATAACAACGGATGATTTTCTACTGATACCGGCTACCAGTTCAATACTTTGCTAATCATACCACTAGGTATCTAGATACAATTACAAATAGCGAAAAAAAATCTATAAAAATGTGCTACTGCATTCCCGATAGGTACATTATCACGATAAATAATCTATTTTACTTAGGTATGTGTCAGAGATGGAACTGTCTTGATGATTTGATTACCATCAATTAATTGCCGCTTAGCGCAGATGTGCACGACCGATTTGTCTCAGTTCCGAGCTTGGGCGGTTCAGTGCGTGCAAAATGTTTGTTTCATCCATCACCTATGCATGTAGGTAGTCATGAGAGATCATGTGACCGTGACAAATCCTACACCAAGGTGAGATTATGTGTTGTAATTTGATGCTAATTCATTTGTTCAATACTAGCTAAACTATCTAGGCAAGTCCGTCAGTGTTGTATTGTCGGCACGGTGCTTACTCCCAGAGATATTGTTTAGAGTCTGCGTGGGATAGTACGGTATCTCGTCTAGCCGGATCTGCTAATGTATTTGTGGCGGTGGTGTCATTCGTGTTGCTTCTTTATTTATCTAAAATCATCAAGCGATACTTACTTGGAATGGAAAGTACTGCGATGAACTCATGATTGTAGCTTATTTGTGTCTGAAAAGAGTAAAATAATTCAAGTTAGTAGATGACCGAATGTTCAATCTAAATTTGTGCGTTTTCATTAATAAATACATT
The DNA here is from genome assembly GCF_030247195.1 of Topomyia yanbarensis. Lineage (NCBI taxonomy): Eukaryota > Metazoa > Arthropoda > Insecta > Diptera > Culicidae > Topomyia > Topomyia yanbarensis. Next base: position 343,545,855 of record NC_080671.1, read on the forward strand.
ATGTGAGTCTAAAAATTGAAAACGGTTCACTGTTTGGAGTTGGGCAGCATTGAATCTAAAAGCAGTAGTTTACAATTTTTGACAAATTCTCTTGTTTCTATGCTTTTGGGCAATACCCGGATAGAATTTAACAATAGCATTTACCCTACAAACAATCATAAAACAATAAATATTATAGTTATTACTGTTTCAACATTGTTCGATGCCAAGTTCTCACAGTAGATTTACAATAAAATTTCATGTAACAATAAATTTCACCGTGCAGCAAAAAACTGATACAATGCATTCACAATAAATTTTACTGTTTTCGAGAAAAAAATGTATGGAGAAAAATTTATTTTTTTAATGTTAAGATACATAACCACCCCCCTTTTTCATTGTAAAAGTCTATTTTACATTGAAATTTACTGTAAAAACGTTCAAGTTTATTGTTTTTGTATTGTAGCATAACACTAAAACTTACTGTAAATTGTTGTAAAATTACTGTACTGTCACAGTGAAAATCATGGTTTTGTTACTGTACATTTCTATTCGGGTAGCCTAGTTAAACTCGAATGGAATGTGAACCGGAATTCTGACTAATTTCTGCCGCAACTCCAGCTCATTTTCCGCCTGGAATAACTTGGTAATTTCTTACTGCTTAGCTAGGCTCATTTTAAAAAACAATACTATACACTGCTGGTCAATAAAATAGGTGTGAGATAAAAGTACATGAAATTTTGAGTTTTCTCTAAAAATATGTTCATATTCAAATATTTTATAGTTAGGCACAGTCGTAAATATGAAAAAGAACACTTTTATTAGTAAATTAAATGTTATGCTTTTTTGTAACTCTTTCTTCTCCATGAAATCCAAAAAAGTAGCTGGTCAATGAAATAGGTGTATTGTAATCCATTGCATTAAAATTTTTCAAATCCAATGCTTTTAAGACTTCAACATTTTTAACAACTAGTAACCTGTGTAAACTTCCTTATTCAACCAAATTTTATCCATTTGTCTTGGCATTGAGTCATTCAAACGCTGATAAATTTCCGTTGGTATAGGGTAGCATTCCTTTTAAGCTGCTTCCCACAAAAAGATCCTTATTTGTGAAATTTCGATCGAATAACTTCTTTTTAAGTACATTCCGTAAATTTTCTACGGGATTGATGACAGGAGATTGGCATGGTCCGAAATTATAGTCACTTTATTATCCCGAAATCATTCCTTTACATACTTCGATGTGTGTTTTTGGTCAATATCTTGCTGAAACTGTCATGTAAAGGCACATTATCTTTGGCATAGGACTGCATGACATCCTTTAGAATGTCCATCCTTTAGCCTTGCATTCGAATCTTGCCATTATAGTGGCGTTGCAAAGAATAGGACCTGCGCCATTCCACGAAAAGCAAGCCCCAAACCTCATTGTTCTCGCCTCCGTGCTTTACCATATTTTGCGTGTGTCGCAGATCAAACTGTTTGCATTTTGGACGTTTAACGTTTCGTTGTGCATCGGAGGAAAACAGGTTTACCTTTGATTCGTCCCTCCGAAGGACATGTCGCCATTTTTTTGATTCCTTCTGAACCAGGCCCATTAACGCTGTTGAAAAGCAAATTGCATTTTTCTTCAAAGGCTTTGGCTTCGAAATGGTGGAACCTTCTTAGCAATTCTTTCTGGAGGTTTGAAATTTTACGGCCTACAGCGAACTGTTCTCGGACCTACCACTTTTCCAATTTGTGCTGAATTGGTCTTGGATGACGCGAATGGATCAGATTTCGCTAAAATTGCAATACGAAGGTCAGCTGCTGTAGATGTCTTCTTGGGTTGTTTGCATGTTTCCTTTTTTTGAAAGGTTTTAAGGCATTTGTAACGAAGTTTTCGGAACGCCGCACAGTGGCTGGAGGCTGGCCAAAACCTCAAAAATTTATTTTTGAAATATTTTTATATTTTTTCCTAAATTTCTCATGCATTGAATGATGTGTATTCAAGATTTTATGATCATTGGATAAGAACACGATTTTTAACATGAGTTTAAACGTAGCAATGTCCGGAATTTTTAATGATTTTCATTTCCGAAATCACCATTGCTCTGTTCACTTCAAATGCATGTTGCTCTTTTGATTTTGGTCCGATTTTAGCACAGCTAGTTTCATTGTGTAGAGGAACAAAAGAGCTTGGTTAGTAAATAAAATACATTTGGTAAATTTACTTGCAACTATGACTTTTTAGTTTAAATATGTTTGAGGGGGTCAGATCAAAAATACTTTTTCCACTAATGTATTTTGTACAAATTTCGGAATCATTTCGGAACGGTCACATAGTATACATTCTATGGGAAATAACCTCTACTTTTCGAATATCATGGAATATCATTTTTTGCTGATATGGAGGCGCATGGTGTTTTGTGTTAAATAGTTAGACAATCTACAGTAAACTAACTCGTTATACAATGGATTTAAAGTAGTGTTCTTCATTTTTATGATATTGCTGACATTGGTGAACAGTAACGGAAAATCTGTCATGAAAACGGGATCATAGTTATAAGAAAGGTTCAATGACACTGTATGGAAAAATGCATATAATATTTTACGACTTTTGACATCAAAAATGAGCTCAGCACCTCAAAATTAGCTTATATTGTGATTTTCAGCCAAATTAGGTAACATTTGAGGTTTTGTCCGACTTTTGTTTGAAGACCCGCCACTGTGCGCCGCAGTGTATTCGCGATTTATTTATACGTCTTATCTTCTTGAACAAAATTTCTTAGCAAAACTCGTTCCAATTGAGTACAGTGAGATGCTCGACCCATTCTATAACAAATCTTTGACTTATTCAACATTTAAGTACAGTTACTAACACGCTGAATTCAAACTTCACCAAATAAAACGTATAATGAAATTATGTAAAATAATAACACGTTAATATATTTCACACACCTATTATATTGACCAGACGAGAAAGCCTGCGGCAGTCTTGTTTTGCATCTTGACAAAGATTGCAAATATAATCAGCGCCAACAACCCACTAGTAACTTGACAGATCCCAAGGCTTCTGTGTGCGGTAGGTGTGATTGAGACTGCTGCAACTTGGTATGCGGATTTGAGAGAAAAACAAAATAATCTATCACACACCTATTTTATTGGCCAGCAGTGTATATGTGTGTTGGCTTCTACAAAGGTAAGATCCAAGGTACCATCCACGATTCATCATCATCATTTATCAAAATTCGCTATGACCTGCCCTTCGATGAACAGATTAGTGTACTAACGCTTGCATAAAAAATAGATTGTTCATGCGATTATATTGCCATCTGGTGGTGGGTCCACCGATGAATCGTCAATAAATATAAGTAGGCTATATACAGGGAAAAAAAGAACAGCTTTATCAGTTCGTTTACGGTATTCAGGGAAAAAGCGCAGAGGCAACTATGTTCGTTAATTTGCAATTAAAGTCGGCTCCTCTCCGGATCGAAGAAGTCCGTCATCGTGGGGCACTTTGTGTCGGCCAGGTACAGCCGAGCGTCATTATACAAGATTCTTGTGTTCCTGGAGAAATGTGAGACCATCGAGCGTAAGCCAGGTTTCGGCCGTCCGACGGTTTTGCGTACCTGGAAGGTGAAGTAATTACCATTTTTTCAGTTCCAGAAATGAACGAAACCAACTATTTACGAAATGTACGAAAATGCTTCGTTGCAGAAAACGATAAATTAATTCTTACATTGTACAATCATTTTCGTTTAAATTGATTTTATCAGTGTGTAGAGCTTAGTGCACCAGTGATATTTTTTGATCTAGGAGAGATATAAGTTTTGACAAAACTTGTACGATATTGCTTGACATCGGAAATTACAGCCTTTATCACGGCCTTGGTTACAGTAAAATTATATCTTGTCCACTACGTGTTATACGTATTTTCCATAGTAAATTACAATACGAGCTGCCCATAACTGGAAAAAGCATAAATGGATACGGTGTTTTTCTTTTACTTTTTACAAATTACTATTCCTACAAATGCGCGTGAAATAATAATTGGATATGCTCTCGAAGCCGGAAAGGCACTGCTAATTTGAATCAACCATTGGTTTTGCTATAATGCACACCTCAACTCGTTTGACATGGCTAAGGTTGAGAAGAAATAAGGGGACGCCCATATACCACGTGGACAGTTAAGGGGATTTTAAGGACTACGAAGATAGGAACATTTGCCCATGGAGAGACGGGTAGGGGTATGAGAAATGTTCACGTGGACTCTTAATCATTTTTCCTTTATTAGAATGTAATATAGATTTGCACCATCATTAGTATAAATGCTTGCTGCTTTTCTTATTTTTTTCCAAAAGTATACCCAAAACTAGGCCGTAATACCTTAACGGTAATCAGAAAAAATTGATTGAGCAAGACGTTTCAAGCTAAAACGGTCCCAACAAAAAATTCCCCAAACGGCAATACTAACACATTCAAATCTTCTCTGCGTCGCACTCATGTTCCATCAATTCTTATTCAATAAATATTAACGCGTCGGATTGTTTGGAAGTGTGCAGCACTTCGCTTGTCATTGTATTGCGCTTCAAGCGGAGTAAACACAATGGGGATGAAGACGAGGTTCGATTTTTCTACACGACACATTCCGTATTTGAAGATCGGCTCACACTCGGCTAGCTTCAAAGCACAGTCAGAAAAAACGAGTCGGAATAGTGGTGGGGTACTTCGGCCGGTGTTAAATTGAAATTTGTTTTCTATCACGGACGTTAACAGCAAGATAGCGACTGCACAAAACATGAACAGTCCTTCCCGTCATTTACGGGAAGCAAGACCTATGGTTTGGATCCACGTGTCCAACCGAGGGTCCGGATCCAGACACTTGTCTGGATCCAAGCACCAAGTCTGGGCCTGGTTCAGGTCCGGACTTGGAAAGGGGAAAAGGGGATGGGCTAGATCCAGATACTGGTCCGGATCCGGTTACTGGTCCGGTTGGTTTGACTCGGTACTAATACTATCATAGAAATCGACCGAATTATTCTACATGCGAACAGAACCGAGGTTGACACATACTGAAAAATTGTTTGATTGTGTGATGCACATACATGAACAACAACCGTAATTCATCATTCCACCGTTTACTACCTTTGCGAGAATATGAGTTTAATACCGCAATGCGCAATTGCGTGGTCTGTTACCGAAAAGACAATAGAATCTTACCCAAAAGTAATAGAAACATACTCGTCGGATTTTGGGTGTAAGAAACACTTAAATCACACATGCATTTCTGTATCCAGCTTTTTACGTGCCACAATGGCGATCTAAATTGTTCAGTTCGTAATACGTTTAATGACCCTTTTTGACAATAATCGTTTACGTCAACCTCCCAGTGAGATTAGGTCATCCTACGTTAGTCCTGCGTTGGATGTTTATTCAATTCAATTCTTCAACTGGGCGTCAATATAAAGGCAATGCTCAAAATTTGCGGATAATCAGGAGTTAATGTTTTTCAGCGTTAATAACATACATTGTAGTGAACGAAATTACACAATGTTAGCAGCAATCTATCGGAAAACTGTGCACCAATTTTATAGTAAAAACTAGGATGAAATGCTGCATCTCAAAACGAAACGCTTTTTGTATACAAGCTTGTACGAAAAAGTTGTTTCGACTTGGTTGCATAATGTGGCTCCTGATTTTCGACAATATTTCGAAAGCTATAGGGAAAACCGAAATTTACCAAACTATTTCAGATAGAGCTATCAATATGAAGCACCTACCGAACATAATTTTTTTAAATGTATCATATAGTCAGCCACTTTCATATTAATACATATACCACAGACTATCAGACATAACACTCGAACATAGCTAACTCTTCCAGAGCTCAAAAAAATTGACATCCCTGCGTGAACGTGAAAGAAAACGAAATTCATTTCATGACCGGCTTGATGAATAAAATGTTTGGTTCGTTTCCCTCGTCATTCGTTCTCTCGACATAGCGCATTCAGGTTCGGATATGTTCGGTTTCAGAAGCAAACTGAATATTGTTTCTATGCTAGCTCTGAGAGGGATTATTGAGCAAAAGTGCACCAGATACAATTCACTTATGCTCGAAAATGTATAAGAGGCCAACTTCTGCCTTTAAACTGTCTACATAATAACAAATGAATGTTTTGGTTGATGAAGGAATTTTTGTTTCCTCTGCACTCAAGCATTCAATTCTGCATGAAATTTCAGTCAGTTGGAAAGTTAATGAATGAGGGAGGCGGTGAATCTGAATGTTGGTTTGAGTAAATACAAGCAGAAATAGGTATCTGATTTTGAATTTTCGCAACACTGAACTCTTCATCAGTTTTAACGGTCAATTTAAATATAGTTTTGAATGGTACAATCTTCGCATTGACGATGATAATGCTACTGACATATGGGTAAGAATACGGGGAAACTGGCGAAAAATTATTCTCGTGTTTGAAGGTTTGTATATAAAAGGCGGTATCAGTATTCTGGTAAAATAAGTGAAACGATATTTATGGAGCATTTTACTCATAGTGTCATATATGTTTGCCTGTAGTGCGACTACGTGGAGATCCAAGATGATAAAATAGGAGATGAAAACATACGCCGCCTTTAAGTGTGTTGGTGTCTTGCTAGTGAAATTATACTCATGGTTTCTAGGCCTCTGGAGAATAACATCAAGAAAACCAACCAATCAAAACGAATCTTGTAAGCAGGTGGTGAAAATGAGTATATTGACCAGGCCCGCAAATAGCAAATATTTACATCACTAACCAATCCACGTGCACCACGTACTTTTCTTTTTACCTTCACCTTCTTTTTGGTTAGAAAAAAATATCAAAACCGCCCGCACACAGAGAAAAATGTACCCTGTATACTGTGTAGCGCGGTATTGACTAATCCATGTGAAGTTATGTTAGTGCAAGATTGAGGTTAAATCGGGTGGAACTTTTGACAAATGAGGTTAAATCAGGTGGAGAATCTCTGTATGCGTGTCTTATTTCGTATGCATATTTGACCATGCACAGTGCATCTGTGTTGGTGTCCTAGACGTCAAACAAGTCATAGCCTTGAATTATTTGACGTCTAAATCACTAACACATTTGCAATGTGTATGCATATGTAGGGATTTGTATAGATATGTATTAAAATGTATACGAAATAAGCGTGTGCGCGAGATTTTCTACCTGATTTACCCTCAATTCCACCCGATTTAGCCTCACACTAACACAATTGCACGTGGATTAGTCTATAGTAGTTCAACTTTGCGTGTCCGCTTTTATGTTTTGCATTACTATTATCCCGGCCTACTTTTCAACTCGTTGCGAATTACAAGAATTAGTTGATTGTTTGTTCCTCACAAACAGTTATACTCGCAAAAACACCACAAAATCGACTTCCAAAACATTTGACCGAAGCTCTTTCGTGATTGACTGTCGCTATGTAAATTCCAGGCGCAATTCTTGAACTGAATATCAAGATCTGTGTTTACTGAGTAGACAATTATTAGAAGCTGCTGCATGGTTAGTGGATTGTGGATTACATTGCATATCATTAGATTTGAATTTCAAGTCCAAGTACCGTCACGATACTCCGGTTATTGCCCACCCCTTCTTTTTATGTGCTATATTGTCGATTGTCGTTTTATTGAAAATGATGCGATCATAGACTTGAATTTCGAAGTGGGCGGAGCGTTATGAGTGTATTTAGTTCATCCCAAAGAGAATAGGGAAAGAGACGAAGAGTAAAAATCAATCAAAACAGCAACACTCCCTTTATGATGATTTCAACACTAGAATTTTGGCAACCGCTTCCACAGGCAGCACTTTAAATGACTCTATTATATTTTGAAAACAAACCGTATGTCGATCGTTGGATTTGTTTATCAAACGATGCGCATTTCGAAACAAAGAGATGAAATAATTCTAAAGCTTGTTTTTACTCATACATATACTCTAGAATGCACCTCACAATCACGATTGAACCAAATTCTGACGAAAATTGAAATTTCTTTTTTAATAGATGTACAATACTTATCTCCTCCAACTCAGGCATGAGTAATGTTTATTTACATTGCACGATTGGTCTGTTCAATAAGGTATTTTTGGCAGTCCTGTACTGACAGATTTTCGTAATCAATAAAACAATAAATTACATTGCAGAGGCAAGCTTGGCAGTCTCCAGCTGACGAACCAAGTCTTACACGAGTAAATCCTTTCTTCAGCGTATTTTTCTCATCTTATAGATTCAAAACATGCAAAAAATCGACGTTAAACAAATTCAATTTACACTACACGGAAAGCTGATTCATCATATTTCCAACTAAAAAAGTAGTTTATTTTTTGAGTTCGACTAAGTAAAAGTTTTACACCACTTGAGGCAACTCATATCAGGGATAACATTGCGCATCTTAACACGATATGATTTTTGTATAAAAAGAGACAATTCCAGTTACTGTTTAAAAATATTTCATCTATTGAAAAATATTTTCTAGTGTTCCAACAGCTAATTTCCATCATTTACAACGTCAACACTGAATCTTTTGAAAACGAACAAGTTCGGTAATGATTCATCACAGTTTACCGCACATGCTAACGGTCATTTTTCAGTCAACAAACAGAGCAAACAAGTTTCCCTTGCGGAAACAAGTTCGATTACGTGTCGTTTGAAACTTTTCATTCGACTGAATCAGTTGTTGGTCGTTCTTTTCCGCTGATGGGTTGGAGGTTCAACTTCTATACGACAAAATAGCTCAAATCACCGTTAAATTTAGCTGCATTTTGTGTATACATACACTTTCGCACTGCCATGCTATGCTTCTTCTGTTTTGTTTTTTACCATTTCAATTCTCTTTTTCGTCAATTGTGCTTTTGTGCAAAACTGCTATTTGCGGTTGTTAGGTGATGGACATTAAACCTGAAATAATTCCACGACAGCAGCTTTTCAATTCGTGCTACTTTAAGGTGTCTTGTTAATCATTCACGAGCCTTCTGCTTCCCACAGCGATCGAGAAATTGTAAATATTGAAACACTGTGGCTTAGACTCATTTTCAACTACATAACGAAACGAAGATCTTTCGAATATTCCGGAGACAACGCCCAGTCGCAAAAAATGTGCTAATGCAAACGGGTCTTCCGATCGTGCGGCTTCTTAACACTTTGATCTTGCAAGGCCCCAACACACAAACGTTCCACGAATATAATATAACAGACACAGGAAGACTTATTTATTCCTCCATCCAGAAAGATATAAAAAGCAATAACAGCAAAAATCACCTCTCTTCGTCGAAACTCTGCCACACACTAGTTAGTGAATACTGTATAGAAGTACCCGCGAGAATTGAAAAATTACACACTGCAACAGCCAACAATCGAACGGCTTTTATAGTATGTGGATAATTTGTAGTTCTGTGCCGAAACAAGACACTCGCGAAAATTTGCGATCCGAACGCGACAAGAGTTGAACTGAAACTGACGCGCTATTTAGTTCCCGACTGCCGTTCGTAACTTCCTTTCCGATGCCGTCATGCCGGTATGACGAAGGCCACTGTGGGTTGCGCCGCGATGTAAAATTAGCACCGATTGTAACTTGCTTACTGAAGAAACATTACACTCTCACATAATCTCCATTCACATTCAAACATTATTGAAATCGTAAGAGATATATGACCAATATTTTTCATTTAATATCGCATAGTTTGATACAAAGCATTTAATTGCAAAATATATAATATATAGAACGTTTAACCTGTAATACGTTATAAAACGTGAAAATGATTCATTTAGATTCGATTACACGGTGCTACAAAATAAAAAAAAAATGTGTACTTTTCAAGTCATCTGTTAAAGGTTGTACTGCCGTTAAACGTATATTTGCCCCATGTTTTACGGGATTCATTCCTATGTACATGGGACAATTATGCATATAACGGCAGTGTAGGTCTGGTCAACACAAAACCACGTTTCATCAATTTGACATACCCTCAACATCTTGATTTATAGCAAACATTTTTTTTGCAAGACTTTCGGCACTAAATTTCACCATCAGGCAGTGCCTTAACATGTAATAGAAATTGCGTTGTTCGGATGGCGGGAACTAATCATTGGAAGGAGTTTCTCTGCCCCTTTTGATTGCGCATAAATGTCTCTGTTTATGGCTTCACTCCCTTTTGGCCCTTTATACAGTGATAATGTGAATGTCATTTGATAACATGATTTTATCCTTGCTGTTAAAAGCATCTGCAGCCACTGGAGTATTCCATGCACTGATGGTGGGTTCTTATATCATCATCATCATCATCATCAAATATGAAAATTGCTCAACTTTTTTATTAAAAGCGGCAATATTTTTATGACAAAATTAGAGAGCACACACTGAAAAAACTTAACCCGTTAACATCATGTGAAAATCTGGTTTGTGGATTGAAAATTATTTCAATCCACAAACACATGAAATGCACACGGTTGTCACTTGAATATCCATTCGAGTGTGAGAAATATGGTTTTCAAATGAAATTCATGCGAACATGGTGTGAAAAGCACATCAACATCATAAGAAATACCATGAAATACTGAAATTTCCAAATGAATTGCACGTGAATATCACATTGTTTTACTTATAGATCTCATTGGCAGAAGAATCGGTGAAATCAATTGTTTTACACGTAGAAATGCACTACATGTTTTTCATGCGAAAGTCATGTGGAAAATTCATACTTTACGACTCAATAGCATGGCGATGAACGTTCAATGGATAAATACTCGATAAACATATGATTACGGCTTAAAAGTCAGCTGTCAAAATCATCTTTGAAAGGAAATTCTGGGCAAACCGTTACTGACTAAACACAGCTCATAGCAGTTAATGAAAGAGAAAACTTTTCTCTTTCGTTTACTACCAACATCTATGATTAGCAAGTAACGGTTTGTCCGGAATTTCCTTTCAAAGATAATTTTGACAGTTGGCTTTTAAGCCGTAATCATATGTTTGTCGAGAATATGTCGTATTTACGTGGAATTTGTTTGAATTTAATTTGAAACACCACATGAATTGCTTTTTAATGAATTTTCATGTGAAATTCCAAGGGAAATCTTTTTTTTTACTTTTTAACATATGGTTTATCGTGTCGATTATTTTCATTGCATTTAATTCCGCATGTAACGACCTATACACTATCCGTCAAAAGTTTGGAATCGCTTCAATAAGTATTACAACACCTATATTGAACATAACAACACCCACCCGGACACTCTCACTTCCCCCCGAAAAGTTTAGCATCACCTAGGAAAGGGTGAAATCATGTTTATATTCATATTCTTTGCAGAAAACTTGTTCTTCAAATCTGGCAGGTGAACATTTTATTTTGGAATTATGTCACTAAATGACGCTACACGTACACGTAAAATTGTGAACTTCCACTTTTTTTTATTTTCTTTTTCTAACGGTAGAAAGTTCGTGTCTTATCAAAAATCTTTCAAACGGTCATGACCATTTACATGACAATTGGGTCATTAAATGAGAAAAAAAAACTCTTTTTTTATTACATACACCAATAAAGCTGATTTTCGTGATTGCAACAATGTATTTTTCCAACTCAGGAAACGTGAAAATAAAATTCAAATTTAAAATAAAAAAATATGTTGACAGTCTGGATTTGACACTATCAGAAGGATTTGACATTTCGAATTTCGCGACAAATGATGCCCTGTCAGAAAAAATGAACACATGTTTTCCCGGTTTTCCCGCAGGGTTATTTTTATTTGACATATACACCATACAATGAATATAGTTTTCATTTTGGGTGTTGTCTTGATGGGCCAGATGTAAACAACCGCAGTTTTCCTATGTATGGTTGCCAAGTTTATATAAGATTTATTTTAAAAAACAAAAAAATCGTTTTTACGTATTATAACGAATTTTTTTTTGAAATGATGTTTTATTATGTATATTGGACCTAAAATTTATCGAATAGAATGGGAAACTGTATATAGCTTAATGACCCAATTGTTTCAATTTGGAACTCTGTCATCACGTGAAACAATAAAATTTTGAACATGATTTCTTAGAAGATTCGCAAAGTCGTGTAGAAGGACATGATCTATTTGATTCGGAACTCTGTCACCACGTAGCACTAGTGTATCTTAGATAGAAAGTCGGCGCATTCAGCGATCGCCGGTCAGCGTGGCAAGCAGAAAGTTAGCAAAAGTTGAGCAAAGCGAAATTGATGCTGGCAGGGTTTCTGCGAGCATTTTGCGCAATTTGTGCGAGAATTCTGGCAACGAATTCGCTCAAATGCAACAACCGTTTCTGACAGAAGCGGTTAAACCAACCGATGCTGCTCACTTTTATCCAGAATACAGCCAGAAATGTACGACCAAGATCTCTGCACGCTTCCTGCCACATCTTGGTCAGAAGTTTTGCTCGATTCGTGCTAAATTCTACCAGGTAGGAATTGCCAGGATCTTTGCACCGTTTATGTCCGAGTTATGCCAGGGTTTTGCTCGGTTCCTGTCAAAATTTGCCAGAAAACGCGAGCGAAACCGAGTTCGCCCTAACTCAACTAACCGGACAGGACACGCGCAGTAATCTGACAGGGCTGCCAAACCATGACTGACAGAAATTTAGCAGAGCGGTCTCTGCCAGAAAATTTGCTCACTGGGGAAATGGATGCTGTGTACACGGAAATTTCATATTTCATTTTATTTTGCGATCGTAGCCATCTTGAATGTTCGAATCGTCAGCAAAATTGCTTATAACGCAAAAATCGTGGTAGTGTGTTTGGTTCGAAACTCCGTCATTAGGTAGCACCAGGGCGCACATTAAATTGTGTATTTTAAACTTGTTTAATTTCCACTGTCTAAAGATGTATAAAGTTCGTGTCTTTTTCAAAATGGTTCATCAGATTTTAAATATCTATAACTTTTGATTTACGTAAGATTTGCTCACAAAAATAAGTAAGCCCAATAAATGTGACTATAGCAACAATAGTTGTAAGTATCATCCATAGAACTGAAAGTATTGCAATTAGTGTAATTGATTTCCTGTTGAGCAATGCTGCCAGGGACAGTTTAAGTTAACGGTGAAAAATGAAATTTTGATACATCTTTATTGCCTTAAAATTTTATTAAAAACTGTTAAAACCAAACAATTTCGACTGTTTCTGACTACCTTTTCCAGGCAGTTAGCCTATTTTAAAAATTCTAGGAGATTTGTATTGACCGTCGGAGAGTAAAAATTGAGCAGCTTCTAGCACTGCAAGAAAAGTCTCTATTTTGACCAAACCAAGTTTTTCGTGTTTTTTGACCCCAATAGTGTTGAGGAAAAGTAGTTTAGCAAGCCTTTATGTGCTCGAAAAAAGTTGGGATTGTGGATGGCTAATTCTGAATTGGCCTAAACTTGTTTTCTCCGTAGCGTATTCTTTTTCAAATATTTGCTCAAAATAACTACATCAGCATTGATCGTCGCCTTGTACAACCTTGACATACGACTTATGAGCTTTTCAAGAGTTGCATTATTTATAGTACTCAGGCTTTCTTGTAAACACAGCGAAAACTAATTATTGAGAGTGGTCGCATTATTCATACTTCACAATCCAATGCATCCCAAGAAAGCTCGATGGGATTTGATTCGGATGATTGAGCTGGTTGATCATATTGACCAGCTTTTCTTGCTCTCTTGATCTTAATGACTATAACAAGTTCAAAAGTTAAATATCAGGGTCTGTCATTTGATGCTATGGTTTTAATGATGAATTCTCCTAGAAGTGTGATTTTTCATTGGATTTATTTTTTAAACTGACAAAATGAGCTAGTGTCTCCAGAAAAGTTGTTTAGATTGTTTGAATATTTTTATTGAATATACATTGTCTCTTCTTCTAACACATTAGAATAAATTGTTCGATAAAGATGTCCCAATTGTCAAAATACATGATTTTTATTAACCCTCAAAAAGGCACGCGGGTCTCAGAGGCCCGGCATGTTACAATTTTTTAGTTACAAAAAAATGTGTATGCAGTATAAGCTTGGGCATGGAAATTTTGATAAGTAGCTTTGAAATCTATAACAAAAATAAAGAATTGTGAAATTGTCATCTATGGAGTGATGCGCAACAATGTTTCAATTTTTTATATGCACAAAAAGGCAAGCCGGGCCTGGCAGGCCCGGTGTGCATGCAATATTTACTAGGAATACCACGGGTTTTATACATTAATATTTATCTGAAAAAAAAAACATTTTGATGAGTTCATCTTCATATTAGCAGGTATTTTTTCATGTTTTGATTGATTTTATCTTTTTACCTTTTCTTATAAGAAAAAAATCTTGAAAGTTTGAGCGACTTCCACAGATTTCTTTTATAAGAAATGTGAAAATATCATACGATAATGACGTGTGTCATATTTTTTTTGGGTAAATACTTTTATTTCACCCACTGTGCTCTACTTGACAATTATTTGAATACAACATAACCTAACTCTGTCGTTATTGTCTATTTTTGTTGCCTATTCTTTGTTTTATAGTTGTCGTAGTTATTCAAATTGTAGGATCTAGAAGCAACAAAAAATTGAAATGGCTATAAGACAATATGCCCATGTTTTCAATCGTCTCAAAGAATCTGAAATAATGGAAGAAATTTGTGCAAATTCAACAGCAGACGATTCCGAAACTGCTTTGCAAATCGAGGAAGAAGATGTGAATGATATTGCTTCCGACGATGAATTTGATGCAGACACGGAAGAAAAATCTGAATATGTACTCTGGTTATGCATCAGAAGAAATTAATAGCAACCCAGAAACATTTATTGGTCATGTTCAAACGAAAACTTTCTATATGAAAACGGCAAAAAGGAGCTTGAATTTAGACGGGCCTGAGAGGCCCGGCTTGCCCTTTAATGTTAGGATTTTAGCTTGCCTTCACGAGGGTTAAAGCGTATCTCAAAGATTTTAAACAATAGTTCTTTCAACCATAACTCTACTAGAGACAACGAGAAACAAATGTAGTTCATTAAATTTTGTTGTATTTATATTGCGCTTCTAAATCCAACTAGAGCAGTTCACCCATATTTCTCGTTGCAAAGTTAATACTACTGAAACATTATAAAATTACTCAATAAATTCGAAATACTAAGAGATAGAATAACAATCTTTTCAAGAAAGATAAGTATTTTGGCAATACGAACCATTTCTTAGAAAATATTGAAGCTATGTCTAACGATATTTAAGAAGTTATGTCAAAAAAAGCAAAAAAGTTCCATAAGTCACACCTTAGGTACACTCGTGATTCGCTGGTTGGGCACATTCTCTGTCCAACTAACGAATTTTGTTTGCTAGTTGTAACAACTAACGAATGTCAAAAACTGGTATAAGGGGATGTTAGTAGTTTATATACATCTTATCACATCTATAGCTCTTCAGTTCGGTTTGGGATGCCAAAGAGGAAGGTTCATTTGTCGGTTGTCTCGCGTCGCTTATGTGCAAAAGAATGGCTGAGCAGCGTACTTGCTGTATTGTCAGGCATTTTGCGGAGTTTACGTGTGTGTGCGTTGAAACAGTGTCGTTTTTCGATTTGTGGAAATTTGTGCAATTGAATACCATCCAATTGAGAACGGAAGCGCTGTGATCAATTCGAAGGCAATAGTTATGTGTCGGAACTAAGAGATTCCGTTTAGTGATTATAATACCACAACTCTTACCATAAAACGCCTACTGAGGTGTCCATCCTGACGGCTGCTAAGCGGGTGAGAAAATTCCAATTGGATTTTGTATATAAGTTCTATTCCTTATAGGGAAATGCAAACCAAACAGCATGTGCTCATTCTGTACCCGCATTTCGCGTACAAACACGAATATGGCTCATTCACATACGAACGCGAGCACATATTCGCCTGTGCAATCGGGTTTGCTTTTTCTTCACTTTTGTCTCTCCCAACGTTGCTCATTTATCAACAGATGGATCGCGTGTTTCAATGAGCGGCAGGCAGCCTGAGTATAACGTAATAAGCATACATATTTACAGCATTTGGACGACGGGCTCCGGAGCAAAGTACATAGTGGGAATGAACAAGAGAAAAAAATGCTCTCGTTTAGGTATGTGCGTATATATTCTGTGCTCCACGATTCGTACGGACTACGGGGTTCCCGCAAGCGGACCCTGCTCGGGCGGAGGTGTTGTCAGTAGATCGAATATTTAGCGATGTATTGGTGGTGACATAGTGTCTTGAAGGTATTGATTCCATAAACAGGATGAGGGTGTTGTCGGTGGAGATGTAGACGGGGCTTCAAAAGCACCATTTAGCTAAGCCGATGGTTTTTCCAGCAGGTATTTTGCATGAATTGAATCGTGATGATCTAATAAATCGACTGATATTCTTCTTTTAGAGTTTTAAAAAGGTTTAAATGGATAATCCGGTGGCAAAGCTGAACACAAATTTTCCTACGCACACTGCCAAGCGTTTAATTCTAACACATGCTTAAAAAAGGTAACTTGAACCTTAATCCTATATAGCGGGCTTTGCACGAACGGAGAGTCGCACAAGCTCAAGCATTAGCAGAGCTTGCGCGAGCGGAGAGGTTGTCAGTGGATCGATTGTTAATCAATATATGGATCAGTGAACATATTGTTCATTTAGAAATCAAATGTTGCTAAACGTGGAGGGTCCGCTACACAAATCAAATGGGGCTGATGTATTGAAGCGGTTTTGTCAGTGGATATATTGACAATATCCTTGTCTCGTGTAGGGTTCGCTTTAGGAATATATGCCGGATTGCTAGTTTTAAATTATAACGTTTATTTTGCGTACGCTAAGTATGTGCAATTGAGCGCTGACGGCTTGCTACGGGGTTCATAAGATTTGTTTCATTCAAATCCTTCGGGTACATGATTGCTTTACTTCTACATTCAAGAGACAGAATAGCTCAATAGCGTCGCTGGTGGATTTTCAGGAGAGCCGCGAGATCTTTATTACAAATGGTACTTTAAAAATCTAGTATTATAATTTATTATATGCCCACTCCATACATTTTATTATTATGTAACGTATTGTTACTAATTGTATTATTGATACTTCATATCTTCAATTGCTTATATAATAATTTATAATGCACTTTTTCAGTAATAAACAAGACGCTGCATTTTTTCACACAAGTCAGTGAAGTTTAGATAATGTAGTGTACACGAATTATCGAATGTTCAACATTGCTCGAGTCATATAATATCAATGTTTATGAGGAATACGAATACAACTGATTTATATTTTTATTTAGTTCGTCTATAGGAGCCGTCGCATTCTAGGTGTTACTGTTCAGTTTAGTTTTTTGTTAAATTTTTAGTTCAAATGAGTACTTTTATAGTCCTTAATAGTGCGCAGGTTTGATGTTGACTATATTGCTTGAATTCACCATATTCATATTAATTATAGAAAGAACTTTCATAATATTTATTGTTGATTGTTATTTTATATTTCCTTGAAAATTTCATTTAATTATGCAGTGAAGACCCGTTTTTGCTAACACGACTTGAAAATTTTTTGGCACTATTTTGTTAGCCTCACCTGAAATTTTGCATGATGGTTGCTATTAGACCAACCTAACAATATTCGATTAAATCCTTTATTGAGTAAATCTGTTTCATGTTATCGATGCGAAACATGCAAAATAAAATTGAAATTTGAATTGTACGACCCGATTATGGGTAACGAGCCAAGGTTTTCATTGTCAACACTTCATCAGCACTAAATCCACCAGGAGGTTGATAAAACGGGTTTTTACTGTACTGTTATCATTTATTTCCAGCAACACTTGGATTGTCTCTATCATCACAATATTATCCCTTTGATTTCATAACTCATTATATGCACTATTTTGTTTTATATTACCCATTAACATAATTAAATTCATGGTATACGTTATATTAATTGCATGTTGTTATATAATATTCATTATGAATCATAATTTCTATTACATACATTATCCTGATAACATGTAATGCTGTAAACACACTATATAACAATTGACTACTGGGAAGGGATGGGAGCAACAGGGTATCATACGAATTGAGGATTGGACGAGGGAACGTGGATAGCCAGCCCAAGTCACTTGAAGGAAACTTGTTTTCTTCAGAAGGTCTTATATAAGTTTGACGCACCCTTCTCAAAACAAACCGTCAGGTGGGTAAAGCATGTATAGCGAAATTGTTTACCTTTTGACTGGAATATTATTGTTGGAAGGGACTCTTTTCCTCCTTTTTCCCCTGCGGGGTGTGCGTAAGTGTCTCTGCTTACGGGCCCGTCCAACTCTTTTTGATTTCCCTTTAGTAACAGCAATAATGTGAAGGTTTCACGATAAACTATTTTGGGGCTACTGTAAGTCTACCCGCATTCACTGGAAAAACCTTGAGCTGATGGTGGCTTCAAATCACATCACATCACATCACATCTTATCACATCTATAGCTCTTGTCAGTTTGCTTGTCAAAGTGAATTTGACATGAGATGCTGACATTCGGATGCCTTTTAATTGGACAATGGTCCAACTAGCGGAAGTCAACTAAAAAGCGTTCCAGTTAAAAAGTTTCCAACCAGCGAATCATGACTGTTGTAGTTTTCGAATGTAAAACGAATGTGTTTCACAAGAAAAAAGTTTGCCGTTATCATCTGTATGTTGCTTCCTGCTTTGGAATCCATCGCAGGATGATATAGGTTCATATTGGAGGAAAAACGCTCTTCAAATACCACTATTTATGATATCTTAATGATTGTAAAAGGTATACACTATAATTTTCCGAGTCGTTGTTTAAAAGTTATAGCATTTAGTGTAATTTCCCCAAATATTTTCTCATTATGGTAATAGTAAAAACTTGATCGTGTGCAAAAATTGTTCACACGCATACGAAAAACTTGAGTCCGTAGATTAAGTTTAAGGAATTCAATGTTAGGATGGATGTACCAATAGTCGCATACTTAAGGAAAACTTTTGTTAAAAAATCGATGAATATACCTATGGACAATGTTAATACATTAAACGAAAGCTTTCAAACCCTACTCCATAGGAAAAATATAAAATTGGTTAAATATTCAATTTTTGTATTCAAAACCGCTTGTACCACTATAGGTACACATGTACCAATAGTGGTGGAAACGCTAATTACGGTTCCTATTGTTGCAAATCACATTGATTTATTATGGGACTTGCAACTATAGGTACACTATATCAACTATAGGTGCAAGGGAGCTCAAAATTCAAAGAAAATCATGTTTTTCAATAATTATTTAAGCAAATTTCAAGGATAACAGTTTTATTGTCGCATAATTTTAGTGCGATGAATCGATAAAAAATTATTTGTTGATGGTTGGTAGTTTGGTTAGGCGTATAACCCACTACTGCAACTATAGGTACTCCTCAACTATAGGAGCACCCACCCTAGGTAGTTTTTAGAACATGTATGAAAAAAATTTCCTCTTGGTGTTAAATAAGGCAAATTTAGGTATACCGCGTTGCAGGTAGTTTCCACGACAAAAACCGCAAATCATTTCTAGGTTTTTATACTCAACCTTGGGCAAGCACTAGTAGTGTACTAATGTTTGAGCTAATTGTTAATTATGGTTCCAATAGAAGAAACCCCATTTATTTACTTATGGAACATCAAATTTTTCTCCTTAATTCCTCTGAGGCTGGAAATTATAAATTCAATAAATAAATTATCACTACTGTGATCAGCCCACTGTACAGTTCCATCGGCAATGATGACGTTATGCCGACAAACCGGCGTTCGGCTCCGCTCAGTCACCACTCGACTCGGGGCAGATTTTTTTTGCTTGCCGCAGTGAGGCAGTAAACTTCGCCTCATGTTGGAAGACCTTCGCATTCGTATATCTTGCAGCTAACATCCATCACATCAGCCTCGGTCTACAGGTCTGCGAGTTAAAAAATTAAAAATGCACGACGCTGAAATGCCGGTACAATGACGAGTATTAACGAGATTCTCATGAGTTTATTAGTATCTTTCAATATTACACAAGAGCAGTATTTTTTGACATAACAATATGCTTTGAAATTATGAAACTAGCATTTCCAACACTAAAATTCTACTTTAATCGGAAACAATCCGAAGCTGATGCAAACAAATATTAGGGAAGTCTCATTTTTATTTCGAATTCCTCAAAACATTAAATCTCGAGTCAAGAAATGTGTGACTCACAGCGTCGTTAGATCGTAGCTACACCTCGCGATCGCTTATTCATTTGCAATTCACCGAAATGATTGTCATACCACATAGCCCCATTGCATTGAGGAGCGTTGTAGGAACGAATGATCTATTATTTATAAGAGTGACGTTGATCGTTTGATGAATAAGTAAGTTACTCACTAGTGATTATCGTGATAATACAGCTAACGTCATTGAATGGTATGTGGTAGGATACGCTATAGCCATTTAAGCAAAAGACTAGTGTGTTAATTGGTATTCCTGTTTTTTCTATAACTCTTCAAAGAGAATGATTTATTCGGCCTTGGAAACTGAAGAAGATTTTGAAATTGAAAACAACATATGTTTATGTGGGAAAATTTGCCGAAGCGGGACGGACTGGTTTGCAATACCTGCTCTTACCATGAAAAACATTGATTGATAACCCGAACCATCACCATAGAATATTTATTTATTTTCCCACATACAGTAAACATAAATGCATGCATATCTCAATACAATTGTGTAATTGGTCCTTTCTCATATATGCGCATTACGATTTTTTTTATTAAATTCGTTTATTTGTTAAGGTACGTTTGCGGTAGCCTAAACGTTCCAATTTTTTTGCCTAGGGGATCACATTTTAATATTTTTGTAATGAAACTAAGGAGATTTTATAGCTATCTTATCCAGCTTTTTACGTGCCATAATGGCGGTCTAAATTGTTCAGTTCGTAATACGTTTAATTGCCCATTTTGACAATAATCGTTTACGCCAGCTTGACAGCAATGCCCAGTTGAAAATGTCGGGCGTTCATTGAATAAACATCCAACGCATTGTACTAACGTAGAATGACTTAATCTCACTGGGCGGTTGACGTAAAGGATTATTGTCAAAAAAAAAACCATTACACGTATTACAAACTGAACAATTTAGACCGCCATTGTGTAAAAACTGGATGCATCTTATAGAGGGTAATATAATTTTCATTTAGTTTTTTATAGTAATACGATTTTTTTATTTCGTTTATTTGACACGGCTCATAGCCTTAACGGAGCCGTGGATCTTTCATGTGTTTACAATATGTGCAAAACAAAAATAAAAGAGCAAATATTATTGATTACCCGTTTTGATCTCGTGCGCGCAACTTTTTATTGCGAGCGGAACCTTCTTTCGCGGCTCGCCTACTGCGTCATGGGGATCATTTAATTCTCTTCTATCATTAAAGGTGTCTTGGTGCTCGCGATCAGATGTTCTTTCCTGCTTATTACCCTTACGAGTGACCAGTGTAAATCTGTCATCATTGTTTTGATCTTCTTCGCCGATACAGTGGTTTTTGGGGTGTTGGATGCTGCTTTTACAGTTGTCAATATGGACAGAACAGCTGCCACAAATTTTGCAACCGCTTGTGGTTCGGGTATTGGTATTGAAAACTTTTTTGGGTTGGTTTTCCGTGGATTCGTTGGCAATCGGTTGAGATGCATTCTCCTCTGTATCTTCCGCGCAGGGTTGTCCGTGGTGTGCTGTCTGATTACAAGACTTGCACGTAGGAGTTTGCCCCTCATGGGTGCATAACGTAGTTTGATTAATAATAGCTTCGCGGATTTTAAGTTTTATAGTCAAATGGGAGGGGATAGGTCTTTCGATACGCATCCTCACCACAAGAACACCGTTAGGTGTACCCGGGAAGAAATTTCTCCACGTATCAGGTGTAACGGATTCTACTTCTCCGTATTGCGACATGTATTCTGCAACTAGATCAGGAGGGGTACGTGGTGATAGGTCATGTAGCTTTACTTCTACATAGTCTACATAAACACGGGAATCTTAATTCCAACTTTATCACTTTCAGCCATGTGCTTCAAGTTGTTCTGCAAAACGAAACGTTCAGCTTTGGCTAACGTGTTGAATGATATGAGTACTACATTGCGAAGATGATGATACTGGAGATACATAACCTCCTTGAGCCTAAGCTGCGTCTTCACCTTCAGCAGGTATTCCACTTCACTAAAACTCAATCGTATTGAACAGAATTTAAAGTCAACGGCCGCTGTGGTGGGTCGGAGCAGAGCTTTTTCGTCAACTTTACTCATGACGGCAGGAATAAATTAAATGTTTCGTTTGTTCTCGAGACAATGCACACTAGATCGAGAGGTTGCTAGTGGTTGTTCACTTGGTTCAATTGTACGTCTGACTTGGGCAGAAGTAGAGAGTAGACCGATAGTAATACGGTTTGGCATTTTTAGTAGGGAGATTATTTGAGCAAATAATTATTAACTAAGAGAAGCAATTTTACAACCATCTTAAAACTAGGAATAACTAGAGGGCGTAATTGTTTTTGTAAAGATTCGGAGAGATTAATTAGAGCTATTTTTATGGCTAGTAGTACAGTTGGCCATTTTCATCGAGTTTATATATAAATATAATAATTAAAACTGGAAAAGCCAGGAAGAGCAAAATGCTTTGGGAAGATAATTGAGAGGGGGTGGATAATTCTGGGTATCAGAGTCAGACGAGGGAAAGTGGACAAAGTTGACAGGGGGAGAAAATGATTAACTTTCAGTTTAAGGCATCGGGAGATCAGCCTTATATGTTTCAGACTCGGACGGTCTTCATCAGGAAGAATCATGTACTCGGACACCGGGTGGTCCTCCTCGAGCCGGCTGGGGTTCCTCCAGACGATTTCGTAGTACGGCTCAGATGCAGATCAGCAACACTCGTATTTGTTGGGTGATGTTTTATGCCTACAGGCGGAAGAAGGCACTTCCAAGAATGATAAGAAAAATAAAAAGGGCAGTTAAATCTGTATAGTGATGGTTTTTAGGAAGGTGTATACAAGGGACATATAGAGTAGATCGTGGCTTGCCAGTACATCTCGAACCGGGACATAAGGTGATCTCGGCCTGAAGGAAGTTCAATAGTTGAGCTCTGGCAGAACAGTAATCGCCGCATGCCCGAACAATATATTCGATATCGTGGTAACCTTCGCCACAAGCGCAGATACCACTATTCGCAAGCCCAATACGTCGGAGATGAGCGTCTAACATGTAGTGATGGGACATGAACCGAGACATCACACGAATGAAATATCGACCCACATCAAGGTTTCGTTGATACCTTCGGGATGATAGAATGTATCCATCGTCCCAACTCTCCATTGCTCCAAGATGTCTGCAAACTTTCTAGCGTTCTCTGACGAGAGATGTTGAAAAAATCATTGAAACTGATTGGTCTTTCGTAGATGTCACCTTCTACAGCGCAAGCCTTACCTAAAGAGTGCGGTTATTCATTACCAGGGATGGAGCAATGCGAGGGAACTCAAACTAAGGTAATCTTATACGATTTTATGGCAAAACACGCAAGAGCTCCCATATTTTCCATAGAAAATATGGAATGTGCTTTCTAGGTTTCATTGAACGGAAAACCTTCTAAAGAGCTGAGGCTATCTAAGACAATAAAGTAATGATCGGTGGGCAAAGTGTCAGTAATCCCAAGGGAATACTGAATAGTAGCCAGTTCTGCGACATAAACTGAAGCAGGGTCATTGAGTTTGCATGAGACGGGAATGTTTGGATTGAATATATCGATACCAGTGGAGCCGTCGAGGCTTGACCCTTCGGTGTAAAACATCTTGTTGCAGTAGACTTCTCGAAATTTACCATGAAAGATGATTGGGATCACTTGTGTACCTATGTGATCCGGGTTTCCACGAATCTCGTCTTTCATGCATGACTCGAAGAATACAGTGGAATCAGAAGCATGGGGGAGATTGACACGGTTGGGGTATTATGAAGAAGGCCTGATTGTTTTTGCCATGTATTCGAGGTACAAGGACAAAAATCGGGTTTGAGAATTGAGCTCGGCAAGCCTCTCGAAATTTGTAATTACT
This sequence comes from Topomyia yanbarensis, assembly GCF_030247195.1. Classification (NCBI taxonomy): domain Eukaryota; kingdom Metazoa; phylum Arthropoda; class Insecta; order Diptera; family Culicidae; genus Topomyia; species Topomyia yanbarensis. Next base: position 343,569,895 of record NC_080671.1, read on the forward strand.
AACGGGTTCAAGATATCGCATCGGATGAGTAATTGTATGGAGAGCTCGATATCCAGATGGAGGGCCCAAGCAGACAAAGGTATCCCAAGAAACAATTTGGAAACAACTGTAAGACTATTTACTGAATAAATTCCTAATAAAAGTAACCTATGCTGAATAAACAGTATTGCTGAACTATGTTATGAACACTAGTTTTATCAGTAAATTAAAACACTGTTATTCAAAATCATTAAATGTGTTGAAATATCGGTAAAATAAACGTGCCTATGGCTAGTTGTAGCACGACTATTCAAATTGTATGTTATACCTGAACAATATGCTGAATAAATGTTTTTCTACCTGCTTTAGGTACCTCAATACAAATGCTATTAAATTGCTGATAAGACTTTGAAAAAATGTTTGTCCAATCAATCAAAAATATACTGTTCAGCATGCTATTTTTTCTGAACTACATACTGAATTAAACTGCATTCAGCAGAACTGATTACTTCTGTTCAATTGATACGTGCTGAATAAAATGCTGAAAATTGTCATATGCACTTTGTAAACTTTGCCAGCAATACTCTGGCTCGTATTAAAAATCGAAAAATCGCTTGATGTTTTTGTAAAAGGAATTCTACCCAGTATAGCTCAGCCGGACAATGAGCCAGCATTCTAGCTGATTCTAGTTAGTATTCCGACACCTGTGACACAACCGATGATTCTAATTAGAATCGTTCATTACCGGAACCGGAATACTAACTAGAACCAGCCAACAGCCTCATTTTCGACTGAACTTACTGAGTAGATTCGCAGTCTTGTTTCAGGACCAGTATGAGTGAACCTGAACTGTAAATGTGTTATCATGCAAATGATGTCAACTTACCCTCGTTCTCAAATAGGTGGTTTAAATCAATGCTCGCTAGTTTGCGGCCCGCTTTGGTCTTCACCTTCTTTGTTGGTGGGATCAGCTGTACATCTGATGTATCGGTAGTGTGACCCGCCTGCCTTAGTTTCAGCTTCGTCAAAGGTGGGGATATATTTTCGTTTTACTTCGCATTTTAATCTGTTCCAATTTGGAGATGGTTTCGATGATGGATCTCTTATAAGTAATTCCAACCGCTTTGGTGGCCATAATCGATATTTTCCATCGATCCATTGATGTGGAACTATTGAAAGAACCGGTCGACTCGCTTCATGGTTTGCACAATGCAGAAAAAGTGACCGGTGTCTGAAATGCAGATAACATACCGTAAGGGGACATTATAGAAACTAGCGTTAAAAAATACACTGCTAATCGTGCAATTTATAGTAATAGTTATTGATTCAGTACCAAAAAGAGCATATTTTTAACGTTGAATAAAACATTATTTCGCTAGAAATATCCACAGATCACAGTCGCTCAACAAACATAGTTTGCAGCACCTGTAACCAACATGCACTGCGTTTTGTTATATGCTTAATTCAAAATCCGATTTGGGCTGCAAATTCATAAATTTTTGAGAACAATCCACTTACCTGTATCGTGGATATAACACTGGCTCATTTTATTAACTTTCAGTAGCACAGTAGATGAATAAAATCACGACTTTTAATGCCAAATGATTCGAGGTTTTGAAAAAAAAATGCTCCGATGTGATGAAAAAAATTATCGAGAAAAATGACGTTACTATCCGAGGTGTAAGGTTGCACCTCCTGTTCTAAGGTTGCACTCCCTGTTTGGATATACATATTTGAGGCTGTTATAAAGCAGTTCATCAGCGCCGGTTTTGAACTGCCATTAACACAACGCTGATTAAAAATATCAATGTTGCCGCAATTCAGCTATTAATATATGACTATATGAATACTTACTTGATTGGTATGATGACCAATTTTTCATGTGCTAGTAGAAAGGCGATATGGCTTAGATGGAAGAGCGACGAATGTAGTAACACAATGTACCTGGGTTCGAATACAAATGCTGGAAAAAGGAAATGGATTCGCAAGGTTTTGTGGTGCTGATTGACTTTGGGGGACCTAAGCTCCGTTAACCAGTAATTACGAATGGAAAGAAGATTAAATTAATTGAAAAAAAAATAACGAAAATTGTTGCTGAAAAAAATATTTTTACCATTAGCTTTTCAAGCGCTTTACAACAAGCTGAACAATTGCTAAATAATTGCAGCTTAAACTGATGTAATCAGCAACTCCTTGTAAAAGCTGAACAAGGTACTGAACAAGTTTTGCTTGCGTGTGGAAAAAGCCTGTTTTCAGCTTACTTAATCAGAAACAGTTGAACGAATGTTATGAACCACCCAGAACTGCGACTGAAGAAACACTGTTACAACAGCACTAATCAGCAAATGCTGAATAAATTCTCCAATTTCAACTGGTTAAGCATTGAAGAGCAGTAGCTTGAATATTTTAAAACGCAGCTAATCAGCTTAAGCTGATTAAAATATCTTGCACATACGTTTTTTCAGCAGAAATTGTTCCTTGGGATGTTGTAATGGTCCATGCAAATCGACAGCTTTGGGACCTGTTATAGAGTCCAGCGTGCAGGAATTGACAAGACATGCGTCAATGGTATTCACATACAAGTTTTAGAGAAGGGGACTAAGACATGAGCCCTGGGGATGACCCATGTAGCCAATTCGTGATATCGATAGATCTTCATGTGCAAAAGGAATGTGTTTTTCAGACAACAACTTTGGCAAAAAGTTGTTTCGAGTCGGTGAAAGACCATGCTGGTTCAGCTTCTCAGAAAGAATTTTAATGGAAACTGAGTCAAAAGCCTCCTTAATATCCAAGAAAACTGATGCCATTTGTTCTTTGCTAGCATAGACCATTTGAACTTCGGTTGAGAGCAACGCAAGAAAATCGTTCGTTTCTTTGCCTTTGCAAAAGCCAAATTGCGTATCTGACAGTAAGCCATTTGCTTCTACCCATTTGTCGAGGCGAAACAAGATCATTTTCTCGAACAACTTTTGGATACAGGACAGCATCGCAATCGGTCGATACGAGCTGTAGTCGTAGGCTGGTTTTCCTTATTTTTGGATGACGATTACCTTCACTTGCTTCCAGTCATGAGGGACAATATTATCCTCAAGAAACGTCTCTTAGCAGAGTCTGGCAGATTCTTTAGTAAGTTAAATTTGATTCTGTCTGGCCCTATGACTTTTTTACATGATAAGAGACCAAGTGAGAACTCCATCATCGAAAACGGTGTTTCATTCGCGTCAACGGTAGATCTTCTGTACCGGGCGGAATGCGGACAAACCTCCTTGACGAAATAGAATATCCAACGGTATGAATATTTCACGCTCTCGTTAGTACTGTTTCGATTTCATAATCGCCGGGCCATGTACCAAAGAATGCTCATCGATGTTTCTCTCGATAGCTCGTTAGCGAACCGGCGCCAGTAGTTACTTTTCGTCTTTGGCCCAAACAAAGATCACGTAAGGTCCGGTGACCGAGCATGGATATACCTTGAGCCGGGGATTCGATTTTGTTTCGACTTCCATCTCTCCATGAGGCAAACCATTGTTAGGGGAAGTCATTTTTGCACGGGCCTAATGCCCAGTATATACACTTATTTTTTCTGCCGAATCTCAGCTTTTTTTCATCTTTTGCCGAAATCTCTATAGCTGAGATCTCAGTAAACATTTTTTTTTGTGAGATCTCAGTAAAAGTGACGTTGGATAGCCGATACTCAGAAAATGTTTCACCGAAAATCAGCAAACAAATCTCTTTTACTGAGATATCAGTTTCTAAATTTGCTTGGAAAATTACCGAGACGAAGCTTGTATTATAAACAAGAATGAGAAGTGTAGTAGCAATGCGGTTCATTACTTGTGTATGTAACGGTATCTAGAAGGCTTATTAGAAAAAAAAACACTGCTTTACTGCTCACTGGCCGGATAACGGTAAACTCGCAGAAACACACAAGGGAAAAATACAGAAACATCTACGAGGCGAGAATGCGTAAGATAACCTTGGCAGCGGATTAGCACAATTCTTTTCAGCGTTACACCGCACGGACTGGAAAGATAGACCGGTCGGTTCGAGAGTCACAGAACGAGTGTGACTTCGTTCAAATATTAGATTTCTACTTGGGAAAACTGGGGCAAAACAAGCTTTGAGAATTGATCCGAAGAAATAAGACAAAATGCTAAAATCACTCTAACTTTGGTCTAACTTGATGAGATCTAATGATGTTTAGTTTTTCTAAAAGAGCTTTGGGTGGGGATGAACATATAATATACATTTTCGATTTGTAATCAATAGACTGGAATGACAATTTTAAAAACGTTATAGCTTTTTGTAAAAACCTAATTGAGAATGGGTTTGTGTGAATGAATTTTAAAGTAAACTTTGTATTGTAAACTAGTGGTAATCAGAGTTGCTAACAACAGGTTTGTTTGAACTTGAAAGAGGAACAAATCTCATGTTATGCCCTACTATGTTTAAACGATTGCTGTTCGTTGCATCATTCATTCAAAAGGTCCAGCCATTCATGCATTTTCCATTTCCTCTACTGGGGTACTGACTAGGTTTTTAAACAAAATTACCCAGAATATACTTCACACTGATTATGCATGCTTGAAAATGTTATACATGTCAATATTTAATCTAAACTACTCACTCCAGAGCAGATAACGGCAGATATATTTTTGAAATATATTTTTATTCCGGGTTCCTTTCCAACCAAATTTTCATTCAAAATTCGATCATTTTCAGATTCTTCATATATTTCTACACCAATTTGATGTATTATAGTTATTTCTTTTGTAGGAAAATCTACACCAATTTTTTATATTTTGTTTCAGCAAAATATTCTACTGAAATTAACTAACCGGCAAAACAGGATTTGCTAAAAGTTCAGCTTTGCAATTTTTGTTTCGCTGATGTTCCGTAAAGCCCATTCATCTGTAAGTGTTCAAAATTTAATTGCTGAAACAATCAGTGAAATAATGACAATTTAGCTGAGTTTCAGCAAATTAAACTGACAATTCAGCAAATTATCACAGTTTTGAATGGCTTATATGCAGCGAAATATTTTTTGCTGGAAGTTTTGCTGATATTTCAGCTCGGCAAAATTCCGCAAAATTTTGCCGATATTCGGCAATAAAAATTGAGTGTGTTTACCACGATCGAAGGACTTGTCTTTGAGAAACACATCAGAGCACGTGGTCCAGAGCGACTATAATGTAAGACATTCTCTTTTTCGCAAAACTTGTTCACTCTTTATAGTTTCTGAAGCTATTGTCATGTAAAAATTAGTTTAGGACTATAAACAAAATACAATGTGAAAAAATGCTTTATTGATTCAATATCGCTTTAGACCACGTTTACTGATACGTTTTTCAAGGGGAAGCCTTCTGATCGTGTATGGTTTTTTAGTATTTTGGACTCTCCTCATCAGTAACTAACACCAATGCTAGTTATATAAGTCCCAACCAACATCAAACTGGCGCCAGTTAGACACTAAAATTAAAAAAAAAAAGTTGGGTGGGTAATGTCAGAGACATAACCGGAGTGAAGTAGAATACACTTTAGACCGGTAAATTCTGCTCTGGAATAAGCAATTTTTATGCGATTTTGTCGTCTTTTGCACATTCATAGTTTATTTAAAGTATTTTTGGAATTATCAAGTTGACAATTTACAACATTCTTTGAAAATATTGTTGAACTTTTATGAATGAAGGCACGCAAACGAGCGTTTAAGCGTCGTCCTACTACCAGCATCAGAGAAGTAGCAGATCAGCATTTTTCGCTACATGGCCTGTACCAAACAGACCGCTCGTAAGTCCACCGGAGGAAAGGCTCCCCGCAAGCAGTTGGCAACGTTGGCAACGAAGGCCGTGTAAAAGTGCCCCAGTCACGGTTGGCGTTAAGAAGCCTCATCGCTACCGAACAGAAACTGTCGCCCTGCGAAAAATTCACAGCTATCAGAAATCGAGCGGGCCTAAATTGTGACCCAAAATAAACCACAAACCAACAAGTTGTTTTCAGAACCAGCCAATTATAAAGTATTATTATTATACATGAAATTTTCCATTGCCTTACAACCTCCCTCCCCCTTTCCACCCGGCTTGAATAACTATCAATCTTGATGATGCTGTGCGGTGGGGGCACTAATTTTGATTATAATGGAAAATTTAGGTTTGCGCGTTTTTTCCAAAAGTTTTTTAGCTGTGCTGTTTTCAAGGAAGTTGTAGTTGAATTCAAAATAAAATAGTTTATTTCTATTGTCAGAGATGGACCTTCCAACGAAAACTAGTCTGGCTCGCTTGGAATCGAATTGTATGGACCAACCACTGCTTTCACAAAATCTGTTATTTTCAGTAATTGAACATTCTACACAACTAGTCACAACTATTTCCAATCAGCGCAAAAATCGAAGGTTTTCATTCAGTACAATAGCAGATTTTCACTTTTAGAAAAACAGGCAACATTCTGGCCGAAATTTTTGAAACGGAGCACCTATATCGAATCGTTAGAAAACGTTCGATTTTTGTAAATTGAATCATTACACTAACCTGTCTACAAATAACTTTTGATTTTGTGCCATTCTACGTGAAAGCGACGGTATTGTTTATAAGTGGCTCACTTACCATCCAACGCTCTTGACAAGCCACTTTCTGCTGCTTGTAATAGCAAAATTTCAATTTCATTCTTTGTCGATAAATTGATGGCCCTGAAAAGGGCCTTTTGTTTGGGCAGTGTTCGAAATTTACTTGGAGCTGGTGTATATGGTAACAGTTTTGGTGCCATGGAAGACGGCGTGCTTGGCCAACTCTTCTAACAGCAGCAAACGGACGGCGGTTTGAATTTTGCGGGAGATACTGCAAACGAACTGCTGTATGCTGATGCTGGAAACGAACTGAGCGTGAGCAACAGCATGCTGAGTTTTTATACCTGACTACAGCACAATGTAAGCTCGTCCTTTTTTGTGTTGTCCTCAATATGTGTTCTTCGTAGCTCCACCCTTTCGTTGGTCGACCACATATTTTTGATAAAGAACAAAATTGAAATTGTGTTTCCAATACGGAGGTTATCGAACACTCAGGGTAAAAAGTGTAATGTAATACGACACCTTGGTAAAATGTTTGAGAATTGAAACCTTTTTTGAATGCGCCTAGTAAACACGAAACTGTAAACAAACACACAAATGATAACTTTATTTTGTGTCATTCTACGTGAAATCTACGATATTGTTCACAAGTAGCTCACTTGCCATCGAACGCTCTTGGCAAGCTACTTTCGGATGCTTCTAATAACAAAATTTCAATTCGATTCTTTGTGGATAAATGGCCCGTACCAAACATACCGCTCGTAAGTCCACCGAAGGAAAGCCTCCCCGCAAGCAGTAAGCAACGAAGGCCGTGTAAAAATGCCCCAGTCACGGTTGGCGTTAGGAAGCCTCGTCACTACTGAACAGAAACTGTCGCCCTGCGAGAAATTCACAGCTATCAGCAATCGAGCAGGCCTAAATTGTGACCCCAAAATAAACCACAAACCAATAAGTTCTTTTCAGGACCAGCCAATTATATTCCAGTAAGATATAAATGAAATTTTCGTTTTCCATTGCCTTACAACCTCTTTCCTCCCGGCTTGAATTACTATCAATCTTGATGATTCTGTGCGGCGGGGCACAGGCAGTTTCCATTATAGTGGAAAATTTAGGTTTGCGCGTTTTTCCCAAAAGTTTTTTAACTGTGCTGTTTTCAAGGAAGTTAGTTGAATTCAAAATAAAATAGTTTACTTCTATTGTCAGAGGTGGACCTTCCAACGAAAACTAATCTGGCTCGCTTGGAATCGAATTGTGCGGACCAACCACTGCTTTCACAAAATCCGTTATTTTCAGTAATTGTACATTCTACAGAAATAGTCACAACTATTTCCAATCAGCGCAAAAATCGAAGGTTTTCATTCAATACAACAGCAGATTTTCACGTTTGAAAAAACAGGGGCATTCTGGCCGAAAATTTTGAAACGAAACACCTATATCGAAACGTTAGAAAACGTTCGATTTTTGTAAATTGAATCATTACACTAACCTGTCTACAAATAACTTTTGATTTTGTGCCATTCTATTTGAAAGCGACGGTATTGTTTACAAGTGGCTCACTTACCATCCAACGCTCTTGACAAGCCACTTTCTGCTGCTTGTAATAACAAAATTTCAATTTCATTCTTTGTCGATAAATTGATGGCCCTGAAAAGGGCCTTTTGTTTGGGCAGTGTTCGAAATTTACTTGGAGCTGGTGTATATGGTAACAGTTTTGGTGCCATGGAAGACGGCGTGCTTGGCCAACTCTTCTAACAGCAGCAAACGGACGGCGGTTTGAATTTTGCGGGAGATACTGCAAACGAACTGCTGTATGCTGATGCTGGAAACGAACTGAGCGTGAGCAACAGCATGCTGAGTTTTTATACCTGACTACAGCACAATGTAAGCTCGTCCTTTTTTGTGTTGTCCTCAATATGTGTTCTTCGTAGCTCCACCCTTTCGTTGGTCGACCACATATTTTTGATAAAGAACAAAATTGAAATTGTGTTTCCAATACGGAGATTATCGAACACTCAGGGTAAAGAGAGTAATGTAATACGGCACTTTGGTAAAATGTTTGAGAATTGAAACCTTTTTTGAATGCGCCTAGTAAAAATGTTTTCCACTTCACTCCAGTTTCTTTCTGACCATATTTGCAATTTGCGTACTGAAATAAATCATAATTTAGGGTTTAACCAAAATTGCTCTCCAGGGAGAAACAGTCCATGAAACAGAAAATGCAAACTTATTCTTTGAAATGATTCTGGTGGCCCTGAAAAGGGCCTTTTTTATAATGATACAAGTGAGTTCTACCTTTTCAACTTCCAAATCCATACAAAGTGCGTCCCTGCCGCTTCAGAGTATAGACGACATTCATTGCGGTTTTGCGCGTGGCGTGTTCAGTGTAGGTCACGGCATCTCGGGTGACATTTTCCTGCACACCCTCAGCATTCGTAGATTAAATCGGAGATGCATTTTACACCACCACGACGAGCCAGACACCGAATGGCAGATTTGGTGATTCCCTGGATTTTATCACGAAGAACCTTGCGATGACGCTTGGTACGGGAACGCAAACATGATACCGCTCATTGGACGAGCATGTTGCTCGTGTGGTAAGCGAGCACCCACTGATACAAAACAAGATCGCGTGACCTGTATATATAACATTCCCGTATGTAATGAAACGCTTACATGCTCCTTTTTGACGACTCTGCGTGGGATATGCTGGCAAATTGCGCATTTTCCTCGCTGTTTTCGAAGGATTTTCTGAAAATCCTTGTTTTGGTTTATTTATAGTAGTCGCAGTAATTCCGAAATTTAATACGAAATACGTGCACAAATTTCCGATCAGATAGTGCAAAAATATTGCGATTGCGTCCAGTAGAACGGAAGATATTCGCATTTCAAATCTGGGAAAATTTCTCAACTGAAATTTTTGGAGCGGCACCCCATATTGAAACGTTAGAAGTATTCTACTTCAAAATGTTTTTCAACCCCAGATAGAATTCTGAATGAAAATTGTCCTAAATTTACTCCAAAGTTCATCCATATAACCTATCTTTGCTGCAGGGATAGCGCAATATTGTTTAACAATGTTTATTGGAAAATATTGTCATTATTTTTGACAAATGAAATTATTATCGTTAAAAGAGTAAAAACCTAGGTAAATGATTAAACTGAACAGAATTTGTGATAGAAAAATGTCTGGTAGATACACTTGCTCTATACGTGGTTGATAAGCTTTAACAAAAATAAGATAGCAATTAAACCATAATCTAAAATTTTTCAAACCTTACTAAACACCCATGACATAGAAAAACGGAGTCCTTCATCAATATAGTGAATTCAATATACAAAATATTGCAGGTATAACATAAATTAGTAAGAATCCATTTTCATTAATAAAAATAGCAACACTGTTCGGAAGAGTTCGGCAGGGTGAAAATGCGCGAAAAGAAGAACGTCGAAGGAAAAATAAAGCCGATTGTCACGTCTTGTCTTAGGTTTTACCTCCGATCCCCTCAGGTAAGAATCTAATATTTGACCGAAGTCCATCCAACATATGCACAAACGGTTTAATGTTTCATCAAAATCGAAGCACATCAATACGATTTCTCAAACAAAGGGGTGCACATTTGAAAAACTGCCTCTTAAGTCATTCCCCTGTACGGACAATTTCTTCGTCTAGCGTACATTCCGTACGTCAAAATGTTCCGTTGCGATGATGCGCGTGAACGTCTCTGCTTGTATCTAAGTTTGACGTTCCATCGACGTGCTGTACGGGAGACGGACGGTTGGCGGATCGTGTAAATATCACTTAAATTATTCTACTTCCGCTGAAGAGAAAATCGATCAGCGTTCAGAGAAATCTCGACAAACATAAGATTAGGGCTCAAAAACTAACTGTCAAAATTCACTTGTAAGAAATTCAGGACAAACCATTAACCGTCCAGCGCACAGAGGAGTAACTGGGGTCGAATCCTGGCCAAAACTATTTATTGCGGCTATTGCTGTTATTATGCCTTAATATGAAATACAAACAGAAAACTGGTTTTTGGGACTATTTGGCATCTATCCACTTATCAGTGCAGAGATCAATTTTCTAGATCCTCCCGAATACTAGTATTCTCGAGGTGATCTTTGTGAATACATTTGTTTTTTCCGCTGCATGCACAGTTGGTCAGTGGAAAAGGAAGAAGAAAAGGGATACCTGTGCACATATTCATAAAGATTCATTTTGCCAAACATAGTTTTTGACCCTACAGCGTTTTGGCGTACCTTAAATTAGTAAAAATATCAATATGTTCAAATCGCTTGGAATTTGTAGATCGGAAAAGATCGGAAGAGATTAAATGTTTTTTGAATAGCCGGAACCTTGTTTTGGAATATTGTTCCAGCATCTTTGCCGGATCTTGCCGTATAATGTGACTTTTTTATCATTCAAATTTGGAATAACTTGTTTAAAAAAGGTGTTTTTAAAGCTGGTCCAACAAACAGCAATACTACTATTTTCGGTTATTTTTAAGCGGAAGTTATACAAATAGTTGTGTTCTATTACGTTTGTTATAATATTGTCTTATTTAATACAGTCATCATCATTTGAAAGCGATTTTGCTGGATATATAATAAAAAATGATGGGTTTTTAACCCTTAAAATATCACCATTTTGCATCCATGCAAAAAATCTTTAGCAATTTTCGACATACTCTTTATTTTGCCTCAATATGCAGTATGCTTTTAAGTATCTAAAAAAAATAACTAAATAAAAAATCTCTCGTTGACTGCTATGCACCGTGCTTGGGTGATAACGGTTTCTCCAGACTTTCTCCTCAAAGTGAATTTTGACATTTGGTTTTCGAGCCCTTATCGCATTTTGTCGAGAATGTAATATAAATAGTCAAAATCACACGAACCGGGTCTGCTGATTAACATTCCTTACATAAATCATATATTTCCATTAATTCTCGACAAATATATGATAAGGGCTCAAAAGCTAAATGTCAAAATATCATTTTGAGGAGAAATTCTGGAGAAACCGTTATTACGCGGGCACGGTGCATAGCAGTCAATGCAGTTTTCTCTTATGTATGCTATCAATGGCTGTACTAGACGATTAATGGTTTGAGTGGAATTTCCCCCCAAAGTGAATTTTGACAGTTGTCTTTTAAGCCCTAATCATATGTTTGTCGAAAATTAATCAATCCCATTTAAATGCGTATCGCCAATCCGATTTATTTTTCACTGTTGACAATAAAAATAATATTTTGCAAGGAACGCTAATGACTATTAATGGTGGTCAAGGGTTGATCATTTTGTAACTCTCGTAACGCTTTGGATTGCCTCACATACACTACAGTGCTATCAATGGAGAGGGAATGAATGAACTTCTGTTTGACTAGCGCACTCCACACGAATGAAACATCTACACACATTGTTTTAAATCATAATAATATTGATATTATCAATAATTTGAAGTCATACATATTATTTTTTAGGACCTATACAATTTTTGCATTACAAAACAACTAATATTTATTTATTCTGATGTTATGGCTTCGTGAAAACCATAATAAGCCTATCCTCTTTACGCGCTCGTTTTTCCACATGCTTATTCATACAATCAAGTGGCATACAATACGGTCTCGTACGCAACATCCCGTTGTATACAATGTGTAGTAGTGTAATACGATTCGCCAGTTCAAGCTTGCAAGTGTTTGTGTGCTTGTTTATATTTTATGCTCTCCAAGGATTCATTCATAGCGTAGTAATGTCATTCTAGAGGTAGCTTATTTATGGTGACAGTAGGTAGATTGAGTTAGAAATACTTTTTAAACGTTTACCCTGCAGAATCACAGAATTTCATTCTACTCTAAGCCTTAGTGGAACGTGTACTTACAAGTGAAGTGTTTGGTTAGTCTGATTGATGAACAGAACTGTATAAAAACGACAATTATATATTATAGTTTCCTTACCGTATACAAGCCCAATATAGCGTCCATTTTGTTTGCAAGCAAGGAAGTCCACTGTTAGTGCTGCTAATAACACTCCTATCCAGAACAATTTCCAGTCGTGTGCAAGTTAGTTTTAATGAAAGGTGCTTCTATGTTGCAATTGGATATTGAGCCTTGCATCCAGCGACCAGAATCCAAAATCATGTCAAGTTTAGACTGGAGAAGGCCAGCCCTGGAGATCCTCCTGAAACTTTACAGGGAACATCCAATGCTGTATGATATGCGCCATTCCAAGTACTATAACAAAACGGAACGTCAGAAGGCATTGAACACAATAATTGATCTGCTGGAAGATCATCGTCCAGGAACAACTACTCATGAGATCCTAAAGAAGATACAGACCTTGAGAACGCAATTTGGCCAGGAAATCAGCAAGATGAGGAAACTACAGAACAAGGGGATCGCCTATACACCTTCCGTTTGGTGGTATAAACATTTGGCTTTCTTACGAAGCCATATCAAACCAAGATCATTGGATGATGATGAAGATTACAATGTTTCTATATCTCAACAACAAGAAGGAGGCGAATACGTGTCCTACACTGGGGAGGACTCCTGCGATTACGAGAATGATGGCCAGTCGGAGATTGTGTACGAAATTCAGAGCACGCCTGCGAGTAAAGGTAATACTTTGACCATTTTAGCTTAATTATTCTGATTCATGTCTGACCTACACTAACTCTAAATACTTATCCACAGGACCCAAAATAGAATTCAACAGCGATACAAAGCTTTATCGCAAAGGAGGAACACCTGTTACCCAGCTCAACGGTTCCACGAAGGATGAAATTATCTATGAGATCACTCAAGGGAATACGCTGGTACCGAAGCGTAAGCTTGAGTTGATGCCTGCAGCAGAATCGACCCCAAAACATGCCCGCAATGAAAGTGCGCTCGAAGAAAATTTGTCGATCAGTCAAGTGAATAGCGTGCGGAAGGCCGAGGTGATCGAGCTTGCAGTTGACAGCGACCGATCCCGTAGTATTGGGCATTTTGTCTCCTCGCAGATGGCATCAATTAAGGACGACTTCCTGTTCTACAAGACGCAGATGGAAGTTCTAAACATTATTAATAATGCCCAGCTGAAACAGCTGCAGATCGACCAAGGGAATAAAACTTGTTAGGTTGTTCTCTATAGTTAAGTTTTTCTATAAGGACTACATTTTTAATTATTTCTGATCGAAATAGAACTTTTGTTAAACAAAAATATTTTTTACATTTCGACCACCTTCTATCGAACATGTATAATTCTTTAAACTAGGTATAGTTTTTCCTGTATTATAAACTGAATAATAAATAGAAAATTAGTAATTCTGAGTATCCTCTTTATACTAACTTGTGGCAGGGTTCTACTGACATATGTTCACAAAGTTGTAATTGCTCTAAACATTGGACTAAAATAAAATAGTCCAAATTTGTTGCTCTCAATTTTTGCTTTTCGTAAATAATTCTAGTTTTTTCTAGTTAGACACTAATTTTTTATACGGACTAAGCTTTTCTAATATTGCCTTAAACTTTTCGACAAAAGGAGTGATGGTTCTCTTTTCGCTGTATATCCTGCACTTATGTTTGGATTGTCTATAAACTGATTTCTGGAGTTACATTTATAGCCAGTTTATACTTTACACAGAGAACAGACATATAAGATGGAATAAAACTTCCGAAAACCCTTAGCAAGCAATAGCATGGAAATACTACATCGAACAACTTTTGCCAGAAAACATTCGAGCAAGAATACGTTGCAAATTACCATCAATTTCGCACACGTGTGAACCAATTGTATCCAAGTTTGTACGCTAGGTCTGTCTAAAGATTGCTTGAAGGTCAGTTTGCCGATCATAGTACCAAAATATTACTTGCTGATGTCATTTGAAAACGACAGTTTGTTATATTTCTTAAATACATCGAAAACTTGACTTGTATGTCAATTATCAGTGAAAATATGTTGCAAATCACTATCGCACACAAAATTGCATGCAGATATCACTATTGTATGAAAGTTTACACTCAAGGCCTTTATAGCTTGATAACTGATCGTTGCGGCGGTTAGTGACAAGATAATACTAGCTGATGTTAATTTAAAATAACAGTTTTATTTCTTGAGTACATACGACACTTTGTATCATAGAGAACATGCATATACCTAAGCTAGAACAAATTTTGCCGCAAAGACTGTGTGAACATTCGAACAAGAATACATTGAAAATTACCATCGCATTCAATTTCGCATACGTGAATAACCATTGTATCCAAGTTTGTTCACAAGATACACTGTTTGCTGAAAGTCAGCTGACCGATCATAGCGCCGGTTAGCGGCAAGTTACTACTTGCTAATGTCATTTAATAACGAGCTATACTTCTCAGTCATTGAACGTATTTACAGTCTGAACTTTACCGCCGCGAAGTGCGGAGACACAACCTTCCGATGATGGTTACACTTTTGCACGAGTCTCACAGAGACAAATACCTCGCTCGCCGCCAACCAACAGCTCGACCCCTAGGACCACCGTTGTCCAGGTATATGACGCACAACCGCTCTGCGTTGGCGGTATCAGCCGATCACTTTAATCTGTTGATCAACTCGTCCTTCGGAGGCAAGAGGCAGCAACGACATGACGATCAATTCGCGTCGGTCAGTCGAACGACAAATAAAATAACGGGTGGTTTGCCGAATGGGATAAAATTGATGCTATCACAGGGAACAGACATGTAGGCTAGAACAAACTTTCCCGAGAAACCTGTGTAAAAATTTAAATGAAAATACGTTGAAAATCACAATCGCATACAGGTTCGCATACGTGAATCACCCTTGTATCCAAGTTGGCACACAAGGTTCATTTCGTGTTTGTCTGCCGATCGTAGCGCCTATTGGTGGCAAGTTGCAACTTGCTAGTGGTATTTCAGAACGACAGTTTTATTTCTTACACACATTGAAAACTTTACTTGTATGTCAGTGATGCTATTATAAATATACATATTCTTAAGGTATAACTTATCTAGCACAATTTGTTTTTGCACTCTTCAACAATTCATCTTGTAGATTAAATGAAGAAGTTCGTTTTCTAAGTTTCGTAGGAACATGAATGGGTAGACCACTTTCTTAAAGCTGTAGCAAAGATCAGGACGTAGACAAAATTGGATATCATCGAGAAGACAACCCCATGCTGTACCGTGAGAATGGAGGTATCCTCGGTGCTGGGAGGAGTTCCGCAATAACAAAACAACAAGAGTCCGGTACCCAATCTAGTCCCAACCAGTTCTGCACTAATTTGAATCTCTGGTTGGAATGTTGAGTTACTTGAGGTTTTGGTGTTCCTGGAGGTGCGCGTTTGATCTCAAATTTCTGAGACCAGAGGTTGTTTGCTTCGACTTTGTTTCAGCGCTTCCTCGAGCTGTTATATTTGGCGACCTAGCACGAGAAAAAAAAAACTTCCCGAGGAATTTTATCTGCCTATAGTTTTAGGATAAGTAATCGATGTCCCCAGAAGGGGATTGTCAGAGCAAAACTCCTCCTGAGCCAAGAGAGCATAAAGATAACCAAACAGACGGACGAACCAAGTCCGTCTCAAGACCAGTCGGAGCGGAGCCCCTGGGCAATATTGAACCACAGAGAACAGACATATATGCTAGAACGAACTTTCCCGAAAAACCTGTGTAAACATTTAAATGAAAATACGTTGAAAATCACCATCGCATACAGGTTTACATGCGTGAGTCACCATTGTATCCAAGTTTGCATACAAGTCCCGTATAGCGATAGCTGGCCAATCGAAGCGCCGACCTGTGGCAAGTTGCTACTTGCTGTTGTCATTTCAAAGCGACAGTTTAATTTCTTACACAAGTTGAAAACTTTACTTGTATGTCAGTTCTCAGTGATTGAACTAAGGGGCCACCATCATTGAACAGCCCAAGTAGCATTTCTAGTTTTATTGCACACTACAAGTGCATTCTAAGTTTTAAGAAGGGCTTCAAGAGTGCCACATAACCTGAATTGTTACTAGGGAGGTGTAAACCGCTGTTATGTAGGATGGTTTATCATACCACTTTAAGACTCTTCCAAATTTGTGTGTGTTAACTATCCTATCTCCCACTGGCTGGCGGTGATTTACAGAAAAAAAGATGTTTGCATGTATTCAAATATATTCATGCAAATAAGGCCATTACAAATCTTTTTTAAAAATTATGTCCAAGTACAATTTTTTTCTGAAGGGGGGGGGGGGCAAACAAAAAATAAATATTTATTTTAATAAACACATTTTTTTTCTTTTTGCATTTTCTTTCGATTGTTCTCGTGGACGTTTCCGCAGGGTGATTTCGTATAGCGGGGTTGAGCTATTTGTTTTACTAGAAAAATTCAAGCAAACATTACTGAATCAATCAAAAGTTCACATAGGAAAGGGATGCTAAAGTTTTCGTTTTAAATAATTTTCCCAATAGTGCAATTTTTAAATTCCCAATAAAAGCTTGAAAGTTCTCTAAGAACTTAATGTAAACATTTAAGAGTACTTTAAGGTATTAACTTTTGGTTGCTTGAATAGTTTTCGTTCCGTCGTGGCGGCACATGGACCGGTCTTTACACACAAGGCATGAAAATCGGTCAAAGATGACCCTGCTTGATAACAATGTACAGAAACAGGATTGCAACATTTCACTTATGGACTTTTGGAAAACATTATGGAATGAATCCAAAGGTAAAGTGTGCGTCAATGGAATTATTCATCTCAGATATGGTTTTCTCTGATATTTTTTTCTATTGCGTATTTCGTATACAGTAGCCTGGCGAACGTACATCCTGTGCATACTATACTTTTTCGAACTCTAGTGGAAACATCAGCTTTGGTTTATCGCTTGTGCTTGAAGACTTGTAGATTTGTTTGTTTGGTACATGATAGTAATTCGGCTCGGTTCCGTGTACATCTTCGAAATCTTTGCAATTTTCTCCATCTTGTTGCCACATCAGATAAATTCATTTGATAGTCGTACGGATTTATGAAATGTATAGCAATCATCAGTTCATTTTTTGCCTTTTTCATATAAGGAAGACTGTGCAATCACTCTGAAATTCGACTTTTTAAGCTACACCCGGAGTATCGAGTGTCATATACCACTAGATTCAGTTCGTCGATATCTGAAAATGTCTGTATGTTTTATAGTATGGTTAAATAGCTTCAAAAGTGCATTGGCTCTAGGTGGGATTCACTTTTGTGCGTAACCGCTACTAATAGTCCTTACTTCTCTTCCTTCCTTTTGTTCCACGAGACTGCATCGAAGTGTTATGTCGTGGGGAGGCTGATTCAGTCTTAAGACAAAATGATACATTAGAGCGGTTTAGCTCCGAACACATATCCCGCTAATCGCAGTAGTGAACTTCCGTTAGCCATTTGGCTCCCGTTTCTGTGAACCATTTAGTTCCTGTTTTCGCGAGCCATCTCAATTCCTCGTCGGAAGTTCTCCAGATACCGATGCCTGTTGCCTAAGTCATTTAGCTCCCAGTTTTGTCGCAATCTTCTCGCATAGTCCATAAATCCTACTCAAAGGGCCAACCAGTACTTGGCGAGGACGGTTCGGCGATACTGGATGGAGCGTAGCTTCTGGTTCGCTGCTTCCGGTTCGTTGAAAACTCGACGACCCACCGCTGGTGCTTCACTCGACCTACTCGATCTTGTCCCTGACGGTGAAGCTAGTCTGCTCACATGCTTCGGTCCGGCGATTCCAGCTGGTTCGTGGTGCCCAGTACACTGGCGTCTCAAGCAAAGCTGTGGTTGCTCTCACAGCCTTCCCCTTAACATAATCATCGTAACTTTAAAAGTTCAAATCGATGATATATTTTCCGACCGCGCTGTCTTTCGGCTGCTAGTCATCACCAACTCTGTTTTATGATGGGCAATCGTCTCCGTGTCGAGTGTCTCCTCTTCTAGCGATTGTCCGATGACTTGGAACACCACATCATCCGTGAAGCCGAAAATCGTTATATCTCTGGGAAGGTTCAGCTTCAATACTCCATCGTACACTGCGTTCTACAGCGTCGAGTCGGGGAACGTCAGTTGTAGTTGTGATTCCCCCTTGTCTGCCTCGTAGATCAGTGTTCGGTACTGAAAGTAGCTCTATAATATCCTGCAGAGTTACTCATGCTGTACAGCGAATGGACGATTGCTTCCCAGCTAGTACTATTGAAGCATTCTTCACGCTTAAGGGAACCACCACGCAAAAACGATATCCTTATCTCTGCTGTCTCCACAGCTCCTACAACCGTTTGGATGGATTTGACTGTAGACCTGCCTATAAGGAAGCCGAATTACATGAGATGCCGTTCTCACGGTCCGCGTACTTCGTTAGCTTGTTCAGGATTACTCCTTCTCTCTAACATTACCAAGGGATATATTGACTACGCTGAAAGATCTCCATGTTGTCCCGGTATCGGAAGCAACATCAGCTTTTGTCGCTTCCAATTATCGGATCGTTTTGAACATATCCGGGCTCTCATGTATCACTTCACTTTTATGGCTTTCGCCATCTCGATTTTGTTGGTAAATAGATATTCATCTTTGTGATCATCCTCCTCACTGCACGGCGAAAATAGAATGTTGTGGGGAAAACCTTTCGATGGCGACCTCCATCTTTTCCGGGCACCTTTCAGGTGGTGCAGCTGAGCCTTTTATCTTTGTTATGCCAACTTTGTAGGTCTCTCCTAAGGAAATTCGCGTTGGCTTTGTGGCAAGGCTTTCTTATACAGCTTGACTGCTTTGTTAAGAGCGGTTCTTGCAGCTCGCTTTCTGATTTCTGTTTTAATTTTAAATATATTTGACACGGCTCAATGCGTTAGCACAACTGAGCCGTGGAGCGCACCTTGGGGGTCATTTGGTCCGTCTTCTCTCGCGTTTTCGTTTACGTCCATATCATCATCGGTACTGCATTCATCTTGCTCATCGTCGGATGTTCTTATTTGTTGTTTGTGCTTACGGGTCGCTATTGTAAATCCTTCTTCATCGGTATTAGATTCCTTATTGGTGGTGTTGGTTGTTGGTTTGGAAACATTTGCTGTAATCGTTGTTACTTCGATGTTGGTAATGGCAGTTGGTTTAGTGGTACTGGGGCCGATCGTTGTTGAGCTGGTGCTTGTGAATGCCCGGTCTGCAGTCGTTGGTTTACCAACTGGTTGTGGTTTAACATACGATGATTGTATACCGGCTTTGGTCGTATCAGGTGGAATTTCTTTAGCATTCTCTACGCAAGGTTTCCCGTGGTGTATGCGGATGATCACAATATTGACAGGTAGGAATCTGTCCTGGGTGCGTGACTAGTATTCGTTGAGAATATTCAACACCATGAGGTGATTTGCATGTGAAAGTCAAGTAAGAGGGAATAGGTTTTGTCGGACGCATTCTCACCACACGAACGCCGTTGCGGAGTCTTGGGAAGAAGTTCCTCCAAGTATCTTCCTTAACACTATTCACCTCTCTGTATTTTGACAGGATTTGTTTGATAGCGAAGGAACTAGTACGTGGTGCCAGGTCATGTATCTTTATTTCAATACTGTCAACATCTATATACGTTGGGATACTGTATAAAATGTCATTACATTCGATGACGTGTTTCATGTTGTTCTGGGAAGCGAATGATTCTGCTTGACTAATGTTTTAACATATTCAGTACCGCATGACGTAAATGGTGGAATTGCACCGCATAAAGTACCGCAAGCTACGTTGAACTTCAAGTTCACCTTCAACATTTGCTCCCCTTCATGAATTGATGGTATTGCCGGATATTTCGTGTAGTCAACAGCAACACAGTTTGCCCGCATCGTGATATACTTTTGCTTTGCATTGTCACTCATTGTTTGTTCACGTTTCACACACTAGGCAGAAGGAATCAATTTTTGCCTTTGCAAATAGACCAAGCGTCGCGCGGGTAAATTTGATTATTTGCCCTGCTATTGCAGCGGAGCGATTTCTAGCTTCTGAACTGAGCGAGATGAGAAACCGAAGTGATCTCCGACTTCTTCTCCAAGCTCGGAGGCAACTTATACGTAGATCGATAATCGTCGTATTGCACCCGGCTACCGTTTCTCGGTTTCCCATCCCTTGGTATGGTCGCATTACACGCCCTTGTTAGTAGTGCCGTGAACTCGTTCGCATTTAGGTTGAAGAGGATACCCTCAAATTCAAGTTCATCGACGGACACGTTCCTGTGAAAAATCGCTGTTTTCCATCTTCACTCGTTTATATATCTCCCACATATTCATATTCATGTGTAGTCCTGTTATCAATGCGGTACCAGCACAGAGAACAGACATATAAGCTAGAACAAACTTTCCCGAAAAACCTGTGTAAACATTTAAATGAAAATACGTTGAAAATTACCATCGCATACAGGTTCGCATGCGTGAGTCACCATTGTATCCAAGTTTGCATACAAATCCCTTATAGCGATTGCTGGCCGATCGAAGCGCCGACCAGTGGCAAGTTGCTACTTGCTGTTGTCATTTCAAAGCGACTGTTTATTTTCTTACACAAGTTGAAAACTTTACTTGTGTGTCAGTTCTCAGTGGTACCAGATCGCTTGGTGGTCGCTGTGGATATATCCTCGCACACTTTTCAGTCCATCTTTCCGGTCACTCCAAGGCTACAAAAATTGACATCGATAATGGATTGCCGGTTCCCCCTGCGGTAAGTGCCGATGATACCATTATTTGTAAGATCTATATTTAGCTTTGCTAGAGCATTCTTGATCGCTGATGGCCAGACAAAGTTCTTTTGATTCCAGCGTCTATCTCGAAAACTTCGCATGTTTCTGGTTCTTGGAATATTTCAGTCTCTTTGGCTTCTTGGAAAACGACTTATTCGATTTTCACAAGCTTAGCCTTAAATGGAAGGTTTGGTAGCAGATTTTGATCTGATCAAGTTCATAAGAATCGCACATATGGCTGCAGAAATACGGTATGAACACTACGATCCCATATGAAATCTTTAATTGTCAAAAACTTTTCGGTAAAGCTCATGTATATTGAATATTGAACCACATATAAATCGCCAGTCTGATTTGAATTCAGATTGTTTCCTTATCGAAATTATTTTCGAATACAACGATCGATTATGTCTCTATTGACTGTTGCGTTTAAAATGGAATCGATTCAGAAGTCGGTCTGTATTAGCCTTTCCATGAGATTTTCGTTTGATAATACACAGATGGGTCCTTCCTTCCGCGACCAGCAAACGTTTCATTTGATGTTGAACTGGATCGATGATCTCATTTAAAATTCACATTTACCCGAGAATGGTCAAAATAAAAATTATCATGGGATGGTACACCCAAAACGAATCGTTGAGAGCGGAATTGATTCTGTTTTTTTCGCTCTCGAACTGTGAGCGAAAAGCTCCCAAACGATGCATTAGTGTTCAACCAACCTCATACTTGTGGAATACAATATCGTACCCCATAGCTACACACTGTTGGCTCATGTAGTGCAGGGATAACTTGAATAACACATACCATCGTCTCCATACTGTCCCAATTTGTGATCACTGCTGCAATGATGCGAAGTTTATATAGCCCATTCGAATGACTGCTCATTATGTGTCGTTATGGCATAAGGTGTAAAGCAGGCGTTTTAGTGAGTGGATGTTTATCGGTTCCAGTCTTGATGCTACCCGTTAATCTTTTTTTTCTAGTAAGGCTTATTTCCCAACACATACATACAAACAAAATATTAATAACAGCGGGGAAATGGTACAAAGCAAAATGCATCAATGACGATGCTGAAATACCGACGCGGCGGCGGGATGCAAACGATATTATCTTACTCATCATAAGTGTGAAGCTTTATATACGCCATTATACTACTCCACCAGTGTGTCGTCATGGTACGGGCAATAAAGAGGTGTTTTTACCGATTAGAAGTTTGTCGGTTCTAATCTTGAATCTGATATAAGATTTTTTTAACTAGAAGTTTCAGGTCACGAGCTATTTATACCAGCGAAGAAAATGAAACAAAACAAAATGCAATGCAGCAGCAATGGTGATGAGATTGCTTGTGGTGGTTGGGTGGAGGAATGTAAGGTGTAGAAGAAAGATACGAAACTAAATACTAACAAAGTTTCCTTGTGTGTGAGTGTGTGTCATCGTTTTTTTGCGTGAGCCGCTCATCCCGAATTGTGCGCGAACAGCTCAATGTTCAAAAAGGATTGCTTTTGGGAATGAGATTGTGAGCCCAAAAACAGAAAATCTGAGCTCACCGTTTTGGGTGTAATTTCTAAAACTACCATAATAGTTTTCAGTTACGAAAAACAAAACTCTATGGAAGCTATTGTTGCTCTATAAAACGTGACAATTTTTTGAATTTTGATTATTTAAAAAAAAAATTATTTGCCCCCTGATTTTTTCAGCGATTTTGAAGGGGGGGGGGGGTGACATAATTTTTAAAAAAGATTTGCAATGGCCTAACTTGGTTCATGGATTTAGGTAGGTGTTAGCTCAATTGACTTTCCGATGATCCATTTCGTGTACAGTGCCAGACATGTTCCGAGGTCATCGTTCTATCAACCAGCCCCGCCTTAATGTAATGTTTGTATCAATTGGATTTTAATATTACAGTAAAACTTTCGATTCCTTCCCAGAAGGAAGAAATCGACGCGTATTTAGTGTATTGAAATATAAATATGTATATGTAATGTAATGATGAGTGGAATGGAGGAATCTTTTGTATACGGCACAGGCCACTTCGGCCTTAATCTGTTAATAAATAAATAAATAAATGTAATGATCATAAATGATAAAATTCACTTACTTAAAAGATCTTCCATACTAAACCTTCCGGTGAATGCGCTAAATTGTGAGACATCAGCAGTATATTTGGAAAATTATTTCTCCGCTTTGTTTAATCGAATATTGTTTGCGATGAAGATCTAAATCATCTATCCAAATCCACTGAACGCTCACCAGACACAGATTTGTTGCTCATCGTTTTCTTTTTATCGCTACGATTCGATCCCCTTTGAACTGTGTATACTTGTAGTCCAAAACCTATATCAATGCTTTTGCTCAAGCGACGCTTGAATTGGTTCAATGTCAATTCGGTCTTGCCGTGCTGCGTTTCCTGCCGCTAGTATCATTTTACCTGGTTATCTGATGCTTTGTGAACGTTTTGATTACATGCGATACGAATCAATGTGCGATTTCGAACTGCTCTACTACCGATTCTTCCATGAAAGATATTGGGATATTGACGCAACAATTCCTTCATAAACTTGGAACTCCAAATGACTTATGTTATTTAAAATTATATGTTTTCAGCAACGCACTAGAGTTACAAATAATCAACTGTACATTTTTCCGAATATAGGCTTTAATATGGATATACATCCATCCTCAACGCAGGGCCCCCAAAATCCCGGGTCCCCTGTCCCAGGCCCAGTGTGCCCATGCGTAACGACGGTAGTCGGTCATAAAATACTTAGTCAGTAAGGTCATTTGCTTCCTTTAGGCAAGATATCACAATTCTTAGTGTTCCCGAAGTCGGAACAAACGCCGTTGATAACTGCAAAGCTAAAAGGTTGCTTTTCAGATATCTACCACTCGGTAGATTATCTTTGATCTGAAAGAACGTCAAATGTGATCTGACTGAGTTTAATGTGTATGATTTTAAACGGGAAGTCGGAGTTTTCGATGACGAACCTTGTTCGACATCTATTTTACGATCAGCTTGGTCTTTTCAGGATAGATTATTTATACAGGTCTAGAGCCCGACGCAAAGTGAAAACTTTTTGAATACTAAGGAAAAGACTGACGAGCGATTTGTTTCGACATAGTCGACGTCGTCTTGCATGTTATTTTTCGCTGAGAAGTTTTCTGCCTCGGCTAAGGAGTTGAACGTTATCAGTACTACTTGTCAATCAATTGAATTTTACTAGGAATTAATTGCAGTTTTCCGTTTTCCATTGCCCACTTTCATCTCTTCTTCAACCGACTTGAACTTTTTATAGTCGCGTGAATACGCACTACTATTGCTCGTTTGCATGCCATGTGCCTTTCCATTCCTTTTGGCTACTAATACTAGCATAACCAATAAGAATGCGGTGGGTTCTGTCAACAAGTCTGCTCCTGCGAACAGAAAAAACTCGTCCGACAAGCATCTTTCGTTAGTCCGATTCGTTTGATGTTGGACCGAATCAACGATATTGTCGTACGTGGCACCCCTCGGATTAACGTCAGAAGAAGTAAACAAGAAATAATCAGCTGATCAGAAACGTCTCATGGATTACCTAATTATACAGTCCTTCGAGGAGATGCTCTGTTCGCTTCAGGCAGTTCAATACGAATGACAATAGAAACAAACTCCATACCAGCTTGAACCTTCGTTCGAACCAGTCACACATCTTGATAGCTCCTAGTTTACCTAGAGTTTTTCAACAGCAACAGTCTTTCTCAAGGCTACCTATATTTTCGCTCGATCAGTCTTTCTCAAGACTACCTATATTTTTTCGATAATTAGTCTTTTTCAAGACTACCTACTTTTTCTACTCAATCAGTCTTTTTCGAAACTAAAACATTTTTCAAGAACAATTCAGCCTAAAGAAATATTTAATTCTTCCAACATGTCTGGGTCCTCCCAGAAAGGCCGTGTGCCAAAATTAAAGCTAAACAGAAAAGGGTATCTCCACCCGAAAATTCAATTGACTGCAGCAACTCATTCGATGTTTTATCCGAATGTGAAGCTGATGAAATTTCTAAATTACCGCGCATTGCGCATTATTCCAATGAAAAGAAAACGCAGTGATGATCTCCGACTTCAAAGCCTTTCGAACTGAGTTTTCGACGTTGCTTACGGACGTGAAAGTCTCTTTTCAGATTGGCCGAAGAGGAGAATGTCGAGTTACAGCGGAGGAATTGATTGGTCACAAACGACTACTCCAGTATCTTACGGAGAAGTTATATAAATTTTATTCATATGATTTCAAGACAAATAGACCATACAAGACTGTCTTGAAAGGGCTACCACAAGGTCAAAGTTTGGATGAAATATCCAACGAATTGAGAAATTTACTTGGCTTTTCTCCTTCACAAGTTATTCTTATGAAGAGAAAGGCTAGCGGCAATAACACGCCAGTACGCTCTGTAATTATCCAGGAGCTTTATTTAATTCATTTTAACCGTAATAAGGTTAATAATTTGAAAGTATTTGAAAAAGCACGTTTTATGTTCCACGTGCGAGTAAAGTGGGAACATTATAAACGACATGGGGGCAGAACTCATAATCTGACCCAGTGTCGTAGATGCCAAGGCTTTGGGCACGGCACAAAAATTGTCATTTGGATTCCAAATGTATGATCTGTGGTGATAAATCGCACACTAAAGATACTTGTCCGGTGAAAAAAACCACAAAAAGTTTCAAATGCGCTAATTGTAGCGAAAATCATAAATCGAATTTCTGGGGCTGTCCAGTTCGAGAAAAAAATTATAAATTCTCGCTCTAGACAACAAAAACAACAAATAAAAAATGTACCTACATCTTCAGGTACACTTCAAGAAAACACGTCCAAACGTGTTAGTCCGATTCAAAATAGATTAACAACTTCTTCTACAACTTTACCACGCCCACAAACTCGTTTACACCCAACGGTTCCTTTAGTCCAATGGATCTAGGTAGCGTAACGGAAGAAAAATTAAAATACCTGCAAGACTCTATGTTACATATGATGATTGCCATGTTAAATTCTACCTCCATGTTTGAAGCTTTTCAAGCGGAGTGGGAATTTGCTAACAGATTTGGAATGGAATTAAAGTTTAACAATGACTTCAAATAATCATTTAAATTTATTAAATTGGAATGCTCGTTCATTAAAAACGTGCGAAGACGAATTTTTCAACTTCTTGAGGATACATAATGTGCATATATTATAAAACCAAATATTAAATTGAAGAGTAACTCTAATTTTGTTATTCATCGATTTGATCGAATTGTTGGATTCGGCGGAGGAATCGCAATAGCGGGTAATCGCAGGATCAAACATTCCGTTACGCCGTCTCTTGACACCAAGGTGATCGAAAGTTTGGGTATCGAAGTTGAAACTGATTTTTGTATCATTTTTATTGCTGTAGCCTATTCGCCTTTTCATTGCACTGGCGAGCAAATTAATTTCTTGAACGGAGACTTACAAGAAATCGGTCGAAATTCTTCATAATCGGTGATTTTAACGCCAAACACCGAGCCTGGAATAATGCTCAAAGCAATTCCAACGGTAAACTACTTTTTAATGATTGCTCTGCTGGTTATTATTCAATTTTATTCCCGAATGATCCTACGTGCTATTCGTCTGTAAGGAATCCATCAACAATTGATTTGGTTTTGACAGATCAAAGTCACCTTTGTTGCGAATTGATTACACATGCAGACTTTGATTCTGATCATCTTCCAGTAACTTTTTCACTTTCTCAAGAAGCTGTTTCCAATCCCATTAGCTCAGTGTTCAATTATCACAAAGCGAATTGGGAAAGGTACAAAACTTATATTGAGAATAATTTTAATCATGACTTTGATTTACAAAATAAAGCTGACATTGATACGGCATTACAAAATTTAAGTATATCTATAGTTGATGCTAGAAATTTATCAGTACCAACAACACAGAAAAAATTTAATACTCCTATTATTGACGAAGATCTTCAACTTCTGATTCGCTTGAAGAATGTTCGAAGACGTCAATATCAACGTTCTCGTGATCCTGCTATGAAATGTATCTATCAGGATCTACAAAAAGAAATTAAGCATAGATTCACACTCTTAAGAAATGGAAATTTCGCGAAAGCTCAAAAACTTGCTCAGCAGTTTGAAAGCGTTCATAATTTTAATCTCAACGTTGTGAGTGCTATTGAAACCGAAGTCTTACATAAATATGAAAACGTTTCAAATCAAGTATTGTCTCTAGACGATATTGTCGAAACAAACTATGATGAGATCAAATCTATCATGAAAAAGTTAAAAAATATGAAAGCTCCAGGTTATGATGGAATTTTCAACATTCTTCTTAAAAACCTTCCCGAAATCACCATGAGATACTTGGTCAAAATATTCAACAAATGTTTTCAATTAGCATTCTTCCCTGAAAGATTGAAAAATGCCAAGATTATTCCTGTTTTGAAG
Source organism: Topomyia yanbarensis (assembly GCF_030247195.1). Classification (NCBI taxonomy): domain Eukaryota; kingdom Metazoa; phylum Arthropoda; class Insecta; order Diptera; family Culicidae; genus Topomyia; species Topomyia yanbarensis. Next base: position 343,597,562 of record NC_080671.1, read on the forward strand.
CCAGATAAAAACCCAGCAGAAGCATCTAGCTATCGACCAATTAGCTTACTCTCTTCTATTAGTAAATTATTTGAAAAAATCATCCTAACTAGAATGATGTCACATATCAATGAGAATTCTATTTTTCTTCCTGAGAAGTTAGGATTTCGTATTGGACATTTAACTCATCAACTTGTGAGAGTAACTAACATGATAAAGGCAAATATCTCAGAGGGCTATTCCACTGGAGTTGCTCTTCTAGACATCGAAAAAGCTTTCGGCAGTGTTTGGCAAAAATGTGGGATTTCAATTTTCCAATTTACATAATAAAGATAATTAAAAATTATCTTACTAACCGTACCCTACAGGTTTCTTATCAGAATTGTAAATCTAATAAGCTACCCGTTAAAGCAGGCGTCCCTCAAGGATCAAGCGTCGCACCAATACTATACAATATTTTTACCTCTGATCTTCCAAATCTACCTACAGGCTGTATAAAGTCACTTTTCTGTGATGATCATGATACTAGTATATCAGCCAGTGATAGAAGTCTTCGTATTATCTGCAGTCGACTGCAACGAAGCTTAAATATTTTCAATGATTACCTGAAAAAATGGAAAATTTCCACTAATGCGGCAAAAACACAATTGATTGTATTTCCGCATAAGCCAAGAGCTTCTTCTCTTAAACCAAATAATAACCATATTATTAAATTTAATGGTTTGAATTTAACGTGGTCAGATCAAGTTAAATACTTGGATTTGATTTACGATAAAAACTTACTTTTAAGGATAACATTGAAGGAATCCAAACAAAATGCAACAAATATATAAAATGTTTATACCTTCTTATAAATAGGAATTCTAGGCTCTGTCTAAAGAACAAACTATTAATTTATAAACAAATATTTAGACCGACAATGCTATATGCAGTGCCAATCTGGGCAAGTTGTTGTGCTACTAGGAAGAAAACGCTTCAAAGGATTCAGAATAAAATTCTGAAAATAATTTTGAAGCGTCCTCCCTGGTTTAGCACAAATGAGTTGCACAGACTCGCAAACATCGAAACATTAGAAGTTATGACGAACAGTATTATAAGCAACTTCCGACAAAAAACGTAGCAATCTTCTATTGCAACGATTAGCTCTCTTTATAGTTTATAAGTTAGTTTATAAGATTTGTTTAGCTCCTTATTCAGAAGACAAGTAGGCTTAAAACATGATGGACTACCGCGTCTAAATGTCCGCTTACAAAGTTGAGATCGGCGGTGAGGTCACCGATTCGAAATTGTGCGTAGATCTACTAAAGCACGGGGTAAGCTGTTTCAAGGTCCCTTTGCTTCATTGAGCAAAGATTTTTGAATGGAAATCGCACTGGATAGGACAAAATTGTGTGTCCCTTCAAATTAGTATCGGGTGAACTTTCGTTTTTAATTACGTCTTCTTCGACAAGAATCGTCTGCCTGTTGTACCGAGAATCGTGAGGATGACTCTTGCATTGAGAATGCTGAAAAATAGTTATGCCTATTATGAGAGAATCCAGATGATCCAGAGGGTCCTAGCAGAGACTAATAGTCTCTGGTCCTAGGAATCTAAAGCATTCCTTTTAAAGACGATCTAAGCACTCTTGCAAAAAAACTAAAAAGAGCTACGCCACTCACTACGACAAATCATTATGCTCTTTTGGAAGAGTATTACCAGAGACTAATTGAGACGGCGGACTCACGAGTTTTCCGTGGCTCAAGAGGTACTAACTCAGGTAGTACTAGACGGTCCCTCGAAATGTCAAACAGAAAACGCGTTGATCATCGGGATGCTTTGCTTTTCTTTGCTACGTGTTTTTATTCTTCCTGCTAGGTTATCTGTTGTTTACGAAGCAGTGAAAAAAAATAATTGTAGAGCTGCTTTTTATGGAACTAACAGAGCTTTTTATGAACCTAACGGTTTCCAATTACGAGTCGCTCGCCCCATAAACGATTTTTAGTTAACTTTCCCAGAACCATCCCTAAGTAAAGGTTGATGAATTCTAACCAATTTTTGTTTTTCAAAATATGCAAAACATGCAAAGGTGTCATAGTTTTCAAACAACAGTGGCTTAACATTAAACCCGGGAGAGAAAACAACACAGTGGCTGAAACATTACAAGAAATATGATCCATAAATGAAGTTGTGCGAAATCTTACGACGCTAATCTGTCTGGGCATTTATGTTACACATTCTTTTTCGAACTTTATATTGTTAAAAACGTCTTGGGCACAACCGCACTTATAGTTTCAGCAATTTAAATGCATACGAACTGCGTTTTGTCATGAAATCCCCCAAAGATTTCAAACTTGCCTATGGTTGAAAAGCTAGAAAGTGTCGTTGCGTAGATGAAAAACGGAGACATTTTTGCATGTAAACAACAGATGCATGCAGCAACGATCCTAGCAACGGTCAATAAATAATACCTGCTATCAACTTTACAAGCCCGATGCAAAGAGGATCACTAGATTGGTTTGTTAAGGTTGGCAAAACTGAAGGGACCGTGATACTTCTACTACTTCTTAAGATCTAGTACACAGTGTACCACGGAATTTCGAGTGTTTCTTCGTCAGTTTGTAGTCTCTGGTATTACTCTCACATGGATGAGTCAGTTAAAACAGCAGTTGGAGTTAGAACCTGACTCAGTTTTGCAACCCCTTTGGTGTTTACATTCTTTTCTTTTTCAGTTTCAGTTCACTTAGAAATGACACATTATCTTGACAGATTTCATGATTTCTAGAGTTTTTATTCAAAACGACATAACATAGTGACTCTGTTTATTTTTTCTTTCGATTTTTACGGCGTCACTAAAGCACTTTTCACTTATTTTACAGTATAGATCGAAGGACGGTGGTTTCGACTAGCATATTATGTAAAGAGTTGAGGGATAAACGTTAAATCGACAGAATCATTAACAGAAGAGAAAATAAACAAAGATTTGTAGATATGTCGTTTTGAATAAAAGCTCTCGATTTATCTTAAAAAAAAATAAAAAAGCCGGTCATGATTTCAGCGCCCCACAGAGGCTGTCGCCCTTGGCGGGGGCTAACAGCACGCAACGGCTCTGCATTCAGTACAACCGAGATATAAACGTTCCAAAGGTTACACAACTCACACTCTTCCGAAATTTCCCTATATTGAAAAGTAAGTCATTAACCACGACAAAGTAAAACATCTCTTATGGTCTTATATAATAGAAAGATATATTTTCAATGCCGTTCATTGATTACAATTTCTACAACCTAAACCAGGAATGATTTTCAAAATATAGAGTCTTTTCAACAGTCAGATAGCTAGTTGACTCAATCAGATTCACCTAAGGTAATACTTACTATCAGATGGGCGATAGGATGAGGACTACGTCACTCACTAATCCCAACCCGCTCGCAGTAGGCCGCCCAGAGTCTATCTCTGTACAGTTTGGCCGTGTCAGCCTGATTCTTTGCGTTCAGGATACCTCTTCCAACAACGCAGACATCCGCTCCTTTTTCCTTGACCACGTGCTCGGGACTATCGTACTTTTGCCCTAGTCCATCAACCCCCTCCTCAATTTTGACGCCCGGCGTCAATTGCAATAGTCCCGGGAAAGTTACCAGATCCGCACTTTGACAAACAATACCGGCCACAAAATCAACGTCAGTTTCCGTTGCCATTTTCATCGTAGCAGCGCTGTATTGCGATGTAGCCAAACTGCCCTGAGAGCTCATTTCTGCTAAAAGAAAGACACCTCTCTGTTGTGTAGGGTCATTCAGCGCTGCTTTCAGACCCTTTAAAATACCCTGCCCGGGAATGGCATGAACTGTGACAAGGTCAGCCCAACTTGAAATTTTGTACAGTCCGCTGGCATACTGAAGCGCTACTGTATTACCGATGTCAGCGAACTTACGATCTTCCATTATAATAAAATTGTGCTTCTTGGCTAGTGATTGAAGAGATTTCACAAAGTTGTCGTTAAAATCTTCCACTATGTCCACGTGGGTCTTTAGAAGGCAAATATAAGGTCCGACTTTCTCTACCAACTTCAGAATTTCCTCCGAGCTGGTGAGATCGGCCGCCAGGCACAGTGTACTCTTCTTAATTGAAATCAGTTTCATCAATTCTTTACTGAGCGAACATTTGGCCAAATCAGCACGTGCCTCGAAAGTCATACCCACACGGCTCAGCTCGTTAATCACTTTGCCACCGTTCTCCACGAACGATCCGTCGCTCCGAATCTGAGCCCCTTTTATGTATTTGGCAACCGACTGCACCGTGCTTTCTTCAATAAGACCGGCTTCTCGCAGAACGTTCAACAGATAGGACAGGGTGAATAGCGAGTGCATTTTGACTCCGTCTTCCTCGGTATTACGGGCTCCGCCCTGTTCGCGGTCCACCACCACGATGGCATCGGTCACCGCGAGACCTGCGTGATTGGAAAATTGAAGTAGTTAATTGAATTTGATAGAACAGTGCAGAACACAGTACAGTTCAACACAAAGCAGATCAGCTAAACGATTCTTATTGTATGTATGCATAAATTACCCTATTGGTCATATTTAACACGTGCGAAAAATAGTTCAGCAGGTGCCAAATGAAATGTGTGAAACTCGCACGTGCCATCATACAATGTGCAATGAATATAGTCCTATCAAAAGCAATTAAGCGCATTATTAATAAACCATCAACAATGATTGTCAATCCTCTTGACAGACGATAACCATCAATATTGTCCATTGGATTTCAATCGTCTTTAGCAATTTAACCAGTCACATGAGTTGAAACATAAATCAAAACTATTACAATAAATGTTAAACTAAAGTAAGTAGTGCTATATTGTAGTTACTATGGGTTATAACAAAATAGGTGAAAAATTCGCAATAAAATTCAAGCAAAAAAATATAATAGCACAGGATAGCTCGGAATAAGCGCAATGATAACAACCTTAATTGGTGCTCTGGAAGAACCAATAAAGCAAACTTACCCTCCGCTCGTAAATCATTCACTGTATCCAAAATACTGGAACCAGAGGTCACCACGTCCTCGATAATTAGACACTTGTCGCCAGCGTTAAACTTCCCCTCGATCATCTTTTTGGTGCCATACGTTTTAACTTCTTTACGCCGAATCAGCATGGGTTTATTGGCCTTGATCGAAATGAGTGTCGCAATGGGGAGGGCTGTGTACGGTACACCGCACAGATGGGCACCCGTATCGACCTCAATTAGTTTGATAAACTCGGTTAGCAACTCGGAAAGGGTGTTCTAGGGAAACAATCAAATTACATAGTTGATTTTTTTATATCGCTAATAGCGTCCTACCATCACATCCGGATAGCTGACAATAACCCGAAGGTCGAAATAAACCGGTGAATTGATTCCGACTTTCATCTTAAAATCGCCAAATTTGAATGCATTGATTTCAAACAGTTTAATTCCGAGTTCCTTTAGTTTGGTCTGATCCATTGTTGAACAATTCTGCACCTGTCAGCAAATATACACGTGGTCAGCTTATCCTTTGTTACCTGCAATATGAACTAATACACTTTAATACGGTGGAATACGAAGACCACGGGATATCCCGTAATGCCGAAATCACGGTGGAAGTAGTTCGAAGGGGATTTTGTTTTCCATGCACTACTAACCGAGATATGACACTGACCTTACTATTTAGACGTCTGAACGAGCAATAAATTTCTGCTAAACTGTTCCTAGGTGTACACTATACACATCTACTAAATGCATTAGAAAATGTTCGGTTGTGTGTGATAAACAACCCAGGTCATATGTATAGGTTAACTTAAAATGTGTTGACCGTTACGTATGTTACTGATCACCATACCTCTACCAATACAACTGAACCCGGTGTTTTGTACATTATTTTCCGTATACGGTATAATTATTAGGGTAACCAACGATTAACTTTTGTATAAAACCAGCTGTGTTTATTGGACAGTAAATCGAACCCTTCAACTGATTTTCAGACCTATCCTCACAGTCACATCACTTAGTGACTAGAGGGAAAATTCCTTCTAGCCATTAAGTGACGTGACTGTGAGAATAGGGCCCCAGGTGATACTATTTATTCAAACTTTTCAATACACATTCGTGTTCCGATTCAAGCGCTGCTCAACATTGAACGAGTACCTTGTCCAACAACCAACTATTGTTTGTCACTGTGGCGAAAAAAATGCGAACATCGAATATCATTGCTACGGTATGTAGGGTGTGTCATAAAAGGAGATTTTCGGATAAATGTAGCTGCCGTAGTAGCATTGTGGACTATTCTATTGACTCAAACGGCTAATAGGAGATTCTCACCTAATTCGTACTACCGTTCAATACCCACAAAACCCCGGGCCAGCAGAAAATTCTCAGCTGAATCGCTCCGACTGGCACTTGGCTTTATTCGTTTGACATGCGTGTAGTACTTTTGGATGTTTTTCTCCAGTACAGATACCTCAGCGTTGTCCCAAACCTTCATCAATAGCGACGCATTCGGCGACGACATAAGAATTGCAAACCGGAGCACCGAGTAGCACAGGGTTATGATATTTTCTTGATCCAGGTAGCGTACTCCTGTTGCATTCGGCGCCATATCCGAGAGTATGCAATCGATGCGTCGTTCCCCCAGCTGAGCACGAATTTTATCTTGATTCTCAGGTTTCGTGAAATCCATGTTTCCAAATAGTGTGGCATGCTGTCGAGAATCAAACATAGTTATGCTTCAAAGAGTAATTTAGCTTTTTTGTGTGTACCTCAATGGGATATATCTGTAACAGATCAATCCCGATAACCATTCCCTTTGGCATCCCTTGTTTACTTCCATCAGCATTCGAGTGTTTCACAGCCACTTGCGACCATGATCCTGGGGCTGCGCCGCAATCGACAACAGTGAAACCTGGTTTTATGAGAGAATACTTCTGATCTATTTCTAATAATTTAAAGGCACTACGGCATCTGTAACGAAATATGTTTATTAACCAACTGATCATCCAGTCGTGTTTCTGAACGAACCTGTAATTCATTATTTTGGCTCGTTCTACATAGGGATCGTTCAGCTGACGAGTAAGCCATTCTTGGGAGCTTTTTTTCTTTCCCTTTAGATTGCTTGGCACTATTTTTCCAAATGATTGAATGGATGAGTGCAATCTCCTGATTAACATTTCAGTTGTGCGAGAACTAGTAAAACCGGAGTATGCAACTGTGCTAAGCAATATAACAATATAATACTAATAATAAAAAATAACACTTTTATTTACAAATAAACTACTACTGTCAATTGACATAAGTTCGGGACAAATCGGAAAAATGAGCCTGCACGGTCGTTTGAAATAACTCAAAAATGAGTGGCTAGTAACTCAGTTTCATGAAAACTGCACGTATGCAAAAAGTGGCTGGATGTTGTTGGCTCGAATCAAAACTTGTCGAAAGTGAACAAAGTTCATTTCATATCGTCAAACTGGCGCCCAGGTGGTGAAATTGTTAGAATTCAACGGGGTGTTGGAGCGTTGCCAGAAAATTTGTATTGTCCAGATTAAATTTAAGGAAACTTCCCAGTTAAGCTCAGCCGGAATGCTGGCTGGTTCTTCCGGCTTCGTAATCCGTCTCCAGTGACACAACCGATTCTAGTTAGAATCGGTTGTGTCACTGGTGCTGGGAAACGAATTAGAACCAGCTAGAATTCCGGCTCATTTACGGTTGAACTTTACTGGATTCCCACCGTCGAAAGCAGACGAACCTGTGATCCACACGTTTGCCCGGCTTATTCAAACATAGGGGTTATTCCCAGTTTAAATCTGACTGAGCGGTAGCGAAGTCGGACAGCACTCGCAGAAGCGAGTGTAGCCACATTGGGTGCCCGGATAGAATTTCACAATAGCATTTACCCTACAAACAATTATAAAACAATAAATATTATAGTTATTACTGTTTCAACATTGTTCGAAGCCAAATTCTCACAGTAGATTTACAATAAAATTTCATGTTACAATAAATTTCACTGTTCAGCAAAAAACTGATACAGTGCATTCACATTAAACTTTAATGTTTTCGAGAAAAAATGCGTGGAGAAAAATTGATTTTTTAGATTTTAACACTTTTTAACCACTCCCCTTGTTCACTGTTAAAGCCTATTTTACATTGAAATTTACTGTAAAAACGTTAAAGTTTATTGTTTTTGTATTGTAGCATAACACTAAAACTTACTATAAATTATTGTAAAATTACTGTACTGTCACAGTGAAAATGATGGTTTTGTTACATTTCTATTCGGGTGGTGGAAACAAAATAAAATTGGCAACGCTATCAAAATGTAAACACAAATGAACACTCCGAATGAAGCTAGGCTGGATGTTGTTGGTAGCGATGTCAGATTTACAGACATGTCTGTATTTTACAGACTTTTGATGGTCTCCTACAGACGTAATCAGAAATCTACAGACTTTTAAAAGAGCAACAGTGTTTAACAACTAGAATAATTTGATCCGAATACAAATGATTCCTTCACAATAGTTTACTAATTTCAAGTTACTTTTAAAGTAATAACCTAGTGTAAATAGGATTTACACAACCATCTACAGACTTTTACAGACATTTTAATTATTCTTCTAGAGACATTGCACAAAAACATGTGGCATCGCTGGTTGTTGGCTCGAATCAAAACTTGTCGAAAGTAAACAAAGTTCATTTCATATCGTCAACCTGGCGCCCAGGTGGTGAAATCGTTCGGGGTGCTGGAGCGTTGCCAGAAAATTTTAATTTCCAGATTAAATTTTACTAAACTTCCCAGTTAAGCTCAGCCGGAATGCTGGCTGGTTCTAATTCGTATTCCGGCTGCGGTTACACAACCGATTCTAGTTAGAAGGTTTAAGGGGTACCATTTCGATGCGGATTAGCCGCATAACCGAGGCCTAGAAACCGAAGCGGCGCAAAGCCGCTGAGAATCCGCCGGGCGAGGTGGCCACCGACCCGCCGTCGGAAGCAAGCGAACCTGTGATCAACTCATTTGCCCGGCTTACTCAAACATAGGGGCTATCTCTAGTTTAGTCGGACAGCACGCACAAAAGCGATGTGGCGTAGCCACATTGGGTGGTGGACACAAAATAAAATTGGCAACGCTAGAAAAATGTAAACACAAATGAACACTCCGAATGAACCTATCGTCAATTGACATTTCGACGAGTTTTGATTCGAGCCAATAATATGGGTTAAGAATTTCTATTTTGATGGAAAACATGCATTTCTCGACAAACATATGATTGCGGCCTAAAAGCCAACTGTCAAAATCCACTTTGAATGGAAATTCCAGACAAACTGTTACTAGTCGAACACAGTTCACAACAGTTTATGAAAGAGAAAACTTTTCTCTTTCATTTAATGCCAACATCTGTGATTGGCGTGTAATGGTTTGTCCGGAATTTCCATTCAAAATGAATTTTGACAGTTGGCTTTTAGGCCGTAATCATATGTTTGTCGAGATTTCATTTCGCTGATATTTTAAAATGCATCACAAGTGATCTGCCCCTAGATTGTTATTGTACACTCGAAAAACTTAAAAACCACCTAATCAATTTTTATTCTTATACTAGTTTTGAATACTCATATTTTGAATATTTTGCCATCAGCGTGTATTAAAATTCAGCATAAATTGAGCTGTCATTTTTTGACGCATCACTTCACACTTTCCTTCATATAGATTCACATTGTCCAACTCAGTTTGTGCTAGTCAGTCAATCTCGTTGTGTCTGTTTTAAATCATTTTAACTTTGTTTATGAAATCGAGAAAATTTTCATTATTTATCCGGAAAATACATGCATGTTGGTAGTGCTTGCTAAGCGAATACTAAGACCATATTATAGGCTGAAAACAAGTGTAATGATTCGGGCCAAAAATTACACCAGGAGTGAACCACAGGAAGCGTTTTTGACTTGCAATAATCTGCGTCATTTGCGAAACAAGTTGAATACGCAGGGGCAATAAAATTGGATGTGGAGTGAATGTGGGTTGGTGTACTGTGCGAAAACAAGGCAACAGTCATCATGCGGCAAGAATATCTGTGGATGAGGATATCAGGTGTTTTACTGAGCCTGCTGCTCATAACGTCCGCTGGACACAGCGGATTTGCATCTCCTGGAAATGAGGTGAGCACCGGGGGAACAGATAAGCAATGAAAAATATTTTACTGCGTTTTGCAGAGTGGAAAATGAAATTGCTCTGTTGGCACTTGGATTGTAACAGCGTAGATAAGAAGAGTAGCGCTAAGCGGGTGATGAAATAGTCATGAAAAAGCCGAAAAAGAGGCGTTTTTGTTACATACCGACTACTGTTTACTTTCTAAATTTTGAGTTTGGGTTTATGAGAATCAAGTAGGAAAACTATAATAATGATGCGCGTTGAAAATTTAATAATAGTTATTGTTTCTTTAACAGTGCAGAATAATAATTATTGTAAACATTCCTTTTCATTTTCAGGATTGCACAGCTGTTGCAAAAGACGAAGAAACACTTCTGGTGTTCTCAACCCTCGGTGGGGGACTAACGGCAATAGATCCGTTATCCGGCGAAACACGATGGTCAATTTCGGATGAACCGGCGATTCGGGTTCCATCGTTATCCGGAATGAACCCGCATTATCTACCAGATCCGAGGGACGGCAGCCTTTACACCTACCGGAATCCGGAGGGAGGGCTGAAAAAGCTTCCCTACACCATCCCGCAGTTAGTAGCTAGTGCGCCGTGCCGCTCGAGCGATGGCATACTCTACTCGGGAAAGAAGAGTGACGATTGGTTTCTGATCGATCCAAAAACCGGTCGCCGGGAAAAAGTGTTAGGCTTTGGAGCACCACTAGAACGGGATAAAGCTGAATCAATAGGCTGGGCCACCTCCCGAGCGGTGTACCTGGGCCGCACGCAGTACACCGTTATGATGTACGACAGTTTGGCCTCCGGTCGGAATTCGCAACCGTGGAATGTGACGTTTTTCGATTATACATCACATACAATGGCACCGGATCTGACGAAGGAATACGGTAAGTAGTTTATCATGAACGATAATAATGGGGGGTTGGGTACATCAGAATAAGAATCAAGAAATGAAATGGTAGTTGCAGTACGAGAATACAGCGGCCTAAGAATCTTATGTTGTCTCTGCTTTGCCCTTGTCAATGAGACTGTTATGCTTCCATGTGGTGCTTTACCTGAACTGTTATCACGCTTTACACTTCAAACGTTGATTGTTTTCTCACGTTTCTTATTTGGTGTAATCAGTAGACTGGTCCGATGTGGTTGTAAATTATTTATCAGCTTGTCCATTTAGTGTTGCTGGGTTTCCCTATCGGCAGCTGTTCAGTAAATTCTACTCGTATCATGTAATTGCTTTTGCCGGACCGAATGTGTTGCCACATGCGGTCAAATTTGGGTTACTGCAATCAACCAAAGGTTATAATTCTAGCCAACGTGTCCGCATAGTTGGTTCAAAGTTGCAATGCTGCAAGATAGTTACATATTATTTAAAAAAAAATAATTCAGTTTATATTGTAGTTTGAAATATTTGTCTGTACTTATATCACTTTCTCTTTCAATCAATGATTGTGAAATTTTAATGGTGAGAATTGGAACAACTGCTCTGCGCACTTAAAGAAAGAGTTACCTGCCTAATGGCACTTGACCTAAATCGGTTTCTTCGAAAAATGTAAAAATAAAATGTTCTTCCTGTTATGTTTCGTTCGGTATATTTACTCGATAGTTTGAAAATTGTGAGCAAAACCTTTATATTAGATCCCCATAGAGTTATTTCGATCCTAATCTGTTTCCGTATAGATGGGAGCATGACTTGTCAAGCGATAATAAAAACACTCCCTGTCGAAAGGGGGTTGATTCATAACACTTGCACTCATTGCTAAGATAATAAGATCGTCCCTGCGGAACGAAATTGTGGGGTTAACGTTGAATGGAGAGTTGCACGGAAATCGAAAACGGAAGAAACAGTTTTTTCTACATTTGCTAGATATTCTAGATATGCTATATAACAATATACTAAACCAGCTGATTGATTCTCTTGAAGATCTTGCAAACGGTGTGGAAAATTGCTTTTATTGATGTAGTTCCGTCTTCCGTTCTGCTTAAGGTATCACCAACTCTTGCTAGTAAATTCGTCTTCGTTTAAGCTACAATATTTACTATTCAATTGCCCTTTAATTAATTAATGATAAGGAGTATCTTATCTACCCCATTACATCATATAATGAGGTATATTTAATAGTTATAACTATGTAACGCCTTCAGCACAATGCGCGCTATACTCACCTTATAATCCTCTTTTCCTGCGGAGTGTTAACTCTATGTATGGCACTGGCATCAAGCAATAATTTGTACCGAATATCACATAACATCGATGATACGGCGTATAATCGCAAATAAATCCCAAGTAAATAGGGAATCCCATAGATTATTGGACTGACCTGTGATTATGGGCAGAATATGTATAGAGCCAAATTGACCATGAAAGTACTAAACTGATAAGCTACTGTGCAAACTGTATTTTTGCATTGTTTGTTCAGTGTTGATATCACCAGCTAGGGACCGGTTCCTTGTGAGTTCAATTAGAAAGTTTAATACGCAATGGAATACGAATGAATGGAATGTTTTATTTATTTGGGAGGGGCGGGTTGCTTCTCTAATGTTCTGGCCATCACATCATATGATTTGGTATTCTTAGCATGTATAACAAACATAACTATGCGACAAACGCAATAAAACCCTGTCGATCCTATTTTGCATTGGATTGTCTGCTCTAAAGATATCACCAAGGGGTCGTTCATAAACGATGTCGAATATTAACTGTTGGGGTGGATCGTAATGCAACATGAATTAGCGAAATAAAAACTGAAAAGGAATTTGATACGTACTAGTTGAGCGGAAGTAATAAAACTGACAACAAGTTGCAATGTGCTTGATGGGGAAAGTTATTTTAGATTATTTCCTTTTTTTCTGCGAGACATTGTTTATAAATGGCACCCAAACAGACAATACTCCATAACGAATATCACGTAACATCGATGTCAGAGAAGTGGGATCAAGGCCAAGTTCCATCCGGTTCGTGCTAAACTGAGAAGCACCATATATATAGGCACCGAGAACAGACGTCCGTAAACGTAACAGTTGATAAAAAAAATTACCGTGCATCCAAAGAAAATTGTGATGGTTCTACGGTTGTTCCATTTAGTGCGTGAGTTTTACTGAATTGACAGTGGATCATACAATTGATGCCCAAGTGACTTTCACAATTATACTGAATTATGCCAATATGATGACCGTAGTGGTCTAGCGGAGATCAGTTGAAATCAGTCCCGTGCGCAGAAAATTCTCAGGGGGTGGTTGATTTTTAACGTTTATTTTAAAAGAAACGCACAGAAACCCTCAAACTTTGAAGATTTTTTTTTTCAGAGACCTGGACTTAGTCTTTTGTGAACCAAACGACTCAGCTCAACAAATTGGGTCAATGCTTGTTATCGAGAAGGAGTCACCAAAAGATACCGCTAATGGTCGGAAACCCCAAAAACGCGAACTTAATTCACTAGAGGCCAAACCATCGAATATATTCACAGGGTATCTTCGGACGAATCGTTTGTAAGAATATTCCCCACAACCTGATAAAATATTCCCCACAACCTGATTAACTTTTTATGCTGACGAGGTAGAAAGTTGGTGTCTTCGACAAAGCTTTAGAAATGCTCGTAATGAAGAATTTTGTTGAACAACTTGAACCTGTAAGACTTAAAGTTATCGATTCATAAAGCGTTTTTTCCACTGTGACTTTTCATGCAAACCATGTTCCAAATAAATGTGGAGGCATTAAAACCACATAATATTGTCGAAGACTGTAAGTAAAAATACTCATTCGTTTCAAAGTTATTGAAGATTTTAACATTTTTTACCAGCGATTACAAAATTTGACGAAAAAGAACCGAAAAATTTTTTTTCGTTGATTTTTATATGGAAAAAGTAAAAAAACATTACAAAGTGAGCTTACCCTATTCATAGGTTTCTAGAGTGCCACGCATCAACCCTTCTTACCTTTATTATGCGTAGTCTGGACATTGAAAATAGTGCCTGCTAGTCCGCGGTACCAGTTGGGGTACGAGCAACCATAGGAAAGATCGGGTAACCAACCCTGGTGAGACCATGGTCGTATGCTGACAGGGAAGCGGGGGCTCCTCTTTTCGGAGGGTGAGTCCATCCGAGCGTCTGTTCCCCATGTTAGGGCGGCTCAAAACAGCGTCTGTTCTCCATGTTAGGGGCGGCGGATGTATCGTCCACGTGTCAGCGTGGGACTCTAAACAGAGCTGACACGATGGTCCTCCGGCGAGACAGGGGGTTGGGGAAGGCCCAACAAGCCGCCCTGGAAAACTAACCGTTACGAAACAATGCAGAAGAAAATACGAGTCGGAGCAATCGGCAAAGACCTACGAGATGAAATAAGGACTACAATTGGAAACTCGGAACACTGCAGGTCACTCTGCTTTCCAGCATTCGACAGGATAATCTACGACGAACTCCAACCACGCAACTTTGAAGTCGTAGCACTGCAGGAACTTTGCTTGACAGGACAAAAGGTATGGAAAAGCGGGCATCGGGCGACTACTCTCTACCAGAGCTGTGGCACCACCAACGAGCTGGGAACCGGCTTTGTAGTGCTGGGTAGGATGCGTCAACGCGTGATTGGATGGACTCCGATCAACGCAAGGATGTATAAGTTGAGGATCAAAGGCCGTTTCTTCAACTACAGCATCATCAACGTACACTGCCCACACGATGGAAGACCCGACGACGAAAAGGAAGCATTCTACGCGAAGCTGGAGGAGGTGTAGGACGGCTGTTCGCAACGGGACGTGAAAATCGGTGATATGAACGCTCAGGTTGAACGGGAGGTAATGTTTAGACCGGTAATCGGGCCAAACAGCTTGCACACCGTATCGAATGACAACGGCCAACGATGTGTGAACTTCGCAGCCTGGTAGTCCGAAGCACCTTCTTCCCCCGCAAATATATCCACAAAACCACCTGGAGATCACCTGACCAACGCAGCGAAAACCAAAACGATCACGTTCCAATCGACGGGCGATTCTTCGCTGATATCACCAACGTTCGTACCTACTGCAGTGCGAATATAGATTCGGACCATTACCTAGTTGCAGTATGCATGCGCTCAAAACTCTCGACCGTGTATAGCCGTCGTAGTCGGACGCCAAGGCCCAACATCGCGCAACTTAGGGACGCCGGGGTTGCCCAAGACTATGCACAGCGGCTGGAAGCAGCACTACCCACGGAAGAACAGCTGGGCGCAGCTACTCTTGAAGATGGCTGGAAGGAGATCCGTTCCGTCATAGGAAGTACTGCTATAGCGGCACTAGGTACAGCGATTCCAAATCGAGGAAAGGGCTGGTTCGATGACGAATGTAAGCAGTCAATAGAGGAGAAGAATGCTTTACGGGCGAGGATGCTGCAGCACGGAACGAGACAGAATGTGAAGCGATACAAACAAGCACGGAACAGATAAACTTCGGTCCTCCGGAGAAAGAAACGCAAACAGGAGGAACGAGATCGCGAAGCGATGAAATAACTGTACCGCGTAAACGACACACGGAAGTTCTACGAAAAGCTGAACAGTTCGCGCAAAGGCTACGTTTCGCTAGTCGATATGTACAGGGACTTAGACGGCAACCTTCTTAGAAACGAGTGTGAGATGATTGAGAGGCGGAAACAGTACGAGAACATCAATGGTGAAGTGGCAGAGGACGAAGGCGGTATGGCAATGGGTCTTGGAACACGCGCAGAAGACGATAGGCTGCCGATCTCTGATCTCCAAGATGTCAAGGAGGAAATCGGTCGGCTGAAAAACAACAAAGCTGCCGGTGAAGATCAACTGAGTAATCGCTAAAATTTGGGAGGAGGAGATTCTTCCGGAGGAGTGGATGGAGGGTGTCGTTTGCCCATTCTACAAAAGGGTGACAAGTTGGATTTCTGCAACTACCGCGCGATCACACTACTTAGCACCGCCTACAAGGTCCTCTCCCAAATTCTTTGCCGCCGATTATCACCATTTGCAAGGGAGTTCGTGGGGCACTATCAAGCGGGATTCATGGGTTCCCGCGCCACCACGGACCAAATATTTGCGATTCGGCAGGTTCAGCAGAAGTGCCGCGAAAACAACGTGTCCACGCATCATTTGTTCATCGATTTCAAATCGGCGTATGAGACTATCGATCGAGATCATCTATGGCAGATAATGCACGAGTACGGTTTTCCGGATAAGCTAACACGATTAGTCAAAGCGACGATGGATCGGGTGATATGCGTTGTTCGAGTATCAGGGACACTCTCGAGTCCCTTTGAATCTCGAAGAGGGTTACGGCAAGGTGATGGTCTATCATGCCTGCTGTTCAACGTTGCGTTAGAAGGTGTAATAAGGAGAGCGGGGATAGACACGAGTTCACTCACCATTTGTCTGGAACATCATTTGCACGAAAAGTCACAGTGAAAAAAATTATATTGAAAAACCAAATTTAAGGGGGTTGCCTTAGAAAACGCTTTATAAATCGATAACCTTAAGTCCTACAAGTTCAAGTTGTTCAACAAAATTCTTCACTATGAGCATTTCTAGAACTTTGTCGAAGACACCAACTTTCTACCTTGTCAGGATAAAAAGTTAATTTTTCTAGTTCAATCATAGTAAACCATGCCTCAATTTCATTTTTATCAGATTGTGGCGAATATTCATACGAACAATTCCTCCGAAGACACCCTGTGTATATATTCGATGGGCCCATATTATTGGCTCGAATCAAAACTCGTCGAAATGTCAATTGGCGATAGGTTCATCCGGAGTGTTCATTTGTGTTTACATTTTGCTAGCGTTGCCAATTTTGTTTTGTGTCCGCCACCCAATGTGGCTACGCCACATCGCTTTTGCGCGTGCTGTCCGACTTCGCTACCGCTCAGTCGAACTTAAACTAGGGATAGCCCCTATGTTTGAGTAAGCCGGGCAAACGAGTGGATCCCAGGTTCGCTTGCTTCCGACGGCGGGTCAGTGGCCACCTCGCCCGGCTGAGCCTCAGCGGCTTTGCGCCGCTTCGGTTTCTAGGCCTCGGTTATGCGGCTAATCCGCATCGAAATGGTACCCCTTAAACATTCTAACTAGAATCGGTTGTGTCACCGGAGCCGGAATACGACTTAGAACCAGCCAGCATTCCGGCTGAACTTAACTGGGAAGTTTAGTAAAACTTAATCTGGAAAGAAAAATTTTCTGGCAACGCTCCAGCAGCACCCCGTTGAATTCTAACGATTTCACCACCTGGGCGCCAGGTTGACGATGTGAAATAAACTTTGTTTACTTTCGACAAGTTTTGATTCGAGCCAACAATATCGAGCCATATTCGATGGTTTGGCCTCTAGTGAATTAAGTTCACGTTTTTGGCATTTCCGACCACTGTGCTCTGCCTGCCTGCCTCGTGCTGCATGCGGATCGGTTTGTAGTAGTTGTTAAGCCAACCGAGTAATCTAAACCTTTTGTATCTCGCAATCCGCATCCATCCGGGGCAACCGTTAAGTACTGCTTTAGAAGGGATTGTGTTCTTGCTTATTTTGTTTTGTGTTAACTTTCATGTTTTTATCCATAGCTACTTTTCCTTACTTGCTGTCCTACCTTCGCGATATATCTGACCTGCTCATGAGGATTTACATCTCTGTCCAACCACCTTCTCCGGGCTTCTTATTCTTCTTGGCGCTAGTCGTTCCTATTTATCTGCTAGCTGGGGCTGAGAACTTCTCGGCAGCGGTATTTCACTCTATACCGATGCCCATTTTCGCGACCCATTTCGCTGCCACTCCAACGGAATAATCATCGGCGGTAAAATTACTCTAGACAACGATATCCCGATTTTCTCCAATTTCGCGTTTTTCCTTCTTAATTGCCGTTGCTAGCCCGCTGACCGACATTTGCTGTCTACTCACTACTGTTGCTAATGTCGAAGCTTGTCGAAACGTGAACTGCTCCTTCAGAGAGCCGTCCAACTTGACATACATCCCTTTCCAGCCACCCTCGCAAGTTTTGTCCTTGTTTTTTCATTGACTTGTTTCTATAGTGACCAAACTCAAATAACATTTCATGTGTCAAAACGGTTTGCAGTATATTTTTTCCTGAACAGGAAGTTAATAAATTTTTAAAAGTAATTCAAAACCCTCATGGGGGGTTTGAACCCCCAACCGCCTCCTCCCCCCTTGTGCACGGGCCTGGTTTAAATAGCAAAACAAGTATTTTAAACTTGTTTGTTCGACACCTGGGTGTCAACTATATTAAACAAGCATAGTGGTGTTACAACAGAATAATTCAATCTGATGTAACAGTCATTTAAGCAATAATTAATAAACACTAGAGCAGAAAGAATAATTGGTAGAATAGCTGGAGGGAATTTAATATTCGTGGACATTACGGTTGACAGCGCTCAAACATGATAAGCAGTCCTTTCAGGTCGAAGTGGTCTGTTTGAGTCGAAACAGGCGGACAATCGGTTCGGGCAAACTTTTTGAGGAATAATGGATAAATAATTCTTATGTCCTTTATGTGCAGAAACTCTAAAATGCCTTCACTCGTCTAGCTATTCAGGATACTAGTAATAGAAAAAAATGAGGGTTTGCCTAGTCTATAATGTAATGAATACGTATATTGACTAGAACAGGGATAATCGAATTCTGTTATAAGATAGAGATGAAATAGCACAGTTGTAGGATAAAGTATATGGTAGTAAGGACTAATACTGCTGGTAAGTTTACCGTATCAATTAATAGTGGATTGATCCGCTTCCGACCTAGCAGACAAAAAGGAGATTATGAAGAGACAGAAGCGGATTCAATGCTAAATTTGCCAATATGACGTAGATTCCAAGGATGATTTTCCTGGGGTTTACACTGACTAGATTAAATAAACTAGGATTACACAGACTAGTTACACGCTCTAAAGTTGTGCCAAATAGTATGTATGTATGTATGTATGAAAGTAAGCCCGTATGTATGCCTGTATGCATGGATGTGTATAGGAGCAATGTAACCCTGAACAACATGGAAGGACAGCCTCTGAGCCGCCAAATGTGTATAGGAGCACTGCACACTGATAAATAACAATAACAATTTTTGTGCTGGGGTACACATTTTTATTACATAAAGACTTTTACACATAGAATATTTAAAACGATTTGATGGTACATCACACAGCAAAAAAATATGAAAATTAACTTAAGTGTATTTCATGATATCGCAGAAAAACTATTCGTGTAATTATGTTTCACGAATAAATTTACGCTATATATCATGCACATAAAATGACCCCTGAAAATCATGCAAATCCGTATGTTCCTATGGAAATTTACATTATTCTGCTCGAGACCTGCGCGCCATTCATTCAACTTTCAGATAAAATATCTTTTTTTATACGAAACGGTGTTGAGCAGAGAGAAAAACTAATTGCGTCATACACATACATGCACGAGCCGCAACTCAATGCGCTTGGATCGTCCACGCTCATTATTGGTCGCGTTCCTTTTATGTGCAGTGTAGTTAGCATATTTTACACGAATTTTTTTATCTGTTCATGTCAAACTTTACAGTTATAACGGTTTCTACTTGATACATGCATTTTTATATTAAATTAATGTCGGATTCGTCCCAATCTCCGCTCGAAGAATTTTCAGAATGGGGCCGTTCATATACTAGGCATACCCCCTCCATCCCCACCGTGTGCAAGCGTGGACAATTGCTGTCGCCTTACCTCCTTCCCACGATGTTCACGTGGACTTTCCAAAATTTTATTTGGATGGCTTCATAAATAGAAATGGATTTTCGATTCTAGGAGACAATTTTCCAATGTGTTAACTTTAACCACAGAATACCATAGGGGCCGTACACAAATGACGTAGCTTTTTTCTGGCGATTTTCGACCCCTCCCTCCCCCCTCGTAGCATTTGGTCACAAAATTGTAACCTCCCCCTTGTAAATGACGCAGCATATCTCTAAACCCCCCCTCCGCAACGTGACCGGGAGATGAAAAAATTACATATGTTTTTCAATTCTTTTAAATATATGTCCTTACAAAACGTTTGACGACTTTTATCAACATTTTCATTATAACAGCAAATTGCCTACAAAAGAAGCCCATTTCATGACAAATATAGTGTGGATAGTTTTGTTTAGAATTTTACATGTCATAAAGCAGGAAGAAAAGTTCACAAAGCTGCAGCTGCCAACGATTTTAGGAAGCATAAGCTCAACTAAATTACTAAATTTTCTTTGATTGAATCCGAAAGAAAATTTAATTCAGCTACCAAAATAAGTCTACTAGTTAGAAATATTAGCTAACTAATGTGGAAATTTAAATCCGCATGAAAAATCTATCCTTTTCTTTGCTAGCCTGCCATTCCACGAACAGTAAAATTTACAAAATGAAAAACCGCGTGAAAATCAACTTAGGAATGGAGGAACATTAAATTGTTTTCTCTAATTAATGAGTTTTGATGCCCGCCAAAAAAAATAAACTTAATGCTACGTCGCACAACTTCTGACCCTACCCTCCCCCTCGTCACACTTCGTCACAAATTTGGTGTACCCCCCCTACCCCCTAAAATGCTACGTCATTTATGCATGACCCCATTGAATCTCTTTGAGAAATTTCCCTGGAAATGTCTCAATTCTGAACGATATTGTAATCCGCATGTTTTTATGCTTAGGGATTTGTAGTTTGGAGACCTTGGCTTCTGTTGGTCCCTAGAATCTAATAGCAACACGACGCGTGCTTCGGGTGGTGGATAGAAGCGAAGGGATACCCTGACGACTGGCAGATTGAATTATTTTTGCTATCAATTCAACTAGATCCAGACCGATGCAGTATCCTAGGGTTGATGGTTCATTACATATAATCTAAATTAAATATTCAATTCGCACAATGCATTAAAACTTAAGGCAATTAGCCAAAGTACTCGGATCATACCACTTTAAGCCAAAATCTACAGTAAACATCATTCAATTGCATAATGCATTGAATTTAAAATTTAAGTGAACTATCCAAAGTATTGGGACCATATCAAGTCAAATGTTCAAAATGTGCCTCGTAATTTTGAAGAACCATCATCCACGCGAATCAAACCGTCAAATAAAGTGGCTATCGGCCCTATTCTGCGCGGCGTGTGACGTGAAACGAATCATCTCACCTCACTCTACGTGACTTTTCTCACCCAATTCTGAAGAGTCACTTCGGGTGACGTGAGATGCCCATTTAAACGCAATGGGAAATCTCACCTCACCCGAATCGACTCTCAAAATCGGGTGAGAAAAGTCACGTAAAGTGAGGTGAGTTTAGTCGTCTCACGTCACACGCCACGCAGAATAAGGCCGTATGTTCCCAAATATAAGCATAAGGAGGGACGTATTCTACCTCCCGTTCTTTTCTTCTTTTTCATTTGTCTGTTTTTGTTTTACTGCTATTAGTTTGCTTTTCCACTACTCATGTAAACCACAAAATCAGTCAATTTATACGCTTCTACTTAATGTCTTCATTTTTTCTTTTAATTCGGCATGTTCTTTTTTCTTTTATCACTATATCTTAATTTAGATTCATTATAACACTCACTAACACAATCAATTGCATATTCTCTCACATACACTCATAATATCTCATTCAAAACGTACAAACGCCGCTAGCCTTCGCGATAACACAAACCGGGTCACAAACGCGAACATGCAATTGTAATCATCCACACATACTCGCGATCTCGCCAACAATCCACTGCTCGCGCGATCATGAGTCGGTCACGTTAGGATGTCCCTGCCCTCGTTCTTAACACCCTAGATTCATGCCTTCAGTTGGACCAATAAAGAAAATGAGGCTCATATTCATTAGACAACACATTCCATGGAAACGTAACCGAGAACTCTGGTGTTATGGTGGAATTATCTTCTGGTACCTGAACCGTACACTGAAAACTAGGCAGCGAACTCACGGTCCGCGCGATAATTCAAGAACACACGTAAATATGCATATGGCCACACAGTTACAAAATCGAATTTATACACGCGAAGTCACATACGTTCTGGGGCATACGCGACAAACACGTGAACATACAAGCGCTTGAGCTTTTCGCGATCTTCCACGCACATTTACGGTTGCGGTCTCACAAACTTGATAAAACCACGGGATAAAATGAACTTTTTAACACTTATAAATTGGCATCACGTAATCACAAAATACATCATTAGCTATCAAACCTTATGGAGAAACATATTGTATTTATTACTGAACAGCCAACAGTAGTACTGTTCAATGCACCTTTTCATCACATTCTGCAGCGCAATTATTCGTCAAGTATACATTAATCCATTAACGCTACCCCAACTCACACCATGTTCCTCTCCCATGGCGTTTTGGTGGTCCGCATAGACTATTCTGCCATTACCCCTCCTATCATCGGCCTTGGACTGACTTACGCTCTCATTGCCCCACTAAACGCTGCAAAATGAAAATGAATTTCTGAACGACATTGTAATCTATTGGATTTGCCTTTTTTTTGCTTTTGTGAAAGTGAATATGGTAACTTGTGTGTACATAGTGCAGGAAGCAATCGCTTAAATTTGTGAGAAATACTTTGCTTTTCGCTGAAAACTTTGTGGGCGCTAATCGCTAATCGGAATATCATTCAGATAAGTATAGTGTGTAGTCATACAGACTATTATTGTTCTGTGATTTTCGGATTTCATTTCGCTGCGTCGGCTGGCTTTGTAAGTTTCCCAGCAGCGAGGTGACGCAGTGTTATATTTTTTTTTGTTTTTGTCCCGCTTCTCCAGCTGTTGTTTAATTTGCCTATAATGAGTGGCCTGTGTGCAAAGTGTACGGGCACGGTGAGTCTCGCCGAAGGTCTTGTACTATGCCTTTTTTGCGGCGATAAATACCATCAAAAATGTTCCGGGTTAACAAAGGTTATGGTAAATTGGGTGGCTGATAATGCAAGTCTTTGCTACAAATGTGCAAAATGTTTATCAACCCAGTCTTCTGGTGTGCAGGATGTCAGTTCGATAATCATTGAGTTGGATAAGAAAATGGAACAATTCGCTTCCATTTCTGAATCTCTCACTGATGCCCGAAAAAACATCGATGCACAGATAAACATCGCAGTAGAAAACGGAATAGAAAAACTGATCAGGTCTTTCAACAACTCTCTCGAGAGTAAATTGGCTGGCTTGGAAAACAGTGTTGCCAAAAAGTTGGAAGATTTTAAAAGTTGTTTTAATGAAAATGTTAAGCGTGAAATTGAATTAGTTGGAATGAACAGAAAGAGGAATTTTAGTAATACGAAGGTTCATTCTGAATCTGACGGGAATCCCAGTAGAAAAGGAAAAATTTTGACGAATAAAGAAGATGAACCGATGTTAATTGAAATAGACGATGATGGAAATAATGACGAGGTTTTTGATAAAAATAGTAGAATTACTTACGCGAATGTTTTGTCGGGAGCTACAGGGACGAATAAAATTAGAACTAGAAGTCAAACGAAACGTAAGGCTCGCCCGGTTAAACCAGTCGAGCCGTTGCAATCGTGTGACGACACGAGGAATGAATTACAAAATAAATTAGATCCAAAGGTGCACAAAATTAGCAACTTTAAAAACGGTAAAGATGGCTCGATTATTGTGGAGTGTGCAACTCGGGATAATATTGAATCGGTGAAAGAAAACATTGTAAGCAATCTGGGTGAAAAGTATAATGCTGTTATACCGATACCCGGTAAACCGAAGATAAAAATAATGGGGATGAGTGATCGATACTCTGAAGAAGTCTTCATTGACTTATTGAAGAGTCAGAATGAGGGTATTCCGTTCGAATATGTTAAAGTTGTTGCCAATTTCCAAAATCCACGCTTCAAATATAACAAATACAATGTTATAATTGAAGTTGATAAGGGCACTTATAGCAGCCTGATGTCAGCCCGTGCGGTAAACATTGGTTGGGATAGGTGTTCTGTTTTTGAGGCCTTTAACGTGTTGCGCTGCTTCAACTGCGGAGAATATGGTCATAAAAGCACGGGATGCGTGAATAAAGAAACATGCTCCAGATGTAATGGAGCACATAGAACATCTGAATGCTCGTCAACGGATTTTAAATGCGTTAATTGTATTAAAAAGAATAATGAACGTAAAATGAATTTGGACGTAAATCATGCGGCATTTAGTAAGCAGTGTTCAGTATTTCGGAGACTGCTAGAATTGAAAAAAAGCAACGTTTTGTCAAGTGAATAGCAACTAACAAACGAGAGGTTGTCTGAAACATTGTATTTAAATATAGCTGGGTTATCTACAAACTTTGTCGCAATGCGACATCTTGTAGAAAACAAACGTCCATTGTTGGTTTTAATATCAGAAACACATATTGTTGATGCTGATGCATTTGATCAGTATAGGATTCCGGGTTATAAAGTTGCTTTTTGCCTATCTCATTCCAGACATACCGGTGGAGTTGCTATTTACGCCAAAGAATCGATTAAATTCAACGTTCGGTTAAACCACAGATAACAGACGTTTAGGCTAGAACAAAATTTCTTCAAAAACCTGTGTAAACTTTCAAATTGATAAACGTTGGAAATCCGTATTTCACTATTGCCATCTGCGCAACTGTTTGCTACACGTGTTTGACAGCTGCACTCTAACTGCATTGTATCGACTACTGCGCCATCTGAAAACGTTTGCCAAACGTGTTTCATATGTAGGATTTATGCGGAATTTCAGTAGCGGGTATTTACACACGATTCAAATCGAGCCTAAACGTCTGTTATCTGTGGTTAAACGAAGCAGTTGATAATAATTGGTTCTTGGGTATATCAGTTGAAAGAGGCATGCAGATGGGAAATTTTGCAGTAGTATACCATTCTCCTAGTTCAAGCGATCGACGGTTTTTAGAAATTTTAGAAAACTGGTGGGAGAATTTCGTTGACTTAAGTAAACTTAATGTAATTTCGGGCGATTTCAATATTGATTGTCTCAATGATCAAAATTCGAATCAGTTGAAGCAGTTGGCAGAGTTTTTCAAGCAAACGGTTAGTGAGTTTACAAGAATTTCCAGACACAATAAAACATTGATAGATCACGTGTATTCCAATTTTGATGGGGTTCATTCGTATGTAGAGGCCGATTGTAAAATTTCAGACCATGAGACAATTTCAATTTTACTGGAGAATGAACCTAACCGTGAAGAGGATAAAGTTAAAATCAAGTGCTGGAAAAGATATTCGAAACAAGCTATGTCTCAACTGGTTTCGAGAAGCATGGATTTTACGGAATTGAATGGAAATTTGGATAACAAGGCAGCTGTTCTAACTAACGTGTTAAAAGAGTGTACAAATAGTTTAGTTTCTCAAAAGTTTGTTAATTCAAATAACTCGAACAGCTGGTACTCTTTAGATCTTTTGCGCCTTAAACGTAAAAGGGATAAAAAGTACAAGAAATTTTGCAGAACTAATAGTGAACGTCTTTGGAATGGGTACACACACGCGCGAAATATTTATTCACGGGCCTTGAAGAAGACCAAATGTGAATATATTCAAAGGAAGATCGATCAACATCAAAACAACAGCAAAGAGTTATGGAAAATCCTAAAGAATTTAATTAAACCTAAACGTAGTTCCTCGCAGTCCATAACTTTTAACGGAATAGAAGAACAATCTGAACAAATAATAACTGAAAAATAGAACAGTTATTTCGTTAACAGTGTCCAACTGATCAATCAAAGTATTGAGCTGGTCAGTGAACCTGTGGAAATAACACAGCCGATTAATACTAACTGTAGATTTGATGGATTTCACCCAATCACTTTTGAACAATTGAAAGATATTTGTTTTTCTTTGGGAAAATCGGCTGGTATCGATAATGTCAATGCAAAAGTGATACAGGATTGCTTTCATGTCATCGGACACGAGCTGCTGGACCTTGTAAATGAATCGCTACAAACTGGGCACGTGCCGACAGTTTGGAAGGAGTCACTTGTGATTCCTATTCCCAAAGTTACTGGGACGGATAAAACCGAAGAGTACCGCCCCATTAACATGTTGCACACATTATAGAAAATTTTAGAACTTGTTGTTAAGGGCCAGCTGATGAGTTATTTGAATAATAATAATTTGCTAATTCCGGAGCAATCGGGATACCGAGAGGGACACTCTTGCGAAACCGCTTTGAATCTAGTGTTAGCAAAATGGAAAGAGAAAATCGAGGTTAAAGAGACTATTTTTGCTGTATTTTTGGATCTGAAACGCGCTTTTGAGACAATTTCGAGACCTTTACTTTTGAAAACTTTAGAGCGATTTGGTATCGGAGGGATAGCACATAAGTGGTTTGAAAACTATCTATGTGATAGAACTCAGAAAACTAGTTTTAACGATTTTGTATCTAGTCCTCTCGACAATCCTCTTGGAGTGCCGCAAGGTAGTGCCTTGGGTCCTATTTTATTTATTATGTATATAAATGACATTAGGCGAGTTTTACGATTTTGTGACTTAAATTTGTTTGCTGACGACACTGTTCTGTTCATTGCAGCTAAGGATATAGATGAAGCCGTGGCGCATTTGAACGAAGATTTGCATTCCCTTGCTCGTTGGTTAAAATTTAAACAATTAAAGTTAAATGTTGCTAAAACTAAATATATGATTATCTCTTCGGCTAATACTAGGCCTGACGTTAACGTTGAAATAAATGGTGAGACTATTGATCGCGTTAGTGAATTAAAATATCTTGGAATAATCATTGATGATAAGTTAACCTTTAAGTCTCACATCGACAATGTCATCAAAAAGATTGCTAAAAAGTATGGTATATTGTGTCGTCTGAAAAATGATTTAACAATTAGTAGTAAAATTTTATTATATAAATCTATTGTTTCACCACATATTGACTTCTGCCCGTCCATTTTGTTTCTTGCCAATCAAACACAAATATTGAGGTTACAGCGATTGCAAAATAGAATCATGCGATTAATTTTAAAATGTAACAGATACACTTCCTCTAGTTTCATGCTAAGCGCATTACAATGGCTCTCTGTGAAGCAAAGAATTTATTACTTAACAATGGTGTTCATTTTTAAAATTATTAATGGAATGCTGCCTCGATATTTGTGTGATCGAATTGAAAGAGGAAGTGATGTGCATAGGTTCAACACTAGAAACGCGTCTGATGCAAGAACACCTAACTTTTTATTTAGTAGATCACAGAACTCCTTGTTGTACAAAGGAATAAGTTTTTTCAATTCGATGCCTAGGCATATTAAACGTGCAGCAACATTAGCGGAGTTCAAAACACTATGTATTTCACACGTAAAATCTGCTTTGTAGACAGATTTTTTGAATTTTTATATTTTGGAGTTATTTGAATAACTATGTAATACCACGAAGATTGTTTTTTTTCTCTTCTATTATTTGCATTTAGTCACACTAAGTTATTATATTCGCTATGATGATGATGGATTTTTGTTAATTGTTTATTATAGTTTTTAAAAATAATGAGATGTCTACAGAAGTCTGAGCCACGCGCGCGATAAGCAGATAGAGACTAACTTGAAATCGAACATGGTGACCAGTACTAAGAGCTCATCGGGTTGAATTGAAGCTTTTAGACTTTTGTTGTGATCAGGGTCTGATTTGATGATGGAGTTGCTTTGCTGGCTTTGCTCGACAATAGAGTTAATCTCGGTTATTGCTGCCATAGCGGCAATAACGGAGTTGGTTCGTTGAGTGGGGGGCTTGGTGACTTCTTCTGATAAAACAAGATATCGGGTTCAATTCCTGATCAATCCAGGGTATTCCCGGAAAGGAATATCCCTGGATTGCCTTGGGTTACGCAACTTTCAATAAAGGGGCCTGATGTGCATGATATAACTCGGTTAGACTCTGTACTGCCACTAGGCTCGTCACTTCTCACCTTAGCAGGTGGTAGTACCGATGTCTTGGTCAGGCGGGAGGAGTCTTACAGAGAATTATCAGAAATGGAAGCTATTGGGTTCAATTCCCGATTCTATCAAGTATCTTCCCGGAATGGAAATTTTCTTGATGGACCCTGGTTGTTGATGGAATATTCGAAATATATCTGGTTACGTTCTTTTGAAGGAAAGGCTATGTCTGTAAATTGAACCAGTCCGTTTTTTTTTGTTAACTGGTCTTGTCATGATTTAAAATATTAATTATCTTCTAGATAACTCGTTCAGCTCACACCTTTGTGGGGGTATGAGGTGGGACCATCATCATTAAAAAAAAAAAAAAAAAACTATAAAGACATAATAACACAGACTAACAGACACTATGAGGGAATACCATAAAAAAATATCGATCCGACAATTTTCCCAGAACACTTCCTCCACCTTTTATTCATGGTCCCAAACACACATTTACTAGTGGGTTACCCCTCAGGGTTGGGAGCAATTTTTCACTAGTGGTCTATCCCCCGTATGCTTGTTGATATGTCAGTGGCGCCATAATTTCAAATGTAGTCGCAGTCCCAACTACAAATATATTTAAAATGACCGTTAAAAAGCGAGCGAAGCTTTGTTTTTAAGTGTTATGTCTGTTAGTCTGTGATAATAACACAAAGTTGATATAAATAGATTGACAGATTATTGAGTTGCCTCGTAATTTTAACAAGCTTTCGAATCTCAAAATATTTAAAAGTTCAAATATTTTCAATTTAAATAAATACCTGGACATTCACACACTATGCTATTACAAGCGCTTTGGCTATTTCAAAATTTTGAAAAATGCAAGTGCAAATTTGTTTCAAAATGCAAATGCAAATGTCCCCGTAAAAATTTCATATCCCCTTTCCCCCGTCTCCGTGGATATGGGGTATCAGATTCACGTGCTAAGTAACTATGCCAAGCGAAGGTAAACCAAGATACAAAGGCAAATGCAGAGTGTCCACAACGTCGCAGAAAGAGCAGCTCTAAGACAGCGTATGAGGCGTAATTGAAATCTGGGGGCGACGCCTATAGAGTTGCCATGGCGAAGATAAGATGATCAGCAGTACCACCGAATAGGTGTCTGGAGAGGATGAAAGTCATCGTAGAAGCGCATATCCGACGGTCAGGTCATTCATGCCGTACGGGACTCAATATGACTACGAAGAAGAAGCTCAGGTAACCAACAATAGTGGAGCGTGGTGCTGATAGTGGTGGCATAAGACTTGTGAACCAAGAAAGCCCCGGACCACACGGTATCCCAACAGAGGCTCTGAAAACAGTAATCCTAGCGAACCCGGATATGTTTAGAACTGCGTTGCAAAGTGGTAATTTTTCCAACATCTGGAAGCGACAAAAGCTGCTGTTGCCAAAGCCAGGCAAACTTGAAGGAGCAACCCTGAACAGGCTTACAACATACCCGGGGGGAGGGGGAGGAAATTCCCTATCCAAAAAACGCCTTCAACAGCGCTAGTTGGGCTGCAATTGTTGATTCGCTGAACAGACTGAGATTTCACGCCCTGGTAACAATTGTGGTTTTATAATAGTTTTACAGCCACTCATAAAACTTAGATGTCACTTGTAGCGTGCTATAAAACTTCAATTGTTATTTGGGCCAGTATCTCTGTAGGACTCCGAGGAGCTACTTTCAGGATCGGCAACTGATCTATGAAACTGAAGCTGGAAAAAAGAAGTATAACCGTATCAGCGGGTGTTCCACAGGGTTCCCTATTCGGCTCAGTTCCTAGTGATCGGCGAATCACTAGAGGAAGTACAAGTACACTCTACGAAGACGATAGATGCTGTGGAAGACTGGATGCGTGAAGCTGGCGTTAACTCACCACAAAATCGAGATGGTTTTGATAAGCAAGAGTGCATCATCGACTCAAAGCGGGAAGCTAGACAACTGTGATGTTGGACGATCGGCTCAGTTTTAATAGCCACATCGATCACACATGCGGGAGGGCCGTAAAACTGATCTCGGCACTATGTCGGATCATGCCCAATAATTCGGCGATCAGCAGCCGTAAAAAGCGACTAATGGCGAGCGTTTCCACATCCATTCTCAGATACGCAGAACCTGCGTATGTGATGGCACTGCAAACTATAAGGAACAGATCTCAGCTAAACAGCACGTTCAGACTGATGGCCATGCGGATGTCTAGCGCGTATCAAACTATCTCGTCTACGTGATAGCTGGAACTATTCCCACAAACCTTCTACTTAAAGAAGATAGCGAATGTTATGGAGATCGAGTAACGACAGGGGTCCTTAAACGAGCCCGAGTTGATACCTTAAGCAAGCGGCAACATCAGTGGGATAACGCTGTAAACGGTGGATGGACTCATCGACTAATTCCATGCTTGTCGGTGTTGGTGAACCTATGTAAAGTGAATATCAACATGACGAAGAATCTGCACAGGTTCGGCCACGCGAGATCACTGTGCTGCATCTCGTTCGGTGATACAGAGGAAACGCCTGAACACGGGGTCTTCGGCCGCCCGCAATTCAAGCACGAGAAAAACGAACCATTGTCGGTGAGGACGCCAACATGACCAATATTGTCATGGACTACGCCGAGTAGCACCGAACGCGACAAACCACCAGTATAGGGTCATCGGGGCACCAGTGAAGCGGAAGCCACCCTCCAACCGGAATCGCGGAACCGACCACGGCATCCAATTGGTCAACGTAGAGAGGAACACATGTACAATATCATGTCGTGCAGAACTGATATGGCGGGTGATGAGACTTGATGATTCAGACATCGTCTACTGTTAGAGTGTAATGCAAATATAAGCATGCAAATATGATCATTAAAACTATTTTCGAGTTACCTAATGAAGTAGTTTCGCACTTGTGGATCCTCTATAAAATGTAAATTCACCAATTCTCGTATCTATGCCTAACTTGAAAAAAAATAAAAGATAATAATTTCTAAAAATTTAGTGTAACAGCAACGCAACTACACTTTGATGCATCTAGAATACAAATTCGTTTCGTTTCGAGTTGGTCATTTCGTTTCGTACCGTCTTGTTGTTTCACTCCCGTCTACGAGAATGTAAAGGTTCAAAAAGAAATAGCTAGAGAGGGTAAGGCTGTTGATTTGGAAGACATGCTTATTCGTATGCTAGCCTCCGACCGTTCAAGATTCGTTTCCGAATTTTGATGCACATTAATCTATTCTTTTCCTCTCTCTTTTTTGCAGAGTTTCTTCACTTGACCAGCAGTTCCTCCGGGCTAACGGCAACTTTCGAGCAGAAAAAAGGCACCCCACTATGGCAGAAGGACCTATCGTCACCGGTGATAGCAGTATTCTTGCTCGGGTCGGAGGGCTTGTTGAGTGTTCCTTTTCAAACCGTATCGGACGAGGTGTTGCAGGAAGTCAACGAACGCGCCAGGGATGGGAGTTTCGACAATTTGAAACTATTGTAAGCTATTAATCGTCACAACTTGAAGCATTTGGGAAGTAACCGAAGCATTTTTCTGTTTTATTTGCAGCCCAACGGTGTACGTGGGAGAAGTGTCGAATAACATTTACGCTATCCCTTCGCTGGTAGATAAAAACACGGCCACACTACCGTCGGAACCGACGGTGCACCTACTGGGTGGCCCACGAAGGGAAACGTTCGACAGGTCTGTGCCGGGAAAGGAGCTAGTTGCGACTGAAACGGCTCGTATTCAGAATGATAACATTATCATTTTGGGACACTATCAACCGCCGAAAACGGACGAGAATCTCAAACTGGATATATCGCCTGGAGCACCGGGACGCTTATATAAGGACGGTCAATTGTCCACTGTTCTGCTGGAGTTTAATAACGTACCGAAAGCGCAAAAGGAGAACACTAAAACTATTGGAATTCAAACGGACAACAACGAAAGCCATTTCAATGGGACGGCCGTGCAAACTGATACTAGTTTGAAGGCATTGATCGGAAGATTGTACAAAGATGTCAAATTGTGGTTGGACTCTCAACCAAACAAGCTACCGACGATTATGTTTGTAGCTTTGTTTGGTACAGTGGTGTTTGGATTTTGGTATTTCCATATGCAGATGAAAGCACTACAGGAGCAAAGCCAGAATGGTTCGCAGACGAATTCGAATCGTAGTGATGGCAGTAATTACGCAGAACCGGTTGACTTTGGTGACGGGGAGATTCGGGTTGGGAAGATTAACTTTAACACACAGGATATTCTCGGGAAAGGCTGCGAAGGTACGTTCGTGTTTAGAGGGACTTTCGAGAAGCGAGAGGTTGCTGTGAAGCGGATATTACCGGGCTGCTTTACCCTTGCGGATAGGGAAGTTGCTCTACTTAGGGAAAGTGATGCACATGAAAATGTTGTTAGATATTTTTGCACTGAACAAGACCGACAGTTTCGTTACATTGCAGTCGAACTGTGTGCTGCAACATTGCAAGATTATGTGGA
The DNA here is from genome assembly GCF_030247195.1 of Topomyia yanbarensis. Lineage (NCBI taxonomy): Eukaryota > Metazoa > Arthropoda > Insecta > Diptera > Culicidae > Topomyia > Topomyia yanbarensis. Next base: position 343,629,998 of record NC_080671.1, read on the forward strand.
TAAAAAATCTGTAGAAACACTACAGCAGCAGATTTTGGAGTTGGAAATTTTGTACCAAGCGACAAGTGGTCTGATGCATTTACACTCTTTGAACATTGTACATCGTGACATCAAACCGCAGAACATTTTGCTCTCATTACCAGATAACAGAAAACGAGTAAGAGCAATGATCTCAGATTTTGGCTTGTGTAAGAAACTGAATTACGGAAAAGCCAGTTTCTCGCGGCGTTCTGGTGTTACGGGCACCGACGGTTGGATTGCACCGGAAATGCAACGTGGCCATCGAACCACAACATCAGTCGATATCTTCTCTCTGGGATGTGTGTTTCATTACGTATTATCCAGAGGAAGTCATCCGTATGGGGATAATCTCAAGCGTCAGGCGAATATTCTTTCTCACGAGTACAATTTGATTGCTATCCATCGAGATGGCAAACCAAGTAACACTTCAGTGCTAGCTGAACAACTAATCACTGATATGATCGCGGCTGATCAATCGAAGCGGCCACCGGCGTCAGCCGTTCGAAATCATCCGTTGTTCTGGGGCAACGAACGAATCCTTTCCTTTTTGCAGGATGTTAGCGATCGCGTTGAAAAATCCGACATTCTAGCTGAACCATTGCGGTCGTTAGAGCGCAATGCTCGATTCGTTGTGCGGGACGATTGGAGCTTACACCTAGATCAGGAAATCACAAGTGACCTTCGAAAATACAGAGGCTACCAGGGCTTCAGCGTCAGAGATTTGCTCAGAGCACTGCGTAACAAAAAACATCACTACCACGAGCTTACACACGACGTACAGCAGGCTCTCGGAACCATCCCACATGATTTTACCAACTATTGGATCGGTCGGTTCCCCCATTTGCTAGCGCACGCGTATCACGTGTTGGTAGACCACTCGCTTGAACCAATTTTCCGTTCGTACTATAACGAAGACGTCGGTTACCGGTTCACAAAACCTGCCTACTTCGAGGAGATAGGCAACGAAAATTATGATCTGATTCGGTATTATGAGACGGCGCAAAGATTGAAGGCTACCCAAAGTCCCAAGCGTAAGGCTGCTTCGCAGGAACCGGATACGGTGCTCTTCAAATTGCAAAATTCTCGCCGGGGAACGTACAATTTCAACAACCATTCGCCAGCGAACACAAGTTTCATCACGCGAGAACAGATGGTTGGAGGCACTGGAGCGACCGCTGCAGCGAAAACCACCGTCGAAGGTGTTAGTTATGCGAATGTTGCTGCGGAAAAAACTGATAGCGACGATTTCGTGACGGTTGTTAATAATAACAACCGCAGGAAGGCTAATAATAACAATAACAACAACAACGTTCGTCGAAGGGAAAATGCGAAGATCACGTGGAATCTGCATCCGCAGGCAGATTGAGCCGTACGATAGTCACTAGCGAGGTAATAGATTGTAGCTTACATGCCTACTTATATTTTTTAAAAATTTGGTGTCGCTATTTTCATTCTGACCTCTTCTTATGGGTGGTTGTTCTAAAAACCAGCATTCCGCAATATTTCCGCCAGTTCATTCAGGATAATTTGCAAATCATTTATGAGCAAAATTATTTAGAAACACGGCATCTAAAACTATTTGAATGGGTGTACCCACATATATATTTTGACGCTAAGTTTTGTTAAACCCACTTATTGCTATAAACCAGATCTTTCTGTTGGATAAGTTGTCAACTATAGCCCCCGATTGTTGTTTTCTAGTATCAACAATTAGCTTTGATAATTCGTAGTATTGTTATAAGCGTATGACCTTTTTATCAGTTATTTATCTATAGATAATGCTTGTTTTATTCATGTGACGCATAGTTTTCTCATCAAATCAATCTGGAGATGAATACATCATCGATTACGATTTTCAGAGGATCGACACTCTGACTTGGACTCAATTACTATGACTAATTCTTATATAAAATCAATTCTAGCGTCGCTAGTTCGATTTCCGTAAAACTTTCCTTTTGGTGAAAAATTAAATTGTATGTCAATTTAACCCTCCGGAAATCACGCTAAAGGCGGCTCCTCAAATGAGCAGCCGCTAATGCCTATCGATGATGATATTGCTTGATTTTTTGAAAGCCATGAATCCCAATAGGTTATGAGCACTACACAGACAATGTGGTATATTTGGTATGAAGTTATGGAAGTTGAGTTACGCCGGATACCAATACGGCAATATTGAAGCAAATGGTATAGCTTCAGATGAAGGAATGAGTGATGGAAAGTAAAATCTTCTATTTCGACAGACTCTTAGTGCACATGAATTTACAGGGTTAGTGTTAAAATTTCTATTACTTTTTGGTAGCTCCCTCAATCATTCATTATTGCTAACGGTGTTGGAGAACTTGAATGGGCTAAATCTGATCCCATTTTATTAGTTTGACTATTAGGATCCAGATACCTTTTTTATTTTGAAAACCAGAACTCAACACGAAAACGCGATGAAACCGGAGATCGTCGGGTTCGGGTTTCGGTATAAAAACTCAGTCTTTAATGAATACCTGGCAGTTTTCTAAAACATGTTCTATTCTGTTCGTTCCATTCCATAGTACAACAATTTGCTGTCAAACGACTGCAATTTCTAAAAATTTTAATTGAATTTTTCAGTACTATATTCTCTCCCCAAGCTGTTCTTCAACTGCTAAACAGATGCACGCTTAATCATACCGTCCCTGATTTGAGTTGTACTGTATTGATTAAACAGCACTTCCACGTACATCGGTTTCATTAACTTCTCGCATCCAATCAATGAATCGAACAAAAAATATAGTATAACAGTTGAAGCACATGATTAAACCTTAAACCTGTTGAACCTGGTTTAAAAGATAAGCGTGACTGAAGAATTCGGCCCACGGACAGTAAAAAATAACACGGATGTTACGTTATTAGACTAAAAAACAGAAAAGATCTTGTGTTAAATATTTACAATTGCCCTTCACTACCTAAAGTAGTAATTATTTAGAATTGAAAAGAAAAAGTTGAATGCGTGTGGAAAGAGATCTCATTGCTAGCATCTTTTTTTGTCATTTTGCTATTGTACTAATATTCAACTAATTTACTGATTTGTTGAACCGATAAGGCAGTAGGAGGATATGTTTTAAATACATTGAGAAGGTACACACGCGTTTGAGACTGTCTGTGATACTTTAGATAAACTAATGTTAAAAGTAAGAATGTAAGTTTTTAGTTTGGGGTGAAACATTCACAATTTTATAATCAGATTTACAGATCCTTTCTCGATATTCATGAGCTCGTTATCCTAATGAGAAAACTACTTTTAACTGAGAGTTATGGAATATCAATGTCAAGGTCGATTAGAGCAGGTTAGCTGTATTGTATCTTATAACAAGCGATCTAAACAAAGTGTATATTGTAGAGCATATAATTTTACCGTGATGATTCATTGTACTTCTAATGTTATTTCCATGGTCGGTTGATGACATTCCTCTTAATTTGTAGGTAGGAATAAATAACGAACTTAATGAAATGGTTGATATTTTTTCAATTCACTCGTTCTACTTCGTACTACGTGTTTCTCTTCGCTGTGTACTTCTCTGTTTATCAGTGATTCTAATGTTTACTCCATACTCCAATCTACTGTACAACACTCTAGCTAAACTTTAACTTTGCAGTCTCCACGTTTCGTGCTACGAGAAGTCCACCAATCAAATCCGCTTTTCATACATAGAGAACTGTGAAGCGGGATTAAACTTCATTGACCTAATCCATTATTGCAGCTAAAAGCGGGAACGATGATAAGTCATAGGCAACAATACTTATTCATTCTACGAGTATTGTTCGCTGCCACCAGTAAACCCCAATAGAAGGTATCTTTTGCTGCAAATGGCTTGTTTGTTCTAAACTGTCGTAAAGTTCAGTAAGTCATGGGTTTCGATTTCCTCTCCTATGTTTCTGGCGCCGACTTGGCACCAAATAGACGCTAAATCAAAAATTGTAACCTATCTTGTGTTCGGTTCTATCACATTCGCCCGAAAACCATTTACCAGAATGGACCATTTACCCGAATGTCATTAACCCGAATGGACCATTTACCCGTATGCCATCAACCCGAATGGACCACTCGCCCGAATGTCATTAACCCGAATACCACATTCACTCAAGCATAATATAAAATCGGTAATTGTCTAGTTTAGTGACTTTAGTGGTAGGAGTCCGACTTTAATGCGGTTTTTTTTGCCAAAAGGATGTATTTTAACTTAAATAAACCAAATCCGAGCGGGAAATGTGAAATCTTTAACTAAAGTTTGATAAACTGAACAATAACAAGTGAGTTTATACAGCGGAGCTAGTGTGATGCGGCTTGGCCGCATATCCGAGGCCAAGGATTCGAAGCGACGCAAAGCCGCTGAGGTTCCGTTGGACGAGGTGTTGATCCACCCGTCGCCGGAGTTATAAGCAAACCTGTGATCCTCTTGTTTGCTCGGTTTACTTAAATATAGGGGCTATAGCTAGTTTAAAGCCGACTGAGCGGCAGCGAAGTCGGACAGTGCACGAGAAAGCGATGTGGCGTAGCCACATTAGTCAACCGTACACTGACCAATGTGGCTATGCGACATCGCTTTTAGGTGTACTATCCGACGTCACTGAGGTTCTGTTGCCAACGCCACAAATGCTTTTCAGGTGCAAACTGATGCATATATGACGCAGTTGTCAACTCGAGCGGTGAAATCTTGTGATAAACCGGACAAAATAATAAGAAATCTTTCGGAAACACCATCGATCGAGGTAAATATATACTCAGATGTTCCGTTAACGAATTGAATCAATTAAATTAGTAATTATATCTTGCATGGTGGAAGTCCATTTGGCACAACACCGTTAGTAAATAATAGCTCATAAATGTTATGTGGCGAAGCTAGTGTGATGCGGCTTTGCCACAATTACCGAGGTCGAGGAAACGAAGCGGAGGTCCCTACTCGGCAAAGCTGTGATCCATTGGTATGCTTGGTTTACTGAAATATAGAGGTTGATTCCTTCTTTAAATATGAGCAGTTCTTTGAGTTTGTATACGAAATAGCCCTCGCAATCAAACCGGTGATCCACTCGTTTGCCCGGTTAACTCACACTTAGGGATTGATTCCTTCTTTTAAACATGAGCAGCTCTTTTCCCACAATTAGGGGTTGATTGCTTCTTTCAAACATGACAAATCCTTGAATCTGCATGCCAAATAAGTTTGCAAAGAAACTGTTGATCCACTCGTCTGTCCGGTACACTCAAACATAAGGGTTGATTCCTTCTTTCAAAACAAGAGCAATTTCTTGAATCTATATACCAAATAACTCTACGTAATATTGGATTTCGAGACTGGATGATTCTTCCACCTAACCCACCATTCCACCTAATTCACGGATGATTCTTCCATCTAAACCAAAGTTTTTTCAGAAAAATAAAACAACTTGGTCGTCAGACAAAATATTCGGAGATCACCGAATACAACTAATTTACAAACAAGTTGTTGCCTTGGCTTTCTTGCCCCATCAAGGTATTCCAATGGCACTCGAAGAATTGAGGAAAAGTTGTCCAAAGGCTCTCGACGATTTTTTGTATTACATTAGTAAAAATTGTGTTTTTGGTAGGAGGAAACTAATCAAAAAGTTTCTCGATAACCTTTCTTTGCCCCTCGCTTCGTGATCAGTTTTCGAAAATGTATCGACAAAGATTCCTAGAACCACCAATAATATGAAAGACTAGCACAATAAATGGAACGGTTTGTTAAGCCGTGGAAATTCTATGGTGTGTTGAAGCAGTTACAGCTTGAAGAGAAAAACCCTAGTACGTATGTTTTACCTACACTACAAGCGGTACCAACAGCTAAAAAGTCTAAAAAGAACTCACGAAAAGACCTAAAACTGGAAACCCTAGTTAAATAATACAAACCAGGTGATTGGATAAACTATTTGACTGGTATAGCTTTAGTGTTAATTTCTTCATAGCATCAAATGTAATAAAATTTGTATTTCATGTGATGTGATGTGATGTGATATGAAGCCACCATCAGCTCAAGGTTTTTTCAGTGAATGCGGGTAGACTTACCGTAGTTCCGACATATTTTACCATGTAACCTTCAAGTTATTGCTGTTGATGAAGGAGGTCAAAATGGGTTGTGCGGATACGTGATCAGAAGGATTCGCTTCCAACAATAACATCCAGTTAAAGGATAAAACACCTCGCTATACGTGCTTGAACCCACCTGATGGTTTGTTTTGAGAAGGGTGCGTCAAACTCATATTAGACCTTCTGAAGTTTCCTTCAAGTGACTCAGGCTGGCTATCCACGTTCCTTTGTCCAGTCCTCAATTCGAATGATACCCAGTTGCTCCCAATTCCTTCCCCGCATTTGTTATGTAGTTTATTTAATGTATGTTGTATAACATATTGCATATGGCTTGAGTAATTTCGTATGGTACAATAAACAATGGGCTTATGAATATTATGATTTGATATATTTTTTTGGAGTAGGGAAAAGCCCGCTGGAGTGTTGTTCCTTTTGAACCCCTTCTCCAGTAGGCACAAAACCTTCTCATCTTTTATTTTTAATCACAACAATTGTTTACATGAAAATTTGGGTATACAGCTCAAACTAATCGGTTACTATAATGGATAATCATTTAAAAAAGATTGTTCCAGCTATCACGTATTTTGAATATGGTGTCTCCAGGTATAACTACGTATAGCAATAACTTCATCGGTAGGTAGCCCCTCTCCTGTAAAATATAATAGTGCAAAACATCCTTTAATTTATCCAAACTGATGTTATCGAATGCCTTTCTGATCGAATGCCTTTCTGCGATTAAGCTTTTTCCAGCATTCCAGAACTCTTCCATAGTTCGCCTGGCCATAAATATTTGATCATCCGTTGATCTTCCTTCTGTGAAAGCCGCCTGGTATAGATCCAATTCTCCCGTAAACTCCTTTAGCCTCTTCCTGATCCACTTAGCGTATGGCTTGTATCCTACATTGCATAGGTTAATTTTTCTGAAATTGTCCACATTTCTAGTTCTGCTTATTTTTGGTATTGGTATCTGAATAGATTCAGTCATATCCTTCGGCATCACATTCTCCATCCAAATTCTCCTCCAAATTCCCATCATCTGCTCCATGGTTTCCTCATCCGCATACTTGATGTACTCCATCCGCACTCCATCCGCCCAGCCTATTTTCCATTGCATGAATGCCTAACAATTTCACTCATCTCATCCATCGTTGGGGGTTCAGTTAGGGGGCATGTGTCTTGCTCTTCCAGTAGCTCCAGTCTCGGTCCCTCACTTTCCTTCAAAATTTCTCGCCATAATCTGGTTGGTATGTAGGCATTTCTCGCCTGTTTCCTTTTAGTGAACTTTTTCATGAACTGGTATGACTTCCGTATTCTAACTGCTGCGTCGAAATCGTTCAGTTTCATGTAAAACTCTCGTACCTCAGTTTCATTGAGATTTCTTACTGCCGCTTGAAATTCTTGTTTCCTGTCCCTCACCTTCCATTTGTAAGGGAGCATATCCGGATATTTATTAGCCAAACTAAGTGCCTTGATGAGTCTATTTAATGCCGATTTTCTTCCTGGAGTCAAGGGTACTCTTGAAGAACTCAAGGCGACATTGGATGCTTTTTTCATTTTATTTGTTATAGCCTGGTATGCTTCATTTATACCTACTTGCTCTGGATCTATTTCCATTTCGTGACTTTTTAATGCTTCATGATATCTTTTCTTTATTTGTTCTTCTTTAAGAGCTGATGCATCTAGTACTACGAGATTTTTCTCTTTGGACTGCTTCTTAATCATTTTCGGAAGTCGTACTCCTGCCAATAATAGTTTATGGTCTGTGTTAATTCTCGTCCATATACCTCTTATATATCTGATGCCTACCTTTCCAACTACTGGCTTCACAATATGATCTATCTGACTTTCCTTGTCTCAAACTCGCCAAGTTGACCTTACTTTGACTCCAATCATAGATGAGATGTTTACAAGCTTATGTATATGAAGAAACATTTTGAACTCCTCTCCATTATCATTGCAGTTGTTGAATCCTAGCTCCTTACCTATACATCTACTATCTTCTTCGGTCACTGAATCCTTACCGATTTGTGCATTCCAGTCTCCTACTAGTAATAACTTGTCTCTTAAATGATTTTTGTAATAAAATTTGTATTTCATCTTAATAAATTAAATTTTTTCGATTGACATTTCGATGTTTTTCGGGTATATGGAATTCGGGCGAATGGCATTCGGGTTTATGTTGCATTCGGGCGAATGTCTTTCGGGTGTTCGTGACATTCGGTTGAATGACATTCGGGTGTATGTGACATTCGGGCAAATGTCCTTCGGGTAAATGGTTTTCGGGCGAATGTCATTCGGGCGAACGTGACAGAATCCTTGTGTTCGCCAACCAAACAACTGGTTGAACTGTTTGCTTCGTCTTTTCATTAATTCCCAACAAGCAGTCAGACAGTTTGGGGTCAATAACAATTTTTTAAAAGGGCGAATAGATTTTCTCATGCATGGCATTCAAAAACAAATAAATTGAGAATATAGTTTATTTATTCAATTGTATAAATACTAACAGGTTGGCCCTAATGGTGGTTAGGGTTACATTACATTTAAGGAGAGATAAAAACATAGCATCAATTCGTCGCTGTTGTGCTATCTTATGACAAGCGCCATTTAGCACATTTCGAGAAAAACTATTTTTAAAGTTTGAGATTGAATATCTTGAAACTTATAAATGGTATATACAATCCAAAGAAGACAATTGATGCTTCTATCTATTCTGCATTAATCTCTAAAATATTACGAAGATCGGTTGACTATGTTGCGAGTTTTTACTATGAATGTAAACAAAAGTCGCACTCACACGTGTCATAGGCGTGTATTGATGACAAAATTTGTATGACGTGTCATAATCGTGCATGGGAAATTTTCCATAGAAAAAATAATCAACTTTTAACTTTTATTCATATCTTTGCGTTCATATGGTCTATAAGCAATCGGTGAAATGCATTTTGAAGGAAATGAGTCAGGGAATCTAGATAAAATTGTTATTTTTGATTACAGTGTTGCCAAATATGCTTTATTTCCAGTTTAAAATTAAAACTGTTTTTTTCTCACAGCTCGCGTAATTTTCTTTTGAAAATGTTTATCCCATTGTATTCCTCAGACATTTTCACACATAAAAACATCTAAAACTTCAATATAACTTGAGCAAATCCCTAGATACAGTGATTTGAAGCAAAAAACTCACAATTTCTCATCATGTTTCTCGCTATATCTAAGTAACCAAGTAAAATTTCAAAATTCTGAAAACGCCACTTTGTAGAGAATTTTTAGACAAGTAATGTGGCATATCCAGCATCTAAGATAGCACAACAGCGGCGAATTGTATTCTTCGTCTAGTGGAAGTCGAATGCGGTGGCAATGCAATACTGGTAAAAATACGCTGAAGTCCGATAACAGTGCTGTGGCGAGCGCAATTGGTTCTAGTGAAAGGTAGTTGTAGGAGAAAGTTATAACATAGTGCTGAAATGCGGACTTGAAAATCCAGGCGTCTCACCGTGGGAGATGTCGGGGAGCAAAGCGTATGGGGCGGCGTTAAACAGCCTAGATTCTGTCATCCTCCGTCTGGTAGTGCGATCTTCAAACAGCAGAATAATATTCTAACGTTTTGGTTTAAAGCTATAGATCAATTTAAGATCTATCGGTGAACTTAGTAAGCATCAAACTTTCAACGAAGTAATTAAGGTATGTTCTTTGTGAAAAGATCACGATATTGAATATAACACTTTTGTGTAATACTTCTTTTTCTCAGTTTTCGGAAGATATGGAAATAAAGGTGGTTTCGAACAGAACGGCATTTCTGTTCCAAGTCTGGACAAGCGAAACCAGGCTGAATAAGTCGGTAAACGGTAGTTTTTCGGATCGCTTCTCGTATTTGACAAGAAATCCGATTTTAGTTGTTCTCAGCTAAAACAAGACAAGGCAGGTCTTGGAAGCAGAATTAAAAATATTCAAATTCATTGAATGAAAATTGATCATATTCAGTCGCATTAATTTTCAATATTCAGCGACGCAGCTGAAAACGTCAAACGAACAAACCGCCCATTCATGCAGATTTTTATTCGTCTCCGATTATTACACGAAACGACCGTGCAGTAACGAATCAAACGCATCATAATGAGGCCCTGGCACAATGTAAGCGATGATGATTGTTGTTTCATTTGCTTTGCCGGCATTTGAAAACATTTTCCTAGATAATTAGTGAATGAATATATTGTACGATATTCAACTGAATGAATAACATGGATGTCACACGAGTCACATCAGGTTGGCATTCAACTCACGTTACATCATGCCTTCGATTTTGACTGTTACTGAACACCAAAACAGACCTATGCTATATTTCACCCTAAGGAGGAAAATTTGGTAAAAACCAAAATTTCTCACTAGGGTGAAAATTTGTTGGTATAAACCAGTCTTTGTACAGGAGGGCACAAATCCTTATTTCATACTATGTTGCGTTTCGGCTTCGCCTCATCAGAAACCGACACTAACGTATTGTCGGAATAGATTAGCGCCGGCTTGACGCAAATCCCTTAAAACTAAAACACACTATGTGTTTCAATCAAACGACTGATCAAACGTGATGTCCCGTTAGAGCAGAAGTTCTGTTTATGCCGATGAGACACAAGTGAAGCCGAAACTTGTCTTGGCTTAGCAGGCCTATGCGAAAGCACTATGCTATATTTCACCCTAAGGAGGAAAATTTGGTAAAACCCAAAATTTCTCACTAGGGTGAAAATTTGTTGGTATAAACCAGTCTTTGTACAGGAGGGCACAAATCCTTATTTCATACTATGTTGCGTTTCGGCTTCGCCTCATCAGAAACCGACACTAACGTATTGTCGGAATAGATTAGCGCCGGCTTGACGCAAATCCCTTAAAACTAAAACACACTATGTGTTTCAATCAAACGACTGATCAAACGTGATGTCCCGTTAGAGCAGAAGTTCTGTTTATGCCGATGAGACACAAGTGAAGCCGAAACTTGTCTTGGCTTAGCAGGCCTATGCGAAAGCACTATGCTATATTTCACCCTAAGGAGGAAAATTTGGTAAAAACCAAAATTTCTCACTAGGGTGAAAATTTGTTGGTATAAACCAGTCTTTGTACAGGAGGGCACAAATCCTTATTTCATACTATGTTGCGTTTCGGCTTCGCCTCATCAGAAACCGACACTAACGTATTGTCGGAATAGATTAGCGCCGGCTTGACGCAAATCCCTTAAAACTAAAACACACTATGTGTTTCAATCAAACGACTGATCAAACGTGATGTCCCGTTAGAGCAGAAGTTCTGTTTATGCCGATGAGACACAAGTGAAGCCGAAACTTGTCTTGGCTTAGCAGGCCTATGCGAAAGCACTATGCTATATTTCACCCTAAGGAGGAAAATTTGGTAAAAACCAAAATTTCTCACTAGGGTGAAAATTTGTTGGTATAAACCAGTCTTTGTACAGGAGGGCACAAATCCTTATTTCATACTATGTTGCGTTTCGGCTTCGCCTCATCAGAAACCGACACTAACGTATTGTCGGAATAGATTAGCGCCGGCTTGACGCAAATCCCTTAAAACTAAAACACACTATGTGTTTCAATCAAACGACTGATCAAACGTGATGTCCCGTTAGAGCAGAAGTTCTGTTTATGCCGATGATTTTTACCAAATTTTCCTCCTTAGGGTGAAATATAGCATAGTGCTTTCGCATAGGCCTGCTAAGCCAAGACAAGTTTCGGCTTCACTTGTGTCTCATCGGCATAAACAGAACTTCTGCTCTAACGGGACATCACGTTTGATCAGTCGTTTGATTGAAACACATAGTGTGTTTTAGTTTTAAGGGATTTGCGTCAAGCCGGCGCTAATCTATTCCGACAATACGTTAGTGTCGGTTTCTGATGAGGCGAAGCCGAAACGCAACATAGTATGAAATAAGGATTTGTGCCCTCCTGTACAAAGACTGGTTTATACCAACAAATTTTCACCCTAGTGAGAAATTTTGGTTTTTACCAAATTTTCCTCCTTAGGGTGAAATATAGCATAGTGCTTTCGCATAGGCCTGCTAAGCCAAGACAAGTTTCGGCTTCACTTGTGTCTCATCGGCATAAACAGAACTTCTGCTCTAACGGGACATCACGTTTGATCAGTCGTTTGATTGAAACACATAGTGTGTTTTAGTTTTAAGGGATTTGCGTCAAGCCGGCGCTAATCTATTCCGACAATACGTTAGTGTCGGTTTCTGATGAGGCGAAGCCGAAACGCAACATAGTATGAAATAAGGATTTGTGCCCTCCTGTACAAAGACTGGTTTATACCAACAAATTTTCACCCTAGTGAGAAATTTTGGTTTTTACCAAATTTTCCTCCTTAGGGTGAAATATAGCATAGTGCTTTCGCATAGGCCTGCTAAGCCAAGACAAGTTTCGGCTTCACTTGTGTCTCATCGGCATAAACAGAACTTCTGCTCTAACGGGACATCACGTTTGATCAGTCGTTTGATTGAAACACATAGTGTGTTTTAGTTTTAAGGGATTTGCGTCAAGCCGGCGCTAATCTATTCCGACAATACGTTAGTGTCGGTTTCTGATGAGGCGAAGCCGAAACGCAACATAGTATGAAATAAGGATTTGTGCCCTCCTGTACAAAGACTGGTTTATACCAACAAATTTTCACCCTAGTGAGAAATTTTGGTTTTTACCAAATTTTCCTCCTTAGGGTGAAATATAGCATAGTGCTTTCGCATAGGCCTGCTAAGCCAAGACAAGTTTCGGCTTCACTTGTGTCTCATCGGCATAAACAGAACTTCTGCTCTAACGGGACATCACGTTTGATCAGTCGTTTGATTGAAACACATAGTGTGTTTTAGTTTTAAGGGATTTGCGTCAAGCCGGCGCTAATCTATTCCGACAATACGTTAGTGTCGGTTTCTGATGAGGCGAAGCCGAAACGCAACATAGTATGAAATAAGGATTTGTGCCCTCCTGTACAAAGACTGGTTTATACCAACAAATTTTCACCCTAGTGAGAAATTTTGGTTTTTACCAAATTTTCCTCCTTAGGGTGAAATATAGCATAGTGCTTTCGCATAGGCCTGCTAAGCCAAGACAAGTTTCGGCTTCACTTGTGTCTCATCGGCATAAACAGAACTTCTGCTCTAACGGGACATCACGTTTGATCAGTCGTTTGATTGAAACACATAGTGTGTTTTAGTTTTAAGGGATTTGCGTCAAGCCGGCGCTAATCTATTCCGACAATACGTTAGTGTCGGTTTCTGATGAGGCGAAGCCGAAACGCAACATAGTATGACCAAAACAGAATTCCATGCATAAAAAATGATCGATCCATTTTTGTAAGAGACGCTTTCATTTGATCGAGCCCTTATCTTGACCAACGTTTATGGCTTTTAACCTTGGTCTGACAGATCAGAGGGTAAGGTGTTGGTTTCATAAGCAACCTGTCGTATGTTTTGAGCCTCTGCCAGGAAGGATTCTTAGTGATTAGAAGGATCCTTGCACTAGTCAGGCAATTGTCCTGTTGATTGTTAAACTTCGGCTGCGAAGTCTGCCGAAACGGAACTTAGAACTGGAAGACAAGGGCTAGGCAGACTCATATCGGTATGATGGAAAGTTTATAACTGATTCACTCTAGAATATGTGTTCACTTTCCATTGGGATTTTCGAATGATTGACACCTGGTGTAGTGGAGTGCACTGGAATTGCACCAGTTTTGCACTTTCTAGCAGAAGTGCAAAAAACTGGGTATGTTCCATTGACACTTCTGCTAGTAAGTGCAAAACCAGTGTACTCCACTACACCGGTGCACATCAATCGAAAATCCCACTTGTTTCTCTTTGTCATCAATTTGTCGAAAAGGCCAACAAAATCGATACAGTAGAACTTTGCCGCAGCTAAAGTATAGTAACATATTGACCTAATGTTCATTTTAGAAAATCGCACCATTTCGTAACTTTTTCATTTTTGCTTACGGAATACGTGGCCAAAATATTGAGTTCTGTGTATCATACGGTCAGAGAAGCGTAGGAAACGTCCAGATCCAAATCCAGATCATTTTTCTTCCTTCGACATGGCTCATAGCGGTAACTTAACGAGGTCGTAGATTGTCTATGGTGTGGTCTCTGATTACAGTACTTGCACTTAGAAGGCTGCCTCTCGTGGGTATCAGTGGCAAAACTGTGCTATTGTACTGATTTCATATTTTGTCTTAATCATTACATGTACCTCAAACTAAAGTGGTCAATGGACAACACTTCATATCTCCGAAATTTATAAATAAAAAAATACGGTTCTTCGAGCAATGTTTCGTGGTTTGAACTGTACTAAAACTTTGCGGAAGAAACCAAATTGAGAGAAAAAAGTTTTTTATGCGGTTTTTAATCAACTCAGTTTTTTGAACAAGCGCGGTTTTTTCAAGTTGATCTTTGCATAACCGCGGTTTTTACGTTTTATAGTTCAAAGATACGCGTAAGAAAAAGCGTAAATAGCCGCGTAGAAAAGACTTCCGTGCATATCTTTTTAAAAAATTTCCAGAGATTACACTAGTTAACAGCATTTCTGAACTCAGTTAGCTGGGGGTCATTTTCAATGTAAAATCGTGTGCTAAATCCGAAGATGAAGTCCAAAAAAATTGCAGTAGAACAGTTTTTGAGTTAGACTAAAAAAAATCAATTTCACCTTTAAAATAAAAAAGCGCGTTTAGTAAAATCTAAATATTTTTGGTTATAGAGCATCGATACGAAATATAATATTAAACTGAATGTAATTTTGGTCGTCTGAACATTTTGTTTTAGTGTGACTAATGATTCTGACGTTAATTACGAGTTTGTTGATCTTTTTTTGATTTAGCCTCATTTTTAAAAAAATATAAATTTTTGGTCAAGGTTTTAGGTAAGATAAACCAATTCTTAAAATAATATTTTAGTGAAACTTAAAGCCTACTAAAACCAACTAAAATACTAAAATAAGCCCTTATCGGTTTGAATCGGATGAAAATTGTGAAAGTTATTCAATTTTTTGTGGAATAGAAATTTTTGAGTTTTTCGTGGTAAACTTAAACTGTTTTGATCCCTAGGGTTTGTCCCTCGGCATGATACTGTACCTTGATGTGGTCCGGGGGCTTCTCTACCAAAGCAGTATTACAGTGATTATATCACAGAAACTTGGGATACAATTATTTTGTTTTTAGTTAAGCTACATTGTGCTCAATTTTAGTACTTAACTTGGCGACCTTTATTATCCACTGCCATGGTCAAATAATATACAATGTGGGTTCAGGGTCCAATTCTCTCTGCAGGCACCCTTTTTTGTTGCTATATTTTTAATTAGATCCATGCTAACACTCACTAACACAAATTGCTTATTCTCTCATATACACTAACAATCTCTCATTCCAAACGTACAAACGTGGCCTACGCGATAACACAAACCTGGTCACAAATACGAATGCCCGCGATCTCGCCAATATTCAAAAACCCCGATTGATTAGGTGAACGTTGGAACCTAAGAACCTAAGCTCGCGCAATCATGAATCGGTCACGTCCGGAAGTCTTCGCCCTTGATCCTAGCAGCCCAAATTCATGCCTTTAGTTGGACCAACAGAAATAAAAACTACACAAGACGTCCACGCGCGATCATTGAAGAATACGCGAACATGCGAATGGCCACACGCTTATAAAAATAATGTGTCCACGAGAAGTTACATACTAGCACACGCGACAAAAACGTCCACATACAAATGCTCGAGTCCTTCGCGATCATCCACGAACTCGTAAAAAGTATAACACCACGGTGACTAAGAGAATGGTTTAGCACTTATAAATTAACAATCCCGGTTTCGAGAGTGAACCTCCAAATGCCCGTGTTCGCGCGATCATGAATCGGTTTCGTCCGGAATCCCCTATTCTCGGCCCTAGTCCAATGCCTTCAGGTGGACCAATCAAAAATATAATGCTCATATCCACTAAACTACATAAAATTCGAATGTATACAAACAAAGTCACATACACGCGACAAACAAATAAAAAAATTCTTGAGCCCTTCGCGACCATCCACGCAACCTATACCCGCGCTCTTCCAGACATTTTAACATCCCGGTGATAATATGAACGTCTCAGCACTCAAACGCAGTCTCAAGCGTGAACCTACAGTCCCCCGCACTCGCGCGATCCTGAATCGTTCACGTCCGGAAGTCTCGATCCTCGATTCCACAAGCCTAGGTTCATGCCTTCAATTGAATCAATTAAAAAGAAAGCTTGCATATACACTGGACAACACAGTCCATGGCGACATGACCGGGAAATCTAGTGATATGGAGTAACTCACTCCCTGTCAGAATGTGATCCGTACACCGAAAACTAAACATCAGAATGACGGTCCGTGTGACACATACACACGAGCACACCCGACAAACACGTCAATAAACGATACTTCAGCTCTTCGCGATCATCTACGCACACCTACATTCGCGATCGCAACACTCCGGTAAAAACGTGAACGTTTTAGTACTTACGAAGTTCCAAACGCGGTCTCAAACGCGAACCCGTAAACGCGCGTGATCATGAATCGGTCACGTCCGGAAATCTTTATCCTCCATTCTAGTAGCTTAGGCCCATACTTTCAGTTATACCAATCGAAAAATAAAGCTCATATCCACAAGGTAACACGTTCCTTGGCGACATGACTGAGAACTCTAGTGATATGTAAGAACCCACTTTTTTCTA
Source organism: Topomyia yanbarensis (assembly GCF_030247195.1). NCBI lineage: Eukaryota > Metazoa > Arthropoda > Insecta > Diptera > Culicidae > Topomyia > Topomyia yanbarensis. The sequence continues at coordinate 343,646,815 of NC_080671.1, forward strand.
GAATCTGAACCGCACACGATCGAACACGTTAACGTACATATGCTCGAGCTCTTCGCGATGATACACGCGATCGCCAGTCCCTACGCCCGCACATACCTGAACCGTACAATGAATATCACATTCAGAATCACGGCCCGCTACAATTGGCCTAAAGCAGTGTTTTAGTGGGCGATAATGCCTGTCTCGTCTGCAAATTGTAGTATGTGATTCTGACGGGGAGCCCTCCGAGAACCTAGCTCTACAACTCCAGTAGGACAACTCGAAAAAAAATCGGCGCTTTATTAATACTCAACAATACTAACTCTTCTCTTTATTTTATTTTTATTTATTTTCGGTCTCATGCGTTATATTCTTGTGATGACCTTTTCGAGCTCATACATCCAAGAAGAGTAACATTGCTGCCAACAATGATTCTTCTCTGCCATCAGACGTCGCCAGGTTTTAGAACAATTGAGATGTATTCTCATACTCGATGGAATCAGATAAGTAGGATCGATCAACAAACTGCAAGTAGTATATTACACATTTCTTATTTTAACGTGTAAATATTATTCGTATTAAAATATTATTTACAGGCTCCACACATATCTCAACACACACAAATACACACATGCTTGACAGGTGACTGGGCCAAGTGCATTCACTCGTAGGATCTATCATTTCGATGATCGCCTCGATTCTACGAAACCAGTGCACAAGTAAGCTGACATAAGCTAGTCTCATCTGGTGAATGCATGTAACCTGGAAACCCCAGACACGACAGGACGAGGCGGACAGACTGGACTCGACGGGGCCTAGTTCAGAGTTTTTGGGCATTCTTCAAAGCACGGTTAGTGACCTAAAAAAACATTCGGCATGTAATTTTTCCTTTTATTACTATATCTTAAGTTACGTTCATACTAATACTGACTAAAACAATCAATCGCATATTCTACCATATACACCCCCATCCAAAACGCACAAACGCCCCTAACCTTCGCGATAACGCAAACCTGGTCAAAAACGCGAACCTACATTACAATTTCAATCATCCACACACACCTACGCTCGCAATTTCGCCAACATTTAAACACCCCCTTACTTAAGTGAACTTTTCAGCACCTATAACTTTACAACCGCGGTCTCTAGCATTAACCCACCACTCGCGCGATCATGGACCGGCTACGTTCGGAATTCTCTACTCTCGATCAGCCTAGACTCATGCCTTCAGTTGGACCAATCAAGAAAGATGCTCATATTCACCAGACAACACGTTCCTCTACCATACACTAAAAATTAATTATCATATTCACGGTCCGCGCGCGATCGTTCAAGAATACACGTGAATATGCGAATGGCCACACAAATCTAAAATCGAACGCAAAGTTAGAGACACGCTAGCATTCAAATGCTCGAGCCGTTAGCGATCACACTATTACACAATTAGTAAACTCCCACGCTAACCCAGACAGATATGCACTCCTGGACTCGAACGCTAAAAATCCACGCATACACTACCCAGGACTGAACATTAGATTCATACATACAAAGCAACAAGTAATAATTAAAGGTGTTCGTCTGGCAACCGAAGTACATCTCAAACGCAGATCTTATCATTTCAATGATGGCCTTGGATCTGCGTTGCCTGTGTTCAAGGCACTATTGCTTTGTCCGTCAGGTCAAGGATGTCTGAAACCCGCTAGCCACCACCCTCGACCCTAGCTGCCCATAAAGGGATAAAAAAACTTGTTTCTAGGGTTTGTGTCATAATATATGAGGGATTCTCTGTTACTAGAGATGCACCGAATATTCGGTCGACCAAGTATTCGGCGGATCGAATATTCGGTCGACCAAGTATTCGGCGAACCGAATATTCGGGCCGAATACCAGCCGATTTTGATTTAAGCCGAATATACGGTACGCCGAATAAGTAAACATTAAATAGGTATTCGGTATTCGGCTGAAAGCCGAATAGTACTATTCGGTGCATCTCTATCTGTTACAACTTTGTAAAATAGATAAAATGAAGAGTTTTCAGAGAATTTAATCTGGGATATTATTCGACCTCGTTTGTCCAAATGATTCAAGTCTTCTGATAAGAATAATTTCAGGCTGAGTAAAGTGATAAGTCAACAAAAAGTTGGTATTAAATAATACGCATAATATTTACATGTGTCATACAGAATCGTATATGTTCAAAATTCGGTAAAAACTGCACTCTACACAATGCGCTGATACACATAGCGTAAACTTACGACGGCGCAAAATGTTAAATGCTCTCTAGTTTTTCAAATGGTGACCCTTTTTCGTCACGTTTTGTTCTACTAACAATTCTTTTTACGTTATTAAAACGTCTAGAAGTTTGTATTTTGAAATTATATTGGGTGCACATAGACTTCTATGACGTACCGATTGTCCTGGCCCACACAACTTCAATACATTAGAATACATTGCGTAAGACATCTAAGTGTAATTGAAAAATATTCTACGTTCTTCCAATCATTCTGAAGTTCAGACTTTAAGGTTTTAAACCTAAAATAAGTCGTGCTCAATATCTTACATATCTAACATTTCACAATATGAACTGAAATAGATATCCTAGTAAGGAAAATAAATTATTAGTTTTACAATACTTCACGTAGGTAGTATCATTTGTATTAACATTCTACAAAACATAGTTGAGCACTTATGGAGTTTCAAGCTATGAACTTTAGGACTCGTGAGCATTTAGTTTACCAATAACCAATAAATAATTAATAAACAGAAGAGAGTTATTTTCTGTATGACACATGTAAATATTACACGCAGTATTGCATATTAATCATTCGATGATTTATCCCTTCACTGCGCCTGAAATTATTATCAGTAGACTGGAATCAATTGGATACACGAGGTTGAATATTACTCCAGATTAAATTTTGTCAAATTCTTCATTTTACTTGTTCAACATCGTTCTAACAGAGAATCCTTAATATGTTATGAAATAAACTCTAGAAAAAATTGGGTTTGGGACGATTCAATAAGTTAAGTTAAAGAAAGTCGAAAAATCTCATTCTACAAAAAATTGAATATTTTTCACAATTGCATTCGATTAAAACTAACAAGGGCTTATTATCATTGGTTATTAGCAAGCTATAAGTTTCACTAAGATATAATTTTGAAAATTGCTTCATTTTTCCCAAAATCTTGACCAAGCGCTCATTTTTTTTTAAATGAGGCAAAATTAAGAAAAGCGCTTTAAACAAAGATATATGGATTTTACTAAACGTACTATTTTCTTTAAAGGTGAAATTTACTTTTTCACTCTTACTCTAAAAGTGCTCTACTGTAAATTTTTTGGGCATCATTTTCGTATTCAGCACACAATGTTACATCGAAAATGGATGTCACTTATTAAAGTTCAGATTTTCATTTTTATTTTGTAAGCTAGTCTGATTATATTGAACATGAAGCGTAAAATAAAAATAAATGAATAATAAACCTTAGCGCGCGTGTATTAATGCGATTTGGCATTTACCTGTATAATGTTTTATACTATTTTGTCTTGCATTCAAGTTTTGGAAACCTATAAATGCGCAGCTGTGCTGTTATTCAACTACGTACGCAGTGAACGAACGAAACGCTCGCTGATGGGGGATGATGTCGATAGAATCATCATACTGACACCGAAGCTCGTGCCCGGTTGCAGAATGCTTCAATTAGGGTGCGAAGCCTCTTTCATATATGTATAAATTGGTAGTAATGCGAGCAATCAAATCGCGTGCAATATTATTTCCATGGGCGTTTGCATGTTAAAAAGCGATCCGAATTATCTTTCTTTTAATTTCATATGCCTACCTAGCAATCCACTAAATTGCATTTCGATGTCCGTAACTGACCTGAACAGAGTAACCATTTACCGCCTGTGGTGAATGTACCGTCGTTTTTGCTTCGTACTGCCCTGCTTGCGACTGGCGTTTTCTGTGTAATGTCAATACTGCTAAGTAATGTTGCTTGAAATGATGGTCTGAAACCATTTTGCCAGTATTGTCGACACTAAATCGAACATTTTATTATTACCAACATGCTGAAATTATATTCTCTTTGCGGCACTGTTTTTAAATATAGGTACCTACCTACTATTTGAGAATTTGTGTTATCTGAGCGAGGTCGTTCTTGGCACCTTCTTTGACTCCCTATTCGTGTATCGATAAAGCAACATTACTGCTTGGCAAGGCAAGGAGGTAAGTTGTAGAGCAAAGTAGAATGGAAAATTTCTTATTTAATTCTTTATATTTTATCCTGAAGGGACCTCAGAACTTCGGTTTTGAAAGGACCCGCATTGTTGTATAATAAAGTGGGACGGCAACGACACTGTTGTTCGCTTGGCCAAGCAAAAGCATAGACAATTATTTTGCTTGTCAATCTAGGGGTGGATGACTGATGAGCCTATTTCTCCCTATTGTTGTTAGAATAACTTCTTATTGAATCTTATCAAAATCTTTTCACACAAAGTATCGATAACAGTAATGATCAAATACAGCATTGCGAACAATGTTTAAAGAAACAGGACACGCAAAAAAACAAATTTATCGTTGAATTCGAGGATGTCAATAGTTTTTTTTATCAACAAAATAAATACTGGTTTCTCAAAAATAAAGATAAACATCCTTATTCAATATGAAAATGTTCAGTTATTTAAAAAGACAAGAAAACCATCTTCATTTTCATCTCCCCAACAATTTTATTTATTTTATACAGTGAACTACTACTGTATTGGCAATAGTGAGGAAATATTTTAAAAACTTGACACATATACCATAGGATTCCGTTTTTGGCAACAATTTTATTTTTTTCAGTTGCCAAAACCGAAACCGTGCCAAAAATGGAACCTTATTTTTAAAGTTTGGATTTTCAATTTACGACTTCAAAAATGTTTCAAGGATTTTTAATCATATGTGAAATGAAATGAGATGAAAGAAAAAATAAGCAAATTCAATTTTATTCATGATTTTATCAAATTCAGACGTCGTACAGTGGGCAAGCTTTCGACGCTCAAAACCTCTACCGCCCTGGGTATATATGCTGGAGGATTAGTGTCTTTAGCAAAGCATCTTAGGTGGAAATGATCATTATTTTGACAACTTTGGGTTTGATCCAGATAAGTAGAAACTTATCTAGATCAGTTCTATCTTTTGATAGAGGTGTTCAATCAAAAAACTTTCTTCGGCAAAGTTGTTTGTTTTGATACTTCTAACACATGTACTGAAGACATTTATACTTTATAACCTATGTAGATGGCGCCACATGACATTTAAAAAAATACTCGAGAAAATGAATTTTAACATTTGTTTATGAAAAATATATCTAGAAATGAATGTTTTATTCCTAAATCGTCAAAAATTTACAATAATAAAAATGCTTAAAAGAGTGATAAATGTTATCATGACATTTTATGGTTGTTTTCATCAAAAATATTAAAAAAATATGTTCCACAAAATTTGTAATAACCCACGAAACGACAGATGGCGGCAGCTGGAATTTTGTTTGTGACTAGAAAAACCTTTAACTTTATAACCACGAAGAGAAAAAAGTGGGGCAAGGTGGGCCTTTTGCAGACAAATGAAATGAGGAAAAAAATATAATTCAAGTTAAATAGTTCCTACTTCGCTAGAGAATTTTTGAGTAAACTAAAATATATGCAAATATTTTCCTGTTTTCGAATTCAAATATAATATTTCGAACTGAGAATAAGTTTATCAAGTAGTTTATAAAGTGATCTTATTTAAATCACTGCTGTGTCTAGTCCTTTCTGCAGTTTTCCGAATTGTAGTTCAGTCATAAGGCTGCGCTTATTCTTTGCAAGAAACGGTTATCAGTCATTATTGTAAAAATCACTTGCAACTTGTCCATATTATAGGGTAAAGTCGTCGGTTGCCGGCACCCCTATGTAGCTTTTGACAGAAACCAGATATGGACATTCTGATAAATATTATTTGTGTTATATATTAGCGCGATCTTTTTGTGTCGATTGCTGAAGCAGACTCGAATGTTCTCTTCTACAACCAATATATTTTTTGAACAAGTGAAACTCTACTCAAAAATTTTTTTTTGATGATTTGCTTAGTGTTACAGAAAGAAGTAAATCGATCCAAAAAGTATGTGCTATGAATATTTACGATGTGAATTTATTCTTATTATTTATTAATTTTGTGATTCAACGTTGAATAGCGCCGAAATGTTCGCCACGAGTTTTATTTTGATCAGTTTTCAAAAAGGTTACTAAAATCGGTTGTCGGCACCCAAACATGGTCGGTTGTCGGCACCCAATTTTTTGTGGCAAATGCTCTCAATAACCTAATCATTATGGGTATTTTGGAACGGGCTTTACGAATAGATACCAGAGATCGATCTTTGGCACCATTCTGAAAACCAGGAAAGCTACTTCCGGTTTAGCGTTTTACATTTACATGAAGAAAGCCCACCTGGTCGTGTTTTCACCGCTAGGTAGCACCGTATATACCAGATTGTCACGACCAGATACTTTGGTGGGGTGGGGGGGGCTATGGGTTACCCTGTAGTCCCCCTCCCGTTTTGACTGACTTCTATCTGATCTGTCTGAAGCTTTGGTAAAAAACTGGAGTGCCTGAAACTGAAACTCAATGGCAGTGAATGCGATCCGTCAGTGCATTAGCAGTGCGTTATATTCGCACTAGTTTTTCACATACACATATTGTGATTCTGATGAACAATGATGTTCATAATGCCTTTGATGGATATTGAACTGAATAAATTTCCTTTTCCCTTTGAATCGTGATAATCATCATTCATATTTTTCCATTTTTATATTTTTTAGGGTGCCGACAACCGACCACATTTTTAACTTGACAAATGAAATTAAATTCTTCGATAAGTTATTAGCTAAGGCCTCTAGCTTTCTATTGGTATGCTTATTCCCATCTATTGTTTAATTGGAATAATGTTGTGAGCCAAAAACAGAAGTGTTCCGACAACCGAACACATTCCCCTACATAAATAATGCATCTCTACACTTATTGTAATGGTTAAATAAAACACGTATAGTGTAAAATATAGGTAACCCTTAAATACATAACACTGTTTTAAAACAACATTGCGAAAAACATCTCAAAATTATCACAGTAATGTACTGCCGCTAGAAGCATTACTGTCCCATGTGCTATGGGAATCCCTATACACATGGGACAATTATGCTTCTAGCGGCAGTGTATTGAAACTATGAGCCAATTTTCACAATATTAAAAAAAATTGATTTGCGCCTTTGAGGGTTAATATGACTCCCACGTTTGGAAATGAAGTCAAATGTGATATAAATTGATACAAAAAATATCTTTTGCACATTTCTAAAAGACTTGTTTTGACCAACAAAAATGTTGCCAAAAACGGAACCCATTTGCTGCCAAAATCGGAGTGTGCCAAAAAAGAGCATGCCAAAAACGGAACGTGCCAAAAACGGAATCTTACTGTATCTGTTTGGCTGGTTAGAATGAAAAGAACTGGAAAATCCAGTTTATACTGAAATGTGATTAAGTCAGATAAATAATCCATTTTTCAACATAGATTTTTTTTAAATAAACGAAATCGATAAAGTCAAATATCAAACCGCCAAAGATGAAAAAATATTTCTCGAAGAAAAATTGATATTTAACCCTTGTGAAGGCAAGCTAAAATCCTTACATTAAAGGGCAAACCGGGCCTCTCAGGCCCGTTTAAATTCAAGCTCCTTTTTGCCTTTCTCATATAGAAAGGCTATGCAATCGGTCGAAATTTCGACTTTTAAACCGAGACCCACAGGGCCAAATCTCTTATACCATTCGATTCAGTTTGTCGAGATCGTAAAATGTCTGTATGTGTGTATGTATGTATGGATGTATGTATGTGGCAAACAATCTCACCGATTTTTCTCAGAGTTGGCTGGAGCGATTTGCACAAATTTAGTCTCAAATGAAAGGCACAGCCTTCCCATCGGTTGCTATTGCTTTTTTTTTATTGATCCGATATTCGGTTCTGGAATTACGTGTTGAAGAGTACGATCACACAGCAAATTTCCATTTAAACTGGTACCACCATGCTGTCCAAATAATGCAATATATATATATATATATATATATATATATATATATATATATATATATATATATATATATATATATATATATATATATATATATATATATATATATATATATATATATATATATATATATATATATATATATATATATATATATATATATATATATATATATATATATATATATATATATATATATATATATATATATATATATATAATATATATATATATATATATATATATATATATATATATATATATATATATATATATATATATATATATATATATATATATATATATATATATATATATATATATATATATATATATATATATATATATATATATATATATATATATATATATATATATATATATATATATATATATATATATATATATATATATATATATATATATATATATATATATATATATATATATATTAAAATATGTGCAACATTACTTGGCTTTGCATGTCTAGATCATTAATGACCCACCGAAGGCGCTTCGACCACATTAGCCAGCTATGACGGTTCTTGATGCCCCGGGGGAACTTGCCACGTTCCTAAGATAATGTCATACCTATTTCTCAGCGAATTCTTTACCTATTTTTACAAACTTGGTTTCAAATGAAAGGTACAGCATTCCCATTGGTTGCTGTTGAATTTCTAATTGATCCGACTTCCGGTTCCGGAATTACAGGATGATGAGTACGAACACGCAGCAAATCCCGATATCAGCGTATAAGTGGACGTGGATGTAAAAAGGTGAATTTTTTTTCCCAAAAGGTGAGTATTCGAAAGATCACGTCAACCGTCGATTGGTTCTGAGCTCCGTTTCGTTTGAACACGACAAATAAATGTTTCTGGGTTGGTATTAATTTCTTCAGATGCATAACCGGAGTACATATTCAGATTCTTCGAGTCTGCATCAGATTCATCGTCGGAAGCAATATAATTCGCATCTTCTTCCTCGCTTTTCAAATCAGTTTCGGAATCGTCTGCTGTTGAATTCGCTCCAATTTTTTCCATTATTTCAGATTCCTTGAGACGATTGAAAACATGGGCAGATCGTCTTATCGCCAATTCAATTTTTTGTTGCTTCTAGATCCTACAATTTGAATAATTACGACAACTATAACACAAATAATAGACAACAAAAATAGACAATTACGATAAGGTTAGGTTATGTTGTATCCAAATAATTGTCAAGTAGACCACAGTGGATGAAATGAAAGTATTTACACAAAACAATATGACACACGTCATTATCGTATGTTATTTTTGCCTTTCTCATAAAGAAAGGATATGCAATCACTCTGAAAGCCGAGTCTCATATACCATTTGACTCGGTTCGTCGAAATTGACAAATGTCTGTATGTGTGTGTACGTGTGTGTGTTTTCAAATTTCACTCACTTTTCTCAGAGATGGCTGAACCGAATCGCTCAAACTTGATTTCAAATGAAAGGTATAACGCTCCCATAAGCTGGTTTTGAATTTTTCGTCGATCGGACTTCCGGTTCCGGAGTTACGGGTTGAAGAGTGCGGTTACCCAGCAAATTCCCATATAAAATGGTAAAACCATGATGTCCAAATGGTGTAATACATATCGAAAAGGGTGCAAAATAACTCGGATTTGCGGGTCTAGATCACTAATGATCATTCTAAGCAGCTTTGATCACATTGGCCACCTATGACGATTCTTGATGCCCCCGGGTACTTTCCAAGTTCGTAAGTTAATGTCACACCTTTTTCTCAGGGAATTCTTGACCGATTTTTATAAACTTGGTTTCAAATGAAAGATACAATACTCCCATGGACTGTTATTGAATTTCATTCGTATCTGACATTTGCTTCCGGAGTTACAGGTTGTTTATTGCGACCACATAGGAATTTTCCATATAAACCGGTACAATCGTAATACTTCAAAGGTTAAAAATCCATTTCTATTTGCAAGTCTAGATAACATCATTTCTATTTACAAGACTAGATCACTGATGGCCAATCAAAGATTCTTTGATTGAACCGATTTTCATATGACTGAACCGATTAATTGATTTTGTCACACATTTTATGATATAAGTTTTGCCAATAGTTGGTAATGAATACGAATGAGAACATAAATAAACTATCCGATTTCATTATCGTCAATTCGATTCTTGCGGATTTGATTTCACCGTACTTTAGTGAATTTTAACTTTTTTTCACTACACATTTTATATTAGATGAGAGAATCTATCGACATTCTTACTATTCTTACTACGACTTTCAGCTATCAACTCGGTATCGTTTGTTGGTTTTAATCGACGGTTTTATTTATTGTGTGTTTAGGCTAGCCTCAATTCGGTTGATTTCTTAGCTGTATTTTCGATTTAGGTATAACACTTTTTAACATTTTAACGACATTTAACTAGCTAGAGATTTTTGGGTAGGGAAAGTTATGAAAATTTAGAGCCATAATACTCCAGTGAGAGCAAGGATGTGAAGTATACATATCGGAAAACTAGAAGTATATTGAGAAAAGCGCTTCTGTTATAATCTAGCCAAATATTAAAAGACTCCTTTCTACTACTTATGCGCAAATTAATTAGTATTGATGTCTGTTAGTTTAGTGTCGACTATCAGAGATAGTACTTCATCAACCTTTAACTTCGCAAATTCTGTAGCATAAGCACTCAAGTTAACTAGCAGAATTTTCATAATAACTTGCATCAACTTTAGACAATTCTAATACAAAGATGATCCGTTTTTTACAGCCCTTTGGTGAGTTTTAGGCTGCTAAAACGGGGATATTGACAAAATCGGGACATATATTTTTCTTTCTTTTTAACAAACCGAAGCTCTTAAAATATTTTTCTTTAGACCCTAGATATAGCTTCATAACCCTTTCCGATTATTTAGTATAAATTTCGCTTAATAGGGTCAGACAGCGCAAAATTTAAAATAAAATTAAAATTTGGATTTTTTCATATTAAGGATCTTTAAGATATGAAAAATATGCTCAAGAAAAAATTTACTCGAATTCGACTTGATTCGTCTACCAACTATCACTTTTCATATGAGACTGACAAAATCGTAGGCTGATAAAAGCGTACAATGTAATGGTACAACAACATGACAACAATGTGCCATAAATACCTTCTCGTCTCATTGCGACTGTACTCTCCGCAAAATAGATCTTTGTCACACACGTCCATAGCGAACTAGTCCATTGTTCACATTGTTCTTTCAAATTGATGTTCTTTGGGTGTTCAAACAACTCGAAAAATTAAAAATCATATTCGATTTTGTTCTGTTTGCTTTCGTCCATTTCTAGACGGCCAGTTTATAAAAGGAGCAAATCAGTTATTTTAACTCAATCTTTTCCTAATACACTAGTTATAACATTATTTATTACTTGTATGGACTTTCAGATTCATCCAAATCTGAAAAAATCAGATCCGTTCAGATTTCGAAATATATATGTTAGTTAATTGTCAGCTAATATTTTTTGCTGAATCACTACGATATACGATGAATAATACGATATAAGATTTCACGAACAGGACTACTTTCATTAGTTGATAGGGTAAGGTGGGGCAAATCCGACCGTTGGGTAAACCCGACCTCCCTCTGTTCTCGAAAATCGGAAGCACTACGCGTACTAATATCAATGCTGTCGTGTAAAACATCGAAAATAATCATAATGGTGGTATGACATCATTTTATTAGTCTACCTTGAGATGCTCAAACAACAATAAGTGTGTTTTTACAACTTTTGATTTGATTTTTGTGCATCATTGACTACAGGATATTTCTGATTGTTAAAGTGAAACATAAAAAAATGTAAGTGAATTTAAATTTTTTGAATAAAGTCCTGCAAAGTGCATAGATGAATTTAGTCCAACTTTTTTCATATTTTTTTTTAATTGCATCGAAATGAAAAATGACGCGGTGGGGTAAATCCGACCTCTAAATAGTGGGGTAAATATGACCGCTTTTTTGCTAAGGAAATGTTTATTTATCAAATTGAAATATATTTTTTGTTTTTATTTATTATTTTGCACAATAGTTCATAATTACAAATGAAAGACACAAAAACGTGATGAATATAGTATTCGACGAGCAATTGCTCTGATAGGAATACCTTTACGTGCTACTGCTCGTGATTTTGACATTCCTAGATTGACATTTAATCCCATTTTCTTAATGTTACAATTCAATAACATAACATTCATTGATTTATCATTGAAAAACGCTTTTAATCCACCTAACAGTGTGATGAGACATTTCTTATAACTCTTATCACTCTCTTCGGATATTATATCGTTTGAGAACATTTAGAGCTTGATGCTTCGCGATGTTTTTGATAACACATACTACATGGGATAGTGGCAGGACTCAGAGAATCGCTCAAATCAGCATAGGACAACATCAGTGCTAGAAATCTCAAACCAAATCAATGGGAAAGCGAAAAAATGGCCAATAAAATAGACATACAAACGAATTATTGCTAATGCTCTGTTAATAAAATATCTAAATTCCTCAATAAATGTATTGTGGTGGGAAAACTGAATTTTCCTAAAGGGGTTATGTATATTGTACTGAGCCGAAAAATCGATTTTTTTTTATCGATTTGAAGTTTATACTTTACTCAAATTTACAACGCGACTGAGAACTAAGAAATTAACGCTTTTTCTTGAAAAGGGCCATACTAGCAGTGATACCATTCAAAGAAAATCAACAGTGAATATTTCCAGACTTGGTTTTATTTCCTATTTAAGAACTATTGTGTTTTTTACATCCTAGATTGCATGATTCAGTTATCGAAACCCAAAACTTCATAAAGTATTTGAAATTATTAAATTAAAATTTGTGTTTGCTATTGAAATTGACAAAATGATAGTATATATAGAATATAGTCCCTTTGGCGTTGGTTAATTTTTCGGTCCCACCTATCAGCATTGAAGTATCGCCCTTACGTTTTTTTACAATACCAATTTTACAGTTTGTGGGAGTTTGGTGAAAATCGATCTTACTGTCCAAATGGCATAATTCCGAAACCGTAATTTTTGAAGTTTTAAAATTATGCAGAATTATTTTTTCAGACAATAGTAACAGAGTTCGTGTCTTTAGCGAATTTGTTGAGACTTTATTGTAGTCATGAATATTAACCTGAGAAAATTCACCATAAATATTTCTTGGACGATATACCGTCAAAATTACTTTATCAAATGATGCGCTGTTCGTATGTAAAACTCATCGAAGATACTAAACCTCCGAAATTGGCGGTTTCAAAATGATGCTATCTTGACCTTAAATTATTGTTTTGGAACATTTGACCTATACATATAATTGGTCATACAACAAAAATCAAATTCTCATCAAAATCGACCAGGACCTGCTAGAGTCGAATGGAAATCGTCATTTTTCATAAATTTCGCTCTACATTCGGAAAGTGTTATCCTCGTTATTAATCATATTACGTTTTCGTTTCAACTCGACGCATTCCCAAAATAAAAACCTATTTTGATCCACCTAGTGGTGCAATTGGGCTTTTCTCATTTGTCCAGACTACGATTCCATGGCTGGTTATGTTCAATACGATGGTGGAAATGAATATTACATGTTCAGTACGATTTGCACATACGTACAATGGATCGACAGCCACGATCTTGAGATACTATGTGATACTGAAACATCGCTTGACCGCCGCTGGTTTCAAGCGATGTTTCAGTATCACATAGTAAGATCCGGGAGGTTCGGGTCCTGCCGAAAATTTTCAACTTGTTAACAAATTTTAAACTAGTTTTAATTTTAAAACAGCAACCCCTCACTGCATACTCCCTCCGGGCCGGTATGATTGACGATTTTTAGAGTGATTGCATAACCTTTCTATATGAGAAAGGCAAAAAAGTCCAAAAAAATAATTTTTTTTCAAACATTATTTTTTCGAGTTTATATCAAATCTCAATGGTTCATGCATTATAAAGTCATTTGGCATCAAAAATACAAATTTGATTTTGAAAATTTTTCATTTCAGTTTATATGGGAATTTGCTGTGTGATTGCACTCTTCAACTCCTAACTCCGGAACCGGAAGTCCAATCAATAAAAAAATCAATTGCAGCCGATGGGAAGGTTGTACCTTTCATTTGAGACTAACTTTGTGCAAATCGATCCAGCCATCTCTGATTAACAGAGGTCATATTTTTTTCCACATACACACATACACACACATGCATACATACACACACATACATTTTCCTATCTCGACGAACTGAGTCGATTAGCATATGACACTCGGCCCTCCCGGTCGGGATTAGATTGACGAATTTTAGAGTGAATGAGAAAGGCAAAAACATTTTTAGCAAATGTTTCATAGACATTAAATCAATTTTAACTTCGCTTTCTATTGAATAAAGACCCTCATTACAGTACATCTCTACAAAAGCGAGCTCAATTTGAAAAGAAATCTGAGGATTATGATTGATTACAGAACTCTGGAATTTTCTATTGGAATGATTTCAGGCAGGAATTTGATATTGATGCTATTAGGCAACTGTGAAATCAAGACCAATAGATCAATTACATATCAGGACCCCATTCTGATTTATCAAAAGTCCTCATGATGTTTACAACAACAGGTTATCAATGTACGGATCAGATAATTGTTATTGTAATACTGAATTAAATCAGTCTGCATCAATAAATTTTCAATTGCAATCCAATATATTTTTTGGGTGTGGTAGGGAGGGAAGTTGTTAAACCCCAAAACCTTCTCTTGGCTACGCCGTTGTTTGGAGTTATTTACTTCACTTTCATTTTCCGATATGTTTCCGATCGATCCGTTGGTTATAAGTTATAAAAATTGCAGTCAGAAGGTTCGTACAAATGAACATTTTTGCACTGATAAGTTATCAAGTTCCTTCCAGACAACTTGGAAGTGTTCGGTGATTATTTCTAGCGGTTGTAGATAGAAAAATGAAATACAAAATTCTTTTTATCGTAATAATGTTTGGCTTATTTCAATGGATTATTACTATGTTGAACAATAAATGGGCGACAAAAGGTAATCCACAAACAACAAGCCATAACTTTTAAAGTATTCAAAATAGATATTTTTTGACTTCAGTAAAGTTATTCGCAAAAGTAAGAGCTACAAATTTGCTGAAGGCATCATTTCGATATAATCACTTCCAAGAAAATTTGTGAAAATATCTCACTCATAGGGAGATTAATCAGTAAAAGCACAATACCAAAAGAAAGGGTGTATTGCCTCCATTATATTCTCCGAAGATACTATTGACCTAAAATAAGCCGTTTTGGCGTTAATAATAGATTACATGTTTTTGGTCATATTTTTGGCAATGGGAAATGATAAAAATCTTTCGTCCGCATTCAATGTTAAATATCTCTTTTGATAATGGTCCGATTTCAACAATCTATAGCTTGTTTGAAAGGTATTCGTTAAAGCTGTCTAAAAACATATAAAGTGTTAATCTATGTTGTCAATTTCGGCAGATAATTTAAAAAAACTGCAAAAAACGCCATTTTTACACATTCAAACATTCATATCTTGGAAACTAAACATCAGAATCAAAAACAAATTAATAGCGTTCATACTGTTTTTTAGTTCTTTCATTTAAAATTGGTTTGGATAAGATTGGTTCAGTCATTGCTGAGAAACACGAATGAGAATTTGTCCGTTACATACACACACACACAGACACACACACACACACACACACACACACACACAGACATTGTCCCAAATCGTCGAGCTGAGTCGATTGGTATATAAGACTCGGCCCTCCGGGCCTCGGAAAAAATCTTGAAAGTTTGAGCGAATTCTATACATTTCTTTTATAAGAAATGTAAAACCATAAAATTTAGGTAATATCTGTACTAAATCAACCAAAAACATAGGCGGTCGGGTTTATCCCCCCATTTTTAGAAACAGCAAAAATGAACGTTTTCGTAAAACGCTTGTATCTCAAAGTTTTCTTAAGACTCGAATTAAAAGCTATAAACAGAAAGTTGCGCAGAAGTCTAACCTTTAATTTGGTATATGAAACGACTTGATCCGATTTAAAATCAGCATTTTACAGCCAAAACCATTTACTAGGTCGGATTTGCCCCACCTTACCCTACCTCAAATCAATCGACCTATCAAATACGTCATTACGAAACAAATCTACTCTGCAATACAGATATGAAATTAGTTTGGGTTGGAAATATAAATGATTTTTGGCTTTCTCATATACATATTAGCAAATCAATTCAAAAATCGACCTGCCATTTGAGTCCCAGAGGGCCAAGTGTCACATACTATTCGATTCAAATCGTCGAGACCGCTCAATTTTCTCAGAGATGGCTGAACCGATTTGCACAAACTTAGTTTCAAATGAACGGTTCTAACGCTCCCACAAGCTGCTATTGTATTTTGTTCATCCTGCTTCCGGTTCCGGAATTATGGGCTGAAGACTGCAGCCACATAGCAAATTCCTATATAAACTTGCAACATGAAGATGTCCAAATGATGCAATACATATTGAAACGGATTTAACATTACTTAGATTAGTGGGCCTAGATCCCTAAAGACCAATCAAAGTAGTTTTGGCCATATTGGCCACCACTTAGGGGGGGGGGGGGGTGGAGATAGCGTAGTTGGTAAATCGATTGCCTTGTACCCAGCGCACCTGGGTTCAATTCCCAACCCCGCACATAGGGTTAGAGATTTCTCTAAAGAGATTTCTCCAACCCGACAAAGAGGCGAATGACCCTAAGGTTAAAACCTTTATAATCAAAACAAAAAATAGTTGCCACCTATGACGGTTCTTGATACTCTCGGGTAACTATCAAAGTTCGTATGATAATATCACACCTATTTGTCAGCAAATTCTTAACTGATTTTTACAAACTTGATTTCAAATGATAAATGCAATACACCCATTGACTGCTATTGAATTTCATTCAGATCTGACGTTTGACTCCGGAGTTACCACGGTTACATAGGAATTTAAACCGAACTAAGGTACCGGGCATATTCCAGAATTAAAGTCACATCGGATTCGGTGATGACTGAATCCATTTTCACCAACTAGGCCTCTCTCACATCCTCTTTTACAGGTATAATCCCTTTCCCCTCCCACTGCATTCCAAAATATGTTATACGAAGACAACATTTAATTCATGCTGATTTATCCACTTAAATATTATATTTTTTGTTCCAAGGACGTCATCGTCAACATGTTGCTCATCAGGTTCGTGGCAATCGTGCCCTTGTAAATATGTGCAAAGTATAATAAGAATGTAATAGACATTTTCACAAATATATTGAATATAACTTGCTATTGGATAAATGAGAAAGGCACAATTACACCATAAGGTGGATTAAAACAGGTTTTTCTTATAAGAAAAGGTAAAAAGATAAAATCAATCAAAACTTGAAATAATACCTGCTAATATGATGATGAACTCATCAAAATGTTTTTTTTAGATAAATATTAATGTATAAAGCCTGTGGCATTCCTAGTAAATATTGCATGCACACCGGGCCTGCCAGGCCCGGCTTGCCTTTTTGTGCATGTAAAAAATTGAAACATAGCTGCGCATCACTCCATAGATGAAAATTTCACAATTCTTTATTTTTGTTATAGATTTCAAAGCTACTTATCAAAATTTCCATGCCCAAGCTTATATTGCATACACATTTTTTTGCAACTAAAAAATTGTAACGTGCCGGGCCTCTGAGACCCGCGTGTCTTTTTGAGGGTTAAAAAACGCATTATTTTAGAAATGGGATTTCAAATACGATTTTGCCAGATAGATCTTCAAATTCACAAAAAATCGATGTTGTCAAACATCGAACTACAAAGATTGGATGAAAAAATAAAGATTTTTCGAGGTAAATTTGGAAAAAAAATATACTTAAATAGAAAAATAAATGGTTTTAGTCACGAATTTGTTCTAGTTACTCCTCTGTGCGATGTATCGTTTGGACATCTTGAAATTAAAATTTTAAAGCTAACACGGACAAAAATGGGCTATGGAGGAAGTTTTCGTTTTATCGACTATAACGATCCGAAGTAGAATTCGATGGTGGTAAAGGAATGGTTGCTCAACGCTAAATCGCGGCTTCTTCGTCATTCCCAGCCTCCTGGTTTAAAATTAACTGAGTACTTGTAAGACTATGTGGAACATTTGTCGGACTATTTCGAGTAAATAATTCGAAACATACAATTACTTAGGAGCGAAGGTATGTCATACACGATATTGATTTCAGTATTTTGGATTTGAACGGAATCTGTACGGATAATTTTTTGTCGTCTGCTTGATGTGTTTATAAACTAAGTTTTCTTTCAGTACCTAGTCAATTTAAATATATTGCATATGTACTGTATGATTTGTACACGGAGGTCAAAAGAACAAATTGCGTTGCGTTGTGGCGATGATTTTGTCGGATCGCACATTGATTTCATCATGTTTGACTGCTGATTATCTAATAAGAGTTGCATAGGAATTGGTAAGTAGGAATTTATACCGATCCGACCCATGTTAACCTCAACAGCATGATAGCCATCATTGCCGGCCGCCCCCATCTCCATCGTTCACGGGGAAGGATAAAGGATAAGGTAGACGGGAAGTGTTATGCTCTTTCTACTTAACGGAAGGTAGACGATTCATCAGGCTCTTCCATAGATGTCGCGGATTTGGTAGTTTGGAAGGGTATAAGGATTCGCTCCAAGCAAGCGATGCGACTTGTAAAGCATAATTTATTAGGTAGTTGTTTAGTTAATCTTCGAGTACATGATCACTCGAAAAAGAAAAGATCTTATTTAGTTTTTGGTCCTTTTCAAACTCGGTAGCCAGCAACCGAGAGTATCCTACCGTATACTTCACATCCTTGCTTTCACTTGAATACTATGGCTTTAATTTTTTATAACTTTCCCTGTCCAGTAATCTGGTTAATAAGTATAAAATTTAAAGTTAATCGTTTTAGTAGTTAAAATATCAAAATCGAAAGCAGAAAATTTGCCCTACGACATCAAACAGAAAACTATTTCTGCTAGCATTGTTATCAACTTGAAAACTATTTGAGATGTTGAAATTTCTTGTTGCAACGAAAAAAGTATTCAATGCATTTTTTTGACGAAGAAATACAAACAAAACAAAAAACCTTCAAGAACCCCAACGTATGTAATGATAGCTAAATAAGATCAAAATTAGTTGCCATTTTTTGAAAATAAAACAAGAACTGAAACGAAACTAAGATTTCAATTCGTATGATTTCTACTCTTTAAATGCTCGACTGTGCTCGGGAAATTCATCCAAAGGTGATTACGAAGATTCTCGTAGATTTATGAACTTTGTCAAATATTCAATTTTATTACTTTTGTTCATTTAATCTATTTCATTAATTCATTCATTGCATTTTATTCAATTTTTTACTTTTATTTTTATTAACTTTTTTCATTTGATTTATTTTAGTCAATTTTTTCCGAATATTTGTGCCGTTTATTAACTGGCGCACGACCTCTTAAGTCACGGTCTTGGATAGCCGAATACACTAATTCTCAATTCGACCAAGGTAACGCCGATAACTTTTGCCTTAATCTTCATTATCGCCCATCGCTCTTATCTTTAGGACGAAACGAACCAACTCAGTCCGAATGGACGAAAAAGTGAATAAGTAACAGAACATTCAAATCCAATATCCCTTGTTCACACCTTAACGAAAGGACATTTGTTTGGAAAACTTGACGAACCCCAAGCAATGGTTGATATAAAACACAAAAGGAAAACTCAGCGTCGCATCAGACAAAACACGCTCACCAACCCAACCCCGTCCGTCCTATAGTACCGTGCGTGCGAAGCGTCTGCTGATGGATACAAACACTCCCTACCATCGTGCAAAATGTAAGGGCAGCAAGGCAAACATCGTCCTGCACAGGCAGTGGTTTGCACCCACACTCATGTAGCACGGGCAGCAGTAGCAGTAGTAAGCATTTTCCACTCGCCCAGTTTGGTGCAATTTTCGAAAAGCTTTTTCACCCTTCTCTCTGTTCTCTGTCTGTCTGGCTGTCCGAGGATGGTGTGGAAAATGTCAGTCAAAATTTAAGTTTTTCTCTTCCATCGGTAGCGAAATTTGGTCGTGTGTTTAATTTCGGAATTATCCCTTAACCGTTTCCCGGTGTTTTCCTGTGTGACTAAGAAGTGAGATACCTTGTGCATAAAGAAAGTCTGATGCCATGCATTAGCAAGGACGAAAGTCAGCAGTGTCGTGGTCAATCATTTCAGTGTTTCTTATTTCCTCGTGTGTCCTGTTGAATCATCTTACAAAACTAAGGCGGTGGCGTTGGTGAATATCTCGTAACTCAGTGGCAGTGAGAATGAATTTCTCCGCGTTTGGTGGTCCATTTTCCGGAATCCACCAGTTTGCGGCAAAGTTTGGCAGTAATGATGGAGCCTTCACCAGCACGAATACTGCGGCTGGAAATGGCGCCGGACCAGGTGGCATTGTGGGTGGTGGAGGTGGTGTCGGTGGCGTTCCAGGAGGAGGAGGAGGAGGTGGCGGAGCGACTGGTGCTCCGGGAAGCGCCTCTATTGGCCAACAGGATCTGAACCGATACCATGGATCGAATGGAAATCATTTCAATCAGAATTCTACCTCAAGTAAGTTTACGAAGGATTCTTCGAAACGGTAATCGCATTGTTAGGAAGAACAAAAGGTCAATGGTGTGATTACATTGCATATTTTTGGGGTATTTCTGCCCCTGCATCGCACTTACACTCGGTCGTGTCTAGCTGCTGCATTAGCCTCGATGTGTGGGTGGTGGGTTGGGGATGAATTACTTCGAGTGAGGGGTGATTCACGAACTACTGTTTTATGTTCGGGTAATTTATTTATATGTTGAAATTGAAAAGAAATGTTTTCACCATCGTTATTGTATATGAGGAATTAGAGCAGTGGTGATATTTTTTTAAAATTAACGATGGGATCGGAATTTTAGAAACCATACTGATGTGCAGAAAGTGCTTAGATCTTCCTGTAGGTAGAACATTCAGTAGGTGATGGTCTGTGTACTAGCAAATTGATAGTTACATGAAAATTAGTGTGTAAAATCAATGTAATGTAAGTTGTAAGAAACCACAGCATGTTTGTTTATCTGCAATTCTATCTACGGGTAAAATAACTGCATTGACTATCGAACACTGGCGGCTTCAAGGATGGACACGGCCATTCTCAATCGGTCAAAATGCTTATTTTGTTAGAAGAGATCAACAAGGTGTTAGGTTTATATTTACAGCACTTACATAAAGCAAGTTAAAACAATTTTCTCATTTTAAACTAAATTTGATTCTTTTGAATTTTGGCAACCAACATGCATACAGA
This sequence comes from Topomyia yanbarensis, assembly GCF_030247195.1. Lineage (NCBI taxonomy): Eukaryota > Metazoa > Arthropoda > Insecta > Diptera > Culicidae > Topomyia > Topomyia yanbarensis. The sequence goes on from NC_080671.1 coordinate 343,668,272, forward strand.
ACCTTATTTGATTCCGCCGTAGATTCGTTGCATGTAGAACATTTATGGAGATTGTGCAACAACCTTCCTGATAGAAAGAATCCTTCCTTTTCAGGACGCGATGAACAGAAACATGGTTTTAAAGACCAACTCCATGCCTCAGTAACATCAAACTAGGGAAATTTCACAACAATGATTATGTAAGGAAGATCTACTCTGTTCATCAATATGTCCGTACTCGAACAGGCTCATTAATCTTAACTCAATACTCGGTTTAGTTCTGAATATGGGTCATTCCATGCGAAGTGATCAAGGCACGTGTAATCGACCTCCACGGATTTGAACAAAATTTAGAGAAATTGTTCATCTAAGGCCAATATATAAAAACCCAAATTTTTGTGACAATTGAACCACCCCTCGGGTCATGGGAGCACCCCCCGCTTTGGAAAATTGCCAAAACCCTTGATTTTCTTTTGATCATATCTCCGGTTCTATTTACTCTTGAATCAAACTACAAGATGGCTTTTGAAGAAAATTGATCAAGGAGTCTATAAAAAATATTATTTTTTGCCGACAGTGTTGCCAACTATGCAATTTTTTCAGTTGTTAAAAGTTATATGGGAAATTGCGGTTTTTTCTCTTCAAAACGGTGTATCTCAGGATGCGCTCATATTATATTGGGATGATAAGTGTTTTTTATGTAAAAATGTCTGAGGAACGCGATTTTCAAAATTAAAATATACGTATTGAGAGAAAAATTAACTTTTAAAATTTAACTGAAAAAATTGCATAGTTGGCAACACTGTCGGCAAAAAATAATATTTTTTATAGACTCCTTGAATAATTTTCTATAAAAGCCATCTTGTGGTTTGATTCTAGAGTAAATAGAACCGGAGATATGATCAAAAGAAAATTAAGGTTTTGGCAATTTTCCAAAACGGGGGGTGCTCCCATGACCCGAGGGGTGGTTCAATTGACACAAAAATTTGGGTTTTTATACATTGGCTCTAGATGAACCATTCCTCCAAATTTTGTTCAAATCCGTGAAGGTCGATTTCAAGTTTGCATCTTTTTTTGATCACTTCGCGTGGAATGACCCATATTCCATTGTAATATTTGAATAGTAAGTTTTCTATCATGAGAAGTTTTCCTGAAACTGCAATCCCAACGAACAATTTTGTTGGATTAATCAGTCATTGTTCAGCTTATCCTCTTGTATCAAAGGCTTGTTCAGAGTACGGTGTTTGTTGGGTTGTTTTTAGAGAAGGTCGGGTTTCAATTATTTCGTACCCGACCCGAACCCGAGAGCTTGAAAATTGGAAAACCTGAACCCGATCCGAGTCCGAAATTTTGAAATTTAAGAACCCGAACCCGAGCCGAGCCCGAATATTTTAAAATTGCGAACTCGTCTCGAATCTGAGAATGATTTTTTTTATAATTTGAGAAACTGGTTTTGTTAATACGGAGAATCAACAAAAGATCCGGAAAAATTTTAAATTTTTGGCATCCGAGCTGGATCCAGGGCTCGTCCAAAAGAATTATAGAATCACTCGAACCTGAAGTAGCACCACACGCGTCCAGTTATATCCGCCTATGACAAAACGAATTACTTGCGATAGGAATTGGTATTTATATTTCCTATTATTGAACGTTGAATTTCTAATGTTCTGGGAAACCTATATATCGTCGATATCTTAACCGGAAGGTAGGATAAATCGGCGACTAACGCATGGCGAAACAAGAGGCATAATGATGATAATTTTAAACAACCCCGCCCGTCGTACTTAACCATAATTTCTAATTTTTTTTATCGAAGAACATTCCTACAAGAGTAGTTTTGTATAACTTATTACATGCATTAAATTAAGCTATGTCAATTGGCAATTCGTATTCGACAGTTTACACGACGTCACCCGCGTTACCTTTGTACGGTCAAACTTGTGTCCAAGGGTTTCAACCAAGATTCTTTGACGCGTGCGTTCTTGACTTCTCATCTTTAGCTAGTACGGTATGCGCGCCAGTGGAAATGCTTCGATATCCGCTCAGGGCTTGTACAGAACACAATATTTGTACAATCAATTCTTCAAAATCCTGGAAATTATTGTATTTTCATGAAGGAATCCGGATGACGCAACGGCCCAGCCCGGGGACAATCTGACAGAAAGTGCTTTTTATCTAAAGATTTATTTGAAACGGCTCAATGCGTTAGCGCAACTGAGCCATGGCCCTTTTAATTTTTTTACAATAAGTAAAAAATAAAAAAAATGCTATGAATGTCGGTCTGCCAGATCTTGTTGACGCAGTTTGCTACTGCATATTGAGATCCTTTTCGTTGGCGGTGAAGCCGCTTGGGGGTCATTCAGTCTGCTTTCTCTCGCGTTATCGTCAGTACTGCATCATCAGTACTGCTTTCTTGCTGTTATCGTTCTTACGGGTCGCTGTTGTAAATCCGTCTTCATGGGTATTTGCTTCTTTATTGGCGATGCTAGTTGTTGGTTTGGGAGTGGTTGTCGTGGTCGTTGTACCTGCATTATTGATTATTTGGATCGTTGTTTGTGGTCTATCTGAAAGTGTCGGTGGCTGCTTGTTAGAGTTGGCTGTAGTAGATGAGGTTTGACTAGTTGCTTCAGCGCATGTTTCTTTGTAGTGGGCAGTATGGGTATAGAATTGGCATGTTGGAATCTACCCGGGATATGTGATTAGCGTTGTTTGCTTATAGGTCACACCTTCCTTCGGTGATTTGCATACGATAGTCATGTAAGAAGGTATTGGTTTAGTCACTCGCATGCTCACAATACGAACGCCGTTGGGAATGTCAGTGAAAAAATTTCTCCAGGTGTCATTCGTAATAGATTCTACTTCTCCATATTGCGACATGATTCGTTTGATGTAATCGTCCCTATAGCGCGGGGCCAAATCATGGATACGCACGTCCAGCATGTCGTTTTCCATATTCACGGGGATCTTGATTCTGGTGTTATTAAATTAGACCTCGTTTGTTAAAATTTGACCATGTTGTTCTTTGCAATGAAGTTCTCAGCCTGTGCTAAACGTGATCAAAACAACGTGGTACAGCTGAATGTACGTAACTTCAGCAAGATTAAGCTCCATTTTAACCTTAACTAACTGTTCCACTTCCTGAACTGTGGGTCTAACACGAGTTTTATTAAATTCGATCGAAATCGTGTTATCCCGTAGCACGGGCACTCCGCAGCCGGGGGCAACGATACAATTTGTTTGTGCACTGATATAGAACAAAAGCTGGCTTGATTCACTGATGCCTATAGACTTCTACAGCGTAATGATTTTTTGCTTCTGCTTTGTGCGAGGTCAGAAGATAGACTGACAGAAAGAGCTTGTTTCATATATGTATTACTGGTTTGATAGTGGCAGTAGTATACCATTACCATATACGTGCCTTCGTTGATAGATTGTCTCCACTTCCCGTAGATTTCTACTCGCTTGAACCAATATTTTCCGATAAATTTACTTTGACTAGATTTATTGATGATTTATTGATTGATATTGATGATTGTCATAAAAAATAAATCGCATAGAGGGGGTGGGTGTAGCGTAGTTGGTAAATCGATTGCCTTATACGCAGCCCACCTGGGTTCGAGTCCCGACCCCGCACATAGGGTGAGAAATTTTTCATAACAGATTTTTCTAACCCGAAGAGGCGAATGACCTTAAAGTTAGACCCTCTATAATCGAAATAAAAAAAAATCGCATAGAGATTTTAGACGCGAAACACTTATTGTTGAATACTCTTCTATGAGCACTCGTTAAAAAAAATAATTCGGAGAGTTTGTGAATCTGAAGAGAAGAAATTTTATTCATGAATAAAAAATACAATATTTGAGCATTGACGAATTATAGCGATTAGGTGGTAAAATTTAGTACGGTTATATGTGTGACCCATTCTTATCACGAAATAAAGTTAAATACTAAAAAGGAGACTGGGTGTTGTGTATAGACGTAAATAGCGTCAAGAAATGGTTGGGTGTGATCTGTTCAAAACCTGAGCCTGACCCGAATTCAAAAAATTCAAATTAAAAAAACCCGAACCCGAAAAAAGTTTAAATTGTAAAAAACCCGGACCCAACCCGAGCCCGAGAAATTCAAATTTGAAAACCCGGAACCGAACCGAACCACAGTGGCCGCAATGGTACCAAAACGTGCGTTTAATTAATGGTGCTCTAGGAGTTGATTTTAGCGATTTGGTGTGTTAGAAACTCTTTTTCAGAATGGAAGCCCCCTTCTTTTGATGTATACTGAATTGTGATTAATCCACCTAAAAGTGAGATAGAAAATTTATTTCCACTAACTTTTAAGATAGAGGCACGATGTCAATGACAAAGTTATAGTAAATTTTACTGCGAGAAAACTTGTTGAACATGCGAACTCTCCAAAATGTAATGGTGTTGAGATAAAGCACATTGTTTGTGGGAGGCACCCAAAAAACCATTTTTTTATTATAACTTTTTTCTGAGATTTTTGCAATTCTTCAAATGTTCTATGAAGTTGTTGAAATTAAGAAATTGCAGATATTTGTCGAAGACGTCAACATTTTTTATTTCAAAACTTAAGAGTTATTAAATAAAGTGGGTTAAAAATATCGCTATTTTGAATGACAATTACTAAGAGATGTGGAAATATGTGGAAGACATTTCGATTCTATGAGAAAAACAGTGAAAAGTCCTATAAGCAAAAATACTACTCACAACGGGCATCCACCGGCCTGTATATAAAAAATACTTGCCGGCAATGCATGTTTTTCATTTTGTAACAAAATAATTACGACATTTTAAGCATAACTTTTTATAGCAATTGTTTCTATGTGTTATTCTATTCTACGAATATTCTAAAAAATCTTTGGAAATGTCAAAGTACACATATGAATCCAAAACTCTCAGCTCTGTAGTCTCCAACTTACGAATTATTCCTAAACTAGCACAACAACAAAAGTGATCAACTAAAAAATGCGCAAAATTTTTTGGCAGTCTTTACAAGAATAAAAACCATTACAAACAGTATTAGGGTTACCGCGCCCTAATTCATCTTAGCTCCTCTATTCATCCCACCCATTGGAACTCATTAGTTAGAGAAGTATTTGCTATCTCTATTCAACGCATTAGCTCAAAAAGTCTAACTGTACTGTTTCTTAGGAACGAAGGAAAGATAGTGATACTTACTTAAGCGCAATCCAGTCACTCTATGTCGAGTTATCAACGAAATATTGTGACATCCCGACTAATGAGATGGATAAGGGCTCGTCTACCCTATATGCCGTTTTCATGAAACGATTACGTGGCCGGAATTGTCAATAATTCTTTTGCAAGCACGCATTGAATGATTAAATATTTGAAATTAACCCTCAAAAAGGCAAGCGAAAATTGTGACTTCATAAAGCATCGCTTTAAGGACCCAATGAAACCAAGAGCCGTCGTTTTACCAGTGAGAGAATCGAAAGCCCGAAAACGCTCGGTCATTTGTATTTCGAATTACAAATTCATTGAAACTAGGGAACTGTAACTAGCCGAGTCTCTGAGACCCCTTGCCTTTCTGAGGGTTAAAATTTGACAGAGATGTAATATATAGGTGAAAATATTTTTCTAAAGATTTTCTGGCATGTCGGATCCTAAGTAGCAACTCTGACTACACAGTCATTTCGTGAAAATGATATCTAATACTCTTTGCTATGGTTCATACTCATGAAAATACAGTAAACCTTTTAGACGTCTCTGGTGTTCACTTTCCAAATCCTGTTAATTTATGAATAGTTTCAGATAACAGAAACTCAAAGTTCACGATTTATATGTGTATTTATTACTCTCAATGATTTTTTAGAATATTCGACACATAGAAAAAAAATCGCTAAAAAATTTATGCTCAAAAAGTCGTACTTATTTTGTTACAAAATGCAAAACATACATTGCCGGAAAGTATTTTTTGTATGCAGGCCGGTGGATGCCCGTTGTGAGTAGTATTTTTTCTTATAGTACTTGTCACTGTCTTTCTCATAGAATCGAAATGTCTTCCACATATTTCCACATCTCTTAGTAATTGCCATTCAAAATGGCGGTATTTTAAAGCGACTTTATTTAATAACTCTTAAGTTTTGAAATAAAAAATGTTGACGTCTTCGACAAATATCTGCAATTTCTTAATTTCAACAACTTCATAGAACATTTGAAGAATTGCAAAAATCTCAGAAAAAAGTTATTATAAAAAAATGGTTTTTTGGGTGCCTCCCACAAACAACGTGCTTTATCTCAACACCATTAAATTTTGGAGAGTTCGCATGTTCAACAAGTTTTCTCGCAGTAAAATTTACTATAACTTTGTCATTGACATCGTGCCTCTATCTTAAAAGTTAGTGGAAATAAATTTTCTATCTCACTTTTAGGTGGATTAATCACAATTCAGTATACATCAAAAGAAGGGGGCTTCCATTCTGAAAAAGAGTTTCTAACACACCAAATCGCTAAAATCAACTCCTAGAGCACCATTAATTAAACGCACGTTTTGGTACCATTGCGACCACTGTGTGAACCAGAGAAGTTTAAATTTACAGAACCCGAACCCGATCATCTTGTCTTCACTAAGCTCATTATGGTCACAATTTTTTATTATTTCAAAATACGAGGATTATGAAAGAAGAACAAAATTTGGGACATGTCGCATTCGTCCACTAATGATCATTTCAAACGACTTTCATTTACTTTGATGATCCATTTGAACCAGACTTCTCCGTCTTTATTAGTGTACGTTCACATCATCATTATAACTGCTGAATAAACAAATGGTTGGATGTTCTTATTTACTGTTTACTTATGCGTATTACGGTTGTGTATTCGTTTTATTGGCATCTGCTGGTGGTGCTGACGTTTGGTTTGGAGGTACTATTGACAGTCGTTGATAAATGGGCACTGTTTGGCTAACGCTGTTGAAAACTATGTATTGATTTTAATTGTACTAGCTCCAGTGCGGGGGTTTCTGTGGTGTGCCAGATGTTTGTAGTACGAATACGTGGTGATCAAACCTTATGATGCATGTGTAGATTGATCTGAGCAACAAAAGGAAACGTGCTCCCCGTATAAATAAATACCATTCCAGATAACTTCGCAACCATTTCCTAACTATTTTTACCATTTTTTTTGTTAACCATTTTTTGTTAACGACCTATTGAGTCAATTTGTCAACAGTTGTTACGACATTTAATTAGCAAGGGGCTGGAAGGTGAAGTATATTTTTCGATATTAAGAACCATAGTACTGCGACGTCGCAAATGCTTAGTGTGGAAGTTTAGCGTGACTTAACTTTTTGTCGGTTCCGACAGCATGAAGTAACAAGTTACTTAACGCTTGTCGGGACATGCCATTGAATCAAACGTTGAAAAACCATTTTCAATATAGTGCGTTGTTCAACTACAGATTAACCATTGCCTGAAATAATATCGAATATAACCATTATTGTTTTTGCACACTCGACCATACAAACAACGGGTTGTTAAGAACAGTCACCATACCAAAATATGCTTTTTTCATATTATACATACATTTTGACAACATACCATACAAGAACCATACAGTTTATAGTAACATGCATATTTTAGATCTAGCGATGCATAAAATATTAGGTAGAGAAAAAAGTCTCTTCCCGTTCACATTTCAGTTCTATCGATTATTGATGAAGTTTTATTTCATTGCACTGGATCTTCTGTAGAAAGCTTCGTTGACTCTATGTGGACTGACGCTTTATCCGATTGAGCTATCGCCGTAATATTGTAAGATGACCATTTTTGATCATGTTAATCTACTGGTTTTTTGGGGCAGGGTAAACAAATATACGAATGAGGTAACTTTAGCCTCTGGTACAAAAGTAAAATGTAGTATACAAATCTTCAATATAGGATACACGGAAGATATTGGACATTGTTACTAAAATGAGTATGGTAGTTCAATAGTTGAATTATAATGATGGAATATATCAATGATGGAATTCCCAATGTGGTGAGTATTATATGAGTAGTGTGGAAATGGTTTCGAAGCTTTCTGGAATGGTATTTATTTATACGGGTAATCTATTGTTGAACGAACCATATTGAAAACGGTTTCGAGACGTTTACTGCAATGGTTGGTATATGGTACAAATTTATGCGGGTTGAGTTCATGGTATCAGATAGGAAGGAATTCCTTGGGATTGCCGCATCTTTATCGCTCGAATACCGTTGAGAACATCTGGGAAATATTTTAAGTCTCAATAGAAACGGATATCACTCCACTGTATTGCATTTGTCATCGAATACTGTAGAGAGAAAATAGAGAGTTGTGAACAAGTAACGACCACAGTGATCTTACAAATGCAGTAATTTCCACTAGCCAAATAAAGTTAAGGGATTATATACCTTTTTATTTAAAAAAAATCGATTTTTTTTAATTACTTTATTTGAAAGTACAACTCCTTGGGAATATTTTCCCAAATTTTTACAGAGTTACGAGAAATAGATCGAAACTTATAGCGCTTGCAAGCGCGCTTCTTCTACCAAGAGCAGTAGTAACTTGAAATTTTAAACTCGATTATCTCGAAATGTCTTTTTTTGCAAAAATTGCTTTTTCGTGATCACGATTGCCAAAAAACACTGAACCGATTTTCTTCAGTTTTTTTTTTCAAGTGATGAAAATCAAGTTTTTTGTTTGTGTAAGGTATTTCCCGTGTAAAAAATAGCTTCTTTATTGTTTCCAAATAGCTATCACACCTAGGGAAGTAATAAACATAAAGAAGACAGAGTCCAGAGTCTAAAACACTAAAAGCACCAAATATCTAACAGCGAAAATCAAAGCTCTAGCGCCGACGACATGGACACAAACACGAGCGAAGGAGAAGGCGAACGGAAGAGACGAAACGACCAGTAAGCGGTATATGGTAAAGTTGACCATTGTACACCACCGAAAAGGAAATTTAACATAAAGAGTGGAAAGTAGGCTCCCAGGATAGTCGGCAGATATAATATTCGATAATTTATTTCTTATTATCTATTTCGAATTGTAAAGTGAATTGTATCTTTTAAATGAATACTATTGCCTGAAAAGGTTTTCGAGATTGTTGGATATGCAGATGACATCGTTCTATTGTGAGGGGAAAACATCAATCTGTACTAAGCGATGGAATTAAATTAGCCCTGAACTTTATCATGGCATGTTGTTTCAAAGAGGGACTCAACGTGAACCCTGTGAAAATGGTCATTGTACCGTTTTTCAATAGGAAAAAAACTGAAGTTGGCTCCCTCAACGCTCAGTGGAACTACAATCAACTACGCAGAACAAGCGAAATACCTAGGTGTTATCCTAGACAAAAAAAAACTGAATTGGAACTCGCACCTGACATACGCCGTTAATAAAGCAACAACAGCACTGGGGGCGTGCAGTAAACTCTTCGGTAAAACTTAGAGTCTCAAACCGAGGTTGACTTTCTGGACCTACACGACCATCGCCAGACCACGATTAACTTATTCCACCATTGTGTAGTGGCCCAAAGTTAAGCAAAAGTCCGCCCAAGCTAAACTAACTAAAGGTTAGAGGCTAGCCTGCCTGTATTGGTATTAAGGTCGTCGAAATGTGAGTAGAATCTTGTTTGGGAGTGCATAACATCTTAACAACAAGTGGCAACTCGGAATAAAGTAATGATATTCTGAGTACCTGGTCACCAAGGAATCGATGGTAACGAAGTGGCCGACGAATTAGATATAAATTCAAATAACTGCTCATATTCGAAAGAAGGTATCAATCCTTATGTTTGTGACCAACTGCTGTTTGTGTCGATGCCGCGAACGAATGTTGTTCCAAAGACGACGGGGCCGATGGTTTGGTCTTTTGCTCTCAATCGATAGCAACCGAGAAATCACTGCAGACCATGATGATGATGATGATAATGATGATAAAGATGATGATGTGCTCAATACCCAGACTCTGTGACCGGACATTGCGAGATCCTTTTGCGTGAATTGTAACACAAGTAATAAATGGTCTTATAAGCATAGGGTTACCTTCCGTTGTATTTGATTTTAAATTATGTTTGAGTGAATGCGGTATTCGTGTTAATGACATTCGTGCAAGCAGTCTATTCGGGTTAATGAGAAACGGGTAAATGGTTTTCGGGTGAACGTCATTCGGGTAATTGACTTTCGGACGAATGACATTAGGGTGAATGTTATAGAATCCTATAATTATTGGACACAAATTCGATGCCGAATGATAAATACATGATATATACACACGTATTTATATTTATGCAAAATGACTATTATGCCAAATAAAAATTATGCCAAATAAACTTTTACCAAACGTACATATGCCGAACGTGTTCATTCATCCGATATAACAAAAATCCCTTCATGTAGTGAAAAGATGATGCAAATCCGTATTACCAGCTAAGTTGATTTGCGTAGTTTCTGAAACGTTCCCTTTTTACGCGATCAACCTGGGTTCGATTACTACTCCCGTACAAAGGGTTTGAGATTTTTGAAACATGAAAAAAGGGCCAGATGAGCCCCTCTAAAATTAAAACGAGAAAAAAAACAGCGTCACATATTTAAATGACATTCATTTTTTTTCTCCAATTCCTTCAGTGGTCAACACCATGTCCTACGGCCAAAACATCTCTATCCCGTACAGCCAGCCTCAGACCGATCATGGATTTATCAACAGTATGCAAACCGATCAGAATAAACTGAAGAACAGTATCAAGATCGATCGTGACGAGATGATAAACCAGCAAATTCTACAGAATGTGAATCAATCCTGGCAAACGTTGGCCAATCCTACCAACACGGTTGACTATTCGTCACATCTGCTGTCAGCCACACTGCCAATCTCGATACAACACTTTCTCAAGTATTCCGAATCTATCAAAAAAGAATCAAATGGCGTTGGCTCTGGTCTGACTTCCCCGGGGCCACTGAGTGGGCTGATAGGAGTCGAGACGAATGCGTTTAACGTGCAAAAAGACTTACTCAATTTTAAGAACGGTTCGAACTTGAATTTAGCACTAGGAAATGTGGCCGTTAGTGCCGCAGCTGCAAGCTTAGGACTGAATCATCAGCATTTGACCCATCACATCAGCAGTCATCAGGACACCAGCCATAACTATGGAAACATCAATCAGCTTCCAATTGTATCTACCAATACAACTAATGGCCAAACACAGCCTATCAGCCAACAAAACGCTATCAACGGTACGATAAATGGAGGCACGGTTCCAACAACTACGACCGCCAGCACGAATGGTACCACTGGAGCTACTACTACCGGCGGAACGACCACAACCGGAAAATCCAAACGCCAAAAGAAGGAAAAGAAACGTAAACCACCGAAGGAGAAGAAACCCCGCCCGAAACCGGGACAGATTCGGGAAACAAAGGCACTGGACGGATCGCCGCTGTTTTGCTGTCCGGAGTGCCAGATGGCATACCCGGAACGTGGGCTGATCGAGCAGCACGTCATTTCGCACGCCGTCGAACGTCGCTTCGTATGCGACATTTGCCATGCGGCTCTGAAGCGCAAAGATCATCTGACTCGGCACAAATTGTCGCACATCCCCGATCGGCCGCATATTTGTAGTGTTAGTTGAAAAACGGTCCATTTAAATTTGTATACATTTCATTCATAATTTATTCGTATTTCAGATATGTTTAAAGTCGTTCAAGCGTAAGGAGCAGCTCACTCTTCACATCGTGATTCACACTGGCGAGAAGAAACATGTTTGCATTGAGTGTGGAAAAGGTAATAGTTCTTTTACGATTTTAGACAGCTTGAATCGCTTTTATTTATCATTCCACAGGTTTCTATCGGAAAGACCATCTGCGCAAGCACACACGTTCACACATCGCCCGTCGGGTCAAGTCGGAGATGTCGGCTCAAACCGGTTCCGGATCGAACAACTCCACCAACGCCAACAGCAATTCAGCCCTGGCTTCCTCACTGATGGCTACCAACATGCAGGGTGCTCCGGTGACAGCTTCCTGAGCCTCGTACAAGGACTTTTGGTAAGGTGGATGTTCTAATCTTTCTCCAGTAGAAAGTTGCTCACGTAGGTGGTAATGAGAGTGGAATTGGATGAAGATATGATCAAAGGTTGATGGTAAGTATTTATGTTGTTATCATCCTCTGATACGCAATAGACCATAGTCAAGCAATACCAGATTGCATCTATCTAGATTTATTTCAAGTAGAAACTGTTGAAACTTACACCTTAAAGAGCAGGCATGTTGAAAAAAACCCTACCGTCGAGTCGTTATGATTCTCAATTCTGCATTCATTACACTTACTGAGAGAATGTCGGAACTACCTTATCAATAGTCCCTATCCTGAGTTGCCTGTTGAATTACGGCTCAACCTACGAATTGAACCATCAGCAGGCATCTCGATCGATTTTGAAACAGAACCTGAGTTAAACGAAATATCGAACATTGTGTTAATATCTAAGGGCAAAAGGACAAATGTTTTGGTCCAAAACCGAGTATACGTGCAATCTGACCTGATCTGAACCTTTCTCCACCGGTAACTGATGGGTAGCGATAACGGGAAACCCTGACCGTACTATCAACCGCTCTTGAATTCGCTTTAATATGATGACGATCTTCAAAGCACACTATCTCCGCCTCCTGATAATAGCAATAAAGTTCGAATCATTGTCCACGCAATCGAATAAGAAATAAAGCTACATTCTTCAGGACTCTCCGGCACGGATGAGGACCGGAATGTTGCTACGACAGACTAAAGAATATACGAAATCAATAATATAAATGACAGATAATATTTTTACTACCGAATGTTGCACAAACAGCTGCAAATATACGACGATATACAATTGGAGAAGGTGTAATGTTTTATTTTTCGAGCGAAAACAGCTGATGTGGTAGATGATATCCTTAAGAATATATATATTTTGTACGGAGTATTAAATATCCAGTAAAAGAGATGTTTAAGCTAACAAATACTATATATAAAACAGAAGTATTATGATGACTAAATTATATGCATTAAAGTTTTAACAAAAAGTGTAATACATTAGGAGGAGCGGATGAGAATTTGCACTGAAAGCAAGTTGTTAAGTGATTGGAACAGAGTTTTGGTAAAGGATTTGAACAGAACAAAAATAGAACGGGAATTGTCGAGCCGCCGTTAGATGTAGGAGGGAAAATATCTGCGAAACAAACTGAAATAGGCTACCTTGCATTAAAACAAAACAAAAACTATGTCTACCTATAGAAAAAAAGAATGATTCTCCTAATAAACTTAAACTAGACCGACAAACATTATCGCATGCAGCAAAGAAAGTATATAAGAATTCAAAGTACAAACTAATAAAAGAGAAGAAAATAATAACTGTTGAAACAATAGTCAAAACAAATACAAAAACCAGAACGTTACTCCAAAAGTTGCAGAAATTAAACAAATAACAACAAAAACAAACTTACCAAAGCGATGTTCAAATGATTACTACAACAAACAAAAACGTATGAATTTTCAGCGATACAATATAGTATAGAAAGCTATCACCTATTTCTTATAACCGAGAAGAATTGATATTAGCACCAGAGAAGTGAACTAGACGAGAGGTAAAATGCTATTTTATTATTTTCAAGCAAACAAGAGTTGACATCAGAACAGAATTACCTGGTAACACTCAAACCGAATCATGATATAAACAAAAACAATAACACTGTAAAAACAATCCTGATTGAAGCTGTTAGTAAAATGACAACAAAAACCCGTAACGCAAACTCCGCAAATGTGAGTTCAACTGTTGTGCAATAGCCAATATATGTGATTTTAATTAAAAAGACCCCAGACAAAACACAGATTAGTTTCAAGTCCATCTTCTATTGCATGCGAGGCGACTAACTGGGACGGTTCGGTTGTTATTTTTGCTTGTGTAATTAGTCGCGCCATTGCTGTCGGGATACTGTGTTATGTTATTCACGCCATTGACAAATTTTTATATATTTTTTTTTCATTTGTTATTCCGTAATAGTATAGGGGGTACTGGGCCAATTCGGACCTAGTAAGGGTTAAAAGCAAAAGAAATGAAACATGTCAATTGATTTGCAAATAATTATTTTTTCTTGAAAGTCTGATTAATTACGCACATTTTTTCTAAAGCGACTTTTTCCGATCATTTACCATTTTGTGTATAAACTGCTCTGCCTAAAAATACCTCAAAGAATTACTTCAACCCTGGTCTAATTCGGATGACCCATTTCTTATCGTTTTTTTTTGCAATAGAAGTGAATTCCTAGTTTGCTCTGAGTTTTTCCTTTTTGTTATTTACTTCATTTCGAATTGTTAAATGAAAAGTTCTCTTTGTTATGTAAAACTTTATAGTAAATATACAAAGGAAGTAGGAGCTGGTCCAAATCACCTAAAAGGGGTTATGAGCTATAACAGCAAGATCTTTCGACCTATTTGTGAAATGTTTTCCTAAAAGCTTCAAACGGTTTTTCGCCATCTCACGTCAGATAGAAGGGGAGCTAGGGGCGAGTTGGCAGTTGGCGGAATTCTCTTTTCTCCGTTTCTATTAAGCTTATAACGCTGCCTCTTGTTGTGTACCTCAAGTAATGTGAAGCACGTTATCCAATGGACCATTGTTGCAACACATTTTGTTCTGTAGAAGTTCCCTCTCCTAGGTTGATGGGTTTGGCGGTATTGTAAACATCATCAAGCATATTGCGTGCATCAGTGCTAGAAAACCTCTGTCAGACAATTGCTTTAAGATAGTTATTGCATTACGCCTCGAGAGTGATGCATCGAAGAAACCGAGAAAGCTTATGGGCCTTTTTATGTTTTGTGTATTTTCATACTCTGCACCAGCCCTAACTAATGATCAATCATTAGCCTGTGCGCGCTGGCTTGGCCGATTGGCGGATCGACGTGGATTGACTTTAGCTGTGTGCCTTGTTTGCAGATATTATTGTATTAGACTGCACAGTGTTGGTGGACAAGGCTCACGGTGGGGCTCATTGAGTGACGAATTCAGCATCGTGCGCAAGCTAATTAAAGAAATGTATAAATAGAAGCCCAATAGTGGTCATTTTGTAATAGTTGTAGTTTTTAGTACTAGTGAACAATTTGTATGTGCTAGTCGTATGTCTATCTGTGCATGTGTTCGTCTGAGTATTTGCAACAGCTGGGTCAGGGAATGGATGCATAACTGCCATATATGATAGAATAGTGGATAATCCTTCCATTATTCAGTTTGTGTATTCGATTCTATTCACTCGGGAAGATCAGATTGAATAAATTAATGTACAGTTAATTTACTGACGCACGTGAATCATCCATTCCCGGTCGGCATAGCTTGATGAAATTCTTACGGAATACAATTGCCGTTAATGGCAAATAAACATCACTTGCTGGCATTTATACGAGCTAAAGTAGTTTACATGTTACATGTGTTCTTTACTTCTATTTCATTAGTCTGTTTTGTTGTACTTCTATTAGTTGGCTTTTCCTCTACCTATGTATACCAAAAATAATATCGATCAATTTATAGGGGAGAGTTTATCCCCACTACTTATAATTAATCTCGTTGCATATTTTTCCTTTATTCGGCACTTTTATACAATATCCTAAATTAGATTCATGCTAACACTCACTAACACAATTAATTCCATATTTTCTCATATACACTCACAATCTCTCTCATCCCAAACGTACAAACGCTCGTGCCCTTCGCGATAACACACACCTGGTTACAAACGCGAACATGTAATTGCAATGATCTACACATATTTGCGCCCGCTTCACACTTAATTTGAATTACCTGGTACAGTAAAATTTTACTGGGGTTTGAACAGCAAACCGTTCGGTAATCAATTCAGTAAAACAATTCGATTACCGAACTCTCCGCAATCCGTTCCATCCAAACGTCAAAAAATACTGGTCAGTCAGCAGTTTCCTCTGAATATGGCGACCAGATGATTTGCTGTACCTGTTATGAAATTTTTTGACGAGGTTCGGTAATGTTGGTATAATTTTGCCGAACAATCTGACGAAATTTTACTGGATAATGTTTATGTACCGAAAACAATAAAAGTGCTGATAAATTCAGTGGAAAATATTGCGGGTTTCAGCAAATTATTCCAAAAATTACTGAAAATCGCTAAAAAATCAAAACTTTTCGCAATTTTTCAAACAATTTGCAGACTGCTCCGTAAAAATATCACTTTACTGTGCAAGTCGTCGAAAAAAAATTACTGAACAACTTTTGGCTGGCTTAGTGTGTATCTCGCTAACATTAAAGTACCCTTGTAATTCATCCAAGAGTCGCCCTGTGTCTCCTAAAAATATATCGATGTGAAATTTTTATAGGAAATTTATCAAGGAAACAAAGTCTCGAAGTCCGCAAAACGCTTTGACGATTGTGGAAAAAGTTATTAAGCAAAAATCGACTGAAGATTGACGAAAATTTCAATTTTCATAGCACTACTGCTGCTGACGGTCGAATTACATACAGCATTTTTAACTTTCTCTAACTGTGTACAAAAGAAGCCTCAATTTGTCCCTCAAAACTCTTGGAAAGTGACTAAACAGTTCAGATCATTGATTTACACTGTTTAGTATCGAAGGCGGAGGGACGAACTTGGACCAAAAACCGATTTCCAAACGACCGTAATTAACCGCGAGTACCTTTTTCGAATTTCAATTTCGGAGATAAACAAAAACGCGACCGAACGTTACTGTACCAATTCATTTTATTATGTTTTTTCAAAGAAAAATGTTCACATCAATTCATTGTCTTCCGGCAAATGACATTGTATGAGGAAAACATAGACAGGTTGTACGCCACGGGGTGGACGCACCGATGATCACCAACATCCATCCCGCCTTGGGGCAACGGCTCAATCAGGAAGTGAACAAGGCTGCTGGACCGAGCGCTGTTATTCCGATTTACCTCTACGAGTGACGTTGCGTACTAGTCCTTGTTTATCCGGATGAACCTAAGCTGATGGTGGGCTACTATCGTTCTTCACTAGTACCAATTACCCAGACTTCAAGTTAACCTGCTTCATTTTCCACTTTCCTTTTGGGTGCAACGTGGCAATGTACTTATCACGCCTACGTTTCCAAAACTCCTCCGTATACCGTTGTACTCTTTGTCATCGATCGAGCTGATTCATCTTGAGATGAGTGTCTAGGTCTAGTTCAGGCAATAGATTTAACGGTTGTCCAACTAAAAAATGTCCCGGTGTAAGCGCTTCGAGGCTATCGGGGCATGAAGAGATAGAACAGAGGGGTCTCGAATTGAGACAAGCCTCCACTTGACACAATACCGTCGACAACGGAGGTTTTAACTACCGCTTCCCATATGCCACCTTGGTGTGGACTTGAGGGACAGGAATGAATCGCCAACAAATTCCGAAATTTATGAAGAAATACTCCTTTTGCTTGACGTGTTTGGTAAAAACGTCATAGATTTCCTGCAGCTATTGATCGGGACCTACCAGATTCGTGCCGTTATCGGACCACACTTCGCTACAATATCCACGGCTTGCGATCATCCTCTTGAGGGCTCTTAAAAACGTATCAGTGGTTAGATCTCCTGCAACTTCCAAATGGATAGCCTTACTTCAAAGGCAAACAAAAACAACAATATATCCTTTCATACACCGTGCTCCTCGAGTGTTCCCAGTCAGCGTAGCAAGCAGAAAGTTAGCAAAAGTTGAGCAAAGCGAAATTGATTCTGACAGCGTTTCTGCCAGTGTTTTGTGCGATTTGTGTGAGAATTCTGGCAAAGAATTCGCTCAAATGCAACAACCGTTTCTGACACAAGCGGTTGAACTAACCGACGCTGCTCTTTTTTAGCCAGAATCCAACGAGGAATGTACGGTCAAGATTTCTGTGCCACATCTTTGTCAGATGTTTTGCTCGATTCGTGCTAAATTCTACCAGGTAGAAATTGCCAGGATCTTTTGCACGATTTATTTCCGAGTTATGCCAGGGTTTTGCTCGGTTTCGACATGCCACTCACTGTCACTCGAGCCGCTGCCAAACTTCCCATCGACTGTTTTGCTGTCAGCGCCTTGCGACGACAACACATCATACACCCCATTGAATTACCTGTTTAATAATCCTTTGACAACCTTGAACCCAATAACGCTGGTTGTTTGTTGCTGTCATTAAAGTTGACCCGGCGTGGCAATTGTTGACATGAATCTCCTCCAGCAGTAGTTTTGTTAAGCGACGATTTTTCGATGAAATTATCGGGTGTTTGACGTCGAATGTATACAATTAGTGTTGCAACCGGGCACCGACCCGGAGCGTGCCGGTACTATCCAGGAACGGATACAGTCTTGAGATGCTAAACTTGCAGGGAACATTATCCCCATGAGCTTGCGCCTTAATTTCACCTTCGTAGAATTCTTGCTGCGCCAGCCGGACGAACTGCATTCGAGCCTGATTTAGCTCCGACGGTAAAATTGAACCGGAGATCTTGTTGTTGTCCATATTGTAAACGAATCTCCTAACGCGAGCGAGCTGCTAACATGCAGCGTTGAGTTCGGATCGTTGCTCCAGGATTTGCTTCTCGATTATGTTCCTTGTTATTGGAAAACTACCGGTAATGTTTAAAGAATGATACCACTTACGCACCTCCAGTGTTCCTTCATCGTGTGTATTATCTGGTACGTCTTGGCTCCATGTCAGGGATTCTTCAGATAGCCAAGCAGGCCGTTTCCATCAGAGCAGTTAACTGCTAAGCTCTAGCGGGGATATGTCTCGAGGAGCACAATCCGCCGAATTTTCCCTCGATGTGACGTGTGTCCAGTGCCTTCTAGGCAGTATGTCTAGGATCGAAGATGTTCTATTTGCTATGTGAGTGTTCCATTTCCAGTGAGCGGATAACCATTGCAAAACAATCGTAGAATCTGTCCAAGCATACTGTTCGATCTGGAATCTCTCTAACGGTTCTGCAACCTTTCTGATGAGTTTCGCCAACAGTTCAGCTGCATTGAGCTCTAGACGTGGTATGGAGATTTTTCGCACGTTCGTTTTCGCTGCTAGTGTGGTGACATGGACTTCGCCGTTGCTGTCAGTTGACCTAAGGTATACCACAACTTCGAATGCCTTCTCAGAAGTGTCTGAAAAACCATGCAGCTGAACGCGGCCGTTGTATTTGGGTGCCCATCTGGATATCTTAATTTGCTTAAGCTGATGTAGGTTTTTCTTCAACTCGCTCCACGCCTCTCCGATGGTGGGGGGCCGCATTATGCCAGTTAAGATCGTAGAGCCAACATTTCTGGTAGAGAATTTTGACTCGTATAATCATTGGTGCAAACCATCCGAAAGGATCAAATAGTTACGCTGAATCCGACAAGAGTTGGTGTTTCGGTTGACATGGTTACCTTGAACGTGAACACATCTTCCCTTGGAACCCAATGCGTTCCAAGTTCCTTCACGGCGTTCCGTTTATCAGGAAATTGGATCAATATCGAGTTGTTGGTTGTGTCTGACAATGACTCCAGCACTTCGCCAGAGTTCGAGCTCCATTTGCGAAGCGTAAACCCAGCTTCACCGAGAATTTCATTTATCTGCCCAATAAGCTTTTTTGCCTCATCCATCGAATCTGTACCTGATGTTAAGTCGTCGACGTATGGTGTATCTACTGCTTCTGGATATTTTGTCTCGAAAGTCTCAGCCGCCTTGTGCAGTGCAGCCATCACTAGGAACCCGGAGTTCTTAAGTCCGTAGGTAAAAGTAAGAAGACGAAAATGTTGATCCGATGAATCTCGCTATACGATACGCATGTAAGCGGTGTCGTCATGATGTACCAATATCTGACGATACATCTTCTCGATGTCCGCTATGAATACAATCGGAAAGGTTCTGAATCGCAGTAGCACTTCGAACAGATCTGCGTTGATGTTCGGGGTGTCCAATATTATATCGTTGAGTGATGCTCCGGTCGTGGTTGCAGACGAGCCGTCAAACACCTCCTGGATTTTGGTAGTGGTGCTGTCTTCTTTGGCGACGCCGTGGTGCGGCAAGTAATACGACTTTGACCAATCCAAGGAGCTTTTATTCTCAGGTGATACGATCCTTGAAATCGCCGATCAGCCATGTTGGTGCTGGAAACAACAGCTAACAACATTGTTTACTACATCTCCATGCGTGTTTGCTTGGATTTTAGTATGTAAACAAAGTTATTCGCTGTCACTCTTCTTCCCGCAGCTTGCTGCACGCTTACCTCACTCCTCGCCTAGTTACTGCCAAAGACAAATCACCTTAGAACTCTAAGCACCTTGGACCAATCCACGTCAATCTCCGCTGGTGGTACAATCATCATGCGACCTAGTTCCTGGTACTCCCGCATGAACGATATATAGCGTTGCTTGAAATCATTGTTACTGTCGAATCTGCGTTCGATCCATCTCAATCACCTGGTAGCGGCAACTAGAGAATTTCCAAGTTTCAGCTTCGAATCATCCATTGGTAAACGAACGATGAAGCGACCTTCGTGCGAGCGTGTTAAGGTGGAGTTAAATAGTTCCATCATCCTATGATCATCCTTGGTGTGTTGCTTGGGACCGTGTAACTCCTGATCTTCCCAAACTAAGCACAGAGTCCGATAGATATCAACCTACTGCTGCAAACTGATGACCGAATGATAGGTATTTGAGCACATTCTTGTTTCGAGATTTTTCCTGTCACCATACATCCGAACACGGAACGCTGTGCCATAGGCTTTCGTTGTGATCCTTAACCTGTCCTATTTGCAGCATCAACAGGAACATGTCGGCTCCAAGAATAATGTCTGTTGGGGCAGGTTTATTGAACAGCGGATTCCAAATATGGCATGTTAGATACGCTGAAACGCTGACACGGTAGAGTTGCCGTCAGCTTCCCCAATATGTAGGCTTGAGCAATGAGCTTTGTTGTATTTTCGAAACGTGATGAGATCACCAGTGTAACCTTGCCGGCGGTTTTGCTGACGACTTCTGCGCTGACACCAGTGAAGCGTTGCTGCGTCTCCATCCAAGACGCCTGACGCACGCTTGTGTAATGAGCGATACTTGTGAACCACACTCCACGAGAATTCCTACATCGTGCAGTTTTCCATTGCTCCCTTCCATTCGTCCCGGGTTCGCTGATGCTACTGCTGGTACTACACCGGTATCCCGGCTTTTTAACATCATGTGTGCACAATAAGGTGTGACGACGTTGCTTGCAATCCGTAGAGCGACAAACAGACTTAGACTGGCATCTCTTCGCTGTGTGGGAAGAGCGCAAACAATTGAAGCACAGGTTTGATGTTTGTGCTAACTCTCTGCGGACCGCTACATCCATTTCCTTGAACCGGTCACAGTGAAAGATTGGATGATCCTTCGAACATTTAGCGCACGTTGGTGATGAGGATTACACCTTTTCACCACCGTGTGCTTTCGGGTATTCCTTTTTTACGACGTCTCCTTGGCTTGTCCGCTCCTTGAAGGCTGTGCACATCTCGAGTGCATCGCAGTGCTTCTGCAGGAACTCCAAGAAGTCTGTGAACGTTGGGCTATCGACATCAAATCTAGAGCTGTTTTTCATTACATCATATCTAACAGAAACGTCAAACGGAGAAAATCGCATGTGAAAATTCCCTTGTAACTTTTAAATTTATTTAAAAATTAAAGCACATAGAAGGCTATTAATTCAACCATTAATTCTGCATTTACTCATTGCAGGATCGTATAAGCATATTACATGGTTTTACCGAGGACAATATAGAGATAATTGATAATAATTATTTTATTACATTTTGCCGATCGTTTTTGCTATTATGCTCTTACATATGTTGTCTTGGCAACACCGTTTGTAGATGGCACATTTTACTATGACGTTTTGACAGGCGGGCTTGTAGATGTGATGTGTTTCCAATGCTGTATTGCAATCGAGAGTTTAGATATGAGGTTTGGTATTTGAAAAAGATGCTAACTACGGTCGACTTGGCAAAACATCACAATGCAAAACATCACATCTACAAAATGTTAGCAAAACTTTGGTACACAGTATGTGACATTTTGACTTAAGATTAAATTAACACGTAAAGAGTTATTATCTATTATTTGTAGATGATAAAGAGTCAATTCTTAGCTTGTATTTGGCGTAATAAACTCAGTTTGTTTACATTTGTTAGATATGACGTTTTGAATAAACGGTATAGAAATATCTTCTGTACCCATAAAGACCGACTTTCTTTGTTTATTTTCTTTAGCAATTAGTGGATGAGCCACGGATCTCTCGATTCGAATTCGTTTCCAAGAGCCTTGAGCTGTCGTATCCCATCATCTGAGGTGGCCACTAGCTTTTTTAATCTGTGTGTAGTTAACGTTGATGGTTGATCGATGAACTCTCAAACCAGAGTAACACACAGTATACTTCTTCTTATTATAATACGCTTCCAATGTCTCTCAGGCTTGTTTGTAATTGGCGTCACTGATGGGAAACGAACTGACCATTTTCTTCGCCTCGCCATCCAAGTACGAGAACAGATACTGCATTTTAAGCGAGTCATTTAGATCCGTCCTGCTGTGGATCGTGCTAACGAACAAATCCTTGAATGAGTGCCAATTCTTCCGTTCTCCCTTGAACATCGGGATGTTGAGCTGAGGAAGCTTCACGTTCAGTGGGTTGTTATGATTGGACACATGCCCGGCAGCCGAAGCTGTTGTGGGATGAATTTGATGCATTATCAAGGCTTGCTGTGTTTC
This sequence comes from Topomyia yanbarensis, assembly GCF_030247195.1. NCBI lineage: Eukaryota > Metazoa > Arthropoda > Insecta > Diptera > Culicidae > Topomyia > Topomyia yanbarensis. Next base: position 343,691,004 of record NC_080671.1, read on the forward strand.
TACAAGATTCGCTTTATCTGGAAGTAAACTTAATCAAATTTTATTTCATTTTCTTATTAAAGACAAAAATATAAAGAAAATGTGGTCGTTTCCAATACCGTTGTTTGTATGCCCTTTCATACAACGTATATTATTTTGCAAGATCTACCTAAATCAATGCGGTAACACATATTCAATAGTTCACACACTTATTAAGAGGTTATATATGTCCAGGTCGGTCAAAAAACGAAGAAAAAATTCTTTTATTCTAAAATATAGGTTTTTAAGAATGTTTTCCCAAATTATTATAAAGATCCAAGCAGTAGAAGTAAACCTCTAGCGTTTTTCATGTTGCTCCCATACGAAGGCCTATGTATATACAATCATGTTTTTTTTTTTTTCCAAAAACGTCTTTGCGGCGACTACGATTGCCGAAAAAAAATTTCAACCGATCTAATTTTTTTTTTGGATTGATTGTAATTTAACTAACGTGTCCTTAAACGATTCCATTTTTTCGGCAAAATTTTCATATCAATTTTATTAATTTTTTCAATATTTTTTATCCGATGAAAACTTTGGAACTTATCCAAAGTTTAACTGGCAGCAAGTTGGTGTGGAACACGAACCATTGAAATTCAAAGTTAGGTCTTTTGCCCTTATGTGCATATTGGTTAATCCATTTTTTCTTTTGGGAAAAAGGTAGTATTATTTTATTATTGACCTGTTAGGTTCAAATAATAGATAACTCTATTGGCGTATCCCCCACCCTAAATATTGCGACTTGAATAACAAAAATAAATAAAAAGTATCGAAAACATCACGAGCAGACTACCCCACAAGCCCTCAAGTTTGGCGTATGATGAGTGAAACAACCGAACCTACCAACGCTGTCCTGATGGTTATTCTATTTTCATTTATAAGTTGACCTAGGTAATTGATTGACTTCGGAAAAGGCACAAAAACATACCTGACAGAAGATACGAAACTTAGTAGGGCAAACGAAACGAATCAAGATAGGTATTACACAAAGAAAGCAGGACACAAAAGAGAGTATTACTTCGAGGGTGAATTACGCGTACAATACAACATATATTTTTATAAAAGTATTATTTATGGCATTTAAAACTGGACTCCATAAAAGTGCGATTTTTCTTATAAAAGTGCGCTTTTACATTGAATCGTTTTCATGTATGAGGCGCACTTATTCCTCGTTGGATAAAACATAAGTGCGTAATAGACACCAAGACAATTCAATGGAGAAGCGCAGTTTTATAAGCGTTTCCGCACTTTTAGTCGCACTTATTATGTGCGCAATGCGCTATATCTACTTTATCTCGTATATTTTGTAAGTATATTATAGCATTACGAGGGGAAAGCAATTATGTGTGGGTGTAATGAGAGAAGAGAATGTAAAGTGTTGCATATACATAGGCGCAGAGAAGTGACGATTTGTTTGGGCGACGGCGCAACGCATTAATTAATTTACACTAATTTAGCTTGTCTTGGAAGTCATTTTTTTAAATATGCAAAAGTGTGAAAACAAAAAAAAATATCAACTCTAATGGGTTATAAAAAGTTTTAAACCGAATGAAATGTGAGCGGTGTAATCCGTTCGTTCGAAGCGCAAAATCCTATACGCTACAACAAAAAAAACGCATTCTGTGTTACGATAAAGAAAACTTAGGGTCTAGGTGACTAATCACTAGCAACAATAAGGGGAAAACACGCGCAAAAGACGTTTATATTGCAATCTTCGAAATGGAGAGTGGTGAAAGCAAACATGCACAGGCTCGCGAAACGCGCAGAGAAACCCAAATTCGAAAACAGTATTTTTTGGGGTTTTACTAATTTATTGAACCAGTGTAACCTGTAAGGTAAAAACCAAATAATATATATACGATAAATTTGTGCTTTTCTTAAAAATTCGGAGTATTCTTTTTTGTAACTATTCGACCAAAACATGATGACTGCCTTATATTTTTCTCTAATGTATCTTTTTATTCAACATTCCGTGTGTCTCAACTTTTCTGAGAATTTTAGCTAGATGATTAAAATGCATATTGAATAATAAGGATTTTGTTCGTTTTGCAAACTTTGGCTTTGAAAGGAGCTATTCGGCATCGTCCGACACGTAAACGATAATCAGTTTTTCACTAACGTTAAATGTTCTAGTTTCAACACAACAATTGAACTAAGCAATACTCAAACTTGAATAAGTTAGTTTTTACCATATTTAATAAATAATTTCGGTCGGTACAACCGAGTAAAGAATTATTTGCTAACTTTCGCCTGCTTTAGAAGCTGGGAAATAACACATGATCACACTCAAAGGTGAAAATAATAGAGATTACTTTATAACATAGCACAACGTTGCATAGCCAGCATTAAGCTTATAGGACATTAGAGTAGCATCATTTTAGTTTTAGACTTGAGTGCTTAAATACCCAAGAACAATACATGGTTTTTTTTTTGGTTCGGAAAAAGGACACGTGAGTAGTAAAATTTCGGCGCTTATGAAATATGCTGCTTGGATGATTCGCTAGGGCGGAGACGACTTGTTTAGGCATTCTGTCTCATTTCCTGCTTGAGACAATGTTTGAAGGCTTCCCATCCTTCGGATTTGACGTTCGACTGAAATAGGAAACAGAGAACAACAGTTAGGAATGTAATTAATTTGCAGTTGGTAGCGTTTTTGTACAATTAATTTCTACAGGTGCAAAGGGACAAGCGGAATAATTTAAATTTAGCCTGATAAATTGTCCATGCTCGAGGATTTCTAAACAAACTATTGCCAATAGGTCTATGCCAAAACATCCATTTGCTCTATTGATTTGAATGAGAAAGTTCAAATGTTTCGAATCGATGGAGGGAGTTGTAATTTAAAGTATTAGGCAGAATATTTCAGTTTTTTTCCAATTGATTCGAATCATTTGAACGGCAGTGTAAAAACAGAAGGAAAATTTACTCACCTTTAACTTCAGTGAACACAGAACACATAACAGAAGCAAACTAAAGCCACATAAAACAAACTAATAATGAGAACGGGCCAATCTATAAGATACTAAAAAGCTGAATTATGGTTTAGGTCTTGAACAAACAGGTGGTATTGTGATTTTATTTTCATGTAGATATATATTTTCTATTAGTCACAGAAAGTGTATTATTTAAGTACTTTATCAATACTATTAGAAACGAGAAATAAATATGTACAAATAACATTTAAGATTTGCTGCATCTTGCGACGGTCATTTGTGGCAGAAATTGGTACGAACAATTTGCGGAAAAACTACAAGTAACAAAATTACTTACCAAGATTGTTTTTTCGCAAGAGGGGATGAAGTTAGAGTAAGAATAGAATGTTTTCAACCAGATTTTCTAAATTTTTCGCGTGATATAAAAACATACTAAGAATGCGCCCATTCACAATCCGACGGATAAGATTCTATTCCTTTTCGATTAGATTTTATTATCTTTTTAATAATAGATCATGCAATTGTAGCTACATAAATGAAATACCCTGTTGCAGTGAAGATAACAAACAGTGGATGACGAATTTTGAAAACTGTTCATGTATGTATGTCACACTCAGTTCATTTTTCGGTTCCCTTTTTACTCAAATCTAGATCGAAAACGGATCTCGGAAACGATCAACCGGATGATGCGAACAAAGATCGAAATAAATTCCAGTTTTACACTAACACAACCTATCAGGTAATAACCGAAACTCGATTAAATAGCTTATTCTCGCTGAATAGTAAATTGGAATTAACCCCTTAATTTATGCATAGTTGCATACAATCTAACTAAAGTAAAGTCATTTTCGTATTTCGGATTCTTCTCGTATGTAGCTAACAACTCACTGGGCCGCTAGCTATTTTTCGTGAAATGAATGAACTAGTATGATGAGAGTGTTATAAAGAACGTTCAGTGCTTAGCGAGTAGTGACACTATTGTATACGCTATTACGCAAGTACCAGCAGCGTAGGATCTACTATCGATATCAGCAAAATATTCAGCGTTATCTCAAGTCGCATCCTAAAAGTTTCTGGAAATATGTGAACGAGCAGCGCAAGGAATCAGGCCTGCCGTCGTCTATGACTTTCAATGAGAACACAGCTACAACATCTTGAGACATATGTGCACCTTTTTCGGAAAAATTCGCGAATGTATTCACAGATTAGGCACTAACTATTGAGCAAATCGAACTCGCTGTTAGCAGAGCTCCACTTGTGGGTCACACTCTGGGTGCTATCGCTATACTGAAAAGGCACATCGAAGTTTTGGTTGCTCCGCTTCTTCAGATCTTTAGAGCATCTATTACTAGAGGTATTTTTCCATCTTGCTGGAAATCAGCGAACATGTTCCCAGTTCATAAAAAGAACAATAAGCGAGACGTCAATAATTACCGTGGGATAACTTCATTGAGTGCTGTCTCGAAGTTGTTCAAGCTGGTGATTATGGAACCTCTTCAGGCTCACTGTAAGCCGTACCTAAGTGACGATCAAGGTAGCGGTTGTCATAGGAGATTGCCAGGGCCCTATATTCACTTTTACGTCAGGAATACCTCAAGGAAGCCACTTGGGACCGTTGATGTTTCTGATATACTTCAATGATGTACATCTAATTCTGAAGACTCCCCGATTGTCCTTCGCGGATGATTTCATGATTTTTCGCATCCAACAGCAGCTTTAAGCCTTTGCTGACTGGTGTACCGCATGTATGTAAACCCGAAGAAGTGCTCGGTAATATCATTTTCACGGAAAAAGGATTCGATCTATTTTAAGTACCGTCTTCTAGAAACAGAAATCGAACGCGTCTGTCACGTGAAGGACCTGGGAGTAATTCTGGATTCTCAACTTACGTTCAAACAACACGTCTCCTATGTAGTCGGTAAAGCGTCTCGAGCGCTAGGATGCATTTTCAGAAAAGCCAAAAATTTTACAGACGTTTATTGTCTCAAATCTCTGAACTGCGCTTTATCCCGATCAATCCTAGAATATTGCCCTGAAGTGTGGAGCGCAAACTACAATAACGGCGTTGAGAGAATTGCAAGCGTACAGTGTCGCTTTTTACGTTTCGCGCTCCGTAGATTGCCGTGCCGATTACCTAGCTATGAAAACCGGTGTCAGCTGATTCAACTGGAACCCCTTTATGTTCGAAGGAATACAGCAAGAGCTTTTTCATCGCCGACGCTTTGCAAGGTCATATAGATGCCCCAGCTATATTAGAACAAATCAATATAAACGTCGCACCACGAACATTACGCAACAACATTATGCTTCGATTGCCGTTCAGACGCACTAATTATAGTATGCATGGAGCCATCACTGGTCTACAAAGGATTTTCAACCAGATTGCTTCAGCTTTCGATTTCAACGTGTCTAGACAAACTCTGCGTCAGCGATTTTCTAGACTTTTTAATCGATCTTTTAACCACATTTGACTTTTTTACCGTTTTTGTGAATTATTGTATGACCACTATTTTGGTATATGACTTGAATGTAAGTAATAAGTTTATTATTAATACCAACACCATTGGGGCTGTGCTATGCCTGTTAGTGTATACGACCAATAAAGAAAGAAACGTTATAAATTCCACTCGATTTGTGATAGATACTCGTGCGATGGGTGGATAATGTCTGGGACATAACCGGTGCTTCGTGACTGCATTGGCTGGCAATTGAAACCTAATAGTTGCCCTTACACCATCAATACTATTGTCAATTATTTATAGCGTAATGCATAAAACTGATTGATAAAATGATTCATTTACTTGGTTTGCTGAGGTTATGAACAGCAAACCGGTCTGTATTGTATCCACTAAAACAATTTGGTTACCGAACTCCTCGCGAAACACTAAGGCCAATTTTTTCACTGGACGAAAATCGATTTTCGCTGAAAACCAGTTTTCATGTTGCTGGTGACCAATTAGTCGAACCGGTTTTCATCCAAGTGAAGAAATTGACCGTAAATATTGGGATTTGATCAACATAATATAGCCCATCTTACAAACATTATTGTTCTGTATTACGGCGAATGTAGTTCGATCGTATCTAACACCCGTTTGATTTTGCTGTCGTTATTGAGAATGCAAATCACATTCGTTTGAAAAATCGATCTGTCATAATGCAGAATAATACTTAGTAACAAGAATAAAAAAATTCATGCACAGCTTCAAATGGCCGACAAAAATTTGGTTTGCCTTCTCATCCCATCGTCTAACCACGCATCTGCGGGATTCTCATTCGACGAGCAAAAGTCAAGTAAAGCACCAAAATACATGCGGGCCTTACATATCTTCCCAATATTGCATTAGGTCTCTTAGGTGTTCCGTATTGACAGATCTGCCTGAAATACACTGGGAAATTTCGGTTTTCAACGTTACTTCTGAAAAGACTTTGTTAGTGGTGAAAAAAGTGGGAGCACTGCCGAACCGCTCGGATATGTCTGTTCGTTCGATATTTTCCAAAGTTTCCCTATAGTATATAATGTGTTTTATGGATAAGGGACCATTCATAAATTACGTAACGCAACATTTGCTCAAAATTGACCTCCCCTCCACCATGTAACAAATTATCACAAATTTCTTCATCCCCGTCCCTCCCCTATTAACTAACAAATTCCTTGAAAAAAAAATTTCTTCGGTGAAAACATATTACGTAACGATCTAGCTAACTCCCCCTCCCCCTATGTCACAATATGTAACAACCCCCTCCCCCCTAAAAGCGTTACGTAATTTATGAATGGTCCCTAATCGAAGTCAATCCTTCACATAGTTATTTCTTCTGTACAGTTAAGTGTTAATAGGTGTGAATATCGTGAGAATAGAGAGATTGTACGTAGTGATTTTTTCATCACATTCTGATAACTTTGCAATGCGCGTGAATCTAGCCGCCAAAAATACACCCGCTCGTTCCCGTGGTCGATGCAAAGATTTTACTGATGATGCCCAGAAAAGTTTAGCCGGAAATGAACTGGGATTCTGGCTGGTTTCAGTCCGCATTCCGGCTCCAGTGACCCAACCGATTCTAACTAGAATCGGTTGTGTCGCTGGAGCCGGAATACGAACTGGAACCAGCCAGAAATCCGGTTCATTTCCAACTGAGCTTAACTGGATGGAAGAGAATTCTTGCACCCCAATTAATTGAGAGCAGGTGAAATTGTTTTATGTTATTTTTTCAATGTTTATATTGTTTATCCAAATAATTTTCTTACTGTAAATACGGACTAAACAAGGTAAGTGACATTCATTTTGCACTGAAATGTTGTTGAATAAGCTCCTCATAAATAACCTGTCCTACTAACCCAAACTCCTATTCCTGAAACATCAATGAAAGTAAAGGGCGAACACGAAATTATTGCGACATATTCAACAGGGCATAATTTTTTTACCATTGGGTAAAAATCAACCAAATTTTGCATACTTTCTCGTTGATGTGTATTGTGTACATGCTGTCAAACTCGAAGTCGTGTTTTTCGATTCAACGAAAATGGAGGTGAACCAACGCGAGTCGAGAGAACAAATTCTTTCCAAACACCTGGAATTTCCTGACCTGTCGCACCGGCAGTTTGGAAAAATGTTGAACATTCACCATTCAACCGTCTCCAGAGTGTTGAAGCGGTTCCAGGAGCGGTTGACGTTGGACCACGACAGAAAACCGGGACCGAAGAACAAAAAGACGGAGGGAAAGGTGAAGCGGATGATTAAAACAAATCCCAACGTTTCAAGCCGTGATTTGGCTAAAAAGATCGGCATGTCGCAGAGCTACGTCCAGAATGCAAAGAAGAGAGCTGGACTACATACATACAAGGTACAGAACTTCCCAAACCGCGATGAGCGGCAACAATCGACGGCTAAAACTCGGGAACGGAAGCTCTACGAGAAGATGCTGACCAAATATGGCTGCTGTGTGATGGACGACGAAACGTATATAAAAGCCGATTTTAAGCAAATTTCGGGGTTGGAGTTTTTCACCGGCAAGAGCAAGTTCTATATGGACGACAAATTTAAGAAGAAGAAAATGTCGAAGTTCGCCTCCAAATATCTCATTTTGCAGGCCATCTGCTCTTGCGGACTGAAGAGTGAGCCTTTCGTGACAAAGGGCACAGTAAATGGCGAGATCTACAAATCTGAGTGCCTCGAGAAGCGCCTTTTGCCGTTCTTGCAGCAGCACGACGAAGCTCCGCTATTTTGGCCAGATTTGGCATCATGCCACTATTCTAAAAGTGTCCTGGAGTGGTATGAGGCCAATTCTGTCCATTTTGTTCCAAAGGACATGAATCCGCCAAAACTGTCCGGAGCTGCGCCCGGTGGAGCAGTACTGGGCAATGATGAAGCTGGACCTTCGAAAGAGCAAGAAGACAGTCAAAGACGAGAAGGACATGTTAAGAAAATGGAAAAAACTGAGAAACTGGTACCGGATGACACTGTAAAGACTTTGATGGAGGGCATCAAGCGAAAATGCGTTCAATTTTACACTCAAGGCTCCATCGATTAACTTTTCTTTTGATTTTTGAAGTAAATATATGTATAAAACTACCCTAAAATTTTGGTTTGATTTTAAACATTATAAGAAAATTGGCATGACATTTTCGGTGTCGCAATAATTTCATGTTCGCCCCACAGAGAACAGACATCCATGATCGAACAAAAATATTTAAAAAACGTGTGTAAACATTTGAATTAATATACGAAAAACACTAGCGCCGCCACACCAACCTATCCCAACTATCCGTCAAATCGATTCCGGAACCGGTTCGAAATCCTGGATGGATTCAGCATGGAATCTAGCTCAAAGAAAACAACCGATACCGATTCTATCGGTTGACACATTTGAGCTGGAATTCATGCTGGAAGTCCGAATCGGTTCCGGACTAGTTTGACTGGGTAGAGAAATAACCGCTGTCAATTCTGTCGCACTCAGCCACAAAAAAACATGACGACAGTAGCACACCTGGTTTAGATATCCAAACTACCTTCGAAGCCGTTAGAGATTTTACACAAGTTGAATGCTGAAGTTGGACGTCTGTTCTCTGTGTTCGCCCTTTAGTATGGGTTCCCTGCACTTTCGCAAGTAGATGTTGAACTAATGTTCCTTCCCTTCCTCGACGATTGTAAGGACGTGGCCAGGTGTACACTGTGATGCTTTTCCACTATGAAGAAAAAGCGTTAATCCCAAATGTTTCTCTTGCGACGCGGTATGGCGGATATCTTGTTAAATATTAGCTGATCATTGTACAGGCTGGTAGAAGGCGGGTAACGTGATTACAGACCTCTCTTATGGTCCTTAGCCTCTGCCCTGCAACTCCTATCCCTACCTCCTCGTGGAGCCGGCTGGGGTATAAGCAACCTTAGGGAAGATCGGGTAACCAACCCCGATGGGTAGTTTGGGCATACGCTGACAGGGAAGGGGGGTTTGCAAATCTGCAAACCTGAACGAGCGTCTGTTCTCCAGACTAGGAGCGGCCCACAGCAGCGTCTGTTCCTCATGTTAGAGGCGGCTGATCATCGCCCGAGTGCGCGACTAAGCAAAACTGTGCACAAACAGCGTCTGTTCTGGTATCCAGCGGCTGAACATGAAATGCTCTCCCCGGAGCTATATTCAAGATGGCAGCCCCATCACGGTGTAATAACCTTAGGCCAACCACCTATAGTTCCCGAAATTTCAAAAACCGTTCTAGAAATCGAAAAAGAAAGATTTCAAACTGATTTAACGGCAACGACCTTTAGCATGAAACAACGGACACGAATTGGAACTTGGAATGTATTAACCCTAGCCCAGCATGGTAAATTGGCACAACTTGCCAATGAGGCATGCCGCATGAAGCTTGAGATCCTAGGGCTGAGCGAAGTCCGTTGGCCGAACTTTGGAGAACACAGATTGCTGTCGGGTCAAATTCTGCTATACGCTGGTCTACGAGGTGAACATGCTCCTCGTCACCGTGGAGTTGGCTTCCTACTCAGCGCGCACGCCTACACTGCGCTAATGAAGTGGGAGCCTATTAATGAGAGAATAATCGTTGCCAGATTCAGAACACGGGTTCGAAACCTTACCATGATCCAATGTTACGCGCCAACTGATGTTATCGAAATGCAAGAAAATGAGAACTTTTACAGTCAACTGAATGCTGTCGTGGATAAAATTCTGAAAGGTGATATCAAGATCTACATGGGCGACTTCAACGCGAAGGTGGGCTCCGATAACTCGGACTATGAGCACGTCATGGGAAGTCATGGCCTCGGAGAAATGAGCGAAAACGGAGAGCAGCTTGCAGAGTTTTGTGGCAACAATGACATGGTGATCGGGGGATCGCTCTTCCTCCATCGGCCAGTACACAAAGTGATATGGGTTTCCCGTGATAGCTTCACGTAGAGTCAAATCGACCACATCAGCCGAAAATGGAGAAGGAGCCTCCTTGATGTTCGTAACAAGCGTAGCGCCGATATAGCGTCCGACCACCATCTCCTAATCGGCGAGATCCGGCTGCGTATTGCAAGGATTCAGCGACAGGTGGAGAAGATCGGGCGTCAGTTTAACACACGTCGTCTGGAAGATGCTGCGGTAAGAAGGTCCTTCGTCGAGGAGCTGGAGAACCATACTGCAGATATTCCGGAAGGTGGAAGCGTAGAAGATCAATGGACCGCCATCAAGACCGCCTTCATCGCCACCGGCCAGAATAATCTGGGTGAGCTACGTACCCAGAGAAAACAGTGGATCACAGATGACTCCTGGAAGAAGATAGAGGAACGAAGGGACGCCAAAGCCGCGATTGAGCGAGCCATTTGCTCTTCAGTTGTGAAAAGCAACGGAGCAAAGTTGGCGAAATCGTTAAATGTGGTCAAATCAACTGTCATAAACGTTATAAAACTGTTCGGAAAACGGCTTTCGGCGGCCAAAAAGACTGGATTGGGGGAAATCTAAAGCCGGAGACCTCAAATAGGCCGAAAAGTGCGGCCAGTTGTTTCAAGTGGAACCCCGACCTCTCCGTCGGTGATGTCGCAAACTGAGAGTGTCGTCTACAACCGTGAATCAAGCTAACAAAAGAGCTGTACTGTCGAGTTACAAGAAAGTGAAAGAAGTGGTAGATATTTTCACACATTAAGCTCGCAAAGAAATGTCTCGCGTGGCAGGCCATCTGTTCCTGGGGCTTGAAGAGTGGCATTTACATCGCAACTGTTAAACATCAAGCACAAGTGTCTGGAAAAACGTCTGTTGCATTTCTTCAAGCAACACAATTGTTTCGTGCTGTTTTGGTCAAATTTGGTATCTTGCCATTACCGAAAAACAACGTCCAGGTAACCAAGGACAGGAATCCCCCCGACATGCCAAAGCTCCGCTCAATACAAAAATATTGGGTTATCTTCAGACGAAACCTCAGGAAGACGCGAATGAATGTTGTCAGCGAGCTGCAGTTCAGGGCAAACTTGCGTTCTAGAGCCAATGGAAGTTGTTTCGAAAATAATTTGTGATGTTTCCATGCAATATGTACCAATCGTACGAGCTTGAACCTAATAAGGGGGATTTTCCAGATACTGATTATTATTTGTGCTAATCGCCTAATATTTCTTTTGGCCTTCTGTACCGTTCCCTTGAAATGCTCTCTAAGATCACAACGAATCGGAATGAATCATATCCAATGTGTTAGCCTGACAGAGACACGACTTTAAAAAAATACCAACCCGACTTGTTGAACTTACGGAATGGCAGCAAACAACATTGTATAATTAAGTGCGAGCATTCATAAACACATTGATCATCAATCTCTTCATTTCAAGACCTACAATGTAATATCCTGAAAGTAAATGCAGATCATGATAAGGCACTAGAGCATCATTATGCATTTTACATGGTAACAGATTACCCAACTTTGTTAGCTGCTAGTCGTGGGTCTAAGCAGTAGATCTTTACTCCTCTCCCGATTATGGTGTATGTAGCACCATAATTTTAAACAGCTCAAACTTTTAAATTTACAATACTTGTTTACAAAAACAAGTCAGTTTGAAAACTACAGCTATTACCTTTCAGTTGAGCACTAACAATTGTTAGTATTATCAGTAGAACTGAAGTTATTGCAATTGAATTCCGTTGGATTCCGTTAAAGCACTATGAACTGACACACAAGATAATGACAACAGCAAGTAGCAACTTGCCATTGGTCGTCGCTACGATCAGCTAGCAATCACTGTACGGGCCTTGCGTGCAAACTTGGATACAACGGTGATTCAGGCATGCGAACCTGTATGCGATGATGATTTTCAACGTATTTTTATTTAAATGTGTATACAGATATTTCGGGAAAGTTTGTTCTAGTTTATATATCTGTCTCGGTGTTTAAAGGTGAAAAATAAAATTTTGATGTAACTTTGTTGTCTTGCAATATTATTGAAACTGATTAAGTCTATCACTTTAGACTATTTTTTCCATGCAATTGGAGTATTGCAAATCTTCTAGAAGCATTATATTGAACATTGAAATGCTTATATTGAGCTGCTTGTAGCATTGCGAAGAAGCAGATATTTCGATCAAAACAAATTTGACGCCAATAGTTGTAAGGAAAAATAGTTTTGAAACGCTATATACAGTAGAAAAAAATTGGTCAAGAAAGTTCAAAATTTGCAATGTGACAACTGCATGATACATCGTTAAAAATACATCGCAATCGAAAAATATGTGGTTTACTATTTCTAATCAAATTTACTAGCTATTCAATTGTATCAATTAATAGCTACCAAAAACGAATGCGCTAGTACCAAAATGAATGAGATTCTGTATCATATTCGCTATCGCTGATGAAAGCATCCACTCAATAGTGTCAAGTGTCTAACTTCACCCCACTTTTGCCAATTAGATTAAACTACATAACTTAAACTTAACCTAAATAGGTATCGATTTTGCCCGCACTATCGATAGTCCCTCTCCGGATTGTATCCGTGGTCCGGGTGATTATAGAAATAAATCAAATACCGTCTCAGCCGGCGACAGGCACGTGAACGCATCTTCAGCAATTGGCGAAAATTGTTGGCATGCGGCGTGCCCTTGTCAATGTCCTCCAAGTAGTCTTCGACCACGTGCTGGTAGTGACTTACTTTGAATCCCCGGTGCAGCCGGTCCTTCATAATAGCAATGAACTCCTTGTACGATAGTAGCCCGTCGCCATCCTCATCGAAGATGGCAAACACGGTGTCTATCAGATGCGAGTTCAGCTCCGATCCGGTGCAGATTTTGACGGCTCGGCAGAATTCATCTGAAATTGTTAGCCTATCATAATCGATGAAATGGATTAGAAAAGGGGAAGCGAACCTTTCGAAATCGGCTGATCGGCTAGAGTATACATTCGCATGGCAATCGAGAAATCATCGAGGTTGTTGAGAAACTGGCAAAACTGACGAAACTCATCGAAGGAGACACCCTTCTCCTTCGCTTCTCTGTCCAGCAGACGATCCAAGTAATTGTCATACTCGTCAGTGTCCTACGGTATAAGAAAACGTGATACCGTTAGTACCTTTCAAAATCTTTAAAATAATAAGATTAAAGTACCAAATAAGTATATCTCAGTAAAATCTTCGCGAAATCAACCTCCGAAATGCGTTCATGGCCCTTGGAAAACTCACAGAACTCCAGCTCTAGCACCTCGGTCTGCAAGTTCTTCATGAAATTGTAGAACCCGTCATACTGTAGATCTTGGTTGCCTTTCTTTCCAAAAAAGTGAATCTGCAGTGTGGTGTCGACTTTGTGCTTTCTCTGCAGACCCTGTTCGTCATCTACGTAGTCGTCCTAAAAGTGGCAATGGTTGCGATTATTACATTATTAGATTATTATTATTGTTATAAAAACCTACATGTTCGTCGGGTTCCTCGCCTTCCTTACTCTCGATGCCACGCTTTCCCTTCCACGCGAAGCTGAAGATCTTCTCCATCTGATAGATGTTTTACATGAGAAGCAGAGTGAAGGAGATAAAAAGTACAAAAAGGGAAAGTTATCAACTTGACGAAACAATATGAGAATCCAGTTTGATCGTAACATATAACACATTCATTATTTACCAACAGATAACCTATACCCAATGTAATTTCGAACCCAATGCCTTCTTTAAACAGTTGTTTAATGTAATGTGATGCAACGTAGAAATACAAAAATATGAACGAAACATTTCCGCGGTAAGTGCGTCGAGCGCTAATGTCATACCTGCACCTGTGATGTATGAACTTGATTTGATCAAATAGTTGTACCGAAATGAACTTTTCAAGAGATGTGCGGAATGGCTCACCATTGAATATATTATTTGTGTTATTTATGCCACTACAGTGTCCATTTATGCCGGTGAATATGCGGTAAAGTATTGTAGGGTAGGTAAATTCATCTGTCGAAAAATTGCGGATGCAACATGCAACCTATTATAGCGCTACGATGAATTATTAGTAATTTTTTGAATAGGTTCTTTTTATTTCACTATTTATTTAGTATATTATATATCGTGAATTTTGTGTGCTCAAGTTATTGGTTGCGAATTATTTTTACCAGCAGAATACGTAGTTTGTTATACTGACGTTTCTTTGTTGAAGGACCGAGCCGGTGCTGGTATTTATTGTCGTGAAATGAGATTAAACCTATCTCATTCGTTTGGTAGATACTCTACCGTATTCCAAGATGAAATCTTCGCGATTCTGTGTAGTGTAAATCGGCCCTTCAACAACCTTTTTTTCTGGTTCAGTGTATTTTCACCGATTAGTTGTTTGTGTTGATCGTTCCAGTTGTTTTTTTTTATTATTTTACGTGATTTGTGCCGTTTAATCGCCGTTTATCGCATCAGTCGGTTCAAAATTTTATTTTTGCCCTTGATATTGTGAAGTTTAAAGTGTTTCCTATTTGTTTTGTGTCGTGAAAAATCCAGTGGATATTCTAGATTGTTTACATTACCGGACCTGTTTAATTACCCGTAAAAAATTCACGCACTCGCTTCGCCATCTGCACGCAGGTAGCGGAAAGTCTTTCCCATTTTAAAACTTGGCGCACAGTGAGACGAAAACGATAGGCTAGACCTAGGGCGGGTAGAAAATCGGCACGCATCACGGCAAGCGCATACAATCACTGCGCAAAAACCGTCAAATCGGACGGGGACTTTATCGAATGCATGGGATTTTGCAAAAATGTGGTGCATATGGAGTGTGGAAAACAACTCAACAAGTTGAAAACCCAAATTTATTATGGATGTGCAATGAATGTGTCAAGCTGATGAAGTTTGCTCGCTTTCGCGACAGCGTTTCTTCGCTTAGATGTTTTATCGCTGCTATCGCTGGGAAAACGGATGACGTCTGTGCTGAACTGAAGGCCGTGTTCTATTCTATTCTATTCTAACCCTTACACAGCCAGTATTGAAAAGAATACTGGAAAATACTGCAGATATTCTTTAGTGTTTTTCTTGTCAACATTAGTATTTGAAGCATGTTTTGTGTAATATGTCGCAAATATTAAAACGGCCAGGTCTACTGTGCAGAGTTTGGTTTAAAGATGTTTCAAAATTATACGGTAATTAGATTATTTATTTAATGAATAATCTAACTAACGAATCATTTTGAATCCTGAAGGAGGAAGAAACGAGGACAACCGTACCGACCGTTTCAGTGTAAAAGGGATATGATAAATCGTAGGGAGGCTAGGCTGAGTAGGCTAAGAAGGTTAATGTCACTCCTTCGTAGGCTAAGAAGGTTAATGTCACTCCTTTGGTCCTTTGGGATGCGACAGAGGTATTTTCACCTTGTCTTGGTTAATGAGCCTAGGTTATAGCGCTTTTACTCGCTCTCTGTGCTGAACTGAAGGCCGTGTTATCAAAAAATAACCAGCAAATTTCGCACCTCGCCAGAAAGGTTTCAACAGCCGCTCCAGTTCGGCGAAATTCCGGGACCTCTCGACCAGCTCAGAAACGCCGTCGCTAGGATGGTCCTGATCCGAGCAGTATTCTTGTCGGTGGTCGAAAGCTAGTCGATAATAGTAACATTCTCACGGTTCCACCTCCCACACCCTTGCTCTAGTTGTATCTTTTCCGCTTTGATCTCAGCGTTAGCAAGGAGACTGTCGAAAAAATGTCCAAAGAAGGACTAAATTGCAACAAGGAGATAATGGTTATTCGCTTGTAAAAAAGGCATAGACGTCAGTACTTTGAATTTCATATCTTTCAACGTTGGAGTTCACTCAAAGTACCGTGATGCAGCTCTTAACCCTGACACATGGCCGCAAGGCATATTGTTCAGGGAATTTGAGGATAGCCGTACCCAGAACGTTTGGTCCCGCCGACTGATTTACCTCCGCCTCCAGAAGGAGCATGCACTCCGCTAATGCAACCCGGCCCATCAACGACCTCTGCAGAGGACTCCGCAACGATTGGCAATGCACCTATACCAAGCTATACCGCCAGTGTGAAAGAGTGTCAATGCTGATAGAATACTGGGACGCCCTCGATCCCTCGCTACAGTCGAGCCCTTGCCGCCAGCGTTCAGCAGTCGTCCCGGTCCTGTATGTGTGGGTGAAGAAAGGGTCTTCCAAGCCGCCTTTCTCGGCAAGTATTAAACAAATTGTAACAATACAACGGTTGAACGGATTGACGCTTCCAGGTCATTATTCGACTCTCGTCGTAAGCTGCTACCATCCCGTTCCTGCTCTCCGCATCGCGCCATCGGTGTTCAACGCATACTGGGATGCACCGCAGTTGGCACTATGGAAGCCCTCGATCCTTCCGCAACAGTCGAGCAATTGCAGCCAGCGATCATCAGTCTTCCCGGTCCTGTGTGTGGGATGGATGAAAGGTTCTTCCAACCCGCCTCAAATGGCAATTATACATCTTGTTTGCGACTGTCCTACTTTGTACCCGTTCTATCGACGTTCCTCTCGACAGTGAATTTGTTTGCTGCGAGGTGATCAGCGGTTGGAGTACGTTGTGTGCGTGTGTTCGAGAGACGACATGATGGCAAACGCACACGGTGACTGGAGGACCGTTATCTGTTTATCGGAAAAGACCACAAGGATGTAACCGAGTTGCAGTGCAGTGCAGAAATCGAGAGCTGATGACCTTTTGGCAGTGGGAGTCGTTGGAGAGAAGATTCCGGAGCGACGTCGGCTGATTTGCCGGTATCCTCTCTGCACTGCACTGCAACCCGTACGTAGCTTCACGGTAATTCTCCCCCCCCCCCCCTTGCCCAGCATTTTTTTTAAATATTAAAAAACGATGTTAGTTATTCCCCTTTAAAAAAGCTACATAGCATGACATGACCCCCTACCCCCTGTCGTCACACATCATCACAAAATATAAAACTCCCCCATCTAATGCTACGTCATTTATGGATGATCCCTAAGTGTAATCCAATAGCATTTAGGTTTAGGCACGAGGTTTACTACCAGAATGTTGGTGGCTTAAATTCACCAATGGACAGCTATTTACTCGTGACCACGGGCTGCTGTTATGACATCATTGCCTTAACCGAAACATGGCTCGACAACCGTACTCTGTCTCGCCAGGTGTTTGGTTCAACATACGATGTCTGCCGCTGTGACCGCAACGCCCTCAACAGCCACAAGACATCAGGTGGTGGTGTACTGATCCCCGTTCGTCATAGTATAAGAGCCCGAGTGATCAACGATGAGCGGTGGGCGAGCTCCGAGCAAGTGTGGATATCAGTGAAACTTGCCGATCGCAATCTGTTCCTGGGTGTTGTGTATTTTCCACAGATTTCGTGATTACAGTCTGATCGATGTACATCTTTCCTTCGTTTTTTTTCATCACCTCGATCAATTCAACTTATCTGGCATGACGTGGTTTCAGGCAAGTAATCGATTTCTACGATTGGATATCGAACAATCTGCGCTTATCAACAATGCCAGTTATATCTTTGACAACTACAGCAGCGCAACTCTTCGGCAAATTAATAATATCATCAACGAGAATGGACGTTCATTGGACCTCTGCTTTGCAAGTGACCAGGACTACGCTCCGTACTGCTGCACTGCTCCAACCCCTTTAGCCCAGCATGTACGTCAGCACCCCCGCTACATCCTGGACTCGCTGGTAACCTAAGAGTGAATTTTGAAAACGTCTCAAGCTCATTCGTCTCCGATTTTAAAAACGCTGACTACGACAGCATCGTTAGCACGCTGTTGGATATAATCTGGGAAGAAAATCCTAACAATGACGACGCGAACGATGCAGCAATGAAGTTTTCTAATATTCTTAACTACCTAATCGACCGTCATGTGCCAAAACGAACAATTAGTACCAATCAACATCCCCCTGGTAATCCACCGTCCTAAAAAAACCGTGATTGAAAACTGCCAAGCGAGCTGCATTTCTCGAAACATAAGACACTTGCATTACGAAATTATTACTTTCAACTGAACCACGAATACAAACAACAAAACAGACGAGCCTTTTTTAGACACCAGCGAAGCATCAAGCGTCAACTGGAATCTAAGCCCAAGTCGTTTTGGAAATATGTGAACGAACAGCGAAAAGAATCCGGCTTACCATCTTGTATGTCATTTAATGGAGTTGTAGGCTCCGACACTAATGAAATTTGCCAACTGTTCTTCGACAAATTTTCAAGCGTTTTTTCGACGAGAGCCTTTCATCACAATAAATCGCTGCCATCGCCAATATAACGTCTTCCCTAGGACAAACCATCAACCGACTTTGCGTCGATAATGCTGCCATTCTTGCAGCAATTTCCAAGCTGAAAGCATCTAGTTTCTCGGTCCCAGATGACGTTTCCTCCATTTTTATCAAAATGTGCATAAGCGGGCTTCTTGAACCACTTCGGCGAGTCTTCGTGCTATCACTCACTACTGGAACATTCCCTTTTTTATTTATTTATTTACACGTCTTTGATATTACATCATCATACAGACTACTCCTAGATTTACTTAAATTCCTAAATCTGTTCTTAAAAATAGATTTTGTAATGTCGAAGTCAAAGGCAAAATAAACATTATTGAATGCTCTGACACATGAGCTGAGCGGTTGGTTGTACCCGTAGGCTGTCCGGTGGAAAGGTACGAAAAGAAAGCCGTGGTTGCGCAGCGGACGACTAGGAACACTGATGTTTAGAGCTTGCAACAACATCGAGAAATTTATGTTGCCTACCAATAAATCGAATACCAGTAGTCGTTGGAAGCTGATTCGCCGAGAAAACAATGTTTGAAGGTCAATGAGTCGGCATCGGCTCTCGTAATCAGGTGAATGGTGTGGATCTCTCCATGGAAGCTGCCTTAAGGCGTAGAAAGCTTTTCTGGACCCCTTCAATTCGAAGTGACAGTGTGCATTGGAATGGAGTCCAAACTGGAGCTGCGTATTCTAATATGCTTCGTACCAAAGAACAGAAAAGTGCCTTTAATGTGTATATATCGTTGAACTGAAACGTGTAACGACGGATGAATCCCAGTACTGCATATGCCTTAGCGGTTGTCAGTGCTATATGATCATTGAAGCGCATCGTGTTGGTGAATTTTACTCCTAGGTCGCAGACGGTTTCTACACGATCCAGAATTTGGTTGTTCAGAGTGTATTCATGCTTCATCGATGAGCGACGCCGAGTGAATGAGATTGCTTTGCATTTCTTGATGTTCACCTCCATTCCATTCTCTTTACACCATCGCGATAACAAATCAATATCCAATTGTAGATCTGTACAATCTTCAGCAGAGCAGATAATTTTATACATTTTTAGATCGTCAGCATACAATACTTTGTCGCAGTTTAAATGAAGGCATAGATCATTCACAAACAGTATAAAGATGAGCGGTCCCAGTATACTTGCCTTGGGGAACTCCAGAAGTTAATTGAAATGAATCTGAGTTTGAAGTATTCAGTCTAACATGCACGAAACGATCCGACAGGTATGAATGCAGCCATCCAGTTGCCCAAGAAGGAAATCCGAGTCGTCTCAGCTTCTCAATTGCTAGATCATGTGGAACTTTGTCGAATGCTTTTAATAAATCTATGTAAATCGCATCAAATTGTCGCCGTTTATCGATCTCATGCATAACTTTGCTCACAAAACACATGAGATTAGTTGTTGTCGACCGTTGTTTCACAAAACCGTGCTGAAACTCAGAGATGATTGGTTGTGAAGCGCGATACAAGGCTTTGTGAACTATGGCTTCAAACACTTTTGCGATGCAGTTTAGGATGGAAATTCCACGTTAATTTCCTACGTTGTGAATATCACCTGTTTTAAGGATTGGAATGACGAAAGCCGTTTTCCAGGCTTCCGGAAATGTTGCCTCCGAAAGTGATAGATTGAAGATGTGCGCTATGGGAAGTGACAAAGCATTAGCACATTCCTTTATGAAAAGTGGTGGCAGACCATCGACTCCAGCGCCTTTAGAAGTATCAACTTTCGTGAGTGCGGCGTAAACTTCTTCTTGGCCGACTGTTAATGATGGGAGATTCAGGTCATAATTAACAATGCGGTTCCAGGTGCTAGATGAAAGGGTGGGCGCTTCTGAATTGAAAACACTTTTTAAGAATTCGGCAAATAGATTGGCAGAGTCTTTTGGAGAATCAGCGACCTTTACATCGTTGAAAACGGTGGATGGCATTTGATTACCTTTTCTATGACTTCTAACGAAATTCCAGAATGATGAGGGATTCGATTTGATTGTATACGGTTTCTGTAATCACTGTAACTAGCGATCTGACGTTTCTTATAAAACGTTTCGATGCGTTGAAGGTTTTCTTTTTCTGGAAAGCAGCACACATGTTTCCAGTTCATAAAAAGGAAACAAATCGAAAATTCATAATTATCGGGGAATAACGTATTTAAGTGCCGTATCAAAATGATTCGAACTGGTTGTTTTAGATCCTATTTTCTTTTACTGCAAACACTACATCGCAGGCGACCAACGCGGTTCTATGCCTAAAAGTGCCACAACGACCAACCTGCTCTCGTTCACAACATATGTACTCGATGGATTCGCTGACGGATTGCAAACCGATGCTATTTACATGGACTGCGGCCTTCGACAAAATCATCCATTATATTGCAGTAGACTCCTGCGCTGGTTTCGTGCCTACCTCGATGGAATGTAACTCCAAATCAGCAGTAAGTCTATCCGCATCATTCTTCGCTACATCCGGCATCCCACAAGGAAGCCATCTCGGTCCAGTAATATTCCTCCTCTACTTTAATGACGTCGATATAAAATTACAAGGACCCGCCTTTCTTTCGCCGACGGCATGAACATTTTCCGACGAATACGGGATAAAACCGATGCTGAGTTTCTCCAGAGTGAACTGGAGGACTTCAGTACGTGGTGTGATCTAAACAGAATGGTTTTAAACTATTCAGCGTATTGAGTATTATTCGTGTGATCTTTGTGAATCAGATTGCGGAACTTCATATTATTTGACCTGCAAATGCCCTGCAGTAATGCAATTACGTATCCGGGTTTTTGGTTCTCCATACATAAATGAAACTATGTACAGAGAGCTGAAACTCAAGGAAATGCTATTGTTCTTAACCCAGTGTTTTAAAGAGCTACAGAGTTTGCTGGGAAGTTCTGAGAAACAAACCAAGAGAGAAAATACAGCAGTATTTTTGTAGTATCGACGACCGATCTTCGGAATTTCTGACGAACAAAGGTTTATAAACTGAACTATGGCTTCCAAAAAGTCCCGGCGAAAGTTTAATAACCTAAATCGGTTTAAGCCGCATTCGAATGACAATATTTCTTCGGGAATGTGTGTGTCAATATTCCCTCGGGGGTGTTGATATATCCGCTCATCGAGAAGTGTCTCTTATTCGATTGGGAGTTAAGAATCCTTCCGTATTGTCGTTGTTCTCTGTGTCGTTATTATTCTTATCCCTATCCTTACCACTTCCCCAATCCTTCCCATCAGGATAAAAAATGAAAAGACAAATTACGGCAAGACACAAATTTCCAGTCAACATGGGGAACGTGTCATTTGAGCCAGGCACTTCTGATTCCTGATAGACATTACAGCTTGTATGTAAAGTGCATCGATTGGTGTGGTTGGATCCATTATTTCCAATAACAAATTAACTAGTTGTTTCTTCCTTTTTTATTTCGACTAATATGTAGTAAATTTTTTGTAGATTTTTTTTTACTTTTTAACGACATTCAATCAGCTAGAGATTACTGAGTAGGGAAAGTTATGAAAATTTAGAGCCAAAATATTGAAGTAAGAGCAAGGATGTGAAATATACAGATCGAAAAACTAGAAGCAGGGTCATTAGAAACAGGCTTTAAATCTTACGGACTATTCTTTTGTCTTCTGCTGGCAGGAGTCGATCTAATGCAGCATTACTACGAGGTGACAGGACACACGCCACAAAAGATATTCACTGTGAATTTTTATCTAGCTATTCCAACGCGATAACAGCAACAGTGTTTGAATAGGTAGAACAAAATCCATAGTGAATATTTTTTGTGGCGTGTGTCCTGTCGCCTCGCGTGCGTACAGTTTTATGTTGTAACGACAGTTAATTAGCAAGGGACTGGAAGGTGCGAAGTACCGTATCGGTTCCGACAGCATGGAGTACTAAGTCACTTTACGCTTGTCCGGACCAGGCTTCATTTTACTCATCTTAGCAACGAAGAGATAGAGAAATATTTTACCCGCATTTAACATGAGTTTTATTTTGGTGCTCTTTTTTGCCCAGTAACTAGGAGAGCAGAGAGAAACCACATGCTCTCATTACTGATTCCTCTTGCTTGTGACAGAGCAAACCTTTACTAGATGCTCTGCTTTAACCTCATCATAGTCTGGTGGAGCAACGGAGATAAATTGCTCAGTTGGCAGATGAGAATAAAATAGTTTTCTCATTACCCCCAAGGGAACCAAATTTAGTTCGCTTCACATCAGTGTTCGAATATTTAACTCGGCTTTCATAATAAGTATCGATGTTTTACCTTCTGGGAATAGTAAAGGGGCCGTTCATAAACCACGTAGACTCATAAGGGGGACGGGGGGGTCTGGCAAAAGTCTACGTTTGTCTACGAGGGGGGAGGAGGGGTCTTTGAAAAAGTCTACGTAGACTTTTATTTTTTGTTATTCTCGTATTACTAATTATAAATGGGATTTAAAGAGAGTTGTATTCAAAATATTGGTCTATTCAGTATTTATGCAGACACTTCAAAGCTAGTACACTATTGAGGTAACTACTCGTTAAGCGACCACTCAACCCAGAACCCACGATTTTTTTGGACAACCTCACAGTGTTGTTTCTTGCATATATTTCGATATAGTTTTGATCTAGGAATAATACAAAATGACAGTTCCAAAGACGATCGCCCAAAATTCCTCTCGACGGAAGATTTTGACTGTGAAATCATCTGAGACACCACTAGTTAGCAGACATGCATGGACCATTAAATGCATAATGGTCAAAGTTAAGCATTGTAACAGCAAAACACCCGATTTTTAACAATAAGTGGATTAATTTTATTTTTTTATTTATTGATTTCGGTGGTTAAAGCAGTAGTGTAGTTAAACTTCTACAACAAAATGTTTACTCGTGTTAATCAGTTTCTCTTGCAATCATTTACACTGATTTCAAAATCTTTAAACACCCGTTAAATTTTACGTCTATATATTGAAATTTGTTCACGAATAGTGAAATTTGTGTGCATGTTTCGTTTATTATTTTAGTCTAGATGATAGTACACATCGACAGTATTATTTAGTAAATGTTTCTTATAATTTGACAATTTTGAATGCACCAGTAAGGCTCAAAAAGTGTTTAGCAATTCTGCATTGTTCGCACACTTCGGCCAAAATTTAAGCTAGTTATAGCAATATATCTTTTTACATATATTTGAGTGACTAACCTTGAAAAGAAGTATTCCGAACGTTGAACGAAAGAAGTACACAAACGTTGGAAAGCACCTTGAATTGGTACTAATTGATTTGATCAATCATATACAAAAAACCAATGTGAAACACCTTTCTTTAATATTTAAAAAGCTTGAAATAAATCTGAACGCTAATTTTTAATTGAACATTATAATGTGCTTCTTGCTAATTACACATTTCCCGCGAATAAAAAAAATTAAAAGTCTACGTAGACGGAGGGGGGGGGGGTTGGTAAAAGTCTACTAAGGCCTACTAAGGGGGAGGGGGGGTTAAAAATTCTCAAATTTCGGTCTACGTGGTTTATGAACGGTCCCAAAGATGTTTGAATTGACAGCTTCCAGTTCAAAATCGCTGAACAACATTAAGGGGTTACAACACTGTAGAGCTCGAACAAATGGACATATTTCGGAATTTTTTCTTCACACAATAAAGGGATGAGTTGAAATGTTGTTAAAAGGAATTTATAACATATGTATTGGATCAGAAAAGTATTTTTTCCAGTAATTTCATCACAAGATGGCAATTGTGCAGCATGCGAGTTTTTTAGGTAGAGGTCCACGGCCTGAAAACTATCTCCCGTAATTTTAAACCTAGAGCCAAAAAAATAGTCTTTTTGATTCCTTATGACAGTGGCAAGCGACTTACGTAGGATTTTTTCTCGATTTTTTGCTTTTCGCGAAATGGTGCACTATTAAATGAAAAAAACGCCGAAAATACTATTAAAATCGAAACAAATTGTTAAGTTAACAAAAAATAAGCAATAAGAGATTAAAATCCTACATACGTTGCTGGAGAAATCAATTTCGAATATGCTGTGAAAATTTCAAAACAATCAAAAGCCATTTGTTCGACTTGTATTTCCGGCCAACTCAAAAAAGTGGGTTTGAGGTTTACACAGAAGACGTTGCGGATGAATTGATAATTTGAACATTTATATATCGTATTCGTCTTCCATTTTTTGGGATATAATTTTTATCATGCTAAAACACATTTTGGACTAATAAATATAAATTCGAATTTTAAAAATTCTACTGTGATGTAACCCCTTAAATGCCTATTAGACTGATAGGATGTTGAGACTATTTTCATCCTAATTATATTATAACCCTACTCATTTGAATCTTTTGTTTAAAGCAGCGTCTGCCATCTTTCTTCATCTCATTGCCGTAAATAGCAGGGTGAAAATTAGGGCACTCGAATTAAGTTTTCGTTGCGTTTAAACACCAATATTTTACCAACCGCCTTAATCCAATCTTTGCCATAATAAAATCAACGTTGTCTTCAAATCATTCTTAAGGACACGTTTAATAAAAAGTGTCCTAATATTAGTGTAATGCTCATATGTCTATTAATTTGGTCCACCAAACGTGCATAGATTACACACTTAGTTTGAATTATTGAGTATTGGAAAATTTTACTTCGGTTTTCAACAGCAAGCCATTCGGTAATTAATTTAGTAAACCAATTCTGTTACCGAACTCTCCGCAATATTACGTTTTTATCCAAACGTCAAAAATACTCAGAAAATTTTCAGATGAGGATTGCTGACTTGTTCAGTAATTTGATCATTAAATTTGACGAATTGGTAGTGGAAATTAATTTACCAGCTTTTAAAGGTTGAACAGAAAATTAAAATTCTAACGAAAGTAATCTTACATTTCCTGAATTTGATTACGAATTTTACTCCGGAATTTCTGAACACAAAACATTCTCATTATCAAAAAATCTTCAGTAATTATCAATAAAGCCTAATTATTTCCACTTTTTCGCGATTGAATCTACACTTCCTTGCACTATCAGGCTTCTAATTATTATACTTGCGAGTCAAATCCTTTTTCCAAAATCGTCATGTGTAAAATTGCCCTAGTCAAGGAATAAATACACCTCAAACATAATGACAACCACAAAAATCTTACTATTACTGCTTTCACTGGGTTCTGTTGAAAATTCATGGTTTTACGAAATACTAAGAAGTATTCACAATGTGCAAACACGTCGTATTAATGTTTTTCCCCCGTAAATGGCGATTTAACAGATGGTTTGTTGTACGTGTTTTGTATGTTTTTGACGAGATTCGATGATGTTTAACTTTTTGCCGAACAAGTTAGTATTTTACTGAATGGTGGATAATTTACCGAAAAATGCAAAAGTAATAATAAATTCAATTAAAAATATTCCAGATTTTAGCAGCAAATTATTCGTAAATCTACCGAAGGCGCTGAAAAATGAATATGCTTTCGCAATTTTTTAAATCAATTGCTGATCTCCGTTAAATATTACTGTGCAAATCGTCAAATGAATTTACTGAACAACTTTGGGTTGGCTTAGTGTGTACATATAAATGGCTGGTTTGAATATGCAAAGTTTAAATAAAGCACTCATTTGATATAAAATATCGCCATTCTGAAACCATCTTATTTTATTGGCATTTTTTCACACATGCTCTTTCTGTAACTGAGCATCTGATGAGGAACACTCCCTCTTAAATTGGGCGAGAATTAATACTTTCGCATCCCCCTGCGTGGTAGATAGATATGCGTGAACACAAAAAAAATCTCTTGATTTTCGAGAGCGTGTTCTCTCGCTTTCGGTGGGAGCTAGCAAACAGCCCTACTGCGTTTAACTGTTTGCAAAGAAGAAAATGAGCTAATATCGAGAGCAGCAAGGAAGCCTGGTCCGGACATGTCACAGACTCAGGTGATATGCATTCAAAAATGCTAAAGCATCCTGACTCGTGCGATAGAAGACAAAGGGTTAAGTCGTCGGGAAACTATAGTTTCGCTTATGACTATTACACGCCTTTCTAAACTTTCTTCCTTCAGCTCCTTGCTCTCCCTTGAGTTGTATAGCTCTTAATATTGAAAAATACTTCACACCTTCCAATCCCTTGCTAATTAAATGTCGTTACAACATATAAAAAGGAGAAATTGACGCATTTTTAATCGTTAATAAAAAAAGAAAAAGACATACAGCATGGTGCACTTTGATGAGTAAAACATTACAATTCATTCAACTGTCATGTCGTAACCATAAAATGCTGAGAAAATACCATGCATTTTACGTTTGTCTTTCGCGGTGAACGGGATAACTCCTAGTGTTAGTAAATTTGATGAGTATATACAACAATCGTACAGTACCAAAAAACAATCACGAACATCAAACAAACATTTCAGTTTAGTCCACTACATGTCGGACGTGTCAGGTTCAGATTTTTAAAATTAGAATTACCTCAGCGCCGTTAGTAATCATTCACTTCGCGGAAACAAAATATCAGTGATAGCTTAGAAAGTGCAGGACTAGACGTGGAAGGTTGCAGATTCTTGGTTATTCGCAATAAATGCAGCATTGTGGTGGTAACAGAAGATTGGACAGCTTTGCAGCAGGAGGGACAGTGGGAATCTAACCCCAAACAGCAAACTAACTTTGAACAGCTGACAAATCACGCCAAACTATAACATTATTTTTGACTACTATGGGCGAGCTGTTTTTTTTTGTCGAGCAAGGAAAGACTTACGACACTTTTATTGCTACTCTTCACCGGGGGCGTTTGTTGATCAACGGCATCTTTGGATTTTTCGCGACGATTATGCCTCATCAAAAATTTGGCTTGGGCAGTAGTTGATATCAGGTTCAACAGCTGTGATAACGAGGATGTGCAGAATGATGAACATGCGAATTGGTGCATTTGGGATAGAAAATTTTCGAATTTTAGATTTGTTGCAATCATACACACACGGTGGTGTTTGTTAATACATATTTTGTAGTTGTTTAGTTCAACATTCAGGATTGAAAATCATTATTACCCTGCCTTGGGAGGGATTTCGAGATTGTTCACGCAGAGAAGATTAAAAGGTAAACACGGTAGAAATGTTTAGTAATCAATCATTTAAAATCATGGTTTTCTGTAACACGACACCTGATGTTAGGACTTATGATAGTTTGAGCACAGGAAGCCTGTAAGCTTTTATGTTTTTGTCCAATTTAGACAATAGCAGAATTTCTTGCGCAAACCACTTATCTGAAACCGCATTTTATATTAGTCAAAATTCAAGCGGGAGAACTTTTTTTTACAAATATGCAAGTTTAACTACCCACAAAAAATTATTTAAACAATCGTAAAGTATGAACTACTTATCGATGATATTTTTTATTTCGGTTCGTAGTTCAACAAACCTGTTTTAATCGACCTATTGGTGTTACCATTCTCATTTATCCAAACTATGATTCATTAGTTGGTAATGTTCAATATAATTGTAGAAATCTCGATAAACATATGATTACGGCTTAAAAGCCAATTGTAAAAACTCATTTTGAATGAAAATACCGGACAAACGGTTACTCGCCAGCCACAGATGTTAGTAGTAAACAAAAGTGAAATATTTTCTCTAGCATTTAGTACTGTGAATTATGTTTGGGCAGTAACGGTTTGTCCGGAGTTTCCCTTTAAAGAGAATTATGACAGTTGGCTTTTAAGCCGTAATCATATGTTTGTCGAGAAATGTCTATTACATTTTCATTACACTAAGCATGTATCCCACGATTACCACGATAGTCGACCCTGACACATTTTAAACAAAAAAGTACAATATTTAATTAGCTTAATTAGCATAAGTTCAATGTTATCTTCATGTGGTCATATTTTGAAATGCTGGAGGAATGGGTTTCAAAGGGATGGGTGGTGGTTGGAAGTTGACTGATGTGACTTTAATTGTGGAATATGCCCGGAAGCCGGGACTTCCGGAATTGTCGATAGTAGACAATTAAATTCAAAGAATGTGGTCATAGCTACTTTGATTGGTCATTAGTGATCTAGACGCGCAAACGCAACTAATGTTGTACCCATTCTAATATGTACTATAACTATATCATTGGGGCATCATAATGGTACCGGTTTATATGGGAATTTGCTGTATGACCGCACTCTTCGACCCATAACTCCGGAACCTGAAGTCGGATCAACTAAATGTTCAATGCCATTCAATTGAAACTAAGTTTGTGTAAATTGATTCAAACAGTTCTCTGTAAAACTTGCGTGAATTTAAATGACACACACAGGAAGGCAGCAGGTACAGAACACATATACACACACAGGGGGCAGCAGGGATAGGAGTTCAGGGACCTAACAACCCCCCCACCCTCTCCCTCTGGATCTATTGCGAGTTGGAGAGTTTTGCTAGAGTACTATGGGCTTTAACATCGTTGGGCTATGCACATCATGATCGACACCAGTAACATCTTGATTATGGCATATTGCTCATGGCAAACGACAGAACAGGACTTGGACCACGAATTGGACGGCAATTTTGGGCTGACAGTCGTACTGTTCTACTCCCTGAGTAAGGAAGGGTGTCATCGTCTTGAAACGGTGACTGGGCCAACGGTGCGATTGCCGCCGTTTCGGTAGAACCTTGACAAGCCTTCAGGTACGACGAAGCTCGTCACCAAACTTGGTTCAGCTATAACATTCTTGATCGACTCCGATCCGGCTCTGGACTCGATCTCTATGAAGGATCGCGTTCAACTCTCGATTGAGCTCACTTCATGCATAGATAACTAATGGATCACAATAGACGACAACATACAACGAATTGAGATAGCGACCTGGACGTGAGCCCTACCAGCATACAGACATCTAAAAAACTTAACGTAATTGGATTGGCACACAGAGCAAAGGAGGGCCGTGATTGCGTTTACAAAAAGTGGTAAACTAAAGAGATCACCGGTAGCTCATTCAGAGTGAGCCACGAAGAAATCAACGTGAGATGGGGTTACCGAAACGAGTGTTCACCTCGAGATCAGATAGCGACACCACCACGAATGTCTCACATCTTGGGAAGTCGTACTTGACGGAGGTGAGGAAAAAGACCGACGAGCTCTATGAGCTCGTGAAGAACAAGCACAATGTGCACACCAAAGCGAAGCAACTAATGACGAGTAACAGCTGCTGAACGCGAACAGATGGCGCTCTTGATGGGAGCTGAATCAGGAGAAAAAGTTCTGCTGGAAGCCCCAGAACACGCAACGACCAATACTAAGGTGATACCAAATACTCGCTCGGAGAAAAAAGTGAGGGACACGCCGGGGAGGCAAGGCGACCCTAAGAAGCAGAAGAGCGAGTAGGAGTGCATCACCGACTAGAGGAACGTTGGAAAAGACCGTGGTTGGTGCATCGTGGGAAGCCAGTAGGCGAAGCGGAAGAAACGGAAATAAAAGATAGAAAAAAAGAATGAACAAGAAAAGAAAACGCAAGCTTCTTCGGGAGTGGTACAGGGGAGATTCACTGATCATCGAAGCGAACGATAAGACGTCCTGTGAGGACCCAGAGATGAAGGAGTTGGGAGAGAATGTTGTTAAAATGAGGAGCACTCAGAAAGGTGAAATGATCTTCGAGCTGAAAAAGGATCCTTCCGTCAAGAGCTCGACCTACCGCGAGCTCGTTGCTAAATCCTTGGGCTGCGAAGGAAATCGTATGAAGACACTCAAAGGGCGGTGATTCGATTACTGGTGGTTGTTGCCAACAAGCTGGCGGAGACCGGCAAGATAAGTCGGATGGTCGGTTGCTTGCTGAGAGTTACCAAGCAAATGGAGCGATGCTTCAGGTGTTTGGACCTCGGACATCAAGCGAGGAACTGCAAATGCCCGGACAGGTCCGGACTGTGTTGAAAATGCAAAGGAAAGGGGTACATTGCTAGAGACTACACGAAGCAATCATGATTCATGATCTACAAACTGGAGGACGGAAACGACCACACGACGGACGGCTTCAAATGTCCTGCGTACAAAGGGCGAAGGCAGGCCAACAATGATGGAGATAACCCAGTTCAATCTCAATCATTGCGACATTGCTCAGCAACTCAGCAACTGTCAATAGAAAACGAAGTGCGACGTTACAGTTATTGCAGAGCCGTATCATTTTTATCCTGATACCGGTGGATAGTGCAGGGATGGCGACAATCCAAGTGATGGACGGTTTCCCTGTCCAAGAGGTGGTGGATAGCATCCACGAAGGTTTTATGATCGTCAGGATCAACGGCGTATTCGTCTGTAGCTGTTATGCTCCTTCACGGTGAACACCAGATCAGAACAATCTGATGCTGGATGCAATAATTGACCCGTTAGTAGGACGAACGCCTGTTGTTATAGGAGGAGATTTTAACGCTTGGGCCGTGAAGTGGGGCAGCGGACTGACCAAAACAAGAGGTTACAGCTTGTTGGAAGCCCTGGCGAAGCTGGATGCAGGAATGTGCAACCAAGGTTCCGCTTGCACATTCCGTAAAGACGGTCGGGAATCCATCATCGACATAACATACTGCAGTCCGTCACTGATGGATAACAAGAATTGGCGAGTTAGTGAGTAGTACACACAGTGACCACCATGCGATCCACTACACCATTGGTCCACGGTATAGTATTGTAGCGCGGAGTGTGAGGACTGACGAGCGGGAGTGGAAAATAAAAGACTTCGACAAGGACCTTTTGATGGAAACATTTCCTGCTGGCTGCCTCACTCTAATTCTGAATTCCGATTACCTGTCGGAAACAGTAGCGAGGGGATGTGACGTAAGCTTAGAAATGTGATGCGCGCTTAGAAAAACGGAGCCGAGGAACTGCCTGCGTCCGGCGTATTGGTTGAACGAAAGGCTCAGCATCCTCCAGGTTACCTGCCTAAAAGCCAGAAGAAGCGTTCAGAGAGCAAGATCTGAGGCAGCCAGAGAAGAGTGTACGATGACATTCCGGGCGGCACCAAGGCTGCTTTTAACCGTGAGACAGTGTTAAGCAAGTCCACCTGCTACAAGAAGCAGTGCAGAGAAGTAGACGCTAACCCCTTGGGAATGTTTGCCGTGTCGTGTTGGTCAGGCTCAAGGCTCCAACGACGCCAGCTGAAATATGTGCTGACAAAATGAATATTTTCGTGGTGGGTCTTTTCCCAAAGCATGACCCAACCGCCTGGCTACCTACACCGTAAGTAACGACAAGCTTCTTATAGTGGGAAAAGAGCTGAAAGCGAAGAAAGCTCCCGGTCTTTACGGTATCACAACGTAGCACTGAAGACCACGATCCTGGCGTTTCCGGACATGTTCAGGATAGTCCTGCAAAAATGCCTAGACGATGGTTGCTTCTTGGATAGATGGAAGATCCAAAAGCTGGTGTTGGTGCCAAAACCAGGGAAGCCACCAGGAGATCCAGCATCGTATCGGCCTATATGTCTGCTGGATATTCTGGGTAAGCTCCCGGAAAGGATCATCCTCAACAGGCTTACGAATTACGCTGAAAGTGAGAACGGACTATCGCAGAGGCAGTTCGCGTTTCGGAAATATCTACGGTGGACGCCATCCGCAGTCATCGCGAGCGCGGAGAAAGCATCAAAGCAAAAGAGAGGGGGTAATCGCTACTGAGCCGTGGTTATGATCGACGTGAAGAATGCGTTCAACAGTGTCCGCTGGGTGGATATCGCCATAGAATGCGGGTTCCGGACTATCTGTGCAAGGTTCCTAAAAGTTACTTTTAGAACCGTACGAAACGAGCATGGGACAGAGGTCGATTCGGGTCACTGCGTGAGTGCCTCAGGACTCCATACCCGGCCCAACGCTCAGGAATATAATGTACAACGGAGTGTTAATACTGGAACTGCCTAGGAAAATTGAGATCGTCGGCTTTGCAGATGACGTTGTCCTGACGATAACCGGTAAGATCCTTGAGGTGGGGGAGATGTTGACGGCAGAGACAATAAGCATCGTGAAAAGCTGGATGGCTGACGTCAAGTTGCAGCTGGTTCATCACAAGCCGAGGTGGTGCTTTTCGGCAACCGTAACAAAATCAGCGTGTCGAGATCAGAGTCGGGGTACAATATATCCCATCTATGCGCTAAAGCAGGGTGTGATGGTCGACGATCGGTTAAATTACAACTGCCATGTCGACTATGTATGTGAGAAGGCTCCGAGGACAAGTAACGGATTGGCAAGGTTCATGCTTAATCACGGAGGAGCAAGAGGCAGCACGAGATGTCTCATCCTCACAACTGAGGTATAGCGTATCGACCTTGGGTACTGCGCTGAACTCAAAGCGTAAAGAACGATATCGTCGGAGGTGGTAATCGGTAATTGCCGGGATGATTCCCATCTGCATCCCTCTGGCTGAGGGCGTGGAATGCTACCAGCGGAGAAATGCACGTAATGCAAGGAGACTGGTCCGAGCGGACTTGTTGGCTAAGTGGCCGCAAGAGTGTCTGCTTAGGTACATAAGAAGCATGGAGAGGTAAACTTCCATTTGACGCAGTTTTAATCTGGGCATGGATGCTTCCGGAAGTACCTGCATCGGTTTGGACATGCTTCTTCACCCCTTTGTTCGGAGTGTGTGAACGTACAAGAGACACCGGAACAGGTGGTCTTCGAATGATTTAGGTGCGAAGACGTTCGAAGGTGTATGTCTAATGTGACAGTTGACAATTCCGTCGAAGAGATGAGCCACGACGAGCATGTCTAGGATTACGAGTATACCTGGGATTACGAGTATACTCTCCGAGCTACAGAGAAAGTGGCGAAGGGACCAACAAAGTAGCGCCGTCTCGGGTTTTGGGAGAAATTCCACCGCCGGGGTACTCTTCTCCGGTGTATGCTAGGTCCACCGCCGGGGACTAGTTGAGTAGTACGCGACATAGCACCGAGTTCGCGTCGTAGGGGCGCCAGCGATCCGGACGTCAGGCCAAACCGTAATCGCCGGATCTACCTCGACACCCTACCGGGCAGCTCGTGAGTAGCTAAATCTACCGCCAGGATTAGAGCGAGTAGATCGCGTCAAATAGCTAGCAGTGGGTCGTTGGGGCGGCAGTGAACGGGAAACTATTCTCCACCCGGAATCGCTGTCTGTTGAGTAGGCTAGGTCCACCGCGGGGACTAGATCGAGTAGACCGGGACGAAGTAGGGAGCTAAATGGCTCATGGAAACGAACATCGGTATCGGGAGAAATCTACAAGCCGGGGAATTTACAGTAGGATAGATTCATCGCAGTGGACTATCCGACTATATCGTGGTAAAAAATGGTAGGTACTTGACTCACAAATCAGATATCGATACCGAGAGAAATTCCGCTTCCGCGGAGCTCTCAGTCGGAGTATGGTAGTTCACTGCCGGATAATATCCGAGTAAAGCCGGAGCTACATGGCTCAAAGAAGCGGGTATCGGTGTTGGGTGTAGGGTGAGTTCACCCCAGGGGACTCTCCGAGTAGATCGTGATAAGGCTATAAACTAAATGTCTTATGTAAACAGGAGCTAAATGGTTCATGAAATCAGTATCAAATCGGCGCACTGGGACGAGAGCTAAATGGCGGCGTAATAGATGGAGACAAGAAACAAGAGAAGAGTCGAGAGTTAAATGGCTCAAAGGTCGATCCATTTCATGGGCTGCGAGATAGAGCAGAAGAAAGAGGTGCGACGAACGCGCACTGAGTCCCCCACGAAGTAATACTTTGATGTAGTTCCTTGGAGAAGAAGAGCGAAAAAATAGTAAGGCGTGTTTCTAGTGGTTAAGCACGAAAGAGAGTCGTGAGTGCCACACAGTGCCAATACACTACAGGCCAGACTCACCATAAAGAAAAAAATTCCGATCTCGACGAACTGAATCGAATGGTATATGAATCTCGGGGTCTCGGTTAAAAAGTCGATTTTTAGAGTGATTGCATAGCCTTTCTTTATATAAGAAAGGCAAAACGAAAAAATACTTCTCCCTGCGAGTTCCAACGAATCTACAGATTTTATTTTGAAAATTGTAAAATTTATGCAACGATTTGTGAATTTTGTAAATTATATCATTTTTAGACAAATTAGAGACTATGAAAATGGAACAAAATAAAATTTTACAAATAGTACACGGGAAAATATAGCGATATGTTTACTGAATAATTGAAAAAAAAATTGAATCGGGCCAATACTTTTATGAAAATTCTTACTCGGTAGCAGTTTTAACATCAAAGTAATCAATAACATTTCAAGAATGCCAATGTTTTATGATCTCAAAATTAAAATTGTAACGTGTAGCTTCAGAATAAAAAGCAAAAATTCAATGTATATTCAGTAGATGCCTTGCAATTTATTCCACAAGAAAACAGCTCAATTTAATGCCTTGAGAGTAGAGGACCCTCTTAAATTCGATAACGATGCGGTTCCAGCTAAGCGTTGGCAGGCAGGTTATAAATTCACGGTAGTCACAAACAAGCGGTAGCTGTGAGGTGAGTGTGTGTGTGAAACGTTAGTAAAGTGGCACAAATATTGTTTGATCTCACAGCTTTCCTAGTCGCTTCATCTAGGTCACGATCCTTGAGTGATCCTCCGAGTAGCTGTCGAATCTGTATAGAACGAAAAATTTTGCGATGGCGGTTGTTTTCGTGGTGCAAATATGAGGCATGTGCCGAGGCAAACAACAAAAATCACAGTCGAACGTACAGAAAGTAGAAAAATGGCAAAAAACAAAAAAAAGAATAAAAGTTACAAAAGTAATTCAAATAAAAAAACACAATTTGATACCTTATAAAAAGGGATAATTTGTCTGATTGGAATATAGTTTATATTGCGCAGTGGGCAGCACAGTATTTATTTTCAAATTTTATATCGAAGAAATTTGCTTAACCAACGGTTAAGTTCAAAATTTACTTACCACCAGGAATTCATCTTTGTCCACTCGTTGATTCCCATCGGTGTCGAACATGTTAAAGGCAATCCGGAACCCAGAGTGTGGTTCTGAAAGAATCCATCATTATTTTAACGTTCGATACAAGTTCAAATAGTTTTCTGTACTACTCACTCGTTAATACCGACAGCAAGAATAAGTACTCCGTATAGGATATAATACCTAACGACGATATATGAAAAAAAACTATTACTACTATAATTACTAATGGTTTGCGGATTTCCGCTAGAAATGACGTCAATGCTAAGTATGCCACTAACAGGTTATACTGTGGCTCTTCTTTATTGAATCATTCGTGCTCAGAAAAATTCACAGCCCATTTCGAAAACTTATCCAATCGTAAGTACTTACCCTTATCGCGCAAACTGCGAAAAAGTTGCGATGATCCGTGCTTTAGCTGCGGTGTGGCGTCTTTTAGTTTCTGCACCTCTTCCGGAGTCAGCGTTTTTCGTTTGAGTCTTGCTGCGGTGAAGAAACCACAAAAGGATAATGAGAACCAAGGAAGAAAAATTTCCTTCAATGATCAGCAGCGCAGAAAAAAAACAAGCAAATTATCTTTCGTTAGTGTGAGAAGCTTGCGATTAGGCAAGTTGCTTCCAGAAATTAAAAGCATTTCCCCCGCGGGAAACCTCCTCCTTGTGGCAGATTTCCCCGTGATGGTCATTTCCAGAGCCAGCAAATGGGTGCGCGTGGGGTTTGATTGCAAACAGCCCGAGCGATTGCCGGCAAAAAATCAAAAGACTCTCCTCTGCCAGCGATACGTCCGGCCGGCCGGTCGGCAACTGCGTTGTAGGTCCTTATCAGTTCGGTGCTTGGTCTCGATGCCGCCTGCGTGGGATAAAACATCATTTTCGTTTTCGTTTGCTTACGTCTTGGCTCCTGTTCAACGACCGACTCCAGAAAGTCTTGCGGCGTCATGTAGATTTGACCATCGAACTCGACCGAGGCGAACTTGATGAAGCGGCGTTCGCGGGCCGTTAATTTTATGGCCTTATCGGCGACCTCATCCTACGAAAGGGAAATCGGAGAAAAAATGACATGGAATTAGTTCGGGCTAGTGAGGGTTTTCCTTAATGCCGGCGCCTGCAGTAAATTAGACGAAAAGTGGCAAACATATGTTTGAGATGCTTTCCTGACGGAAGATTTTAAGAATGAATGGGAATGCTAAAGACGTTCCTGTCCTCTTTGGGCTTGGGAGTCATATATTCCATGCCTCCCTGATCGTGAATATTTGTCCAACTTTATGGTAGTCACATTCAGAACAGTACCGCATCTGTCAGGAAACACTGCACTGTTGGTCTTTCCTGTTTGAAGAAGGCGCTTTTCTGAATGATGTTTTATTGTTTATGTAATTACCGAGAATGAGCAACACATACACTTCATGTTATCGTGAGTAACCATAAAATCACCTGTTTTGGCCAATCGTTTTGAACGTAATGATCTCAATTGTTCCATTTACAAAAACACTAGTATTTTGTGTATCCTTGTTGTAATATTGTCAACCTGGCAACAGCTTTAAGGTCAGAGTAAAATTTTCCGGTTATGTCATTTGTAATTTGTCATATTAAGAACAAAGGCATCTTTTTTATTCAATTCGTTTGTTTGAAAAGGCACGCTTGCGTTAATTCTTTGTTATACATTTTGATTTTTTTTAACCTAGGGGATTACTGCCTATAATCGCAAGTCAGTCCCATGTAGATAGGCAATCCCATAGAACATGGGACTGACTTGCGATTACGGGCAGGTTACACATTGATTTTTTTTATAATGAATCTAAGGAAATTTTATTGCTATCCTATACATATACAAGAGGGGATAACATAATATTCGTTAAATTATTGAGATCATTTAGTATTATTTTTTAAAGTAATACACTTTTGAATTTTTTAGGAGTAAGATTATTGGAGTAATTCATTATTGACTAAGGGTAATAAGTTTACAACCATATTAATACTAGCAATAACTAGAGGGAGGGGGCTATTCTTTATGAGTAGTAGTACAGTTCTCAACAAACATATTTTTTTTTTTTTATTCAAATCGTTTATTTGATAAGGCACGTTGCGTTAGCTTAAAGGTGCCAATTTTGTTTTGTTTTACATTTTAAATTGCTTAAAACTAGGGGATTACATATTGATTTTTTTAAAATGAAACTAATGCGATTTTATAGCTATCTTATATATCTACACAAGGGGATAATATTGTTTTCGTAAGATTAGGGGGGTCATTTAGTTTTTGTGGCAATATGGTTTGACATTTTTATCAGTGAGATTATTGGAGCAAATAATGTTTAATTAAGGGGGACAATTTTTTACGACTAACTTAAAACTAGGCATAACTAGAGGGCATGATTGAATTTTGTAAAGATTCGTAATTATAGTTATTTTTGTGGGTAGTAGAGTTGGGCAATTTCAACGAGATTATATAATATAATAGTTAAAACTAGAAGAGACAAGAAGAGCTAAATGCTTCGTGATGATATTGGGGGGGGGGGGGGGGTAGGGGTGTTACTTCTGGGTATAAGAGTCAGGGGAGGGAGGGTAGACAAAGATGGCAGGGAGAGAAAATTATTTCAGTTTCAGGCATCGTGAGATCAACGGATGGATTACAAACTCGGGTGGCCTTCATCAGGAGGTTTCATGTACTGGGACGCCGGGTGGTCCTCCTCAAGATGGCAGGGGTTTTTCCAGACGATTTCGTAGTACGGCTCAGATGTGGATCGGCTACATTTCGAGTTAAGCGTGTTATGTTCGTGCCGTAGGTCCCGTGTTTGTTGGCTCATTCGATACAGATGGTTTGATACAGGTGGAAGAGCGTTCTGAGAATGATAAGAAGATAACAAGGGGCAGTTAGACTTGTATATTGATGGTTTTCACAAAGGTGTATATAAGGGACATATAGAGAACATCGCGGCTTGCCAGCACATCTCGAACCGGGACGTTGGTTGGTCTTCCTCGGGCCCGCAGGGTATCCATTAGCCGAGACCTAGCGGAACTGTACTCGGTGCACGCCCAGACAATGTGCTCGATGTCGTGATAGCCGTCGCCACAAGCGCAGATACCACTATCCACGAGCCCAATACGCCGGAGATGTGCATCCAGCGTGTAATGGTTTGCCATGAGTCGGGACATCACACGAATGAAGTCACGACCCACATCCATCCCCTTGAACCAAGGCTTCGTCGATACCTTAGGGATTATCGAATGTAGCCACCTTCCCAGCTCTCCACTGCTCCACGAAGTTTGCCAACTTTCGAGGGTTCTCTGATGAGTAATACTGAAAAATTCGCTGAAGCAAATTGGTCTTTCGTAAACGTCTCCTTCTAAGGCACCCACCTTAGCTAAGGAGTCTGCCTTCTCATTGCCCGGAATGGAGCAATGAGAAGGGACCCATACCAAGGTAATCTGGAAAGAGTTGTCAGATAAAGCACTCAGTAGCTCCCGTATTTTCCCCAAAAAATACGAGGAGTGCTTGCCTTGTTTCATCGAGCGAATAGCGTCAATGGAACTGAGGCTATCCGAAACGATGAAGTAATGGTCTGCGGGTAATGTTTCAATGACTCCAAGGGTATACTGAATGGCAGCTAGTTCTGCGGCGTAAACTGAAGCAGGGTCACTGAGTTTGTAGGAGGCGGTGAACTTTTGATTGAAAATACCGAAGCCAGTGGATCCATCGAGGTTTGATCCGTCAGTATAAAACATCTTAGAACAGTCGACTTCTCGGAATTTATTATAAAAAATGTTTGGAACCACTTGTGGGCGTATGTGGTCCGGAATTCCACTAATCTCGTCTTTCATGGATGTGTCGAAGAAAACAGTAGATTCAGAAGTATTTATGAAATGCACACGGTTGGGATTGTAAGAAGAAGGGTTAATATTCTGCGCCATGTAGTCAAAGTACAGGGACATGAAACGGGTCTGAGAATTGAGCTCAACAAGCCTTTCGAAATTTTCAATCACGACCGGGTTCAAGATATCGCATCGAATGAGCAATCGATATGAGAGTTCCCAAAATCGATTTTTCAACGGGAGAACGCCCGACAGCACTTCGAGACTCATCGTATGGGTCGACTGCATGCACCCTAAGGCGATACGCAAACAACGATACTGAATTCTTTCGAGTTTGATGAAATGTATGTTCGCGGCGGAGCGAAAGCAGAAGCATCCGTATTCCATTACCGACAGTATCGTTGTTTGATACAACCTAATTAGGTCTCCTGGGTGGGCACCCCACCATGTTCCGGTTATTGTACGAAGAAAGTTGATCCTTTGTTGGCATTTCTGTTTCAGATACCGAATATGGCATCCCCAAGTACCTTTCGAGTCGAACCAGACCCCTAGATATTTTACTGTGAAGACCTGAGCGATAGTTTGACCCATTAATAGAAGCTGTAGTTGTGCTGGTTCACGCTTCCTTGAAAATACAACTAGCTCAGTTTTCTCCGTGGAGAATTCGATACCCAGCTTAATAGCCCAAGCAGACAAATTGTCCAGGGTATTCTGTAATGGTCCTTGTAGATCGACAGCTTTGGGTCCCGTAACAGACACCACGCCATCGTCTGCAAGTTGCCTTAACGTGCAGGAATTGTCAAGACATTCATTAATGTCGTTGACATAAAAATTGTATAAAAGGGGGCTTAGACATGAGCCCTGGGGAAGGCCCATGTAGCTAAATCGTGATGTCGATAAGTCACCATGCGAAAAATGCATGTGCTTTTCCGACAACAAGTTTAGTAAAAAGTTGTTTAAAGTCGCTGAAAGACCATGCTGGTGCAGCTTCTCTGAAAGAATGTTGAACGAAACTGAATCAAAAGCCCCCTTAATATCTAGGAACACTGATGCCATCTGCTCTTTGCTAGCATAGGCCATTTGAATTTCAGTTGAGAGCAACGCAAGACAATCGTTCGTCCCTTTGCCTTTGCGAAAGCCAAATTGTGTATCTGACAGTAAGCCATTTGCTTCGACCCAATTGTCGAGGCGGGATAGGATCATTTTCTCGAACAACTTCCGGATACAGGATAGCATTGCGATCGGACGGTACGAATTGTGGTCGGAGGCTGGTTTTCCTGGTTTTTGGATGGCGATGACCTTCACTTGTCTCCAATCGAGTGGGACAATGTTAGCCTCGAGAAACTTATTAAATAAGTTCAACAAGCGTCTCTTGGCAGAGTCAGGCAGATTCTTCAACAAGTTGAATTTGATTCTGTCTGGCCCCGGAGCTTTATTGTTACACGACAAGAGAGCAAGTGAGAACTCCACCATCGAAAAAGGTGTTTCGTTCGCGCTATCGTGAGGAGACGCGGCGCGGTAGATCTTCTGTGCCGGGGCGGAATCCGGACAAACCTTCTTGGCGAAATCGAATATCCAACGGTTTGAATATTCCACGCTCTCATTAGTACTGTTTCGATTTCGCATACGTCGGGCTGTTCCCCAAAGAGTGCTCATCGATGTTTCTCTCGTTAATCCGTCGACGAACCGGCGCCAATAATCGCGTTTTTTGGCTTTCATCAAACTCTTCATTCGCTTGTCTAACGTCGCGTACTGTCGAAAACTGGCGGGTAACCCGTCGTTCCGGAAGGTCTTAAACGCGGCGGCCTTCTCTGCGTACACGTCTGAGCACTCTTTATCCCACCAGGGATTGGGAGAACGTTTTTGTATGTTCGCGCCGGGTACTGGCCTAGTCTGAGCTTGATTCGCGCTGTCGAGAATCAAGCCAGCCAAAAAGCTGTACTCTTCCTCCGGAGGAAGTTCTTGGGTAGATTCGATGTTGTCGGATATCGCGGCAGCATAGCTCTTCCAATCGATATTTCGTGTGAGGTCATACGAAATATTGATTGATTTCAATGGCCTTGAACCGTTATTGATTGAGACTACAATCGGCAGATGGTCGCTGCCGTGGGGATCAGGAATTACCTTCCACGTGCAATTTAACCGCAGCGATGTTGAGCAAAGGGACAAGTCTAAGGCGCTCGGGCGCGCTGGAGGAGCAGGAATCCGTGTCATTTCACCCGTGTTTAAAATTGTCAAATTGAAGTTATCGCAAAGATCCTGAATTAAGGAAGACCGGTTATCATCATAGAGGCAACCCCATGCTGTACCGTGAGAGTTAAAGTCTCCTAAAACTAGTCGCGGTGCAGGCAGGGATTCTAAGATGTCTTGTAGCCGTCGGTGCCCAACCGCGGTGTTGGGGGGAATATATATGGAAGCTATGCAAAGGCTTTTGCCTTTGGTTGTTACTTGACAAGCGACAACTTCAATACCTGTTATCGAGGGAAGGTTAATTCTGTAGAAGGAATAGCACTTTTTGATCCCCAAAAGCACTCCTCCATAGGGGGTGTCTCGATCCAGGCGAATAATATTAAAGTCGTGGAAGTTGAGTTCTATGTCGGAAGTTAACCAAGTTTCACATAATGCAAATGCATCGCAACTCAAATTATTTATTAAAATTTTGAAGGAATCGATTTTCGGGATGATACTTCTGCAATTCCACTGTAGAACAGTGATCAAATCCGTGACCTCGTTCGATGAGTTAGCCATCGAAGGATACAATCGCTGAGAGGAGGGGCCATTTAGCAGTCAACTGCTTCAAAAATGTTCTCACTGTAGGGAGAAAAGCTAACATAAGACTTTTAATAGGATCAGTAATATTGAAAGTTTTTATTATCCAGTCCACTATGTCCGAGAGTTTTATAATTCCAGTGCTGTGATTACTCTCGAACTGAAACAAAGGAACACTTGGGATTTTTGATGTTCCTGGAAGTGCTGGGAACTCCTTCTCTGAGCTTAATCCTCCGAGACCAGGAGCTAATTGCTTCGGTTTGGTTGCAACACTTCCAATAGATGTGACTTTCGGAGCCCCCTCAAGGGACACCTTCTGGCCTTTACAAGGAACTTTACGAGAGGAAGTGTTCCTCCTCTTCCTATAAATTCTAGGCACCCTAGTAGATGTTCCCTCTTGTGGGTTACCAGCCTCGCCCTCGTCAGGAGGCAAGTGAGTATAGATGTTTGCTGAGGATGGTGGCGTAGCATTCTTTAACATTTCTGCGAAAGAATGTTTGGATCGTCCCGCAAGGGAACGTTTCAGTTTATCCCCGCGTAGTTTGTACGCGGGACATGCCGAGATATCATGCAGACTCTCCGCACAGTAAGGACACTTTTCGGCTTGCCTACTGCACGAATCATCTAGATGATTCTCCCCGCATTTTCCACAGCGGGCCTTGTTGCTACAATGGGTGGCTGTGTGACCCAGTTGTTTACACTTTGTGCAATTCATGACCCGCGGCACAAACAGACGCACAGGCAGACGAACCTTGTGCAAGAGGACGAAATTTGGCAAAGCGGTACCAGCGAAGGTCACCCGATAAGAGTTTGATTGGGGGTACGTTTTTGAACCATCCCCCGCAACTACTACTGAGTGCAAACGTTTGCACTCAAGTATTTTAACTGGCTGAAGTAAGCGGTCTCTGAATCGGCCGACCCCGTACTTCAGCAGATCCTCGCACGTCAAACTCTCATCGGTTACGACGCCTTCGGATTGTACTCTTACAGCCGGAATATACACGTTATAATCCCGCGTAAAGTGCTCACAGCAAGCAATATCGTTTGCCTGCTTTGAGTTGGCTAGCAACACCCTTATCTTGTCCGAGCGGACCTTTGAAATTTCGGTCACAGCCGAGAACCGTTCCGTCAGGTCTCTAGAAATCTGAAGAAGATTCAGTGATTTAGTCTTGGGCCGAAAGAAGACCACAAATGGACCAGTTGAGAGTTCTGGATAGCATTTGGGCCGGGCGGGAGCCTTAGAAGTTGAACCCGATTCAACTTCCATCTGACCATCCGGAGAGGGAACCATAGAAAACGTCAACGCACGGGGTCAGCGCCCGCGCAGACGGAAGAAAGCAATAAATGTGTTACAAAAGACAAAAACCACTTAGCTTTAAACTGGTGTCCAACGACGAACCGATCCAGCTTATACAGCTGGCTATTGTTTAATCCTCACACGCGAACAAAAGACTGAGGACCGAACCGAACTGGCAAAATAACCTTGAATGCGGATTAAAACTATTCTTTATCGCCTCACACAGCACTACGGACTAGAAAAAACAACCTCTGTCTCGATGGAGAGCTCGAAAACGAATGCCAACAAACATATTCTTTGTGTTGATACGACTGTCGCAAATCGGTAGCTGGTTGATTCTTCCCACAAATTGTCAATTCTCAATCTCCATACATCATAAAATAGTCATCGTTCCA
The DNA here is from genome assembly GCF_030247195.1 of Topomyia yanbarensis. Lineage (NCBI taxonomy): Eukaryota > Metazoa > Arthropoda > Insecta > Diptera > Culicidae > Topomyia > Topomyia yanbarensis. The sequence goes on from NC_080671.1 coordinate 343,734,773, forward strand.
CTCGGACAAGACCACGCGTATTCCTTATGCACAATAAATGCTCAGTGGGTTAGTCCCCTATTTGGTTAAATGTGCCCGGTGATGCCGATCACCCAGCGGACAACGCCATCAAAGCAAAGAACATTTAAAATTACATATGACAAAATATGTGAAATTCTGAATACAATAAAATTAAGACTACTTAGTTGTTTGCAAGAAATAAGATCGGAAAAAAATTGTTGCATAATCAAAGTATTTCATTTTCAAGGATAAAATAGGTGACAAGGGACGAAGACGAAAATAGCTGTGATGTGATGTATTTGATGATGGAATGAGACAAACTTCAACTCTAGTATTTCCATAGAGGGTCGCCCGATACTCGCCAGATTCTGCTCCACTTGGTCCAGCCATCGGAAACGCTGCGCTCCTCTCCGTCTTGTACCTGCCGGGTTGGAGGTGAAAACCAACTTGGTGGGGTTGTTGTCTAGCATCCTCACAACATGCCCTGCCCACCGTACCCTCCCAGCTTGAGCTACTTTCCGAATACTTGGCTAACCATAGAGTCGCGCAAGTTCGTGGTTCATCCTTCTCCTCCACACGCCATCCTCCTGCACACCACCGAAGATCGTTCTCAGCACCCTTCTTTCGAAGACTTCGAGCGCTTGCAGATCCTCCTCGAGCATAGTCCACGTTTCGTGCCTGTAGAGAACCACCGGTCTAATCAGTGTGTTGTACATGGTGCATTTCGTGCGGTGGTGGAGTTTCCTGGATCTCAAAGTTTTGTGGAGCCCATAGTAAGCACGACTTCCAGAGATAATATACCTTCTGATCTCCCGGCTGGTATTATTCTCCGCAGTCACCCATGAGCCTAGATAGATGAACTCGTCAACCACCTCGAACTCGTCGCCGTCGATCGTAATACCACTGCCCAAGCATTCCCTATCGCGATCGGTTCCGCCAGCCATCTTAGACACATTTATCTTCAGTCCTACTCGTGCTGCTTCGCGCTTCAGACGGGTATACAGATCTGCTACCGTCTCCTTGTTTCTGCCGATTATGTCCACGTCGTCAGCGAATCACACAAACTGTCCGGACCTCGTGGAAATCGTGCCCCGCATGTTGAACCCCGCTCTTTACATTACACCTTCCAGCGCTATATTGAACAGCAGGCAGGACAACCCATCGCCTTGTCTTAGTCCCCTGCGTGTTTCGAACGGACCCGAGAGGCCGCCCGAAATTTTGACACAACACCTTACACCATCCATCGTAGCCTTAACCAGTCTTGTCAGCTTCCCAGGGAAGCCGTTCTCGTCCATCATTTTCCATAGCTCTACAAGGTCCACCGTGTCATATGCTGCTTTAAAGTCGATGAACAGGTGATGTTTCGGGACCTGGTATTCACGGCATTTTTGGAGGATTTGCCGTATAGTAAAGATTTACTCATTTGTTGATCTGCCGTTGATGAAACCGGCCTGATAACTCCCCACAAATCCATTTACCAGCGGTGATAGGCGCCGGAACTGATTCTGGGATAGCACTGTTCGCTCTGTAGTTTTCACAGTCCAATTTGTCGCCTCTCTTGTATATTGGGGTAATGACCCCTTCCTTCCACTCCTCCGGTAGCTGTTCTCTGTCCTAGATTCTTTGGATTATTCGGTGCATGCTTTACGTCAGTTTCTCCGGACCCACCTTGAAAAATTCCGCTCCTAGACCATCCTTACCAGCTGCCTTGTTGTTTTTGAGCTGTTGAATAGCCTCGTCAACCTCGTTCATAGTGGGTGCCGGTACATCCCCGTCGGCTGCGACACTGACATACGCGTCCTCCTAGAACGCCCGATTGTCCGCCTGCGCACCATTCAGATGTTCATTGTAGTACTGCCTCCACCTCACGTTCGTCCGTCAAGATGCCACCTTCCTTGTCTCTACACATTTCGGCCCGCGGCACAAAACCGTTGCGAGAGTCATTCAGCTTCTTGAAGAATGCCCGCGTTTCTTGAGAGCGATACAGCAGCTCCATTTCCTCTCTCTCAGACTCTTCCAGGCGGCGCTTTTTGTTCTGAAAAAGACGAGTCTGCTGTTTTCACTTCCGTCGATATGACTCCACGTTCTGGCGAGTGGCTTGAAGCTGCTCGTGCTGCATTCTTATCGTCCAATATCTCTTGGCACTCGGCATCGAACCAATCGTTCCATCGACTCCTCTATACGTATTCCAGGACGCTCTCTGCAGTGCTGCTTATGCCTGCTTTAGTCCTAGTCCAGCAGTTCTCAAGGGGAGCATCGATGAGCTCCTCCTCCAGTGGCAGCGTTGCTTCAAGATGTTGTGCTTTTCTTGCACTTTAATTTGTTTACCGTGTGGTTTGCCCGTTTAAAAGTTATCGGCATTAGAAAAAGAGCTATTTTCAATAAAAAAAAACGTGAATATCTCCACAGATACTTGCGATAGCAAGTTTCCGTGTTCGGCAAAGTAGTGTAGTTTGACGGTCCAAACAATGTTCTAGAACGTTTATATAATGGAACAATCTAGAAGAAAACTTATGATGAAAAAACTGTTTTTAAGGGGCCTTCACAAATAATGCCCCATATCAACAAAGCCTAAAATATAGAGAGTTGAAGTCTTCAGGTATAATGTTTGCAACAAGTTTCTATACTACTTTGCTGAAGTAAATAAATGTCTATCTGAATTATTGAAGAAAATAAATTTCTTAAGTTACTATTAGGGGGTTTAATCATCATTCCGATAAGACAGAAAGAACTTTCTCGAAGACACTATATTGATAAAGTCAACACTTTTCACGCAATCTAAAAAAATCCCCTTATTTGCTCTTTGGGACTGCCCACCTGGGATGGAACAATGCGAGTGAACACAAATTAAGGCGATCTTATACGATCTTACAGATAAAGCACACAAGAGCTCCCATAATTTCCCCAGGAAATATGGATTGTGTCATCTAGGTTTCATCGAACGGAGAGCTTCTATTGAGCTGAAGCTGTCCGAAACAATAAGGGATCATCCATAAATGACGTAGCATTATATGGGGTAGGGGGGAGTTTTGTATATTGTGATGATGTGTGACGACAGGGGGTAGGGGGTATTGACATGACGTAGCTTTTTTAAAGGGGAATAGAAAAGAAGTTTTAAAAAAAATTTACGGGGACGAGGGGGGGGGGCAGGCTTACCGTCAAGCTACGTAGTTACCAGGGGGACATTTAGAGGTTTGTGACGAATTGCTACGATGGAGGAGGGGGGTGCTTTAAAGCACTCAAAAAATGCTACGTCATTTATGGATGGTCCCTAAGATAATGGTCGGTGGGCAAAGTATCAATAATTCTAACGGTATACAGAATAGCAGCGAGTTCCGCGACATAAACTGAAAGCAGGACATTGAGTTTGAAAGAGGCGCTGAGGGTTTGATTGAATATACCCAAGCCAGTGGAGCCGTTGAGGCTTGACCCGTTGGTGTAAAACATCTTGTTCCAGTCGACTTCTCGATATTAACTATGAAAGGTACATGAGATCAATGCGGACGTAGGTGATCAAGGATTCCACGAATCTCGTTGTTCATAAATGTGTCGAAAAATACAGTTGAATCGGAAGCATAAGGGAGATTGACACGGTTGGGATAATATGAAGAAGGATTGATATTTTGTGCCCCGTAATCAAAGTATGGGTTGAGTGCATACAACCCAAAGCAATGCGGAAACAACAACACTGGATTCGCTCTAGTTTGATGCAATGTATGTTCGCAGCGGAGCGGAAACAGAAACTCCCGTACTCCATCACCGACAATATCGTTGTTTGGTACAGTCTGATCAGGTCTCCTGGGTGGGTACCCCATCATGTAAGCCAATTGCTTCGACCCAATTGTCGAGACGGAACAGGATCATTTTTTCGAACATTTCCGAATACAGGACAGCATTGAAATCGGTCGATACGAGTTGTGGTCAGGAACTGACTTTCCTGCTGTTTGGATGGTGATGATCTTCACTTGCCTCCAATCATTAGGGAGAAGGTTACCCTCAAGAAACTTATTAAATATATTCAACAAGCGTTTCTCGGCAGAGTCTGGCAGATTCTTCAACAAGTTGTTTTTGATTCTGTCTAGCCTTGGGACTTTATTGTAACATGATAAGAGATCAAGTGAGAACTCCATCATCGAAAAAGGTGTTTCGTTCGCGCTATCGTAAGGAGACCTGGTGCGGTGGACTGTTACTGTTTCGAGGCGGAGTTCGGACAATCCTTCTTGGCTAAATCGAATATCCAACGGATTGAATATTCCACGCCCTTATTAGTACTGTTTCGGTTTCGCATACGCTGGGCCGTGCCCCAAAGAGTGCTCTTCGATGTTTCTCTCGTTAGTCCATCAACGCACCGGCGCCATTAACTATGTTTCTTATCTTTCATCCAACTCTTCATTCGCATGTCCAACGTCGTGTACTGTCGAAAGCTAGTGGGTAACTCGTTGTCCCGGAAGGTCTTATACGCGGCGGCTTTCTCCGCGTATATATCTGAGCACTCTTTGTCCCTCCATGGGTTGGGAGGCTGTCTGAAAGAGTTCGCATCTGGTCCGCGTTTAGTCTGAACTTGAATTACAGTGTCGAGAATCAAGCCAGCCAGGAACCCGCATTCTTCCTCCGGAGGAAGCTCTTGTGTGGACTCGATTTTCACAGATATCGCGGACGCATAGGTCTTCCAATCAATATTTCGTGTAAGGTCATACGATACATTGATTGTAGTCGGTAGCCCTGAACCGTTAGCAACAGTAATTACGATTGGCAGATGGTCACTGTCGTATAACCGCAGCGATGTCGAGCAGAGGGACAAGTCTAAGGCGCTCAGGTGCGCTGAGGGAACCGGAATCCGGGTCATTTCACCAAAATAGTTATATTGAAGTTGTCGCGAAGCTCGTGGAGAAAGGTAGATCGATTATAATTATCGTCATGAAGATAACCCATGTCGTACCGTGGGAGTTGAAACCACCTGAAACTAGCCTCGGTGCGGAGTTGAGCTCGGCAATATCGCAAAGCCGGTGGCCAACTGAGGCTCTAAGGGGGATGTAGGTGGAAGCAATGCAAAGGTTTAGTTTGGCAAGCGACAACGTCAAAGCCTGGTGTCGAGAGGAGGTCGATTCGATTGAAAGAATAGCACTTTTTGATTCCTCGTCCGTCCGAGTTTTCTCGAACCAAGCGTTATGTTATTAAAATCGTGAAAGTTGAGGGGTATTACATAAGTAAGCCATGTTTTGCATAATGCCAATGTGTCGCATTTCAAACTATTTATTGACATTTTAAAGGAATCGATTTTTGGGATAATTATTCTGATATTCCACTGTAGAACAGTGATCAGATCGGTGAAAGGAGGGGCTAGTTTGCAGTGAACTGCATTAATAATGTTTTTACTGAGGGGAAAAAGCTAATCAAAATGGTTTTAAGAGGGTCAGAAATATTTAAAGCTGTAAAAATACGGTCTACAATGTCAGAGCTAATATCAAATTTTATTACTCCAGTGGTGGTTTCTTTCTCCGGCTGAGGCATTGGAAAACCCGGATTTTTGATGTTCCAGGAAGTGTTGGGAACTCCTTTTGCTTCCGATTTTGCACCAGTACTTCCTCGAGTAGTTATTTTCGGAGGATTTTGAAGAGACTCCTTTTGGCCTTTACAATGAAGCTTAGGAATAGGATTGTTCCTTCTTTTTCTATTGCTTCTAGGTACAGCAGAAGATGTTCCCTCCTGGGGTCCATCAGTCCCCTTCGTCAGTAGACACAGATGTTCTTAGGGTTCGATGGCGTACTATCTTTTACATTCCTGCAAAAGATCGCTTAAAGCGTTCCTGAAGGGAACGCTCAAGTTTTTCCTCGTTCTGTTTGTCGGGAGATCATGAGGATTTCCCCCCATTTTTCAACATTCCTTCCACAACAATCATCCACATGATTCCCACTCCCTTTCCCACAACGCGCCTTATTGCTAAGGCACAAAAGGCAAACAGATAGACAAACCCTGTCAAAGAGGAGATAGTTAGGTAGGGCAGAACTAGCGGTGTTTACCCGATCTTCTTATCAAATGCGACTGATGCATTTTTGAAGTAAAACATAAAACAATCACACTATTTCTTTTAAATTTTATCGCTAATCACTTTTTCGCGTTCATTTTGGCAAAATGCTTTTGTACGCTTGTAAACAACGCTCCGAACTGCCATTCAGCCAATTTATAGACAACTGATGCAAGTGCGACTTCTGCGCGAGCGGTCTGAAGTTGGTTACACTTCGAGTGCTGTACCCTGTACGCTAGGGCAGCGATTCTCAACCTGGGGTCCGCGGACCCCTAGGGGCCCGTGAAGTCGTTGCTGGGGGTCCGCGAAGAGGAAAATCTTTTTCGAACGGATATTGAAACTTCAAGTTTTTTATCGTATCAGACTGAAAATAATATATTGACAGCATATAAATCGATGTTAAGCCGTGGGGGTCCGCAACCGGCCAAGGTAATTTTGAAGGTGTCCGCGACCGCCCAGGATAATTTCGAAGGGGTCCGCGATGACCCAAGGCGATTTCGAATGGGTCCGCGGAGCAAACAAGGTTGAGAACCGCTGCACTAGGGCATTGCAAATTTTTTTTTTTTGATTCTCAAAGGCCCCCCTCTCATACTGTGAGAAATGTCAAAGTAAGCTCAGATGCCAAATTTCACATCATTTGGACAATTCTAGGCTCCCGCCTACTTCGCTTGAAATTTTTGAAATTGGTGCTATGGGAAAATATGGAGGAAAATATATATTAAATGCTGTAACTTTTTAAGTAGCAATCAGAAAATTACGATTCATATCTCTTTTTAAAGAAAGTAACTTTAATATTTGAATGGAGATATTCCTATTCCTAGAAAAATACGGGAAAGTGGGGTACTGGGTCATTTTGGCCCCAAAATCCCCTATTTTTTATAATTTTTTTTCTGTGATGCAAATCATACATATTTTGAAGTTTTTCTAATGTCGGAACAGAACCTTTTTGACCTTTATCCGAATACGAGAAGTTGAGGTTATAGGGCCTTTTGTTATTCATATTAAGTTTTTCATTTTCTCGTGCATATATCTCTATTATGCTTCAATCAATTTTCATAAAATGTAACTTGTTGAACGTGGAAAATTCTTAGGAATACAAAAAAAAATAAATTCGTTAACGGTAAAATTCAGAAACATCAAATTTTTTTACATAAACTCTACGAATCAATTTTTTTCATTAAATGTCCTAATACCTCAACTTTCCCTATTTTTCCAGGATAGAGACTTTTCTCATGTGATCCCTAAGCATATTTTACAATCTAAGTAGTAAATTAAATTAGAAATTTGTTATAAAATGGAATTATTATGTGCGATTTTATGATAAAAATGGGAAATCGAGACTATATGATGTTTATGAATTTTACCGGTTCTTTTTATTTTGTTTCCTATGGATTTTCCACGTTCGACAAGGTACAATTTATTAAAATTGAGTGAAGAATAATAGAGAATAATAGAGCACGAGAAAATGATAAAATTTAATATAAAGACAAAAGGCCCTATAACCCCAACTTCTCGTATTCGGACAAAGGTCAAAAAGGTTCCATTTGATTTCTGAAATTTTTTCACATTAGAAAAACTGCAAAATATGTATGATTTGCATCACTGAGCAAAAAAAAAAAACTATTGAAAATGGGGGATTTTGGGGCCAAAATATTTCCATTCAAATATTAAGGTTATTTCCTTTAAAAAGAGGTATAAATTGTAATTTTCCGATTGCTACTTCAAAAGTTTTAGCATTTAACATATTTTTCCTTTATATTTTCCCATAGTACCAATCTTAATGATTTCAAGCGAAGTGAGCGGGAGTCTAGAATTGTTCAAATGATGTGATAGCATTTGAGCTGACTTTGACATTTGTCACAATATAAGTTGGAGGGCCTTCGAGAATTCAAAAAAAAAAAAAATTTGCTATGCCCTACTGTACACTCGGTTCCTCACTGCCTCTAGCGCTGCATCCCAGACAGAAGCTTCGTACTTCGGCATCGATGAGGATACACTAGCCAGAAGACGCCTCTTGCTACCGCTTCGACCGGCGTTGTTCGGTATAATTGTAGCTGAAGCTTCTCGCAAGCATAGCTAGCTTAGGTGTTGAAGTTCAGTTGATCATCGATCAACTTACGCAGCTGGTTCAGTGCACGATTATTTCTGCTCATTGCAGCACTTTAAGGTTGAGCAGAGAATGAGTAAAAATCGAAAACGAAGACAGCAGCTTTTTTTCCATACCGCGTGTGTTAGATCTTCATAAAAATCAATCAGCAGGACTGTAACAACATTCTACATAAGCTGATTGATTTTTATGAAGATCTAACATACGGTGTGGAAACAAACTGTTTTTTTCGTTTTCGATTTTTGCCCATTCTCTGTCTAACCTTAAACTTGCCGATCAATAGCACCACCGTTTTGTAGTGAGCTATCTGCAACTTTTCTCCTTGCATTCAAGTTTGAATCATATCGAACGCCTCTCTAGCATATCCAGGCGCCAGTATGCCATTGTACATTCCATTCGTGATTCTAACTGATTTATGTCCCCTGTTTGTCTCGTAGAATAGAACCCAACTCTGAAAAAAAACTCCTCAAGATCCTGCCCAAGTACCTAAGGACAATCATTTTGTGCAGTGATTCAGCAATTGCTACCCATTTCGTAGGGGGCGGTGGTGAGTTGTGAACATAGTTTTGTTTTCGGGGCATAACTACCACACGCATTGGTCGATTTTTAATATTTGAACTGGTATTTGTAAAGGACACCAATACACCCACAGACTGAAGCAATTTAACATAATCATTATCTTGTTTGAGATATGGGAGATTGCGTGAAATGCGTGGAATCGGTATTTTTCAATTTGGTGGGGAGTTGTGAACCATCGACAAAAGTAGAAGAAATGGAATAATTTTGTAGTTTATTTTTATTAGTGCTATAGAAGATAAATTTTAAGATATTGAGTTGTTGAGATATTAAAGTTGAGATGGAAAAGTGATCTGATTTGTAATGGATATGTGACAATATGATTCGCGTCAAGCCATTTTCGCGGTTGCGGCATGGGGAGATAAAAACTGTGGTAGAATCCTGTTCTTCGCATAAAATTGAACCTTTTTTATCAAAATATGTATGTCATCCCTGATTTTCGAATAATGATACTGCTCTTTAAAAAAAACTATAATTCACTGAAATGTGTGGTTCACAACTAATGGAGGTTTACAACTCCCCACTTTACATACCTTCGAAAAATACGTATCTCCATCGACACACTAAAGGTTCACCCAAATCTTTTTTGTAAATGAAAGCCTATTGCCCAAGGAATATTTTGAACTAATTTATTTTGAAATCAGCTACATAACGGGACTCCACATACCACAAATACAATTGAGTAAAAAAAACTTTTTGTTTGGTATATTTCTTCGCTAGTTACCTGAACACGAAGAACATGAGTTAATGCTACATTTGCTAATGAGAAAGAGACGTAGACATGACAGTAGAAACATTTAAAAATTTACCTAGCTTAGCGGGAAATGACGGTTTTCACAACTCCCCATGGTTCATAACTCCCCACCGTCCCCTACTATTGAACGCGTTCTTGATGTCTATCGTTTTCACGGTATAATATCGATTTCTCCTTGTCATCTGTTTGAGCGCCGTCTCGGCTCTTTCGGTCATTGTCCGAATGGCGTTCATAATCTTGTTGAGTATAATACCCTCAAACAGCTTCCCGAGAATATTAGGCGAACATATTGGTTTTGGTCGGCAATGACTGGGCAGTGCGTAAGCCTCTTGTACCTGAAGGCATAAAATAGACCCCACTTGCGGTCCTTAGCTTCCTGCCCAGTAACTCCTAGCCCTGGCCTTCTCGTGGCGTCGACTGGGATACGAGTAACCTTAGTGAAGATCGGGTAACCAACCCCGGTGGGAACTTTGGTCGTATGCTGGCAGGGAAGGGGGGTTACCCTTCTTCGGAAGGTGTAAACCTGTCCTGGTGCCCAGGTGGGACCTTAAGCAGTCCTGGCACGATGGCCCACCGGCGAGACAGGTGGTTGGCGTAGGCCCTATAAGCCGCCCCTTAAAAAACCCACATAACGAACAATACAGAAGAGAATACGACCCAGAACAATCGGCAACGACCCAGGCGACGAATAAAGGATCACGATTGGAAACTCAGAACATGGAACTGCAGATCGCTCCACTTCGCAGGATGTGACAGGATAATCTACGACCCCCGCAACTACGATATCGGGGCGCTGCAGGAACTTTGCTGGACGGGACAGAAGGTGTGGAAAAGCGGACATCGAGCGGCTACCTTCTACCAGAGCTGTGGTACAACCAACGAGCTGGGAACCGGCTTCATAGTGCTGGGCAAGATGCGCCAACGTGTGATCGGGTGGCAGCCGATCAACGCAAGGATGTGCAAGTTGAGGATCAAAGGCCGTTTCTTCAACTACAGCATCATCAACGTGCACTGCCCACACGAAGGGAGACCCGACGACGAGAAAGAAGCGTTCTACATGCAGCTGGAGCAGACATACGACGGTTGCCCTCTGCGAGACGTAAAAATTGTCATCGGCGACATGAACGCACAGGTAGGAAGGGAGGCAATGTACAGACCGGTGATCGGGCCTAACAGCCTGCATTCCGTATCAAATGACAACGGCCAACGATGTGTGAACTTCGCAGCCTCCCGTGGAATGGTAGTCCGAAGCACCTTCTTCCCTCGCAAAGATATCCACAAAGTCACCTGGAGATCACCGGACCAAGTAACAAAAAATCAAATCGACCACGTTCTAATCGACGGTAGATTCTTCTCGGACATCACAAACGTCCGCACGTATCGCAGTGCGAATATAGATTCGGACCACCACCTGGTTGCAGTATGCTTGCGCTCAAAACTTTCGACAGTGCATAGCTCTCGTCGAAGCCGAACGCCGCGGCTAAACATCGAGCGGCTACAAGATGGCAGAGTGGCTCAAGAATACGCGCAGCAGTTGGAAGTGGCACTACCAACGGAAGAGCAGCTAGGCGCAGTTGCCCTTAAAGATGGCTGGAGAGATATCCGATCCGCCATAGGTAGCACCGCAGCCACTGCACTAGGTACGGTGGGCCCGGACCGAAGAAGCGACTGGTACGACGGCGAATGCGAGCAGTTAGTCGAAGAGAAGAATGCAGCATGGGCGAGAATGCTGCAACACCGCACGAGGGCGAGCGAGGCGCGATATAAACAGGCACGGAACAGGCAGAACTCGGTTTTCCGGACCAAAAAGCGCCAGCAGGAAGACCGATCTCGCGAAGCGATGGAGCAGCTGTACTGCGCTAAAGACACGGAAATTCTACGAGAAGTTGAACCGCTCGCGCAGGGGCCACGTATCACAGGCCGACATGTGCAGAGATACAAACGGGAATCTTCTCACGGACCAGTGTGAGGTGATCCAGAGGTGGCGGCAGCACTACGAAGAACACCTGAACGGCGATGCAGCAGACGACGAGGATGGCACGGTAACGCACCTGGGAGCACGCGCGGAAGACATTACACTACCGGCTCCGGATCTCCAAGAAATCCAGGAGGAGATTAGCCGGCTCAAAAATAATAAAGCCGCTGGGGTTGACCAAATACCAAGCGAGCTACTAAAACACGGTGGCGAGCCACTGGCTAAAGCGCTGCACTGGGTGATTACCAAGATTTGGGAGAAGGAGATTTTACCGGAGGAGTGGATGGAAGGTGTCGTGTGTCCTATCTACAAAAAGGGCGACAAGCTGGATTGCTGTAATTACCGAGCAATCACCCTGCTGAACGCCGCCTACAAGGTACTCTCCCAAATACTATGCCGTCGACTATCACCAATTGCAAGAGAGTTCGTGGGGCAGTACCAGGCGGGTTTCATGAGCGAACGATCTACCACGGACCAGGTGTTCGCTCTTCGTCAAGTACTGCAGAAATGCCGCGAGTACAATGTGCCCACACATCATTTGTTCATCGACTTCAAAGCCGCATACGACACTATCGATCGAGATCAGCTATGGCAGATTATGCACGAGTACGGATTCCCGGACAAACTGACGCGATTAGTGAAGGCGACGATGGATCGGGTGATGTGCGTAGTACGTGTCTCAGGGACGCTCTCGAGTCCCTTTGAATCACGCAGAGGGTTACGGCAAGGTGATGGTCTCTCGTGTCTGTTATTCAACATCGCGCTGGAAGGTGTAATAAGAAGAGCAGGGATCGACACGAGTGGTACGATTTTCACAAAGTCTGTTCAGTTACTTGGCTTCGTCGATGACGTTGATATTATTGCACGAAACTTTGAGAAGATGGAGGAAGCCTACATCAGACTGAAAAAAGAAGCCAAGCGCGTCGGACTTGCCATCAACACGTCGAAGACAAAGTACATGATAGGAAGAGGTTCACGAGAAGAGAATGAGAACCGCCCGCTTCGAGTTTGCATCGGTGGCGACGAAATCGAGGTGGTTGAAGAGTTCATGTACTTGGGCTCACTGGTGACCGCCGACAATGATACCAGCAGAGAGATTCGTAGACGCATCGTGGCAGGAAATCGTGCTTACTTTGGCCTCCGCAAGACACTTCGGTCGAACAGAGTTCGCCGTCGTACGAAGTTGACCATCTACAAGACGCTGATTAGACCGGTAGTTCTCTACGGGCACGAGACCTGGACCATGCTCGTGGAGGACCAACGCGCACTTGGTGTCTTCGAACGGAAAGTGCTGCGTACCATCTACGGTAGAGTGCAGATGGAAGACAGCACATGGAGACGGCGAATGAACCATGAGTTGCATCAGCTGTTGGGGGAGCCGCCCATCTGTCATACCGCGAAAATCGGACGACTACGGTGGGCCGGGCACGTAGCCAGAATGTCGGACAATAGCCCGGTGAAAACGGTTCTCAATTGCAATCCGACCGGTACAAGAAGACGTGGCGCGCAGCGAGCACGATGGATCGACCAGGTGGAAGACGATTTGCGGACCCTTCGCAGACTGCGTGGCTGGCGACGCGCGGCCATGGACCGAGTGGAATGGAGGAATCTTTTGTATACGGCACAGGCCACTTCGGCCTTAATCTGTTAATAAATCAAATATTGGTTTATACGACTAAGGAGGTTTACCTCGTTTTAGAAGCAGCACTAGCTTCCATATCTTCCATTTGCCAACGAAGTGAAGCACATTTAGAAATTTTTGAAATACCTTCCGGGATATGCCCAGCAATGCTTGGATTGACTTCAGATGAAATTATGTTTAGCATTTAGATGTAATCCTTCTCAGTTTCTTGATACTATTTTCAAAGTAATCTGCTCAATCAGAACCCTGATGAGACGCCAATCAAAATTCTGTGCAGGATTCCACAAACTAGATAACGCCCAAATTCTGATTCGAGTTTCATCACAAGATTGAAGGGGATAGTGTCAGAATTGTGAGTAAGATTGCGTCGAAATACTGAACCAATATCCGCCAGCCATCTGAGCAGGGTTTTCGTCAGAATTTTTGACAGGATTTCATTAAAAACGTCATCGGAGTGCTAGGATAGATCCCATCGGGATCAGAATCCCAATCAGAACTCAGGAAAATAGTCAAACAGAATCCTGTGAAAAATTATGTCAGAATCCTAAACAGAATTCCGTCAAGTACCATATACCAACTTCAGATTGAAGGTCAAATGGCAACATGCGCACGGGCCAGTTTGAAATCGTCGTATATGGAGGATTCCAGAGAAGCGTATTGTGCATTGAGCGCGAGGCACACGTGTGTAAGATATAAAATTTTAGGTTTGTTTCAAAGTGTCGAGTGGGTAATTACCCAATCGAATATTTTCAAGTGGGTAGTGCAACCCATTTTGCTTGAAGTATATTATAATATACTTTAATATACCTTAACAGCTAGGGGAACGAATTAATTCTTTCAAAATGACTACAATAATAGTAGTAAGAAATTATAATTTTGTGGATGCAGCAAACCATTTCACACATACGGTAGATGCAAAGTGCAACAAAATAATATATTGTCAAATTTATATTGAAAATAGTAATCCATGGAACCATAGTTTAGATAAATGAGAAAGGTGCAATTGCATCACTAGGTGATTGAAAATGGGTTCAACAGGTTTTGTCATATGTCAAAATGATAATTATCTTCTAGATAAATAGTTTAGCCAACATCTCTGTGGGGGTATGGGGAAGAACCATCATAATCATCATATCGGAGAGCCAACAAGGAATTCATCTTGAACCACTTTTTTTATGCTTCAATGATATAAATTAAATGGCGAGTGCAGCAATCGAGTGTAGAAAATCTTAACTCTTAAAGCAAATACATCAAATCAAAGATCACATATCAAGAAGACCTGCAACTCTATCCGGAAACTGGAGACAGTTTACTGTTACTTACCAGAAACCAAGGATGCAAAATGCTCACCTTTTCTGCGGCCAACATTCTCATTTCTCTTTCAACGCAGCTGTCACTCGCTAATGCAGGACGCCCAGCGCTGTACGGCAGTCTGTAAGCAAAGCAGTAACATGACAAAAAATACTGCCCCCAGTACAGCCACCAGACGCGAGCGGTACAGCTTCTCTTTCTTTATTTTACACTTTTTAATATTTTTAATCTATTCAATATTTTTAATCACAAACGACGACAACGAATGCGGTTTGTTTACGCCACGACCGGCATTAACGCCTTCGTGTGCGGGCCTCTCCCTTTGACTATGCAGAGAAAAGTGTACAAAGCGAGAGAACAAACTTTACTACGCCACACTCTCACCGAGCAGTCAGAGTACAGCAGCAAAACAAAAATGTATTTTACTGCTGTACGGGAAAATGTACTCGGTTTGGCTACCGTTCTGGCAATAGCTGTAGTGATGCGTCGCTGTAAAGGGCTGTACAGTTTGTGCAAATGTAAATATACCGAAAAAAATGTAGTTTACCGGTACCGTTGGCATCCCTGCCAGCAACACTTCTTCTGGGTAAAGGTATTTTGTATAGTAATATACGCACACATAACTAAATAAAACAAAGGTGCTGTAGCCTCTGTCGTTTCTGATTTGTATAAGGGAAGGAAAGAGATGGCAGTACTCTTCATATGTAGATCTAGACTACATGAACTTTATTGTATGTGCTGAGACGAAAACCAAATTAGTTATTGTATTGGTAACCTGTTATTAACTCCGTGCGCGGCTAAGAGACGACTAACTTTTCTTTTTTTGTTTCTGTTAACCCTTTCATGCCCAACCTTTTTCTAGCGGTTCCAAAGCTATTTTTGCTTAAGTCTGTTGTTGATCAAGAAAACCGAAAAACCTATTTTGTTAAGATATGTGTTGCTCTGGCAGTGTTAAAAGCTGATTTAGTTTTACATTCCGATGCACAATACAATTCTCCTAGATTTTTTACAATAGCCCAATTGCATGGAAAAGATAGCTGAAGACAGCCGAAATTGATAGGTGACATCAGTTCTCAATAATATTGTAAGACAACGAAGATATATCAAAATATTATTTTTCATCGTTAACTGAAACTGTCGCTGGAAGTACTGCTCCAGCGGAATCCAATAAGGTTTATTGCAATAACTTCATTCATACGGAAAATACTTATAACTTTTAGCGCTCAAATAAAAGGTTATAGTCTCAGTTATAAACCGCCTTTGTTTTCGTGAGCGAATCTTGCCTAAACCTAGCTGTTTAAAAACATTTTTGTTTATAAACAACATATGGGGTTAAAGAAGTATGTAAGCTACGCGTCCTATCCTAAAAGCAAGATTACTATACATTCAACCAACTAGATTTTGCATCAAACCTGAATAAAACACGGATCGCTGTCAGCAACATTGTTTTATGTGCCTTTGCAGTGCATTTGTTTTATTTCAATAACTGCGCTTTTGAGTACGAACATAAAAAACTCATTTTTTGCTGCGAATTAAAGCATAAAACTCTTGTATCGGATTGCAAATCGAATCCCAAAGTACTACAATGAATTGGGAGTCACTGAAATGAAGAAGCACAAACTCTGCACGAACCGGTAATTTTTCATCCGATAAAAATGTATCATTGATTTATGCGTTAAGCCGGTGGATAAGAAAGAAAGCACATGCTGATATTATCTTGCATTCTTGGCGATGCTTTAAATCCAGTCATCAAATAAAATTTCGCCCGCAGCTGCCGTGTTGCAGACACGTAAGAACATCCTGTTGGGTGCAGCAAGTGAAATTTGCATTTTACCTTCAATTACATGGCGTCACCGGGATATAAAACTGTGAAGCGAATCTTCTACCGCATCGCATGACCGAATCGTTGAACTGGCTGTGCAAACCTTGACATTGAAAGGTCCGTAATAAACGATCTGATGGACAGAGTGCCTTCCGGCTGCCAAACCAACAAGCCCTCGTTTCTCCAATCATTTGACTGGCCCCGAAAAAATCAGGTTTCAAACACGTACCCAACGTCCGTAATCTATCCGTATGTGGTCAAACGGTGATTGAAAGTAAAATTAGCACCAGCAGCGACTTCAATCGACGCCTGAGATAAGCAGAAATCTTGGTCTACCGGTTCCTCCAGCTCCCGCATTCTCAGCTGTGTGCCTTTGGTGCGTCGAGGTTCGTTATGGTGCAATATTTCAAAATGTTCGTACAGGGTTAGCCGAAAGCTGATCTCTGGTTGGAAATGATGTTATGAAACGGAAGTAATGTGCAGCATAAATCAAGCGTTCGAGTGAACCCCGGGCTTTTTCGAGTTGTTGTGTGTGTGTGGATGTGATGCATAATACATATCGCAGTAGCTTAGCTGATTTGATTAACAGCGTAACAAATATACGACGATATGGTCGAGGATCAATAATTTCATTTGGCGTCTTCAAATTGGATAAGGTAAACCTGGTAGCTTAGAGGTGCGCAGTTCAATAATGAAAACTTCAAATTGTTTCAAGCGTTGAAATTAAAGACATGACCATAGAACATATTCAATTTTAATTTGTATACTTATACTGAGCTCCTGTTTTGTATGGTTCTGTTGTTGGCATATCGACTTATTTGACCTATTATGTTTTGATTATTTCCAAGATAAACTCTTTACTCGATCTAGATTGGTAGACATATTCAGAAATAGATGATTGAATTCTAGGAATTATTGTCTATGCGAAATTGTGCCTTATGGGAAATTTTTGTATTAAACAAAAAAGACTGATCGAGGCGAGAAACAAACTGACCTACTCATAAATCATTTCTTATTGACCACATTTGGATTAAGTTGTCAACGTTCAAACTAAAAACTGATTCCAACCTGTGCAGAAAAGGATTAGGTTTTGTTTCAGGAATGATCGATCACTTATCCGATCGTGTATGTTACTTTCATCCCGATTTCGATTCCTTCTCTCGAGCTCAAAATTATGCCTTCCTTTACCTGCATCGAAACGGTCTGAGCCGTGTGACATAAATCAGGAAAATGTGCTCTTTGGAAAGATGTACCCCTATTTGATGCGGGTGTCCCTTTTGAAACGTGACGTGGTTTCGCCGTGATCGGAACATTTGTTGATTTGTTCTAATGGTTCCAAATAGCACGAAGTATCGATAAAAGTTCCGCTCCACGCTCCCGAACGTCGTTAGGTGCAGTAGTGAAAAGAAATATTTTATTCGAGCCATCGAAATCTGTCTCACAGCCCATTACGAAAGGATTTTCGAATGGGTTTTTCTCCTTAAATAGGATATTTAACCCTTTCGTCTCTGTCGGTCGCATGTCTTAGATGGGTTTGCAGCACCGCACCAAATTGCACTTAAAACGTGCGTACGAGTCAAGTGCTCCTATTTGTGCATCACGCAAGGGGCGCAAAGAAGGATTGCTTATCCTGCTCTGACCTGTATACAGATAGTTCTGGTTCTAAAGATATATTGCATGTAGCTGCCGTGCATGTGGAATGTGTCAAAACAGGCGTTTAGCCGATATTTATGGATATTGGTTTTGATTCTTTGTTTCATTGTACGCATGAGAGGTATAAGCAGGGAGTTTCATATCACGCAGTCATTTTACACAAAGTGACTACATTTCGATAGCACAGCGTGATATCGAGTTCCCATTCCGGTGTATACATTTATTGTAGTGTAAGGTGGGGTAACAGTGCGCATGGGGTAAAAGTGCGCATTGAATTTTCTGAAACATACAAGTATGAAAACCCGGCAACACTGTATGAATTTGACACATAGTTAGGTCAGCTGATCACACATGTAAACATGAATGGTTTCATTTTAGTGGCGTGAAGTTATGAGGTAAGTAGCATTTTACGCTATTTTGATCTAATTTTTCCATTTTTGGGGATTACAAAATCGTTCTTTGAATGATTGAGAACCTCGAAAACTATACTACCCAAAAAACCTTCAATATATGGTAGTTCTGTAAACGCATTAGTTTTGATGAAAAATATTCCGTGATTTTTGAAGCAATGAAATCTGTTAAAAAACATACGACGGGGCAAGAGTGCGCATTACATATCTGTTCAAGAAGATTAAAAATTTAAACAATCCTTCTAGGACCTACAAGAGAAAAACAAACCGGAAGGTATGTACAGCAGATATGCTGGAAACAGCCCGACAAAGACTTCGGAATGGGGACTCTAAGCGACATATTGCGGCAGATCTCGGCATTTCGGATGCATGTTTGAGGAAGAGGCTTAAATTGGTGAGATACTTAATTTATTTGTAGAGGTTTTCCATACATAATCACAATAACGTTTCTGCAGGGATTTACCAATCAGAAGCACGGACGATTTAGACCAGTTTTCACTTGTCAACAGTCGGAAGAACTAGCCGAGCATTGTAGAGCACTGGACAGGGCGTTTTACGGTTTGACTTTCACCGACTTGCGACGCTTGGCTTTTCAGTTTGCTGAAGAAAACAAAGTGCAGCTTAGATTCAATCAGGGCACGAAATTGGCAGGGAAAGATTGGGCACTTACTTTCATGAAGAAACATCGTCTATCTTTGAGAACACCTCAGCAAACCAGTTTGGCCCGAATCATGGGATTCAACAAAGAGCAGGTCAAAATATTTTTCCAAAATTTGTTCGATGCAAAAACGAAGTATAAATTTCCTCCAAATCGGCAATATAATATGGATGAAACGGGTATGTCGACAGTTCCCAATTGTCCCCCAAAAGTAATCGCCAGTACTGGTAAAAAAGCTGTCGGCAAAGTTAGTTCAGCGGAAAGGGGTGAACTTACCACAGCTGTGTGCGCCATGAGTGCAACTGGAAATTATGTTCCCCCTGCACTGATTTTCAAACGAAAGCGTCTAAACCCTTTGCTCTTGAATAAGGCACCTCCAGGGTCTCTTTTGCTTGTGTCAGACACTGGTTATATGAATAGTGTACTATTCTTGGAGTGGCTGAGACATTTCCACAAGGAGGTGAAGGCAGCGGTGAATGACCCTGTTTTATTAATCTTGGACAATCACAGTTCTCATCTGAATCTGGAGGCCATATTGTACTGTCGTGACAATGGGATTGTAATGTTATCAATCCCGCCACACAGCAGCCACAAGATACAGCCTTTAGATCGTAGCTTTTTTAAATCCCTAAAGACCCATTTTTCAGAGGCTTGTAGTACATGGATGACGAATAACCCAGGTAGGGTCATTACACAATACCAAATTGCAGAATTGTTCGGCATAGCCTATCGTAAATGTGCCACTATTGAGAAAGCTATCACTGCGTTCAAAACCTGTGGAATTGAACCTTTCAACCCGGATGTGTTTGATGATGGTGACTTTCAACCGTGTTTAGTAACGGACATTCCGCAAGAATCGAATCAATCTTGCACAATTTCTGAAAACCAGATACCCATGCCGAGTAATGCTACGCCACTACAAACATTTGTACCACAGGTATACGATGCACCAATAATTCACTCAGTGCCCAATTCATATCCGTCGACCTCTGGTGCATTGCGATTCAAAAAGAGAAACTGTTTTGAAGATTTGGAAGTTCAAGCATTGGATCTTAGCAAGTCGGCTAACGTGTCACCAGCAGCGATACGCCCACTTCCTAGAAGAAAGGACCCACAACAACGACGAAAGAAAGGACAAAAATCCGAAATAATAACTAGCTCTCCTGTAAAAGAAAGGCTGACATCTGCAGGTCAAGAGAAAAAACAGTGTTCCAATATGAAACGTAAACTGACTGTCGAACGCTCAGAGCAGAAAAACAAAAATTTAAGAAAGCAGAAATAAATATAAATTTTGAAAACCTAAAGAAATATTTTCAAAAAAATCATTTAATTGTCTATCCATTTGTTATGACACGAACGACTCGATCTGAAGATACGAAGATCAACTTTTACAGTATTACAAAAAAAAAATATAAACAATTTCAAACCTGGCAGATGGAACTACCTTTGAATCATAGAGAAACAGTATGAGGGGATGTAAATCCAAGCATTTATTAGCTTTGTCTGTTGGTGGTCGTAAATAAGTTATTCAAGCAGTGCGTACTCTTGCCCCGTGCTATGCGCACTTTTGCCCCGATCATGGGGCAAAAGTGCGCATTTGCGTATTTATAAAAAAATGTTTATTTCTCGAATTACAACACAAAACAAGAGATTTCTAGTAATACGTTTTGAAGCTATATGATAAAGGTACATATTTGTAATATATCCGATATCGTGGTGCTTTTCTTCTAACTGCAATCTTACGAAAACTGTTAGGTGCGCACTTTTGCCCCACCTTACTCTAACGATCAGTTACCTGAATATTCTGGTTAAGATTTAATTGCAGGTAACGCGTGCATAACATAAAAGTGGAATTATACTTTTTAATTTCTTAGCTAATTTAAAATCGGCGGTTTCATTCAAAAGTGAAAATTGGATGAGGTATTAAAATAATAAAATGTTTTATCTGATGTTAACGTACACAAGGCGGTTAATTTAGGGTTGTTTGTTGTTTATTCCAAATTAAAGCTTTAGTATGAATCGAAAGCCCAATCTATGGTACTTATTATTTTAAACATCTCATTTAAAAGTGACCGTCAATGTTGTATTAAATAGAAATTTATTCTTTGTGTTATCATTGACGCTCGGAATATCAAGGTTTTTTTTTCATAAATCGTTTATTTGACACGGCATTTGCAAAAGCTTTTTTACGCCGGGATTTTTTTACATAACATGTTACAAAAGTTCTTAAGATTATCCTCGTAAAGCGAGGATATCACGAACAGGTACATAGGGTGGGTTTCTTCTGGCTCGTAAGGAGTCTTCACGATATTCAGTGCAAGACCAAACACCATGTTCAATGTCTTCGTAACCCTCTCCGCAAGCACATTGATTATCTTCTGCGATCCCAATACGGCGGAGATGCGCATTCAACGTATATTGGTTGGACATGAGCCTAGACATCACACGAATGAAGTTTCGACTTACCTCTGACGAGAAACGCTATAAAATTCATTGAAGGCAATTGGTCTTTCATAGATGTCACCGTCAAGTACTCCTATTTTGGCTAAATTATCCGCTCTCTCATTACCCGGTATGGAGCAATGAGCGGGAATCCACACTAAGGTAATTTGATAAGATTTATTTGTTAATTTAGTTAAGTATTCTCGTATCTTCTTCAAAAAGAACGGAGCGTGATTATCAAGCTTTATTGAGCCTAGTGCCTTAATTGTGCTGAGGCTATCTGCGAGGATGAGATAATGGCTCGGAAGTAAAGTATCAATGATTTTCAGATTATGTGAACTGCTGCTAGTTCGGCTGTGTAAACAGAGGCAGGTTCTGCAAGCTTGAAAGAGATCGAGGTGTTATTGTTGAAAATACCGAAGCCAGTGGCCTCATTGATTCGTGACCCATCAGTGTAGAACATTTTATGGCAGTCAATGTGTTGGTATTTGCTTATGAATATTTTGGGGATCTCCAGAGAGCGCAGGTGATCCGGGATTCCACGAATTTCCTCTTGCATGGACGTGTCGAAAAATAAAGTGGAATCGGGAGTATCTAGTATATTAACACATGTCATAACATAACTAGAAGGCGTGACATGTGATTGAAGTACACTGTCATGAATCTGGTTTGGGATTGAAGCTCGACAAGTCTTTCAAAATTTTCAATTACCAGTGGATTCATAACCTCACATCGTATAAGTAAACGAGAGGAGAGATCCCAGAATCGATCTTTTAAGGGAAGAGCTCCCGCTAGTACTTCGAGACTCATCGTATGTGTCGATTGCATGGAACCTAAGGCGATTCGTAAACAACGATACGCTATTCGTTCCAATTTAATAATGTGAGTGTTTGCAGCTGAACGGAAGCAGAAGCACCCATATTCCATTACTGAAAGTATCGTTTGATACAATCTTATCACGTCACTATCCGCCAAGATCCGGTTATTGTTCGGAGAAAATTTATCCTTTGTTAGCACTTCTTTATTAGATACCTGATGTGGCCTCCCCATGTACCTTTAGAATCGAACCAAATTCCGAGATATTTAAAGGTCATGACTTGGGCTATCGTTCTCTGAAGCTGAAGCTGAGCTGGATCACGCTTCCTTGAAAAAACAACCAACTTTGTTTTCTCCGTAGAGAAATCGATGCCTAACTTCAAAGCCCAACTTGATAAATTATCCAAACTATCTTGCAGTGGTTGTTGTAAATTTAAGGCTTTAAGTCCTGTAACAGAAACCACGCCATCATCTGCAAGTTGCCTTAGAGTGCATGGGCTGACAATACAATTATCAATATCATTCACGTAAAAATTGTAGAGAAGGGGGCTTAAACAAGAACCTTGTGGGAGGCCCATGTAACTTATTCTGAATGTTGCCAAATCGCCATATGAAAAATGCATGTGCTTTTCTGACAATAAGTTGTATAAATAATTATTTAATATTGGTGAAAGACCACATTGATGTAGTTTCTCTGAGAGAACATCAATGGAAACAGAGTCGAATGCTCCTTTTATGTCTAAGAACACAGACGCCATTTGTTCTTTTTTTGCGTAAGCTAGTTGGATTTCTGACAAAAGTAGCGCCAGACAATCATTCGTTCCCTTTCCCCTCCGAAAACCAAACTGGGTATCTGATAGCAAGCCGTTCGCCTCAACCCAATTGTCGAAACGTCGTAGGATAATTTTTTCCAACAATTTCCTTATGCAGGATAGCATTGCAATGCAAGTTATGGTCGGAGGCTGGTTTTCCCAGTGTTGGAATGGCGATAATTCTCACTTGTCTCCAGTCGTGCGGGACAATGTTCTGCTCAAGAAGCTTATTGAATAAACAAGCGTCTTTTTGCTAGGTCAGGCAGATTCTTCACCAAGTTGAATTTAATTCTGTCTGGACCCGGAGCATTATTGTTGCATGAAACAAAATTCCATCATTGTCAAAGGCGAATCTATGGAATCGTTACTTGTGGGAGCATCGCGAATGATTTTCTGCGCAGGAGCAGAATCTGGACAAACTTTCTTGGCAAAATTAAATATCCAGCGATTCGAAAAATCTTCGCTTTCATTAGTTACGTTTCGATTCCTCATTCTTCTGGCTGTGTTCCAAAAAGTACTCATTGATGTTTCTCTTGACAAGCCATCAACGAAGCGTCTCCAATAACTAGACTTTTTGGCACGACGGAGACTGTCAAATTTGTTTTGCAAAATCGAATAATTTTCAAAGTTCGCACGTGTACACCCTTTCCGTTTCATAATTTCTTTGTAAGCAACTTGTTTAGCTTCATATGGATCCGAGCACTCTTTGTCCCACCAGGGATTAGGAGGCCGGCTATTCATTGTCATGCCAGGATGCATTTCGTTTGGGTTTGTTCTGCTGCTTCAATAATCAAACGCGCTAGAAATTCATATTCTTCGGTAGGTGGTAGTTCTTCCGTCGAAACAAGAGAAGTAGAAATTAAAGATTGGTATTTTTTCCAATCAATATTTCGTGTCAAGTCATAAGGGACATTGATTGAATTCGTGAGGCCTAATTCACTGTTAATTGAAATAACGACTGGCAAATGATCGCTACCGTGAGGATCAGGTACAACCTTCCACGTGCAATCTAACTGAAGTGATGTCGAGCATACAGTGCACTTGGTCGTGCGGGTGGTCTGGGGATGCGTGTTATTTCGCCTGTATTTAAAACTGTCATATTGAGCTCGTCACAAACATTGTATATCAAAGAGGATCGATTATTATTGAAGAGGGAACCCCACAATACTCCGTGCGAGTTGAAGTCTCCCTGTATCAGCCGCGGAGCAGCCATGGATTCCACTACCTCAAAAATCTGACGTTGTCCAATTTGAGCTTTGGGAGGTATATATATATAGAAGCGATAGACATGTCTTTGCCTTTAATGTTCGTTTGGACTGCTACAGCCTCAATGCCCGCGAACAAGGGGATGTTAATTCTATAGAAAGAATAGCACTTTTAATTCCTAGAAGCACTCCTCCATACGGGGTGTCTCGGTCTAGGCGAATAATGTTGAAATCATTCAAGTTGAAATTAATGTTTGAGGTAAGCCATGTTTCACATAAAGCAAAAGCATCGCATTTCAAATTATGCAGCAAAATTTTTAAGGAGTCAATTTTAGGTATGATACTTCTGCAATTCCACTGTAAAACAGTGATGGAATCTTTCATTGGAGGAGGTGAATTATCCATCGAAAGATACAATCGCTGCAAGGATGGGCCATTGAGCAATCAGCTGCTCTAAAATGTTCTAATTGTTGGGAGGAACGCTGAAAGTATACTTTTTAGTGGTTCAGAAATATTGAATGCTTTGAAAATCCTATCAACAATTTCAGAAAATTTCAATAAACCTATCCCCGGTTGAGGCTCGGAGGAAGTTGAAGTTTTATTATTTCCAGTAATGGTGTTCTGTTTGGATTGTACATTACCAAAACCGGGAGGGACTGGCTTCGGTATTGCATTGGAATTCTTTAGCTTTGGCCGCAATTTATTTGTTGGAGGAGAAATTTTAAGGCCCTTGCTTGGCAGTTTGGGAAAAGAGGATTGTTTTCTTTTCCTGGATCCTTTAGGTAAAACAAATGATGTACCTTCGGACGCTTCGTCAGAGTCAGACTCTTTCGGCAATAGAATAGCGTATCTGTTTTCTGGGAGCGTGGGTTCAGGAGTAGCATTTTTCAGTATTTCTGCATAAGAGCGCTTAGACCTCTCCTTCAAGGATCGTTTAATTTTATCCTCCCGCAATTTATATATGGGACATGCAAGGAGCTCGTGTGAAGTTTCTCCGCAATGTAAACAAGTTTTTATTGCATGTATCTAGAGCTTCCATCCCGGGAATTTATTTCCCGGGAATCCCGGGATTTTTGGATTTCCCGGGATTCCCGATTCCCGGGAAATTGTGTATTCTCATTCCCGGGATTCGGGAATCCCGGGAAAAAAGATTTTTAATTTATTCCATAAGACTTAGATTCTCCAAATGAAAATCTGTAGGAAATATCTTTACCGGCAAACATTTGGAGTGAGTAGTGAATGCAGATTGTGCTTTTCCAACTGATTTACAGATCAATGGACTATATATCTAGAGGCTCACTGATATGTTTTCGTGATTATTTTAGGTATATAGTCCACGCCAGACTCAAAACACTGCTAAAGAATGTTGCATTCATTCAAATTTTTATTCAAAAATGGATTAATTTGCCGGCCTTTATACCGAACCATTTCCTTACAGTAGCGTTAGTGATGCGCACGATATATCTGCCACCTATGAACCGATTGATCAGATTTTTAACAATTCTTTTAATAGTTTATTTTAATAGTTAGATCTTGAATTAAAGGGCTTGCAATCAAATTAGTAATGGAAATTTCGTTACTTTCTTAAAAAATCAATGTCTGTTTGTTTCAAAACTTGGGATGGTTGGTAGTGATATCATGCTTAGCGCAAACACTATTTAAAATAAGGAATGTTTCTAGAACGTCTGCAGAAATATTTGGTCGGTTCATCGAATGCATATTTCGTCTTATTTGTTGTACTGTAACTGTAATATCTGTAAATTTTTGGATGTATGAAAAGAAATACATAACGTTGTATCTGTCCAATATCATGCGCATCCAAACTCTTTGAATGCTTTCAAGGATGCAGGCAGGATTTTTGAAGGGATACTATCAAGTAATCCAGATACTTGCCCGTAACAGGAAATCGATAATAGGCTTCATCCATCACTGCACAGTTCGTCCATTATCTGCTTGATTTTGATTCACACTTAATTCGAAATGATGCTGATCCTACTGTGACGGAAATGGATTCCACGTATAAACTTTCCTCTTTTGATCGGAAGTAACTGCACACTACCTTGAAGCAGCTCAATCTTTTCGTTCAAAATTACCAAAGAAGGTGCTTTGCATTAAATTGATCACATTCCATCGTATCAGAACAACGAATTCCAATTTTGGACAGTAATTCCAGCAGCTGCGTTTAGTATATCGTCCTAATCGTAATCGTAATTACCAAAATTTAGGCAATACATATAGCCAAGTAAAAGTTTTGCGTAAACTTATTGACGAGTTATCAAATGATTGAATGATGTGTAGGCCATCAAATCGCCATCTTCTGACAACTGCTTTAGGGCAGATATACATGCAATCAAACGGGTTTGAAAGCTTTTCAATTTATTCTTTTGTTTTCAAGACAAACATTCTCCTTTTTATTTTCCTTCTGTATTCCCGGGATCCCGGGAAATTTATTATTTATTTCCCGAATCCCGGGAAGCTGAAAACCGTCGGGAAATGGAAGCTCTACATGTATCCTCTTGATGAGAACCCCCACATTTGCCACACCGTACCTTATTGGAACAGTAAGTGGCTGTGTGGCCAAGCTGATTACAATTGAGGCAATTCATCACACGAGGGATGAAAAGGCGAACGGGGAGACGAATTTTATTAATAAGAACATGGCTAAGCAAAGCAGACTCAGCGAAAGTTACACGAAATGAATAGGATGGTCGGTAAACTTTTATCTCTTCTTCAAGTGATACTGAGTACAATTGCTTACAATCGAGTATTTTAACTGTATTAAGCAGGGTGTTCTTGAAACAACCAACATCATGCTTAAGTATATCCTCGGCAGTGAAGCTGGGTTCGGAGATGACTCCATCGCATTCTATATCGCGCGAAAGTATATAAACTTTATATACACGCGTGAAGAGTTCACAGGCTATTATCTCGTTAGCTTGTCTAATGTTATCAATGCTAACTCGACGTTTGTCTTTATTTACTTGCACGATTTCTATTACAGCAGAAAATCGTGAAGTTAGATCCCGTGCAATTTGCACAAGGTTTAATGGCTTTCTTTTCCGCCTGAAGAAAACTTGCCAAGGTCCAGAAGACCCTTGAGGGTATAATTTTATTCTAGGGGGAGTTGAGGGAGGGGGATCAGAAGAATTTTGCTCTTGTGAAATGGAGGATTCCATCTCACTATCCTCCATCTCGCCTACCATACACAGTAAGTTAATTAAATACTAACACTAGTAAAATTATATTAAAATCTACCTGTCCTTCGAAGAGTTGCAGCTTTACGCTGTCTCCCTCTGTCACACGCTCGGGTTGAACACAGCGCAACCACCACTACCAAGATGGAGCCGCTGCTTACCTGTGTGTCCAGGGGTATTTCCTTACTACGCAGCGTGGCTAGGTACACAAATACACAAAAGCCCGTATCTGCACTAGCACAGATGAATAATTCATCGGACCTAAGTTATTCAACCAGCTTCCTACTGATTTAAAGCAAATAACATGTCGCACTCGTTTCCAAGCAAAATTGAAACTAATTTTAAAAAATAAAATAGGAGAATTTTTAATATAAACTTCGTTCACCACCAATCGAGCTTATTCCTTTAGCTATAATTGGTTAACATTTTTTTAATAAAAACAATTGATAAATGCATTTTTTCTAGCAATAAGTAATAAATAAATTTAAATTATTATGAGCTTCCTGCAAAGCTATGATGGGACCCTTAAAAGGATTCTTTTCCGCTGGGTACTCGCCGTAGCTTCTTGTCAAATTTTGTGTTTTGTCGGTCTCGTATTGTTTTTTTTGTTCTCAGCGTTTCCGCGATTCGTAACTTTGTTTTGTTGTGCTGACCTTTTTTTGTACGCTGAGAACTGACTACCAAGGGGCTCCGTTTGTGAGCTTTTTGGTGTGGGGGTAAGAGGCGGGCTATTAATAAAAATAAGTGATAATGAAGCGAGACGCTTCACCAACAAGATGCAGCGCTGTCTCACTCCGTCGCAAGCGCCGGTTATATGCAGCGCAACCACTACCACCACCAAGGTGGGGCGCCGCTTACCTGAGACTTCGTTGCCTTCGCACCAACACTCGCTTATCGCGTGGTACCATCAACAAACGACCGCTCTCGCAGCCAACAATCCTGCCTGTCTCCGCACCAATACAGCATCAAATACTGAGACGATACACAAACTTCTAGCCTATTCACGGCTTGCACAGCCTTGGTTGCTACAACTAATCAGCAAACACAACCTTTCAAGGCGAAGGCTAAAACTGTTATGATTAAGCTATTAATTTTTCACGTTTGTAAACCATTTTATTGATTTATATACGTGTGAAATTTCAGCTCCTAGGCCAACGCCAAAAATCCGAAAGCCCCGGCCACTCCCGCTGTGGAGGATAAGCCGATCAAGGATTGACCTCTACCACAGCTAACAGGAGAAGTAGAGTGAAGCGGGCAGTAGAGGGGCAACGCAATTTTTGCTGGGCGCAAATTCGGTTATTCATCATCACAGTCGCTAGGGAGGTTCCAACAAAGGAACAAATCTTTTCTTTCTGGTCAACAGCTAATGACCGAACTCGTTTAAAACTTGCAATTTCAGTTGAAATTATTTATCGTCTCACTAGACACGGAGAAATTGATACAAAACCCGGAGATCGGCTCCAAAAACCGGAGTCTCCGGGTCAAACTCGGAAGGGTGGCAACCCTATCAGTGTGCATTGCACTCTGGAACGAGCGTCGCGCCTTGGTGAATATATCTGTACACGCACCTGACACCACATATATTTGAAAGAGCAAGAAAGCGCTATTCTCTCGCATCAAACCAGCCCACCACCAATCCATTTATTCAGCTGCAAAAGAAAGAGCTTTCTTCTGTTTCTGTGGTGTGTCATCATTGTATTTTCTGTGTATGCATGAAACTCAGTGCCTGGTGGCAGTCATGGGATGTACACTCAGGTTTTTTTACGCGGTTTTTACGAGGTTTTTTACGCGGATTTTCCAATTAACGCGATTTTTTGCAATATTCCTTTTCAATGCAAAAGACTTAGAAGATTTTCGGAAAGATGGAAGAGTCGGGTCTGGAAGACTCCTTATGATCCGCACCCCAACAATATGTTTGAAATCAAAGATGGCGACTTCTGGTTTAGCGAAATTTGCTATAACCCAATCAATATGGGTATTTTCGGAATGGTCTTGACGAGTAGGATACAAAGCTCGATGTTTGACGCCATTTTGAATTCTAAGATGGCGACTTCCGGGTTAGTCACATTCACTATAACCCAGTCAATATGAGTGTTTTCGGAATGATCTTAACGAGTAGGTTCCAAAAATTGATTTTTGACGCCATTTTGAAATCCAAGATGGCGATTTACGATTTAGCGAAGTTCGCCAATCAATATGGGTATTTTTGGAAGTTGAAGTTGTAGTACCAATAGTTTTAATTAAACAGTTGAATTTACTTAAATTTAAGCAATATGTTTAATTTGAATAAATTCGAACCCCCAACTCACACCACATACGTCTCTTTCTTCCATTCTTACCGCACTCTTCTGGATGAACACATAAACATATTTTGCATTTTGCTGGTTTGTGTTTAGATCTTATATTTGAGGGTGTTTTGGATGATTGCCCAGATTTTTTATGCGGGAATTCCGGTAAACCAAAAGCCGCCATCGAATTTTAAAATGACGCCAAACATCGACGTTTGTCTCCTACTCGTCAAAACCATTCCGAAAATATTTATACAGTGAAGACCCGTTTTTATCAGCCCCATGGCGAATTTTAAGCTGATAAAACAGGGATATTGATAAAATCGGAATGTTGGGCGGATTGATTAAACGGCTTTTCAGTATGAATCAGCTAAAAGCTGTGGGGATTTATTAATGAAATGCCCTATGAAACTTATATACTACTTACATCGGTTCAATACGTAATCCTTCTTCTTCCCAACAATTGTGCAGGTAGAATATTATCCCGTTTAATGCTTAAACTTGAACAATCCGTCTCCGTACGTTCTGACCGAGCGTTATCCTTGTGCTGCTATCACGGGATATAAATTTTCGTTTATGATGTTCACAACTTCAATGTTTTATATATTTGAACTTACAAATTTCATCTATTCTTTTTTCTTACACCTTTCTCTTATCTCTACGTGACGTCTATCTTTTTCTATCCTACCATTTCAAACGGTCCTTTTTCCCTTTTCCTATCCTTCAACTTCAAACGGCCCTTCTTCCCTTTTCCTATCCTTCCATTTCAAGTGGTCCTCACCACATCGAAGTTGTCCTTCGCCGACAGGTGGTCGACCGAGGAGTTGGTTGAAGGGGTCAGCGGGACATACCGTAACACGGGACATATATTTTTCTATATCTTTAATAAAACGAAGCTCTTAAAATATTCTTCTTTGGTCCTTAGATAAAGCTTCGCAACTTTTTCTGATTATTTATTTTAAGTTCCCCTTAAGGGGGTCTGACAGCGCAAAATTTAAAAAAAATATATTTTTATTTTTGCATTTTTCGGATCTCTAAGATAAGAAATATATGCCCAAGAAAGGATTTACTCGAATTCCACTTGGTTCGTCTGCTAGAAGCCATCAAACTACCAACTATCAATTTTCATATGAAGCTGATAAAATCGGGTCAAAAAGCTGATAAAATCGGGGGTAGATAAAATCGGGGGCTGATAAAATCGGGTCTCCACTGTAATGATGATTTCTAGCGAGACGTTTAAATGATCAAAGATGATGTAATTATGATCAGATAACGACGGATCGTTCGGTGCGATTCAGTTTGCCAACTCATGTGTAATACCGCCAGAGCAAAGAGTTACATCTAACACCTCTTCCCTGCCAGATCGTGTCATTAATTCAATTCAGTGCTTCTCATAATGATATCTGACCTGAGCGAAAATATATGATAGGCATTTGCACCGCAGCCGATTATTAATGGAAGCCCATTTCTGTTACAGTATGGCAGAACCTTTTTGAAATTATCAGAAGGCAATGATTCAGTATGCGGCAAATATAGCGAACAATCGTCTATGTTATCAATAATCACAGTGCACAGAGGAGTATCCGGTGTAATGAGAAGTGCGAAGTACTTTTCTTTGGGAATTATATTGTCACAATGTTAGCATGCATCTTTAAGTGTGGTTGTAACATTTTGTAAGAGTGCACGCAAGTTTCAAAAGCGGTATTGCGTGAAAGGCGATCGTTTCACTGCGCGTGATTTGGGTGTCGCCTGTTCCGTTTAAAACACTGTATCTCATACAATGTTTGGAACACAACGCTCAAATTTTGCAAATATATTCTTTGAAAGACGACTTATTGTTAAAAAAAACAGTCTATTTAAAAATGTCGTAAATACATAGTGTGAAACCGGAAATTACAGCATTTTGTAAAATATCTACATATTAAACACGATGTGGCAAATAGTGGTAGCCATTTCACTTTTAACTTACTTAATGGGACTTTGACTTATCAAATGATATTGAAATTGGTGGTGAGAAATGATTAGGACATAAATAAATTGTACTTTTAATACAAAAATATTAGGGAAATATTGTACAATATAGTCAGCCAGCATTTTGGGTCAAATACTCTTATGTGCAGTGACTGTGACAACACATATATCGCGAGTTCTGATGTCGGTATAACACGCCATTCGCAATACGTGCATGAGGCATTTCACGTGTTTTTTGTGTATTTTTTGTTGAACGATATGGCGACGAGGTTAAGTAACATTCCAACATAGATGGAAGCCCGATTGTTAAACCAGAGCATATTTGCCTTGCGTTTAGGTTGAACATTAATTTGTGCTAGATTTGTCGTCCAGGACTTCGGATGTGTATTTTTCTGTATGGAAATAGAAGCTTTACCTAATAGAAATTTTCAATCATTTCGTCTATTTAAATCTTCTCTTAAAAGAATTTTCAAGTAATATGTGCAAAAGTTTAAAAAATTTATCATGAAATGGCTGAATTATAACCATACAAAACCTAACCACCTTTCGTGACACATCGTGTGACCTAAGTAGGGACGCTATTTATTTGTGAATTCTATACATCATATTAGGTAGAATAAATTAAATTTTAAATTTTTAGCTATTTATAGCAATGTTTTTGGAGGCCTACTTTGCCGCAGTATCTTTCTACCACGTCTAACTCAGAGAACAGACTCTGATATTGGCCCTTGCTAGCCTCGATGAAGATCACTACAATTGGCTTTTATTATTGTTTGTGTTCATAGTCCATAAAATGGACAAGCAATCGGTATCCCGCTGGGCTCTTGTGACATTTAAAAAACCTGGAATTAAAACGTTCAAAATTTTACGTTTTATTGGTATTTTGTCACCTATAAAGAAGCACGACCACGCAATGATTACTTCTTTGTGTCTACATATAAATAGAAATCTACCCAATTTGCAAAAAAATATCTGCTTGAACCAGAACGAGCAATAAAATTAAGACGAGCTAATAACACACGAGACGTGCTGTGATTAAAGCGCGAATTAAAGTGGTTGAGTATTATGTATAATTTTGGCTTAAGCTGTGAGCAATCCAGTCGCACAAACTGATCAAACAGGAATGTGCGGAAAAGTGAC
Organism: Topomyia yanbarensis; assembly: GCF_030247195.1. Lineage (NCBI taxonomy): Eukaryota > Metazoa > Arthropoda > Insecta > Diptera > Culicidae > Topomyia > Topomyia yanbarensis. The sequence goes on from NC_080671.1 coordinate 343,767,574, forward strand.
GAAAACGTCATTACGGAATAATTACAGAAGATTTTCATTAGCTGGGTATGTACGTTTGTTTTATAGTTTTACAAACGGTGGTACAACAATTAACCACCATTTTGTTGGCACCATTACCTGGCGAGGAATTATTTCAAGGAAAGCTAAAAGGAAACACCATAATGTTTTTCGGATTTCCAACCAAAATTCTGCCGGCGTTTGAGTCAGTTTTGTGTAGCTATTCACCGTGTCTGTTGGTACAATTGACCCAAGCTGATGGTTTTGCGTGGGTAGATCAATCACATTAAGCGATCGTAAAGGTTGGAATATCGTGTGAAGAAAGCGCAGAAAACTGCTTTCAACGGACAAAATCATTACCATCGGCGTTGATGACGGTAGTTTGAAATGAATAACCGCCGGTTGTGGGGTTCTCCATGACGGAGATTAGCAAGCTGTCAACTTTGTCATAAGCTATAATTTAATTGCGTTTGATATCGGATGCGGGGCTTCTGGCGCTAGGCTAGTTAAATGGAAAGCTAAATTGTCAAAGGTGAAAAGAAGAGATGACTGCAAATTAATTTATGGCTTTCAAATCACATATCTCGAATAGTGTTACAAATATCTGTGTATCTTTGGTACAGCATTGGGACTCGGCAATTAATAAATATAAATAAAAATAAAGCTAATTTGCTATTCAACGATTTTCTACCTAGAGAATCGCTATTACCATTAGTTCAAAGAAAAGGGGACAATCTGACCATTAATTGTATAATAAATATCTAGACAGGCAGTCACGGATTTAGATCACTTGTTCCGCATGGTCAGACGACCCGGAATTTATTCCGTATTCCTCAATATACTCATTATACAACATTTATTCCAAACTGGTCAAGACACATTAATATTGAACAAAACACTCATAACAAGATTTGAGTCGTGATAGCTAATCTCCGAATAACGGAAGGTACGTTCAAAATAAGTCAAGTTATTCCGGAGTAACGTCAGCGCGTTTATTCTTGGGTAACATCCAGCAACCGCATGTGACACATGATGAGTAACCCTTCTCTTCAATTCAATCTGGCCGCGATCCAATTACCTATTTCGCTAAACGTTGCGAATTGTCATAATGCTTGAATCAATCAACAAGTGCGCCTGAATGTGCAATACCGCACGTATGCCACCGAGCACTAAAGTATACGCCACCACAGTCAGTCAGTCATGTGCCCTAACGATCGCAACACGTATCCCTTTTCGGGAAGAGTCGAAGAATGTGACCGCGCAAACGAACCATAATAATTCAGGTTGATTGTCAAGGGCAGTCGCCACCCAATCAGCTGCTCAAATCCATATAAAAATGTCCGATCGGAAAGGGCAGCCAGCAGCGCGTTCTCATTCTCACCCACACGCGGGAGAAGTTCAGAATGTTATTTCATTAGGATTGACCGTGGTTGTGCAGCGTACCCCTCACGGGATCGGAGGGGGCAGCTGATTTGAAGTGATTCATGACCATCGTGACCATATATCCGTTGCATGTGACCGGGCAGCTTGCCCGTGTCTACACGCGAGAAACGGTCTGATTTACAATTTCGAGGAAATGTTGACCGTTTTAGAAGTCTGAAATAGACTGTCTAATTTGTCCGACGCGTTGCCGTTGAACTTGGGTGGCTCTGTGGCAAATTTATTGGCTGCACCCACGAAGGCAAGATTGAATGTTGTTGTTGGATGTTTGCATCAACAGGATGGAGTATGAATATTGTTAACAAATTGGTGGAGATTAGCTGGGAACAAAAATAGATTGTTGTTGTTCGGAAATATCCGCTGAACTAGAATCAAGAAATTTCCAATGCTATCGTCATTATGGTAATACAAACAGATTTTACAAGAATTAGAACGCTTTTAAAACTATAACAGTGTAACAGGAATTAACCCTTATATGCACAACTTTTTTGTACATATGTAGGGTTCCAAAAATATTTTTGCTTAGTACTGTTGCGATCTAGTAACACGAATAACCTGTTTTGATTAAAATAGGCGATTCACTCGCAGTGCTAGAAGCTGCACGATTTTTACCTCCCGCCATTCAATTCTTATAGAAATTGTACAATAGCCTAATTGCATGGAAAACGTAGTCGAAGGCATTCCAAATTGATAGGTTTTATCAGTTTTCAATAATGTTGCAAAAGAACGATGATATATAACAATTTAATTGTTTACCGGAAACAGCAACGGTGACTGGCAACACTGCTCCAGCAAAATTCATTCAGAGTTTTTCTTCCTATTTAGTTATACAATTCAAATAATATGGTAGTAAAGCTACACAAACGTAATGCACTTCTCAATGACATATTGCTACGTGACAGTTCTGTAATCAAAAGGTGAACCTTGGAAAACCCTGTGCGGAAGCAGCTAAGCAAAATTCATCTACTGCAATCAAATCTAACCAACAAACTTCAACATCTGCAGCTAAATCAAAAATGGTTGCCCTTACAGCATTTCTGCTGTTCAGACAATAATGAAAGTCCACTCCACACAGACAAGATAAGAATTACGGTTAAAACCGACACTTTAAGCTTAATGGCGGCTAAGGATATTATGGAAAAACACATTTAAAAAAAGTTTTTGTGGCAATATACGGGGTGTTTGGTTCATGAGTAAGAATCTCTCGAGGGGTGATTTACTGTCATATTTGGAGCAAAAAATCGTTCTACACATACCATCAAATCTCAACCGTTACAGAGTTATTCAACTTTTTGTGTAAAAAACTTGTTTATCTTAAAACAAATCTAACTCAAAAAGTATACCTCGTATTTTAAATCTTTTAGTGCCATTGGAAAGGTGAATAATGTTCTCATGTCTTTCAGATAATTAGTTTTAATTACCTTTTAGTTGTAAAGTAATTAAAAGTTAGTGTTTTTAATGAGGTTTTTGTTAATTTTCTCAAAATAATGAATTATGATTATAGAAATATCTATTATCCAAAAGTTGGGTTTGAGGACGATTCATAATTTGTTCTTCAACATAATATTCCTATCTCTTCTCGTTTCCTTGTAATTTGACTTCTAAACTTTTCCTGTAATTGACTTGCAAGTTCTTAAAAGACTCTAATCTAAAAAATATGCTTTATATCGCTATTATCAGGGATTCATTGGAAAGCTGAGAAAATTTCCTTTCGATGTATGTACAGATATCTTTTAGTTAAGTGTACTACATGACTTTTTACTAGTAAAATAATTCAAAATTTGCGTTTTTTGGTGATTTTTGTAATTATTCTAATTATTATTTAACTAAATTTATTGTCACTATTGTTCATTTGGTGCCCCTTAATATTCTCTACAAATTGTTATTTGACACTTTATCCCTATCGCTTTTCATTTCGCTGCAATTCAATAGTTAACACAGCACGGCCTTATCACAAATGCAGTGGGTTCGAAATCGTTGTTTTTGCATATGAAACGAGAAGATAAAAATGATTTTGCTTCGAAACTAAAAGAGATAATTGAATGGAGTCAAAGGAAGAATTGTAGAAATTGCTGAGATGCATTGATTCTATGATAATTATGGTGAAGTTTATTATTTACTATTTTAAGAAAATAACGAAAATTCTAATAATAACACTAACTTTAAACTAATTAACCTTTAAAAGAATACTAAATTCACTTAACTGAAAGGTATTAATACAATTTTCTCTGCAAAATTTTCCTAGCTTACGAATAAAAATAAGAAAAGGTACAATAAGTGCCATACTTTTTCAATAAGAGCTAGTATTACTGAATATGAGATAAAAATATCCAAGTTCAATAACCCAAATACATGAAAACAAGACAAGATAAGTGTATCATGTCAAAGAACAAATTATACAACTTTTCAAGACTAACAATTTGAATTATTGAAATAGTGATGTTAACTATCAATATTTTCGCGAAGTGAACGAAAAATCGATCAAAATAGTTAAATTTTAAATAAATTACTGTGAAAAGATTACTTAACCTCATTAGCTGAAACATTTGAGAACATTCTTCAGTGAAAAATTTTCTCACCTATCCAATGGATCTAAAAGATTTGAAATACAAAGTATATTTTTTGAGTTAGAGCTATTTTAAGACAAATAAGTTTTTTACACAAAAAGTTCAATAACTCTGTAACGGTTGAGATTTGATGGTATGTGTAGAACAATTTTTTTCTCCAAATATGACAGTCATTCACCCCCCGAGAGATTCTTAACCATGAAACAAACACCCTGTAGAGAGTGTAACTATAATCATTCAATTTTCATACAACATTGGCAAAATTGAACAATATTTTCTCAAAATTTCATCGCACAATAATGAGAATTGAACGAGTGACAGTAAATTTCCTGAGGCGCCTCGTCGAACACACATTTTGCGGTGTACATCATAACTCAAAATACACCGGACCAATCGTTTTAAAATTTTGCCTAATTATTCTTCTTATATTTCCCCGGTAACTAGAGGAGCTCTTATATTTTGCTCGATATTTGAATTTTTCGTGGTGCTTTGAAGCCAAAAGTTCGATTTTTGCTAAAATCACTGTCACTCATCCCGTTTTTAGTATTTTGCAACGAAAATTTGCATTACTGTATGGAAATTGACTGAATAGAAATTTTAATATATAATAAAATTAGTTCAGCTCATTAAACGAAAAATTGGACAATATAAAAAAGTTATGAAATTAATTGAATGAATTAAATTGATTCAAACTAACAAATTGGATGAAATAAAAGAACGGAATTACTGATCAGAATCTATAAAATTATTAAAACAAAGAAACTGATTTAAATGCAGCGAAAAAAATGAATGAAATGAATAAAATGAGTAAATAAATGAAATGAATAACATAAATAAAATGGATAGAAGGAGTGAATTGAGTGGATTAAATTGAATGAATAAAATAAAAATTACAAGGATAAAATTAATGAAATCAATGAAATGAATAAAATAAACAAAATGAATAGAATTGATAAAATACACAAAAAATCATAAAAGTAAAATGATTTAAAATGAAAAATTAAGCGATATTAAAAAAGAAAGTTCTAAAATTAATAGAGAAAATTAAATTGTGTGAAATTAATATTTTGGATGAAATGAATAAAATGAGTGCCTGAAAAAATTAGTTTATTACAATGAAAAACTGAATGAAATGTAGGAACTGGAAAAATTGAATAAAATGCATTAAATGAAAACAGTGAATAAAATAAGTTAAATGAATGATACGAAAAAAATTCATGAAATGGTTAAACTAATCAGAAGGAATCCAACGAACGAAACGGATAAAATAGATAAAATGAACTCAAATGAATGAAAAGAACGCTGAATGCAAAAAACGATTAAAATCATATATTTAAAATTACTCAAATATTCAAAATGAATAAAATAAATGAAATGACTACAATCCTTGAAATTAATAACCCAAAAATATGATTTAAAAAAGTAAATGAATAAAACGAATTGAACGGATTTGAGAACCATTATTTCAGATAGTTCTGAAATATTTGTAAAAATCCCATTTGAAAAATGGCAAATTAGTATATAATGCGCTTTCTAGTGCTTTTTTTTTGTTTTGACCTTTTCGTATTCGTTCTTTTTGCCTTTCTCCTATAGAAAGGTTATGCAATCACTCCGAATATTGTAAACTTAATCCCGGCCCGGAGGGCCGTCTGTCATATACCATTCGACTCAGTTCGTCGAATTCCGCCCAGAACCTGATTCCTCCCCGCACTACCTTACGGCATTACTTCGGGGAGGGGTTTTCATGTGCATAGCACACACTCTAATTCAACTACTTACTAGTTCGTTTCTTCCGCAGGGTTACAGCACCACTCCTCGACACACCACCAATTCTCCACCATCCACACAGACTGGCAATTTCTGCATGGCAGTCGGAAAGCTGGCTGTGAGTCGAGACTTAGTGCTCCTCCCCTACGAAGACAATCTAATTCACCGAGACCTTCGGCTCCCTTGTGCCAGTTAGCACCGCAACTCCCTTTTCGCACCATTCAGCGCCGTTTACTCGTTGAGCACCAGACTTGTTTGCGAACTACTCGGTCCAGTCCCCGACGATGGACCTAGCCTACTCCGACAGAAAATTCCCCGGCGAGAGAAGTTCTCCCGAAACCGTGCCAACCAACCGGGTGTCGAGGTCAGTTCGGCGATTCCGGTGGAACAGGGCGTCCGGTTCGCTGATGTCCCGACGACCTGCGACTGGTGGTATCTCGTCGCGGTCTACTCAGTCTAGTCCCCCGGCGGTGAATCTAGCTTACGTCGACGGAGAGTTACCCGGCGAAGAAAAGCTCTCCCGATACCGATTCTTCTTTTGTTTTAGCACCACAATTTCTTGAGCCCTTTGGCTTCCTCTCGTTCCGTTTCGCTCTGCTTTCCCGATGAGCCATTCAGCTCCCGCCCTCACTTGTTCGCGAACTACTCGGTCTAGTCCCCAACAATGGATCTAGCCTGTTCTCCTGCAATCGAGCGGTAGATTTATCCTGATACCGAAGTTCGTTTTTGTGAGCCATTTAGTTCTCTGCGTCGTCCCAATCTACTCGATCTAGTCCCCGGCGGTGGATCTAGCCTACTCAACGGGCCATCCAGTAGGTGCTGAGGTCTATCCGGCGATTCCAGGTGGAGCGTAACTTCCGGTTCACCAGCGCCCCAACGACCCACTGCTTCTCTGCGACGCTGTCTACTCGGTCTAATCCCCGGCAGTGGATCTAGCCTACTCACGAACTACCCGCTACGGTGTCGAGATCGGTTCGGCGATTCCGGTGAAGCTTGACGTCCGGTTCACAGGCGCCCCGACAACCTAACTCGGTGCCACGTCACGTAATACTCAACTGGTCCCCGGCGGTGGACCTAGTCTACACAGTCGGAGAGTTCCCCGGCGGCGGAATTTCTCTCGAAACCCGATTTGTGGCTTCTTGTTGGTCTCTTCGCCACTTCCTCTGCAGCTCGGAGAGTATGCTCGAGACCACTCTGTTGACAGCGTCCCAGGTATGTTCGTCACGGCACATCTCTTCGACGATATTGTCCACTGTCATACCAGGTATACCCCTACGAACTTCTTCGAATCTAGGGCATTCGAAGATCACGTGTTCCGGTGTCTCCTGCACAGTCGCACACTCCGAGCAGAGGGGTGACGAAGCATGTCCAAACCTATGCAAATACTGACGGAAGCATCTGTGCCCGGACAAAAACTGCGTCAAATGGAAGTTCACCTCTCCATGCTTCCTATGTACCCAAGCCGACACATTTGGGATGAGTCGGTGGGTCCACCTTCCTTTCTTCGCGTTGTCCCACTCCTATTGCCATTTAGCCAACGAGTCCGCTCGGACCAGTCTTCTAGCGTTACGTGCATTTCTCCGCTGATAGCATTCCACGTCCTCCGCCAGGGTGATGCAGATGGGGATCATCCCGGCGATAACGCCTACTGCCTCCGACGATATTGTTCTGTAGGCACTCGCGACTCGTACGGCCATCAGCCAGAATGTCCTGTTTAGCTTTTCACGATTCCGCTTGGTTTTCAGCGCAGCACTCCAGGCAGGAACCCCATATCGGAGTATCGATGACGAAACAGTAGATAGTAGACGACTCGTACTGCTTCTCGGACCGCCGACGTTTGGCATGATTCTCGCTATTGCGTTCGTTGCCTTTGCCGACTTTTCACAGGCGTAATCAACGTGGTTGTTGAAGTTCAACCGGTCGTCGATTATAACTCCCAATTGCTTCAATGCACGTTTCGATGCAATCACGTGCCCTCCGACGTCGATCTGCATCCGTTGAACCGATCTGCAGTTACTGACCAACAACACCTCCGTCTTGTGGTGAACTATTTGCAGCTTGACCCCGTTCATCCAGCTCTCGATCGCGTCTATTGTCTCCATCACCGACACCTCCACTTCTTCAAGTGTCTCACCCATCACCGTTAGTGACATGTCGTCCGCGAAACCCACGATTTTCACTTTCCTAGGCAGCTGCAGCGTTAAGACCCCATCGAACATCCCGTTCCAAAGGGTTGGACCGAGAATGGAGACCTGAGAAACGCCCGCTGTGACACGCAGTGACTTCTGTCCTTCGCTCAGCTCATGCAGCAGCACTCTGCTCTGAAAGTAGCTCTTCAGGATCTGGCATAGATAGTCGGGAACCCTCATTCTATGCAGCGCTGCAGCGATGGCTTCCCCGCTGGCACTGTTGAACGCGTTCTTCACATCTATCGTGACCACAGCGCAGTATCGATCTCCTCTTCGCTTCTGTTTAAATGACTTCGCAACACTCTCGAGCACTATCCGAATTGCATCCACTGTTGATGCTCCTTTGCGGAAACCGAACTGCATCTTCGGACACATTTTGGCTGGCGTCGTCGGGCCCCTCATTTTTGCCTACTTGTGGCAATCTGACATGCTAAGTCTGATTTCCCGTTTTAAAGCGGCCCTAGCTTCCCGGAACGCTGCCTTACGCTCTTCTCTATCTGGTTCCGACCTTGCTCTTTGAGCCCGCCTTCTGGCTCTGAGACAAGCAGCGCGTAACGTACTCAGCGTCTCGTTCCACCAGTAAGCTGGACGCCGTTTGTTGCGTGGTTCCAGTTTTCGCGGCATTGCCGCCACAATCCTTCTTGTTAGGTCAGCCGCGTGCACGTTCTCGGTCCCGCAGTTCTATTCCTATAGGAAGGTTATGCAATGTCTGTGTGTGCGTATGTATGTGTGTATGTATGTATGTATGTAAGTATGTATGTGACCAAAAATATGCACATCGGTTACTACTCGGAGATGGCTGAACCGATTTCATCAAACTTAGTCTCAAATGAAAGGTACAACGTCCCATAGACTGCTATTGAATTTAAATAAATTCCGAGTTCCGGTTCCGGAGTTACGGGTTTAAGAGTACGGACAAACAGCAAATTCACATTTTTGCCTTTCTCCTATAGAAAGATTGTGCAATCACTATGAACATCGTCAACTTAATCCTGGCTTAACTTTTTTGACTTACATAGGTTTTCTATATTTCAACATGGTCGTAGTTAGGAAGATACGGTGAGCCCCCCCCCCATCACTCACCACCCTTCCCCAAACCGCCCTTCCAGGGCAAAATTTGGTTTGAAATGATTTTGAGTTGATAAACTAATTTAAAATTACTTAACAAGTTGAAATTTTTTGGCGGGGTCCAAATCCCCGAACCCTCCTCCTGAATTCGCCGCTGGTTTCAAGTGTTTCAGCCAGTGGTGCAAATTTTCATTTTCAAATGCCACCTTTAGCTCAATCAAACCCAACCATGATTCAAATTCAAAGCCTCCCTTAATCATTCACTTTCACGGGATTTTCATAACCAAACCGTACGTCTTCATTTCAAATTGATGCTTTTTCATTCACCAACCAAAGTTGTCATGTGCTCTGTTGAGGCCAGTTTAGGTTAAATATTGACATATTTGGCGTATTCAACCTTACATGGACAGTAAGAAGTATGTTCAGAGTAGTTTTGCTTGAAAACCCTCGTCAATATCCCAGTACAGAGATATTCATTGGGTCAATGAAATCGAAAATGAATGGAAAAAGATTGAGCAGCTCGGCTGTTTGAGTGAATGATGCAAACGAAAAACGGCGAATTGAACATAGTAGGGCATGATTTGAGATTTGTTTTTCCTTCAAATTCAAAATAACCTGGTGAAAATTTGCAGCTCTGGTTTCAGCGTCGACACATAGCAACTCAAGTTCGTAGCTGTCGATTCATTGTACGTATGTGTAAATCGCACTGAATATCTAATAGACAGTTCCACCATTATTTTAAACATAACCAGCCATGGAATCGTAGTTTGGATAAATGAGAAAGGCACTATTGCATCACTAGGATGATTAAAACGGTTTTTTTTTATTTTGTAGCACCTAGTCTGACAAATCCAAGTAATTCTGCACCCATTTTAATAAGTTTTGTAGAATTTTGATATCATGGTCGTACCAGTTTATATGGAAAATTGCTCTTCAACCCGTAACTCCGGAACCGATCGACAACAAATTTAATAGGAGCCGATGGGAAGGGGAAAATGTACTTTTGCATATAAAATATTTAAAATAATCCATAAAGAATTGTAAAACGATCCATAAAAAAGTTGTCAATGTTCCATAAAACAAAACTGAAAATCCATAAAACTGTGTGAATGATCCATAAAAAAGGGTGATTTGATCCATAGATTATGTAAAATTGAACCATAAAATGGTCTCAAAAGAGCACTAAAATAGTAATAAAAGAGCAATTAAAATGAACCAATGCCCCATAAAAATATTGGAAATGTTCCATGAAATGATACATTTTGTGCCATAAATTAACTGACATTGATCCATAGAATATTAACAATGTACATTAAAACACGTCGATATGTTCCATAATATCGACAAAAATGTTCCACGGTATTACAAAATGGAGCAATAAAATGTCAGAAAAAGTTCCATAAATTTGATGAAAATGTTTGCTAAATAATTTTTCTTGGTCCATAGAAGATGTAAAAATGAACATTAGAAATGATTCATATATCGAACGAAATTATGGTTCATGGATATTTACAAAACGATCCATAAGAAAAGAAAATGTAAAACGACCCATTAATATGTGCTTATGTATTAGAAAAAATAAATTTAATGAATTCATGCGAAATTTTATGGTGAACTTGTGTAAGTTGTGCTTAATAATTCTCATAACAGTTACAGTGTTTTAACAAGTGAGCTTATACTGGGAGCTAGTGTGATGCGGCTTGGCCGCATATCCGAGGCCAAGGATCCGAAGCGGCGCAAAGCCGCTGAGGATCCGTTGGACGAGGCATTGATTAACCCGTAGCTGGAATTGCAGGCAAACCTGTGGTCCTCTCGTTTGCCCGGTTAACTTAAACATAGGGGCTATAGCTAGTTAAAAGCCGACTGAGCGGCAGCGAAGTCGGACAGTGCACAAGAAAGCGATGTGGCGTAGCCACATTAGTCAGTGTTCGTGTATAAAGTGTCCGTTTTCGCTTCAGATAGTTATTCAGATAGTATTTGCAACTCATGCCAGCCTGTATAGGTGGTCTAATAACACTCAGCGCTCTAATATCATAAATACCCTGACGTTTAAAGAGTTGCCATAATGATTTCAGGTTAGCTAAGGTCAGTTAGCTGACTAGTTGGGTACGGAAGCTGAAGTTTAACTATAATGTATGCATTGTTTGTTGTAGTTTGACATTACAACCAAATGTAATAAACTTTATTATTAGTTCGAATAGCAAAAATTTCGCATGAATTCATTAAATTTAATTTTTCTGGTGCATAAGCACATATTAATGGATCGTTTAACATTTTATTTTCTTATGGATCGTTTTGTAAATATCCATGAACCATAATTTAACGTTCGATATATGAATCATTTCTAATGTTCATTTTTACATCTTCTATGGACCAAGAAAAATTATTTAGCAAACATTTTCATCAAATTTATGGAACTTTTTCTGACATTTTATTGCTCCATTTTGTAATACCGTGGAACACTTTTGTCGATATTATGGAACATATCGACGTGTTTTAATGTACATTGTTAATATTCTATGGATCAATGTCAGTTAATTTATGGCGCAAAATGTATCATTTTATGGAACATTTCCAATATTTTTATGGGGCATTAGTTGATTTTAATTGCTCTTTTATCACTATTTTAGTGCTCTTTTGCGACCATTTTATGGTTCAATTTTACATAATCTATGGATCAAATCACCCTTTTTTATGGATCATTCACACAGTTTTATGGATTTTCAGTTTTGTTTTATGGAACATGGACAACTTTTTTATGGATCGTTTTTCAATTTTTTATGGATCATTTTTGTTGTTTTAGCGGCGCAAACTTAGCGCTGCCGATGGGAAGGTTGTTTGAGACTAAGTTTGTGCAAATCGGTTAGCCATCTTTAAGAATGCCACATTCATACACACAGATATTTTTCGATCTCGACGAGCTGAGTCGAATGGTATGCGACATTCGGTCCTCCGGATGGGTTGATATTCAGAGTGATGATATAACCTTTCTATATGATAAAGGCAAAATATAACATAACAACAGTACAACTGAACCAAAAAAAAACTACGGTTTCGCTTAACTCATTCTAATAAACGGTAGTGGAAAGATCACTATGCCATATTTTGTGCAGTTGTATTGCAATAAGTAATCACGTGCATTTGAAATGAAAACCTGTTTTGATTTCGTTATCCTTTTTTCATCAACCTTTTTATGTCCTAATGCAATTCTAAAATTTCAAAACATTTCGGTCTGATTATCTCACGGCAAAATTTAAACCCAGTAATCTTGAACCTGCTCGCACTTTTCATTGATATTAGGGACTATTTATCATTTTTAGCACCCAAATATATGTTATTATCAATATTTATTTTATTGAGAACATTTATTGCCTGCCGCAGACATAAGGACTCAAACAAGATGTAGGCAAAAATCTGCACTTAATTGGCATGCGAGTTTAAATAGTTTGGCAAGCCAATATTTTCCGACTTCGACCATATACCCCCAGGGTATAGCGGGCTTCCCCCTCCATTTGAGACATAAGCTTAGGTAGTATACGTTAAACCGACAAGCGGAAAGCCACTTGTAAATCGATTTCATAAATATAGCTGATTAACGACTCAATCGTACACCGAAAAGCCGCACTATCAAACTGAGATCAATGGGTTTGGTAAAAGGTAGCGCATAAATGGACCATTTGGTAGTTGGTAGACAAGCCAAGACTACATAGAAAAGAAAAACCGACATAATAATATGCCGAAGCGGTTTATGATTATGATATTAATGCTGCACTATCATCAACCGTCCAGCCGAGCGGCTACACGACTCTGGAATCGAAGCGTTCGATACAGAACTCGATTTCGAGCAGCGCGATTCGCGGAATGCAACTCGGCGCGAAAGGTGGTTAGAAAAACGTTCGGAAGTAGCAAACTTGAACAGTTCGCGATCCACACCAGTACCACTATCGGGACGGTTACCTTCGATTGTTTAGAGATGAAATATGCCAAGATGCACCTTGGAAGGGTATCGAAATCGCGTGAACGAAAGGCGTTTTTCTCACTCTTGTCTTAACGATGTGTGAACCGGTGCTACCCCGGAGGGTACTTAAAATTTGCACTTGCCATTCCGCGGAAACGAACAAAAAATTGGCACAGTTAGACCAGTGGAAGAAGGATGCGTGGCCCGTGGCAACGCTAACGACGCGTGAATGGCGCCGATTGGAGACTTCGAACACGGACCAGGACGATCGATGCGGGTTCTAAGTCTGTAATTTATAGGAGCTCATAAGTATGCAAATTGATCCATAAAAAGTTATATTGTCGATATTTATGTATGTGCTTCTATACGTCTTTTGAATTTTTTTCCAGATCGACGTGCTTTGATATCTCAATTCTGAACTCCAAAGCTGAGGAATTTTCAAAAAAAAACTTCTAACAATGTTTAAAATCAAATCTACAGTTTGATCAACGCCTAATAGCTATTTGCTGTCTCTTCCAAATGCTGGTTGGTTCGAACTAATATAAATCACCGATTGAGTAGATTCATTTGTTGCTAATTTTGAAGTTCAGTAACACCCAAAACTAGGACTTGTTACTATTTGGGTTAAATAGAAACAATCTCCAACACGGTTCTCCTAGATTGAACTTTTTGTACGATACGGGTCGGGTACTTGATTTTAAGTAGTTTTTCGTATCCGTGTACTTGGGTCATGTAGTTTGACATTTCACCGTCCATTACTTTTTTCCGGTTTATTATAAAAATAGAGAAACGCGCATCTTATTATTAATATGATAATAAAATACCTCCGGAAAGTAATAAAATATTTTTTGTCGGATTTTGAGTGTAGAGCTAGGTCAACAGCAGTCTAGTGCTTTCGACAGCCACTTGACGTGGTGCAGTTTTACGATGTCCAATTAAGTTATAGTGTGCTATAAACAAGCCTTATCAATAAAATTGTTAAATTTGCAACAGCAAAAAATGAATCGTCAACGAAGTTTTTTTGCTTATTTTGCCACCCTGTGAAGAGATTGAATTTCAAACGTCTAAGTAAAAATGAGAATCATAAATTAGAAACTGCGAGGTACTTCAGTCGGGACAAAACAAGACGGATCGCTCACCTTGAACCGTGGACGGTTGTCCGTCGGACATTGCCGCAGCCCGGCGGCGGTTTAGTTTGTCGGAGTTTTGGGAATATTTGATATATTGAGCATCAAGGTGTTGATTTATTCGCGCGATCCGAATGAATTCGATGAATAATAATTTAGTCTAGACAAATTAATTTTTTGAGGGGGTCGAAAAAATCAATTGTTTGTGGATCCTTTTATGTGAATATTTTTGCTTGCGAAAATAAGTTCACTAATAGCGGTAAGCTTGAAATTAGTTGGTACCGCCACACGGTACTATCTTTGATTTTAGGCCTGAGTTTAGTCCGGCCTAAGACGTTAGTACCTGTCATTGCAGAAATTGCTGCATCCTGAAACCAAACGAAAACAGTGTAAAAGGCCGCCGTGTTCCTCTTGCATACATCTCAATAATTTGAATCAACTTTTTGACCTTCATTTGCATTATCATGGCCCATGTTGCACACAAACCATAGGGTAAGTAAGCAAGGTGTAATCGAATTTTAAATGCATTTTTTTAATATTCTTTATCGCCCTATATCTAGAAGGTGCTACACGCTCATTTCAAAACGCCACATTGAAGAGTTATATTGCAGGTTAGCAGAAGTCGAATCATATTGAAACAAACTGTCGAACAAAATTTTATAATTGGATTCAGAGATGAAAATTGTTTTCGTTAGTTAGTTTACCTATGGCTATCAAAATGAGTGAAGCTTAATTTGCTCACAATTTTTTAGTTATATTAACAAGAGTAAAAGAAAAGAATATATAATCACAATTTGTACCCTTTTCTAGTTATATCTTCTCACAAGAAACACAATAAGCAAGTGGAAGTTTATTTATATTTTTACTGCTTTCGAAGGAGCTCAAAACTAAGATTGAATAAAAAATTGTAAATGAAGCCATGCCATATAGCCTAAGTAACACTTTTAAATATGACGGCAAACAAGCTGCTACAAATATTCTCATTTTGATCGCTATTTAAATGTTATCGGAGCTTGCTTATATTGTTTCGTAATTTATACTTTTCTAGCATATCTTGAACGATTTTCATTTCCGCTGAAGTACAAATTTTGGTTTAATTCTTAAAGATAGAACAGCAAAAACTTGAATACGGAAAAATCTCCTAAATCGTGTCGGAACTTAAGGGGGGGGGGGGGGGGTGTAAAATGTTATCGGCAGGTACTTTCGATACAAAGATTGTTTGTCTTTTCAGTCAGGCGCCACATCGAAAACTTGTTTTGCGGTATACACTATAACTCAAAATCTACTGGACCAACCCTAAGACAAGACGTGACAATCGGCTTCTTGTTTTTCATTCGACATTCTTCTTTTCGCAGATTTACACACTGCCGAAAACTTCCGAACAGTGTTGCTATTTTTTAAAATGAAAATGGATTCTTGTTCATTTATTTTATGCCTGCAATATTTTGTATCTTGAATCCATTATATTAATAAAGGGCACCGTTTTTCCGTGTCATGGGTGTTTAGTAAGGTTTGATGAAACCATTTTCTGACAAATTTTAGATTCATTTATTCATTTTTCATCTTTTAACGATAATAATATTATTTGTCAAAAGTAATTACATTATTTTTCTATAAATATAGCAACACCGCCAAACATTTTTTCGCTATCTCTGCAGTAACATTGCGCACGGTGCAAAAAGTCAGAATCAATTAATCAGGAGTTGGAACATTCTGACGTAAAATTGGAACAAAAACGACCCCCTCTATTGTCATGTCTTGTGTTAGGACCAAACGTTGAGACATTTGCACAGTTGTTTTTCACAGCATTTCACAAGTAATTAAGGGAGCTTTTATTTTTTGGTCGATTTTCGATTTTTTCGTAGCACTTTAAAATCAAAGTCCGATTATTGCTAAAACAACGATTAACATGTTATTGCAAAATAATAATATTAAGCAGTTTGCAAAAAGCTCTTGTAGCCTGGGCAATGATGTGAAGAAGAAAAACTGTGCAAAATTCAAAACGATTGGTCCAAGAAATTTTGAGATATGATTTACACCGGATTTCGTCGAGATCCTGAAGATTCACTGTCTGCATCCAGGATCAGATTCATTTTGTAAATTTATAATGGTCAATTCATTATCAGACAGTCGCAGACAATAGAAAGTAACTAATTGTAATTTGTATTAATTAAAATTACTGGACTTTTGGTATTTCATGCTTGATTGGGTAATCGTGCTGATAATTTGGATTATTTCATTTTCAGCAAAGTAGGTCTTCCATATGCATGGTTAGTAGAGAAGGTGGGTAGGATGGTATAATACGCCCCACCAGCCTAAAATGTTAGATTTCTATTCCATGGACGACTGATACAAATATTTCAAAAGATGTAAGCTTTATTTTTATGACATTTTCGACGTTTTTCCACTCAAAAGCCATTCCGCGTAAAATCATAATGTCGAAAAAATCCTACGTACGTCGCTATTGACATAAGGAATCAGAAAAACTTTAGTTTTTGGTACTAGGTTAAAAATCACGGCCGTGGACCCCTTTTAAAAAACGCGCATAAGGTAAAAAAGCTTCAGAGCCGCCATCTTGTGATGAAATCGCTCGAAAAAATTATTTTGTTTGATTCAATACTTATGTTATAAATCCCATTCAAAAAGTTGTCAATTGACATTTTTATTGAGCAATAAAAAATTCTCGAAATAAGCCTATTTTTTCGTGCTCTACAGTGGTGATGATGATGCCCTTAAGCTAAATCGAGAATTTCAAAATCGTCTTAAAACATAAATACATAGACTAATAAATGGCATAAACAGTGAATTTTAAATTAACTTCACTGTACAGTTTTTTAACATTGCCGTGTATTGCTGACCAGAACGCAGCAATGCAAATGGCAGCATCATGTTACCGGAAGAAGACAAAAATATGCAAAAATTTGTCATGCTTCTCTTGCATACATTTCGTTATTTTCAATCCTCTCTTCGGCTTTCTTCTGGCTCTCTTTGCTCGCAATAAAGATGGCAATAAATAAGCCAGTTTATCAGGTAGGAAAGACAAGCACTGACGAACTACACTGATAAAATAAAGTACTAATTAATGCATAGAAACTACGCATTCTCAATAAAAGTGGAATACCCCATTAACTGGGTAAAGAGTCCGTACCCATAAATGAATACAGATCTTGTGCGTCAACCTGGGTATGTTTAACCCATTATTTTTCGTAGAACTGTTACAACAAAATGTGTAAAAAATATCCATTCATGAAAATCGCGCCAGAATTAAAAATACTGCCAATAGAATTATTTCTAAATTTAAAAAAAAAACATAAAATAACATTCATTTAACATTATTGTCTCCTTAACTACTTAACAAAATAAAACCGCCAACTGGGTATATTTTTGATGCCGGGATCTTTTGGCTGTTCTAAAAATGCCGAACTGGCGCATATTTGCAACATCCTCAGTAGCCTATACAGCCGTTGATTTATGAGCGTTGCAGAAATGTTCCGACAATTTGCAGGTTCCGCTACGAACCTTAGTTTGCAGGTTAACTCGCTTAAGTTAATTCTTAATGATTTTTCACTCATTATTAAGATAAAAATGTCAATGGACATTACCTCATCGAGTAGTTGTGAAATGGATAAAAAGCACTCATTGTTAGTAGCAAAAAATACCCATTTTTTGACAGCTCGAATAATTTCCGAAAATGGGCAATTTGAATACAAGAGTAAAGTTTTTTTACCGTGTATATTTATCCGCATTACACAGAAAACTTGCCTTTCCTAGCAGTAGGTAATCTTAAATCTGCGCATCCTACTTCCTCCAACGAATGAGAGGGAGTCCAAATTTACCCAAAAATAATGAGATATTTCCATTATTTTGAGTAAAAAAATCATTCCCTCTCCCTTGTTTTCCGGCCGTAAAATAAGGACAGCAATTTAAAATTACCTACTGGTAGGTAATAGATTTTAAGTGGGTAACTGCTATGAACTGTGTTTATCCAGTAACGGTTTGTCCGGAATTTCCTTTCAAAGAGAATTTTGACAGTTGGCTTTTAACCCGCAATCATATGTTTGTCGAGAAATAATTATCATAGCACCAATTACAACCACCACCTCTAACTCGACGAGCGCCTATTCAAACTGAATAAAAACATGCATATGTATACCAATTTATTTTCTTTTGTGTATTTAATATTATGTCACTACAAAGTGCTGTACATCATCGGCCAACTTTCAACTATCCAACACGTTAAAGTTCTAAGCTCAGAAACATATCGGCTACTTGTTGACAAAAATTGTACTCAAACGCTATGGAACGAGACATTTGACGAAGAAAAGCTATATTACTGCACGAAAATATCGGAAAGAAAAACAATTCACCATGTTGTCTAATTTACTCATTTTCTTTAACTTGAATTTTTGTTTTTTAACATTGACGTGTAACGCAGATCAGAACGCAGTCATATAAATGACAGCATCGTTTGATTAAAGCTTACCAAATATTTTAGGCCGGTTTAAAAGTTAGTCCGGTTTAAAAACTGTTGGTACGGCTTTGTGCTTACGGCTATAATAAGAGTATTTATATTTGTTGCTCACCTTGACTTGTGTTAAAAATTACTTTTAGTTTGTTTACCTGTAACGAAAAAATACAAATAAAATTATTGTTGTGTATATCTTGTATTCGATATCCCGAAAAAGAACGCCAACCTTAGATTGCAACATTCGCAGCATTTTACTCCTAACATTTGTAGCATGATTTAAGACGTTTCGAAGATTTGGAATAGAATGATCTTAAGTCATGCTAAACGTCTGGACATTTCTTATTGTGATGAAAGTCGTATTTTTTCTTTTCTCCTAAATTTTTCAGAAAACGTTTAACGGAAAAATAAACTGAATGACTGAAGTGGTGAAAATAGAAAACGGGGAAAATTCACACATTAATGAATGCGCTGAGGAAAAATTTGTTCAGAGGAGGAATCTAGTGCACTACCGAACTTCTAGTAATGGGAACTGTAAAACTTTGACAACGAGGCATTCTATGAGAAACCGGCCGACCATCGTCGATTTGAACGAAACTTTGCATTTGTGTTCGGTTTATGAATCTCCATTATTTTTTCTGGCAATTTCAATATACTGATACAAGAGCAATTTTTCAATATTCAATTCAATTCAATTATTTTGTTCGATTACACTATTTTATACAGTAAAACTATCTGAGAACGAAATACAGGTAATACTGAATACTTCTGGGTTAGACGATGTATCTAAACTAGTACCCAAATTAGCACTAGTTAGACACAAAAAATTCCAAATAGTTCACACGAAATATGCGAACGCCTGACTGACGAGATGAATTCGAAACACAAAAATAAAACAAAACTTAATTTATATTAGGTCTTGTCCCCCTAACGCGCAAAACGGTTTAGTCCAATTTTATTGCATAATACCAGGAGTTTGGTTTCTTGAACCAAAAGACAAGAGTTCGTCTTCGCTTTCTCGTCAGCAAACCAGAGCTATAGTTGCTTCCCGAGACATCACTCGGGACAAGTGGCTTTAGGCGTTCACATATGTCGTGTGAACTGTTTGGAATTTTTTGTGTCTAACCAGTGCTAATTTGGGTACTAGTTTAGATACATCGTCTAACTAGACACCCAGATGGTGCTAGTTACTGACGAGATGAATTCGAAACACAAAAAAAACATTTTTTCTAATTTTTTATACTTTGTCAACAAAAATCTAAAGAGAAAAGAAACATTTTGATTGTAATTTCATGATGGAAAAATTATCAGCAAAAAAGTTTTTCTAACAATAACATTATACCTGTTTTTAAATTTCATACTAATTGACATACAAAACTGTAATTTTATTACAGAATATAATTCTAAGTATCATTTTAAATCAAAATGCATTTAACAAATATCTTCCAAGATGCGATAATTTTCGAGATATTTGGAATTTTGCTCCAACAAAAACAATTAATTCATGTAATTATGTCCTTTTTAAAAGTTATTCGCGTTACCCCATCATAAATTGCCAAAAGTCTAATGTTTATCGTTTTAAAGACATAAAAGAAGCTTTTTCAGTGTGTTTGGATCATGGAGAAGCTTTTAATAAAAAAGTTTTCCTAACAACAACTTTTGACAAATTTTTATAATTCATTCTATTTGCAGTCAAAAGTACAATTTTATTTTTGAATATGATTCTAAACGCCATTTTAAATCAAAATGCTCATAATAAAAAGATTCTGAAATGTAGTAGTTCTCGAGATATTTTAAATTTTGTTTTAAGAACACAATTCTTTTATTTTATTACGACATTTTCAGAAGTTATTCGCGTTTCTCCATCAACAACAATTAGTTTTTCGTAACGCCCATAACATTTCCTATAGCTTTCCCATTGGCATCAAGGCGATATTGTAAACCGTTTGAAAGCTATACAAAAACAATCAAAATATGATTCAACCATAGGATCTGATGATTAAACTATATAGTTGAATTATAACTCATGGTGAATAAGCTAAGTAAATATTATAATTTTGTTTGTTTCAAGTGTATCAGCGTCGACATGTTGCTTATCAGGTTCGTGACAGCCGTCCATTTATTTATACTTACCAAGTATAATGAGAATGTAATAGGAATTTTCACTATATTATATTGAACGTAACCAGCTACTAAATCACACTTTGGATGAGAAAGGCACAATTGCACCATTAAAACAGGTTTATCTGTTTAATTTTACAGTAGCTGATCCGAAAAATTTGCGAGAGTAATTTTTGGCGTTTGATCATTTGGGTATAAAATATCCTTCCCAGACGTGGTGCGAACAATACTTCTTCTTCCACTAATAGATCATGACGGCAAACTATGTTTCATACCGCCGTTTACTAGTCCTTATTGGTAGTTTTCATCATAATCTTAATACTTTTGAGTTTTGCGGCTCATCCTTTCACAATCGCTGAATATTCGCTATTTTATTTTTGTTGATGCCCCTGTTAGCAATATACATCGCCATATCGTCATTCACGACACTTATTTAAATTACCTCATATGTTGATATTTTTATTAAGAGTTGTCCTAGTGTGGAGCTAGGATCTCAGAATCACTCACTATAATTGCAGATGAGACGGGAAATGTCATCCACTAAAACACTGCTTAAGGCCAATTGCACCGGGCCGTGATTCTCAATATGATATTCATTGTACCGTTCAGATATGTGCGAGCGTAGGGACTTCACGATCGCGTATACCGTCGCGAACAGTTCGAACGTTAGTACGTTAACGTGTTCGATCGCGTGGACGTTTGTATGTCGCATATTTGCGTGTGGTCTTGGATGATCGCACCCGGACCGTGAAACTGATACTTAATTTTCCGTGTACGATTCAGATGCTAGGAGAGAGTGAGTTCTTCCATATCACGTGAGTTCCCTATAATGTTTCCATGTGTTCTCTAGTGTATATGAGCATCATTTTTTTGGTCGAACTGAAGGCATGGACCTAGACCGATGCATTATCGCGCGAAAAATGAGCGTTTGTAGGCTCCCGCTTGAGTCCACGTTTATAAGTTTATTAGTGATAAAACATTCACTTGTTAAAAAAGGTCTGATGAGACGAAGTTGAAACGCACCCACATTAAGTAAGGATTTGTGCCCTTCACGTACAAAGACTGGTTTCACAAAAAAAATTCACCCTAGTGAGCAATTTTCATGTTTACCCAATTTTTCTCCGTAGGAAGAAATATAGCATAGTATCAGGGTGTTTTCATGTTTGCGAGACCGCGGGCTTTGGTGTGCATTGATGCTCGCGAAGGTCTTAAGCATTTGTATATTACCGTGCTAAATGTTAGAAGAGAGTGATATTCTCCATATCACTAAAGTTTTCGGTCATGCCGCCATGAGACGCGTTGTTTAGTGGATATGAGCGTCATTTTTACGATTGGTCCAAATGAAGGCGTGGAGGGTAATGAACTTTCGGACGTAACCGATTTATGATCGAGCGAGCGCATGTGTTCGTACGTCCACTTCAGTCCGTGTTTAAGAGTTTATAAGCTCTAAAACGTTCACCTAAT
The DNA here is from genome assembly GCF_030247195.1 of Topomyia yanbarensis. Classification (NCBI taxonomy): domain Eukaryota; kingdom Metazoa; phylum Arthropoda; class Insecta; order Diptera; family Culicidae; genus Topomyia; species Topomyia yanbarensis. Next base: position 343,789,737 of record NC_080671.1, read on the forward strand.
TACCGGGGTGCTTGTCAGATCGCGGGCGTAGTTGTGCGTGGAGCTCAAGTGTTGGTACGTTAACGTGTTTGTCGCGTCTGCTGGCGTGTATGTAACTTCGCGTAGAAAGAATTGATTTTATATTTTTCAGTGTGCGCTTCACATACTATAAAATAGTTCCTTCATATTACTAGAGTTCCCGGTCATGTCGCCATGTTGTTGTCTAGTGAATATGAGTGTTATTTTTTGATTGATTCTATTGAAGCCATGGTTCGTTCTTGCTCGAAATGTATAACCGACAAGAGTAGATTAGGGAGATTGCCAAGATATAAAGTCGGGTTTAATGCTTAATTTGAATATGCACAAAAACATATAGAATACAAAGCACAGTACAGACAAAAGATAAAATAGAACTAATTTGATTTCCCCCAATACAATCGTTGATTTAAGTCAAACATAATTAATATCAATACTTAACAATAAAATAATAGAATACAGAAACAATATAAGCAATATTACTAAATATAGGAGATTTTGTATAAAGTGGAAGCAGAAGTCCAGAGTCGTGTGTGCCCTGTGGAGAATGTAGTCACGAGCACTACCTAATGCGTTCGACAAGGATGGATTTGGAAGGGACGGTTGCAGGTGGTAACGGAAAGAAGATGGAGGAGATCTCGGAGATGGAAAAATGGTCGAACTACAGAGCAAGCAGGACAGCCTATGGATAACGAGAAATACGATGAAGCTGAGAGTAGAGTATTGACAACAAAGGCTGAACATGGATCAGCCTAAATCAAACATAACACCTCAATAGCCCACAATCAATACGACCTGAAGGTAGCAATCAAGTAGTTACATCTCCAGGACAAGCTAAACGTCGATCGAGAATTGGTACAACCAATAAATCTAACCAGAATCGAGAAAGTCAGTTGGTCAGTCAAACAAATCCAACATGAATCAACAAAAGGAAACATAAACAAAGACGTCACTTCTTCGATCGACTAGAAGTATACTGCTGAACGAGGGACCCTAAATCTGAATTCCGAGAGCCACTACGCAACCGAGCCAAGAAGACAAGAGTTGAAGTAACATATCGAAGGAGAGGTACACTACACTAGGACCATCTTAAAGTTAGGTTGGTTAACAAATGAAACAACGTAGATAGAAAATTGTAAATATTTTATTTTTGTCTATAGTACGAACATATTCGCAATGGTGACCTTAGGAATTAGGACAAAAAAGACTTTTAAGACGTTATTTTCATACAACTCGCTCGGTCGTCTTGATGATGCGTCTCTCCGAAGCATTGTCAAGCTCAGTAAGTATGGGGACATGTAGCGCCCATAGTTTTCTGCCAGTGTCAACCCTGGTAAATTTCACTAAGTGATGCACCGTGGAAAGCTAGATTTCCTGGGTTACACCACTAGTTATAGCCTTAAGCTAAGCTAATATTTTGACACACTCGCTTTCTCCAAGCCTTATGCTTACGGAAGCGAGAAATACGTTGTTTATTTCATCATGGCTTTGCTAGCTATGGTGGCACCGCTTTGCACGACCGAACAAGACTTCCGAGTATGACTCATAAATGATCCATCCGTCGGGGGCTCTTGCTCTCGTGAGTGAAGTCAGATGTTTCGTTTAGCTCCTCGAGCCTCTCTCAGACAAACTTCACACAACTAAGTGACAAAAGTCTTTAGTGTCGAATTTAATTGGGCAGAAGTTAATTAGTGATCACACGTACGCAACCAGTGCGAGTACTACTTCAGTCAGTGGAATTACTGTTAGGTGCCCTGCGGATACAGGAGTTGTAGTTAGGGACCACTCATGTACCGCGTGGACCAAAAAACTTTTGTTTTTAAGCCCTCCTCCCTCTACGTGGACAAGCGTGGAAAATTCATAAGATCTTAAAGAGGGTAGTTCGACCTTTATAGGTCTTCTTAAGCATTTGTGAAATTTTTGTTACAAACATTGAAAATTGTATTCCTAAAAGACACTTTTTTGCATATTTCATAATATCACAAAATTTAAGTAAACTATGATCGTCAATTGGCTCATGTAAAATCAACATTATGATTTAAAGTTCTAAAATAGTTGTTGAAAACTATATAGAAGATTGAATCAAGTGTTTCTAGGATCGACATTTTGCTCGGTGTTGATTTCCACTGAATTTGTGGCTTGCACATATTATGCTGTTAGGAGCTCTTTAAGTGTTGCACAGTTTTGGAATGATTTGAAGGGAAACATCAAACTCTAATTAAGAAAAAAAAATATGAGTCCACATGAACTTTTTCTATACCCCCACCCCCTCTCTCCTTGGACAAGCGTAGACTTTTTCGTACCCCTACCCCACCCCAAATTGTCCACGTGGTATATGGATGGCCCCTTAATAGTTAACCCGTGATTTCAGGGTCAGTGGAGTTTAGAATACGCCGTAAGTCGTTGCTAGGAGTTGCTGTGTGACTAAAAGGTCTGTCGTGCTTCGACGGTTTTTCTTTGTGAAGTAGTTTCTAATTCAATATCGTTCCCGGCAAGGTTAGGCTGATAAAGTGTTAGGGGAATATAAACCAAACTTTAAAAAAATATATTGCTGATGTTAAAAGAGTAAAACAAATTAATATAAAATAGTGTAAAATATGAATATAAACCCAATTTTGGAAAATGTAGTCACCAACATTGAGATCAGAGCGACATTGAACATTCCAGTGAACCGCTCTGGCGGTCATACATCAGGTTTGTGTTATCGCGAAGGCCGTGAGCGTTTGTACTTTTGGAATGGGAGTGATTGTGAGTGTATATGAGATAATATGCAATTAATTTTGTTAGTGAGTGTTATTATGAATATAATTTATAATATAGGGGAAAGTGGTCGGTTACCGGCACTGGTTGGTTGTCGGCACCCCAACGTAACTTTTGACAAAAGCAGACATGGTCATTCTGACAAATATTATTTGTGTGTTATATTAGCACGTTCTTGTTGTGCTGATTGCTGAACCAAAAAGACTTCTGTTCTACAACCAAAATATTTTTTGAGCAAGTAGAAATCTACTCAAATATTTTTTTGTTATCATTTGATTAGTGTTATAAAAAGAAGTAAATCGATCGAAATAGTATGCGCATTGAACATTTACGAAGCGAATTTATTCTATTTCGTGATTGAAAGGCACCGAAATGTTCGCCACATTTTTTTTGTTCAGTTTTCAAAAAGGTTACTAAAATCGGTTGTCGGAACCCCATTTTTTGTGGCAAATGGTGAAATCTCTATAACCTAATCAATTTGGGTATTTTCGGTACAATTGAATAGTCTTCAAAGTACCAAAGTTTGTACAATTACTAAGGACCATAAAACGAATCAGTAGAGCTTGGTGGAGCTAATAGTCAAAAATTTATCCAGTCTAGTATATTTCTTATCCAAATATATAGATAAATAGTGTCCTTAGTAAAGTTACTCCAAATTAACCATTACACAAGGTTGTGAAAGAAAAATATTTTTGTATATTTCATATATTTCTTAAAACAGAAGTATCGCCTTAAAAAAAGTTGATGACATCAACATGATGCAAAATTAATTAAAGTGGATGAAACAATATGACGGTCCTTGATTCCATATAAACAGAAACTGAAAAAAATCAAAACCGAATTTGTAATTTGTGCCCAAATGTGTTTAAAATGCGTGAAATCATAGTTGGAAGAAATGAGTAAGGCACAATTTCATCACTAGGTGGATTAAACAGACTTTTTTTTTTTAAAGTTGACATTTTACTTTCCTATTAGTCTCCATTTGGCCTTGCGTTCGAAAGAAATTATTTATTTTCCCAATTTTATTGTGAAATAAAATCGAGATTGAGGCATTCATTCTCAAGTTCGTTTACCCTCCGAGCTACGGAAATAACTTATCATCTATTTTAACTCGAAGGTGTTAATAGTCAAAATTTTCCGCTCTATGAATTTCTTGAATCGCGCGTAAAGCCGTTAATGGCAACAAAATTTCACTCAGCTCCTTCAAACTGTGAATTTATTGTGTCAAAGTGTTGTTCAGCCATACCAAAAATGCTCAAGTGAATTTATGGAGGAAGCGTATGGCGACAACCCTCTAAACAAATATCTGATCGGAACTCTATTTGAAAAGCACTTTCTCACGCATTATTAGCGCTAAATGTATCGAAAAATGGAAATTTCATCCCCTTGGAAGCGCACGGAACCAACGCACGTCGAGCACTGACATGACAACCATGTGCGTCACAAGACGTCTGCCCCGATCGGGGATAATTGAAAACAAACCCATAAAACTGACTCTTTAAAATTTCTTGGCCAAGGGGAAAATGCACAAACGGCGTGAAACTATTTCATCCCCACGAGGGTTTGCCGTGAATTCTGATGTATGATGTTTCGGTTCAACTAGTAAACAAATACAAGTTAGGCAACATCTAATAATTAACACCATTCATCAAGGGCGGTTGTTGGAACGTTTGTTTGAAAAACCGACATGTGCTTCGTTTGGGTATGTTTTACTATATTTTGAAAAATAGAAGTCAATTACGGTGGCTCTCAGCTGTCGATCAAACTTCATTTCACAGTGAGGAGATTTGGGACCTACTGCTAAGCCAAAGAATTTCATGTTTACAGTTCTAGGTTGCTCATTGCTAGCATTGCATTTTTATTATTGAATTTTGAGACACATTTTGAATCAATAATGCTCTAATTAGCTTATATATGTTATATATCAAATAGTGGCTTTGTTGACTGTTCCAGTCAATGAAACAGGTGTTACCTACTACCGATCTCTAAACTAAAGAGAGCTGCCTCGAACGTTGAGAATATGTCGTCCATTTACATCTAACATGCCCTCCTTCCACATTCTGTTTCTGTCTGTTTTGCCTGTCCTGGCCTGACCTGCACCCGCACACCAGATGATGGATTTATGGGATCAATCGCTAAGGGGTCAAATTTCAAGTGTGTCAAGTTCAACGCGAGCGCAACTCGAGGATCCCACGGGGCGAGGAATCGGCCTTAGGAACGGTTGGTGTTAGGCCTCCGGTTGGCCGATCCCTGTTTTGCGTATCTTCGTTCGTATTTACAAGAATCAACCCTAAATCCACAAGCGAGATCAGATCGTCTGCAGATCATTTGTCACTTTGGTAATAAAAATGAGGTATTGTTTTTCGTACACTGGGACTGCTGGTGCTACTGCCAAGAGGGAGTGTCCTTTTTATTGGTTACGTGAAGGATCTGGTGCTTTTTGGCCGGAAAAGTGTCGTCTGTGATGAATTGGGACGACGCCGGAATTTATGGTTTGTGATAAAGGGCAATGTGTTGCTTTCCAAGGCGTGTTCATTCTGGGTCAAAGAATTAAGTAATAAATTTTGTAGGTTACATGTTTCTGACTGTTGAGTTGGAACCTCATGGCGTAAATACTGAACAATGCTTTGTGGGCCTAAATTCGTATTTAGGAAGACTAAACTACTGACGCCTAAACTGTTTGCTTTGCCAATATGACGTCCTTGGAAAAAAATTTCTGTTGGCGATTCGTATTAATGACATTAGGGTAGTCCTTGTGGTTTGTGTGTTTAAAGGATCAACTTTTTAGATGCGCGAAATATATTTCCCCTATTTGGCCTACAAAATTATCAAACAATAAAATTGAAGAAACTTTGCGCAATAAACTAGATGGTTATCTCTAATTGTTCACGAGTTAAAAGATTTAAGATCCTGTGTTAACTTTTTCACACATTCTTTGTTCTAATGATTTTTTGTCGAAGGTATCAAGTTTCTTTATTTGTTGCTAGGACAATTACAAGCCATTTTCCCCATTTTCAAGAGTTGTCCTACTGGAGCAGTAGAGCTAGGGTTTCGGGAAGGCTCCCCCTCAAAATCACTCACTACAAATGCAGACGAGACGGGAAATGTCACCCACTGAAACACTGCTTAAGGGGAGCGTCTTGAGTAGTGGGTAAAAAAATCTTTTTTCTCCGCTTTATTGTTAGTATTGAACCTCTAGAATAGTCTCCCGCAAGCTCAGTGGCCAGGCTAAACTTCTTTTGTTTTAAATAGCCTTGCATTCCTCGCTCGTTTTTGAGGAATTTCACGAAGATCCGTCCGAAAATCTCCAAAATCGTTAGATTCCGATGAAACTTTACAAGTTTAACCAGTGTGGAAGACTAAACATTTTCCACAGTCAGTAAGATTATTTTGACTCAAGCGCAATTTTTTAAAAGGGCGTAGACGTTTCTGCGTGCAATAATTTCAAAAAAAATTGTTCGGTTGCACTATTTTATACAGTAAAACTATCCGAGAACGAGTTACAGGTAATGAATACTTCTACACGAAAAAAACACATAATTACATGAATTAATTGTTTTTGTTGGAGCAAAATTCCAAATATCTGGAAAAAATATTGCATTTTGATAGTTGTTAAATGTAGTTTGATTTAAAATGATACTTAGAATTATATTCTGTAATAAAATTACAGTTTTGTATGTCAATTAGTATAAAATTTAAAAACATTTATAAAGTTATTGTTAGAAAAACTTTTTTGTTGATAATTTCTCCATCATGAAATCACAATCAAAATGTTTCTTTTCTCTTTAGGTTTTTGTTGACAAAATATAAAAAAATTAAAAAAATGGTTTTTTTTGCAATTTGAATTTTTATCATAATTTTTTATTTTTGTGGAAAATGACACAATATTTTTTGAGTGCATATTTTTTTCGTGCAGAAGTATTTATTACCTGTAACTCGTTCGCAGATAGTTTTACTGTATAAAATAGTGTAGTCGAACAAAAAAAAATTGAAATTATCGCACGTAGAAACGTCTACGTCCATTTGAAAAATTAGCCTTGTATCAGAATATTGCAATTGCCAGAGAAAATCATGGAGATTCATAAACCGAACACAAATGTAAAGTTTCGTTCGAATCGACGATGGTCATATTTTGCGGTCGACTGGTTTCTCATGGAATTCCTCATTCGCTTTAACACATGCAGATTTCAATTTATCGATAACAATTTTCGAAAAAATGACAGCTATAAAGATAGTGTAAACAATACACTCTAAACTACTTCTACCCAAATTTTCAAGAGAAAATATTAAATGGGTTATTTTCTACAGCGTTTTTTCCGTGATATAATTCGATGTGGGTCACCCATTAACCCTTTCATGCCCAACTTTTATCTAGTGCATGTAGGGTTTCAAAACTATTTTTACTTGAAAACGGCGGGGTCAAGAAACACGAAAAGCCTATTTTCATAAAGTTAGGTGCTTCCATGGCAGTGTTAGAAGCTGGTCAATTTTTATCTTCTAATGCTCAATACAATTCTCCTAGAATAATTGCAATAGTCCAACTACGTGGAAAACGTAGCCAACGACAGTCTTAATTGATGTTTTATCAGTTTTCAACAATACTGAATCATAACGAAGATATACGAATAAATCATTTTCCGTCATCAACGTAAACTGTACCTGGCAGCACAGCGTCATCGGAATCCAATAAGACTAATTGCAATAACTTCAGTTCTAAAGCTGATCCTTGTAACTGTTAATACTCAAATTAAAGGCAATAATCACATTAATGAGCTTTACTTGTTTTTGTGAGCTAATCTCGCCTCAACAAAAAGTTATAGCTGTTTAAAAACGTTTCGTACACAAACAACATGGGCATGAATAGGTTAATAGCGTTTTTTCGAAACCGCGTTTTTCAAATTGGCGAACACGATAACTCAAAAACCAATGAACGATTTCACTTGATTTTTTAAGAGAATGCACAGTATCTGCAGCCAGTCGATGAACCACAGAAAACTGAATAAAAAAAATTTCCCCCTATTATTTTGAAGAATTTTGCAGTAAAATATGATATTTTTTGGTTTTTATGCAGCCATTTTCCGAAACTCGAACTTCTTTCTATTTTTTTTGTTGATCGGGTAACTACTATTCTATCAAGAGTTATCGTGTTCGCCGCCGCGCTTCTCGACGTGGAAATGATTGGACGGCTACTCTTGGAACGCTCGTATGTGTGGCTCTGCGCGACGGTAAATATTTTTTTTCGTGCACAGCGAATGTATAGATACATCTTTAAATTACGCAAAAGGTCTATTGTTGTCTTGCCTTCTAAATCGTAACACAATATAGCTTTCTGTTTGAGCACTTTACACCGGACGCCCCCCTTAAGGCCAATTGCAGCGGGCCGTGATTCTGAATGTGATATTCACTGTGCGGTTGAGATATGTGCGAGTGGAGGGACTTCTTGATCGCGTGTATCATCGCGAAGGGTTCGAACGTTTGTATGTCAGCGTGTTCGATCGCGTGGGTCTTTGTATGTCGCGAGTGCTAGCGTGTATGTAACTTCGCGTGCATAAATTCGATTTAATAACCGTGTAGCTATTCGCATATTCGCGTGTATTCACGAATGATCACGCGCGAACGGAATCTGCTTAATTTTTAGTGTATGGTGCTAGAAGAGAGTAAGTTCCCCTATTTCACTAGAGTTCCTGGTCATGTAGCCAAGGAACGTGTTGTTTAGTGAATATGAGTCATAGAGATTTCCGGACGTGACCAATGCATTATCGCGCGAACGTGGGCGTTTGTAGGTTTCTGCTTGAGACCGAGTTTATACGTTTATTAGAGCCAAAACTTAATCAGCGGGGTGTTTTCTTGTTTGCGAGAACGCAGGCTTTGTTGAGCGTGGATGATCGCGAAGGTCTTAAGCGTTTGTATGTTAACGTACTGAATTCTAGAAGGAAGTGGGATATCTCATATCACTAAAGTTCCCGGTCATGTCGCCATGGAACGTGTTGTTTAGTGGATTTTTTTTGGTCCAACTGAAGGCATTGATCTATGCTACTAGGAGCGAGGGTAGAGACTCTCCGACGTGACCGATTCATGATCGCGCGAACATATGTGTATGTATGTTCGCGTTTGAAAGTTTATAAGTGCTAAAACGTGGGTGTTCGCGAGATCGCGGGCATAGTTGTCCGTGAACGACGCTCAAGTGTTTGTATTGTAACGTATTTGTCGCATCTGCTAGCGTGTATGTAACTTCGCGTGGATTGATTCAATTTTATAACCGTTTGTGGGATGCATAATTTTCAGTGTACGGCTCAGATACTAGAAAAAAGTTTCCCAATATTTCTAGAAATCCTTATCAGGTCACCATGGAATATGTTGTCCAGTGAATATGAACGACATCTGTTTTCGAGTGGTCCAACTGAAGGTATAAGTCTAGGCTGCTAGGACCGAGGGTTGGGACGTCCGGACGTGGCCATGATCGCCCGGACGTGGCCGTGATTCATGATCGTGCGAACGGTGAGTTAATGCTTGAGACCGCGTTTGTAAATTTATAAGACGGCGCCGGTGGTTGAGTGGTAAGCGTGACCGCCACTTATTTCAGTTGTCCTGGGTTCAACTCCAGCCGAGGTCGTTGAGATTTTTTTAAGGTGAAAAAATATGGTCACGTCTTCCTTCGGAAGGGAACTAAAGTCGTTGGTCCCCGGTCCATGAGTTGATGGATCGATATCTAGTCCAGGTAGTGGAGTCACCTCTCTGACGTCGGTTAAGAAGAACTAGAATCCATCTTCTATACTTACTAACAAAATATCCTCCTCCCGTGATACTTGTGGAGTGCGCAGTAGTATATACGGCCTCTAGCAAAAGCAAGTATCGGACTAACCATTCCTTTCCTTTCATTCCGCGTTAGGGCCTGGCCGGCGCCGGTATTGATCCATAAACACTTTAGGATTACCAGGAGTTGCACATTGAAAGATGTTTTCGCTACTCCCAAGCATAATTATCTACTGATTCCCTGTGCAACTTCAGCTAGTCCAGATCGATAACGGAGTAGCAGCCAGGGGTGGTCGCACAAGCACACAAGCACAAGCAAGCAAGACCACGTTTGTAAATTTATAAGTGCTGAAACGTTCACTTAATTACCGGTGTGCTTTACTGTTGGCGAGATCGCGGGCGTAAGAATGTGTAGATGATTGTAATTGCATGTTCGTGTTTGTGACCAGGCTTGTGTTATCGCGAAGGACACGAGTGTTTGCAAGGTTGGAGTGAGAGAGATTGTGAGTGTGTATGAGAGAATATGCAGTTGATGAGAATAATGAGCGTTAATATGAGTATGAGTCTGATTTAAGATATAGTAAAAAACTAAGAATATCATGCCGAAAGAAGATTGAAAACGTACCAAAAGAAGCATATAAATTGACCGATTTAATGTCACCATTCCACTTAGACAAGATCATGCGTATTCTCCACGCAAATTTAGTTCCTTAATTGGTCAAATAAACATTAAGGGGACCTTCTCATGGATTCGGCCTAAAATCAAAGTAATATATGAGAATTTTTTGTGGAAAAATAGAAAGACATACAAACTTCTGCTCTCGATCTTTTATTCGTTATTTATCGATAATTATACTACGTTGTATTTTTAAAAATTAAAAATGGCGGCTTCAAAATAGCGTTTTTCTCGAAACCGTGTTTTATTCTGCTAACGTCAAGAATATGTCTTGATCTATTGATTTGATTTCCTTTATTTAAAAAATGTTTGAAAGTTTGTCTGACTTATACCTGCACTGCGACAAGCAACTTCATCAAATAATCGCAAATTTTGAAAAAATATTTTTAAACCCACAGATAGCAAGTAACTTTGTTCGGCAAAAATATGTGTTTTGATATCGCATTTGTGGAAGATTTTTAAAGGGAGGAAAATGTCTAGAAAAGTTATCATGAAAAAACTAATGTTAAGGGGTCTTCCATATAATATATCACATAACTTTTAAATCATTAAAGCGAGATATATGGTGCAATTCTGATATCTGAGCTTCAGCAATTTCTTTTGTAGTAACATTTGCTACAACTTTGCTGAAGACACAAAGTCTCTATCTTAATTAGTTCAGAAAATAAATTTCATATATCACTTATAGGTGAATCAATATCACTGAACGCTATACTCTTGTGGATGCGCAATCATAAGGGCAACAACTCCGAACAAACTATACTTCTAAAGTTAACGGCTTAGACGCTATTAATTTTGAGCACGAAAACAAGTTGAATGCCTTCAGTTTAGAGGTAATATAAATTTATTCAATCACAAAAGCATTCATTCGTTATATGTGGACTAATCTAGTATATTTTAGAGCATAAGTGAGCTGTGTGATCTATGTTTGGTGCATTTTTGTTCGATAATCCCACTTAGAGCCAGCAACTGAAGTTGAATTTAAACCGAAAATAACTGAATGAATGCGCTGCACCGAACGAATAAAGGACGAGGCAACCAACTAAAACATTCCCATCAGCGCAGCGGTCATGAATTAAATTTCGTTTCTCTTTCAAACTCACCCGTTATCATCCTAACAAGATACTAGCGAATGGAGTGAGTTTTCTTACTGGAGCTTACTGTGGTCATGAACAACAACAAAAATATAAGCGTTGTGGACATATGAGCCCTTATTTGTATATATGGAATCAAAAAATCTACTCTAAATCAAAATCAAGCAGATATTTTTTAATCTTCCCAAATGAGTCGATCCAGAGTCGATTCTTTTTTTTGTGAGTGAGGCGATTCGCTCTCTAAAGGAAATCAGTTTACTCATCTCTAGATGACGCATATCAAGTCCAACGCTTGTATTTTCATTCAAGTAGAAATAAAAATCGCAAAAAACATATTGTATTTTCAAACTACAATAACTATGAGATACTTCCAATTGAAAACGTACTGATTCTGAATTAGCATGGCTTTAGATCATGTACAAAAATCCCATTAGCCAAAGGTTAGGTTCATTCTATGTATTTACATACCTAGTGAAACGATCACGAATGTTTACAAATCGCAAGTCTTGCCAGTTCAGTTTTACATGTTATAAAAGTTTTTTTCATGTGTCCAATCGGACGAGGTGATCATTCAAGCCGCTTATGCGTTTCCAAACCACCAACACTAATAAAACAGTAGAACTTAAAAAACGTTAACTCCGTTGAAATCCATCAACGCAGAAGAAAAATCGTTAAAACACTTCCATTCAAGGCCTCTTTCGCAATTTCGAGAACAAATAATCGTTCATTTGTAACTTTCATTGTTTTCACACACTTCAAATGGTTGTTATTAGCACCAATAACGAAAGCAATCTGCAACTCCCTCTCTTTGCCGCATCCGCTCAAATTACAACCAATTTGTCGGCGCACTGAGCATCCGTGGCGTTGTGTTGCAATTGCAGTTCTGGCCGATGCGTTATTAAAATTCAAACTCAATGCGCGGCGAAGTCAAATTACACACTCGGACAAAACAAACGAGTACAGCTGAAAGCGAATGTGCCCTGCAATGCGTCCAGCTTCCCTAGAAGGACATGAGCATTTCGTTGCAGACGAAGACGCGGCATCGTTCTGTTTTTGCGGCGCGTGTAGGACAAATTAACTTTGCTTTACACGATACCACCAAGATTGCGAGGTTGCGACACACCATACGGATCATCGCCGTTCGTAGGATGTTGTAAAAAGTGACAAATACAATGTTCCAATGTAATTTAGAGCATACTTTAATGATTTGTGTACGCTTTTACAAGCGTAATAAATCGCGCATGCTAGTGCGGCCTTGAATTGTATTGCAGCACTGACGCAAGGAAAGACGTAAATCATAACTCTAGGTCTGAATTGGCGACCCTAGGGTTTGTTTTGTAATGCGTCTGGCCTGACATAGTGGCTATAATTGGTGGAGTCCATATCTATTTCTTGTACACGAAAAACGCTAGGGAAAGTTATAATTTCTTAAATGGTTTCAATAAATAACATTTCAACTGATTAAAAAATAAAATTCACGAATTCAAAACATTCCGCTAATCTGTCCTCTCAACCGTTAAGATTGAATTAATTAGCATAGACAAAATGTATCACGTTAGACCCTCGATCGAACACGTAGCTGTGGAGTCTGTAATTATCAATATTACACAGAACAGTGGGAAAGACGGGCCACTGGCCCAACTTTCACACAATGGCTTGGTCAAGATTCCTGATTCAGAGCGGGGTGGTGAACCTGCTATGTAGCGTGGAGGTGACTGAACTAATTTGCACAATACATATGGGGACCCGTTCATTATAATGATGAGCAGGCTTCATCTCTGTCTCTGGTGGATGTCAAATTTCTTAGGATTTCTGTGCACAGTTAGCAACTGGACCTAACTTGTGCCAACAAACTTTAACCCTTAAAGGCGCTAATTATTTTTTTTCAATTTTTCTGAAAATTATCCCACGGCTTTAATACGTTACTATGATAATTTTGAGATGGTTTTCGCGATGTTGTTTTAAAATAACATTGAGCATTTAAGGGTTAACGTTTCAACAGCAAATTTGGGGATAATATCTTATTTTTTATAAAAATGACAAATCCAGTAAATTTAGATTATAGAATTTGGTTAAAGTCGCTTGAAATACATGGTTCGCGCTAATGAGAAATAACAGCAGGTAGAAACAATTTATTTTAATTTTCCTCAGTAGTTGACTAGCTGGCTGAAATTCTATATTTTCGAAGTCACAGCATCTATGCCTATTTCATATAGATGTAGTACTTAAAATGAGGATTAGGGCATTGCAAAAAAATGTTTTTTTTTAATTCTCAAAGGCCCCCACTCTCATATTGTGACAAATATCAAAGTAAGCTCAGATGCCCAATTTCACATCATTTGGACAATTTTAGACCCCCGCCCACCTCGCTTGAAATTTTTTAAAATTGGTGGTATGGGAAAATATGGAGGAAAAATACATTAAATGCTATAACTTTTGAAGTAGCAATCAGAAAATTACAATTTATACCGCTTTTGAAAGGAAATAATCTTAGTATTTGAATGGAGATATTTTTGTTTCTAGGAAAATACGGGAAAGCGGGGTATTGGGTCATTTTGGCCCCAAAATCCCATATTTTTAATGATTTTCTGCTCCGTGATGCAAATCATACATATTTTGTAGTATTTCTAATGTGAAAAAATCTCAAAAAACTTTTGTCCAAATACGAGAAGTTAGGGTGAAATGGCCTTTTGTCATTCATATTAAACTTAATCATTTTCTCGTGCATATATCTCTATTATTATTCACTCAATTTTCATAAACGATACCTTGTTGAACGTAGAAAATCCTTAGGATTATAACAAAAATAGATTCGTTACCGGTAAAATTCAGGAACATCAAATTATCTGACATATAGTGTCGATTTCACATTTTTATCAAAAAATCGCACATATTAACTCCATTTAACAACAAACTTCTTATTTGATTTACTACTTTTAGTGTAAAATATGCTTAGAGATCACATGAAAAATCTTTCATTGCTGGAAAAATAGGGGAAGTTGAGGTATTAGGACAAATAATGAAAAAAATGAGATTTGTAGAGTAAATATCAAAAAGTTTGATGTTTCTGACTATTAACTCCAACGTTTTTATTTTTGTTTTATTCCTCAGAATTTTGCACGTTCAACAAGTTACGTTTTATGAAAATTGGTTGAAGAATAATAGAGATATATGTATGGGAAAATGATAAAATTTAATATGAATGACAAAAAGCCATTTAATCCCAACTTCTCGTATTCGGACTAAGGTCAAAAGGGCTCCGTTTGATTTCTGACATTTTTTCACATTAGAAAAACTACAAAATATGTATGATTTGCGTCACGGAGCAGAAAAATCATTGAAAATATGGGATTTTGGGGCCAAAATGACCCAGTACCCCACTTTCCGCATTTTCCTAGAAACAAGAATATCTCCATTCAAATACTAAAATTATTTCCTTTTAAAAGAGGTATAAATTGTAATTTTTTGATTGCTACTTCAAAAGTTATAGCATTTAATGTATTTTTCCTCCATATTTTCCCATACTACCAATTTCAAAAAATTTCAATCGAGGTGGGCGGGGTCTAGAATTGTCCAAATGATGTGAAATTTGGCATCTGAGCTTACTTTGACATTTGTCACAATATAAGAGGGGGGGCCTTTGAGAATTCAAAAAAAAAAAAAAATTTTGCAATGCCCTAATGAGGATAGATGCTGCGATTTTGAAAATAAAAATTATTATAATTGCCTGACAGAACCACGTCTTAAATGCTAAAATCTAATTATCATTCAGTGATCATAAAGATGCTAATCAGTATGTAAGAAACCTAAGAAAAATAGAAAATATTAATATTTGAAACATAACTTTTTTAGGTTTTGTCACTGTTTGACAAGCCGCGATCTCCCTTATGTATCTCTGGTGCACATTTTCCCAAAAACCACCGATAAACAGATTTAACTGTCCCTTTTCTTTTTTCTTATCACTCTTAGAGGAACTCTCTTGCGTAGGCGCCGTAAATCGATGATATGATCCGACTTCAAGGTGACACGGAACATCTCTGTCGAATGCGTTAATAAACATCGGAACCGTACTACGAAGTCGTCTGGAGGAACCCCTGCCGGCTTTCGGAGAACCATGAATTCTTTTAAATTTTGTGGCATTAATTTTTCGTTTCCTGTGATAAAATCTTCTTATCGAAGCCGCTCATATTATACCCACATTTTGTGTACGAACTCGAACACACTATTTCATACTAAAAAAGTGCACATGTTTGCCTGTACAACAGAACCTCATGTACCCACACGGTGTGCGTGCACCTCGTGTACACACAGGTTCGTGGCACCAGTTTTCTCTTTCTCCATTCTCATAATCACAAGCGTTGACTCTTTTTGCCTTGTACGAATCGTTCTCGTGTATGCACCCGCTGTATGCACATCGTTCGCTTGTGTTCGATTTTTGAGACGAAATTTTGTACACAGGTACAAACTTGTCGATGTTTATGGGAAGTCTGGTGTTGACTAATGGGAAGGCACGACGACCGACATTCTTTCAGGCTTAATGGAGGAAGATTTGAATATTTCTCCGATTCCAAAAATAATTCCGATAAGTCTCCTCTTCAATACAAATTATATTCATCAATACAACTGGCCTCTAGATGGTCTAATTCCGATTCCGTCGATATATCGCCTATTTTGTTACGTTCCCGCCCGGGAAACAAAGATTAATGGTGTAGTCTCCTAGAGGGGCCTTAATTGCGAAATATGAGGCTCCTTCCAGAATCCTTTGCTTCAATCAGTAAAAATTCTGGTATGCAAGTAATTGCGTTCAAAAAAAATCGAGGAGTATAAGAAAACAACTTTCCATGAAACAATTTTCCATAAGCCTCGTTTCAAGCCCTGTTGTTCCAAGCTTTGTTCTTTTGATCGGGGCTCGTCTATCTGCTCACCTTTTTGTGCCGCGGGACATGAGCCGCCGTCGTTGCAAACAATGGTGCCGCAGAGTTACCCCGTTGTAGATACAAGGCACAGTGTGGAAAATGCGGAGAGAACCATGAAAATTTTTCCTTCTGTGGAGAGACTCCGTATAAACTGTCGACATATTCCGCATATGAATTATACGGGGGGAAACTGAACTATTCTTTTAAGGAACGCTCCGAGAAGAAATGCTAAAGAGGGCTACGCCACCGGCCACGACTAATTTCTACGCTCCCTTGTTCACTAAAGACCGTGATTCTGACAATCCTAGGTTTCCTAGGTTTTACACAATGCATTTGCATTGTCTAAAACCTGGTTAACTTCCGACATAGATCTTGCACAATTTTAGCATTATTCGCCAGCGCGGAGGTGCATTTCCGTGGATCAATATGTGCTGTTATTTCAATCGGATTAGCCTTTGCTCGGTACCAGGTATTAAAGTTAAGGCAAAGACTTATTGACACAATGCTCTGTATACATCACACCTCAGTTGGTTCTAGAAGACTTCAGCTCCCACGGTATGCCATGAGGTTGTTTTTACGATGATAACCGATCTATCTTACTGCGTGATATTCGCCACAATTTCAATGTTACCATCTTGAATACGGAGGAAATAACACGAATGCCCACTCCACCAGCGCAGCCAAGTGCGTTTGATTTACCATTGTACTAGGGTTCGCAGTACCGACCCTTTTTGGCGAGAACCGGTACTACGGTACTGAAGCCCTCAGTACCGGTAAAGTACCGGTACTCGAACATTTTTTTAAAAAAATTCGAAAAAAGTTTCAAACTGAAATTGAATGCTCTAACTGATGATTTTATTCTCAGATGATTGATTTGTGCTGATCAGAAAACATGTTTATTGTGTTTAATTGCTTCGGAATGGCAAGACTTATTTAATAGAATATATTTTTCGTATAGGGCACCTCCTTTATTTCGAAATATAGGCCACTTTGAAATCAATAACTGCTAAGTGGTGCGACTTTCGTCGATTTGAACAGATGGTAAATGTATGAAACCCTATTAACAACAGTATATCAAAGCGAGAATGGCAGTAAATTCGAGCAGGTTAATCGCATTTCCTCTCTTGCTTTTTCTGAAAATTGGTTCTGACCTTTATGTCGTTTTCCTACTATTCTCTAATGCATATCAAGGTTCCTTGTTTTCCTGTAAACTATGGAGTTTTGCTGAATTTTCCAATCATTGGTAATTACAAATCGCCCTATTTGAAGCAGTTCACCAAGTCTAAAACTGTTAGCTACTAAATCGCTGTTCGTTCTTTTATAGATAAAGGTTTAAGAGCAAACCAAATACAGACATGACTTAGACCGTAGTCTTATTACGCGCCAACCAGCGAATAATGAAACCAATCAGCACGTCGCTAATAAAACTTTAACTTCTAGAATTATTATGATGATGGCCCCACCTCATTCCCACACAAAGGTGTTATCTCGAAGAATTATCTAGAAGGCAAATTAATATAATTAAACGTTATCTTGCAGACCGATATTTTGAAACAGAATTAACATATTTGTCATAAAAAATTGTATAGTACCGAAAATACCGGTACTGGCTTTTGTTCAGTACCGGTATTACGGTACCAAAAATGGGTCGGTATTCCCGGGATTTTCGGTACCGGTATTACCGGTACCACAACCCTACATTGTACTCGATCTCGCTACAATTTGTGTGCTCGTTGATTGAAAGAGCTACGCGTGCACTATATCCGTAATAATCTAATCAAAACAAGAACTTCCTTCAGTGGAAGCGCACAACTTTTTGACTGGCTTAATTATCTAAACTGTGATTGAAGGTCAGATGAAATGTGTACCCTGCGCGAACAACCGTAGACGGTATCCATCCCGTGGTGGGCAGAGAGCCATCAGAATTATACGCGAACAGGTCCTATAAGAACTTTTTGAACGTCGGATCGCCCGAATTTTTCCGAATATACGTGATGTTGGAAACGCAATTGAAGAATGAAAGCTAAAAACGCGGTTATTGGCACCGGTTCGTCGACGGATTAGCGAGAGAAACAATATTTCGGACTTTGTGGTATCTTATTCGGCGACAACAGCATTCCATGAAGATCCACATTCAAACAATAGAAGTTTCGCGATGAAATGTTAATACTGTACATAAAAGTAATGATTGTTCTTTAAACGCAAAAATTTATCTGACGACAAAGATGCTCGTGCTAATCATTGTACTGTACATATCACCGTAACGTTTATCAGATGATTAGAGATATGCATAGCTTCAATGCCAATTATTATGAAAGTACTGGTGAGGACGATCATAAAAGAGGCTGTGATGCAAACATTCTCCCCACAATACTTATGGTTTTATATTTACCTATCAACGACCATGTCCACATCGTTACAGTTCCAAGGGGGCTCTCTGTTCGATGGAGCATAGAAAGCACTCCTTGGTTTCCTGAGGAAAATATGGGAGTTCCTGAGTGCTTTATCTGAAAAATCATACCATAATACCAGATACATTTGAAGTATATAAATACGACCGGATAATGTTTATTAATTTTGTTTTTTATTCCTTGGCTTTTCGGTCTTTCAAATGAGAACGGATATTGTATACTGCCCGACGTTTCGGCCACTGGTTTTGGATTTTTTCAAGGGAAATATGTTATCGTTCTACGTTTATACGATAAACGACGTATAGACGTAGAACGATAACATATTTCCCTTCAAAAATGCCAAAACCAGTGTCCGAAACGTCGGGCAGTATACAATACCCGTTCTGATTTGAAAGACCGAAAAGCAGAGGAATAAAAAACAAAATTAATTACCAGATACATACATTAGTTTGAGTTCTTTAGCATTGCTCCATTCCGGATAATGAGAAGGAGGACACTAAAGTATTAGAAGCTGATATTTACGAAAGATCCCGCAGCTTCAACGAGATTTTCAGTATTTGCTGTCAGAGGATGCTCTAAAATTACTACATCAACACTTTCTTTCTCATATCCCAAGTTACAGTAAAGATGGTCGTGGCCAGCAATGGTAGTTCTCAGGCGAAATTCTCGCTTGGACTGGATCTATTGTTATTCCCAAACAATGTTCAAGTAGTCTGGCTGGAAAGGAGAGTCATCAGTCTGCAATCTACGAAGTATACCGTGCTTACGCAACGCAACGCATTTCTTGTCAGAGGACGCTCTAAAATTGGCAAATTTCGAAGTTTAGGAATCCCAAAGGTATTAACAAACCTTGGTTAAAGGGGATAGGTGAATGTCGTGACTTCCTTCGGATCATTACTCCAATCTCCGGCATATTGGGGTTGTGAAGAGCGGTCTCTGCGCTAGTGGTGACGATTATCGCGACATCAAACATGTTGTCTGGTCGTTCGTTCTAGCGCCAGATCTCCGTTAAACAAATCAAATATTCGGTACATGTTATCCCCAACAACAAGAGCCGACAAAATTGCCATGAATTTCGTCCAATCGTAACCTATTAGAGTTAGACCATGCTAAAGCAAGAGCTCAGAATGTCTATGGATTAAGAGTCAGTCTATCAAACGTTGCTATTGGTGTGGTCCGACTTTAATAAGACGTTTGTTTATGCAAATAGTAAAGTAAAATGCTTGGGAAGCGGATAAACGGTTCTGAATCCGGCTGTACACGCACCTATCGAGAACTTTACCAAACAATCTTCATTAAATGCATTAGTTTATTCACATCGAATTTGATACATGTACCACGGTCGGATTGAAGATCAATTTCTTACCCGTATACGCGGGTTGGTGAAAGTCGAAATTACTCATAAGACACAGGCGATCATCTAACTCAAACAATATCCTGAACTTTCAATCTGTCCATATGTGGTTTTTATCTGGCTCAAATATAAAACTTAATTGTTAAACTTTCAAGAGACCTATCGGAAATAGCAGAGGACCGCTTGGATGCACTAAAAATAATGTAGCTGGAAACAGGCGAACAATATTTCTTGCTGCGGGGCCTTCACGATGGACTATTGTATCTTCATCCCTGCTCGGAAAGTCGAAATTGATGGTGTGGTCACCAGTGGCAGTTTGACGTACGAAGATCTGATGGAGGGCAAATTTGGCTGTTTTAGGAATCCCTTACCTCAGCGTTTGCCACATTAACCCTCAACAAGGCAAGCTACAGTCGCCACTAAGACCCAGTGAAACTTATAGCCTATTTTGTCGTTTTATCAGTGAGAGAATTGAAAACCCAAAAATTACTTCTATTGCTACTTACAAATTTAATTAAGCTCAAGTATGGAAACCTGTCGAGCTCCTGAGACTCTTTGTCTTTCGGAACGTTAATCGCGGGGATTGAGAGAATTCATACTTCAAATCAAATTCTTTTTAGGTAAACCTCGCTTCGCAAATCCCCACAGCCATCCATTGTAGCAAAAATGTACACTGTGGAAAATACGGCGAAAATACTGTGAGTATCCTGAAAGTGTCCTCTCTGCAGGGAGAATCTGCATAATCTCTCGATATGAGCCGCGCGTATATTACCTAGAGATAAAGTAAAACGTTCCCTAAAGAAAAATTTCAAGTGACCTTTCGCAGAACTGCTAAAGAAAGCTAACCTTCTCCAACGAACATATTGACTCTCTTGTCTTCTGACGAAGGCGACGCTGATGGACACCAAGAGAGAAGATCCATGGAAATACTTGGAAGTTATCCATCCTTCGATGTCAACTAAAGGGTGTACGTAATTTTTTTTTCGTTGAGCATTTTCTAGTGGAATTTTAGGTCAAATTAATTCAATGTGCATTGTATAGGGGAACCCGGGGCTATTTGGTCCTACCTAAGCAAATCGTCCTTTTAGGTGGATAGATGTGAAGTGAAAAAAGATGGGTGGGTAATGTCTAGGACATAACCGGAGTGTCGTGACTACTCGTTTGACTTGTAATTCAAATCGAATGATACTCAATGAAATATGTGGGAATGTTTCAAGTTATTCTTTATAATAATTATGGTGGTTCTGAAAAGAACCTTTGTTATTGGCGTCTGCGTTGATAGGGGATGCGCTGGATTCTAAGCTCGTTGAGACATTCATTTATGAAATTAACAAATTTCATATTTTCTTGCTTTGAAATATCAATGTAAAAATCTTTCGAAACAACCATCGGAATCTTTTTCCTACCGTACAGAAATGAACACGCTTAGCGAAAAACTAGGGGCGGGTAATGTCCGGAACATAACCGCGATGATCATATTCTTAAAATTCTGCTTGTATCTCTTTCAAATGGCTAAATTTTACGCATTAAGTTCGATTCACCGGGCTCAGCGAAATTTTCCTGGAGATCCCGTTCGTTAGTATATTCAGTAAAACGATTTTATTACCGAGTTCTCTGCATTGAATACAGGTCAATAATTTCATATAATGATTTCAACAAGCAGACAATGTACATGTATGACAGGTGGGAGTGTTCTGAAGTGGTTCTAGTGGAGGTAACAACATAAAATCATGTATTGGAAATTTTACAATGATTCTCCTTAACCCTGCAAAACCACGGGGTTGACAGCAGAGGGTTAAATTGTTTGGAAGAGATGACAGTTAATATATGACAACTAAAAATATAAAATTGTTCTATAAATTGCAAAGTTATTGCCGCGTTGACCTGAAAATTTATCATATCATTCATATAGGAACAATCATTGAAATTATGTCAATTTAAGCTTTGCAAGATTTGAAATAACTTCGAAGTGTGGTCACGACACCCCTGTTATGTCATATACATTACCAACCCATCTTTTATCATTCGTTTTGGTGTAGCTTTCGCTTAGTGGCAGAGTTGCCACATTTACTGATTTTCTTGGAAGGATTTGTAAAAACCTTCGGTTTCCTTTACTTATGATTCACTGGTAAAAGTACAGAATTAACAAGCGCAAACTTAGTACTAGTTAATAAAAGAAACTTTCTAATTAAATTCTTTTTCCATTTTGCATTCGTCCTAATAAGGACGGTTTGTAGATAACTATGTTGATACAAGACGAGAATCTTTTGAAACAATTAAAACCTTACCGATGATTGTTTTTACTTTCTTTCCCCTTTCGCAGCTCACACCGAATGAGTACGCTTTGCAGCCTTCGATGTTTTGGTGGCATTTTTAGTGGCAGTTACTACCGCCTTTTCAGTGACTGCGTTTCTTAGCCTTTGGTTTTTGACATTAAAAATGTCTTACTCCACTATCTGGGGCTAGGTGTCATTCTAAAATCTAAACTATCTCCCATGTAACGAAACTATGTTAGGTTTGCACGCTTATAACTCCGATATTACTAGATGGATTTTAATCATTCATACACCAACCGATTCAGAAACACCTAACTTAAATATTGGTAATAATTTAATATCTCCCCAATAAAAGTAGACTTTTGGAAATTGATAAAATTAAAAAGTTCACGAAAACGGGAAAATTATCATTCGTGAGGCAGATTTCTCAGACACAGCCATTCATAGAGGGCACCTTATTGGCTCAATCACACACGAAAAGTCATAAATAGAAGCGACGCATGTCCGTTTAAATCAGTTGTTGCTCTTATCCCATGCGAGCAACATCGTCTCCGGGCGATGCAATAAGCGCTATCGAATTTCGGCAACGTTGGCATTTGCACACACTCGCACCTAAGTGACTAAACCATATATGGTTAGTTTATAAACAGAGGTGACGCGTACACGTTTGAATCAGTTTTTGTCAGGAGGGTGTCACTCCTGTCATCCGCTATTGAGATATACAGACTTTGACAGTAGTCAACATATAGTGGGCCTAGCCACCTCTAGGCCCATGCCGCCCGTGCAATAGCATTGGGTTGTTTTGATTTTAACAAAGGCAGATTTTGGCTAGGACAAAATGGTTGCCTGGCAGGGGGCTGGTTTTTGTTCTTATGTCGAACGGGTAAGATCATGGCACTACAATAAGCGGTAGACGCTATGCATTTTCGGCAGCGGTGGCTGTGTGCGGATTTTTCGGGTACCAGCACGGTGTCACAGAATGATTTGCAAAGTGGGTGGACGGGGTGGTTTGGATTTAATTCAATACGGTGTGTGCTGCTTAAGAGTGTTGCGTTTGAAAAAAATATATTTATTTTTATGCATGTGTGTGCGTTGTAACTTGTTAATCCATGTTTTCGGCGCTTTGTAGCTGCGTAGGGTAAAGAGCCTATTGGTTTTCATATGTTTCATATTTCGGTTATATGTTTTTTTTATCAGTAAGGCAACGTGCTTCTGTAGTTATTGCACTGTTCAGCAGCGTAATATTTTATATAGGAGAGTACACTCAGGTTTTTACGGGTTTTTTGCGCGGTATTTTTTACGCGGATTTTGAAATTAACGTGGTTTTCATTTACGCGGCCTGTATTCCCTGCGTAAAAAAACTTGAGTGTAATTGCATCGGAAACAATCACATTCCCAGGAGAACTTTTTGTTTTCTGATTTCAAACACTTTTGTTTCGTACTGTACACAACGGAAAATTTTAAAACAGAACTTACCGTCCAAGCAGCAGTTTAAGCGGGTGTTCTTTTTCGATTAAAATTCAAGCCATGTCTTAAGCGTTACTGGACTTTTTTTTTAAATGGCCCGCCTCTCACCCCCACACCAAAAGGCTCGCACAGTTCTCAGCGACAAAAAAAGGCAACACAAGAAGAAAAAACTATTCGCGAATACGCTGAGAACAAAAAAGACAAAAAAATACGTGAAAGTAACCGGCACAATAAAGATAATAGAGTTAAATGCAAGAAAAATAACTGCATCGAGCACCCAGTGGAACGATGTTCCTTTTAAGGAGCCCGCTACAATATTTATGATAGATACAGAAAGTGTTTTTTTTTTTCTAAATTCTAGTAGGTATAATTATTATTAGAATAATGCACATAAAGAAAACTTTTTGGTGAATAACTAATTCTATATTACAAATTCTCTAATTTTATTTTTTAAAAAACATTTCAGCCTTGTTTCGAATTGGATGCGATTTGTTATTTGTATTAACTCAGTAGGAAGCCGATTATAGACCGTTGGCCCGATAAATGAAATACGTTTTTGACCAAGGTTAGTGGAGGCCCTGGAGCGTTGTAAACTATTGGCTTGCCTGGTACTATACACACGAGTGCCTGTGGTGAAGTGTAAATTATTATGCGCTATTGGGTTATGCAGAGCATTAAAAACATACATTGCTGTTTGAAATTCTGTCAAACCAAGCAATGGAAAGATGTTATGTGAATTATTGCTGTAGAGTAGCATAGTTGAATACATAACTGGTTTCTTAAAAATAATTTTAAGACATCGATTCTGAAGAGTTTGTAGTTTTTTTAGATTTGATATGCTGGCACGCCCCCATACTGAAACAAGATAGTTTAGTAATGAATGAATGTGTGCATAGTAAAACTTTAATAGCACGTGCAGAGGTACAAAAGTACAAACCCGACGCATAGCCCCACATAATGCAGCCACTTTTTTTTCGAGAGACTTTAGATGGTCGTTCCAGGAGAGTGTAGAATCTAACCAAAGACCTAAATATTTGAAACATTTCGTTTCCTCAATCTCGTAGTGTTCAGCTATTGGATGCGAATGATCTTCTATGGATTTTCTAGATGAATGGAATAACATGTATTTGGTTTTTGATAAATTTAGGGAGAGGAGGTTATCGTTGAAATATCCGATGAGTAATTTCAAATCATATTAGCTACGTACAAGTAGACAAGTAGCTACGAATTAGATTATTAGCTAAGCCTCTTATGCCATATCGTTCTAATTTTCCTAGCAATATAGAGTGATCTAATGTATCAAATGCTTTTTTTAAATCCAGAAAGAGAGCACCAACAACTTTTCTCTGATCAATTTCATCAACAATAGACTCAACTAATTCAGTCATTGCAATCAACGTACTACAACCCTGCCTAAAACCGTACTGCAAATTATAGATTATATTGTGTTTGTTTAAGAAATCGAGTAACCTAGAGATCAACAATTTTTCAAGCACTTTTTTAAATACTGATACTGTTGAAATAGGACGATAGTTGCACGAATCACAGGGATTTCCAGATTTGAAAATGGGAATTACTTTGGCAATTTTTAAACAATTTGGATATTGACCGGTGTCGAGCATTAAATTAAAAATTTGTGTATGGATTTTTGCAAAAGCTATACAGTTGTTTTTCAGAATATTAACAGGTATATTATCAGGACCACTGCTATGGATTTTCTTGAGACCGTTGATTAGTAAAATGACTTCATTAACAGTTGTGGGGCGCAAATAGATGGTTTCACGAATACGTTGAGTATTAGAAAAGGGATCTGCTGTGGGGCTGGTGGGTATATTATCGGCCAATTTTTTCCCTACATTGACGAAGTAGTCATTCATCGCTTCGCATACCGCGCTAGTCTCGTCTATTCTAATTCCATCGCATACTAAACTTATGGGATCTGCAGACTTAGAACGGCCAAAAATGTAATTAATGTGTTTCCAGAGTTTCGAATGAGGTGTGTTTGTAAGGATATTTTCAAAATGTGTCTTTTTGCAACGTTTTTTCATTACATCAACTTTTTTCGTTACATGGCGAAGCAGGCTTTTGAGTTGTTCATTATTAGGATTATTTTTCACCCTTCTAAGGTAGTTGCTCTTAATTTTGATGAGTGTCCATAAGTCAAAGCTCATCCATGGCCAAAATACACCTTTGCATTTAACAGTTTTAGAGACTGTCTTCGAGCACTGAGTTAGTAGGGAGTTGTATGTAGAAATGATTGTATTAAAGCACGAGTCTACTTCATTGGTTACCTGGAAGCTATTTATGAAATTTATGAAATAAGAATTAAGTTGTTCGTGGTTGACTATTGTTTTTGTTAGCCGTACTAGTTCTTTTTCTACAACAAGTTTATAAGAAGAAATTATTTGAAGGTGGTCACTAGCTGTCGTAAAAACCGTGTCATTTCTCAAACGCGGAACATCGTCGAGTCTACAAACAACGTGATCTAAAATATTCGAGCTGGCTGGGCGAGTCGTAAAGGTGTTGGTACACGCAAATCCATAGGATTCAAGAAGATTTAAGTATCTAGTTACAGCATTGTTATTCGGGTGATTTACTGGTATGTTGACGTCACCTACAATGAAACATGGACGCGTATTTGAAGTTGTTGACAAAGCATATTCGACCTTGTCTAGAAAATCCCCGAGGTCATAAGATGTAGGTCGGTATAGGCAATGGATATCATAGTAATTTCGATGCAAAATTGTTTTCCCAGTTTATCCAGTCAGAATATATGTCCTACTCTATGTATTTAAAACACAGTTCTAATTGCGTTTTAAAGTATACAACAAATAGAACGGTTGGGTATACTAATTTAAATTTTAAAATAAATCTGTTTTAAATTATGAAACAAACCGCTGTACTGAAGATATAATTATGTCAGTCCTATTACCACATAAAACTCCTATATAACATAAAACGCTACAGAATTGGTTTAATAATACAATGTTTACACTACAGAGTTATAACACGTTATAATAATTAGCAACAAGAAAAATGTCAGCATCAAAATCCGTTTTAACAGTGCGAACGTTGTATAACAATGTAATTTATCAAATAATTTCATTTGTTCGACCACTAATCGATCAAAAAAATACTTAACCTTAAGATTGTTTACCTAAGTTCATTAGTACATTATTACATTATTTAAATCTGAAGAATCTGTATATTTTCCTTTGCGGGCGTGGGCTTCCTCATAACAGTTCTCAATATGGAGCTTTTCTTTTGAATATATTTTCTGGACAGACCAGCCTATTTTTACTAGATGGATCAGCAAAGTAATGCCAATCAGCTAGTGAGATATTTGATTAATTGTAATAATAGATTACCGTTAAATGACCTTCAATAAATTATGTTTTAATGGGGAGGGTGTATAGCAAATTGTAACATATGAAAACAGGAGAGTGAGCAAGAACGTGAGTCGATATGTGTGATAGATAAAATTCATTTGCACGCTCTTGAAAAAAGCTACATTTTTAATGTCGCTGTGGTCGTGTCCTGTACACAACCCTTTAATATTTTGGCCTTCTCACCGCCACCAACGTTTTTCTTCTCTCCGGTGGTAGCCGATTTGATTGGTCGTCCGATGCAGCTTCTGAGAAAAGCTGCGACACCCCTATTTATAGGTTTTATCATTAATGTTGATTCTCATTGAAAGTACTTTTTTTTAACTATTTAAACAAATTTTATATAGCAAACAACGTATCGGTAGCAAGCGTTGAACGTTTTCCTTCCGATTTATGAAACAAGATTGGCAATCCGTTTAGTAGAAAAAAAGTTATCGGGGTTCGAAATGTACGTAACGCTTTCACTAATATGCACTACTATCGCTTTCTCGCTCGTGGCTTGCATGAGCCTTTCCTTTCCGCCCGGCTTCTAATGGCATAACCAAAACTAATATGCCGGCTTTCCCCCACCAACTGCTCTCGTCAAGCAACCCAATACGAATAATCATAGGAACAAACATGTAGTGGACCTATATATAAACATTCCATTATTTTATTGTTCATTTGCTGCACCATATTGACGGCTCTGTGCGGGATGGGCTGAAAATTTTCACTTTTCCGAGTCGTTTTCGAAAGATTTTTCAAAACACTATTTTTCCGTTGATAATGAATGTCCTACGTGTTCCAAAATTTAATACAACATTGGTACAAACATTTTCGACAAAATGCCGAAGAAATTGATTAAATCCATTCAGTACAACAAAAGATATAAGCGTTCAAAATCTTACATAATTTTTCATCCGAAATTTTGAAAAGGGGCCCCTATATTGAAAGGTAAGTCGTTAGTCACGACAAAAATTATTGGTCAAAGGTCCAAATTGTTAGTTTTAAACCTCAACTACATTTTGGTGTCCTGAAAGGTTCATTCGCATCACTCTATGGCAGCGCTAGACGACGATTTGCAAAACTCTACGTTTGTCCATCCTTTTACAATGTAGGGGTAATTTAGACATCCCTACGGGGCAATTCAGACCGTCATTTTTCTTTAATTATTTTACAATGGAATTTTGTTTACCTATGAAACATTTATTAGAGAAATTCCTTAAGAAGCAAAAAAAAAATTGCTTTACAAAAACTTAATCAGGAGCTTCTTAAAAATATCTGTGTTTTACCTAAATAAAATTGTAACGTTGTATCTCCTTTCTACAAAAAAAAAACAAAAAATTAAATTCAGCTCTCAAAATTAATATTTTAGACTAGCGAATCCACGAATATGTAAGACAGTCAGAAAATCTTGCGACTTTCTGATAAATCGAGGGGGTCCAAATTACCCCCACTGTCTTAAAGCCCCGGGTTCCCCTACATTGTGTAAATTTCACTAGCAATTATGCAACAATTTCGAAAATATTGTCGGAAGAACATTAACGGCGTAAAAAAAAATTACGCATGTTCCTAGCAAATTCGGATCACTCTCACCGTGTCATTAGCAAGGAACTGAGAATAATCCAATCTACACCAAGTCGTGCTTTGGAATGATACAACGAACGTTTGTCCGTCGATAGTAAGAAAAAGCTATAATAGATCTGCACACCTATAAAGTCAAAAAAGCGTAGAACGTCTAAGAATAGCAGAATTCAGTGGGGAAATTGCATGCGCGTAAGCTTTGCACATAGCTGTTGACGAAACCACAACGTCTCATAATCGACGAAGAGATTTATGTGAAAGCAGATTTTAAATAGCTTTCTTACCTTCCTTCTGCACTACTCGTCATCAGTTCAACCTCCCTACGAAAGTTAGAAAGCAGATGATGTCTAAGTTAGCCAAAAGTACATGATTTGGCAGGCAATATGCTCGTATAGAAAGCGGAGTACCCCGTTTGTTACAACCGGAACGGTCAATGGGCAGGTGTGTTTGATAGTTGGCCTCCAAAAGTGTCAAATCCATTTCTGAGGTCGCACGATGACCCTCCGCTTTTGTGGCCAAATTTAGCCTCGTGCGAGATGTTCTCGTATGGTACAAGGCTAAGGAACAATTGTGTGTCATCAAGAAGCAGGCACCGGAAGATTATCAGTTCAAGGAACCTTGTACTCATGAATATACAAACGTGCTGCACCACGCGGTCATCAACCCTAGCCAAATAGAGTACCGCTGTGCTTCCATATTTCCCACGCGACAATCCGATCACATAAGTTGCAAAAAAGCGACAAATGTCCAACATCAAACCCGTTTCATCCCTAATTATTCGACACATCCATTAAATTTACGTTGAATGAACATTGTACAGGAAATCAACTTTATCAATTGTATTAACACCTAATAAAGACTATGGCTTCGTTCGAAAGGCATACAAATGGGGGTGCACTGTATTAAATAGACGGAAACCATAATATCATATGTCATACATTGTTGCTAGCGCAGATTCCTCTGATCAAATATTTGGTCAACGCGCCAACCGTAGCGGCAAACAATAACTAATCGGATTGGCGAAAATTCACCACAAATTCCAGTTTCAAGCTTTAAATTACGGACTTCAACGCGCCGCCGGCCGGTTCAGTCAGTCCCAGGGAAGATTCTAGTTCAAGTTCAAGTTCATAAATCAACGGTCACGTTGGGGTGTGGAGGAGAAGAAGAACAATTTCAACACTGCGCGCGGCCCAACGACGACTCGTCGAAAGAGGCAAATCCAATTTGGTCCAATCCATTCATCATCGCGGCACTCCCGTATATGGATGGGATGGTACTTTTTTGCGCTCCGTATTTGCCGTATTGTGCCTTTTTTCGGAACGCACCGAAATGGTGATCTTTTATGTTAGTGTCGTCACTTCTCGGAATTGTGTAAAGTGTGAGTTCAAAAGATGAAATTTTGCTACCGGTTCGTGGCCCGAATGAATTTGGTAGTGTCATTTATTATTTGATTGTCATACAAATTGATGTTCACACGAGATACAGATCATTGAGATTTGCGCTCATCTGTTATATTCATAACTCAATGTATGAAATCAAAAGCCTGAGTATTTGTTTGAAATCTAGATGCCTAAAAAGCATGCTTCACTGTAGAAACCTGCGAGTCATTTTTCATGGATTTTGAAACAGTTTCGATCTTCTGAATGTCATCATATGGAATATGCAATGTGCTATATTTCTCCCTAGGGAGAAAAGTATTGGTAGAAAACAATTTTCCTCCGATAAGGAGAAAATCGGGTGAAATCATATTTGTGTGTGAAGTGCACAAAACCTATAACTAATTTAATTATGGAGTTTGCGTTTCAATTTTGTCTCATCAGAACCCGACACTAACTTAGTGACAGGACTAAGTTAGCGCTGGATAGAAGCTAGTTCCAAAGGCGAAGACATGATTTGTGTTCTTGAGCAAACACCTAGTCAAGCATGATGTCCCGCATTAGAAGATGTTCTGTTTAAGCTGATGAGAATAAAGGAAGTTGAAACGTGGTTTGGCTTCGTAAGCCAATGCAATTAATTCTGATGAACGATGTCGAAACGCAAACTCCATAACTAATTTTGTTGTAGGTTTTGTGTTCTTCAGGTTTCTCCTTAGCGATAAATATAGCATAGTGCTTAATTGCATTGGTTTGCTGTGCCAAGCCAAGTTTTGATTTCATTTATTCTCATCAACTTAAACTGAACATGTCCATGCTTGACTAGGTGTTTGTTCAGAAACATAAATCGTGTCTTCGTCTTTGGAGTTAGCGTCAATCCACGCTAGCTTAGTCCTGTCACTAAGTAAGTGTTGGATTCTGATAACAGGAAGTATTTTCATAAGATCATTTTAAACGGCAATGCAAACCTTCCTATTTTTTTTCTTATTTCCACAGATAAATAAACAAACAGGCGACCACTAACAAGTCCATCAGCACGTGTCGTACTAAACTCCTGACTAATGTCACCGATTTCGGTTATTGACATCCATATTAATGAGCACTTCTTTGGCAAGCGGCAACCCGTCACCGGCAAGACTAGCAATCGGATTTCTGGTATATGTAAATCGATAGGGTCCGCAAAATGAAATTAAATGACCATAAATATATTGTGGAAAATGTAAATCTAGTCCGGCCGGACGCAATTCCTCAACTCCGCACCGCAATCCAAGACTCGAAGCTATACCCTGCTAAATAAGTATAGGATGGGAACGCCTCGCCGAACGAACAGGTGGCGTTCCACTTTCGGAACTATAGTTTGCCGGCATGTTTAGGCGTTTTGTTAAACAGACGAACCGATTCGGCTTTATAGCTGTTACGGTCATGTTAATTCAAATCGTGTATTTATGATTGCAGGTAGCGAAATATCGGATTTGTATTGTGGGAAGAGTTGTTTGATGGATTGGAATCGGATGTTGCTTTGGGGTTTTACTGGAATAAACTGGTATTTTTTACATTGAAATATATTAATCCCGGATTTCTCAGCTCTTCTAAAAACTGTTATTGCTATATAAGATTGCGTACTCCACGAGTGTCATGGGTGGAGGGAGATTGTTAGTAGAAACGGGATAACCATAACAAATCCTCTGGAGCGCAAATGCATCTGTTTTTCCGCTCTCTACCTTCTCAAATGTTTCTATATCGTTCTATCACACTCATACTTACACAATACAGTATGGAATCATATAGTCACACGTCATTTCCTACACAGTTAAGAGATAACTTGAAATACACATATCAAGTAGCAAATTCTGGTGTTTTTGGGAGATATCTTCAAGACTAGTTGCATGAAATCGAACATTAAACTAATTATGTAACAAAAGCGCTACAAAACAGTCATAAACCTCGGCTCATACTTAAGAAGTCTTGCCCAGAAATGTATTTAAAATAATAAGAATCAATTCAGTCTATGAAAAAAGGTTTATGATTGCAATTCATGTGCTAATGGTTACCATTTCAAGGTAATCAAAAATAACGCCATTACTTTATCATTGGTTTAAAATAGACCCACCAAAACATCCTAATAAAACTCCTTGCTCAAGACTTTTTTAGGATTGTAATAAATCCATCTCTATTTTTGGCACTCTTTAAGAATTTGTAATAAAGCTACCTGGAATTATTCAAGACAGATTAGTTTTAGCAAGATCGACATATATCCAGCCCTTTTAATAATATAATCATTGAAAATGTCTCTGTTGTCCTACTGGTGCTGTGGAGCTAGATTCTCGGCAGGGCTGTCCGTCAGAATCACTCACTACAATTGCAGAAAAGACGGAATAAGTAACCCACTGAAACATTGCTTAAGGCCAATTGCAGCGGGCTGATTCTAAATGTGATATTCATTGTACGGTTCATATATGTGCGCACGTAGGCACTTCGTTATCGCGTGTATCATCGCGAAGGACTCGAGCGTTTGTACGATAGCGTGCTCGATCGCATGTGCTAGCGTGTATGTAACTTCGCATGTATAATATCGATTTTATAACCGTATGTCCATTCGAATAATCGCGTGTGTTCTTGGATGATCGCGCACGGACCGTGAATCTGATGCTTCATTTTCAGTGTACGGTTCAGATACTAGAAGAAAGTGATTTCTTCCTTATCACTAGAATTCCCGGTCATGTCGCCATGGAACGTGTTGTCAAATGGATTCGCGTCATTTTTTATTGATCGAACTGAACTGAATTTTTTATTGGTCGAACTAAAGGCATAGGCTGCTAGGGCCGAATATAGCCTTCCGGATATAACCGATTCATGATCGCGCGAACACGAGCGTTTGTAGTTCACTCTTGGGACCGCGTTTGTAAATTTATAAGTGCTAAACAGTTCACTTAGTTACCGGAGTGGGAGATGGCGGGCGGAGGTGTGCGTAGATGATCGCGGAGGGCTCGAGCGTTTGTATGTTAACGTGCTTGTCGCTTGCGCTAGCGTGTATGCAACTTCGCGTGCGTAAATTCGATTTTATAATCGTGTGGCCATTCGCATATTCGCGCGTATTCGTGAATGATCGCGCGGACCATGAATCTGATGCTTATTTTTTACTGTAGGGAAGCCCGGGGCTAGTTGGCGGTTGGGGTAAGTTGGCGGAATCCCTTTTTCTCCGTTTCTATTAGACATATAACGATGCCTCTCGTTATGCACCTCAAGTTATGTGAAACCCATTATCCAATGTGCGTTAGTTTTGCAACATTTTGTTTTGTGGATGTTGTGGGCGATATTGTGTTTTCGAGTGTACCAAGTAAATTTCCTAAATTTTAAACACTTTGTGTTATTTGGGGTGATTTTCAATCTATTTCGCGAATGAATATATGTTTCGATAGTGCGTGGAATGAGCTTTCAGTATCGGTATAGATATTACATCTATCCACAAAAAAAAGTTGTATTTTAAATAGTATTTTATAAAATATGCGGTTGGGGTAAGTTGGCGGTGCTGCTCGCGGGGCAGTTGGCGGTACTATTTACGGTGCAAAAATAGTCATCAAAAATTTTTATTTTTGGAATTCACACAGAAGTAAGAAAATCTATTTCTTGTGTATCTCGTAAATGTAGGAAACATTTACTTCGGCCAATCGCCTAAAGAATTTCAAAAATTTGGAGTGCGCGTCCAAGTTAATATTCCGGGGTATTGAGACTGGAATATAATAGCAAATGTGGGTTAATATAGAGTTTTCTTGAAAAGACAGTCAGCACGTTCCAAAAGAACCCATGCAGTATTTGATTCCCCATTTGATTGCTTATCTATACATACCGCCAACTTACCCCGTGTCAGGGGCAAGTTGGCGGGTTTTCCGAGTCTCTAAAAATTGAAACAATGCATCAAACATTTTAATAAAATTCAGAGATGTTGCCAACAGTCTGCCCTTCCATGCCACGTGTTCTATTTTGCAAAATCTAGCAACATCGAAGCATTAAAAAATAAAAACTGAAAACACCGCCAACTAGCCCCGGTCTCCCCTATGCTACAGATGCTAGAAGAGCGTCTGTTTCCCCCATATCACCAAAGTTTTCGTCATGTCGCCAGGTAACGTGTTGTCTAGTGAATATGAGCGTCATTCTTTTGATTAGTCCAACTGAAGGCCTGAGTTTAGGCTGCTAGGGCCGAGGGTAGAGACGTGACCGATTCATGATCGCGCGAGCGGTGGGTTAATGCTTGAAACCGCGTTTTTAAATTTATAGATACGTCCATTGAATTACTGGGGTGATTTTATATTGGCAACATTGCGGTCATCAGTATGTGTGGACGATTGCAATTGCATGTTCGCGTTTGTGACCTGATTAATGTTATCGCGAAGGTCATGAGCGTTTGTACTTTGTTTGTATGAGAGAATATGCAATTGATTGTGTTAGTGAGTGTTAGTATGAATCTAACTTAAGATACATATAGTAATAAAAAGAAAAATATACCGAATAAAGAAAAACAGATGCAAAGAGATTAAGTAGAAACGTTTAAATTGACTGATATTATTTTTGGTATACATGAGTAGTGGAAAGGCAAACTAATAGAAGCACAAAAAAAACAGAAAAGTTGAACTTCGTCTGAATACCAGAACACGATATTGGTTTACCATTAACGACAATTGCATTCTGTTAGAATTTTATCATGCTATGCTGATCGGGAATGGATGATTCACGTGTGTTGGTAAATTAATCGTACCTTAGTTTGTTCCATGCAATCTTCTCGAATGAATCGAATTGAATGCACGAATTAAATACCGGAAAAAAGTAGCTAACGAATCCTAGGAACGATTACCCACTATTCTATCATATACGCCAGTTCTGCGTCTATTCCCTGACACAGTTGTCACAAATACTCAAACCAACACATACGCAGATAAATATACTACTCGTACATAACAATTGTACACTAGTACTAAAAACTACAATTGTTACTACACTAACGAAAATAGGCTTCTACTTTCACATTTCACTCGAGGTGCACTGCAATAACCATCTTAAAGCAATTGTCTATCAGAGGTTCTTTAAAACTGATGCACGAAGTATGCTTGATGATGTTTGCAATACCGTCAAACCCATCAACCTAAGGGTGGGCTGAGGGACATCCGGTTTATTTTACACAAATTCAAAGTATATTTAGTAGCTCTTGAAGCTGGATTTTCAACTGCCATATACATTTTCAAATTATCAGTATAGAAAAATCTGCAACCGATTTTCAGCAGCGCAGCAACAGCGTTGAAATACAAAACGTGTAGCTATGGTCTAAAATTGCTACCTTGTGAAAAACAGGTCTTGTTTTCGAACCACGCTGACATAAACGACCCGAGTTTAACACAATGCTTTTTCCCAGACATGTAGGATTTCAACCGTTGTTTCCAGTGATTTCGAATATCGCTGAACTGTTGCAAATCCAAAAATGATACAACGTCGAGCAAAGCGACACTTGCTTGTTCCACACTACGAAACTCGATACTGTGCTAGCTAATGATGGCTCCGCTAGTACATTCCGTAGAAACGGAGTGGAGGCGTGGATTGATTTGACCTTTGCCAGCCCGAGTCTGGCTCCAGGCATGGAATGGAGGGTAGACGAAGGCTACACCCATAGCGATCATCTAGCAATCCGCTTTAAGATCAACTATGGTGTGCAGCATCCGAGGGTGGGAGATCCCTGTCAGGTACGCGGGTGGAAGTCCAATCACTTCGACAGCGAAGCTTTCACCGCGGCCCTGGGACTGGAGGCCAACACCGACAGTCTAAGCGGGGATGCGCTGGTAGCTGTTCTATCACGCGCGTGCGACGCCACTATGCCGAGAAAAACACTGCCAAGAAACGGTAGATGCCCGGTATACTGGTGGAGTGCCGAGATTGCAGCTCTACGGTCAGCCTGTCTCAGAGCTAGACGTAGGATGCAAAGAGCTCGCACCGAGGATGCAAGAGAGAACCGCCGTGAAGTGTTTCGAGCTGCGAAATTAGCCCTTAACAAGGCTATTAAAAGCAGCAAGAGAGCGTGTTTCGACAACCTGTGTGAGAGTGCCAACGCGAATCCGTGGGGTGACGCCTACCGGATTGTGATGGCCAAGACCAAAGGGGGCTCCTCACCCCCAGAACGGTCTCCGGACCGGTTGGCAACGATTATCGAAGTACTCTTCCCGTCTCGAGCCACAAGCCCCTGGCCACCTGCACTACGAGACAGTGCGGGCACGGTCGAAATGGTGGCTCCAGTGACGAACGAAGAACTACTCGCAGTGGCTAAATCCCTAGCAATGAACAAAGCTCCAGGGCCGGATGGAGTCCCGAACAACGCTCTCAAGGCAGCGATCATAGCGA
Source organism: Topomyia yanbarensis (assembly GCF_030247195.1). NCBI lineage: Eukaryota > Metazoa > Arthropoda > Insecta > Diptera > Culicidae > Topomyia > Topomyia yanbarensis. The sequence goes on from NC_080671.1 coordinate 343,826,162, forward strand.
ACCCGAACATGTTCAGGCTAGCTATGCAGAGATGCCTTGACGAGTGCCGTTTCCCCGATAGATGGAAAAGGCAGAAACTGGTGCTGTTGCCGAAGCCCGGGAAGCCGCCAGGCGACCCATCGGCGTACAGACCAATCTGTCTGATAGACACGACTGGCAAACTGCTTGAGAGGATCATCCTCAACAGGCTCACCCCGTACGCGGAAGGTACGGACGGTCTGTCAAGCAACCAGTTTGGCTTTCGGAAGGGTAAGTCCACAGTGGACGCTCTCAACTCAGTGATAAATACTGCCGAGATAGCGATCCAACGAAAAAGGCGAGGTATTCGATACTGTGCGTTAGTGACACTTGACGTGAAGAATGCATTCAACAGCGCAAGCTGGGATGCCATCGCGCTCTCGTTACACCGGCTTAGCCTACCGGTGGGTCTGTACCGGATCCTGGAAAGTTACTTCCAAAACCGCGTACTGCTATACGAGACCGATGCCGGTCAGAAAAGGGTTCTGATTACCGCCGGAGTCCCGCAGGGCTCGATCCTAGGCCCGGTGCTATGGAACCTCATGTATGACGGGGTTCTGAGACTGAAGTTCCCTCCTGGGGTCAAGATTGTCGGCTTTGCCGACGACGTAACCTTGGAGGTCTACGGGGAGTCAATTCCTGAGGTAGAACTAACCGCAGAACACGCGATTAGCACGGTGGAGGAATGGATGAGCGCGAGAGGCCTGGAGCTCGCTCATCATAAGACGGAGGTAGTTATCGTCAACAACCGCAAGTCGGCACAACATGCAGTTATCCATGTGGGAGAAGTCGCGATCACTTCACAGCGAAGTCTGAAGTCTCTCGGAGTCATTATAGACGACAAGCTGACCTTCGGCAGCCATGTCGACTATACGTGCAAGAGAGCGTCGACTGCTGTTGCGGCACTATCGAGAATGATGTCCAACAGCTCAAAGGTGTGCGCCAGTAGACGTAGGTTACTGGCAGGCGTTGCCGTATCTATCCTCAGGTACGGCGGCCCGTCATGGTCAAGAGCACTGAGGGTAACCAGTTACCTACAGAAACTGGAGAGCACCTACCGCGTGATGTGCCTCAGAGTGATATCTGCCTACCGCACGGTATCACACGATGCATCCTGCGTGATAGCGAGCATGATGCCAGTCGGGCTGGTCATTCGGGAAGATGAGGAGTGCTTTGAGCTACGTGGAAATAGGGGAGCCCGCGAGCGCACCAGGGTGACCTCGGTCGCCAGATGGCAGCGTGAGTGGGACAACTCCTCGAAAGGTAGGTGGACCCACCGGCTGATACCTAGCATATCGAGCTGGGTGGGAAGACCCCATGGGGAAGTTCACTTCCACCTGACACAATTCCTGTCAGGCCATGGCTGTTTCCGTCAGTACCTCCACAGGTTCGGACACGCGGAGGTCCCAGTCTGCCCGGACTGCCCAGGTGTAGATGAAACTGCCGAGCACATACTGTTCGTATGTCATCGGTTCGACGTCGAAAGAAGAGCAATGCTTGACGTCTGTGGCTGGGACACAACCCCGGATACCCTTATTCAGCGGATGTGTCAAACGGTGGAGAAGTGGAACGCAGTCTCGGCTGCTACCATCCAGATTGCCAGTAGGCTACAGGTAATCTGGCGAACCGAGCAACAGACGGCGGGCACGGCTAACTAGTGATTGGTTAGTTGGAGCGAAAAAGGCCAAGCGCAAAATAAGAGAGTGAATGGTCTGTTCATGCCGAGGTAGGTTGGCGCAGCGAATGGCAACCGCGTAAGGGGTAAACCCAGCCACCCCGAAGCAAGACAGAAAAGTGAGTGTATAGGCGTATAAGTGGACTGCCTCATGCCAAGACGGGAGGGTCGTAGCGTAGTATGTTGGAACTAAGCTATCGATGCCTCATGGCGTGGCAGAGGAGTGAAAGGGTGAGCATCCAAGTCAGTCTCACACTGCATGTTAAGGGTGAGCATAAAAGTCAGCCTCACAGGTTGGTAGAGGCTAGCACAAAAGTCAGCCTAGCAAGGAATGAAAAAGGTGAGCACAAAAGTCAGCCTCGCATGGTATGTCAGAAGTGGGGCCTAAGAAAAATGTCCCACATGGGATGCCAGAGGGAGTGACAAAGGTACAATAGAGTGGCACGATTGAGAGTGAATCAGGTGATAGGGTGAGCACCCAAGTCAGCCTCACATGGATGGGTAGGGCGAGCACAAAAGTAAGCCTAGCAAGGAATGAGTAAGGTGAGCACACAAGTCAGCCTCGCATGGAACGTAAAAGGTGAGCACAAAAGTCAGCCTCATGTGGGAGTGTTTGAGAGTGAATCAAAGTGTGATTGAGAGAGCACCCAAGTAAGCCTCATACAGGATGTATGATCGCGCGAGTGAGAGTGAATGAGTACATTCAGTACAGCCATCCCCCCAGAAGTAATACCGAGAGGTAGTTCCTGGGAGGAATGATGGCGGAGCCCAATGGAGTTTAGTCGGTATTAATGGCTGGTCACCATTTGAGTCCGACACGCCCCCAGTGCACCCCGTGTGGTAGATTGGACCCTACCGTTAGCACGTGTACTGGGCTAGGACATAAAGGTCTTCTCCATTGTAAAAAAAAAAAAAAAAAAAAAAAACACTGCCGAGGTGGGATGTAATAACGCAGTTTTCATTCACAGTTTGCTGAAGGGACCGCCTGGTTGAAATGGAGTCCGTTGCTAATAGCTTCAGCAAAATATTGAAAAAATCTAGATAAACATGTGAAAAGGGCATAAGCGCGAATGAGAGTCTCTCTGTCTTCACTTTCTGTTTCGATTATTATGGTGTCATCACAAAACTTTCCAACATTGTTTCAATAAATATCGATAAAGACTCAGAAGGCGTCTAGCATATTATGCTAAGAGTTAAGGAAAAAACGTAAAAGCGGCCGATCTATTGACAGAAGAGAAAGTAAACAAAGAGAGACTCTCATTTGGACTTATGCCCTTTTCACGTGTTTGTCTAGAAATGGCAAATTTCGTTGAATTTCTGGAGGGATATAGCCGGCACATATGTGGAGAAAACTGTTTTTCATTTGAATTTGAGCAAATACGAGTTCGAAGTCCGCAGCTGCATCGACGTGTACTACTGCAGATGCCACATCCCTGTGTACAGCTACAAGTACTCCTCCGCCAGAAGTTTTACGACTATTACGCTTAGATCGATCGTTTTTGTTCACAGTGTACTCTTCACCAAAAAGCTACGCCGACGTTATACTTTCGGTGAGATTCGTTTCGATTAGTACAATTATGTCATATTCGCGGTCATTCACGGTTTCTATTTTGGTACGCAGTCCTCTCACATTTTGATTATATTCGTGCAGTCCGTCTACGTCTACAAATTGGTGGTTTTCGTTAAACCTAGATGTAGAAGCAGTTGCCCGAAGTTCGAAGCCTTTCGGCTGTCCGACGAATTCGTGGAACAGAATACCAGATGGTCACGTTTCTGCAACTAATTCTTTGTGTGCAGGATGCAGCCCAAATTTGAAGGACACAAACGATGCACAGTGGGAAAAAATGGACCCAAAACCCGACATGAAAAGGCTGGATGTCGTTTACTAGGTAAGGTTTTTCTTATGTAAAAAGGGCTGAAAAATTGATTGCTAGTATTTACAATGACCGCACGGTACGCTATCATGCCCGTTTTGCCCCAATTCTCCTTTTCGTTTGAGTTTATTTTCAAAACTGAATATATAACTCAAAAGAAAGTTGGAAATGGCTGACAAAAATTGATATTTCTTATGTGAAAAAGTCCAGAAAATTGATTGAAGACATTTGGAATCATCTCACGAAACGTATACACCCATTTTACCCCAATTCTCCGCAAAACTAAAGTTTGAAGTTAATCCTGTCTTTATATTTGGGTAAAAGGCTATATGCGGCTGATCAAAAGTGATGATTCTTATGTAAAAAAATCCAGGTTATCGTTTGAATATAGTTAGACTGGTCGCCTTCTAACTATCTTCAACTGATTCTTCGGATTTTTCTACATAAGAAATACTACTTTTCATCAGCCGCATTCAGCCTCTTTCCGAGAAGTACAGCCAGGTTTAACCTCACACTTGAGCTATGGGAAGAAGTTGGGGTAAATCGGATACACGTGTTTTGTCCGGTCATTCGAACTACCTTCAATCGATTTCCTGGATTATTTGGCATAAAAAAATTAGTTTTGATCAACCGCTTTCTGCTTCTTTCTGAAATATTGAGTAAGGTGTATCACCACGCTTGTATTATGTAAATAATTGGGGTAAAACGGATACAAACGTTTTGTGCGGCCATTCCAACTATCTTCAACCGATTCCCCGGATTTTTCTATATAAGACTTACTTCTTTTCATCAGTCACCTTCAGCCTCTTTTCGAGAAGCACAGTCAGGTTTAACTTTTCACTTGAGATATGGGAAGATTTGGGGTAAAACGGGTACACATGTTTCATGCGGCCATTCTAACTATCTTCAATCGATTTCCCAGAATTTTTTGCATAAGAAATACTACTTTTGATCAACCGCATTCAGCTTCTTTCTGAAATGTAGAGCCTGGTTTGACTTTATACTTGAGTTATGGGAAGAATTGGGGTAAAACGGGTACATACGTTTCGGGCGACCAGTCTAACTATATTCAAACGATAACCTGGATTTTTACACATAAGAATCATCACTTTTGATCAGCCGCATATAACCTTTTACCGAAATATAAAGCCAGGATTAACTTCAAACTTTAGTTTTGTGGAGAATTGGGGTAAAATAGGTGTATACGTTTCGTGAGATGATTCCAAATGTCTTCAATCAATTTTCTGGACTTTTTCACATAAGAAATATCAATTTTTGTCAGCCGTTTCCAACTTTCTTTCGAGTTATATATTCAGTTTTGAAAATAAACTCAAACGAAAAGGAGAATTGGGGCAAAACGGACATGATAGCGTACTTTACGGTCATTTTAAATACCTGCAATCGACTCCCCAGACATTTTTACATAAGAAGTATTCATCTTTGATTACAACACTTAGCCTTATATTAAGCTATTGAGTAAAGTCGCGTTTTTGATACTTTTTTCCCACTGTGCGATGTGTTTGAAACGTCTTTTCCCTTAGGAACTAAACGCGCTATAGAAATCCAAACCCATGTTTCTATAGCGATTAAGACAATCTAAACCGTTAGTTTGGTGCCTACAATGAGAATTATATCGATCGGGATCACTTGGTGTGTTTGTGATGAGATTTCTCTGTGGCGCATCTATAAGGCCGTTGTATGGGGCGTCAAAACTAGATCCCCTGGTCGTGAGGTGAAGCGTTTGCTGAAGGATGAAATGTGTATCGAAGAATATAAAATTCATACAATTCAGTTCCTGCATATTAGAAATGTTGTACTGATAAGATTTAAGGAAGAACATGTTGCCCGAAACAATGCGTAACACTTGGCTGGTTAAATGCTGTCGAAGTACGACTATACGATCTGTATCCCTATACACCCGGTAAGAAATTTATTTCTTACCGAAAATTTATTTCCCAATATGGGGAGTTTTTTTTTCGTTAAGAATGATAAATGGCTAGACATTCTGAACGAGATTCGACTGGTAAGAATGCGGTTGAAACATCCTATTCCTTCCTTCGCAACCTTGCAGCCTGGCTTATTCTCAGACCACTCTGCATACATATGACAATCACTCATCCGTGGGTCAGTATTTTAAACAAATTACACACTATAAGAAACTCTGCGCTACAGCACATAACTCAAAAACGCCTACCACGAGAAAGATCAATTCAGAGACTTCAGCATCTTCAGTTGGTGTCCCAGATTGCAGAACATTGTTTTAAACCGCTTTTGCGCGTTAAGGGCATAAAACCTATCACTAAATTAGTTATGGAATTTGCGGTTCGACTTCGTCTCATCAGAATCTGACACTAGCTTAGTGACAGGAGGAAGTGTTGGATTGACGCTAGTTCAAAAAAAAAAAAAAATTTTATTTGTGTTTATGCGCAAATTCGTAGCCCAGCATGATGTACTCCATGAAAAGGATTTTTGATTAAGCTAATGAAGTCGAAACTTGGAAACTTTTTTTTTAATCACGTACAAAGATTCAGTATGATTTTGACCCGTTTATATGATAATTCCCCTTAAGTGAATGAACAACCCAGTCTTGAGGTGTGTATAATGAACGACCAGCAAATAATAAGCTAGCAAACGACTCTACCGCGAACGGATAAATTTTATTTAATCCTTGATATGTTTACCTCTGTCAACAGGGTGTCATGATAGAAAAACGTTTATGTTTGGTATGCGATATGTCACACACAACAGATCACTCTCACTTTTTATGTCATCAAGAGTCGAAGTTTGAAAAACGAGGCCTTGGTACTACTGTACAATTCCATTGTGAAATTTTTGACATTCAGTTTGAAAAAGTATTCATTTTAATAACCAGTGTCACATTAGTGTGTATTATTATGAACTGTAACGAGTGAGATTTTGTTTATCTGTGCTGATCTAAGTATATCAAGTTGACAGGATAGCAAATATTGATCCTAGTATAAGCAGTGTCAGTTTAGCAGCCGGACGATAATTAACTTTGCCCCTGAACGTAGATGATGCGTTGTGCTTTACTTAGTTCAAGTGGTTATTCTTTGAACTGTCTGAGACGCACAACGTACACTGGTACGTTGGAAATCAAAAATAAATGATAAAGAAAAGATTTGATTTGATGAAGACAATTTAACACACCAAATCCAACAAAATCAGTTCATGGGGTTTGAATGTAAACTGTAAGAGAATACCGATGTCTTATCTATTATGTATACAATTGACATACTACTAAATATCCTGTGAGATACCGACTGATTGGACTTCGGTCTAGCAAAATCCCTTATATATATAGAATTACAGTCCCATTGTGGAGGTTCGCTTGTACAGGCTACGACGAAGAACGAGGGCGCTGGCTTCGTTTGCCATATGTCACGATGCATGCAGTTCGAGAGTTTAATTGCATGGTACAATGTACAATCCTACACCAGTACAAGTGTCATCAATCGTTTAACGATGCGCTAATTGAGTCAGAAAGGGACATATGCAACGCTCTGTGTTTGGCAATGCAATGTTAGTGACAGCTCATGAAGGCAAAATTATTTTATTTCGCTTTTTTTCGTACGACATGATCAACCACTGGTCCCTTGGCTCGAGGTGTTGATCTGTCAGGGTACAACATATTAGGGAATTAGTTTTTATTGTAGAGTAACGTGATTTCAAGAAGATATAACTAAGCAACTCGTAAATGATCTTCCTGGACCAAGAGATCTTTAGCGTACAGCAATCACGAAGGCAACAATTGGTAGGCGTTGCTGATTTAATCAAGAAGATATATTTATTTATTGTGGCGTTAGTCGCGCCTTTTTAACACTCAGGAATATATGCGCAAAACGTAATCTAGATCATATGATGTACACCAAATGACAGGACTGTGGCGTCTATTGAACATTTGTCACGCTCATATGTTCTTCTTGTTCGACAATGCATCGCTGTAGGGTTAGGCGGGATCAAAATGAATATCTGTTAAGATCTTACAGTGATTGAAACGATACAATCTCAATTCGTACGGAGCCATTATTACCTTTAGACGGTTCTGGTCGGCATGTATATTGTGTAGTTCCATAGCTATCAAAAATTAGTTTAAATTTAATATTTTTTTCGTTTCTATAGCAGAAATTTTTACGTAAAGGTCATTCTTTTTTCGGATTAGACCAATTTCTAACACTATGTGTAGGGGATGAAAATCAAAACCAAGTGAGCTCTGTACATGGAACTCGACGTGAAACTTACTTTGGCTGATCTTTTTCGGCATTCGCGCTAAATTACCAATTCACTGTAAATGGTGTTACGATAAAAACTTGGTCAGACAAGAATACATGCAAATTGATTGAAACGTTTATTGAAAAGTCAAATTATTTTTATTTCTTTGTACAATTAATATAAAATACAGAAATTTTTTTTTAGCCAAGCTTCCGGTTGACCGAATCTGTACTTCCGGCCCATCAAATTCGGTAATGCCACTTCATTTACTTGGTTTGCAGAAGATCGCCAGTTTGCCTTAAACTGCTTCTCGTTTCCAACAGCGTTTTGAGCCCGCTCAAGGTTCACCTGAGGAAGTCTCAAAAAGAGGTAATCTTTGTAAATGAAAAGAGTAGCTTTTGTAGAAACCTTTTACACAATTCACATAAAAATCAGCCAATGCATTTGGGGTATCGTTAACAGTTATGTGTCCAACAAAAAAACACCTTTAACAGGCCAACAAGGGTACCCGGGTACCCACAAATTGAAATGCTCAACTATGGCTTCCTTTAACCGATTTGGACACTTTTAGATGTTTTGGATCAGGAACTCGTCTACTTTTTGATTCTGTACAATAGAACCGGAATAATGGATCTGGTTTTTGCTAATCCGGATTTTCCGGAGTAATGTTCCAGTACTAGGATGTGATTTGTAAATTTTAATAATGCCATAGCAATATGAGTATCAAAACTCTTCAAATTGTCTCGGAAGTCTGTTTTTTATTGTTACGGGACCCTATGGCAATTTGAAAAATGGAATTGGAATGGAATGGCCACTCACGGCCCCGCGGGAACCTGCTCCGGAATGTCCGTTCTGGGGTCAAATCACCAAATGGTTCCAAAACCACGAGATACGGCCTACTACATATTGCTAGTATTCCATTGAAGTTCGCAAATAGTACCCCAGCTCTGGAATCCGCTTCCGGAAACCCGGATTCCCGGGAACCGAATGAAGCAGCCCGATTCATTTTTGCCAAGTCCAAAAGTGGATGAGTTCCTGAATCCAAAACGGCCAAAAGTATCGAAATCGGTTGAATATTACCTTAGTTATGAGCATTTTAGTTTTGTGGGTACCCGGGAACCCACGTCGGCCTGTTACGTAGTAAAAAAATTCAGGAGCCCCTCCTCACTCCCACCCTTACTATATCAACAATATTATTAACCCAAAAGCATGACTTAGTGAAGTTCTAAGATGTCACAAAATTTCAATTTCCAGCTATGGATAAAACATAGGAATTTAATTAATTGAAACTTAAAAAGGTACCCGGGTACCGCGTCGGACACACAACGGTTAAAATACTACTGATTGATTTCTTTAAGATTTTTTCGACGGTATGGAAAAGATTTTCTCATTGTAAAAGATGGCCGCTTTTCGAGGCTTTCTCAGTTGAACTTTCGCGATGACCCTAGCTATGGCATAGGACAGCTTGTTGTTAGCGACGCACAACTTTAAATTTTTTTCTGTTTGTGCATGATGCTAAATCCGGGTCAAAACAGTACGGAATAATCGTGTTGTATCAGAAAAAGAAGCTGGTGTTTTTTTTTCTAGACACCGGTTTACGAAATTACGTTATTAAAGGTTTCAGTTGTAATGAAATTGTTACCACAAATATAGACAGCCTGCCAAACCAGATATTTATTAGCAAACTTTGAAAATTTAATTGGCTTGGGAATTTCTGCCTCCTTTTCCCTTCCAGTTGCCGTATAAAATTCATCCCCAGGAAGCTGACAGAATCCTGCCTTGATGTAGATTCTGTCGTCGATTACCATGCAAATTTCGTCAGCATCGTTGAGTACAGCTTTCGGGATCGTATTTTGTGTCGTGTTGTTTTGTTTATCGTCGCGATTCGGAGTCGCTACCTTCTTATAAGTCGACAGTCCGGCTCGTTTCTTCACTGCACGACTGTAGACGACACTTCCAGGGTTGTTCAGCTGACCATTCTTTTGGTAGTCGCCGTAGTTGCTTACGATTTTCGATATTACTACGTCTCCAGGCTCTGTCTCTTCGATGTTCCCGGCCTCTCTTTTAAAATACACAACCGCGTTTCCACACCACCCATATCGAGCCCAACGATGTCGTAGTCCGTGAAGCATAGAAGCTTAATTCTTGAAACAAAAAAACATGAAGGCATCGCAGCCAAACCCATCCGGAATTTGATACAGAATACCCGTTGGTTTCAACCGAAATCCGACTCAAATGAAAGAACTCTTTCCGACTCAGAATCGGTTGTATAATATGAGCGATGCTCTTGGTAAACCTTGCCAAAAAATCGACTGACTTCACTGCGGTGTATACGAACTAATAACATGATATGACCTACATAAAGCGGAATAAGTGCATCCAAACGTATCAATATGAAGAATGTACAACATGATTATAGATTTCTATTCCGCACAAATAGTGATCAATGTGTAACAGTTATATAAAACCTATCCATGAAATTTGTCCTCACGTTTAATTCATAATAGGATACTTATAATCATTAATATTCAATTTAACGCATTTGTAGCGAATCAACGATCATATATAGAGTTTTAGCAAAATGTGCGTGCATACAATGTTTTGAGATGAAATGAGCAGGATCATGACGACCGTACAATTCGCAATTGCTACTCCGTGATTGACCAGAACAAGCGAAGTTGCATAGTGAATCAACGAATGCGGAATGGAAGTAGCGTGTGTGCAATATTCTGAAATGCCAATAACGGCGTCGGCCACGACCGTGCAGTCATCGGGGAAGGAAAGGAATGTTAGTGTAATAGACGTTATAGAGACCGTGTCTACCTCTGCAACTCCACTTTGGCCACTGGAAAAAGTTTTGTTGATAAATTAGGGGTAAAGAGTTACACAAATCTGGATTCATCTTGATAAGTGATACGATCTATGCAACTCTCAGAACTGTTATCATGTGTTTATTGCTCTGGGCAGCCGGCTACCGAGAATTTATGATATATTTATCGTTTGTTGAATTAATTTTGAAATTCTCGATTTGTAAAAATGAACAACTTCAGCACCGGACAGCCGACAGGCGGGAGTGATGCTTATGTTTAATAGAACCAAACGGCAGGCAAACGATTTTATTATTCCTATCTTCTTCATTCTAGCGAAACACGACATTCCAAAAACAATACAACATAATGAAAAGTGATTACTTTCAGTGTTTCAAGTCTGCCGAAACACCTATGTAATTGGGGATTTCTTAATACAAGCATTATTTATCGTGTATAAACTTTGTTATTATTATAAGAAATGAAATGACATTTATGAATTGGTTTCTTTCTCCGCGGATGATTGATTCATATGTTCTAATTATCCACGGACGTTGTTTTGCTATCTGAGGCGCATTGTAAACGGTATAAAATAAGCGCTTCCGAAATACCTGAAACGACTAACTTTGTATGTCGAATATAGAACCGGTGACATGGGCGCGGTTTTTTGCACTAATTACTAGAACAAGATTGGAGACAATAATAATGGAGGAAAATAACTTGTCACCTTTTGCGTCAATAATCAAGCTATAACATTTTTATTCTCGTGAAGAATTATTGTTAACATGACAATAATATAGTGCATGTATTACTGAAAGTTCTCAGTACAATGAGAACAAATCTAAAAGTAAACGCTGCAAATTGGTGACTGGGTTTTGATTCACGTCGAGAACTGTCATATCTCAACCCTCACAAAAGTCAGAATTCACTCAGGCAAGACCATGCGTATTCCCCACGCGCATTAAATTACCAGTGGATTAGTTTCCTAATTGGTCAAATAAACACTAAACAAACAAAGAAATTACATTCGTTATCGAGCACTCAGTCGAGATAGAAGTCTTTTGTCATCGGTCCGTACACTCTATAGCGCAAATAGTGTTAATCCGCGTTCAAGGTTATTTGCACACTCTACGCCTAGTTGAGGTTTCAGTATTTTCTCCTTTCTTTTGTGTTTCTGTTTCTGAGTACCGTTAGCCGGTCAGTGAAGTGAAGCAGTGTTCTTCTAGTAAGCCGTCTGGATACCGTTACCTACACAAGCTAAGTATTAGTTTTCGTTTCCCCTTCTCGGTTGTCTTAATAACGTGCACTGGGCAATAGGCCCGTGCAAAAATGACTTCCTCTGACGACGGTTCATCTCAAGGTGAGATGGACGTCGAAATAAAATCGGCTCCCCGGCTCAAGGTATATCCGAGCTCGGCCACCGGGCCATTTGTGATCTTCTTTCGGACCAAAGAAAAAAGTGTTTGAATCTGCTGCAGATTTCTCGAGTTCTGACGGATCGGTATTCGGCCGTGACAGAAATATCGGAAATTCGCCCTGATATGCTTCGGTTGGTTGTTAACAGTTTGACTCAGGCAAACGATATTGCTGGCTACGAGCCCTTTACGAGGGAGTACAGGGTGTATATTCCAGCTAGCAGGGTTGAAGTCAGTGGGGTCGTTTCCGATTCGAGTCTGAATTGCGAGGACCTGCTAAAATATGGGAGTGGCTGTTTCAAAGACCCCATGCTTAAACCAGTGAAGATACTGGAATGCAAACGTTTGCATTCAGCATCAGTCGCAGCTGACGGCAAGAAAATATACGTCAACGCTCTGCCCTACCCAACTACCTTCTCTTTGACAAGGTTCGTCTACCTGTTCGCCTCTTTGTGCCGCGGGTCATGAACTGTACTAATTGCAAACAATTGGGACACACAGCCTCCCATTGTAGCAATAAAGCCCGCTGTGGGAAATGCGGTGGGAATCATGCGGATGATTCCTGTGGTAGAGATGTCGAAAAGTGTCTCTACTGTGGGAGAAACCCACATGATCTCCCTTCATGTCCCGCGTACAAACAGCGCGAGGAAAATCTTAAGCGTTCCCTTCAGGGACGCTCTAAGCGATCTTTTGCAGAAATGCTTAAGATAGCTACGCCACCTGTCTCTACGAACATCTTTACCAACTTGTCTACTGACGAAGGCGACTGTGATGAACCCCAGGAGGGAACATCTTCTGCTGTGCCTAGAAGTAGTAGAAAAAGGAAGAACATTTCCTCTTCCAAGCTTCGTCGTAAAGGCCAGAAGGTGTCTCTTCATGGTCCCCCTAAAATAACTACTCAAGGAAGTACTGGTGCAAAACCGAAGCAAGTCGCTCCCGGTCTCAGTAACCTGAGCTCAGAAAAGGAGTTCCCAGCACTTCCAGGAACATCAAAAACCCCAAGTGTTCCCATATCTCAGCCAGAGAAAGAAAACAGTGCTGGCTTAATAAATTTCTCTGACATTGTGGACCGTATTCATACAGCGTTAAACATTTCTGACCCCCTTAAAAGTATCTTGATAAGCTTTCTTCCCGCAGTAAAAACATTCTTGATGCAGTTCACTGCGAAATGGCCCCTCCTTTCAGCGATTGTATCCTTCGATGGCTAATTCATCGAACGAGGTCAAAGATTTAATCACTGTTCTACAGTGGAATTGCAGAAGCATTATCCCGAAAATCGATTCGTTTAAAATCTTACTAAATAATTTGAAAAGCGATGCATTTGCCCTATGCGAGACATGACTCACTTCAGAAATAACCCTACACTTCCACGATTTTAATATTATTCGCTTGGATCGAGAAGACTCTTACGGAGGAGTACTTTTGGGGATCAAAAAGTGCTATTCTTTCAATCGGATCGACCTCCCCTCGACACCAGGCACTGAAGTTGTCGCTTGCCAAACCAGAATTAAAGGCAAAGGCCTTTGCATTGCTTCCACCTATATCCCCCCTAGAGCCTCAGTTAGCCATTGACGGCTTTGCGATATTGCGGAACTCCTCCCCGCACCGAGGCTAGTTTTAGGTGACTTCAACTCCCACGGCACGGCATGGGGTTGCCTTCATGACGATAATCAATCTACCCTACTCCATGAGCTTTGCGACAACTTCAATATGACTATTTTGAATACGGGTGAAATGACACGGATTCCTGCCCCTCCAGCGCGACCGAGCGCCTTAGATCTGTCCCTCTGCTCGACATCGCTGCGGTTAGATTGCATGTGGAAGGTAGTTTCTGATCCCCACGGCAGCGACCATCTGCTAATCGTAATTAATATTGCTAACGGTTCAGGGCCACCGAATGCAATCAATGTTTCGTATGACCTCACACGAAATATTGATTGGAAGAGCTACGCGTCCGCGATATCCGAAAAAGTAGAATCGACACAAGAGCTTCCTCCGGAGGAAGAGTACGGGTTCCTGGCTGGCTTGATTCTCGATACCGCGATTCAAGCTCAGACTAAACGCGTACCAGACGCGAATTCACGCGGGCGTCCTCCCAATCCATGGTGGGACAAAGAGTGCTCAGACGTGTACGCGGAGAAGGCCGCTGCGTATAAGACCTTCCGAGACGACGGGCTGCCAGCTAGCTACCGACAGTACGCGATGGCGGAAACGCGCATGAAGAGTTTGATAAAAGCCAAAAACGTAGCTACTGGCGCCGGTTCGTCGACGGACTAACGAGAGAAACATTGATGAGCACTCTTTGGAGTACGGCCCGGCGCTTACGAAACCGAAACAGTACTAATGAGAGCGTGGAATATTCAAACCGTTGGATATTCGATTTTGCCAAGAAGGTTTGTCCGGATTCCGCCCCGGCACAGAAGATCTACCGCGCCGCGTCCCCTCACAATAACGCGAACGAAACACCTGTATCCGAAAGTTGTTCGAGAAAATGATCTTGTTTCGCCTCGATAATTGGGTTGAAGCAAATGGCTTACTGTCAGATACACAATTTGGTTTCCGCAAAGGCAAAGGGACGAACGATTGTCTTGCGTTGCTCTCAACAGAAATTCAAATGGCTTATGCTAGCAAAGAGCAGATGGCATCAGTTTTCCTAGATATAAAGGGGGCTTTTGATTCAGTTTCTATCAAAATTCTTTCTGAGAAGCTGCACCAGCATGGTCTTTCACCGACTCTAAACAACTTTTTGCTAAACTTGCTGTCTGAAAAACATATGCATTTTTCGCATGGTGATTTATCGACATCACGAATTAGCTACATGGGTCTTCCCCAGGGCTCATGTCTAAGCCCCCTTCTCTATAACTTTTACGTGAATGACATTGACGAATGTCTTGTCAATTCCTGCACGCTAAGGCAGCTTGCAGATGACGGTGTGGTCTCTATTACAGGTCTCAAAGCCGTCGATCTGCAAGGACCATTGCAAGATACCTTGGACAATTTGTCTGCTTGGGCCCTCCAGCTAGGTATCGAGTTCTCCACGGAGAAAACTGAGCTAGTCGTATTTTCAAGGAAGCGTGAACCAGCGCAACTACAGCTTCAATTAATGGGTCAAACTATTGCTCAGGTTTCAACTTTCAAATATCTCGGGGTCTGGTTCGACTCTAAAGGAACCTGGGGATGTCACATTAGGTATCTGAAACAGAAATGCCAGCAAAGGATCAACTTTCTCCGTACAATAACCGGAACAGGGTGGGGTGCCCACCCAGGAGACCTGATCAGGCTGTACCAAACAACAATATTGTCGGTGATGGAGTACGGGAGTTTCTGTTTCCGCTCCGCTGCGAACATACATTTCATCAAACTAGAGCGAATCCAATATTGTTGTTTGCGTATTGCTTTGGGTTGCATGCACTCGACACATACGATGAGTTTAGAAGTGCTGGCGGGCGTCCTTCCGCTGAAAAATCGATTTTGGGAACTCTCATATCGATTGCTCATCCGATGCGATATCTTGAACCCGTTAGTAATTGCAAATTTCGAAAGGCTTGTCGAGCTCAATTCTCAAACCCGATTTATGTCCTTGTACTTCGATTAAATGGCACAAAATATCAATCCTTCTTCATACTATCCCAACCGTGTCAATCTCTTTCATGCTTCTGGTTCAACCGTATTCTTCGACACATCCATGAAAGACGAGATTCGTGGAATCCCGGATCACATACGTCCGCAAGTGATCCCAAGCATCTTTCATAGTAAATTTCGAGAAGTCGACTGCAACAAGATGTTTTACACCGACGGGTCAAACCTCGACGGCTCCACTGGCTTCGGTATATTCAATCAAACCTCACCGCCTCATTTAAACTCAATGATGCTGCTTCAGTTTACGTCGCAGAACTTGCTGCTATTCAGTATACCCTTGGGATCATTGATACTTTGCCCACCGATCATTACTTTATTGTCTCGGATAGCCTCAGCTCATTCGAGGCTCTCCGTTCAATGAAACCTAGAAAGCACATTCCATATTTTCTGGGGAAAATCTGGGAGCGCCTGCGTGCTTTGTCTGTAAGATCGTACAAGATTACCTTAGTTTGGGTTCCCTCGCATTGCTCCATTCCAGGTAATGAAGAAGCGGACTCTTTAGCTAAGGCGGGCGCTTTGCAAGGTGACATATATGAAAGACCAATTAGCTTCAGCGAATTTTTCAGTATTACTCATCAGAGAACCCTCGAAAGTTGGCAAACTTCATGGAGCAATGGTGAACTGGGAAGGTGGCTACATTCGATAGTCTCTAAGGTATCGACGAAACCTTGGTTCAGGGGGATGGATGTGGGTCGGGATTTCATTCGCGTGATGTCTCAGCTCATGTCCAATCACTACACGCTGGACGCACATCTCCGGCGTATTGGGCTCGTGGATAGCGGTATCTGCGCTTGTGGCAACGGTTATCACGAAATCGAACATGTTGTCTGGTCATGCGCCGAGTACTGTTCTGCCAGATCTCAACTATTCGATTCCCTTCGGGCCCGAGGAAGATCACCCAATGTCCCGGTTCGAGATGTACTAGCAAGCCGCGATATTCTCTACATGTCGCGTATATACACGTTCCTCAAAACCATCAATATCCAAATTTAAATGCCCCTATCTTTTCTCTTATCATTCCCAGAAGTGCCCTCTTCCGCCTACCGTACCCCAACGATGGTTTGATACGACTCCAAGACGAGACAAAACATCTGTCGAATGAACCAACAACACGAGATCTACAGTACAACATCACACGCGCAACGCGGTGTGTTTCCGATCCGTATCTGAGCCGTACTACGAAATCGTCTGGAGGAACCCCTGCCGACTCGAGGAAAACCGCCCGGCGTCCCAATACTTTATGCATCCGTTCGAATCTGTAATCCTGACCGTTGATTCCTGATGCCGAAAACTGAAAGTTTATATCTACCCCCCCCCCCCCCCCGCGCGTTCAGCCTTGTCCACCCTCCCTCCCATGTCTCTGATACACAGATGTATGACTTTACCCCCTTCTCCCCTTGAATATCTTCCCAAAACTTATGTGCCCCCCTATCTTCTAGTTTTAGTTGATCAATAGTTAATCTCGTTAAGAAATGCACAACAGTACCACTACTTTAAAATAGCCCTAATTAATTTCCCTTAATCTTGAACCACTCTCTCTAGTTATTTCTAGTTAATAAGCTTATAAAATGTTCCGCTTAGTGAATAATTAATTTCTCCTACAATCTCCATTCTAAAAATCATAAAGTGAATTACTATACAAAGAACACACAAATTGACCCGTCCCCCAAATCATACGAATATTATATTATACCCTCTTTTATATGTATAAGTTAGCTGTAAAGTTTTTTTTTTTAGTTTCATTATATAAAACAAAATAATATTGAAATGTGTAACCCCCTAGTTTTAAGAAATTCAAAATGTAAAACAATGAAAAAATGGCTCCTTTAAGCTAACGCATACGTGCCTTATCAAATAAACAAATTGAAAAAAAAATTATGTTTGTTCGTTAGACGAACCAGATTAATGTTGAAGCTACTAACAATATAGACAATTTTTATGTTCATTATATCATTCATCAATTTTCTGTTACAATTGTATCGATAATACTAGGCTTGAAATGTGTCTGAACCAAAACTGTTCACTAAATTCAAGTAAGCATCAGCCCAATTTGTAAATAAATCTCCGTATATAAGAGTTAAATATCTGCATAGTTTTGTTGATTTTTTAGTACCTGTAGGTTTTTCTAACCCGAAAAAACGAGCCTCACGTTAAAATCTACAAAAAATTTTTTTGTAAATTATGTATATCGTTCACTATACCTAACGTGCATTATGTCTCACGTAATTTTGCCCAACGTATGTATGCCTAACGTACTTATTTCTAACTTATTTAAGCCTAAGGTCGCGTACCCTAAAACATCATTTGTTCGAGTTACATTTCGGATCAGCTCAAAAAAAGAGGCTTCGAGTAAAACGCGGTTAAAGTTTTCAGAACGCTCAAGCATAGAGGATTTGCGGTAGATATGAAAATTTGAACATTTATATATTCTTGTCGCCTTCCATATTTTAATACATCATTTTTTAAGACCCTAAAGCATCTTTTGGGACAATAAATTTTTTCCATTTTTAAAAAGCTCTTAAAGTTAAAAAGTTTTTTTAGATTGTTAAATTTGGGTCAATAACCTCATCGGAGTAATTTGTGGACATTATGTGCCCTTTCGTGTGGTGTTGCGATTTTAATAATTAATCTCCTTTAAAAGTGAAATATAGCTACCAACTTCAATATTATGTCTCCGGCAAAGTTGTAGAGCAAGTTTGCTGAAGACACACAGTTCTTGTCATTGATACCTTCAACATTATTGCTTCTTGTTTTTGGATGATCCCTTAAAGGCCAATTCATTATTATAACCTTTCAAATATCATCCTAACACGTTCGGTGTGTTCTGCAAAATGGTTTGAATTATTAAAATGTACAAATTCATTATTTCTTCTAACACTGTCAGTGCATGAGAATATATCCACCGCAGAGACTTGGTACCTTTTAAATCTTCAGAATGAATTGCTGAATAACAAAGATGTAGTCATAAAATGAAAAGAAGAGTGTACTCTCCAGCCCATATTTTAGATTGTTTAGTATAAGACAAAGAGTAGAGTAGGGTGGGGTCAAAGTATGCCAGTTTTGTTTGGCGAGTTCGTGTGATGGTGTTTTTGTACTGATTTTGACAAACTCGTTGGAAAGATTATACATCTGGTAACGTTTTGGCAATAACGATTTTGTGCATGGCTAAATATTTTCCAAGCTTAATCCATGAGGGCGAAGGCACTTTTTTCGATGCTTTCTGTTTTTTCTGGGCGTATGATAGGTCACTATATTTCAATAAAACAATGTACACATCCTAGAAAATCAACGCTTCTACTTTTATTTGAAGAGTATGAATACTGCAGATTACGTAAAAATTAATAACACAAATAATAAATGTATTATATTGACGTCATTCAGGTAAAAAATCAGGAAGTAGCAAATGTAAAAAATCATGAAACAGCAACTGCGTCTGGTATTGTACTTGCAAATGGCTTATTCGACGATCGCCAGAGTGTGGAGTTGAAGTTGTGCATTCCGACTCACGTGGTTGCTTAGCTGTGCGACGATCACGTTTGTGTTTCGGACCATTTTTTGGATTCCTTTTCTTTCTCTTTTTCGATCATGTTTTTTCGATTATCTACTTCCACAGCACCTCAAATTATTATATTTTTAACTCTCGCGAAATATCTTTCATTATTGACGAGCACTTTCCTTTCACACGAGCACGTAATGTTTCGAACGGAACCTTGAATAGTGTAGAGGCTGATCGAATACTAGCGCCATCTTGTACAGATGCAATTGCGTGTTTGTAGGTCCTCTTCACATCGTTTTGGCAATTTTCGCACGAAATTACGCACAAATTTCCTCTCAAAATAATTCAAATTTACAATTTCAAATTTTACTAGTGACCTATTATAGGTCACAACTAAAATTTGAAATTGTAAATTTGAATTATTTTGAGAGTAAATTTGTGCGTAATTTCGTGCGAAAATTGCCAAAACGATGTGAAGAGGACCTACAAAAACGCAATTAGTTACAGCGTTTATGGTTTCGCGTGTTGTGCTGCGAAAACGCGAAACCATAAACGCTGTAACTAATACAGCTGATCTGTGGTAATGTGGTATACCTATTGTACCCCCATACCGATTTGACACCATTCTACTCTACAGACAATATGTTTTCGAGGATATTTATAAAATTTTTGTGCTGGGACAAAAAGTTAAAATAAAATTTGTTATAGCGTGCAAACCTCAACTTTTTTGATAAAGTCCTAACTATAAGCCATTTGTATATAGGATAATCTGCTATTTGATCGTTATTAATATGAAATCATATAGATGCTGATACCAACATGGAATTCTAGCATTGATAAACTGTGGTTCATTTTACACCTTCCCACTCTATCAAACAAGTACATAGATACAAGGGCTGAAAATTGCTGTTAGAGTACCTGTATAACCACAAATCAACACGCTCGTAAGAATGCAGCTCATTTTTAACACTCAGCTATTCGCTTAGAACCAGAGTGTAAACTTCTTTCTCCAGAAGTTGATCTTCCTGCTCGAATTGACTTGGAACTAGATCAAAACAGAGCTGGTCGGAATGTTGACCCCTGCCGAGCCACGAGTCGTGTCCGACACCGGATTTAACGACCACCATAAAAACTTGCATCTAATAAGCAATATTTTTTCCCATCCCGCGACCAGTACTTTTTTTTTTCTCCAAGAATTGATGTAGGTTGTAGTCGGTAAAACATCCGCGAACCCTGCTGCTAATCCACCTGTGCGGGTCGTATCTTTACGCAATCGAATTCTAGTAGACCCGATTAGCATATTTCCCAAATACTTTTCGCTAAATTCATTCATAATTTATACCACAGAGCGCTGCCGAGACATCGAGTGCCATTTGATGATCCCCACCCAGGCTGGACTGAACCCGAACGCAAAGCACTCAATCTTACCGCATGAGATGAAAAACAAGCGCGCTTCGCATAGACGATAAAGTTTCGAATTACAGCGCTTTGGCATAGGGGCGACTGCTAATGGTCACCGTGTCAAAGTCGCACGATTGAGAGAAACTCCTTCACCTCTGCTGACCGGATCAGGCCCACTGTCTGAATCCCGCACCGTTCGAAACCCGAACAAATTTACAGGGGTTATAAATAAATAAATCGGAGATTTATTGAAGGTTTTTGGACAAAATGTGTCAACTTGGGAACTGCGGTCACATTCATAAAGCCCAAGCGAAGCGTGAAGGAGATCGATATCAGGGGCCGAAATCGGCGGGATCACGGATCGGACGACGATAATATCTTCAGTATCGTGCGTTCGCATGCTGACTTGTGAACAAGTGCAATTTTCTAACGTTAGAGACAGGATCATTCATTTTGGGTAGAGGTCGAAGCCAATGAGAGAAACGTCAAAAGATTGATACCATACCCATGCATTAAAGGGTCATCTAAATCTATCGGTTATGAACTCTTTCTCGGCAGCATTGTTGGGTCATAAATTTGAATTCAATACCTTTATCGCATGTCGGCTCGGAACGGCGGAAACGTTTCAAGATTAGAAAGCTTTAACACAATTTTATTGCAGCTCAACACCGAATCCATTGACAAAGATGCAGAACCGATCCTCCGCGTGATTGCTCGGTCCAGAAGGACGATTCTTGTTATCCGGTGCTAATTTGGATGTTTACCATAGTCGATTGTGATTTTGTGCATGCCGTGCCGTAAGTGACCAACCCTGATCCGTATAAAGCTTGCGATTAGTACCGATCGAAGGGGAAGATAAATTTCTCACCTTCGAGGTTCGATTCCGCGGCATAGCTGTGTGACCCGCACGCCGTGTGGAGGCGGTGATTAATATGCAGTGCAAAGTGGTGTTTGGTTGCGATATCCGGAGATAGCACACCCGCTTCGCACCGCACCTCGGATTCAGACGGGGCAGGCCACTGATTGGTTTAAAACGAAGCGAATGGGCGGGCAGGCGGGATTCTGCAAAGCTAGTGTGACTAATTAATGCAATTTCATATAAACCGACAGGTCGCGTCGCATCGGCACAGTAAAGTAACACGTTACCAGAGTGGCTCTAATAGCTAATTGTCGATAATGGGTGCGATGAAAGGCTGTAATATGCGTACGATGCCGCAGTAGCGCCACTTGTTAGCACGTAAACATAATTGAACGGCGTGCATAAATTATACAGCAATTTCCATGATCAATTTAGTCGGGCATGCGATGCGATAATGTTGTTGGTTGATCGGATCTGCTTCAATGGAACTACAAATGTAAATACAATTACTGGCCGCAACCCACGAGTGAATGGTCACCGTTTTCAGCTATCAAGGATCTTTTTTGAATTTTGTGGGGTATTTACCAGGATGCTGTGAAAATAATAATTTCAAGTGTAAAACATCTTGAAATTAGGCGAGATCAAATTCTAAAACTCGATTTACACTTAGCCGTGAGATGAGATCTTTCTTATATGGCGGTAAAATGGGGTAAATATATACCATAAAATGGGGGAACATTGATCACTTTTTCGAAAGTTTTTCGAATAACTATCTTCAATTCAAGTAAATGTAACTGTTTGCATTTTTCAAACAAGTACTGGTACTCATGGATTGTAAATGTTACAACAGTTGGGTATTTTATTTCGTTCAACTATAAAAATAAAATTACTTTGTTGTAAATTTTCATTCGTTGTTTTCGGGAAAATTTTGATCAGCAAAGTATGTGTATCGAAATGAGAAATAACGCTCCAAATGTTGTGTAAATTGTATATTTGCAGACAATTTCATGGCCTGATATTGTGGCGTCTCGAGCGAGAACAAAATTGGCTAGGAGAATGCAGCAGATTTTTATCGAACTTTTTCAGCAAAATAGTCGAAATTAAATAGTTAACAACAAAAATCTTGGATTTTTAAAATGAATTATTGACCAAAAATATTTACGGTTTCTAAAAAAGCGATCAGTTGAGATGAACTTCATTGATTTCATTAAATTGTTTGAGCAGATTGAAGCGATGCATGAGAGTCTTATCATTTTCAAGTTGAATTTGTGTTCATAAAAAGTACATCAAATGACAAAATAATCGTTGCCAATAGATGCTGAACATGTTTAGAGTATAGTTTGTATTCGATGATTTAGTTACAGGGAATCATCTTATTGTACGTTACTGAAAAAGTCCCATTTGATCAAACTTACCCCGATGATCAAAGATACCCCGTTTCACGGTATCTACTTTTATAAAGTGATTCATCAACAGTACTACCTATGAAAATGAATTACTTTTGTTATGCAATTATTCTTTCCGATCTTATTTTATTGAAAATAACTAAGCAGTTTATTTGTTTATTTAGTGATTATTTGACCAGCTAGGGAACTAATCCACTGGGCATTTAATGTGCGTGTAGAATGCGCATGGTCTTATCTGAGTCTAATGGTGACTGTTGAATCAAGCCTGAGGGTTGAGAGTTGACAATTCGCTAGAAGAATCGAAAACCAGTTACCAATTTTCAGCAGTCATCTTAGCAGAAAGAACAAACGTTTTATTGTCATATTCATTGGTTTACTTGTAGTCCATTAAATGATCAATCAATTATATTATTTGTTCTCATTGTGTTGAGTATTTTCATATACTTTGGAGTAGTACATGCACTATATTATTGCTTGTCATGTTAACCACATTTCTTCAGGAGTCGTGTGGTATCCGGCGGCTGAATTCTCTCGAAGTATTTCAGCAAAGAAATGACCTACTGAGTTTCTGTTCCTGTGTCGTAAGAGGCGACTAACAACAGCTGATGCTGTGGTCCACTAGGAGGTTGCGAATGCCTATTATCTTTCTCCAGTCAAAACCAGCCTAGAGGCATTTCAACTAAGAATTGATTCAATGGGTTCCTGCTCCTATGACTAAAATATGCCAGTCGCGCATGGAGTGTTGTGGGTGCTAAGCGGATCCCTGACCCAGTGGACGTTTGTTTCATCGCAAATCGTAGGGTTCAAATGATGGTCATATCCTTAATACCCGTTCCTGGGTTCGCTATAGGCGATTTCAAACCAACGTATTTGGTATCTTCTAGTTGCTGTACAACCAGTGCTGCTGATGAAATGTGTAATGGTGTGATCAGTTAGAGTAGCACAAATTAATCTTTAGCATAAACGTACAGCAACTATGAATCTATCCCGCCTTGTGCTGGAAGGAAAAGCTTCCATAGTTTTGGTTGAAATGCCGTATTTTGATAAAGGCAAGTTCTATATTGGAAAGCTATTTAATCCCGTCTTCGTAGCTTTCAACAAAAATGGCACGACAAATGAATCCACGTGAAATGCCTCGTATATGTACCCTTGCGAATAGTGCTATTGGCCAGGGCCGCAGAGAGAAAATACGGGCCCGGGGGTCCAACGTACGGGCCCCCACCACTGTGTACAGTACAAAAAAGTTAATGTTTGAAATTCATTACTGTGGGAGTTTTTTTTAAATACCTTTTCGACAGTTTTGGTGACTTTGAAAAGCGTCATTTTTGTCAATAGTATTTATAAAAGTACGGAAATGGAAAGATTAAAAATGTAGTTATTACAAAAATTAAAAATATCTAAACGGCGATCAACGGCAAAAGATAAAAGAAAAACAATAAGAAAACTAAATATTAAAAGAATGTAAAAAAGAGCTACAAACAACAAAATCAACCAAATAAACAAATTAATGTCAATTGCCAAAAAAGGTTTAATCTAGAAAAACCAAAATAAAACCTATAAAAATTTGATAAAAGTAAACAGGAAACTAGAAAAAAACATATTCGAACATTATTGAACAAATGTTGAAAATAATGAAAAATCGATAAGAAAGTAGAAAAAAATTTATGAATAAATAAAAATGAAAGAAAAACTACTAAAAAGTATACAAACATTAATATAAAAAATGCATAAAACTGAAAAACTCGATAAATCAAGAATAATAAAATGTATTTAACATTTAAAACAAGACATATTCAAAGCAATAGAAAAAGTAAATAGAACGTTAAGAATGCATAAAATTACAGGAGTGTATATAAAAGACAAGAATAAAATAACCATAGAGAAATTAAAATAAATGAACGAACCGGAAAATTTTGAAAAACTGGAAAAGTGGAATGATAAAAAGACAAAAAGTAAAGAAAATTGGATAATGAACAAAAACGGAGCAAACAGACAAAATGAAAAACAAAGATAGTAGGAAAAAGCCAACATGGTATACTATAGAAACACAAAAATGGAGAAATTAACACTAAGAAAATGAATAAAATGGATTAAATTATTTAAAGAATAGAAAAACACTAGAAATAAAATTTGAAATAAATTAAAATAACGAACTAAATGTAAAAACAAGGAAAAGTGCGCATAGTACTAAAACAAAGATCAAATGTAAAAAAAAGATCAAATGTTTAGGAAAATTAAAAAAAAAATCAATCTAAACGTACAAGAAAATGGTCAACAGAAAAAGTACTTTCAAAATAGGTTAAATGGAAACAATAAAGAAATAACAATAACGAATAAAATCTTAAGAAAAAGGTATAAGAAATAAATAAAATTATATTAAACGATCAGTCGGAAATAATAAAACTACGAAAAACGAAAAGTTAAAAACATAAGGAAGAAAATAGGAGAAAGGTAAAAAATTAAACAATAAGACAAATTGGAATGAATTTGAATAAGTAAAAATGCTTATGGAAATGCAAAAAAAATATGAAAAAACGGAAATAGAAAAGGCTATGATAAGAATAAATGTAGTAAATAGACAAATTCTAAAAATTGGATGGAATGAAAAAAGAAACAAATAAAAAAGCAGGGTATTAAAATATGAAACAATAAGAAAAATGAAATAAAGAAAGCAGAATTTTCTCGAAAAATTGTGAATAAAATGAAATAACAGAGAAAAAACTATAAATTAAAGTAAGTGATAGTGATAGCAATAGAAAAAAAGCAAAAGTAAGGAACGTAAAAAGATGGCTAAAATAAAAGAATGGAAATAGATAAAAAAGGCAGATTCTTAAAATTGTAGAAATACAAATACAATCAACAACTTGAAAAAATAGATAAATGAAATTTTAACAAAATAAAAAAAATCCATGTAAAAATAAAAAAATATGAGAAACGGATCAAATTTCAAATAAGTGTTGGGGTTGGATTTTACGCTATGCAGGTTTCGAAAACATTCATAATCGTATAAAAACATGAATTATTCTTTATTTGTGTTGGTGTGTGTGCTAACACCTTAAAATATTTTACAAGAATTTTGTAACTGATTTCTAGTAAATAGTTCAAAAATAAAAATAAAATCGTTACGCTCAGGAAGCGACGTTCAAAATCTCACGCTCGCTCCTCCAAAACGAAAAGATTTTGTATGCGGATTTAACTTGCTACATTAGTTAGCTAATCTTGCTAACTAGTTGATTTAGTTTGGTAGCAGAGTTAAATTTTCTCTTCGAAATCAATCAAACACAATTTAGTAATTTAGTTGAACGTATGCTTCTTAGAATAATTGGCAGCTGCAAGATTGTGAACTGAGAGATCATCTCTTCATGCTCTATGACATATAAAATTCAAAATAAAACTATTAACACTATATTCCTCATAAAAGGGGCTTGTTGTGTACGCAATTTGCTGTTATAACGAAAATGTTGATAAAAGGCCGTATTTGAAAGAATTGTAAAACGTATTTATCTTTTTTCCATTCCTGGCCGCTTTGCAAGAAAATCTCCGAAAAAAGCTACATCATTTGACTACGACCCCTAGACAAAAATGTTTCGGTATCATCTCGTATCTGAATATGATTTTTTATGGATTATGTAACAATGAACGGCAAACAAAATATATTAAATTTTAAATTTAAATTTTTGGATTATTTCGAATTATTTAGGTATATCAAGAGTTTTTGATGACTCATTTGACCAATTGAGCTCTCAAATAGAGGTAGGGTTACCGCCTCTAGTAGTACTTTCATCAGTAGAGTTTTATTGTGCAGGGGATAGACTTCAAGAGACACATGGGTATCAATTACAATTTCGAATTAAAGTGATCACTCGACAGAAGTTTGAAGCGCTTCCATTGCTTTTTATTGTATAAAACGCTTAAAAACAACTAAATATGCACTGTTTTATTTCTTATGCAGCTCGTAGCACTAGGAGGAAAAATATCTTATTTTCTTCACATTCACCATAGAGTGTAATGTTTTGCTAAAGCACTCCACCTTTCTGTGCCGTTCACATTTAGTTGTATGTTTTTGCATTTAACAGTTTTTCGATTTATGTAGTTGGGTGTAGTACTTCGCTCTCCTTCCTTCCCACAAAGAATCTAAAAGCACCAGCCACTGTCGCTGTGAAGGATAACCCGAGCGAGCTTTGCTCTGCTCCTCAATAAACAAACACGGGTTGTGAAATCACACTTCAGTTTCTTTCGAGAATCTTTGTGAGGAACAATGATCCATTGAACCGAAGGTTCAGTGGGGTAAAGTAAACTCAAATGGCACTTTTATAATAATTTTTGTCAATACTAATAGGGGCCCTCCTTAACAATTAGGGCCTGCAACCCGATGGTGATGTTTACGAGGACTGTGAGCTGGACGATTCCTGGTAAAGAAAAGGGCAACGCAAAATAGCAAAATAATCCAATGGATTCTTCCGGGCGAATTCGGATTTACCTGAACGAAGACACGAAATTCGTCTCCAAAAACCGGTGTGGCAACCCTAAGCAGGGTTTTTTTTTCAATAA
The DNA here is from genome assembly GCF_030247195.1 of Topomyia yanbarensis. Lineage (NCBI taxonomy): Eukaryota > Metazoa > Arthropoda > Insecta > Diptera > Culicidae > Topomyia > Topomyia yanbarensis. The sequence goes on from NC_080671.1 coordinate 343,853,533, forward strand.
TTACTTTCGATACTAATCCAACGCTTTCGAATATTGGAAATTGAATAAATCAAAAAAAAATAGAGGGTTGTCTACAAGACACGACTACTTGTTACTTGTTGTTACTTTTATTGTTATTGTTCACTGATAAAGATACAGAATTGATTATTAACAAGCACAGATTTAAGACAAGCTAATAAAAGGGATTTTTGTATAATGTATGAATATTTGTTTATGTTATGATTCACTGGTAACCCAAGTAACAATTGAAGTTTTATAGCACGCTACAAGTGCAATATAAGTTTTATGAGTGGCTATAAAACAACCTTAAAACCTAATTTGTTACTAGGGAATTGTGCAGAATCAACAAGCGCACAATTAATACAAATTAATGAAAGGATTTTTCTAATTGAATTCTTTTTCCATTATGTATTCGTCCTAATAAGGACTGTTTGCTGATAACTATGTTTTGTGATACGGGACGAGAATCCTTTAAAACGATTCGAACCTTGCCGGCGATTCGCTTCTGCTACGTACACACACGAACATTTTCCTTTCGCAGCTCATGTCAAATAAGCACTGAAACAAGGTGATCTCTTTAATCAACTTTTTGGTGCAGATAGAAGACCATACTTTTGTACGACAAATAAAAATATTTTCATCATTCTTTTTGGGGTGGCTTTCGCTTAGTGGCATGGTTGTCACGTTTTTTCATTTTGCAAAAGACTTCTAGTTTGTAAATTATTAATTTGAATAATATTTGCTTATATTATAATTTACTGGTAAAGATACAGAATCGACAAGCACAAACTTAATACAAATTAATAAACGGAATTTTCTTCATCAATTCTTTTTCCATTATATATTCGTCCTAATAAGGACGATTTTCCAATAACTGTTTTGTGATACAGGACGAGAATCCTATGAAACGATTTGAGACGAAACACAAAAAAACAAAACTTAATTAAAATTAGGTCTTGTGCCCTTAACGCGCAAAACGGTTTAGTCCAATTTTTATTGCATAATACCAGGCGTTTGGTTTCTTGAACCAAAAGACAAGAGTTCGTCTTCGCTTTCTCGTCAGCAAACCAGAGCTATATTTGCTTCCCGGGACATCACTCGGGACATGTGGCTTTAGGCGTTCACATATGTCGTGTGAACTGTTTGGAATTTTTTGTGTCTAACTAGTGCTAATTTGGGTACTAGTTTAGATACATCGTCTAACTAGACACCCAGATGGTGCTAGTTACTGACGAGATGAATTCGAAACACAAAAAAACAAAACTTAATTAAAATTAGGTCTTGTGCCCTTAACGCGCAAAACGGTTTAGTCCAATTTTGACATTAAAAATGTCTTACTCCACTATCTGGGGCTAGGTGTCATTCTAAAATCTAAACTATCTCCCATGTAACGAAACTATGTAAGGTTTGCACGCTTATAACTCCGATATTACTAGATGGATTTTAATCATTCATACACCAACCGATTCAGAAACACCTAACTTAAATATTGGTAATAATTTAATATCTCCCCAATAAAAGTAGACTTTTGGAAATTGGTAAAATTAAAAAGTTCACGAAAAACGGGAAAATTACCATTCGTGAGGCAGAGTTCTCAGACACAGCCGTCAAAAGAGGGCAGCTTAGTTGCTCAATGAAACACGAAAAGTCATAAATAGAAGCAACGCATGTCCGTTTAAATCAGTTGTTGCTCTCATCCCATACGATCAACATCGTCTCCGGGCGATGCAATAAGCGCTATCGATTTTCGGTAACGTTGGCATTTGCACACACTCGCACCTAAGTGACTAAACCATATACGGTTAGTTTATAAATAGAGGTGACGCGTACCCGTTTGAATCAGTTTTTGTTCTTATGTCGAACGGGTAAGATCATGACTGCAGCGTCTGGGCGCTACAATAAGCGGTAGACGCTATGAATTTTCGGCAGCGGTGGCCGTGTGCAGATTTTTCGGGTACCAGCACGGTGTCACAGAATGATTTGCAAAGTGGGTGGGTGGGGTGGTTTGGATTTAATTCAATACGGTGTGTGCTGCTTAAGAGTGTTGCGTTTGAATAAAATATATTTATTTTTATGCATGCGTGTGCGTTGTAACTTGTTAATCCATGTTTACGGCGCATTGTAGCTGCCTAGGGTAAAGAGCCTATTGGTTTTCATATGTTTCATATTTTGGTTATATGTTTTTTATCAGTAAGGCATCTGACAACGTGCTTCTGTAGTTATTGCACTGTTCAGCAGCGTAGTATTTTATATAGGAGAGTACACTCAGGTTTTTTTCACGCGGATTTTGAAATTTACGCGGTTTTCATTAACGCGTTTTTTTTCAAATTTACGCGGTTTTCATTTACACGGCCTGTATCCTCTGCGTGAAAAATCTGAGTGTAATTGCATCGGAAACAATCACATTCCCAGCAGAACTTTTTGTTTTCTAATTTCAAACACTTTTGTTTCGTACTGCACACAACGGAAAATTTTAAAACAGAACTTACCGTCCCAGCAGCAGTTTAAGCGGGTATTCTTTTTCGATTCAAATTCAAGCCATGTCTTAAGCGTTACTGGACTTAAAATTGTTTTCCCAGTTTATCCAGTCATAATATCTGTCCTACCCTATGTATTTAAAACACAGTTCTAATTGCGTTTTAAAGTATACAACAAATAGAACGGTTGGCTATACTAATTTAAATTTTAAAATAAATCTGTTTTAAATTATGAAACAAACCGCTGTACTGAAGATATAATTATGTCAGTCCTAGTACCACATAAAACACCTATATAACATAAAACGCTGCAGAATTGGTTTAATAATACAATGTTTACACTACAGAGTTATAACACGTTTTAATAATTAGCAACAAGAAAAATGTCACCAAGATAGCATAAAAACCCGTTTTAACTGGTAGTGCGAACGTTGCATAACAATATAATTTATCAAATAATTTAATTTTTTCCACCAATAATCGATCAAGAAATACTTAACCTTAAGATTGTTTACTTAAGTTCATTAGTACATTATTGAAAATTTAAATGGAAAATGAAATTTCATATTTCATGGAGAATCTGTATATTTCTGTTGGCGGGCGTGGGCTTCCTCATCACAGCTCTCAATATGGAACTTTTCTTTTGAATATATTTTCTGGACAGACCAGCCTATTTTTACTAGATGGATCAGCCAAATAATGCCAATCACCTAGTGAGATACTTGATTAATTAATAGATTACCGTTAAAAGACCTTCAATAAATTATGTTTTGATGGGGAGGGTATATAGCAAATTGTAACATATGAAATCAGGCGAGTGAACAAGAACGTGAGTCGATATGTGTGATAGATAAAATTCATTTGCACGCTCTTGAAAAAAGCTACATTTTTAATGTCACCGTGGTCTTGTCTTGTACACAACCCTTTAATTTTTTATTGCACAGATTTGAGACTTGCCTATACGACTAAACGCACTGCATAAACCAGCAATTCGCCATTTGTTCCGCCATCGTCACTTGGAAATGCGAGCAAAATCCTTCCAGTACACAGAAACGCTCCCCTTCCATGGCTCGTATCAAATGAAAGATGTATCTGAGATCCTACCAGCCGCAGTAGCAATAACCTACCTTATTCCATCAGCAGAGTAGGTATGGCAGTGAATTAATTCGGTCAGAAACATTCCTTTTATGTCATGCGATGAAAGTGTAAGTTTTCCCTGCGGATTTACGGATTTTTCAATAGTGTGCTAATAAAACACACAGATAAATTTGATAACAATTTTTTACTGCCAATTTTCTAAATCGATTAATGTTCGAATCATGAAAATCTTTCAACAATTAATAAAATGTGAGTGAAAACTTGGTATGTCTTCTTACATTTTTCCAAAGCATTTCCAATAATACGGATTTTTCAATAGTGTACAGTTGAAATACCAATTTAAAGTTGCAATCAATTTTCAAGTTGGACTTCTCTGAATCGATTGGTATGTAAATGATGCAATTCCATCAACAATTAACAACGCTGCAGTCGTTTAAAATTATGCCACATTTTCGCGACGTGGATCGAATTTTAGATTTTAGTTTTACACCTAGTCTCAGCCCCATATAGTGGAGTAAAGCATTTTCAATGCTAAAAATCGATTTCATATTGGCGAAATTTGAAGACAAACTCATGACTTCTAATCAAACCATTTAATTGTTTAACCCTTACAAGTCTGATCATATTTTTGTTTCGATTATAGACATTTTAATCTTAAGGTCATTCGCTTCTTCGTTCAGATTAAGAATTTTCCTATAAAAAAAATCTCTATTCCTGTGTTGGGATTCGAACCCAGGTGAACTGCGTACATGACATTCAATGTACAAATTCCGCTATGCCCACTTGAGTCTGATCTTGTTTCGATGCGAGAATTAGGTTGGTATAAATATAGTTGATATCAAATATGCAGTAGTTTAGAATTTTCGCTATTCTAGTTACCTCATGCACAAGATATTGAATTTTCAATTGCATTCTCAAATAATTTTTTGTCGAAAAAGTATTTGTCAAAATTTTAGTTTCTGTTAAAAATCCGGGCCCCCTTCAAAACTCCGGGCCCGGGGGGAAACACCCCGATCCCCCCCCCCCCTCTCGGCGGCCCTGCTATTGGCGCATGTTTTATACCCGACCTCACAACTCGTAATATGTGTGCTGTCACGGTCAATATGAATGTTGATAACATAAACAAGAAATATTGTTCGATATATTTGCCGTAAAATGAACCTATGAATGTATCAGAAATGGGTTCCCCTCATAATCTACCATGTTGTACACACTACATAATATGGTGCAGCTCAGATATCAATTTGAGAGACACCGAATTAATAGAGCACTTAGTAGTACGAACCTGTACATACTGAATGTAGGAAATCCCCCTACACTTGCACGATCTGGCAGAGAAGAGGTGTCAGATGTAACTCTCTGCTCTGACGCTATTACGCATGAGTTGGCAAAGTGGTTCGTACCAAACGAGCTCGAGCCGTCGTTATCTGATGATAAGTACATCGTCTTTGATCACTTAAATGTCTCGCTGGTAATCCCAAATAGAGATGGGCAAACAGATTCAGTTTGGAGAGTGAATAGCGACTCTTTTGATCGTTTCAGTACTTTGAAAAATGTTTGAGATGCAACGGGAAAAAATTATTTATTAGGCGTTAGGACGGGGTGGGGGAGGGGTTGGAAACGGGGTGCGTTAGGGTTTGAGCGTAAAAAACACCTCCTTGCGATTTTTTTTAGAAATTTGGGTGAAGCGAATTGATCAAAGTTTTGGTATATTATAATGAATCATTTCAATAACATTGTTATTTTTATATGCAAAATCTGTTTTAATCCACCTAGTTGTGCAATTGTGCCTTTCTCATTTGTCCAAACTAAGATTCCATAGCACAGTGGTTGGAAACGCCAAAAACGTGAACTTAATTCACTAACCATCGAATATATTCACAAAGTGTCTTTGAAGGAATCGTTCGTATGAACATTCCCCACAATCTGATAACAATTGAAATTGGGCATGGCTTACTATGATCGAACTAAAACTTAAATTTTTATACTGACGAGGTAGAAAGTTGGTGTCTTCGACAAAGTTTTAGAAATGCTCATAGTGAAGAATTTTATTGAAGAACTTGAGCTTGTAGGACTAAAGGTTATCGATTTATAAGGTATTTTCTATGACAACCCCCTTAAATCTCGTTTTGTTACTATAACTTTTTTCATTGTGACTTTTCGTGCAAACAATGTTCAAGACAAATGTGTAGGTATCAAAACTACTTAATATTGTCACAGACTCTATGTAAAAATACTCATTCGTTTCAAAGTTATTGAAGATTTTTACATTTTTTTACACCATCTTCAACTACGTATAAGAAAAAAAAAAGTGCTAACCATAATGCACGAACAGGCACTTTTTCGCTGTCTAAACTATGCACAATAAACCGAAGAAAAATTTCTTACTGATTTTTGTATGGAAAAAGTAAAAAACATGATAAAGTAAGCTTACCCTATTCGTAGGGTTCTAGAGTGCCACGTACCAAACCTTCTTAGCTTTATTGTGCATAGTTTAGACAACGAAAAAAGTGCCTGTTCGTGGTGCCTGTTCGTCATTCTGGTTTGCACTTTTTTGCCTTTCTCATACAGAAAGGTTATGCAATCACTCTGAAAAACGTCAACCTAATCCCGGCCCGGAGGGCCGAGTGTCATCTCCCATTCGACTCAGTTCGTCGATATCGGAAAAAGTCTGTATGTGTGTGTATGTGTGTATGTATGTGTGTGTATGTGTGTGTGTATGTATGTGCGTATGTGTCAAATTATGTCACTCATTTTTCTCAGAGATGGCTGGACCGATTTGCCCAAACTTAGTCTCAAATGAAAGGTGCAACCTTCCCATCGGCTGCTATTGAATTTTGGATCGATCGGAATTCTGGTTCCGGAATTACGGGTTTCAGAGTGCGGCCACACAGAAATTTCTCATATAAACTATAGGAAAAATTAAAAATAGAATTTTTATTTTTGATGCTAAATGCGTTCAAGGTGCATGAAACGTCGAGATTTGATGCAAACTCGAAAAAAAAATTTGACGACGATTCACAACGTCAACCTAATCCCGGCCAAATTTTTTTTTCGACTCGCATAAGGTTTCTAGATTTTAACAGGGGCGTAGTTGATGGTTTACGGAGAGGGGTTACACCCCCCTCTACTGTTCACTCCCCTCCTTTAAAAATCTCCTTAAATCACCCCTCAGACCACCACCCCATCCAGCCCTCATACCCCTCCCTTTCAACCCCATCATCTTTAAACCACAACTATATCACAAAGCATACCAATTTAAGCTGGGGAGTCGTTCGTTCATGGGACTTTCGCCCTCCTCACATACCCACCCCCGCATGACAAAATGAGTTAGCAAGCAGATAACATTGATCTAATGCTGATTAGGCTAATGGAGTATGATATTTTTTTGTTTCAAGTGTTTCACCGTCGACACGTAGCTCATCAAGTTCGTGGCTGGCATGTCATTGTGTATAAGTTTTAAGTTCAATATTACCGTGGCTGTTTTTCTCTTTTACAAAATTTTAGAACTCGAATAATGATTTCTTTTCTTGTATATTTGTCATTGCATGTATAATGGTAAAATGTAATATATGCATTTTAAAGCTTTTAATGAATATAAACAACGCAAACATTCTCGTGTTCATGATTGAGAAAGGCACAATTGCACCGCTAGGTGGATTAAAACTGGTTTTTGACGTTTCCGACCACTATGCATAGCTGGTTATGTTCAGTACAATGGTGGAAATATATATTACATATTCAGTACGATTTGCACATAGTACATACAACCCTAGTAACAATTGAGGTCTTATGATAGTTTTATAGCCACTCCTAAAAATTAGATTGCACTTGTAGCATGCTATAAAACTTCAATTGTTACTTGAGAATGGATCGACAGCCACGATTTTGAGATACTGTGTGTCGACACTGAAACATCGCTTGAAACCAGCGCAATATGGTCCCAAAGTTGTATTTAGGAAGACAAAACTGTTTGCGCCTAAACCGTTGGTTTTAGATATATAGTATCTTCGGCAAACTTTCTTAGAACTTTCTTGCCGATTTTTTTATTTTAGTTGAATTAGGGTGGTCCTTGTGGTTAGGGTGTTCAAAGTATCAACTTCTTAGATATGTAAAATTCAGCTACATAATGTTCTACAAAGTTATAAATCAATCAAATTGAAGCAACTTTTGTTAAGAAACTATGTGGCTTTCTCCAATGGTTCATGTGCTATGATTTTTTCAATATTTAAGGTTGGGTGGCTCTTTAAAAATTGGTTTTCTATTAATATCTTTTTATGTGTTAATTTCTCGCTAATATCTAATATTATCTCATTTATTTGAAAAGTTATGAACGATTTTTGTTGAAAAATACACCATTTTCAAAAATTAATTATTTATTTTACAGAAATAACGCTCCCGCAGTGTTTTTTACCAAAAACTATAAAAGTTTCGATCTTTCAAATGAAATTAAAAGATTGAAAATCCATTTGCAATGTTAGAAGAGATATAGCTTTGAAAAAAAAAACCATTTTTGTTTTGGAAATCGCATGTAACTATGCAAACAAAAGAGATAGAAACCTCATTGCTTCGGCAAAAATGTGTATTTACAAAAGTTATAAAGACCTCTAGAACAAAGTATTAGCGAAAAATTAACACATAAAAAGATATTAATAGAAAACCAATTTTTAAAGAGCCACCCCACCTTAAATATTGCAAAAATCATAGCGCATGAACCATTAGAGGTAGCTACATAGTTTCTTAACAAAAGTTGCTTCAATTTAATTGATTTATAACTTTGTAGAACATTATGTAGCTGAATTTTACATATCTAAGAAGTTGATACTTTGAACACCCTAACCACAAGGACCACCCTAATTCAACTAATATAAAAAAATCAGCAAGAAAGTACTAACAAAGTTTGCCGAAGATACTATATATCTAAAACCAACGGTTTTGGCGCAAACAGTTTTGTCTTCCTAAATACAGCTTTGGGACTATAGTGCAGCGGCGAATCAAGGAGGAAGATCCGTTAAGAAATTTTAAACTAGTTATAATTTTAAAGTAGCAACCCCTTACTGCATACTCCTTCCTAAGCCAATACAAGCCAAATGGGATTAGGTTGACGATTTTTAGAGCGGCATAACCTTTCTATATGAGAAAGGAAAAATATCGATAAGTGGATTGGCGACGAATACTTTTGTAGAATGTCTCTGGAAAAACACGATTTGCGGTATTAACTGTCATTCAAACTATGCATACACATTCTTTGTATGAGATACCTAACCCCTACGTTGAATTTTCGAGATAATTTTTCACTCATTTGAAATAAAAATTGCTATTTTTCACGAAAAATTCCGCCATTTTCAAGATTGGTTTCTCCCTCGAAATTACAACTATTATTAATTTTAAATTGGTTATGAGTTGATATTTTATTCCATGTACGACAAACAGAGCTCATGTGTTCATCGTGTTAGTTTATTTTAGAGTGATTCATAATAATGGTAAACTCATTCGATTCTTTTTGGTTCTCGTTGAGTTTATAATAAATTGTCACTGCTTCAGTGAATCGCAGCTATTTAAAAAAAGAATCGCGATTAATTAACTCTTTTTGAGAAGTCGATTCTTTTAATCGATTCGCGATTCATTCACCCATCTCTAGATCTGCTAAGGGTGAATACTCGTCCGACGACGATGTAGTACTCAACTGTCTTTTTGACACAAACTTTCCAGGTTATACGGACTGACGACTGCCCCTGAGCTTTCTTCCAGGTAGGTCTGATTCTTTGGAATTTGCTCGCAGAATTGTGACTCGATCAAATGGGCTATTCAAAGTTTCGCTCCGTTTCAATCTTCGAGAAAAAATGAAATCATTCCAGATCTACTTCAAAGAGGATATGAGCACTTCAAGCCTATTTTGAAAAAAGTTCTTACTTGTAGTCTTACAACAGGATACATGGCTGTCTCACTTATGGGGAGATAGCGAGCTTTAGGTCAATCAGTCTGACCTCCTTGCTTCTCAAATCAGTGGAACGTTTAATCGACCACTAAATTAGGGATGTAGGCTTGAGTGAGAACTCGTTGCATGCAATTGCAACATGCATATCAGCCAGGAATGTGTAGTACGACTGTGTTATAACATTGGAAAAGTTTTTTTTTCGGAAAAGTAATTAAGTTTAGGAGTGTTTCTTGATATTGAAGGTGCTTTTGAGGACGTGTCTTTCGAATCCATTCTGAAGCAGCACGAGGTCATACCTTCATATATCACGACCTGGATACACGAAAACCGATATCTGTGCTCGTTGTTAAGACAAGTAGAGAAAGGAAACTGGGTGTCTGGGGATGTCCTCAAGGTGGTGTGCCACCACTTCTATGGAACCTTGTCGCCGATGGCTTGTTGAGGAATCAGGAATCAAGACTCAGTAGCGTTTGGCTCAAATGCCACGTTCCCTATGTTGATCGGAGATTTATGCCTTGTCATGAATCGTCTTTCATCATTTCCCTGATGGAAAGGATTGGAGCAGTGGTAAGGTTAAGGGTAAAGAATGTAACGACACAGAAAAATAACAATAGAGCTTTCTGTACCCCATGAAGGTGCTGAGCGATCACAAAGATCACACGAATAATACTCTGAACGCTGAATAGTAGCCACGTGATAATTGAGTTTGCAATGTCCAGGCAGTGTCCTGACTAGAATACAGCAATTGTGCTTGGAAAAATGCAGCAAACTGTTTGACATTTTTGGTCTCACATCGGTCAGTCTTTGTTTGAACGCAAGTTTGCAAGCTACGTCAATTGTTGGCGTGTTTTGGATGCAACCCAAGAGCGAACCAATCAACGAAGTCAGTAGCAGCGCCCGCTCCAGCCAATTCGTTCGCGCATTCATTTGCAGTAATACCGGAATGACCAGGTACCCATAGAAGGTAGATAGCATTTGAAATGCTAAGCTCTTCGCCTTGAGTTCGACATGTGATTACTAATTTCGATCTCGAATTGGTTGAACTAAGTGCTTTCAGGGCAGCCTTTACCGCAAATTCCATGTTGAAGTGCCGATTGTACGCCATACAGAATCGCGAAGATTTCTGCTTGGAATACGGTACAGTGTCTATCAAGCGAATGAGACTGGTTTAGTCTCATTTCACGACAATAGATACCAGCACCGACTCGGCCCTCCAACAAAGAACCGTCAGTATAACAAACTGCATAATCTTCAAGATGTCGCTCCATCTAGCCAGACAGCCATTCCTCGTGAGGAATTCTCACATTGAATGTTTTAAAAGGAAAACCACGTGTGAGTGTAAGGTCACTGGGAGCAATTGTAATCTCATCCCAAGTAACCATTTAGGACCACAGTCTTGTGTGGCTAGTTGCACGATCTGTTGGATTACTGTTCCAGAGCTCAGTAGCTTTAAGACGGAATGCACAAGAAAGTGCTTCTTGTTTCAGACGAACCTATGTACAGAGAGCTAAAACTCAACGATATGTTATTGTTCCTAATCTAGTGTAGTAAAGAGCTATAGGCTTTAGCAGCAAGGTTGATCATTACTTCGGGAGTGAAGGATACAGACTGTATACTGTTTTGGGTTGTGATTGTTATGATGAGGGACATGCCAATCGAACCAATTTATTTTGATTCCTGAAATACAACCTATCTAATGTCACAAACTAATGTTTCACCGATCGCTTGGTTTTGAACCATCCAAAGTCGCACGGGAATCATTAACACAAAGTTGCGAACACACTCGTTCAATTGCGTCATTGTTACATTCACCATGTTGTGCAACTACTGGTAATCCATGGGGGTCCAGAGTTGAAAATAAAATTTGTGAAAATATCCATTTACCTTTAATAAAAGTTGTACTCAAAAAAGATTGTTGCTTACCTGAAATGAAACAAAAGGACATCAAATTAGCTTGGACATATCTGATTAGTAGATTTTTAGTAGATAGTCTACTTACACGATTAAGAAATAGATAGAGAAATAGTAAAATAGATGCAAGACGAGACAGTCGCCACGAACGCGAAGAGGGAGGGGGGGTGGTTTTGTAAGGAATGGTGATTGTTAGTGCCGTGACATTATTTTTATGGATTATGTAGATTACAACTGGTATAAGGTGCTGGAAGAACGAAATCGGTTATCTCAGTCTGGATGATTATAACAAGGGTTTATTACTACCCGACGTTTCGGCCTTTGGTGCTGGCTTTTTTCAAGGGAAATAAAGTCAATTGTTTATCATAATTGACAATTTGACGGTAAACAATAGACTTAATTGTCCTTGACAAAGGCCATCATCAAAGGCCGAAACGTCGTGTATTAGGATACCCTGTTTTGATCATTCAGACTGAGATAGCCGACTTCGTTCTTCCTACATTATTTAATATATTGTGCTATATTTTGATTCCTTACATCTTTATTATAAATAATGCGACTGATAATTTTTGCGCCATGACCAGTATAACCTAAATCTTGCAAAATAAGTCAATTTTTCACAAGAATTTTGGGATTCAAAAATACAGTTGCTCTTGGTGATGCCACGTGTGTAATAAGAAAATGAATTACTTAAGAAATCTATTATTTCACTACTAGGTGGATTACTTGGTGATCTGTGTATTCATACATCATCGAACATCTACATCACAGCTGGACGTAACGCTTAATCCAAGGGGTAAATAACAGAATTTCATTTTTATGTGAACCTACACAGTGATTTTTGAGAAATAGTTTATATATTTTTTTATAATTTTTTCGAGATAATATAGAATCTCGACGTTTCATGCATTTTAAAGATGTTTGGCATCAAAAAAACAAATTCGATTTCTGAAATTTCATGGGGTCCCCACCTTGAAAAAAAAAAATTGAGTTCCGGTTTATACGGGAATTTCATATGTGACCGGACGGTTTAGTCTATATACCCGGAACCATATAAGCGATCCGTACGAAATTTTATAGGCATTTGTGGGGATATTGTAGCTGCCATTTGGGACTAAGTTTGTGAAAATCGGCGCAACCATTTCCGGGAAACTGAAGTGAGTTCGTTAATTTTGAAAGATGGCCGCTTTTCCCAGGCACTTCCGGAACCGTCTATAGTGGTCAATGTAGTCAACGAATGTTTGGTTTGTCGTCGGTGACCTAGAACTGCAAATTTAAGTTCTTTGAGAGACATATTAGCAAACGTTTTACCGTTTTTGCTTTCATTGGAGTATCGGTTTGAATCGCAATTTGCTATGTGATCGCACGCTACAACCCGTAACTCCAGAACCGGAAGTCGGATTGGGATGAAATTTAATAGCCATTTCGAAGTAGTTGTTGTTACATTTTGGAAAAATTTTCACCTTTATACATTTATTGTAGAATTTATTAAAATCGACATTTTCTGCGTGATCGTACTCATCACCTTGTAATTCCGGAACCGGAAGTCAGATTCATTAGAAATTCAATAGCAGCCTATGGGAACGTTGTATCTTTCATTTGAGGCTAAGTTTGTCAAAATCGGTTCAGCGATCTCTGAGAAAAATGAGTGACATTTTTGGTCACATACACACACAAACGCACATACATGCACACTAGACCGGCAACAATTTTGACTTTTTTCGGAACATTGTTAAATCAAACGGTAATTGGCTTCACATACCCACGGTGTGTTTGGTAGAACAATTTTATTCGAAAAAAATCGGCATCGCTAAAACTTCAGCATGTGATAGAATGCGCTTTTCCCTTCCATTTGAAAGTAAAATTAGAATATTCTATCGGGGGCTCCAGAACAACTTTTTATTTTGAAGTTTTTTTGTTTGAAAACTTAAATTTTTCAATGAAACTGTTTCACCTAGGTAGTACTTTAGACATGCAAATATTACCAAAAGTAAGAATCTGATGGACAATTTCATTGTGTACAACTTTGTTAAAAACTACATCGCGATCTAAAATCGCTAGAGAAAGATATTAAATTTTTATCAAAGTTTCTAGATTCGCACGGGGCTTATTGGTTAAGAAGCTTTGTTCCAAAAACATTTTTATTTGTAAAAAACTGGATTGCCTCAGAAGAACCTGAATGCTAGCAAAGTCCCACCTTTAAGCGTAAAAAAACATAATTCGAGATTCCACCGTTTTATGCGCACTAATGATATTTTAGGAGCATGGAGATATAGAGAAGAGCAGATAAAATTTGAACGAAATTAAGACTCTTTTGAAAGATGCTGGGCAATGCAGCAAAATGAAACAATTTTTTCTGTCACAGATATACAGTAAAGACCCGTTTTTATCATCCACTTGGCGAATTTTAATTTGATAAAATAGGGACATATATTTTTCTGTCTTTTTAATAAACCGAAGCTCTTACAATATTCTTCCTTGTTCCTTATATATAGTCTTGCAACCTTTTCTGATTATTTACTTTAAGTTCCTCTTAAGGGGGTCTGACAGCGCAAAATTAAAAAAAATAATATTTTTATTTTTGCATTTTTCGGATCTCTAAGATAAGAAATATATGCCTAAGAAAGGATTTACTCGAATTCAACTTGGTTCGTCTGCTAGAGCCCATTAAACTACCAACTATCAATTTTCATATGAAGCTGATAAAATCGGGTCAAAACTCTGATAAAATCGGGGGTAGATAAAATGGGGGCTGATAAAATCGGGTGTTGATAAAATCGGGTCTCCACTGTATTTGTTTCTTCTTTTTTCTTCACTAATTCTGGAGTATGCTTGATGTAACTTTGAATCCACCTTTTTGCTCGTTAGCATCTTGTGGGATGTATTTGGCCTAAATCTCAATATTATATTTGATCAAACTCGATTAGATATTCAGTCATTTGATTTGATTTCGAGTGAGAATCCTGATTGACAGTTTCATGAAGGATAGAAAAATAATTCGATGAGATTTATGTTCAAGTTTGTTAATTTTTGGAAATCGCTGTACATTGAACAGAAATCGCAATAGTAAATGAGAAATAAAGGTTTTGTCTATTGTACGAAGATAGCGATCTCAATACAAAAGTAGATATAGAAAGTATCACCTTTACCCGAAAGACTTGTTGCGGTTAATGTCTCCAGATTCTGAACTGAACTGGCAACTCTGTCTTCTTAATATGTTGTCTTTGCTCTTATCCCATTAGGTTTTACACCAACCGACAGAACCCCACGAAATGAGCCGGATGAACTTCGTTTGGCAATTCTCGGTGGTTTGTTTACATGGAAGTTACGTGAGTTCGAATGTAACAGATGAGCACCCGTTGCACTCGCACTCACGCAACTGACAAAGTAAACAAACCACCGAGAATTGTCAAACATGAACTTCATTCATTCCTTGGTCATTTGTGTCGTCACCTTGTAGAATTCAATATTATGCGGGAAATCTTCAATAAACAGACTTGTATTACTTGAATGTATGGTACAGCCTGATATTTTCTTGTTCGTTTTCTGTTGTGATCCGTGTACAACGAGTAACGACTCCGGAATTTCTTCTTAAAGGAAATTATGGAACATGGTTTTATTCTTTTTTCTAAGATTATATGAAGTGTGCTCGATTTGGAAATTAAATTTGAGGACAAGCAAAAATCTGCATCTATAAATTCTGATGAATCTACCCCAAAAGATAGCAAACATGGATCCAAAACTCGAAGAACTTTTTTTCTTTTTCAATCATCTTTCTTTTAATGTTGACAAAGACAAACAGGATGACTCGAAATGTCTACTTTAGTTCATTCAAATAAGTGTCATTTTCGCCCAAGACCTGGAGAAATCTAAAAATATATTTTTTTCTGTTCAGAATGGAACTTTGTATACATTGAAATTTATCTGAGTTTACTGTTCATTTAAACCCAACATTTTTTGTAATTCCTTGTTAATCCATAGGCCCCGCGCACACCTAAAGCTGGTAAAATTGCAATAACTTTCTCGGGTGATTTTATATCGATTTATAGCATTCTACGAAGTTGTAGACAATGGGATTGTTCATCAGATTCTCACTTTTAGTATTTTTTGAATGTCTATAGTACCAATTAGCGGCAAAATGCGAATTAATTTCATTAAAAAACTTAAATTTTCAATCAAAAAGCTTTAAAATAAAAAGTTGTTCTAGACCCCCCGACAGAATATTTTAATTTTACTTTCAAATGAAAGGGAAAAGTCCATTCTTTCAAATCCCGAAATTTTACAGATGCCGATTTTTTTTGAATAAAGTTGTTCGACAAAGACACCGTGATACCATTTGTTAAATAAGAGCTTTTGCCGAAAACTCTAGTTCACTCACAAGAGTTTTCAAGTTTGTATGTGAAAATATATGAAAAATAGGCAACAGAAACATTAAATTCAGTAAAAAATGTCAGTATCATCTTGTGCATCCCATAATCTGCAGATATATAGCTTAAGGTGTAAGGATCAATATTGCTGAAGATTGTAAATTGATCCGATTTTGCAGTAAAAACATATTCTCATATACAGTTATGTGTTGCTTCTCTTTCTCGCACATGCTTAGGATAGAAAATTTCAAAAAAAAATTGGTTGGTCTTCACAGTGAAATAACTTTTTAGGGGAACCTCCAATCAATATGCAAACTTTAGCAAAGCTGTACATTCTAAAATAAACTACGCGACCATACGTTTTGAGGTATGCAGAGTTTCTGTGGAATTTTTTATTTGATTTTAAGTTTTTATTTCCGAGATTCCATATAAGTTCCTATAGAAACTTGAAACCTCTTGTGGGTAAACTAGAGGTATCGGAAGAAGCTTATATTTTGTATATGATTTGTGCATCCAATTACCATTTGAATAAGCAGTGTTCCGAAAAAAAAAGTCAAAATTGTTGCCGGTCTAATACACACACAGACATTTGCCGAACTCGATGAACTGAATCGAATGGTATATGTCACTCGGCCCTCCGGGCCTTCGTTAAAAAGTCGTTTTTCAGAGCAATTTCAATACCTTTCTATTGAGAAAGACAAAAAGTTCGAGTTTCGGAAAATGGCTTCATGAAAACCGAAAAATCTAATATTTTACTGTAAAATTCGCTCTCTTTTTTTCAAAATAATAGAGAGAAAACAATTTTTATTCAGTTTTCTGTTGTTCATCGACAGGCTACACATATTGTGCTTTCTCATAAAAAAATCAAGTTAATTCGTTGATTAGTTTTCGAGTTATCGTGATCGCCAATTTGAAAAACGCGGTTTCGAGAAAAACGCTGTACCATTGGGAATTTTCTCTTGAAAATTTGGTTAGAAGTTATTTAGAGTGCATTGTTTTCATTGTATTTTTATCGCTGTCAGTTTTTCGATAATTGTTGCCGATACATTGAAATCTGCGTGTGTTATAGCAGATACGCGCGAGGAATGAATGGCTGTTTAAAACAAAAGAAGTTCAGCGTGGCCACCGAGATTACGGGAAACTATTCTAGGGGTTCAATACTGACAATTAACCAATTAAAAAAAGTCGTTTTTTTGCCGGTTGATTCAATGTAAATACAAATCTAGACAAACACGTGAAAAGGGCCGGGCCTCTCTGTGTTTATTTACTCTTTTTATTAACATGGCATCATCATAAAACTTTCCAACATTGTTTCAGTACATATCGAAACTTTGATTTCGTCTAGCGTATTCTGCTAAGAGTTAAGGAGCAAATGGGGAAAGTAATTAAAGAGACTCTCATTTGCACTTGAACTCTTTTCATATGTTTATCTAGAAATCGTTATTTGATTTGTATTTGATAGTAATTTATAAAATAATGAAGCCAAAGAGTTCAAGAAAGCGGATTTTGTGACTACCTGCTCCTGTGGAAAATTCATGGACTCTATCGGCTGCTAGGATTATGTAATTCCCTCTACCTCTAATGAACTTCTTAACCATCTATACATATCCGTTTATCATACTGAGCTGAGTTGGATAAATCAGCGAGCCCCTGATGAAGCTGAATCAACAATTTACAATTTTCCATGCGATAATATCTCAACGATACTGGATTCAGTTAAAAAAAACCCTCGGACACCGACAACCTACAGCATCACGTCGAAGGGAAGTCCAGTCATAAAGTTATGCATTTAACATTCAGCGCGATTGGTCGAACGCTCCGGGGAACATTTGCATTTGATGTGTTTTTTCAAAACAGCAATAGTTCACCGCAGAACCGGATGAACCGTAACACAATAGTTGCCAGTTTGCGGTCAGATAGAACGGCCCGCGAAATTTAAATTAGCATCCTCACGATGACACGCCATCAGCCGTAACAGGAACGATGATCCGAATACAGAACTGTTTTCCAACAGTCAACACAGCACGTCACGTAGTTCACATAAATCGTGATTCACAATTATTGGCCAACCAATTCGCCCCGGTTGCCTAATCACTAACGTTTACCACGCCCCAGATACAGAACTAAATACGGTTATAGTTGTCAGCATCTCCAATGGATTTTGACTAAATTCGTTGTTACAGTACGAAAGCGCTCCGGATTGCCCAGAGGCACAACAAAGTTGTTGGCATGGCGTTTCCCATAAATTCATTGCTGATTAGCGAAACAAAGCAAAACTTCTAATCCAATCTATTGCGACCGACAGGTTGTGCCAAGAAACGAAAATCCACTCGGACCCTCCGGGATGACTATACACTATACACAGCATAAGAATCGCGCTTGGTCCTGACCAGCCAGTCAGTCAACTAGTCAGCTGGCCATTATGATTGTGATGGATTGATAGGCAGCAACCACAGCAGCCTTTGAGACCCAGTCCGGACAGGTTTTAATTGGCTGTGTCATAACATCAGTATTTTAATAACCCGTGATGGGGGCGGACATAGCTGAAATCAAAGGAAGGCGGATCAAGCCACCCAAAGAAGGTCAGCGTGATCGGAACACGCAGTATACTTTCGCAAATGTCGACGCGGGAGTTCGCAGCATTTCTGATGTTTGTAACTCTGTTTACATTTCGTCTCTTATCTCAGTGGAGGACGGATCAAGCTGGGGATCAGGATCAGGAGATCGCTAGGTTTAGATGCGTTTTATGAATTTTCATCACGTCAGATCTGAGCACGATTGCATCCGTGCGGGGTGAAAGGGGATTTCCAGCAGGCTTGGGTGATCATTTCTGTCAAAACCGTACCGTTCGAGAAAGATAATGCGCCGTGGTTGCACAGGTGATGCTGTTGTGGTTTGTTCCCATTTGTGGAGAATTACCGGAATGAAGATTTATAGCGAGTATGTGCGAGCATTTTGTTGTTATTCGCAGACGATGAAGCAACATGTCTGACAGTTAGAAGTGGTGAACCCTTAGGTGGGATTTACATGGACAAGAGGCAAAACATTTGATATCATACTTGCGTTGTTTGTACTCCGGACTGAAACTGACTCATTTACGTATTTTACGAGGAACCAACAAATTTCCAATCTCATCCGATTGACGCTCATTAAACTATAATTATTAATTAACGGCTCAACATGCTAATTTCGTTTATACAACATAAAGAACAAATATTCATTAGTATTCTGGCGCCATTGAACCGGTCCTTTCAAGAGGAATGTTGCTTGAGAATAGCTTATCAAAATCATAGTTTCAACTCGTTTGTCACACCACAAAATATGCTGCCTTTTATTACAGTGGTATCAATTTAGCTCGGTAATTTTCGCATAGCCGCGTAGTCAACAAATTTAGAAAACTGGTATCTCAGCAATTTGACCTTTATTTACCAAAAAAACGGGAGGAATATTGATCACTTTTGGAAGTTTTTCGAATAAATTTCTGGAAATCAATTAGTTAGTAATACTGGAATCCATAGAATCAAAAGGTTGGATTGTTGGATGATTTATTTCGATTTTTTTCGAGAGTTGTCCTACTGGAGCTGTAGAGCTAGGGTCTCGAAAGAGCTCCAGATCAGACTCACTCGCTACAATTGCAGACGAGACGGGATATGTCACCCACTAAAACAGTGGGCCTGCGTGATTCTGAATGCGACATTCATTGTACAATTCAGATACGTGCGGGTATTGCGACTTCACGATCGCATATATGATCGCGAAGGGCTCGAGCGTTTATACATTAATGTGTTCGATCACGTGGGTTTTTGTATGTTGCTTGGGTTAGTGTCTATGTAACTTCGTGTGTATAAATTCGATTTCATAATCGTGTGTCAATTTGCATATTCTTGTGTTTTCTTGGATGATAGCGTGTGTTCTTGGATGGTGGCGCGCGGACCGTGAATCTGATACTTAAGAGAGTGAGATCTTCTATATCGTTGGAGTTCCCGGTCATGTCACCATGGAACGTGTTGTCTAGCCATGGACCTAGGCTGCTAGGGCCGATAGAAGGCACTTCCTGACCTAACCGATTCTTGATCGCACGAACACGGACGTTTGTAGGTTCACTGTTGATACCGCGTTTGTAAATTTATAGGTGCTTAAACGTTCACTTAGTCACCGCGGTGTTATCCTGTTTGCTAGATCGCAGGCGTAGGTGTGCGTGGATGATCGCGAAGGGCTAGAGCGTTTGTATGTGCTTGTCGCGTGTAACATTCGCGTGTATAAACTCGATTTAATAACCGTATGGTCACTCGCATATTCGCTTGTAGTTTAGTGGTTATAAGCGATATTTTTTATTGATCCAACTGAAAGCATGGACCTAGACTGCTAGGACCAAAGGTAGATTTCCGGACGTGGCCCATTCATTGTCGCGCGAACATGGACGTTTGTAGGTTGACGATTTGTAGGTTGACGATTTTTAAAGTGATTGCATAACCTTTCTATATGAGAAAAGAAAAAATATGCCAAAGTCCAAAAAAGTCAATTTTTGTCAAATTTTTTCGAGGTTTCATCAAATCTTAACGTTTTTTGCATTTTAAAATCATTTGGCATCAAAAATGCAAATTCGATTTTGAAATTTTTCCTTACTCCCCCCTTTGAAATTTTTTATTTCAGTTTACATGGGAATTTGCTGTGTGGTCGCACTCTTCAACCCGTAACTCCGGAACCGGAAGTCCAATCAATAAAAAAAATCAATAGCAGCTGATGGGAAGGTTGTACCTTTCATTTGAGACTAAGTTTGTGCAAATCGGTCCAGCCACCTCTGAAAAACAGAGATGGCATTTTTTTCTACATACACACATACATACACACACACGTATATACACACACAAAAATATTACGATCTCGACGAACTGAGTCGAATGGCATATGACACTCGGCCCTTCGGGCCGGGATTATGTTGACGATTTTTAGAGTGATTGCATAACTTTTCTATATGAGAAAGGCAAAAAGGTAAACAAATGTGGAAATGAACAAAATGGATCCACTGAGTTAGACGTAGAGATAAAAATAATACAAAATAATTAAAATATAAAAAATTGTAACAAAATAGAAATAGGAAAGAATAAAAACAGGAAATTGGGAAAAATTTTGAAAATTCTTTAAAATAGAAGAAATAGTGAAGAACGACCGTGGAATAATTAAATGAAATTAAAAAAGGTTTGAAAAAATAGAAAAATGGACAAATTATTACCTTAATAGGTGCAATGGAGTAATAGAAATAGAAATAATTGGAAACAACTGGACGGAATATATTGAAGGAAAATATAGAAAACATGAACAAATGGAAATAGTCCAAAGGACAGACAAAAGTGAAAAAATAGAAAACATGTAAAATCAAAATGGTATACATAGGCAAAAATGACAATGTTAGACGAAATTGCAAAAATGATAATATTACAACAAAGGAAAATAAGAGAAAACTGAAAAAGTAAATGGGTTAAATAATAATTCATATAAAGTGATGCTTAACAACAAAATTAAAAAATCCAAAGCAAAACAATAGAAAAAATGACTATTTTTCAGAAAATGAGAGAGGCCTTATTATGAAATCTATAAAAAAAGTGCAGATGGATAAAATACTAAAATATGTTTATTAAAAAATATGAAAAAATGCAAAAAAATCGTGGGGATTAAAATTTAGTGAAATAAATTTAATACATTTAATAAAATCAGTTGAACAAACCGATAAACAAAAAACAAAACAAATAAAACGATGGATAAAACGCAAAAAAAATGAAAAGATGAAATGAATCGAAAGAATGGGACTAAAAAAATGGATAAATTTAAAAAAAACAGCCAGAAGAATCATGAGAATATAGAAAGGAAAATATGAAATAAAATATATAAAACAAAATAAAAAACAAGAACACATGAAAAAATAGAAAGATTTAAAAACCTGGATGAAATGGAAAAAAATCAACAAAAAGAGAAAAAATGGAATTAACTCTAGATTATTGAAGAATATAAAATTTCTCCAACGAATTGCAAAAAATGGAAAAATTACTTAAATTTAGAAAGTCAGTTAAAGAAGAAAAAGATTTCGGGTTCTCGTATTCGAATATTTTTAAGTGAACACAAGAAATTACTAAGAATCGTTTTCTTCGTTGATGTTCTATAATTGGTAATGGAATTTGCGTTTCGACTTCGTCCCGTAAGAATCAACCACTAACTTAGCGACTAAGCTAGCGCCGCATTGGTTAAGCTGATGAGAATTAATGAGATAGAAACTTGGTTTGACTTAGCCAGCCAATGCAATATGCACTATGCTATATTCCCTGTCTCTGTCACTAAGTTAGTGTCGAATTCTTGAGCTTGAGCTTGTGCGACCACCCCTGGCTGCTATTCCGTTATCGATCTGGACTAACTGAAGTTGCATAGAGAATAAGTAGATAATTATGCTTGGGAATAGCGAAACATCTTTCAATGTGCAACTCCTGGTAATCCTAAAGTATTGATCAATACCGGTGCCGGCCAGGCCTGAACGTAGATCGCGGAAGGAAAGGGAAGGAATGGTTAGTCCGGTACTTGCTTTTGCTAGAGGCCGTATATACTACTGCGCACTCCACAAGTACCACAGGAGGAGGATATTTTTGTTAGTAAGAGTATAGAAGTTGGATCACTTCTTCTTTACCGACGCCAGAGAGGTGACTTTACTATCTGGATTAGATGTCGATCCACCAAACTCATAGACCGGGGACCAACGGCTTTACTTCCCTTCCGAAGGAAGACATGACCACAGATTTTTTCACCTCAGAAAAATCTCAACGACCTCGGCTGGAACTGAACCCAGGCAAATTGGAATGGGTGGCGGTCACGCTTACCACTCAACTACCAGTTAGTGTCGAATTCTGATGAGACGAAGTCGAAACGCAAATTATACTTCAGTTATAGGTTTTGTGCTCTTCGCGCGCAATGATGGTTTTAAACGATTTTCTACTTAATGGAGAAATAATAATTTTTATCTAAATTGTTCTTTACTAAGGAGAAATATAGCATAATGTTCAAAAATCCAATTGAGAACTGTTTTTAATAAATTGTTATTGAAATATTATTTATTAGAATCATTCTTTCTGTTCAAAGTACGGGCCCCATCTAAAACTCTGGGCCCAAGGGGAAACATCCCGCCCCCTCTCCCCTCTCGACGGCCCTGCTTACAAGTGTAGATTTTTTCTCTATTATTTCGTAGATGCTTTCTTCATTCTTTATAATTCAAGTACATTTCAAGCCGATTGGATGTATATATATATATATATATATATATATATATATATATATATATATATATATATATATATATATATATATATATATATATATATATATATATATATATATATATATATATATATATATATATATATATATATATATATATATATATATATATATATATATATATATATATATATATATATATAAAAGTCAATGTATGTTTGTATGTATGTATGTCCGCTAACTACTTCTAAACTACAAGTCCGATCTTGATGAAATTTGGCATACGTATTCTTTCCCCCAAGAAGATGTTCATGGTATGGTTTTTTGGGAGGGGGAATACTGACCTTTAGGGGGGATGATGTTTTCTATGTAAAGAATTATTTATATCTCCATATTTATTAGTATACGACATATGTATTTCTCCCACCAAGGCAATGGTAGATGGAAGTGGACCACGAAAGAGGGGGAGAGAGGGTTTTGAAGTAGTCCTTATCTATTCATTCAATGTGATTATTAGCGACGAATTCAATTTCGACATAAGTATTCCTTCCACTAAGGAGGTGGTCATGGGGTGGTTTTTGTGCATGATGGGGAGGGTGAGAAGTGCCTGAGCTGAGGAAAAGGAGAGGGGAGGAGGGTGAACTGAAGAACTTTTTTTTTAACTTTAAACAAGTCGCAAGGGCAGAACATACTTCGCAAAACCCGTTTCAAACATATTAGATTTTTTTAATTTTTTTATGTTTACTTATTGTAAAAAAATAAAAGACCCACGGCTCAGTTGTGCTAACGTATTGAGCCGTTTCAAATAAAACAAAAAAACATGTTGAATATAATATGTCTGATTTTTATACTTGGAAATTGTTTCCGTTTTTTATATTCTTATATACTTGAAACCGCTTTTACGAAGCATATTCTTTCCTTGCGACTTTTATTTTCAGTCGCTCATATATGATTTGGCATAAGTATTTCTTCCACCAAGAAGGTGGACATAATTGATGAATTCGGAATCTGAAGGAGAGGGATGGTTTCTGAAGCAATATCTATCAATTGCTGCAAAAATCTAAAATTTTATTGCATTTAGGTTTACCAACACACAAATGGAATGGCAAGAATTCATTTGATAGAGAACTTTTTTTTTTATAATACTGATGAATTGCCTGAGTTCATCGAAAGTTAAACTAAGTTGAAAATTAAATTTAAAATTGCACTTGCGATCGCTTCATCTGAAGTAAAATCAACATTGCTGGATGATGGACGAACAGATTTGCCCTAAAATAGCCACTAAATCTTGCGCTTGCGGAAAACGCTACTGATATTGTAATCAATCAAAATTAAGTAATCGGGTATAAGCAAAATGCTGAAAGAATGCAACACTATTATATAGGACGAATTCACGATGACCCATAAAAGGAACCAATCGAATATTTGGAGGTGTAGTAGGCGATCTTCGTCAAATTTTACCCGTTAGTCGACACCTACTGATGAAATCAGTTTTTTTTTATTGAAAAAATATCGTACTCTAAAAAATTTGGCAATTCCGAGATGCAAAATTTGAGCAATATTTTCCTAAAGGTCCACTGACAAATATTGAAAATTGGGTGAGTTACAGTGAATCTTCAAGAGACACCTCCAAAAAATGCGATGTGCAGCATAACTCAAAATCTACTGAACCAAATTGTTTGAAATTTTGCAGTTCTCCTTCATATTACATCATTAAAAATCATAACTTAGTTCACAAAAACAAGTTTTATGATTTTTTTTAAGAAAACTGCATTTTTAGCTGCAGAATGCTAAAAAAATTCAAATATCAAGAAAAAAAATAAAAGCTTCGATCAATACCTGGGAATATGTAGAAGAACTGTACACACCTTGAAAACGATTGGTTAAACATATTTTGAGAAGAAATATTGTTCAATTGTGCAGTGATTATATGGAAAGTGAATTCTCTGTATCGCACAAATATTTTTTTTAAATGTTCCATTTTTATGAATTAACTTTACCCACGGCCACCAACACTTCATTATGTCTTCGTATCATTGGAATTAGGGTTTTGAAACCTAATTCCAATGATACGAAGACATAATACAGAGCAGAACTTTCCACTATATGTACATTCTTTTATTGAATGATTCTTATAGTCACCTTCGCAGGTCAATTTGGCTAAAAAAATTTGATATATGGACCGGGGAAATGTTAATCGCTGCAACAACAAATTGCACCACATGTCCACATGATTTTGTAAAATAATACAATCCGTTGAAGAATTAATCGATTGCGTATATTGACTTCAATTTCATATACTACTCCATCCAAAATAAAATCGATGGAAATTCGGTTACTCATATAAATCTATGGATTATCTAGTTGAATTATTTAATTCAGTCGATTCACCAGGCTTTCAGCGCGAGATGGTAATATTGAGTATTGGTTTTATACTTAACCTACCCAGCAGTCTCCGTCAGACGAAGATTTTTATATTTTATCGAAAGAAAAAAGTTAGTACTTTCAATTGTAATCAAAGCATTCTACGAATTTTTGCGATTAAAGAAGTGACTTAATGTGTAAATTGACCTAAAAATATTCGAAAATTGACAATAACTTTGTTGTTTCTAGAGTTATAGATTCATCGTTGCTATAAAAATGTGTATTTTATCGCTTTTAACAGGTTTGAAGAAGACACTTTTGATAATAAAGAGTAATCGTAAAAAGTTATATTGAAAAAGCTGTTTTTAAGGGGTCTATCTCAAGCAACCTTACATATCTCGCTACTGTTACTATGCAGAGCTTTAGTATCTTCAGTAAAGTTTTTCACAATAATATTTTCTAGAACTTTACTGAAGACCGCGAGCTTCTAGCTAAATTATTTGGGGAAATAAACTAAAATTGTATCTCACTTTTAGAGGGATTAATCACTCAATTCATTATATCAAAAAATATTATTTATATCTAGAAACTTCTTCGTAAAATCCATTCTCCAAAACCAATGGTTCAGGAGCTATTGAATTTTGATCCTAAAAACTTCGTTTTGAAACACTGTGCACCGCATGTGTTGCAATTGAAACTTTGTGTGCCTATTGTATTAGTTACTGCGCAACATCGACCCACCACGACTGTGCCTTGAAAAATTTCATTTAAGCGACCATTGTAAAAATATAAAGGAGCAGATGTACTGCTACCTCGAATTCGAATCATACCATGGGATTTCAAACGTGTGTAGGAAAACCGACCAATTTATTTGATTGTGCTCCAGGTGGTCAATCCAAGAACGCGAGAATTATAATAAGTTTCTTCTTTGTAAATTTTTTTTTTGTTATTTTTGGTATATTTAAACTATTTCGTTTAGTCGTGATGGGTGTAGCGAAGCGCACCGGGTTACAGCTAATCTATCTATCTATATATAAAAGTCAAAGTTTGTATGTATATGATTTATAGACTCCCAAACGGCTTAAACGATTTCCGTAAAAATTTATACACAGTAGGTATTTGTTATGGGGCGTGTTTGTGTGCTATTAGTTGGGGATTATCTGCCCGCCAGATGGCGCTTTGGAACAAATTGTGTTTTCCTCCTATTTCGTTGAAAGTCACAGCAACGCGCGGTGGGTATTAGCTAGTTACCAATAAAACTGTATCCAAATATTGAAAAAAAAACTTATTAATGAGTAAACATCAAGTTTTGGAACCTATGAAAACTTAGTGTTCAGATAGTATCAGCATTAGGGTACGGATGTTATGTTTGTGCTGATACCTTTTTTGTTTCGATAATTCGTCATAGTACACAAAAAACTTTCCCTCGCATCAGACAGTTTCCGTATCATTCTTTCTTTCATGAGCTGTTCTTCAAGACATATATTTTCTTCTTGGACAATTGCACTATGCATATTTGTAGGAAGCAATCTGTATTAATTTGCGTTATATTTTAATACAAATGAGGTTGATTTTATTGCTTTGTTTTATTTATTTGTTTTATTCAAGAATAAAAAACCCCCCTGGAGGTAGTATTCGTTCAAACCCTCTCTCCAGCTGGCATAAAACCTCCCCATCTTTTTTTACTAACAGACTAAACAAGAGTGTTGAAACTATTTTACTTATATGCAATTTATCGGTTAAACGTCAAGAAATTAATAAAAGCTGAGTTTTCGAATATCAAGCATTCGTTCGTCCTTTTTTATTTTAGTAAAGATTTCTACAAGTATATACAGCAGAATAAAATTTTGGTCGACTTTGATCAGCTTCCAGAGTAATTACGCAACATTAAAAAAAGTTCAAACATTAATGCCCTTGTCACCCGTGCCCACCACCGCAAAACTAAGTTTTGTTAAACGATACTTCAACATAATTTATGGCTAACGTCCAATATACCTAACGTCCATTACGCCTAACGTCTTTAGGCCTAACGACCATTATGCCTAACGTACGTATGTCAAACTTCCGTTTACTTAACGTACTAATGCCTAATGGGATACACCCGTAGGCTCAATTCATTTGTCTCAAATTTTACAAGCGCGAACTTTATGACATGCTAACCTTTCGAAATTATCTTTTTTCTTGGTTGATGTGGTAGGTCGCCAAAGGTCGGTGTAGCTTCCGGTCGTAAACCGGTATTTGATATCGGTGGAAAAAAAAAATGACGATTAGGTTTCGTTTTTTAAGGTATAAAGTCAACCCATACATTTCGTTCAACATGTCTAACAGGCTTCGGAAACGAAATTGAAACTGAGTTGCCATTTCGTGACTTCCTTTTTTAGCGTGTTACAGAGCATAAAACGACCAGAGATCTAAGCAATTGCCAACAGGAGCCACGCTGTGAGTTGTTGGCATTTTTCCGACGGCAAGCTTCTTAAGTCGAAATATAGAATCACAGCACGCAAATACGTGTCAGATTCCCAGCTGTGCAAGACTTCCAAATATTTGCGAGTGTTACATTCTCGGCTCGGCCACGGAGCACCCGTGTGGTTCTCAGTCGATACAATTTTCGCCGTTCAACTATTTAACAGCTTCACGGTGAAAATGGGCTTTTGGTGTTGCTCTATAACCACTGGTCGCGAGTTTTCCCAGAATAAACGGATGTTGAGTCCGTCTACACGCAAGTAAGATTGTCATAAATTTTCAAGTTAATTACTGATTACCACTTTGTTGAAATTTTATGAGATTCACTGTCGATTAAGTTGATGTTGAAGCCCATAGCAATGAAAATAACATGGTAGAGTACACGTTTTTATTTGCCGCCCATTAAGTATGATTGAATTAGTTGAAAAAAAAAAAATGAAAACTCAATTTAAATCAAACACAAAGTCGCAACTCATTGATCAGAAAACAGTCTGTTTCCACCCGAAAGCTGCCCTTTAATTTCCATATATCTACCTCTCGGTGACACATATTGTCCAAGCTCTTCACAAGAATAAAACCAAATTCCATCCGAAATATAGACATCATTTCCCCGTTAAATACCCACCAATTTTAACACTTTAGCCTGATTTATTCGGTACAGCCCCTTCCTCGTCGATCGGCTATAACTCAATCGATTCCTGCTAAAAACGGTCCAAATATCCTAACGAATCTCCCCCGGGACCGGATCAAATCGGCTAAGGGCGCGTGAATTTATTGCTTCTAATAATCTACAAAAGCAGCCACTTTCCGTTCGTTTGAGACCTAGCGATAATTTTTAATAAATGTGCGCTTCCCGCCACAGCTAAATCCCCGCCGGATCGGATTCGTCCGCTGATTCGCCGCGGAAAGCAAACGCGGAACGGTTGATTAATTGTCCTGGTCGGATTGATACATGGCTACAGCGGGAAGCTTTGCGGTCACTTGTCCAGCTCCGAACGGCCGGCGATCGGTACTATAGAAGAGCAGGTCTGGATTTGTTTAGCCCCTTGGGCCACACGCGAACCAGGATTGGAGCCCTTTGGCCGATTTTTTTTTAAATTCGCGCCTAAGCTGGAATTCAAACGTAACGACGAGTATTGGATAAAAAAATAGGACTGTAGATTTATTTATGGTATCACGAATCACGGTGTATTTTCAATCGTTCCATAATTGTGGAAGTGCTAACTTTGAGCTGATTGAGATTTGTTAAGGTCTACAGTTCTAATACCCGCACTGTTACACTGTTGACAGGTTTCAGGTTCCCCACACACGTGGATCAGCGTGAGCTTTTGTTCCACTTTTAAACTTTCACGTGTCGGTGGTTGCGTTGGTTTATGGCGGAATTAAAAGCATCTATCAGGGAAAGGTCGGTCGGTGCGAGACCTTTGCCTTAGAATAGGTTATGTACGAAGAGCGAGGAATGGGATCACTGGAAAACGATAAACTTTGCATATGGACAGATTTTATACGCATATTTAACACAAAATGATGTAGCCGGTTATTGGTTTTAGTCTATGACAAGAAACCAACAGCTGAACAAGGGCTGTAGACAGTCGGCTATAAAAACAAGTGCACGACCTAAGTAGCACTTAATGGATAAAAGGTAAATTTATTAGAGGCTTGATTATCTACAAACGGTTCTCTTGGAAAATGAGTTCAAATAAAGCTCTAGGCAGAGTTGCCAGTTTATTTTGAAAACGAACAATAGACAGCATGAACAATTCATTCCTGGAACAAAATATGCGTTTTTGACAAGCTTTCTCAATTATCACACTTGGAAATTTTAACCGATAACTTGCTAGCAATATTGTTTTAAATCAGGATGCTTCTAACGGTTCAATATAGGGCTAGTGGCTGTTGTTACAACTTTCGTTGTTTAGGGAGAGTTTATTCGGCTGTTCAGTCAGATAAAAAAAATTATATTTTTAAATTTCCACGGAAGAAGACCCGAACCAAGACCCGCGAGGATGCGATTTTGAAAAAAATAATTAAAATTCCGTGTATTGTGCGTAATTCCACTTCGAAGAAATCCCAATGTTCTCCACCGTTAACAGTGATTATCTCTGACTACAGTGCCATTTGAACTGAGTTTTCAACGTTCGGAGCGGAGAATGTGGAGTTACAGCGTATGGATTGAATGATTACACATGTCTTCAATAGCTGTTTCACGTGATCACTACAACGGTATTTGACGAATTTTGCGCCAAATCGTATTCAGAGTTGACAGCACCCTCTCAGATTCTAATGAAACTTTCTGTACATGAAGATTTTGTCACAAAAAGCCACTTTGCATATTTTGAATATTTCAAAGCTATATCTTCCATTGTTACTTGTTATAATTTTCTGTTATTTTAACTACTAACGAGACCAAATTTATAACACAATATGGTACGAAAATTGCATTCTGTTACAATCTTGTTGATTCATTTTGATCGGGTATTATCTAAAAATGACAAATCCTACAAAAAATGGTGTAGGAGTGGTTTTCACAAAATTAGTCAAATTTTCGAATAAAAATATTGAAAAAAATCTCCATTGACTCCTACACTGAAAAAAATCGATTTTAGAAATTTAAAGTCGATTTACAAAAAAAAACTTATTTTTGATTTGGATAAAATTTTGTTACAAGATAGATAATTATGTTCCCTACCTACCGTCAAAAAATCAAGTTGGGCACTTTTGAGGAAAAAAGTTATTTTCCTTGTCCAAACTGAATTTTTTTTTCAGTGTATTTTTATCGATAACTAAACCAATGAAAGCCATAATCATTTCAGAATCCAATAAAACTCAGTTTGTGAGAAGATATTGTCTAATTTAGCAAGCATATTTTTATTAAGGGGTTAACTACTTTTTCATTTTTCATGAAATCGATTTTTTTTTATTACTTTATCTGAAAGTACAACTCCTTGCGAATGGTTTCCCAAATTTATATAAAGACCCAAGAAATAGATCGAAAGTTATAGCGCTTCCATACGCGCTTCGTCTACCAATAGCAGCGGTAATTTGAAATTTTAATCTCGATTTTCTCGAAATGTCGTTTTATTAAAAATGGTTTTTCCGTGATCACGATTACCGAAAAACTATTGATTGTTCTTAATTTTTTTCATTTGATCGTAATTAATTCCTTTTTTATTCATAAATTTTTGTTTCATGGATAAGAATTTTTTAATACAATTTTTAGAGCTTAAAACAGCGATTTTTTACTAAAAACGTTCTCGAATGCAGGAAAAAAAATTATTATTTATTCAACTAATCATTAAGGTACGAAGAATACCCATATACTAATAAAAAATTTTGAGTTTTGGATTTTTAGATGATCTATTGGTCTCGAATCGTGATCACCGCAAACCTCTTAAATAAAAAAGGGTTTCGGGGAAAAAGCCATAACTCCGCCAATTATCAATTTATTTTTATAAACTTATGCTTGTTTATTTTACTGAAAATGTACTACCAAAATATTATAAGTTTGATGTAATGAAATCATTCCTTTATTTCTTTACGTAAATTCAAACTTTCTTGACATTTTTATCACTAAAAGGTATGTAACCTCTTAATCAAGAATCCCATTTAAAAGAGTTTATGTCGTTAAACAAATATTCCATTATTACTTTTTTATTTTCTTGTTTAGTACTGAGGAAGAATTTGAGAGAGAAATAACCACCACAATATTATGTATTGAATTTTACATAATTATTTATTTATTTTTATATTTTACATTTGTCTTAAAACTATCTTCATGCATGCTATTTTGTATTATTTCTAATAAAAAATTTCGGTTCATCTTCTGAATTAGAATATCTTTTCGTCTCTACTTTGCCTCCAGGAATAGGCACAAAACTGTGGAATTTTTGAGTTCCAGGTATTGTTTTGGCGTTATTATACAGAGCTCTTAGAGTTCTTCTGACATTTTGTTGTGCTGTTCAGTGAATATGTAGCAGAAATTAATTTTATGATATTTTTATCAGTTGGTTCAACTGTCCAGTTATATAACTCTTGGGGACTTGTTATGGTATTTCCAAAGCCGCGAGCAATACTAGTTTTTTTTGCCATTCGCTTGAGAGTGCATGCAATAGCATCACAGGGTCCTTTTCCATGGGATGCTCCAACAAAATGCCTTTCTGCGCTTAAGGTTGGAGAGAGAATCGGCAAAAATCAAAAACGAAAAAAGCAGTTTTTTCCATACCGAGTGTTAGATCTTCATAAAAAACAGCACTACTGTAACAACATTTTACATAAGCTGATTGATTTTTATGAAGATCTAACACTCGGTGTGGAAAAAAACTGCTTTTTTCTTTTTCGATTTTAGCCCATTCTCTCTCCAACCTTAACTCATACTTTGACTGGAATCTACACAAGCTTGCAAAGTTTTTCTTATTTTTGTATTGTGCTGCTGCTCCATCAGACATAAAATAAATTTTAGAAAAGTTTGTCAACTGTTTCATAAGATTTATCAGTTTTGAGAGGAATAAATGAACTGCAATCTTGAAGTCTTCCAGTCTTCTTGTCTTCCAGTCTTACAGTCTTCCAGTCTTTTAGTCTTCCAATCTTTCAGTCTTCCGATCTTCCAATATTCCAGTCTTCATTCATGTTTATTATGAATATATACCAAATTCGTTACTGTTACTGAGCAGCTGCGAAAATGGATTCTGAGATGATCATGACTTTCATTGGTTTAGTTTTCGATAAAAATACACTGAAGAAAAAATTCAGTTTGAACAAGGTAAAGTTTTTTTCAAATAACTTTTTTTCCTCAAAAGTGCCCAACATGAATTTTTGACGGTAGGTAGGGAACATAATTATCTATCTTGGAACAAAATTTCATCCAAATCAAAAATGTTTTTTTTTGTAAATCGACTTTAAATTTTTAAAATCGATTTTTTTCAGTGTAGGACTCAATGAAGAATTTTTTCAATATTTTTATTCGAAAATTTGACTAATTTTGTGAAAACCACTCCTACAATATTTTTTGTAGGATTTGTCATTTTTAGACTACAGCCATTTGAAAAAAATTGGTAAAAAAAAGTTTGGCCCTTTTCAAAAGACAGTCTAGATCATTTTTGAAAAATTAATATGCAAAGTGGCTTTTTGTGACAAAGTCTGCATGTACAGAAAGTTTCATTAAAATCTAAGAGGGTTCTGCCATTTGTTCGAGTTGGCGTTTGGCTTTATTGTCAGAACGTACGTGGCTTGCGAATAAAAATTGATGATGCTTTTCTTGCTTTGCGTGATTGCAACTTCGATGTGATGACTATGATGGGCACTAGATTCGATGATCGGATTGAGTCTTTACAACAGGAACATAAACACCATTGGAGATGTTCTGATCGCTGTTGTACACCAACATGCTAGTTTACGTGTGCACGTTGCCCCCGGGATTAATTTGGAACAAGTTTGCATTTCAGCTTCCATCAATGGATGTAAGCTTTTTCTAAGTGCAATAAATCCACCAGCTAACAGCAGAGATATCTGTATGATAGACCCACATATTGCATCAGTTCGTGAGCTTCAAAAATGTGCCCAGTTAACGTTGGAAAATTCTGCCGTTCATTTGGAAAATTAGACTCATTTCTTTGCAATTTTTGAAAGGGAGAATTGTCTACTATATTGTGATAAACGGGTTTTTCGATCAGCGCATCAAAAAGTTTCTACAGGTTCGAAGTGGCGTCCTGGCTGCCATGGGACGCTCTCAGCTCGAGACGCGCGCCCAGGTAGACGCCTTTTCATTGTATTATGCACGTTCCCAGAAGGCTTCGCGTTGCGCTGTACATATGTACAGGTTTAGAGAACGCATTTCTCGACTTGATCTGTAGAGGGCGTCATTGCTGCCGCGGCTGAACTGCGTCTGCTTGTAGCGTATATGATTAGTTAGTATTCCGGTGCATTCCATGCAAGCCTGTCACGTGCGCGTGTATTGTCTCTCATAAACATGCCGTATTTGTTCAAAAATGGCACTCTCGGTTGTAAAAGGCGCAATAGTCGGCTTTTATCGAAGGCATTCAAGGGGAATCAGTTTACCGCCGAAACCGAGACTGAATATGTTAGCACGTCCACGAAGAAGTTGAAAAACCTCTATTTTTTCGAAGTATCAACAGTTAACAAAACCTAATGATATAAAAATCAACACTAAAACACTGTTTAAATTTAACACTACTTAAACACTAGTTTACATGACGTATAGTACAGTATATTCATAACATTTATAAACATCTTGGGCTAGCTCTATTAGGTACGAGAAAGGACGCGCGAAAGCAATTTCTTTAGAGCAGAGCGAGACAAATTGCAATCAAACACGTTATACCATTGACGGGTTCATTTTTGCCATAATTAGTACAAGACACAGGAAGACGGACAAAAGAGTAGGAATGAAGACTACGTCGACGAATGCCCATGTTGAGAAGACGAAGTAAATCAGAACAGTAAATGCGAGACAGTAACAAGTCGGAAACAAAAGACGCTTTGACTACATCCCGACGCGAAGACAGCGTTTCTAGGCCAATGAGGATGCAACGATCTTCGTATCTAGGAAGGTTATGAGGGTCGCTCCAAGGCAGGTGGCGCATAGCATAGCGCACAAATTTACGCTGAATGGATTCGATGCATTGAGTACTGTTCTGGTAAAAAGGAACTCAAACGACTGCACTATACTCAAGTGTAGAACGACCCAGCGAGCAGTATAACGTTTTTAAACCCTGCGCGTTAGTAAAATGATTAGTAACTCTAAAAATAAATCGTAAACTTTGGTGAAATAAAAGCAATGTGATCCTTAAAAGTAAGTTTAGAATCGCGAAGAACCCCTAAATCTTTAACTGTTGTTTCCCTTCTCAACGAAGTTTCATGTATCTTATAATCAAAATTTTTGACGGCATGTTGTCGAGCAAACGTAATCACTGAGCAATTCGAAGCATTTAAATCCATGTCCTGTTAACTACGTAGAACAACTTGTAACCATCTGCGTAAGACACCTTGAAACACTCAATCAATAAATCCAAAACGTTTCGATATAAAAGGAAAGTATAAGGTCCCAAGTGATTCCCTTGAGGTACACCGGACGTAACGTCAAATAATGGAGATATATGATTCCAATTTTAACAGACATTTTACGGCCAATCGAAAAATTGAACCACTCTAAAACGTTGCCGCAGAGTCCTATTCATTTTAATTTAGTAATTGCAATTTGATGGTTGATTTTGCGAAGGCGGCCGAAAAGTCGGTGTAAATTGCGTCTACTTGGAATCGATCCTGTAGTGAATGAGCGATGTACTAGGTGTAATCTACTAGATTTGTGCAAGTAGATCGTTTGGGGACGAAGCCGTGCTGAGTTTCTGAGATGTAACTGGAACAACAATGTGTCAAAAATTCTAGAACGATTAGCTCATACTGTTTCGAGAGCGCATATAGACAAACAATTCCCCGATAATTTGAAATTTCCCGTTTAGATCCTTTTTTATAAACTGGAAAAACGTAGAACGATTTCCAAACGGTGGGAAACACTCCGGAGCTCAATGACACGTTAAAAACTTTAGATAGAGGGGGACGGGCATAGCGTAGTTGGTAAATCGATTGCCTTGTACGCAGCTCACCTGGGTTCGATACCCAACCCGTTAGAGAATTTTCCAAAAGAGATTTCGCTAACCCGAAAAGAGGCGAATGACATTAAGGTAAAAACCTCTATAATCAAAAAAAAACATTAGATAGAGGCAGGCAAAACACTGACGAGTATTTTTTTTTGAGAGCTGTCCTACTAGAGTTGTAGAGCTAGGTTCTCGGAAGGGCTCCCCGTCAGAATCACATACTACAATTTGCAGACGAGACAGGCAATGTCGCCCACTAAAACACTGCATTAGGCCAATTGTAGCGGGCCGTGATTCTGAATGTGACATTCATTGTACGGTTCAGGTATGTGCGGGCGCAGGGACTCGCGATCGCGTGTATAATCGCGAAGGGCTCGAACATTTGTACGTTAACGTGCTCGATCGCGTGTGCGTTTGTATGTCGCGTGTGCTAACGTGTATGTAACTTCGCGTGTATAAATTATATTTTATAACCGTGTGCCTTTCGCATATTCGCGTGTGTTCTAGAATGATCGCGCGCGGACCGTGAATCTGATACTTAATTTTTTGTGTACGGTTCAGATTCCAGAAGAAAATGGGTTCTTCCATATCATTAGAGTTCCCAATCATGTCGCCGTAGAACGCGTGGTCTAGTGGATATGAGCTTTATTTTTGCCTTTCTCATATAGAAAGGTTGTGCAATCACTCTGAAAAACGTCAACCTAATCCCGGCCCGGAGGGCCGAGTGTCATATCCCATTCGATTCAGTTCGTCGAGATCGGAAAAAGTCTGTATGTGTGTGTATGTGTGTATATGTATGTGCGTATGTGTTAAATAATGTCACTCATTTTTCTCAGAGATGGCTGGACCGATTTGCCCAAACTTAGTCTCAAATGAACCTTCCCATCGGCCGCTATTGAATTTTGGATCGATCGAAAATTTTGGTTCCGGAATTACGGGTTTCAGAGTGCGGCCACACAGAAATTTCTCATATAAACTATAGGAAAAATCAAAAATAGAATTTTTATTTTTGATGCTAAATGTGTTCAAGGTGCATGAAACGTCGAGATTTGATGCAAACTCGAAAAAAAATTTGACGACAATTCACTTTTTTGGATTTTGGCACATTTTTGCCTTTCTCATATCGAAAGGTTATGCAATCACTCTGAAAAACGTCAACCTAATCCCGGCCAAATTTTTTTTTCGACTCGCATAAGGTTTCTGGATTTTAACCGGGGCGTAGTTGATGGTTTACGGAGAGGGGTTACACCCCCCCCTCTACTGTTCACTCCCCTCCTTTGAAAATTTCCTTAAATCACCCCTCAGAACACCACCCCATCCAGCCCTCATACCCCTCCCTTTCAACCCCATTATCTTTAAACCACCACTATATCACAAAGCATACCAATTTAAGCTGGGGAGTCGTTCGTTCATGGGACTTTCGCCCTCCTCACATACCCACCCCCGCATGACAAAATGAGTTAGCAAGCAGATAACATTGTGCAGCGCCCATAGTTTTCGGCCAGCATCAACCCTGGAAAATTTCTCCAAGTGGTGCACCATGGAAGCTAATTTCCTGGGTTACATCACCAGCTAAGCTGATATTTTGATGCACTCGCGCTTTCCAAGCCATATGCTTACGGAAAAGAATAAACACTTTGTTTAATTAAACACAGTTTCTTGCTGCTAGCAGCAGACGGCGACGCTATTATAGAAAGTAAAGGCTTCCGAGTATGAGTCATAGTGAACTACTGATTCATCCACCGGGGTCTTTACTCTCGCGAGCGTGGAAAGAATGTTTTGTTTAGGTCTGAGACTCTCTCAGAGAGAAGTCTACATAGACGAAATGATAAAAGTCTTTTGCGTCAGATTGGAAGAAGTCAGTCGTAATAAGTTAGTTAGTGTTCGCGCGTAGTAGGCGCGCGCGTGTCAGTCAGTCGATATAAGTCAGTTAGAGTTAGCACGCGAAAACCGGCGGCCTACGCCTAAAATTAAGCGGAAAATTCGACCGTATGTATGTATGAAGGTGTATCGCAAAACTAATAAAGGTAGTGAAACTTAGTGCCTTTTCTGTGCGATATTTGTGCGAAAACGAAATAGCTTACGTTGGACCGAGTCCGGTAAGGCAAGTCTGTAAGGAAAATCCACCCTGCTCCCGTCGTACGAAACCAGTGGCCACCGGCGGCTACAATTGATCTAATGCTGATTAGGCTAATGGAGTATGATATTTTTTTGTTTCAAGTGTTTCACCGTCGACAAGTAGCTCATGAAGTTCGTGGCTGGCATGCCATTGTGCATAAGTGCAAAGTGTACTAAGAATGTAATGGACATTTCCACAATTATGTTGAACATAAAAAGCCTCCGTGCCATAGTTTAGAGAAATGAGAAAGGCACAATTGCACCGCTAGGTGGATTAAAACAGGTTTTTTTGATTGGTCCAACTGAATGTATGGACCTAAATTGCTAGAATGAAGGCTAAAGATTTCCGGACGTGACCGATTCATGATCGCGCGCGTTTGCGGGTTCGCGTTTGAGACCGCGTTTGTAACTTCGTAAGTACTAAAACGTTCACACAATTGCCGGAGTGTTATCAAGTTTACGCGATCGCGGGCATAGGTGTACGTAGATGATCGCGAAGGGCTTAAGCGTTCGTATGTTGACGTGTTTGTCGCGTGTGCTCGCGTGTATGTGATTTCGCGTGTATAAATTGGATTTTGAAACCCTGCGGCCATTCATATATTCGCGGACCGTCATTCTGATCTTTAGTTTTCGGTGTACGGATCACATTCTGACAAGGAGAGAGTTACCCCATATCACTAGAGTTTCCGATCATGTCGCCATGGAACGTTTTGTCTAGCGGATATGGGAGTTATTTTTCAATTTTATTATTTTTTTTATTAATTAACAAGGAGGTAGATTGTTGGTACCGAGGATAGAGACTTCCGCACGATCCCGATTCATGATGGCGCGAGCGCGGGAGTTTGTAGGTTGACGCTTGAGATCGCGTTGGTAAGTTTATGAGTGCTGAGATTTTCACCTTATCACCGGGGTTTGCGAGTACTTGGGCGTAGGTTGCTTGGAAAATCGCGAGGGGCTCTAACGTTTGTACGCTAACGTGATTTTATAACATGTGTTCTTGAATGGTCGCGCGAACCGTAAGTCTGATATTAAATTTTCGGTGCGCGGTTAGAATTCTGGCAGAGAGTGGGATCCCTTATATCGATAGGGTTCTTGGTTATGTCGCCATGAGACGTGTTGTCTAATAGGTATGAGCGTATTTTCTTAATTGGTCCAGCTGAAGGCATGGACCTAGGCTTCTAGGATCAAGGATAGACTTTCGGACGTGATCGATTCGTAATCGCGTGCGCGTGGGCATTTTAACACATATTTCTTCCGTCGATTTAAGAGATAAAAACACCCACCTTCAGTCTGATCATCTCTTATAGATTACCATTGATCCGAATCGAATGACTCGATCACTATGCTCAAAATCAAATGAGTCGTCGAACAACCGAACCAGTATGTTCCCCCATTTGAAAGTAGAAACATCCATATCAGCCATCCGCCAAAACACTCGATCGAATGATTATTAGTCATGAGATTCAGAGATCAATGAACCAGCACTCGTTCGGATCTCCCACTCTTATCGACCAAGCAAGAGTACGCGCCCATCAGGCTCATCACCCAAGCCCAGGGCAAAACACTGACGAGCATTTTTTGAAGGTTAATGACGGGATTCCGTCAGGTCCGGGAGTAGTTGAAGACTTCAGTTTTCCACAAACTTTGTGTAATGAGGATTTTTATCGGTTATAGGTCAAATTAAAGGTGTTTAAGTGTAGTTTCAAGAAAAAATGGTAAACCTTGAGAAATATTGGGTTTTGTATGAACAAATTACGTATTAATTAGTTTTTCTTGATTTCCACTGCGAGGGTCCTTAACTACTCCATACTTTTATATTTTTATTTGAAAGATCTTTCAATTCTACAAAACATCTCCAAACATATTCTTGAGTCAGATCTAGAGATTTCGGAGTTATAAATTTTTGAAAATAAAAAATCTCTGAATACACCCCACATGCATGGAAACGATGAAACCGCATGATAGTTCACCATACACCTCCAGCGAGTCACAGCAGCTGTGGATAAAGAAATCTATGATTTACTTACAAGCTGGGTGCAACATTCGTTTCAACCTGGGGGCTGTCCATTAACTACGAAGAAAAGAACTCAAACATTGCAGACCTTCGCGTTCAAAATATTTTTACCGAGCGTCATCTTTGGTTAGAAATTCCACTTCAATAAAAATCCAGGTGATTTTAAAAGAGTCATATTTCGGCATTATTTATTTTTGTATCGAAAATCCAGAAGAAGCACGAAGATAAATAAGTAAAACATTTTTATAACTTTATTCATTTTATTTTTCACAAGGAATTTCATTTCTTAAGCTACAATTTAACACATATTTCTTCCGTCGAAAATGAATACCGTTTGACAATAATATAGTTTTCATTTTGAGGCTTAAAACTATGGAATGACTGTGTTCCCGAAATTTGCTTTACACGTGTATAACGATTTTTAAACTTTTATTTCATTTTATTATATTCGGATTCTGAAAAAAGCTGATAGTGTATTTTTGAATCAGGCTTAGAAATAGCCCATGAATAAAGTTCTTGAGCTGTTGTCCTATGATGGCCTAGCAAACTTGCTTTCGCAGCGTTTCGTTTTAATACTCCTCCCAAAGCATCACAAGGACCCTTTCCATGACAAGTTTCGAAAAAATCTTTTTGCATCTGAGAAAAAGTAAATCTGTTGTAAGCCACGATGTATCTAAACTAGTACCCAAATTAGCACTAGTTAGACATTAAAATAAAAAAAAGTAACAAGTCTTGCGTGAACACTAAACAACTGGCTTATACCGAGTGATGTCTCGTTAGTAAGCACAGAAGTTCCGTGGGCCGACGAGGAATATGAGCCGAAACTGTCTTTTGGTATAAGAACCAAACGCCTGGTACTATGCAAAATTCGCAAATGGGACGAGGAGAATCCGAAACACTAAACCAAAAATCATACTTTATATTTTTGTAAAAACAGTTGCACCTTAAGTAGGACAGCTTATCTGGAGAAAAAACGCGAGCCATTTCTCTCCTGGAGCAATTCGATGTGGTGGTAGAACTGTCATACGGACCGGGCATCGCAGTTATGAAACAATCACAGAAATCGGCGAAAAACAAAAAAATGGTCAAAATTGTTAGTCACATTTAGACCTCTATATTGGAATCGCCATTTTTATTTTCTTATTTTGATACATATTATATTACTTTTTTCGATTTTGGTTAAAATACCACTTATTTTTAGTCGGGGTCCGCCATATTGGATTGGTCTTTCTGAATTTCGAAAAATTGACTTCAGATTCGTAATCAGCGATGTCCAGAACCCATAATTCCGTGTAGGTGCTACAAAATATTGACATTCTACCACGAATAATTCATTGAAAATGTTCTCAAAACTTTAAACGCGTTTATCTCAGAACTGCGTATAATCTCATTTGAAAACGGTTCCATTTAAAGACTTCATCTTTTGACCACTCGAAAGAAATTTGAAGAATCAAATCTACAAATTCTTCGTATTCAATATTTTTGGAGAAACCTTAAAGTGAAAAAAGGGCTAAAAAACGATCTCCTCTAATAAATTTGGTTTGCTTTAGAGCCTTATTATTAGTTTTGTGTTTCAGATCGATCCTGAAGAAGCAGACTGTACGCAGTTTTGGAAGTCCATGCGCACCTAATCTTAGACAGAACGTCATCACGGACGCCATATTACTTTATCGTCTTGAAAAAAATTGTAAATGAAGAATAAACTATAACTTGTTGAACACTAAAGTGATTTCCTTCTGTGTTTTCTCTAACTTTTGCTTTCTTTTTAGTCATTTCAATGAGACCCTCCCCTTAACGATAGATATTATAAATTTTACCTACAGATTTGAAGCTTTTCTGACTATATGAGAAATTGACAATAAAATTGCAATGAATTTTCAAATATGACAATAATTTATATTTATTGAATGGTAATATTCGCTAGCTAAAAAACAAACGCAGAATTAAGTTTGTTTTTTTTTGTGTTTCGAATTCATCAGTAACTAGCACCAAAACTGGGTGTCTAGTTAAACGATGTATCTAAACTAGTACCCAAATTAACACAGACACAAAAAATCTCAAAAGGAATAATTGGATTAAACCAATTTGCGCATTAGGGTCACAAAACCTAATTTAAATTAAGTAGTACCCTTAAGCTAGTATTAATTATTAATAATTGATGTACTAAGTTTATTCAAACTGAGACATGTAATATTGCTTACGGATCTTTGCCATACCGTTAATCCATTCAACCTATGGGAGAGAGCTTCACGATTCCATTCTTATTGAAACAATCTTTCAAAATCAATCCGCCAACATTTCTAAACACACATCAAAATGCAAACGAGCACCACGAGTTTGGCAACACTCCGAACAAGCTCCGAGTGTCCAACAGTTTAGCAGTACACCGCCGAAGGGCGCCCGCATTTATTTTCAATTAATGCGATTTTCCAGCAATATTTTTTCCACGGTTCAGGTTACAATGGGAGAAAATATTTCATAAAGCACCTCCCGGGGAGCAACGGCTAGGCTTTGTGTGGTCTGCTGTTGGAAACCGGGCCACAAGTCTAAACGATTTATGCAAAAAACAGTGATAATGGTCAGTTTTCATCGGCACAAATGAGTGCCGTAAAGCATACAAACGATCGCCCGTATCGGCAATGTAATATAATGTGGCTAATTTATTCTATCATAATTACTGTTGTTTAGCCTAAAATGGCCACTTCCACAGCCAACAGGTTTGGAGTTGGAAGTCGAGGTTGTATAGTTGCCCGATGGCGGTGAAGTGTATGTGTTGGCTTTTTGCGCTTTAGTTTAGAGCGAACAATTTGCACCTAAAGAGTGATAATTTGATTAACCATTTTTTGAACTACGATACCACAAATTATGAAACTAGACTGACGCCGGATTTTATCGTTGGTTTTCAATGAACGACACCGCTGAAAAAGTGCCAAGTTCGGAAACCCTGTTTAAAAAAAGTCCGTCTGATTACTGACACGGCTGTCAATGCATGACACAATTTGTCTGATTTATCGTCATCGCGAATCTAGGACTAAACAACGTAATCAGAATGTTACAAATTATAGAGCCCGATTGAATTAAAGCCACATATAATGATCCTATTAGCCGTGTACACGCTGCAGTCAGGTGAATGATGGATCGTTAATAAACTTGTAACTAAGCTGAGCTTGAACGTACTTCTGCGAGGCGTCACGCGTTTACCTACCTATATGTACATTGGAAAAGGAACAAGTGTCGATTTCGAGCCAATGGAGGCCTGGTCGCGCCTATAATTACATCACCAGCATGGACCTGCTTCACGTACCTATAACCGGGTAAGTCTAATGATCGAGGTACGCGAAGGAGTCCGGCATGTGCCGTTCCGTGACGAATTGCGTGAGCCTTCCTTCGGCGATCGGTCCCGGGGAAAGATCAAGTCGGTAGCCGGCATAATTCAACTTGAACTTCCTCGCTAATGCCTTAATCACGGCGAACGTCGACTGCTGATGAGCTATGAATGGAGTGCACGTCGCAGATGCAGCTGGTTCCTTTCGGACTCGGAACCGCCGGAGAGTACGATTGAGGTGTTGGGGAGATATATTAATCAACGATAAGCATCTACGGCGAGCAACGGCAGCTTCGGCAATGATCTGTTTTCTCGAGGCTCTAGAAGATTGGATTTAGAATGCCGATCATTTCCGTGGGTGAGAGATAATCTTACGGTCTGTCCGTTGGTCTTGTCCGGGCTTTGCCAGTTGCAGTGTTTTTGTATGGGTGAACCTAGACAACGGATTAGGTTATCTCGTGATGTGTCTCAGCGAAACGTGTTGTGGGAGATAAAATTCGTGTTGGCTAATAGAAAATTCAAGCAAGGTATCAGATTTAACCGAGGCGGAGTTGTACAACAAATGGGTTGACAAATCTGTTACGATGATAGGTCATTGCCTTACATGGAAATTGGAGATTCGATCCGATCAGAGAAGGTGTCAGCTATTCAGGTTAAGCCAGATTGGGCCGTTAGCTCAAAGTAGGTAACCGATTTGTTCAGGGTCAGCGAATTCAGATTCAAGAACGAATAAAATATATCATATGTACATATCTTTTTGCATCGAAGTACAACTCACTGCATTACTATATGCAATTGTAGTAAATCATCAGCAGTAATTGTGCGAAGCTATGCAAAATAGTCTACCAAGTGTAGGACGTCGCGATCAGTACGAGCCGCGGTGCACGTAGGCCTCTTGGCAATTTAATTCGTTACGCGAATTATGAATGAATGTTGGGTTTTCTCCACTCGAATAATTAATGCAGTTGGCAGCAAATGGGGAAATTTATAAAATAATTTAAGGACTTGTGGTTAACCGCAAGCTGCATCCTGGCGTGCTATTTTTGACGCCACCAT
The DNA here is from genome assembly GCF_030247195.1 of Topomyia yanbarensis. NCBI lineage: Eukaryota > Metazoa > Arthropoda > Insecta > Diptera > Culicidae > Topomyia > Topomyia yanbarensis. Next base: position 343,897,531 of record NC_080671.1, read on the forward strand.
TGGGGACAAGTAATGTCTAGCTAGGGATGATGATTTATGGACTGCATAGGATAGGTGCAAAAACGGTTGCATGTTACATGTTAATTAGGTTGGCTATGAATTTTAATGCATTTTAAGGGAGACTACCGGTTATCTAGAAAGCCAAGCAAGCCGAAAAAGAGCTTTTTTCAATATTTTTTGTATAATAGAGAAGTAGTAAATTGTTCATGTTCATCTTAAAGAGCTTGAAATACCTTTAATTATAAATCAATATTATGGCGATCAAGATTTTCTTGCAATCTGTGACGCCAACTAAGAAAACATGTTGACTTTGCGCGTTAATATCTCCCAAAGGAGCGAGTAAACTTACGGTTTTAATCCACCTAACAGTGTGATGAGACATTTCTTATAACTTTTATCACTCTCTTCGGATATTATATCGTTTGAGAACATTTAGAACATGATGCTTCGCGATGTTTTTGATAACACATACTATATGGGATAGTGGCAGGACTCAGAGAATCGCTCAAATCAGCATAGGACAACATCAGTGCTAGAAATCTCAAACCAAATCAATGGGAAAGCGAAAAAATAGCCCATAAAATAGACATACCAACAAATTATTGTTAATGCTCTGTTGATAAAATATCTAAATTGTGGTGGGAAAACTGAATTTTCCTAAAGGGGTTATATATTGTACTGAACCAAAAAAATAGAATTTTTTTTTATCGATTTGAAGTTTATACTTTACTCAAATTTCCAACGCGACTGAGAACTAAGAAAATTGAAATCGCAGCTCCTGATATTTTTCTAAAGGTGACTTCCCAGTAGTATCCTTGATTTGAATTATTATCGCTAATCCTAATGCCAAAGAACCAATAAAAACCTCTCGAAAACGAACCGTTTGGGAAAATCATCGTCATTACTGGAATTTTCATTTTCACGAATCTTTTCGATAACCTTCCGTCACTTGCCTTAATGCACTGGGTGCACAGTGCTCTGAAAATCTAGCGAAAAATTAATTTCTATTCCATAATTTTCAGTTCAGCAATTCGAGAGATCGTGATATTGTGTAGGAAAAAAGCTGAAAATTTCAGTATTTTCTCTATCTGCAACATATAAACCCTTAAGTATACCAATTAATTGGTATACGAATTGGAATAGGTTCGCCAATTTTTGGAAGAGGTCTACAAAATAACCCCTTGAAAGCTACCTAAAAATAATTGCATAGAAGCAATAAAAAATCTCCAAAAAAGAAATGTACCTATTAATGTGAAACACAGCGAATAATACACACAATAAAGACCCATTTTTATCAATCTCATGGTGTATTTTAGGCTAACAAAATGGGGACATTGACTAAATCGGGATTTTTTTTCTTTATAATAAACTGAAGCTGTTAAAATATTCTTCCCGTCCCTTGATGTACTCTGATAACTATTTCTGATTATGATTAACTTTTTATTTTTGCATATTTCCATCTTCATGATAAGGAAAACATGCTCAAGAAAGAATTTATACGATCATACTGTCCAAACGGCATAATTCCGAAACCGTAATTTTTGAAGTTTTAAAATTCTGCAGAATTAATTTTTCAGAAAATAGTAACAGAGTTCGTGTCTAGCGAATTTGTTGAGACTTTATTGTAGTCATGAATATTAACCTGAGAAAAATCACCATAAATACTTCTTGGACGATATACCGTCAAAATTATTTTATCAAATGATGCGCTGTTTAACGTTTGTAAAACTCATCGAAGATACTAAACCTCCTCTTGACCTTAAATTACTGTTTTTAAACATTTGACCTATACATATAATTGGTCATACAACAAAAATCAAATGCTCATCAAAATCGATCAGAACCTGCTAGAGTCGAATGGAAATCGTCATTTTTCATAAATTTCTCTCTACATTCGGAAAGTGTTATCCTCGTTATTAATCATATTTCGTTTTCGTCTCAACTCGACGCATTCCCAAAATAAAAACCTGAAGGTGCAATTGTGCTTTTCTCATTTGTCCAGACTACGATTCCATGGCTGGTTATGTTCAATACAATGGTGGAAATGCATATTACATGTTCAATACGATTTGTACATACGTACAATGCACAGTGGTCCAGATCGCTAATTTAGGAGGAATTTTTACTTTCTGACAAACCTGTATAATTTAGCCGTATCATGTCTTAGGATGAATTTGTGTACTTTAGAAGATGCTTCTTTTTATTGGAATAATTATTAGGGTGGTTCTAATTTATCTAAAATACGAAAATAAACTTTTTACTGATGAAAGATAGAGCTCCACAGTCTTCCACAAAGTTGTAAAGTAACTTATTTTGAATAAATTTGTTGAACATATTAAAGCTCTATCTCTTTTAGTTTTTGTTATACAAGAAATTTAAAAAAAAAGATTAGGGTGTTCCTGAAAAAACGTTTTTTTAGTATAACTTTCGTATCTTTTACTTTTTGTTAACACAACCTTTGAACAGCTTATTGAAAACTTCAAGCCGAGTATTTTTCTCCAAGACACCGAAGGTCTAACTTTTTTCTTTAAAAAGTTATGGACACTTTTCGTTAAAAAAATAGCCTATTTCAAGGCTCAATATCGCTGATGCGGGCACCTAAAATTGAATTCTGTTTCCACCACATGAAAGACCATACTTATTAGTATATTTGAGCAAAAATTGGCGAATACGATATTTTTTTAAAATTTGCAATTTAGATTTAAAGTTTGTAGTTTTGCAGGTTCAACGCATTAAAGCATTTACACACATATCGTTGTATTATGAAAAAAGCCACTTTCAAATATCATTCTCTCATCGCAGCAAGCTTTGCATAAGTGAAACGACTGTCAAAAAAGGTTTCTGATTTTATTCGTTTTAAATAAAACTAGTAAATATGGATATTAGTCGAAGAGAGTTGGCGAATTTGCTTATTGCTGGTAAAAAGACAGATGAACTGCTTAAGTTCATTACAAGTAGTAATCCAAATGTAAAATTGAGACTTGTTAGTGCTCGGAAGAAAATAAAAATCTTCATGTTGGAATTTAGAAGGTTGTGGATTCGGAGTAAGCGCACGCAAATTCGGTTTGAGCTGGAAAATTTTGTGTGGCTTGAAGGAAAGCTAAGATTCGAAGTCGAAGGTAAAGGTAAAGGCCGAAAGAGGAAACCATTTTCCGAAATATGTCGCAGAGCCAAAATAAAAAGATTCGGAAAGTTGCGCGATAAGTATTCCACGGAAGAACTTGGTTTAGCGTCAGCCGTCAACGCTAATTCTACTGGTTTCCGTTTAGTTGGCAGACAAATCGAACGATTGTCGAAAAGTCCCGTCAGATCTACCGTAGAGAATTTAGGATCTATGGCTGTCCCGATTGCAGAAGCGTTTACTGCGGAGGAGGCACTTAGATTTATTTGTGAAAATGATTTTTCTAAGGCGCAGTACCAAAACATACGCAGCTCAGTTATGCAGAAGGGTTTGGACATTTATCCCGCGTATAATAAAATAGTAGAAGAAAAGAAACTATGCTATCCGATCGGTATGTACTATTCTCAAAGATTCGTCCCTGAATCAACAATTTTTTTCAGGAATTTCTGTTCAGCCTTCTTGTGCGTATGTTCCCCTTCAAGCTCTTGTTAACCATACCGTGGAACGACTCATCTCGTTTCTGAATATTGGAGTTCTACCACTGCATCCTGAGGATAATACGTTTGTTATCTTTAAGTGGGGCTGCGATGGAAGCAGCAACCATTCCCGGTAGGCAACATTATTTTTCTTCTAAACTTTGACTGACAGTCTCTTTTCCACTTGAACATAGATACAAGAAAATGTGCGTTGACGAAGATGAAAATGGAGAACTATTCGAGTATAACGATTCGCATATATTTGCTCTATCTATAGTACCTTTACGTGTAGTTAGTCGCCGGAAAGATGAGTCAAGAGATTGCATTCTTTGGAATAATGATTTTCCATCTTCAGTATCCCTGTGCCGACCAGTAAAATTAATTTTCAAGAAGGAAAATCCTGAACTAACAAAGGATGAAGTTGCCGCGATGAACAAGCAAATCGATGAATTAGTCCCGACTATAGTAAATGTTAATATGCGCAAGATTCCGATTAGTTCAAGCTTCATATTTTCCATGGTTGATACGAAGGTAGTGAATGACGTAACAGGCACACCGTCTCAAGCGTGTTATATATGCAAACGCTCCGGAAAGCGATTGAATGATCCTTTACTGGAAGCCAGCGATCCACCGGATAGTTTATATGTTTTTTCACCTTTACATGCATTAATACGAGCAATGGAGTTACTATTGAATATTGCTTACCGTTTAGCTCTAGCAAAACCGCGTTGGCGCGTAGGCAAAAATACCAGCGAGCTTAAGGAACGACAAATAAAAATTCGACAAGCGTTACGTGACCGTTTAGGTCTTCGTATTAGCGAACCTTTGCCAGGTGGCGGAAATTCTAACGATGGTAACGCAGCTCGAAAATTTTTCAGAAACCGAGATGTCGTTGCAGAAGAAACCGGGTTGGACGAAATGTTGCTAGAACGTATGTATGTGCTATTAACAATCATCAACAGCAAATTGGGAATTAACGCGGATGCTTACCGGAGTTACGCCGAAGATACACGATTGCTTTATGTACGCCTGTATGGTTGGTACGCTCTCTCACCAACCGTGCATAAACTCCTGGTCCATGGAGGAAGCATTATTCAACATAACATGCTGCCAGTAGGTATGTGCAGTGAAGAAGTTCAAGAAGCCAGGAATAAAAGTATTCGCAGATTCCGAGAATTCCACGCACGCAAATTCGATCGACTCGTCAATCTTGATGACGTTTTCAAGAGACTTCTTGTTTCATCAGATCCTATAATTTCTCTTAAATGTAAACGTCGAATTCAACGAGCACCGCTGGATATACCTGAAAATGCAATGCATCTACTTTTGAATTAATTGGCATTGAATAAATTCTCCTTATATAAATCATAAATTATTGTCATAGCCAAATTATTTTTAATGAACACATTCTGTATTGTTGATATGTAAGCAAAACAGAAAAGGAAATACAAAGGCTTTAGGCAATTTCTTTTATGTCGCTATGCGATAAAATTTAAAACTTTGGTTAGTAAATTTAAAATTACATGCTTAAAAAAAATAATATTTTCCAATTGTTGCTCAAATATACTTAAAAGTATGTTCTTTTCTATGGTTCAATCCGAACTTACTTTTATTTGCCCCAATCAGAGATAATGACATTTGAAAAAGGGCTATTTATGAGCGAAAAGTTTCCATAACTTTTGAAAGTATAAAGTTAGACTTTCAGAGTTATGAAAAAACGTGGATTGAAGTTTTCTAAAAGCTGTTCAAAGGTTGTTTTAACAAAATATAAAATTTCTTTCGAACATTAACAAGTCTCAATTTTACATTTGGATTACTACTTGTAATGAACTTAAGCAGTTCATCTGTCTTTTTACCAGCAATAAGCAAATTCGCCAACTCTCTTCGACTAATATCCATATTTACTAGTTTTATTTAAAACGAATAAAATCAGAAACCTTTTTTGACAGTCGTTTCACTTATGCAAAGCTTGCTGCGATGAGAGAATGATATTTGAAAGTGGCTTTTTTCATAATACAACGATATGTGTGTAAATGCTTTAATGCGTTGAACCTGCAAAACTACAAACTTTAAATCTAAATTGCAAATTTTAAAAAAATATCGTATTCGCCAATTTTTGCTCAAATATACTAATAAGTATGGTCTTTCATGTGGCGGAAACAGAATTCAATTTTAGGTGCCCGCATCAGCGATATTGAGCCTTGAAATAGGCTATTTTTTTAACGAAAAGTGTCCATAACTTTTTAAAGAAAAAAGTTAGACCTTCGGTGTCTTGGAGAAAAATACTCGGCTTGAAGTTTTCAATAAGCTGTTCAAAGGTTGTGTTAACAAAAAGTAAAAGATACGAAAGTTATACTAAAAAAACGTTTTTTTCAGGAACACCCTAATCTTTTTTTTTAAATTTCTTGTATAACAAAAACTAAAAGAGATAGAGCTTTAATATGTTCAACAAATTTATTCAAAATAAGTTACTTTACAACTTTGTGGAAGACTGTGGAGCTCTATCTTTCATCAGTAAAAAGTTTATTTTCGTATTTTAGATAAATTAGAACCACCCTAATAACTATTCCAATAAAAAGAAGCATCTTCTAAAGTACACAAATTCATCCTAAGACATGATACGGCTAAATTATACAGGTTTGTCAGAAAGTAAAAATTCCTCCTAAATTAGCGATCTGGACCACTGTGCAATGGATCGACAGCCACGATCTTGAGATACTATGTGATACTGAAACATCGCTTGAAACCAGCGGCGAATCATGGAGAAAGATCCGGGAGGTCCTGGTCCTGCCGAAAATTTTCAACTTGTTAAGAAATTTTAAACTAGTTATAATTTTAAAGTAGCAACCCCTCACTGCATACTCCCTCCGGGCCGGTATGATTGACGATTTTTAGAGTGATTGCATAACCTTTCTATATGAGAAAGGCAAAAATGTACCAAAGTCCAAAAAAGTCAATTTTTGTCAAACATCTCAATGTTTCATGCATTTTAAAGTCATTTGGCATCAAAAATACAAATTTGATTTTGAAAATTTTTCATTTCAGTTTATATGGGAATTTGTTGTGTGATTGCGCTCTTCAACTCGTAACTCCGGAACCGGAAGTCCAATCAATAAAAAATTCATAAGCAGGGATGGGAAGGTTGTACCTTTCATTTGAGACTAACTAACACACACAGACATTTTCCGATCTCGACGAACTCAGTCGATTGGCATATGACACTCAGCCCTCCGGGTCGGGATTAGATTGACGAATTTTAGAGTGAATGAGAAAGGCAAAAACATTTTTAGCAAATGTTGAAAGTTATGCAATTTTTTGGTGAGCAGTTCTGTTTCATAGACATTAAATCAATTTTAACTTCGCTTCCTATTAAATAAAGACCCTTATTACAGTACATTTCTACAAAAACGAGCTCAATTTGAAAATAAATCTGAGGATTATGATTGATTACAGAACTCTGGAATTTTCTATTTTCTATTGGAATGTTTTCAGGCAGGAATTTGATATTGATGCTATTAGACAACTGTGAAATCAAGACCAATAGATCAGTTACATATCAGGACCCCATTCCGACAATTTATCAAAAGTCCTCATGATGTTGACAACAACAGGCTATCCATCTACGGATCAGATAATTGTTATTGTAATATTGAATTAAATCAGTCTGCATTAATAAATTTTCAACTCCAATATTTTTTTTTGGGTTGGGTGCGGGGGGGGGGGGGGTTTGCATGGTGTTAAACCCCAAAACCTTCTCTTGGCTACGCCGTTGCATGGAGTTATTTATTTCGCTTTTCATTTTCCGATATGTTTCAGATCGATCCGATGGTCATAAGTTAGAAAAATTGCAGTCAGAAGGTTCGCACAAATGAACATTTTTGCACTGATAAGTTATCAAATTCTTTCCAGACAACTTGGAAGTGTTCGGTGATTATTTCTAGCGGTTGTAGATAGAAAAATGAAATACAAAATTCGTTTTATCGTAATAATGTTTGGCTTATTTCAATGGATTATTACTATATTGAACAATAAATAGGCGACAAAGAGTAATCCACAAACAACAAGCCTTAACTTTTAAAGTATTCAAAATAGATATTTGAAGTCTTCAGTAAAGTTATACGCAAAAGTAAGAGCTACAAATTTGCTGAAGGCATCATTTCGATATAATCACTTCCACGAAAATTTGTGAAAATATCTCACTCATAGGGGGATTAATCAGCAAAACCACAATACCAAAAGAAAGGGCATATTGCCTCCATTAAATTCTCCGAAGATACTATTGACCTAAAATAAGCCGTTTTGGCGTTAATAATAGATTACATATTTTTGGTCATATTTCTGGCAATGGGAAATGATAAAAATCTTTCGTCCGCATTTAATTATAAATATCTCTTTTGATAATAGTCCGATTTCAACAATCTATAGCTTGTTCGAAAGGTATTCGTTAAAGCTGTCTAAAAACATATAAATTGCTAAACGATATTGTCAATCTCGGCAGATAATTAAAAAAAAAACTGCAAAAAACGCCATTTTTACGCATTCAAACATTCATATCTTGGAAACTAAACATCAGAATCAAAAACAAATTAATAGCGTTCATACTGTTTTTTAGTTCTTTCATTTAAAATTGGTCTGGATAAGATCGGTTCAGCCATTGCTGAGAAACACGAATGAGAATTTGTCCGTTACATACACACACACAGACACACACACACAGACATTGTCCCAAATCGTCGAGCTGAGTCGATTGGTATATAAGACTCGGCCCTCCGGGCCTCGGAAAAAATCTTGAAAGTTTGAGCGAATTCTATACATTTCTTTTATAAGAAATGTAAAAAATTTAAATATTTATAATAAAGTCTTCAAAATAAAAAAAAGTTTGTCTTTGATGAGGAACCATTTTTTCAATGCCAATAAGATAAGACTTTTTTGGTGGTATTCAACGGGGAAAAAGATCGAAATGGTGAGTTTAACTAAAGTAATTATCTGATAAAAATCACCTCAGGGACAACATTCGAACCTGCAACCCTTGGGATTTAGGCCTAGTGCACTAACCCTTATGCTATCCCTGGGCTATGATAATGTCCCAAGAAGAACACAACCTTTCATTTGCGACCAACATCATCGGGTGTCCAGAGTAACTTTGTTTTCTTTCCGTGGCGACATAGGTTTTACAATGAACTAGTTCATATTTCTGCCGCTAGAAAAAATGGAACTAGTTCATATTTTTGAAACATCAGCGGCAAAGAGCACACGACGGCTTTGGGAAAACGCATTCCAGCGAAAGTGATTTGATAAGATGAGAAATTCGTATCGGTCATCTCCGAATAATCGATGCGCAATTGTTGAACACACAGACATACACACATACGCATACACACGTTTCTGGAACTCGACGAAGTGAGTCGAATGGTATAAGAATATCGGCCAATAATTTCAAGCAATTTGTAACTCATTTGAAATATTTTTGCATCATTTATACATATATTGATTATACCGGTTTATATGGGAATTTCGCGTAACACAGGAACCAGAACTCCAATTCAAAGGAAATTTAATAGCATTAAATGGGTTGTAGTTTTCATTTGAGACTAAATTTGTGAAAATTGAGTCAGACCCTTCAGACCCAGACCCAGATGTGAATTCAATTCAGGTAGTTAAATGTTTCCCGAATCTACCGGTTCCGCCGAAGGTGTCCAATGTGGTCAACGTGGATTTGATTGGGCATCAGTGAGCTGAAACTATAAATCCAAGCATTTTCGAACACATTTGTAGTTTGAAGTTTTGGATCTTTTAGATACCATGCTGATTCCGATTAATATGGGAATTTCAGCGTAACCCCACTCTTCAACCTGTAACTCCGGAACCGAAAGTCGGAATTAAATGAAATTCAATAGCAGCCTATGGCAACGTTGTACCTTTCATTTGAGACACACACACATACTCATACACAGACATTTGCCTAACTCGACGAACTCGAATGGTATAAGAGACTCAGCCCTCTGGGCCACGGTTAAAAAACGGTTTTCAGAGCGATTGCATAGCCTTTCTATAGGAGAAAGGCAAAAATCTGCTTTAACCCTTCAGAAGTCGTGCTTATGGCCCACTGAACGAGCAGCCGCTGGTGCCCTAAGAGATTATTTGATAGCAGCTAATGGAAAGGTTGTACCTTTCATTTGAGATTAAGGTTGGGTAATTCGTGGTTCAGTGATCTCTGAGAAAAATTAGTGACATTTTTGACACATACATAGACGAACGAAGAGCAGAAGTCAATGCGAGTCATAGCGGGTACTCCATTCTCGGTCCAACTCATTGGGACGGTATGTACGATGGGGTCGATGGCTGCCCAGGAAATTGAAAATCTTGGGTTTTGCGGACGACGTGTTACTAACGGTGATAGGTGAGACACTTGAAGAAGTGAAGATATCGATGACGGAGACAATAAACGCAATCGAGAACTGGATAAAAGTCTCACTATAAAACGGAGGTGTCGTTGGTTAGCAACTGTAAAGCGGTTCAGCGTGATTGAATCGAAGCGTGCATTGAAGCAATTGGAAGTGATAATCGACGATCGGTTGAGCACAACCACGTCGAAGGCAACGAACGCAATAGCGAGGATCATGCCAAACGTCGGTGATCCGAGAGGCAGCACGAGACGACTGCTCTCAAGTGTTTCGTCATCGATACTCCGATATGGGGTTCCTGTCTGGGGTGCTGCGCTGAATATTATGCGGAACCGTGAAAAGTTGAACAGGACATTACGGCTGATGGTCGCACGAGTCGCGGCTGCCTACGCCAGGATGATCCCCGTTTACATCATTCTGGCTGAGTACGTGGAATACTACCAGCGGAGAAATGCACATACTGCAAGGAGACTGGTCCGAGCGGACTTGTTGGCTAAGTGGCAGGTAGGCCCGTAGCCAGGATTTTGTTTCGGGAGGGGCTTAAAACTTGTTGCATAAATGTGTTAATTCTGGTGAATTGAGATAGTCTCTTGAAACTGAATGTAATTTTGAAATTTTCTTAGTGAAAACAGTTCCAAAACTAAGGCAATAGACAATATGTTGTCTGATACAAGAAATGGTATAGTACATCGACAAATTCTTGCTTTTGAATTTGGTTTTTATTATTAATTTAAAAGCTACCATTTTCACCGTTGGAATATGCAAACGTGGTCTGGTGGGTTGCTTCTTATGGCTGAATATGATGTTCCCGATCTTCTATCACAAATTAACCTCTACACACCAACCCGTGTCCTTTGTTCTCGAACACTGCTGCACTCTGAAATGCAAAGACACTAACTACGCTGCCAACAACCGATATTAGAAATGACCCGTCGCTTCAACGATTATACCGACATCTTCGACTTCGTCATTAGTTCCGCGCATGCCCCTTTAGGTCATTTCTTTTTAGTATAGTTGATTAGGATTCAATTATTTAAATACAAATACAAATACAAGAGAATCTCGAAATTCGCTCCAAATCTTCTGATTAGGCAGGCGATTTGTAGATGCGCAGAAACGGCTCAACTCCTATTCAACTCAAATTTATAATAATTTTCAATTAAATAAAATAAATGATGATATATTAAAAACTATTTTCAGACAAGTGAGAACAACTAATTATTTGTCTATTTAAGTATTCAGATTTTTCACAGATACTATTCTTTTACGAAATTGATACTTTTTATATCATTAGAAAGGCTGATTTTTCTAGGCAATTCTTCTACTAGATCCTTGAAACTATGGCAAAAGACAGACCAGTAATTTTGTTTGTTGATATGTGACGAGTGTACAAAAAATACTACTGATTTCTCTACAAAGCATAAATAAGAACTATAGCTGTATTTACCTAGATTAAGCAAATACTATATTTGAGCACCCGAAGCTTACAGGTTTCATTTTGGAATTCATGGATTTTTGGACAATACAAAAGAGATGTTTCAATGAATTAATTTACTAAACTAGCCGGAATTTTATCTACTATAGGACTGTTCACTAATCGAAATGAAATCCCCTGATTACTGTTATCTTGCAATTTACGTAAATTTTGTTAAATGTAACCAGAGCTTAAAAAAATTGACATCCCTGCGTGAACTTGAAAGAGAACCGAAATTCAAATCCTGCCCGCCGCGCCGGCGATGAATGAAATGTTTGGTTCGTTTCCCTCGTCATTCATTCTCCCGACATAGCGCATTCGGGTTCGCATATGTTCGGTTTCAGAAGCAAACTGAATTTTGTTTCTATGCTAGCTCTGAGAGGGATTATTGAGCGAAAATGCACTAAACATAGATTACGCAGCTCACTAATGCTCGAACTGTCCACATAATAACAAATGAATGCTTTGGTTGGAGAAGGAATTTATATTTCCTCTGCCCTCAAACATTCGATTCTGCATGAAATTTCAGTCAGTTGGTAAGTTGAATGACCGAGGCGTTGAATCTGAATATCAGTTTCGATAAGCAGAAATAGTTAACTGATTTCGAAATTTCGAAGCACTGAATATAACATTGATGACACCACTAGAATTACTCGAAACTATAAATATGGGTGAGCTAAATAATTTTAGCATCACACTTGCTTCCGACAAATCAAAGAAAACACATCGCACTTGCTTCTCTTGTGCCGAAGAGACTTTCTTTCAGATTTCTATGTTTTTAAATTATTGTAATTTATCCAATTTCTGTGAATCTTTTGCAAAATTGCTTGTCAGCGGCAGTTTTCGTGATACGAAGATGCTTGCAGTTATACTTTCTAAGTCAATTCAAACAATCTGCTCAGTAATTGATTCGTTTTTAATTAGCTCAGATTTTTTTACAATCATCATCAAGATTGTAAAAGATGCATGACTTCTTGAAGAAAGCTGTAATGCTTTTTGATTACAGGTTTGTTTTACCAACATTTAGGAAACAATTTCAATCAACGTTGTTCCACCTACCGTTGAATGTTGTGCGGATAACGAAGACGTAATGTGTTTACGAAAATGCCGTTTTTTTCAAACCGAATTGAGAGGATCAGAGCAAAATTCCGAAAGCACTCGTTTTGAGTGCATAGAAAAGATAGAAGAGGTGCTCTTGAGGCTTCTTAGATACGAATAAAAAACAGGTCGTGAGACTGCTATATGCTGAGGACATAAAATCGAAATTACTGGACTAATAGATTCAACCAGTCACAACATTTTAGTCGCAACAGTGTTGCGAACTCGCATGAACGGAACGAACTCCTCTCATGAAAGTGAAATTAAGTGCCAATGAAAATGATGATGCGTTAAAATGACGCGAAACAGTGGTTCTGTTATCTAGTTACATCTATTTCCAACAATAAAAATAATAAAATGAGTTTTACTGGTTGTCCATCAGATCTTACGCAAGCTCTTAACCTTTGCACGTAGATACCTGTTTACGAAGCAGGGAAATATTTTTTCCTCACCAACTGCGTATAGGGGGTTGTTCATAACTTTCTCGCTATTGAACACTTCCGTGTTATAATCGTGGTTGCTGCCTTTATGTTCGCAAACATGCTTGCTTGTTACCTTTATGATTGTGAATTTCCTCAATGATTGTGCTGGCTGTATATTTTGAGAAATTGACGCAGCTTTTGCCGTTGCCAATATTACCTGAGCATATGCCACATATTTGGTAATTGTTTGTGTTCAGCGGTAAATAAATCGCAATGTGACATTTTTTCACAGAACTGGATCGTACTAGTTTGCATTTGATATGTGAAAAGAATACTATGTGTAATTGTACTATCGCATTATGTTTTGTACTGCATTTCTCCCGGATACAGCTTACTTGCAGATACATATCACGTATCTGCAAGTAAGCGGTATCCGATCTTGTAACCGTACATTGATTCTCCCACCGTCCATTTATATGAATATCTTAATTACAGCATTGTCACACACAACCTTTAAAATTTAATGGCTTTAAATCAAATCAAAATCAATGATTTCGCCTGATCCAATTTGTTAAACGCTATGAGCACAGAATACCTGAGGTGGTAGAACTCAATAAAGGTGGCAATCGTAAGTATAGCTTCCATTTTCACTTTCAGAAAATGTTCCTCATCACAAATACTCGGTCTTATGCGATATAACTATTCACAGTAGTTGGCCGGCGCACCACTTCTTTCTTCTGCGACTCACTCATCTCGACAGCTTACTAGGGCATAGTATAGTAGAAGTTTCCTTTGTTCTTCAGACAAGGAACACAATATAAAAGCAACTTTATTTGTCGTTCGCTTCCCACCGGCTGGGACAGAAGCACAAACCACACTGAATTTCATGACCATTGATTTGGGTTGTTGGAAACAGCAATCTTCGCTGATGTTTTTGAAATTTATTTACAAAACATTTTGGGAGGGGCTTTAGCCCCCCAGCCCCCCTCTAGCTACGTGCCTGGTGGCAGCAGGAGTGGGACAACGCAGAGAAAGGAAGGTGGACCCACCGACTCATCCCAAATTCATAGGGTACATAGGAAGCATGGAGAGGTAAACTTCCATGTGACGCTGTTTTTGTCCGGGCACGGATGCTGCCGGAAGTACTTGCATCGGTTTGAGCACGTGGTCTTCGAATGCCCTAGGTTCGAAAGAAGGTCGCAGGGGTATGCCTGGTGCGACAGATGACAATATTGTCGAAGAAATGTGCCACGACGGAATCGCCTGACCATCCTCGTGAGTAGGGTAGATCCACCACCGTGGACCGAGTAGATCGCGTCGAATAGCTAGCAGTGGGTCGTTGGGGCGCTAGTGAACCGGAAGCTACGCTCCATCCGGAATCGCTGGACGGATCTCAGTACCTACTGACTGGCCCGTTGAGTAGGCTAGGTCTACCGCCGGGAACTAGATCGAGTAGATCGGGACGAAGCGGGTAGCTGAATGGCTCATGGAAACGAACATCGATATCGGGAGAAATATACCGCTCGATTTTGGAAGAACCTCTCTCTTCGGGTAATTTTCCGTCGGAGTAGGCTAGATACATCGTCGGGGATTAGGGCGAGCAGTTCGCGAACAAGATTTTTGTAAACTCGGGAGCTAGATGGCTCATTGGGGAAGTGGGGCGAAATGGCTCGAGAGGGGAATCAAACAACCAAAAGGCTTAAAGGAGTGGCGGTGCTAAACGGTACCGAACAGGAAGCCAAAGGGTTCAAGAAGTTGTAGTGCTAGAACCAAAGAAAAATCGGTATATTTACGGGTGAATGGCCTATAAGGTGAAAACCCGGTCAATGAAATCAATCAATCAATCAAAAATCGGTATTGGGAGACTTCCTTCGCCGGGGAATTCTCCGTCGGAGTAGGCTAGGTCCATCGTCGAGGACAAGACCGAGTAGTTCGCGAACAAGTCGGGGCTGAACGAGTAAATGGCGCTGAATGGTACGAGATGGAAGTTGCGGTGCTGAATGGCACAAGGGAGTCGAAGGGCTCGGTAAATAAGACAATCTGACGTTTTCCGCCCAGATTGTCTTCGTAGGGGAAGAACACTAAGTCTTGATCCACAAATTTGTTTCCGTTAGTGGCTCTGCTCTATACTAAAAAGCGCAAACTATTTATAGGGTAATAGCAATAAAAAATAGTTTTGTCTTCCTAAACCTACGCAATTACGCCGCGCACATCAAATTAAATTGGACATAAACAAATATTTCAGATTAGTAGAATGTCTTAAGACACAACTTAAGGGGTAGAGAAATAGTAAGTTGGTGTGTGAGGAGGAGGGGGGAGGACCTGTCAGGAATGGTTACTGATGGTTAGTGCTATGACCTTATTTTTTGTATATTATGCGATATTTTGATTCCATGCATCCTTATTAAAAATGAGGACTACTTGGTGATCTATCCATATAGCATCCAACAGCTACCTCACGGCTGAACGCAACATTTAATCTGAGGGGTAAATACATCAACTCTGGTAAAAAAATCACTTTGAAACGAAATAACACATCGCTTTTAGAAAAATAGTTCAATCATTTTTTCAAAAATTTCTTTACTAGGGCACAGTGGGACGAGCCCGGAATTAAGTCCATATATGAAGGTTATGCGATATTCTCACTAGTATTTTTCTCGTATCAGCTGGGCCATCAGAGATATTTTCGCGAGATTTTAGGTGATTTGAATGCAAAATGAATTTTTGACAGCTTTTTGAAGGGCATAACTCAAGTGTTTTTTGCATTATTAGACCATAGGAACTATTTTTCAAAAAAAACGGTTGATTTTATGAATTGCATTATTTCACCAAAATTATCCGTGTGATAAAATTACATCGTGAAATCGCCAAAAATAAGTCACTAATTGGTTTAGTTAGTGTTCAGATAACTGTTTGTCATGATTTTTTAATGAATTCGAACTTCTAAAGCGATAACAACAAAGACGCCCGTGAATGCCCGCGATCACACTATGCTCATTCGAAAGCTTTTCATTTTCTCTTTAAAATGAGCCTAGGCTAGTTTTGCGAAAACTTGCGATAAGCAGTCAAAATTTGCAAAAAACTGTGAATGGAAACGCATGGTTATTACTGATATTTAATTTGAATATTCACTTTATGACTATAATAATGACACTAATTTATGCACAACTTTCAAATAGCATTTAGAGCATGATCTACAAGGGTTTTACTAGTGATCAAGAGCAAGGAGCCGAATGGGAAGTATGGTTTTTAAGTGGTAAAGGAATTAAGAAAGTTTAAAATTCAGTAAATATTTTCAACCATCTGAAATGTGTCATAAAATGTTTCTTGAACTATTTTTGCTAACTTACGCAATAACTGTCAAATTGAGTGAACACAGTTGAGTTCTAGTCATTTGGCGAGACTATTTTTTCCGAGTTTGCATAGCGCTGATATAGCTTAAGGGTATGTGATACTATCCTAATAAAATAAGACCATTTTTAAATGAACCATATACGCGAAAAAAGGATTTTGGATTTATTTTAATTTAAGGTATGAAATAAGCAATTTAAGCAACTTAAAACACACCTGCGAAAACAAAATCGTTAACCATCTTGTTGATTAGTGAATGTAAATCAAAATTCCAATAAGACGCTCAAAATGTTTGTTTTGAAAATGAAAAAAAGTGTAGTTTTCATACCAAGTAACGCACTAATGAATTAAACGTTCCACAATTAGTTGATCACATCTTATTTGATCCTTAAAAATAATATAGTCATTTCTAAAGCCACATAATGAGAATCAATTCGTTTCAATACGGAAAATAAATTCCAATATTACAATTGAAAGAAATCTTTATAAAAGACAAAATATTTACTTTTGAGCCACTCTAATAAGTAGTAAAGTTAATTTCTATTTTCTATAACCAACATAGGAATTCAGCGCACAAAAATGTCTTCAAAAAATTTTTGAACCTTCACAACAAAATAATTATTTTTGAGCCACCCTAATGTATAATTAATTTTTTTTGCAAATGTTAATATTAAAAACGATTTAGCACACGAAAATTAATATACAGTAATGTTTCGATTATATCACGGTCGGTCTGTATTTTAGCGTGATATATTTGAAGCGTGATATATTCAAAACAAAATAAAGAATTGCATTTAACTCATGTATTTCTATACACAAAAAGTAATAAAAAGTTAAAGTTAGTCAAAAGAATAAATCATAGTAGGGTAATACTGCCGTTCTACGCCCAATTGTCCCATGTTGCAAAACTGGCAACTGAGAAAAACGCGATTAAAGATGAAAATTGTATTAGCAATCTGGAGGGAAACGGTGTAACAAATAAAGCTTTACTGTCTAAAATTACGTTCATGGCAATCGTTTTCAATATAATCAGTCCAGTTTTTTATTATAGAGATTCAATTAACGTTAGTTTTTAAGAAAAATGTTAAGTGGGACTGTTATGCCGAGAAATCGATCGGAAACCGGAAAGTTCTACGCATATCAGTCCCATAACGATCTATGTAAATGATGCTCATAACTCATTTTTTTACAAAAGTATATGTCGTGAGTTTTTCTGTTACTCGGGAGATTTGTTGCTTCATCAAAATTGGAAATAGGGTAAATTACCTATTTTTACTCTATTTAGAAGGGTACCTCACAAGATCACTAAATACTCTGCCTACACTCGATGGAGTGCATTAATTTGGCATTCACAACCTTGCTTCGTTCTTAAGAACCAATCTAATAACAAAATGGCCTAAAACGATGAAATGCTAGTGTTTGATCGCAACTAAAGTTCCAATCGAGGGCCCCAATTGTCGCCCTACCATTTGATCCTCTTTGTTGAACAAAGATAGCAAACGCTGCACTAACCAACGGCTTCAAATGGGTAGCGTGATAATAGAAACATTGCGAAAATAGGCTCGTTATCCTAGATGCGTTCGCCATGTTATGCAAGCGACGATAGTAATGAAGACCTTTACAGGATTGTTCTCACTGCTGTGATTAATATTGCCACTGCCATCTCTTTTTTAATGATCCTGTATTTTTCCATCAATTTTTTCAGTTCCCGACATCTAGCGTAATGTACTTCTTAGCTAAACGCTACGTAATTATTTTTTTATTGCGCACTTTTTTGGGATTTTTGTTAGTGGGACAATTATGCGTAGAATATCAACAATGGGACAAACAGACTTGGTATTTTTTCACGAAGTCTTCGAACAAACTTTATGATTTGGATGTGTTTTCTGAAAATATACATCAAAAAGGACTGTTTGATTAAAAAAAGTGAAAATGACCAAAAAGCAACATGGGACAATTATGCGTAGAACGCCAGAATAAGCCTATTTTTGCCATGCTTGTATAATCACACTACCCATTTGAAGTCGTTGGTTAGAGCAGCGTCTGCCATCTTTGTTCAACGCATTGGGTAAAACGGTATGGCATCAGTGGATATTTTTCCCCACACAGCTTCACTTTACGTATCCCGTACCGTTTCTTATTGTTGAACCATCCAAAACTAAACCTGAAGGAATCTGGCACGTTAAGGTTTTGGACAAATATCTTGACTATTAAAATCAGTGTATTCTAAGAGACTACGATTCAGTTCTCGTTATTTCTACATCCATAGAAATAGTCCCATCTCCAATTGTTGATGTTATCCTTTCAAAAGAAAAGTATTCACATCGATTCAAGAGAAAATGCATATCTCGGCATACCTACATTTTCTTGCGTATTTTGTTTTTCTCGTTATTTTGTTAGATTTTCCTGCGGATAACTAACAATTTAAAAAAGAAGTCGATTTGTTTACCTGCTGCACCAGACGGTCCCTCCAGACGGTTCCTTAAGGACACGGCAAATAAGTTACGAAGAATTTAATACTAAAACTGAAATCGGCCGAAAGATATTTCGGCAATCCTAGTCATTTCAACAACGTCTTGGTAGAACATGATTTCGAGATTATTCACGTTTAAAGTTTCGCGCCACGTTCTCCATTCACTTAAAGTAACAAGATAAACAGCGCTATAACTTTCCTTCTATTAAACTTCTATAAAAATTTCAGATACTTTCTTAAGAATCTATACTTTAAGATAAAAGAACAAAAAAGTTCAACTTTTTGACCGACCTCATCATATATAAACCCTTAACGAAATAGTCCGAAACCTAATAATAGGCTCATTACCCTACATGTAAATAAGCAAATCAATTGTAAAAAAAATCCTAAAAGTGCCAGGACACAACATGTGGCTTAATTGGATCAAAACGTAGTGTGCCTTGTCTGTTTTTCAAAAAAGCGTGATATAATCGAGATGAAACCGTGATATAATCGAGGGTGATATAAACGAGTATTGATATAAACGCATAGTGATATAATCGAAACATTACTGTACACAAATTTTAAGAACGACTTAGAAAAAAAAATTTTTTTGAGACGCCCTAATGAATAGTAAATGTTCATTTTTGAAATGTTTTAATATCGTAAACGAATTCAGCGTACCAAAATTACATAAAAATGTCCTATATGAACCGATACGGAAAAGTTTGGACTTTAGTTCACCTTTTGTTTTAAGTCGCGCCACTGTGCAGGGGTTTCCTGGGACCCCAAACTTTCGCCATTTTTTTGTTCTGCTCCCATTTTTTTATTTTGTTTCGCAGTGTAATAGTCCATCCTGCACAGAAAAGCCTTCCGAATTAAATAAAAATTAGCATGTTTTGTTTCAGATAAAATCACGGACTGAATCGCTTGCGAAGCTTGAGTTGCAAACTGCTGCGCGTGATTGTTAATAAATCGGCCATATTTATTTATTTTGAGATTCAAAAAGCTTTTTTTTGGTAAATATATGTTAAAAAAACACATCTCTTGTTGTTTTCATGTTCAAAAAAAATTCCAATGCCGCCTGAGTCACTGATGAAGAGCTCCCTTTAAGATGATATTGTGAAACTTTTGAAAACAAATGTTTGAGTAAATTATATAATTAAATCGTGTCATATGACACCGCTGTTTGAAAACCGAAATCGACATGTTCGATTTATTCAATTCACTACAGATACCACACTCTGGTGCAATCATAAACTACTTCGTGGAAATTTTTGAAACGTCAATAATCATAACTTAACATAACTTCAAAAGCCATCCTTGCTCAGCTCATCCCAACCGAACTCGGCGCCCCGTGACAAATGTGAAAATAACATTCTGCCCATCCATTTAGTCAGGTCAAACGTCCGTCGATCGACATCGCTTTCGATAATAAAAGCAAAAGTAGAAACGTGTCCAAATTTTCCGTATTTGGTTTCATTTTAGAGATAATAAATAAAAACAATCGTCCGAGATCAGGTTCGCTGTTTTCGTGAATTTCACTGTCGTTTTCGATGAACCTGACCGCAGGCGCAGATGGATTGAAAAATTTATGGCGATCCATGCATTCGACGCCCCAATCCTTAAATGGTCAGATCACGATTCCAAGGTGAATGACATGGCACATTACTCAGACACCCTGCGCAGCATCACACACGCACGGGCGTAACTTCTTCTCTTCTAAGAACAAACGCAATTGTTATGTGTATATCGTGTAAAACCTTGAACCATCCGCGAGATCTAGATCACAACACGGTACATGCAATGACAAATGATTCATTCGCGTGCAGGTCATGGATTGTGTACCTATTCTCTTTTTTTCGACGAAAGATGCCTCCGTCGTCCAACCTTCAAAAACATCTCCGTGTTGCATCCACAGAATGCGACCAGAATTTCAATGCATTCCACTGCACATTCTCTGGCAGCCATCTCCGATATTTTTCCCCGCGCATCCGCGGACTATCAGTTTAATCTAACTCGTGTTCAAACACGAATTAGAATCCCATTTTATTGGATCCCGCATTTCAATCCCGCACCAGCGCTCGGAACTGTATGGGAGAAGGAGGAAATCAATCCGAGCTGATCAGCACCGCAGTTATGAAATGTGACTATGGTCTTTATGGTGGCTATTGATATGCTTACATTTGTGAACAGCACCAGCTAATACGGTCATTTTCAGCCTATAAAGAGCTAAAGAAAGCAATCGCCGGTCTATGGTTTGCTAGAGAATGGAAAGGTGAACGGCGTAGTTCGATTTCTTCGCTAGTGAAGTTTACCAGCTGGGGGTCCTCAACACTTACTGGGTGAGATTTAACGTTGAGCGTTCTTAAAAAGGGGCCAAATTTTACCTGAAACGAATAGAGGAGATAGAAGAAAAATCGTTAGTAACACATAATAGCATTGTATCGATTTTGTTGGCTATTTTCGGCAAATTTGAGATTAAGAGAAACGAAAGCAATGAAATTGAAAGACGGATAGGCCGGCGTCGGCGGTAAAACATGATGATGAGTTATGTTCTACCATAGACCATGCGGTAGACTTGGGTGAAACGCCCAACTCCTACTCTGCAGAAGGCAAAGAATTCTTCACATTTCCTTTCGATCATGCCCATATGAGCCTGCCTAGTTCTAGTTTTCCGTTCTAAGTTTATAACTGATTCGCTCTAGAATACCTATCCGTCTTTCAATTTCATTGCTTTCGTTTCTCTTAGTCTCAAATTTGCCGAAAATAGCCAACAAAATCGATACAGTAGAACCTTGCGGCAATTAAAAAATAGTAACACATAATAGCATTGCTGTTTAGAAATGGACATAGAAGGAATCCCATGTGATATTCATAACAACGAAGGCGTCAAACGTTTTGATAATAAAATTCGTTGTATTTCAAGAATCGGTCGATCAAGTCCCTCTATTCGATCATACGTAATCCTTCCTTTGCATTTATTATTGATTTTATTATTTATAACCGTTTGATAGTTCACGTTTCGAGTTGCTTCGACTTCTTCTGAACGTTCGCTTTTCAGCTAGGTCCAACAGCCACACGTGGACCTGGGGAGCACCTCTGTTGTACCAATAAAGTTTAAAAAATCGGTCCACTGGAACGGTGAACGAAATGCGTCGCTCTTCAGCACCGGATTAAGATAAGCCGGTTCAAAACAGATCAGAAAGCCGCCACTTTATAGACCTGCACCCGCACTCGACGCGGTCCGTTGCAGTTGGGTTTTTTTTTCCTTCGGATCTTGAAGGGAGTTTTACAGGTCCTGACGCAGAGGCTATCGGCGGTGGCCGTATAGTTAGTCGTACGGTGATACCGAAACCACTTCTCGTTCGATAGCCCCGGTTTCGATTAATCCCGTGTGAAGAAGAAAGGAAAGCGCCCGATCGTAAAGCAGGTGATTGCGGGAATTGCGTGTTCGATATGTCCGATGCACACCCTTCCACCGTTTATTGGCCGCCCTTTTGTTATGTTAAACCCAATAAATAAATATTTGTTTGTATCTCTAAATACCCGATGGTCATAAATTTTCCCGTGTATCTGATCCCTTTTAAAAAGCCATAAAGTTCTGACGCAAGAGTAGGCACCAGGCAGCTTGTCGATTGGAGGCGCCTTGTTTCGAAAATTCAAACAGATCAACAAGAGCATTTGGATCGGGGAAGATATTGACTGGTTCATCAGAGCATTATACAATTAATTCAATTGGTGTGTGTGTGTGTGTGTGTGTGTTTCTTAAATGATCTGAAATAGGTACATCAATAGAATAGGTTTGACCAGCAAATGTGCGCCATACCTATATTTTAGTGCTTCCAGTGTCGCACTAATGTAAAATATGTGATAGTGAATAGTGATGGCTTTGCACAATTTACACCAACTAGTTAGTTCATTGAAAAGTAATGGTAAAATATGCGTTAGATAGTTCAAAGCATCACATAAATCGATTGAAAGTATTATCGTTTGCGTATCGAGAGAAGTTTCTTCCCAGAAATCTGTTACAGCACATTTAACATGGATCGAATTAGGTTCCTCTGTTGAACAGGAGGACAACTCTTAAATCTGTTTTGTAATATCTGGAACCAGATGAATAGTAGATGATTGCAAGAAATATTGTGGCGATAGTCTGCATCAACCTCCACTGTTGGGACCAGGGTTGTTAATGCGCTGAATTCAACGTTATCGTTTCAACGCGATATCGTTGAATCGATAATTTTTTGGCGTTGATTTTGGCGTTAATTTCATCGTTCATCGTCAACGCACTTCGATGAATGTACATAACGTTAACGACAATTTTGCGTTGATTTATGTTTTGAGCACTTATAGAATGGTGCTTATGGTATCTAGTAGATGTATATATAATACATATTGTCTTCGAATAAATGATTTTTCGTACAGACTATGCCAACTTAAACTTATTTTTAATTTGAAAATTTCTTTACTTCTATTAAAGTCGAAAGGCTGAACCGCCTTAACGCATGAACACACCGGGCCGTAATTATGTTAGATATAAAAAATAAGGCTGCAACTTGATTTTCCTTGGTCTACCAGACTACCAAAAGGATCCAAACACGAGTTCAACTAACAGATTTCTAAAGAAATCTAATTAAAGAGGCCATATCACCAATGAAATACGGTGAGGCTTGCAAAACGAAATAATTTTATCAAATAGACCTAAACTCCTCTAAGCCATTCGTATTGTCGCCTGAAAATATCAGCACCAGAGCGTTCCTTCTGAGTGTTATTTTTTAAATTAGAAAGAAAATGCCAAGGTGGATTGCCCTACAATCCTCGGACACCTTGATCTTCAAGCTCGCCATCGAGCTATACGTAATAACTCTCTTCTGCGAGTCCCGTTCAGGAGAACCAATTATGGGCGCCAGAGCACTGTAACAGGACTTCAGCGTGTTTTTAATAGTGTGGCAACGACTTTTGACTTCAACCTGGAACTCGATAAAAGCTAAAATAATGTCTATTCTAAAATGTAATTAGGTTAAGCAACCACCATTGGGGCCAAAGGGTCTGTTTGTGACGGTACAACAAATAAATAAATAAACAAATAACACGGCTCTGGCCGATGCATATTCTCAATAGTATGACGCAACCTGCTATTCAGCTGATGAACATGGGAAGGTTGCATGATCGATTACCATTGCACGTGGACTTGCACAAAGGAAACATCTACTGGTCACCGAGATCGCGCGATATGGATTTTTTTCATTGGGTCTATGCCTACGTTATGAATGCCCCAACAACTAACCTCCAAATCTGTACATTAAATAAAATTAAAAATATACCTTCTTACAGAAATATATCTACATATAAATTTGAACTTCATGTGAATAAATTATGCAATTTCTTTGACGAAAAAAATACTTTAAATAGAATTCAACGCGAAAATTTCCGATAACGCTAAAGTTGAATTCAACGAAGTGCGTTGACGATGACGATAAAATCGCCGATAATGGCGCTAAATTCATCGTTATCGGTATTAAAGTTGAATTCAACGTTAACAACCCTGGTTGGGACTGTTTACTTCGATCAAAGAACTCCATATTTCGTGATCTTTTACATTTCTTATTAAAAGCAGAATGAAGAGCGTGTCTGGCGCAGAATTCCAGGACCCTCTTTATGTTTTGGAATATTTATTTAAAATATTTTTATTTTTTTTTTCGAGAGTTGTCCTACTGGAGCTGTAGAGCTAGATTCTCGGAAGGGCTCCCCGTAAGAATCATATACTACAACTTGCAGACGAGACAGGCAATGTCGCCCACTAAAACACTGCTTTAGGCCAATTGTAGCGGGCCGTGATTCTGAATGTGATATTCATTGTACGGTTCAGGTATGTGCGGGCGTAGGGACTCGCGATCGCGTGTATCATCGCGAAGGGCTCGAACATTTGTACGATAACGTGTTCGATCGCGTGTGCGTTTGCATGTCGCGTGTGCTAACGTGTATGTAACTTCGCGTGCATAAATTCTATTTCATAACCGTGTGCCTTTCGCATATTCGCGTGTGTTCTAGAATGATCGCGCGCGGACCGTGAATCTGATACTTAATTTTTTGTGTACGGTTCAGATTCCAGAAGGAAGTGGGTTCTTACATATTATTAGAATTCCCATTCATGTCGCCGTAGAACGCGTGGTCTAGTCGATATGAGCTTTATTTTTTTTTTATTGGTCCAACTGAATGTATGGACCTAAATTGCTAGAATGAGGGCTAAAGATTTCCGGACGTGACCGATTCATGATCGCGCGCGTTTGCGGGTTCGCGGTTGAGACCGCGTTTGTAACTTCGTAAGTACTAAAACGTTCACACAATTGCCGGAGTGTTATTAAGTTTACGCGATCGCGAGCATAGGTGTGCGTAGATGATCGCGAAGGGCTTAAGCGTTCGTATGTTGACGCGTTTGTCGCGTGTATAAATTCGATTTTGAAACCCTGCGGCCATTCATATATTCGCAGACCGTCATTCTGATCTTTAGCTTTCGGTGTACGGATCACATTCTGACAGGGAGAGAGTTACCCCATATCACTAGATTTTCCGGTCATGTCGCCATAGAACGTTTTGTCTAGTAGATATGGGAGTTATTTTTCTATTTTATTAATTTTTTATTAATTAACAAGGACCTAGATTGTTGGTACCGAGGATAGAGACTTCCGGACGATCCCGATTCATGATGGTACGACCGCGGGAGTTTGTAGGTTGACGCTTGAGATCGTGTTGCTAATTCTATGAGTGCTGAGATTTTCACCTTATCACCGGGGTGTAATCATGTTTGCGAGTTCGTGGGCGTAGGATGCTTGGAAAATCGCGAGGGGCTCTAACGTTTGTGCGCTGACGTGATTTTGTAACGTGTGTTCTTGAATGGTCGCGCGAACCGTGAGTCTGATATTAAATTTTCGGTGCGCGGTTAGAATTCTGGCAGAGAGTGGGATCGTTTATATCGATAGGGTTCCCGGTCATGTCGCAATGAGACGTGTTGTCTAATAGGTATGGGCGTATTTTCTTAATTGGTCCAGCTGAAGGCATGGAGCTAGGCTTCTAGGATCAAGAATAGACTTCCGGACGTGATCGATTGGCAATCGCGTGCTCGAAGGCATTTTTGTAGGTTCCCGCTTGAGACCGCGTTTGAGAATGTGTGAGTGTTAAGACGTTCACTATCACCATCTTTGCTGACCCAGCTGAAGGACTAGGACTCGAAAAGAAGAAATAAAGGACAATATATGAGAGACGTAATAGATTAGATAGGTACAAAATACAGCTGAATTTATGATCATCACATGAAAGACATACATTAGTACTTCAAACTCTACCAATACTTCAATAGCCAACCACCACACATAGCACATCCTTTCTTTTTTTTATGTCGCTAGCCGTGCATTGAAGAATGCCTAAAACTCTGAACTAGACCCCGTCGAGGCCAGTCCGTCATCAGTCCGTCTCGTCCTGTCGTGTCTGGGGCTTCCAGGTTACATGCATTCACCAGACGAAACTAGCTTATGTCAGCTTAATTGTGCACTGGTTTCGTAGAATCGAGGCGATCATCGAAATGATAGATCCTACGAGTGAATGCACTTGGCCCAGTCACCTGTCGAGCATTTGTATATTTGCGAGTTTGAATGTTTACGTGTGTATTGGAAGTGTAGTGTGTTGAGATATGTGTGTTACCTGTAAATAATAAGTTAATGAAAATAATATTTAATGTGTTAAAATAAGACATGTGTAATATGCTACTTGCAGTTTTTGGTCGTTCCTACTTATCTGATTCAATTGAGTATGAGAGTACATCTCAATTCTTCTAAAACCTGGCGACGTCTGATGGTAGCGAATAGTCATTGTTGGCAGCAATGTTACCCTTTTTTGATGAATGAACTCGGAGAGGTCATCATAGGAATGTGACGCATGAGATCGAAAATAAATAAAACAAAATGAAATAAAGAGAAGAGTTAGTATTATTATTGAGTATTATTTGAACAACACACATGTAACATGCAATAAAACTACTTGGAATCGTCCAGAAAATGATATATATTCACTATTAACGACAATTGCATTCCGTTAAAAGTTTCTCATGCTATGCTGACCGGGAATGGATGATTGATTTTCGTCGGTAAATTAATCGTACCTTCATTTATCCAATCCGAATGAGTCGAATCGAATGCACGAATTGAACACCGGTAAAAAGTGATCCAAAGAAGGATTATCCATTATTCTATCATATATGCCAGTCCTGCATCCTTTCCCTGACCCATATGTCACAAATACTCAGACGAACACATACACAGATAGACATACGACTAGCACATAACAATTTTACACTAGCACTAAAAACTACAATTATCACAACACAACACAACTAATAGGGTTCAACTGTTATTTTTTTTTAATGCTTGTGCATGTTGACGAGGTCGACCGATAAATCGACACACAATGACTCTTACTGCGAGCCGTGCTCAAAAAGACAGCCGTTAAGCTGTTGAACAATGTCTGCAAACACAGCCCGCAGAAAAAGTCAATCCACGGCGGCCCGCCAATCGGCCACGCCAGTGTTCACAGACTCTTAGCTGACTGTTAGTTTGGGCTGGTGCAGAGTATGAAATAACACAAAACATAAAAAGGCCCATAACCCGAGCAAATACTCATGGGTTTAAACACCACATAACCCCTTGAAAAGACCTTAAACATGGTCCATGCCAAAATTCACAACCATCAAGACACGATAAAATGGTCTCAATAACCCATAAATACACCAACATATGGTATTTTATATGGGATCTACCGGACCATGGTGATGGTGTTTTCATGTGTTGAACCCATTTCAAACACCCATGTCAAACCCCATGGGCATGGGGGTATTATGGGCTATCCGTTTGCTCGGGAAGCCCTCTCCTCGATGCACCACTATCGAGGCGTAATGCAATAACCATCTTAAAGCAGTTGTCTGCTCAAATATGCTTGAAGATGTTTGCAGTACCGTCAAACCCGTCAACCTAGGAGAGGGAACACACTTCACATAATCTTAGAATAAAATAACAAAAATAGTAAATTCGCAAAGTAATACAAATCTGTTTATTGAAGATTTCCCTCATAATATGGGATAAGAGCAAAGACAACATATCAAGAAGACAGAGTTGCCAGTTCAGTTCAGAATGTGAAGACATTAACAGCAACGCGTCTTTAGGGTAAAGGTGATACTTTCTATATCTACTTTATTGATATCGTTTTCTTCGTACAATAGACAAAACCTTTATTTCTCATTTACTATTGCGATTTCCGTTCAATGTACAGCGATTCCCAAAAGTTAACAAACTTGAACATCTCATCGAATTATTTTTCTATCCTTCATGAAACTGTCAATCAGGATTCTCAATCGAAATCAAATCAAATGACTGAATATCTATCGAGTTTGATCAAATATAAAGTTAAAATTTAGGCCAAATATATCCCACAAGATGCTAACGAGCAAAAAGGTTGATTCAAGATTAAATCAAGCATGGAGTATGAATGAGTGAAGAAATAAAAAAGAAGAAACAAATATATTTGTGACAGAAAAAAATGAGTCTTAATTTCGTTCAAATTTTATCTACTCTTCTCTATATCTCCTTTCTCCTAAAATATCATTGGTGCGCATAAAACGGTAGAATCTGGAATTATGTTTTTTCCGCTTAAAGGTGGGACTTTGCTAGCATTCAGGTTCTTCTGAGCACACTATAAAAACAAGGCATTCCATTTTTTTTTAAATAAAAATGTTTTTGGAATAAAGCTTCTTAACCAATAAGCCCCGTGCGAATCTAGAAACTTTGATAAAAATTTATTAACTTTCTCTGGCGATTTTAGATCGCAATGTAGTTTTCTACAAAGTTGTACACAATTAAATTGTACATCAGATTCTCACTTTTGCTAATATTTGAATGTCTAAAGTACTACCTAGGGGCAACAATGTGAACCAGTTTCATTGAAAAACCTAAGTTTTCAAACAAAAAAACTTTAAAATAAAAAGTTGTTCAATAGCCCCCGACAGAATATTTTAATATTACTTTCAAATGAAAGGGAAAAGCCCATTCTATCACATGCTGAAGTTTTAGCGATGCCGATTTTTTTCGAATAAAATTGTTCTACCAAACACACCGTGTAAATATGTAAAACTACTTAACTTTTCGTTCATCAAGAAGCCATTTTTTCAGTTCGTGAATTATACGAAACGAACTATTTAGAATGCACGAAAATACTTCGTTGCAGAAAACGAGTAGTGATTTTGTTCATCGTATAATAATTTTAATTCTACCTAAGAATTTTTTTCAGTGTAAACAAAACTGCAGTTTGTTTTGTTTTTTTTTCGATGATCGTTAAATTCACATAATGAAATTAGTGATAGTGGTAAATAAATTGATAAATTGTTCACGTCACTCACCCTCACTACCTTTTTCAATGGTTGGGCATTATTTAAGTTTGATATAACTGTATTCTTGAACTTCTTGCCACAAAATTTTAATATATCTCACTGTTTAAGTTGAAGTACCGAAACATCGTAATGCCTAGCTGGTAGTGTCTCTTATTCGGACCTCAGTCGCATGATGGAATGTATTATCTGCAGAAATCGCTTTTATCAAATCTTTTGGAAAATAATCATAGCGAGCAAACCGCCCTTTTCAATAAAAATGGCTAATTTTGCATTAAAATTTTGGTTTTCAGGCTTTTTTCAGGAAACTGATAGCTTCCAAAAGCAACAATTTTTTCAGCAATTGATGACGCAAAAATTTAAAGACTAGTTCGTTAAAATAGCCTTTTTTAGTTGAAATAGTCAAGATAAAAATTCGTTTTCGTGTTTGCGGGGTTTGTGTACTTGTTAGTTAATTATTTTGTTATAACACACAACTAGAGATAGGGAGAACACAATCAAAATGAAGTGTTTCCAGAAATTGTAGATGGTATAATTTTTAATCTGTTGATGCATTCA
Organism: Topomyia yanbarensis; assembly: GCF_030247195.1. Taxonomy (NCBI): domain Eukaryota; kingdom Metazoa; phylum Arthropoda; class Insecta; order Diptera; family Culicidae; genus Topomyia; species Topomyia yanbarensis. The sequence continues at coordinate 343,927,319 of NC_080671.1, forward strand.
AATCTGTTAGTAATTCAATTTGATTCAAAGTTCTTTGCTATATAAGATAATATTCTGTATTTTCATGCATTAACATATAACGATATAACACCTAATTCTGTTGGTGTATAAAACGTACATTATGGCGTTGAATTCAAGGTTATATTGTGATATTGAAATCAATTGAAGTATAGTCCGGAATAAATGCATAAATTAGAATATAAAATTGTTTAAATCATCACTTTGAAATCAAGAATGATCGTGATTCCATACATCTATCAAATAGCGATTAGACAAGTCATGGTGTCTTCACTTTGCTCCCTCGATTTGTTTTAACACTTTTTTATTATTACTTGGTGTAGGATAATTTATTAGCAATATTTAGTATTGCTTTTTCCAAAAAAAGTATGTTCCTGATGGTGAAACTAGATATAACATAAAGTAGCTCAAAGTACGTAGGAGCTTTTCACACCTATTGGTAATTTTATATACTCTAAGTATTCCGATTGCTAACCAATTTAAAGAATGACATGAAATAAAACACAAATCATAATTTCGAACGACAGTCGACAGCAATAAAACTATGGAGCAAATACGTTCGACTTGAGTCGCTTTCGAGTTCGATTGTTATGGTTCCATAATGCCAACACTTCTCGATAATCTAGTACTTCTTCGAGCGAACTCGAACGAAAATTTACTTTCGAGCTCGGTTCGAAATACATAATGCGGAAAATGGTCGAGTCGATAGAATTTTGATCGAATCGAGATGCGTAATGCCACCCCTGGTCAAGTCTCCCCATGTTCTCCTAACATAAAACAGGCGCATACGCCCTCTCGGGCTCCTCGATGCACCACTATCGAGGCGTAATGCAATAACCATCCTAATGCAATTGTCTGTCAGAGGTTCTGTAGGACTGATACACGCAATATGCTTCATGATGTTTGCAATACCGTCAAACCCCTAAACCTTGGGGAGGGAATAGCAATTTTATGGTAATATTGTATCTTTTATTTGAAATCAAGTTTGGAAAAATCGGTCTTAAATTCTCTGAGGAAAAGGGTGCGACATTACCTCAAGTATTTGGAAACAAATCCTTGATTTCACTTGGGTAGAAGTCCTAGTAAGTTTCCCTTATTTTTCATGCATGCTGACTTTATGTTTAAAATACTTCAGGAATATATTGTATTCATAAAAGTCGTGGTACCTGGTTTCCGTATATCGCGAGGAACGTGCACATTTCTTTGATTCCAACGGTACCTTTGTGGACGACTAATCATCTTTGCGGAAAGTTTCCCAGTCTTGCAAAAGTTGCTTAAATAATCTAGGAAACGTAAACTGTTAAAGGTCCCGCATTCATCCCGAAAACTTCTAGTTACTTTGGTTATGGATGATCTTGGTTGGTTGGATCTCCATGCTGCGTAAAACCTTCTGTAAATATAAATGAAAGTAAAAATCGGAAATAAGCGTAAAATCGGACTGAGACCCATTAGCTTAAGAATCGCTTAAAAAGTTCTGAACCGCAAAACTCGGCACGAGTGAACCTCCAGTATAAGAACCGGCTAAAATAAATAATTCGTACGCAGTAGCATCCGTATATCGTTTACTATTAAAAATCGGCTAAATAAAACTACTTTGTAAGAACCTGGTTTGATTTTTTGCGGTTTTTATACTGAAGGTTTTTTTTATCCGACTCTTACAGAGGAGAGCCCAAGTTCGATTTTCATGCTTGAAGTTTATATCCAATTTTTACATTCTAATATATTTGAAGCGGGTTTTACAAAGCATGTTCTATCCGTGCGACTTTTATTTTCGGTCGCTCATGCGCAAATGACAAATATTCAAGAAAGAGAAAGTAAAAAATCAAACGATACCACGCGCGAGTATCGTTCAGAAAGTATCGATACCGATACTTTATGGCACCTGGAAGTATCGATACAAAAATACTCGATACTTTGTAAAAAGTATCGATACCGTCAGTATCGATACTAAGTATCGCCCATCCCTAGATGAAACTAAACCGTTTGTCGATGATGAAGCCTATTTCTTGTGAATTTTCTTCTCGATTGTGATTTCTGTGATTTGTAAGTGCTAATGAGCACAAACTAGTTTTTCTGATGAACTATCGACAATGATATCTGAAGACATCGTGGTTTCAAAATTTTACGACATCCGAATATTCGTTATACGTACAGCTATCATCATTGGTAGCATCCAATCTTCAATTCATTCGGATCAGATTTAAAATAGACTGGAATTATGTTCTCAATTATTTGATTCTTGCTTTTAATATCTTTTTAAAATGTAGTATGTAAGTACTAGTAAAAAGAAACAAGTATGTATATTTAACTTACAGTGTCTGTTGAATCGCGATAATTAAAAAATAATAACATGAAGATAAGAGAAGATTAATGTCAATTGATGTAACATTTCAAAATGCTCACCTGAATCGATGACACATTCGCAATCCCGCCAGTCCCACGCTCCGAACAAGCCTTGCGTGAGGTAAACTTATGTAGCAAACGTAGGTCACCTGTTGATGTGTTAAGTGAAAATATCGCCATTTCTCACGCAGTGAACAACGCAGCATCCCACTCGGAAAGCGCTGAGACAATCTATCCCAGCAGGAAAGTACCGTTGCATGTACAGCCGAAAAGTCAATTTCCGACCGCCGAGGAATATGTGAACACTTGACTGCAACGTAGTACATAGAATACCCCACTGACACATAAAACAACTCGAAATACGCAAGTGACAAATTCCTACACAAACGTCTCATAGTCAATCTCCCACATTAACTATCTAATCCGCCTAATTAAAACGGTTGACAGTTAGAAATCAATCTTGTTCTAACCGACTCATTTCCCGTCCTTGCCTGTGCTGTGTGAGAGCTGCCTGAGAGCAGCGAAGGATGTTTTGCCAGCTGCTGTGTCTCGACCTCGACCGAATGTTCCATCAATGAATGAAATTCCAGTCCAAGTAGGCAGTTCGCACTTGGGACTCGGCGGAAAATGGGGAAGCAGGGACAAAACAGACAGAGTGAGAAAAAAAGGAAAAATCTCGTTTTCGGTGAATCGCATGAATAATCGTTTCAATTTTTCACTTGTCAAAACTATCTCGACGTGGTTGTGACTTGCGGGTGATACGCAATGAAACCAGAAAATTGGTTTGATGTTAAGTAGGGTTCAACTCGTACGGTGGGGAAGGGGTGTGCGGTGAAAGACTTGTTTTCGCGCTGATGATTGCAGCATCACCACTCACCAGCCAGCAGTCGATAAGTGAGATGTTGATGTGTCAGCCATCCCCGGCAACGGTTATGGATGGATTCGGTACCCATGCAAAGAACCAGTTGACATGGCAAGCCTGTTAGGTTGATTGCGGCAATGAAACGGATGTCGAAACGAAAGGAAAACCCATGTTGGGAATTCTGTCCCCGTCGAGGACGATTGGAGATGAGCAGGAATCGGGACGAGTTGAGAAGGTGCGATTTTATTTTCTTATTTTAATTTAACTTTTGCGGTATTCCGACCCTGTTTGGTATAGCGGTATAGAATGTATTTCGATGGTTGTCAGTGTTAGAAGGATCGTATGAATAGCCCAACGATTTTCCTGTAGGCAAAGAATCGGTTGCAAATTCTGTTGAAACAAAAGGCGAAAACTCCTCGATATTTTTGGAACTTTCACACAATATTTGTTGCCTAGTTAGTGGTAAAACCCATGAATTACAACGAAAAATGGGTTGGAGGAAGGTGAAAGAAAAAAAATTGCTTATTGGGAATTATTCGAGATAGGGTGTTCTGAATCTCTTCAATTTTGGTTTTCATGAGCGCAATATCCTTCTCCATGTATGATGATGGAAGTCCCAATTTCGGTGGAATAATCGGTGAAGCTGCTAAAGTTTCGTTGAAAGCCTCCAAGCAATCATCACATAACCAAATTATATTTTTGGTCAGAGCATCGAGTTTTGCCTCATTTAATCCAACACATTTGCTTCCTCCACACATAGTAAACAAGTCCGCTTTGCAGTCGATCGCCGTATAGCATTTTTTGCATTCCATTCTCCACTGCCAAGTGTGATAACAATTGGAAACTAACAATGGCTCCTCGGCAGTTGTAATCTGTCAAAACTATTGCAGAATTATCGCACAAAACACTATTTTATAATATTTATTTAATCACTGCCAATTCACCATAAAGTTCAGACGTTGTAAGTTTACACTTTAGTCTGCGGACAAGGCGTACTTGTCGTATAACATTCGATACAAACGAAGAGCAGCAAATACAACTGCCGACGCGGGAGAATACTGTAATATGAAGTTTTCCATGGCACTCCCTTGAATTTCCTTTTAAGCTCTTTTGAAGAGTGTCTCACATCAAATTTCATCACGGAAAAAACGCTGTAGAAAATAACTCGTTGAGTATTTTTCTTGAAAATTTGAGTAGAAGTAGTTTAGAGTGTATTGTAAACACTGTATTTTTATCGCTGTCCGTTTTTCGAAAATTAAAAAAATGGCGTCATCCGAAAAGTAACCTCGCGAATTGCTTTAGCGCAAAATCCTCAACTCTCTTATCGGGACAACGGAAAACATCTCGGAATCGTGCAGTCAACGGTGTGTCGTGTGATTAAACGATACTACCAAACTCTGCGCATCAAGCCGTCAAACTGGATGATCTATAAGTGATCAGGCTCAGAAGCGTGTAGTGAGAGCGTTTAAGCGGAATCCCAATGCTTCGATCAGGGATGTGGCCAATAAGTTGAATCTGTCCAAGTCTTTCGTTCGGAGAGTCAAGCACCGGAAGGGACTGCATGCGTATAGGGTTCGCAGTACCGGCCCATTTTGGCGAGAACCGGTACTGCGGTACTGAGCCCCCCGTACCGGTAAAGTACCGGTAATCGAATATTTTTTTGAAAAGATTCGGGAAACGCTTCAAAGTGAAATTGAAGGCTAAAACTGATGTCTCATTGCAGCAGAAGGTATTTTTCGAATACGGCACCTTCTTTTATTTCGAGATCTAGGCCACTTTGAATTCAATAACTACTAAGCGGTGCGACTTTCGACTTCAATAGATGGTAAATGTAAGAAACCCTTTTATCAATAGTAAATCGAAATGAGAATGTAAATCTGTGTGTATTGATCGCATTTCCTCTCGGCATTATCGCTTTGCTGTAAATTGGTGCTGACTTTTATGCAAAATAAGACTCCTAACTACCTGTTAACTATGGAGTTTTCATTCGTTATCGAGCGCTCAGTCGAATTAGAAGTTATGTACCCGGGTACCCACAAATTGAAATGCTCATAACTATGGCTTCCTTTATCCGATTTGGACACTTTTAGATTTTTTGGATTCAGGAACTCGTCCACTTTTTGATTTGTAAAATTGAACCGGATGAATGGACCTGGTGCTTGGAAATCCTTGGATTTTCCGGGGTAATGTTCCAGTACTAGGGTTTGATTTGTAAATTTTAATAATGTCCTAGCAATATGAGTATCAAAACTCTTCAAATTGTCACGGAAGTCTGTTATTTATTGTTATTGGGCCCTACGGCAATTTAAAAAATGGAATTGGAATGGAACTCACGGCCCCACGGGAACCTGCTCCGGAATGTCGGTTCCGGGGTCAAATCACCAAATGGTTCCAAAACCACGAGATACAATTGATGCAATTCTAAGAATTTTGATACCCATATTGCTAGTATTCCATTGAAGTTCAAAAATAGTATCCCAGTACTGGAACCTGCTTCCGGAAATCCGGATACCCGGGAACCGAATGAAGTAACCCGATTCATTTTCACCAAGTTCAAAAGCGGATGAGTTCCTGAATCCAAAACACCCAAAATCATCAAAATCGGTTGGAAATTACCTTAATTATTGGTATTTCAGTTTTGTGGGTACCCGGATACTCACGTCGGCCTGTTACGTAGTAAAAAAATTCAGGAGCCCCTCCTAACTCCCCCCTTACTATATCAACAATATTAATAACCCAAAAGCTTGACTTAGTGAAGTTCTAAGATGTCACAAAGTTTCAATTCCCAGCTATGGATAAAACACAGGAATTTCGTTAATTGAAACCTAAAAAGGTACCCGGGTACCGCGTCGGATACATAACGGTTGAGTATTAGCTTACGTTTCCCCTTCTTGGTTCTTTTACTAACGTGCACTCGGCAATAGGCCCGTGCAAAAATGACTTCTCCTGACGGCGGTTCATCTCAAGGTTAGATGGACGTCGAAACAAAATCGGCTCCCCGGCTCAAAGTATATCCAAAGTCGGCCACCAGGCCAATCGTGATCTTCTTCCGGACCAAAGAAAAAAGTGTTTGAATCTGTTGCAGATTTCTCGGGTTCTAGCGGATCGGTATTCGGCCGTGACACAAATATCGAAAATTCGTCCTGATAAGGTTCGGGTGGTGGTTAACAGTTCAACTCAGGCAAACGATAGTGCTGGCTACGAGCCCTTTACGAAGGAGTACAGGGTGTATAGTCCAGCTAGCAGGGTTGAAGTCAGTGGGGTCGTTTCCGATTCGAGTCTGAATTGCGAGGACCTGCTAAAATATGGGACTGGCTGTTTCAAAGACCCCATGCTTAAGCCAGTGAAGATACTGGAATGCAAACGTTTGCATTCAGCATCAGTCGCAGCTGACGGGAAGAAAATATACGTCAACTCAGACTCTTATCGGGTGACCTTCGCAGGTGTTGCTCTACCCAACTACCTCCTCTTTTACAAGGTTTGTCTACCTGTTCGCCTCTTTGTGCCGCGGGTCATGAACTGTACTAATTGCAAACAATTGGGACACACAGCCTCCCATTGTAGCAAGTGTCTTTACTGTGGGGGAAACCCACATGATCTCCCTTCATGTCCCGCGTACAAACAGCGCGAGGAGAATCTTAAGCGTTCCCTTCAGGGACGCTCTAAGCTCTACGAACATCTATACCAACTTGTCTACTGACGAAGGCGACTGTGATGAACCCCAAGAGGGAACATTTTCTACTGTGCCTAGAAGCAATAGAAAAAGGAGGAGCTTCGTCCCAAAGGCCAGAAGGTGTCTCTTCATGGCCCCCTAAAATAATTACTCAAGGAAGTACTGGTGCCAAGCCGAAGCAAGTCGCTCCCGGTCTCAGTAACCTGAGCTCAGAAAAAGGAGTTCCCAGCACTTCCAGGAACATCAAAAACTCCAAATGTTCCCATATCTCAGAGAAAGAAAACAGCGGTGGCTTAATAAATTTCTCTGACATTTTGGACCGTATTGTTACAGCTTTAAATATTTCTAATCCCCTTAAAAGTATCTTGATAGTAAAAACATTCTTGATGCAGTTCACTGCGAAATGGCCCCTCCTCTCAGCGATTGTATCCTTTGATGGCTAATTCATCGAACGAGATCAAGAATTTAATCACTGTTCTACAGTGGAATTGCAGAAGCATTATCCCGAAAATCGATTCCTTTAAAATCATACTAAATAACATGATATGCGATGCATCTGCACTATGCGAGATATGGCTTACTTCAGAAATAGACCTACACTTCCATCATTTTAACATTATTCGCTTGGATCGAGAATACTTTTATGGAGGAGTGCTTTTGGGGATCAAAAAGTGCTATTCTTTCAATCGAATCGACCTCCTCTCGACACCAGGCAAGTTGTCGCTTGCCAAACCAGAATTAAACCTTTGAATTGCTTCCACCTACACTGCCCGTAGAGCCTCATTTAGCCACCAACGGCTTTGCGATATTGCGGAACTCCTCCCCGCACCGAGGCTAGTTTTAGGTGACTTCAACTCCCACGGTACGGCATGGGGTTGCCTTCATGACGATTATCGATCTACCCTACTCCATGAGCTTTGCAACAACTTCAATATGACTATTTTGAATACGGGTGAAATGACAGGGATTCCTGCCCCTCCAGCGCATCCGAGCGCCTTAGACCTGTCCCTTTGCTCGACATCGCTGCGGTAAGATTGCATGTGGAAGGTAGTCTCTGATACCCACGGCAGCGACCATCTGCCAATCGTAATTAATATTGCTAACGGTTCAGGGCCACCGAATACAATCAATGTTTCGTATGACCTCACACGAAATATTGATTGTAAGAGCTACGCGTCCGCGATATCCGACAAAATCGAGTGCACTCAAGAGCTTCCTCCGGAGGAAGAGTACGGGTTCCTGGCTGGCTTGATTCTTGATACCGCGATTCAAGCTCAGACTAAACGCGTACCAGACGCAAACTCACGCGGCGTCCTCCCAATCCATGGTGGGACAAAGAGTGCTCAGACGTGTACGCGGAGAAGGCCGCTGCGTATAAGACCTTCCGGGACGACGGGCTGGCAGCTAGCTACCGACAGTACGCAATGACAGAAACGCGCATGAAGAGTTTGATGAAAGCCAAAAAAACGTAGCTACTGGCGCCGGTTCGTTTTAAGTGGTCAAATATAGTGTTGAAGTTCACATACGCATTTTCTTTCGCATCATTGGCGTCACCGGAGGCTGCCAAATACCCGAAACGCCCTGCAGGACTTGCGCTCTACTGCATTCAGCGAGGTGAGATTAACGCGACTTCCAGATTGATTCCAACATCTTTTGGTGCCGTGACCAGGATCGCCCTGGAGAGCTTTCAACCGCTGAAACCAAGGACGCCATTTCGATCTGCAGTAGCGTGATCGCAGGCCATTGAAGCCCTTGGACAACGCCAGTAGCCGAACAAAGGTGTTTTGTTCTTGCGAAGAATTGGGACGCATGGTGAAGAACAATTTACAGTATAGTTGAATAACTCAAAGCCTACTATACTAGCGAAACGGTGAGTAGCACTCCAAGGTCTTATTGACCGCTCACAGGTACGCTTTAGATCCCTACTTTTTCCCTCTCGGAGGAACTTTTTCAAATTTGACCAACGTTTCAAATCGAGCGGAACACATACCAACCGAGGTAACTTCCTTGCACAACTCAGGACGATTACGACGGTTTCAAAACGATTGATTGGTCGATCAGCGAGGACGGTCATTACTCGTTGGATTCGTGGTTGCTGGACATATTCTTCATACAAGGCTCTGTAAGCCTCGCCAAAGGTAAGTGCTTTTCCAACAACTTATCATCTTTACAACCAGTGCTACCTGTTTTCTATTTCGGCAGAATTCTTTTCACGTGCTAAACATGGAGCATGCTCAGCTGCCAGATCAACGGCGGAAACAGCAGATGGCTCAACGGAGGACAACCCTACTGGCTTCGCTTGGACGTGCAGTTTTTGCAGCGGTATCAGGAGGAACCAGACGGCTTCGAGGTAGCTATACGCTTGGGAAACCTCGAGAAAATTTGGCGGGAACTATGCGAGATTCAATTGGAGATTGAGGATGGTGAAACAAGCAACGAAGGTATGATGCTAAATCTCAGCTATCGCTCATCCTTTGAGACTCAATGTTTTAAAATAAAAGCTGGCATGCGGTCTAAACTTGCTCTCCAAATTTCTCAATCTGGCAACCTTCCCACTAACCCCCCGCAGCCAATCAACACGCTTAGAGGACTAAAGTTACCGACAATTTCTTTGCCTGATTTCTCTGGAGATTACATGGATTGGCTAGCATTCCATGACACTTTTTTTGCACTAATACACTCGAATCCGGATTTGCCTGAAATTCAAAAATTACTACGGGCTGCGGTTAAAGGCGAGGCAAGTCAAGTGATTGAATCATTGGAATATGTTCTGCGAATTACCCTTTAGCTTGGCAGGTCTTGGTCAATCGCTATGCCAATGAATACTTACTGAAGAAACGTCATCTGCAAGTTATAGTGGACATCCCTAGGATGACGAGAGAAACAGCGGTATCTTTACATGCGCTTGTGGTTGAGTTCGAACGGCACGTGAAAACCCTGAAGCAACTGAAGGAGCCAACTGATTCTTGGAGTACGATGTTGGAGCACTTGGTATGTATTCGATTACACGAAGAGACTCTCAAGGCATGGGAAGATCATGCTTCCACCTTAAAGGAACCATCTTACGCTAATTTGGTGGAGTTTCTGCAGCGAAGGATGCGCGTCCTTGAATCTATTTCGGTTAACATCCAGCAATCAGGATCACATTCGTCACCGCGTGGTGTTTTCGACTCTGGAATATCTACTCATGTATCTACTAGTGTGGCTATGGAAGGTGCATCCATTATGTGTCCAGTGTGTGATCAACCTCATCCCTTGTTGAAATGTTACAAATTTTCAAGTTTCTCGCTACAGGACAGGCTCAATTTTGTGAACACCCGCCGTCTATGTTCAAACTGTCTACGCGACAATCATTTCATACGAAAATGTCCTTCAAAATTCAACTGTCGGACTTGTCAGAAGCGCCACCACATAATGCTGCATCCGGGATTCATGGATAACGAGATACACGGTAATACGTGCACGGGCTGTACTCAAGGCTCTAATCGGGCAGCTAGTCGGGTTAACTTAGCTACCGCGGGCGAGGAAAGCAACCAATCGATACCATCAACCATTGCATCGGGTTATTCATGTGATGCATGTAGCAGCCTTCCACTCAGTGGAGTGGAGAAAAACGTGTTTATGTTAACGGCCATAGTCATTGTGGTTGACAAGTTCGGGAACCAGCATTTGGCTCGAGTGCTGTTGGACAGCGCATCACAGCCTAACCTGATGACAGAGCGTATGGCACAACTATTGGGGTTGCAGCGAGTAAAAACGAACGTGATTATCAATGGAGTGGGAGAACTACCACAGAGGGCTAGAGAATCTGTATTTGTTCATGTAAAATCTAGAAAAACGGATTTTTCTTTAGATATTAATTGCCTCATCCTGAAAAAAATCACATCCGCTTTGCTCTTTCAGGATGTATCGATAACGGATTGGAAGCTACCAACAGACTTTTTCTTGGCGGATCCGTCATTCAACAAGCAGGGAGACATCGACATGATAATAGGGAATGAGCACTTCTTTTCCTGCTTCGTCAATGCTTGCAGACAGAGAATCTCTGAATCACTTTCTCTGCTAGTTGACAGTGTATTTGGATGGCTTGTATCAGGGGCAGCCAACCTAGACACACAGCCCAGTGCCGTAGGCGTTTGGTTTTGGAAAATTGAGGACTTGGCTAAACAACCTAACTATTCCTTGGACGAATCACAATGTGAACAGCTATACTCTGCCACTACGACCAGGGACACGAGCGAGCGGTATGTGGTTCGCCTACCCCGTTGCTCAAACTTCGACGAACTGTTGGGTGATTCAAAAAGCATCGCGCTGCGCCGTTTTCATCTGCTAGAACGAAAGCTGAACCGCAATATTTGTTTGAAAAATTAATATCAAAAGTTTATCATCGAGTATCTCGCCTTGGGACACATGCGACTGGCCAACACGAACATACCAGCGCAGTGTTGCTATCTTCCCCACCACGCGGTGATCAAAGAAGCCAGTACCACGACTAAGCTACGAGTTGTTTTTGATGGCTCTGCTAAAACAACGACTGGAAAATCGCGCAATGACGCTCTTTTAGTAGGACCTGCGGTACAGGACGAACTTTTGGCAATTGTTCTTCGTTTTCGAACGTATCCCGTGGCGATAGTAGCGGATATCGAGAAAATGTATCGCCAAGTACTGTTCCACCCTGGTGACACCCCGCTGCAAAGAATTTTATGGCGCTTTCGTGAAACCGTGATCCCGTTCAAGAATATGAACTTTCAACAGTGACATATGGTCTGGGTCCATCGTCTTTTCTGGCTACTCGCACACCAAAACAGCTTGCATATGATGAAGGAAGCAAATATCCAAATGGGGTACCTGTGCTGCTGAAAGGTTTTTATGTGGACGACTTCATAGGCGGGGCTGAATCGACGGAAGAAGCCATACAATTGAGGAAGGAACTTACAGAACTGCTTGCTAGCGGTGGATTCAAACTTCGTAAGTGGACATCGAGCGATCGCAAAGTACTGGAAGGAGTTCCACTAGATCAAATCTGCACCCAATCTTGCCTGAAGTTCGACGTCGAAGATACGGTCAAAACGCTCGGAATCATTTGGGACCCCGGAAATGATTGTCTCCGCTTCACCAACGATACACAGCCACGGGAACGCAGTCCTACTAAACGCTCAATATTGTCAGACATTTCGCAGCTTTTTGATCCTCTAGGATTAATTTCACCAATAATCATTTGAGGATGTACCTGATAATTTGGCAACAAAATTGTTAAAGTGCACCGACCAGCTTTCCAAAATTGGCGAATTTCACATAAACCGATGCGTTTTGCAACCTCATTGCTCGGTTCAGTTGCACACATTCGCGGATGCATCAGAAAGTGCATATGGGGCGTGCACTTATGCGCGATCAATCGATCCATCAGGCAACATACGAGTTGAACTATTGGCATCGAAATCACGAGTGGCTCCACTGAAGCGGTTGACCCTTCCTCGTTTACAGCTATGCGCAGCAGATTTAGCCGCAAAACTACATACACAAATAGTTGAGGCACTTCAAATAAAAATAACTGCCTCCTACTTTTGGTCCGACTCTAAAGTGGGTCTACAATGGATCAAAGCTCCGCCAAACACGTGGCAAACATTTGTCGCCAACAGGGTAGCACAAATTCAAGCTGCCACACAAGGTGCACATTGGAATCACGTCGAAGGAATCCAAAACCCAGCCGATATGATTTGTCGAGGAATGGATGTCGAGTTCTTGAAATGTACAACCTGGAAGCAAGGCTCTACGTGGCTTTCCTTGCTTAAAAACTAATGGCCCATGCACACTGTTCCTGAATATCCTCACGATGGAGAAGAGCGCCGCAGAATAATAGTAGCTTGTACGAACACAAACTCTGGCACAAATCCAATATTTGTCAGATTTTCGTCTTTCACCCGTCTAGTGCATGTTACGGCATACTGCATACGATTTTTTCATAACGCACGCCATAAGATTCGCGGGCAGCCGATACCGACAATTAGCAGTAAAGCACTCAGCGCTGAAGAAATAAATCGTGCAAAAGACACTCTCGTTCGATTGGCACAAGAGGATGAATTCAGGGAGGAGCTACACGACTTGCGGCAACAGAAAGGCGTTTCGAAGCGATCACCTATACATACACTAGCACCTTTTCTAGACGCTGAAGGGCTTCTTCGTGTTGGAGGGAGGTTGAGGTTGCCAGACCAGCCATACAATAAAAAGCATCCATCCCTAATCCCGAGTTTCCATCCTCTTGCACGTATGCTAGCTAAACACTTTCATTTAACACTAATCCGCGGTGGCGGCCGTTTGACTCTCGCCGCCATGAGGGAACAATACTGGCCGGTGCATGGAAGGAGATTGGTTCGTAGTGTTATCCGACACTGTTACCGTTGCACTCGAGTCGATCCCGTTCCCGTTGCAACGCATTCACCAATTTTGGCAGCATTGGCAGGCTGAATACTTGCAAGAACTCCAGAAGGACAGTTGCTTTTCCAATCTTAATCATGAAATGCAGCCCGGTCGCTTTGTTGTCGTTATGGACGAGCAATTGGTTCCGATTCGATGGCCGCTCACCCGTATCATTGCGGTACATCCAGGACAGGACAAATTGGTTCGAGTAGTGGATCGCCGGACTGCACGTGGTGTTATTAGACGTTCGTTAACGAAAATCTGCCTCCTGCCGATTGAATCCGTAGAGCAGTCATCAAACGCAGAAGAAAACAAACAAAATGATGTCATCAACGCACCAACAGGATCACAAATGACAGCGACAGTAGCGGCTCTCTCTGGTGCTGATTTACACACATAAATGGAACTACGTGATTGAAGGGTATCAAGAGCGAATTTGTAATCCTAATTTACAGTTAAAAGCAATATTTTTGGTGACGGTGAATTTGATGGAGTCTTGTTTGATTTATTTATTTATAATTAGTTCTCATCATTTTATATTTTGTATGTAGTTGGAAAGAAAAATTGAAATATCTATTTCAAGGTGGCTGCGATGTTGGGTACAGTGTATATGAAAAGGGAAATAAGCGGTGCCGAACCCACTCTTCATTATTCGAGCAGATTTGACATATTGTTTATTGTGATGATAGGCAGATAGGGTTCGTAAAGAAATTTTGATGTCAAGTAAATCACTTTCCGGCTGGAATTCAAATAAAGTGGTTCGTTTTAAGTGGTCATACGCATACGCATTTTCTTTCGGATCATTGGTGACGCCGGAGGCTGCCAAATACCCGAAACGCCCTGCAGGACCTACGCTCTACTTCACTCAGCGAGGTGAGATTGGCGCGACTTCCAGGTTGATTCCAACACGCAAGTTTCAATAAATTTTTTGATTCAAGCTTTGTATGTTTACATCCGTATTGATTTACATGTCGTTTAAGTTTGTTTATTTTTGGTGTGTACGAAATCATCTGGAGGAACCTCTGCCGGCTCGAGGAAGACAGCCCGACGTCCCATTACATGATGCATCCGTCCGAATCTGCAATCTTTACCGTTGGTTCCCGATGCCGGAAACTGAAAGTTTGTTATCTTACCCCCTCCCTGTCAGACTCTCCCCTGTGTCTGATACACAGATGTAGGACTTCACACTCCCTCCCCCTTGAATATCTTCGCATAACTTATGTGCCCTCTTGTCCTCTAGTTTTAGTTGATCAATAATACAATCAATCTCGTTAAGATATGCCCAACAGTACCAATACTTAAAAAAAGCCCTAATAAATCCCCCCTAATCTTAATAAATTTGAACCACTCCCTCTAGTTATTTCTAGTTTTAATATGCCTTTAAAATGTTCCGCTTAGTTAATAAATAATTGCTCCAATAATCTCCCTTCTAAAAATCCTAAAGTGCATTACAAAAAAACACAAAAATGACCCCCTAATCTTACGAATATTATATTATCCCCTCTTGTATATGTAGAAGTTAGCTGTAAAATTCCTTGAGTTTCATTATATAAAAACAAAATTATATTAAATGTGTAACCTCCTAGTTTTAAGCAATTCAAAATGTAAAACAAAGAAAAAATGACACCTTTAAGCTAACGCAAGAACGTGCCTTATCAAATAAACGAACCGAATAAAAAAAATGTCATCTGCATATCCAACAATCTCGAAACCCATTTCAGTCAGATTATTGAGAAGATCGTCCATCACTAGCGACCAGAGCAGGGGTGGTAGCACGCTTTCCTGGGGACAGCCTCTATTGGCTGTTATAGTTGCTTTCGTGTCTCCCAACGTTGCTGTGATCTCTCGACTCCTGAGCATTGCAAGAATCCAGTCCCCAATCGATTTTCCACTCCTCTTTTTCTCGGGGCCTTGGGAATTGATGGACCCTATTCTAACAGTCACGTCACCTAGTGACTAGAAGAAAGTTTCCTTCTAGTCACTAAGTGACATGACTGTGAGAACAGGGCCCGATATGTAGGACGTATTATCAAAAGCACCCTCGACGTCAAGAAAAGCGCAAATTGCTATTTCACTGCCAGCTTCTGTGATGCTTCACAAGTCCTGTTAGGACGGAGTCCATCACAATACTGACCTGTCGAATTCTCGTCTTTCGCAACCGACCCAAGAAAGTGAATGTCCATTAGAGCATCCAATGTTTCACTCTTGCCAACTGTGAGAGAACCATCGCCTTTTTTCACTTGCCCTAGGCCATTTGTGTGATCCTTTGATAAGGGTTTTTGAAGGCGAACTGCCTCTGGAAAGTTTCCGATGTTTTCACCAAACTATTTTTTCCCAAATCCCATACAAATTTTCAACGCAATGTGCAAATCTGGGGAGCAACCAACCTATATCACATATTGCCCTGGCATTCGGGACTACAAAAGTGCTGTGCTGAAAAATGACATATCGAGCCACTCTAATATACAATGCACATCACATTCCCTGATTGCCCTAATAGAAAAAAAAACACTCAATTAGCGGAGTCATACTTGGGAACAACGTTCCAATCCACTATTAAACCCGCGCGAGTTTTTTATGAATCGACCATAAGTCAAAATACTATCAAATCTATTGACAACCTGAATAAACCGGCATCTGAACGACAGCCAAAAAACATTGAGGCACTCATTGACCCATAAGAGGTGTTCCGTTCCCTTATCTTGTTTGCGCTTCTGGAATATCTTATCTCGAACCATTTGGAATGTCCCATTTGAAACCTGCCCAAAAATGGGTTATCTGTCGCTTTGAATTTACTACGTAATGCGTCTTCCGCGTGACCACGTGTTGGCAAAAACTATAACCCAACCAAAACATTGAATCATCAATGCGGATCCTCGTGCGTGGCTTAACCGATAAGCGTATGGATCGGCAAAACGCACTTCGTCCACCGGCTTTCCCGCGTCTGCTTAGGTAGTGCGTGTGTCGCAAAGCTTGTTTGTTCGCCATTATCAGCCACTGAACTCAGGCGCTGGTCTTTACTGAAGATGCAAAAAGCCGCTATCACAACAACAAACAGCTTAGACGCGGCGAAAGAAGCTTCGTGCGAACTTTTATCCTACACGCAGACGCAGCGACTTAACCACCCACACGCAATCAAGTTGCTTAGAGAGCGGCTCGCCATGGCGCGAATCAGTGCGAGATAGAGTCAAAATGAAAATTAAATAAAGCGATTTGTATACATCATCGGAATCGTTGTTTGTTCACAGATGAGTCGTACGATAATCCGAGAAAACAGAATAATTTTTTGTTATAAATTGTAGTTATCGTGCTAAACGGCGATTAACACACGGCTGCGATGAAAGCTTACACGCTTCGGTGACCGAGCTCGCTCCGCCTCGGTGGGTTAGATCAGTCGAGTGAGGAGGTGATTAAATTTAATGTTTTCAAATATTTTCTTGTGCGGAGCGTGTGAGTTCTGGCTGTGCTACCTGATTTTTTTGGGGTGGTACCTCTAATTTGGAAGGTACCAATAGATAGAGTGTCGTTAATCTTGTTTTGCTGCAGGTTCTATCTGGAAGTAGTCGTAAATGACTATTTTTCATTATATGTTTATGTTTATGTTTATTACCTTCACCAACAGGCCCCTTGGCCCCAATGGTGGTTGCTTAAACTAATTACATTTTAAAATTGACAACATTTTCACTTTTATCGCATTCCGCGTCCTGTTGAAGTCAAAGGCCGTCGCCACACTGTTAAAAATTCGTTGGAGTCCGGTAACAGCGCTCTGGCAACCATTGGTTCTCCTGAACGGAACTCGCAGAAGGGAGTTATTGCGTAGAGCTCGAACGCGGGCTTGAAGATCCAGACGTCCGAGGATTGTAGGGCAATCCACTCTGGCAGAGAGTAAGTCCGAGACGAACAGGGCTCGAGAGCAGTCCCTCCGAATCCTGAGTGTATCGAGGTGTATTAGCTGGCAACGGTTTTCATAGCTCGGCAGCTGAAATCTGTTTCGCCATGGGAGATGACGAAGGGCGAAGCGTATGAACCTGCGTTGGACAGCCTCGATTCTGTCAATCCCGTTCTGGTAGTACGGATTCCAAACAGCTGAACAATATTCTAACGTTGAGCGGACCAACGCGCAGTAAAGCGATTTAAGACAATATACGTCCCTGAAGTTTTTCGCTATTCGGAAGATGAACCCAAGCTGTCGTGATGCCTTATCCACGATGTATGACGTATGTGGTTTGAATGTTAATGCCGAATCCATGATGACTCCGAGATCTTTGATGTGAGAGTGACTTGGAATGCTCGAGCCGAAGAAATGGTAGTTAAACTGAGTCGGTTGGCGTTTCCGCGTGAACGTAACGATTGAGCATTTGTTCGGGTTTAAAACCATTCTGTTTAGATCACACCACGTACAAAAGATGTTCAGTTCCCTCTGAAGAAGCTCGGCATCGGTTTTATCCCGTATTTGTTGAAAAATTTTCATGTCGTCGGCGAAAGAAAGGCGGGGTCCTTGTAATGTGAAATTGACGTCATTAAAGTAGAGGAGGAATATTACTGGACCGAGATGGCTTCCTTGTGGTATGCCGGATGTAGCGAAGAATGGTGCAGATAGACAGTCCTTAATGCTGATTTGGAGTTGCCTTCCATCGAGGTAGGAACGAAACCAGCGCAGAAGTTGTCCATGAATGCCGAGTTTGTCCAGCTTCGTTATTGCGATATCATGGTTGATTTTGTCGAAGGCCGCAGATAGATCCATATAAATAGCATCGGTTTGCAATCCGTCAGCGAATCCATCCATTACATATGTTGTGAACGAGAGCAGGTTTGTCGTTGTCGATCGTTTAGGCATGAAACCGTGTTGGTCATCTGCAATGTAGTGTTTGCAGTGAAAGAAAATAGGATCTAACACAACCAGCTCGAACAGTTTTGATACAGCACTTAAACACGAGATTCCCCGATAATTGTCAATGTTTGTTTCCTTTTTATGAACTGGAAACATGTGCGCTGCTTTCCACCAAGAAGGGAATGTACCAGTAGTGAGTGATAGCTCGAAGACTCGCCGAAGTGGTTCAAGAAGCCCGCTGACGCACTTTTTGACAAAAATCGAGGGAACACCATCTGGACCCGGGGAACAAGATGCTTTCAGTTTGGCATTTGCTGCGAGAATGGCAGCATTATCGACACAAATTCGGTTGATGGTTCGTCCTAGAGAAGGAGTTAAATTGGCGGCGGCAGCGGCTTGTTGTGGTGGCAGGCGCTCGTTGGAAAAAACGCTTGAAAATTTGTCGGAGAACAGTTGGCAAATTTTCTTAGTGTCGGTGCCTAAAACTCCATTAAACGACATACAAGATGGCAAACCGGATTCTTTTCGCTGCTCGTTAACATACGTCCAGAACGACTTGGGCTTGGATTTCAGTTGACGCTCGACGTTTCGCTGGTGTCTAAAAAAGGCGCATCTGCTTTGTTGTTTGTATTCGTGGTTGAGTTGAAAGTAGTGATTTCGTAATGCAAGTGTCTTATGCTTCGAGAATTTTTTAAATGCAGCTCGTTTGGCAGATTTTAAACGTCTAAGGATGGTTGATTGCCAGGGAAGGTGTTCATCGGTACTAATTGTTCGTTTTGGCACATGGCGGTCGATAAGGTAGTTAAGAATACTAGAAAACGTCATCGCTGCTTCGTTCGCGTCGTCATTGTTAATATTTTCGTTCCAGTGTATATACAAAATCTTAATCTGGTAAGTCACAGCTGTCGATTATGTATTTTCTTTGATGTGCAATGGTGTGCGCAGCCACAAACGGTGGTTGACGGAATAGGGGGTCCGAATAGCCCGGTATGCTCGTTTCGCACAGAAGTGGTGAGCGTCTCGAAAATATCTGTCTTTTCATCCAAACAAAAATCATTCCATTAAATAGAAGCCTCAAGCTTTCCAAAACACTTTTTTATTTTTTTCACGGTTTTACCATTAACTTTTTTGTTTTAAGGATTGCAAAAAAAAAAAAAATGAAACACGTTGTATCTCCTTTCCACAAAGAACAATGAATAAAATTTAGCTCTCAAAATTAATATTTCAGAATAGCGGGTTCACGCATATGTACGATAGTCAGAAAGTATTGCTATTTTCTGAGAAATCTATGACTATGACTACCAATTTGTCCTAGTTTTCCAAATTAATTTCCTATTATGAAGAGTATGAGAGCAACTCGATTGTAGTAAAAAGGTTCACTCTCGACATCAAACCGTCCAACCAATTTTGACCTCTATAATGTTTTATTCAAAAGCCTCTTATTCATTTACAGACAGCTCTTTATTGTCCACTATACTACGCGAGTTAATAAAAATTCCAAAGCAGCTACAATAAAACTAATTTCAATAATACCATTACATATTCTAAAACTGCTGTCGGCTGATGTCAGACTGAGAGACGTCACTTTTTTGATTGAATTTTACGAGCCTTTAACAGCGTGTCACAAATATAATTCGCATTACTTAAATCAAGCTCAATAATGACACAAAACTGGAGATTCTCACATCGTCAAGGCACTGGAATCGGTGCTCCTGCTCGTATTATGGTCGGTTTCAATTTACAGCAGCACTGAAACGCGTCCCGCAGTCGAAATTTCATGAGCTCCTCCTAGCGCCACAAGATTGAGCTATTTCGCTCGTCGGTTGTCGACAGTCGTTTGGGAAACAGATGGCGATGAGGTTTAGATGAAACAAAGTCACAGCGGGGGATAACGGAAGTTGACCCATGGACGCTAAATTAGTAGGCAAATGACTCTGATCGTTTGCTTTTATAGAATAAATTAAACTGATTCGCTAGTAATCTGGGATTATAATCCGTGATTTGGTAGTTAAGAATTTACGTAGAAAATGGCGAAGGTTCGATATTTGACTCAGAATATGATTTCACCTTAAAAATTCTTGAAAACCTGCATTCTGTTGTTATAGGATGCAAGGCGTTAGTGTCATAAGCCAATCGACCTGTATTGAAGCTCCGACTAGGAAGGATTTTTAGTAACAGTAAAATCATTATAGAAAGCATTCGGCTGTTGTTCGTAACGAAGAGAATCGACCTCTCGAAATAGAAGGTCAAAATTCCCCACGAGATTGTAGCATCAAAATTTTACTTTTGTTTGTGAAATTGCGGCCACACTCACTCACTCACACCATTCTAAAAGAACAACTTCATCGAACTTTCCTACAACACAATTCATACAGTGTCAACGGACGAAATTCATTACCGCTGTTCAAATTGATATTTTATTTCCTCGGCTAACTCGTTCGTTCCATCTGACCGATGATTTTGTCCTGTCGCACAGTGGTACGTTCGTTCTGCATCAAGGAAAAGTATTTTGAAAAAAATACTGCGGTGACTAAATTTAATTTAAATTAAAATGTCTCACAATTTTTAGATGGTTTCCCATAGATCACTTCGTATGGAATTTATTGTAGCTCTAAGATATTCTGTACTTTTGTTTCGTCCAAACTGATTCTTTCAAGAAACCGATATTTTGTAGCACATATTTCTTCATACAAAAGGGTGACCGAATCGTTAAAAAATCACTTTTTCAGCTTCGGGGGTCCATTTCTGTTATAAGATATGGATGATCATTATTAATATAGGGGAACCCGGGGCTATTCGGACCTACTTAAGCAAATCGCCCTTTTAGGTAGGTAAATGTGAAAAAAAATACCGGTCAAAGGTCCTAATTGTTTGTTTAAAGCTCAGCTACATTTTGGTGCCATAAAAGGTTCATTTGCACCACTCGATGGCAGCGCTAGGCGACGATTTGCAAACCTCTATGTTTTTTCATTCTTTTACAATGTTGGGGTAATTCGGACCTCTTTACGGGGCAATTCAGACCGTCATTTTTCTTTAAAAATTTTTACAATAGAATTATGTTTACCTATGAAATATTTATGAGCCACTTAAGGAGCAAAAACAAAAATAAATTGCTTTACAAAATCTTAATCTGGTAAGTCACAGCTGTCGATTATGTATTTTCTTTGATGTGCAATGGTGTGCGCAGCCGCAAACGGTGGTTGACGGAATAGGGGGTCCGAATAGCCCCGTATGCTCGTTTCGCACAGAAGTGGTGAGCGTCTCGAAAATATCTGTCTTTTCATCCAAACAAAATTCATTCCATTAAATAGAAGCCTCAAGCTTTCTTTTTTCACGGTTTTACCATTAACTTTTTTGTTTTAAGGATTGCAAAAAAAAAAAATGAAACACGTTGTATCTCCTTTCCACAAAGAACAATGAATAAAATTTATCTCTCAAAATTAATATTTCAGAATAGCGGTTCCACGCATATGTACGATAGTCAGAAAGTATTGCTATTTTCTGAGAAATCGAAGGGGTCCGAATTACCCCCACTGTCTTAATAGCCCCAGGTCCCCTATATGAAACCTCTACCGACAAAACTTTCACGCGGGTTTGCTTGAAAAAGAATTTCAAAAAAGTGACCCCAATTTATTGAAAAACAACAAATTTAGCCATCGAAAGCAATGTTTTATATTTTTGACGAAATTCGCATCAAGAGGTGCTACAGTGCGTCGAAAGGTCGATATTCTGATCGAGGTGGCGGCGCGTGCGACCCAATTTAAAGCTACAAGTACGAGTTTCGAGGTTAGAATTCGGACAATAGAACGGAAAGCAGCATATACACTGAAGTCTTTTTATGCATTTTTTATGCGACTTTTTTATGCGGATTTTCAAAGTTTTGCGGTTTTTTTAAGCGGATTTTCAAAGTTATGCGGTTTTTTTAATGCGGATTTTCAAAGTTATGCGACTCTTTTTATGCAGCTTCCTTTTAATTTCTAGGGCATCACCTGAAGCGACTTTTATCGAAAGATAGATCCTCGTGAATGCACATGCTTAAACAAAATACATAAAATGTTCATATTTTTATTTTAGGTTATAAATTACTAGTCTTTGGGTTAAGGATAGAAGCATTCTTGATGCAGTGAAAATAAAAACAGAAAATGACTGAATACTTTTTTACCTTTCTCATAATAAAACTTATGCAATCGGTCGGAATTTCGTCTTTTTAACCGATGCCCGCAGAGCCGAATCTCTTATACCATTTGATTCAGTTCGGCGAGATCGGAAAAAGTCTCTGAGCGTGTATTTTTTTACTACCGATTTCGTCCATCGTGTGCCAGAGTAAGGGACTGTGAACAGAGAAGAACTATGAACCCTATTCCTCTAAACTCCACCAAGAAGTCCGACATTTGCCTGATCCCCCGGATTCCATTTGAAATGACTACTTGATTCCAGGTCTAACTGGTCGTGCTAGATTTCGCTTGTCTCGTAACCACCATATCAGTCCTGCACAGCATGATATTCTACATGCCTTCCTCTCTACGTTGACCAGTTGGATGCCGTGGTCGATCTGGCGATTCCGGTTGTAGGGTGGCTTCCGGTTCACTGGTGCCCCAACGACCAGGATCTGTCGCATTCGGTGCTACTCGGCGTAGTTCCCGACAGTGGAGCTAGCCTACCTCGGCGGAGAGTTCCCCGACGAAAGAATGTCTCCTGCAACTGACGGACACGTTATTCTTGCTTAGCCGCAATCCGGCAGAATGCCGAGGTCAGTCCAGCGATTCCCGGTGGAGGATTGCGTCCGGTTCATTGGCGCCCCGATGATTGAAGCCGGGTGATTCGCTACGGACTACTCGGAATAGTCCCCGACGGTGGATCTTTCCTATTTCGACGAAGAGTTCCCTGGCAGTGGAAGATCTTCCGAAACCGATGCTACCCGGGCAGATGCCGAGGTCGGTCCTGCGATTCTGGGTGGAGGGTGACTTCCAGTTGATAGGCGCCCCGACGAGCATCTGCCGGAGCTACTTCCCGATCTATTCTACTAGTCCCCGGCGGTGGGCCTAGTCTACTACGACGGAGAAATTTCCCGACGTTGAAATTTCTCTCGAAATCGTTATCTCGATGCTGGTCGGTTAGGTGCCGAGGTTAGTCTTGCGATTCCGGGGAGTCACGGTTCCGACAGCATAAGTCATTAAGTGACTTTACGCTTGTCTGGACATGCCGCAGACTCAGGTGATTCGCATTTAAGGTTCAATTGAGGAAGCCTCAATAAGCGGCCATCTTGGAAAATGAAAAAAGCAGTTTTTTTCTCACACCGTTGCAAAAATCTTCATGACACTCAATCAGTAATACTCTACCAATGCCCCGAATACATTAATTCATTTTCATGAAGATTTTTCCAACGGCGTGAGAAAAAACTGCTTTTTTCGTTTTCCAAAATGGCCGCTTTTGGAGGCTTTCTCAGTTCAACCTTAATGCCAAAAGATCCTGACTCCTGCGTTGCAGAAGAAAACGAGTTAAGTAGCCGAGAAACTCTAAGCTTGCTCATATGACCCTACTCCACGCTTTTTCCTAAACTTTCTTACTCCTTGCTCTTCCTTGAGTACTATGGCTCTTAATATTGTAAAATATTTCACACCTTATGTGTTTTTTATGCGGATTTTCAAAGTTATGCGGTTTTATTTTATGCGGATTTTCAAAGTTATGCGGTTTTTTATACGGATTTTCAAAGTTATGCGGTTTTTTATGCGGATTTTTTTATGCGGTACGTATCCCCCACATAAAAAAAAATTCAGTGTATAAAGAAACCGTCGGTCAGCTGTAGCTGAGGTAGCTGAGGAATTCCATATTAAATTCCTGATCGACCATCTTGGATTCCTATGAAACTTTACACATTTCATCGGCATGGAAGACTAAACATTTTCCACAATCAGTAAGATTATTTTGACTCAAGAGCAATTTTTTTAAAAGGGCGTAAACATACGTGTATTAATTTCAATTTTTTTTGCACGATTACTGTATTTTATATAGCAAAACTTTCTGAGGACGAGTTTGAGAGAATGAATATTTATATGCGAAAAAAATATGCGCTGAAAAAAATTTTGTGTCATTTTTCATAGAAACAAAAATTTGTGTTAAAAATTTAAATTGTAAAAACCCATTTTTTCTAACTTTTTATATTTAGTCAATAAAAACTTCAAGAGAAAAGAAGCATTTTTTATGTGATTGTATGATGGAGAACTTATCGGTAAAAAAGTTTTTCTAACAATAATTTTATACATGTTTTTAAATTTCATACTAATTGACATTCAAAACTGCAATTTTATTACAGAATATAATTCTAACTCTCATTTTAAATCAATATGTATTTAACAAAAGTCTTCCAAAATGCGATAGTTTTCAAGATATTTGGAATTTAGTTCCAACAAATAACTGTTTTTGTTGGAACTAAATTCCAAATATCTCGAAATATTCGTGTGATTATGCTCTTTTTAAAAGTTATTCGCGTTACCCAATTATAAAATATCAAAAATCTAATGTTTATCATTTTAAAGAATCTTTTTAGTGTATTTGGATCAATTCAATAATTTTTTCCCAAACAACAACTATTGACATATTTTTATAATTCTTACTATTTGCAGCCAAAAACATAATTTTCTTTTTGAATATGATTCTAAACGCTATTTTAAATCAAAATGCTCATAACAAAAATTTACTGAAATGTAGTAGTTCTCGAGATATTGCAAATTTTGCTTTAACAACATAATTATTTTGTTTTATTACGACCTTTTCAGAAGTTATTCGCGTTTCCCCATCAACAATAATAACTTTTTCAAAAGACCCATAACATTTCCTGTAACTTTCTCGTTGACATCAAGGTGATATTGTAAACCATTTGAATGCTATACGAAAACAATCAAAATACTTTTCAACCATATGGTCTAATGATTAAACTAAAGAGTTCGATCATATTTTGGTTGTTTTCGTATAGCTTTCAAATGGTTTACAATATCACCTTGATGTCAAAGCGAAAGTTACAGGAAATGTTATGGGCCTTCTCAAAAACTTATTATTGTTGATGGAGAAACGCAAATGACTTCTGAAAAGGTCGTAAGAAAACAAAATAATTGTGTTGTTAAAACAAAATTTGAAATATCTCGAGAACTACTACATTTCAGAAAATTTTTGTTATTAGCATTTTGATTTAAAATAGCGTTTAAAATCACATTCAAAAAGAAAATTGTATTTTTTACAGCAAAAAGTATGAATTATAAAAATATGTCAAAAGTTATTAGAAAAACTTTTTCATTGAAAGCTTCCTCATGATCCAAATACACCGAAAAAGTTTCTTTTACGTCTTTAAAACGATAAACATTAGATTTTTGACATTTTGTGATGGGGTAACGCGAATAACTTTTAAAAAGGGCATAATCACACGAATTAACTGTTTTTGCTGGAACGAAATACCAAATATCTCGAAAACTATCGCATGTTGGAAGATTTTTGTTAAATACATTTTTATTTAAAATGAGACTAAGAATTATATTCTGTAATAAAATTACAGTTTTGTATGTCAATTAGTATGAAATTTAAAAACATGTATAAATTTATTGTTAGAAAAACTTTTTCACCGATCAGTTCTCCATCAAACAATCACATTCAAAATGTTTCTTTTCTCTTGAGGTTTTTTTGACAAAATAAATGTTTACGCCCTGTTGAAAAATTGCTCTTGTATCAAAATATTGCAATTGTCAGAGAAAATATTGGAGATTCATAAACCGAACACAACTTCAAAGCTTCGTTCGAATCGACGATGGTCATATTGTGTGGTCGGCCGGTTTCTCATGGAATCCCTCAGCTGATTATTTGGATGTAATTGCCTGCATAAATTCCTCAATGTGTTAAGGAAAATTGATGGAATGATAGCAATCAAGGCTGGAAACGTGACATTTTTTTATGAACGTCATAAGCTTACAAACTTGCACGCTGTTGCCCAAGCAGGAAAATCATAAACGAATTTCATGGTTGGTGTACGTATGAATGTCGTTCAAAGAATATAATGTCTTTGGTGTGCGTGAATGCCACCACACAGCAGTTTTGTTTTCGGCCATCAGGACTGGAAGAAGTCATTTCGAAAGTTCGGGAAAAAACCAACACGACAGCCCCGGTGCAAGTTTGACTACGGCTGCTGTGCATGTAAACGGGCGAGAGAAAGCAAAAACGTTCGTGCTGCTGAGCGTGCCTGTTAAATCCATATCAACTTTTGAATAGGGCTAATAAGATTTGTAAACAAACTTATGTTTTGCTGATTTTTCTAGTTTTGTTATAATTTCAACACAGAAGGCATTTGAAATTGATTCAGATGTTGATTCATTACAAAAATCTCATTAGAAGAATTTATATTGAAATGTTCGTGAATGTTCGGTTATTCGGTTTGGTGCCGTAGTTTGGTTTGGTTCGCTGACAATTGCAAATGTATGTGAAGGGACCGTGTGTCTAACTTTCATCATCCCTTGCGTTGGAACTGTTGCAAACAAATTTCATGGCAGCGGTTCAAAATGAATGTAGTGAACGACATTCATGGCTTATATTTGCAAGATACCAATAGTTTTGTACATTTACAATATACAGGGGGTCCGCTGATGCGCCAAAATGGATTTTTTTTCAACTTTTTGGAAATGAATTTTATATTGAAGGAGGAGTTGTTGGCCATTCAAAATCAATAGTTTTAATCATTAACAATGCTCAGGGGGGTCCGCCGATGCGTCAAAATTGAAATTTTTCAGCTTTTTGGTAATGAAGGAGAAGTTGTTGGCCATTGAAAATCAATAGTTTTGGACATTCACAATGCGCAAGGGGGTCCGCTAATGCGCAAAATGGATTTTGTTTTTCAACTTTTAAGTAATGAGTTTTATATTGAAGGGGGAGTTGTGTGCCGTTGAAAATCTGTAAGTTTGGAGATTAACTATGAACACGGGGAACCGCCAATGTGACAAAATGAAAACTTTTTCATGCGGTAGCAGCGTAATCAAGTAACGGAATGATGGTATTGTAAGACAGAATTTTCAAAGTTTTACGATTTGATTCAGGGAAATCAATTAATTACTATTTTTTCGAGAGTTGTCCTACTGGAGCTGTAGAGCTAGGTTCTCGGAAGGGCTCACCGTCAGAATCACATACCAACAATTTGCAGACGAGACAGGCAATGGCGCCCACTAAAACACTGCTTTAGGCCAATTGTAGCCGGCCGGGATTCTGAATATGATGTTCATTGTACGGTTCAGATATGTGCGGGCGCATGGACTCGCGAACGCGTGTATCATCGCGAAGAGCTCGAGCATTTGTACGTTAACGTGTTCGATCGCGTGTGCGTTTGTATGTCACGTGTGCTAACGTGTATAAAACTTTGCGTGTATAAATTCTGTTTTATAATCGTGTGCCTTTCGCATATTCGCGTGTGTTCTTGGATAATCGCGCGCGGACCGTGAATCTAATATTTTATTTTTTGTGTACAGCTAAGATGCTAAAAGAGAGTGAGATCTTCCATATCACTAGAGTTCCCAGCGAAGTCGCCATGGAACGTGTTGTCTAGTGGATATGAGCTTTATTTTTTGATTGGTCCTACTGAATGTATGGACCTAAGTTATTAGGACAGAGAGTAATGGTTTCCGGATGTGACCGATTCATGAGCACGCAAAAACGGACGTCTGTAGGTTTGCATTGGAGACAGCGTTTGAAACTTCGTAAGTGCTAAAACGTTATTACCAGGTGTTATTATGTTAGCGCGATCGCGAACGTAGGTGTGCGTTGTTCATCGCGAAGGGCTTAAGCGTTCATATGTTCACGTGTTTGTCACGTGCGCTCGCGTTCATGTGACTTCGCGTGTACAAGACTAGATTTGGTAACCGTGTGGCCATTCCTATATACGCGTGTGTTCTTGGATGGTCACGCGGACCTTCATTCTGATAGTTAGTTTTCGGTGTACAATTCACATTCTGACAGGGAGTAAGTTACCCATATCACTAGAGTCCTCGGTCATGTCGCCATGTAACGTGGTGTCCAGTGGATATGAGAGCTTTCTTTTTTAATTGATCCAATTGGAGGCATGGACCTAGTCTGCTGATATCAAGAATAGAAACATCCGGAAGTTACCGATTCGTGATCGTACGAACGCGGGAGTTTTTAGGTTCACGCTTGAAACCGCGTTTGAAAATTTATAGGAGCTGAGACATTCACTTTATCACCGGGATGTTATCATGTTTACGAGATCGCGGGTGTAGGTGCCGTGGATGGTCGCGAAGGGCTCAAGCATTTGTATATTAACGTGTTCGACACGTGAATGTGATTTCGCGTGTATAATTTCGATTGTATAATGATGTAGCATGTATTCTTGTTTGATCGCGCGCGGACCGTGAGTCTGATGCTTAATTTTTAATGTATGGTACTGATGGTAGAAGAGAGTCCGTTTCCCCATATCAGTAGAGTTCCAGGTCATGTCACCATGGAACGTGTTATTTAGTGAATATGAGCGTCACTTTTTTGATTGGTTCAACTGAAGACATTAGTCCAGACTGCTAGGACCGAGGTAAAACCTCCGGACGTAACCGTTTCAAGATCGCGCGAGTGGTGGGTTAATGTTTGAGACCGCGTTTAGAAGTTTAAAGATGCTACGTTTACTTAACTACCGGGTTTTTTTCATGTAGGCGAAATCGCGGGCGTAAGTATGTGTGGATTATTGTAATTGTATGGTCGCATTTGTAGCCAGGTTTGTGTTATCGCGAAGGCCCCGAGCGATTGTACCTATATGAGTATAAATAGCGTATAGTAGAGATTTACTAATAAAAGGAATCATAACATGCCGAATAAAGAAAAAAATTGTAAAGAGCTTGATTAGAAGCCTATAAATTGACCGATACTATTTTGGTATACATCAATAATAGAAAAGCAAACTAATAGATGTACAAAAGAAACAGACTAGCGAAGTAGAATACAAAAACCTGTTTTAATCCACCTAGTGGTGCAATTGTGCCTTTCTCATTTGTCCAAACTACGATTCCATAGCTGGTTATGTTCAGTACAATGATGGAAATGTATATTAGATATTCAGTACGATTTGCACATAGTACATACAATAGATCGACAGCCACTATTTTGAGATATTATGTGTCGACACTGAAAACCAGTGGCGAATCAAGTAGGAAGATCCGTTAAGAAATTTCATACTAGTATAATTCTCGACAAACATATGATAACGGCTTAAAAGCCAACTGTCAAAATTCACTTTGAATGGAAATTTCGGACAAACCGTAACTCGCAAATTACATATGTTGGCAGTAGATTAAAGAGAAAAGTTGTCTTTATCGTTAACTGCTATGTACTGTATTCGGCCAGTAACGGTTTGCCCGGAATTTCCTTTCAAAGAGAATTTTGACAGATAGCTTTTAGGCAGTAATCCTATGTTTGTCGAGAATTTTAAAGTAGCAACCCCTTACTGCATACTCCTACCTAAGCCAAAACAATTTTTTGAGAGAGGCAAAAATGTGCCAAAATAAAAAAATGTCAATTTCTGTCAAAAAATTTTTTTTTCGAGATTTCATCAAATCTCAATGTTTTATGCATTTTAAAGTCATTTGGCATCCAAAATACAAATTCGATTTTGAAATTTTTTCTTACTACCCCCTTTGAGAATTTTTAATTTCAGTGTATATGGGAAATTGCTGAGTGGTCGCACTCTTCAACTCGCAACTCCCGAACCAGAAGTCCAATCAACAAAAATTCAATAGCAACCGATGGGAAGGTTGTACCTTTCATTTGAGACTAAGTTTGTGCAAATCGGTCCAGAAATAATTATGGAGTATGAACTCCTAAAAACGCATTCTTTAGAAATTTAGTGCCTTCAGTAAAGTTGTTGAGAATGATATTATTAAAATACTTTGTTGAAGCCACGATAGCTGCATATCGAGATACATAGAACAATATTTACGAAATTTTATTAAATTCAAAATTCTTCAATGCAACTTTTTTATTGAAAATAAAATTTAGAGACTCCTGCATTACATTACCTGGATCTAAACAACTTTGCATAAGGATTTATCTATAATGTATCTCAATTCCCTGAAAACGTAGCGCATTAATGTATTGAATAAAGTTGTTTTTAATGTCATTTTCAACATTTTTACTGATGACATCAAATCTCAACAGGAAAAATACTTTTGTAGAGATAATTCTCTACAATTACTCTCATAGAGAGTATACACCAAACCTATTTTTCAAAGGATGTACTGTATTATTAGCGGTATGCGCCGATAAAAAATAACATTATTGGCGGCGTTGGTGCGATCTTGACCGGCGGCGTAATATGGCGTGCGATATTTTTTGATTACGACGGGAAGTAAAAACAACTTCTTGCGCAAACCATGCCATGTTGGCTGTTAAATCCGCGTGTTCCAAAACTATGCCAAGAACTGATGACGTAGCGGTATCTTCAACTTTCAATATAACACAGTGATTTTCAACCAAAAATGAATTATATTTGAGTAAATTTAAATGAATCTTGTTCTATAGTATATAGTCATAGCTCCAAATAGTGCATTGTATTGTATTGTTTATTTTTGGGTTTTAACCGTTAGGTCATTCGCCCATAAATAGAGCAGTTAGGTATGTTTAATGTCAAAAAGTTTGCGACTCAAATTGTTATTCCATAAAAGATCATTAGCCTTCCATAGAACTGATTTCCGCATCTGACCTTGACCTACACTGAAGGACTTCCAATGCAGTCATATGGTTTTAGCACATGCAATGTTTGAGTGCCGCTAGCCACACAGTTGTACTAAAACGCGACGAAATGCCTTTTCAATGTTTTCGATTTGTTTTTCAATCGATAATTTATCTAAAATTGCCACAATACAAATTGTTGTTGATTCGTTTGTATATTTGCATGCTTGTAAATGATTTATTAGTAACTATCAATACATTGAAAAGCTGCAGTTTTGGATCAAAAATCTAGGTAAATAATGACGTCATTGACATGACCTCAGCAATAACAAATCTGGATGACTCAATATAGGTTTGTTTGGCTAGAAAAATACTACACAGCTATCGCAATTATAAGAGATAAGTAGCTTATATCCAATAATTAAACAACATTGGTGAACTGAAGTAGAATTTCAAATCTTCCTTATTTGGCAATAGCAATCGAGCATTGCTTACATTAAGTTGCACATATGCTGAATTCACTGATTTCAATCTGCTCAAATCACACTTTCGCCACTTTCCACAGGCTTCTAAACCAGTTCCCGGTGCCAGATCTAGTTCCCCTCGAACAATAAATCGCGAAAAATACCATCACAGACTGCAGGCATCTTCAGTGTTCAGCACCACCTACCTTTCGCAGCTGGATTGCGTACACCCGCGGCTGGTGGCGATGTCGTGCGTATGCGAGAGCGGCCAAACTTCCCCCCAAAAGGCACAGGTATTTCACCGAGGGATGCAGCAGGAACCACTTCCGACTGGTTTCGGCACTGAAATTTCGCACTACCGCGGTTAAATTCGCCCCGAAACGGGAGCACCGTACGAATTTATTTGTGTACATCGCCATTTTTGTTCCGGTACTAAAAAGTAGAAACAGATTTTGACGTTTCTCGCTAGCGGGAGAGTGAGTGTTGACAGAGTGCGAAAGCTGAGTTCCTATCGCACGTACTGCTGCAGTATGTAGCCGCTGAAGGGACGGAGAATCGCCGGTTGCGTGAGTTCTGCATGTATAACCAAAACAGCTGTTCGGGACAGCACAGAGAGGTTTTTATGCTGTCTGAGTTTTTCTCTCTCGAATGCGCACGTGGTGCGCAAGGATGCCAGTTGTGTCGAATAAAGTGGACGGAGTTTATTCGAGGGATTGAGTTTTTATGCGACTGTTAATTTTCTTTAGTCTACTTTTGAAATGGTATTAGAAAATTATAAAAAAATTCTTTGGATCTCTATGTTTTAGTTATTAGTGAATCAGAGTCATGTGCGATTATTGAATTGTTTTCAGCTTCGAAAATCCAACTGTCAGAAAATACTGAAGCAAGAATATACAGCTGTGATAACAAAACAAAAATGATGTTTCGTTTTAATATCAAAGAGATTCAAACACACTGAGTTTCGACAGATTTTTGAATTTCGTTACCCAAATGATTGATACTAATACCTGCCTTTTGATCATATAATCCTGACAAAAATCAACATGACAAACTTGCGCGCAAACCGGAAAACGTGTGCCTACCGACGACGAACATCAAGACAAAGCGATCACCACTGGTTTAATCGAAATTCAATAAATATAAAATTTCACGATATAACTCCTTGGTCTTGAATCGCGACCGGCAGCCTAGTTCGTCACATTCGATAGAGTGTGAATAAACCGAGCGCCAAGTTAAACGGCACGAAAGCCTGTCTATCGCTTGTAGTTCGACACCACCGCATGGGGTGAATTTGAACGCCCGGGTAGATTAATAATTTAACATAATGGCAGGAGCAAAAGGTAGATGTTATTTAGCATTTGTTTCATTGGACAGTTACAAAGAAAACGCAGCCCATAGGGATTTGATTTAAATTTGGTTTTACCTAATCACCCTTGTATACGGTGAACATACGTTTTCGCTAATTTTCTTCAGATTAAAACGCACTAGACTAGGAACAGTTTGCGGTGTAATTCGTTATGATTGCCCTCCGCTATCGCTTGTCATAATCTGCATAAGTAAATAACTATTACTTACCTTATCATCCTCGTCATCCTGGCGATAGCATGCGGAGTTGTTTCGTTCGTTCTTTTTTCTCGGATAAGGTGAAAAATGTTTACAACCTTTAGACACTTCCTTTTGAATTTTTTTTGCAGTATAAATAATTCGGAAAACGTTGATAATTTATATTGGCGAAGATGTAATTGATTTTTCTTCTAATGGGGGGAACCAAGAATACGATTAAGATTAAAGAAACGCTTTCAGAATAGATTGAATTAAACTTGACTTGATACAAAGTTTATGTAACTTTTCGTTCTGCTGATAAATAAATTACAAATTACAAATTATTAAACGAAGCAGCTATATATTTAACTTTAATGTTTAAAAATCCAAACTTTCCTCCATGTTCTTTCACAAGAAGTTAAAAAGGTTGCGAGGTTAAACTGCTGTAGAGAACGATAAAGTGGACATTTTCGGGATATGAAGAGATGAACAGAAAAAATTACAGAATTAGTAACACTACACACTTAATTTTTTCTGCCGAATCTCAGTATTTTTCGCATATTTTGCTAAAATTTCAACATCTGAGATCTCAGGGAACATTTTTTTTTGGCTGTGATCTTAGTAAAAGTGACGTTTCATATCTGATACTCGGAAAATATTTAACCGAAAATCAGCTAACCAATCTCACTTTACTGAGATATCAGTTTCTAAATTTGCTGATTACACAGCTGTTGGGAAATTGCCGAGCCGAATTGAGTGTGTAATTTTAAAGAATAACTATTTTTTTAAAGGCATTCAATCTGAAGATGGTGGTTATAGAGTATTTTCCCCTAAATGTTTTTAGTAGTGCTCCACGGTTGGGCATCTAATTCACTCGTTGTTTGACTTGAATATGAAAAATATCTATCGAGTCTTTAGAACAAGTGACGTACGGCCAACTCAGAAAAAGATACTATCGATGAAAACATGTTTGCAGTATGCTCGGGTACAGTCGTGTTGTTAGACGATATATCAAAACTAATACCAAATTGGCGCCAGTTAGACACTAAATCCAAACAGTTCACACAACGTGTGTGAACCTCTTAAGCAAATGTCTGGTACCGAGCGATGTCAAGGTTAGCCAAGCACAGAGGCTCTGGGTCGCTGACGACAATAGGAAAACGAACTATCTTATTGGCATGAGAGCCAAACGCCTGCGTGCCTGCAACCTTTGTTTTTTTTCTGACAGGAAAAAATTGGATTAACCAATTTGAGCTTAAGGGCACAAGACCTAACTTTGAAAAGTGGGATTTTAAGGTTTCGTAGTCCACTCGTCAGTAACTGACCCCAACGTGCTGCCAGTTAAACGATATATCCAAACTAACACCAAATTAGCGTCAGTTATATTATTAGTTCCCTATTCTAGTCAGCGACCCAGAGCTTCTGGGCTTGGCTAATCGAGATGCTTTAGGTGTTCACACACGTTGCGTGAACTGTTTGAATTTAGTGTCTAACTGGCGCCAATTTGGTGTTAGCTTTGATATATCGTCAACTGGCAGTAAATTGGTGTCCAACCAGCAAATAACGACCAATGGTGTGTTGCTGAAAAATGGAAAATTTGGACATTAAATTATTTTTGCTGCCCATTAATTTTTGGTGCATCATTTAAAAAAAATTAAAGCACATTTTAGGTCAGAAAAGAAGCTTAAATGTTTTGAAATTATTTAATTTGTTTAATCCAAACCTTTTTTGCTCGTTCCACTGATCCGCAACAGTGAGAACGCTACTGGTGTCACTTGGGTCCAGTATTGTAGCGTGGTCTTCTGACGCTCTTGGCGGATTCTCAGTGTGGCGCCTCTTTGGTGTTTACTTTGGCTCTCTTTTTCAGTTCGACTTTCCAACAATAATTTAGTGTGTACTTGAAAATGGCACACATTCTGACTTATCTTATGACTTACTTTAACTTAGTTTATAAAACAAATCAAGATTTCAGCGCTCTCCAAAGGCTTGGCGGGGGCCAACCCGGCCAGCAGTACGCTACGGGCCTGTGCAGGTGAAATGAAATTATTGAAAATTGCAGCATTTGGCAACGCTAGTAGCATTGATGAGCAATCAGTGGACGCTAGACGTTTGATGGCGACGGACGGAGAATTTTTCGTGCAGATCGGTTAACTGACCAGACAGTTTCAGTAGATTTCAGGTGACGCTAGCTGTTTAAAGCCGACAGATGGACCATCGATCGAGGAGACTGTATATCAAGACCCGTATACTGAGCAGACAGTTTTCATAGTGATAGTGATCCGTTTGGTGGATTGTTGAATGTTATGTTGTTATGGTGGTGGGCGTAGCGTAGTTGTTAAATCGATTGCCTTGTACGCAGCGCACCTGGGTTCGAGTCCCGTCCCCGCACAAAGGGTTAGACATTTTTCATAAGAGATTTTTCTAACCCGAAGAGGCGAATGACCTTAAGGTTAAAACCTCTATAGTCGAAATAAAAAAATGTTATGTTATGTCCTAGATATTTCCCACCCATCTTTGTCAATACACAAGTGAAAAAATATGCTTTTATGATCTGTTACTGATGAAGCTTTGTACACATTCTTTTTCATTCATTAAGTAAAGATAGTCAACCTCATTTCTAGAACTTCTGTTCAAAACGACCATATCTTTAGCGACTTTCTTTGTTTGCTTTCTCTTTCGATTTTTACGGCGTCACTATAACTCTTTTCACTTATTTTACAGTACAGATCGAAAGACGGTGGTTTTGACTAGCATATTATGCAAAGAATTGAGTGATATATGTTAAAGCGGCCGAATTATTAACAGAAGGTAAACAATGAGAGTCACTCATTGTAGATATGTCTTTTTGAAAAAAAAAAACGCTCAAGATTTTAGCTTTACTACCCCCTTACTCATCTTTCATTTTTCAAATCTCACACATTGCACTCAATCGGAACATACTCGGATCAATGTAATGTGAACAGGCACTGGAGAAGGCGGCCAAAAGTTGAAGAATATGTTCAATTCAATAAATACCACCTGGTGGAATTTAAAGGAAACCTTTAACTTTTTATTTTTTTTAAATAATCTGTTAAGCACTAAATAGTCAGCAGTGACAAATTCCTTGAAAGTATGCCCAGATAATCTTAGAATGGTGACATCTTGTCTAGAGCTAAGAAATGACATTACAGGGGACAAGTATTTAATGAAGGATACCGCGTCTACATGTTTGTTCACATAGTAGAGATCAACGGTGTCGTCACCGATTAGAGTTGATCATGCGCGAGGTGAATGCAGTGGCTGTTTCGTGCACCACTTTCACCAGTTTTAAACAGCAATCGCACAGGACGGGATAAAATTGTATGTCTTTTCAAATTCGTTTCGGGTGACCTTTGGCGGGATTGCTTTGCTTAAATACGTTATTCGACAAGGTTCGGGTACCTGTTCGGCTGTTTGTACCGCGCATCGTGTTTGCACTAAATACAAACAAATGGGCCATTTTATCAAAAATTTTCCAAGGGGCAAGTTTTCCCTAAAACTGCTTGAAGCTGGTCGAACTCGAAGTGACGTGAGTAGGTGGGTGGGCGCGTGTGTTTATGTATGATTTTTCTCTTTATATTTATAAAGGATGAGTCATTAATTATTGCGATATTTCGGGTTGATTGGTAAGTCGGATATAGTTATCGAAATGAAACCAACACTTTAGAGTAATTCAGTATATGTATTTGTTTCAGTTTACATATGTCGATTAAATTTTACGATGAGTTTGAATAAAATGCTCGACATTGAGAGCTTGTACAGTCGTTTCGTTTCCGGTACATTTTCTCTGTTTTTGTCCACTTCCCAATCATATCCTTTTTGTCCTTCGCTTCTCTTTTGGTCTTCTAAAGTTTGCGCTTCATCATGGCCAAATATGTTTCGAGGTTCAAAGCAGTTTAGTGAGTTCATGTATTTCGAGACAAATCCAACAAAATTTTCAAGTTCGTTTGCAGCGTCGTGTGGAGTTTTCGAGCGTTTTGGCAACAGTCTGCTGGTGTTCGTCCCGATTTGGGAAGCTCTGCACATTGTACGTTTTCAATCCAAATCATTTTTAGCCATGTGTACGAAAATGTGAAAAATCTTGGCTAAATCCCGCGTCAAAATTTTCGGATTCTGCTTGGAATGAACGGTTTTTGTGCGCTGTTTCCGTTCCTAGAACCTCTGGAGGACCTTTGAGACGATCCAATGATGAACATCCTAAGCACCCAAAAGTTAGTATAAGGGAGCTGCATAAGCTTCTCGTTTTAAGTAATTTTGCAATACGTTTTATGTTCTGATAGCTGCTTAAGCAGCTTTCAAGTTCCATTAAAGCTTGAAAGTTCGCAAAGAACTTTATGTGAACTTTAAAGTGAGCTTTTCAAATATTATTTTTCCAATGTGCTATGCGACAACCCCGGCATATCACTGACAAGTGCAATACTTAATATACATCGCGATGTAGGGTAAAGACTTAATTTTGGCCTCTTTAGGGAGGGTGTTGCATTATTCTATTAATTACGCAGACTACAAGCGGTTAAATGCGCATAAACTGGCATCAGCATAATTGCATCGTTCCCAAGCACCAATATAATAACAAAAATGTTCTGAAAATGATGAAATACTTCCGTTTGAGCGCAATGGAAACCCGAATCGAATGCTTCAATTGTCGTAGCCAATGTGTTGAACAAAGATGGCAACCAACGGCTTCAGGTAGAGCGATAATAGAAACAGGGCGAAAATAGGCTCCAAACTGTAGAGTCTGTAGAGAAACTGGACAACATTGGGTTCATTTCGACGAAAACCACATATAAAAAAACTGGCCACTCTTTCCAAAATTTGAAGACATTTATTCAATATCAATTTTTCAAAAGGGCTTATGAGATTTTTGTAAATAAACTTATTTCGCTCATTATGCCGCTGTCTAGTTGTATTTATGAAAGATATACATGAATCAACATCTTTACCCTTGGTATAACCAATTTCAAATGTTTTCTGTGTTGAAATTATAACGAATTAAGAGAAATCAGCAAAACAAAAGTTTGTTTACAAATCTTATTAGCCCTATTCAAAAGTTGATATGGAATTAGGTTTTACACCAACCGACATAACCCCACAAAATGTGCCGGATGAACTTCGTTTGACAATTCTCGGTGGTTTGTTTACATGGAAGTTACGTGAGTTCGAATGTTCGCACTCACGCAACTGGAAAAGTAAACAAACCACCGAGAATTGTCAAACATGAGCTTCATTCATCATGAGTTCATTCGTGTCGCCATCTTACTCAATAGTAACACTTCTTCCGAGTAAAGATGGTACTTTCCTGTATTTTCTATATTGACTCACGCACACAAGTCTATTTATACAATGTGCTTCTCACCGTCACTCAAAAGAGATGCCATATAAAAAGCTTCGATAACCTGTAACGTATTAGCACCGTGTGGTACTCACGATTCAGATTCGTGGCTAACCAGACTTCTTACTCTTTTTATACCCTGCTTCCCCACGGAACTACATCAAGGTATTACCTCTTGGGGGGCTTGTTATTTTTTCGTCGCACCTCTTTCTTTTGCTCACGAGTTCTACCAGGAAGCCTCACTTGATCCATCAAATGGCTTCACCTTTGGGCCATTTAACTCTCGATTCTTCTCTTGCTTTCTGTCTTCATCTACTACGTCGCCATTTAGATGTCGTCTCAGTGAGTCGTCAAGCTGCTGATTCCATGAGTCATTTAGCTCCTGTTTCCGTGAGTCGTTCAGCTCCCGATCTACTTGGATAGTCCCCGATGGTGAACTCACCCTACTCAGGCTGAAAGATCCCAGGTGGTGCAATTTCTTTCGGTACCGATGTGTGATTCGTGGACCAATTAGCTCTCATTATTGTCACGATATAGTCGGATAGTCCATGGCGATTAATTTCCCCTACTGTGAATTTCCCGACGGTAGATCTATCCTACTCACGAGCAATCTGGTAGGTTGTAAAGGTCGGCCCGTCGGCGGTGGGTCTTATCTACTCCGGCGGAGAGTTCCCTGGCGGCGCAATTCTCCCGAGACCCGATTTACGGTTTGACGGCGGATTTCTAGCCGGTGGCGCTGCTTTGTTGGTCCCTTCGTCACTTTCTCTGCAGCTCGGAGAGTAAATGATATGCTCGAAGATATGCTAGCTGTGGCACATCTTTTCGACGATATTGTCAACTGTCGCACTAGGCATACCCCTTCGGACTTCTTCGAATCTAGGGCATTCGGTCAACCACACCTAAAGGATGACGAAGCATATCCAAACCGATGCAAAATTTCCTGGAAGCATCCGGACAAAGACTGCGTCAAACAGAAGTTCACCTCTCCACTCTAGGTACTCAAACCGACACATTTGGGATGGATGAGTCGGTTGCTTCACCTTCTTTCTCCGTGTTGTCCCAAACTTGCTGTCACTTAGTCAACGAAGCCTCTCTGATCTTGTGATGAACCAGCTGCGACTTGTCGTTCAGCCATCCAGGTTTCCACGATGTCTATTGTCTCTGCCGTCTACATCTCCACCTCCTTAAGGACAACATCATCTGCAAAGCCAACGATCTCAACTGCCCCTGGGCAGTTCCAATGTTCACACTCCGTTGTATTTTAAATTTCAGGGCGTTGGGCCAAGTATGGATCCCTGTGGTACTCCTGCTGTGACCCTAATCGACCTCTGCCCCATGTTCATTTTGTAGACTAGTACTCGGTTCTGAAAGTAACTTTTCAGAACCTTGCATAGATAGTCCGCAACCTGCATTCTGAGCAGCGCTACGGCGATTACCATGATGCAGTTGCGATAACCCCTACTCTTTTGCTTCAAAGCTTTCTCCGCGCTCGCGATGACTGTGCGGATGGCGTCCACGTCGTTATCCCATTCCAAAATGCTTTTGCGTTAGTCGATGGTT
This sequence comes from Topomyia yanbarensis, assembly GCF_030247195.1. Taxonomy (NCBI): domain Eukaryota; kingdom Metazoa; phylum Arthropoda; class Insecta; order Diptera; family Culicidae; genus Topomyia; species Topomyia yanbarensis. The sequence goes on from NC_080671.1 coordinate 343,967,075, forward strand.
CTCACTTTCAGCGTAGTTCGTCAGCCTGTTGAGGATGACCCTTTCCAGAAGTTTACCAAGAGTATTCAGCAGGCCGATACGATGCTGGATCCCCTGTCAGCTTCCCTGGTTTTGGCAGCAACACCAGCTTCTGGATCTGCTATCTATCCGGGAAGAATCCTTCGTGCAGGCATTTCTGTAGAACAAGCCTGAACATGTCCGAAAATGACAGGATCGCGGTCTTCAGTGCCACGTTTCAGCCCTTTCACCACTATTCGTCTTTGGAGACTCGACACCGTCTGCATCAATGTACGGTGTAGACGGCCATACGATTGTGTCGTGCTTCGGTAAAAGACTCTTCACGATAATCTTCAGTTTGTCAGCGCCGTATATTGGCCATTACGAATTGAATAACACCAAAATCAAGATCCCCGTGTATATGGACGTTCGTATCCATGATCTTACATCAAACGAATTAAGTTGCAATACGCAGAAGTGGAATCTATTTCGAATGACAGTAACCAGACAGTCCACTACGGAAAAACATGCGCCGACGCAGCTAGTCAAAACTCATCTACTACAGCCAACCCTAACAAGCAGCTATCATCACTTATAGATAAACCAATGACAACGAACCAATTAATCAATAATGAAGGGACAACGACCACGACTACCGCTCCCAAATCAACAACTAGCATCACCAATAAGGATGAAGACGGATTTACAATAGCGACCTGTAGGAACGAGAAACAAATAAGAACCTCGGACCGCGAAAAGCAACAAAGCAGTACCGATGATGACATGGACGTGAACGATAACGCGAGAGAAGGCAGACTGAATGACCCCCAAGCTGTGACGGATAAGGCATGTTATGTCACGTATGAAACTAGCCCCTCGTTCGCCTTAAGCATCGCCGCTGTTTAGTGTACACACTGTTGCACGGTAGACGAACGTCAAATACGTGGCTCAGAGTGAAGACATCTACATCAATCAAGCGACTAGAGTAAAACGTGGAGCGTGGAAATTGGTAATTAAATAGTTTGGTGCAAATTTCATAAGCAGACAGTTGAAACCGCAGTGCCTCAGTAACTATTGGCCAAGGAAAATAACATTATTAGCGAGGTAGGATTACATTCTAGAATCGTTCTTAACCTAACCTAAATTAATCAACGTGAATTATAATTTAATAGTACTGGAGTACGAAAAGCACAGGAATTGTTTAAAGAATTCGATCATCTAAAACTTGGTTAGATACTAACTGTAAGTAATTGGAATATATAACCATGTACTTGAAACTAAATATATTAATCAATTACAGTTCGAGTCTTGCCGAAAGCAGACTACGAAAAATCTAACAAACTCGAAAGTTACGAGAGATGAGTGCCCCGGGAGCTGGCAATACTGCGCATCCCAGTCATGTTACGATGCATCCATCAGTGGCTTACAATTGCAAGAGGTGCGACCGTCCAGATCACGACGAGGACATGGTGGCCTGTGATAAATGCAACACTTGGTGGCATTTCAGTTGCGCTGGAGTAGCGAACTCAATTGCTGACCGATCATGGATATGTAGCCACTACTCCATAGTATGCGGATCTGTTGCATCTGGAAAAACATCTAAGAGTGCTCGACTGCGTTTGAAACAATTAGCTGAGAAGAAGGCACTGGAAGACAAACTGTTGACACTGCAGGCCCAAAAAGAGCGAGAGTACTTGGCCCAAAAGCACCAGCTGGAAGTAGAGGCTGACAGTGATGGAAGTAGTACTACCAATTTCAGCAGTCGTCAAAGCAATGCTGATATACGGAGTTGGGTGGATCAGCAAAATATAGCGCTTGGTGGAACTAGCCACCACGTAAACTCCCATCACTTCGTCGGCGGGTTTAATTGGGCAGGTGCCGCCACTTAATTTGCCTAACACAAAACATTCGCTAGGTAATATGTCGTCTATGCCGCAACCTGCTTACACTTTCGCCGGCATGGCTCATCCTCCTCAGGTAATTATGCCACAGCAGATCCTGTTTCCAGGCTCTCAAATGAATCATGTTTCCGGACCACAGCAATCTGTTGTCCCAGCTCGAGAGCAATTACAACAGCAATACGCACTGAATATGCCGTATGGTTTACCTAAGCCTACGATTCTCCCAACAAAACTTCCAGTGAATTCTGAAGCGTACAGTAATCGGTACTATCCTGTTTCACGCGTGGCTGATATTAGAACTGGGAGAATGATAGAACATCCTGAAAAGACTTGTTTGCAACCTATAACTCTATTTGCGCCTTCTACATCGCAGCAACCAATGCCGAATCCTCCGCCGTATTATTCGGGAATCCAGCGGTCAGCACAGGCGTACCTAACGCCGCACCTGCTGGGTTCAAGATTTCCAGTCAATTCTAATGTAAACGCTGAGCGGCACTTTCTTATACCACCTGTTCCCGATACTGGCATCAGCCGCACAGCGCAAGATCAGTTAGAGGATGAAACGATACCGACGACGCAACAACAGCCGGTTGAACAGCAAGCACGTAGGATACAATACGCAATGCAACAGCCAACATTTTTGCCGAGCGGTTTAGCCTACGGACCGTCACCTGAGCAATCAACGACTTGTTTTCCACAACCACAGTTCACACGTCCTACAGACGGAGTTATCAGTCCAGAACAGCTTGCAGCCCGTTATGTTGTCTGCAAAGAATTACCCAAATTCTCTGGAGATCCATTGGAATGGCCGATGTTTATAAGTGCCTTCGAGTCGACTACGGCAATGTGTGGTATTCAACCGGATGAAAATCTTGCAAGATTGCAAAAAAGTCTGGTGGGGAACGCCAGAGAAAAAGTTCATAGCATTCTCACTCTACCATCTGCGATTCCGGAGATACTCCGCACACTTCGGGACGAGTGCGGTCATCCAGAACAATTGGTTTATTGTCTACTTTCAAGGATAAGAAACGCTACACCTCCGAATGTTAACAAGTTAGTAACCTTAGTCACGTTCGGCAGAGAGGTGAGAAACTAATGCTTCACCGACAAGAAAAAGGATCTCAACACGCAGTAGCAAACTGCATCAATAAGATCTGGCAGACAGGCATTCTTAGTATTTTTTATTTTTACTTATTGTAAAAACTTAAAAGATTCTCTGCTAAGTTGTGCTAATGCATTGAGCCGTGTCAAATAAAAGAAAAAAAGTTTACGTTTTGCATAGGGATTTTTTAAGGTGCAAAAACCCCGGAATTTATCAGCCCCCTTTGGTGTATTTTTGGTTGATAAAATGGGGGCAATGACAAACTATTTTTGTTTATTTCCTTTAATAAACCAAAGCTGCTAAAATATGCAACATTAGTCCGTAGACATGGCCTCATAATCCTGGCTGGCTTGGGAAATCGGGTCGAAAAGCTGACAAAATTGGGGGCTGATAAAAACGGGTTTTTACTGTATTTCTTTTGACAAAATGAACCATTTTTAGAAGAGATTTCTTAGTATATTCGTTTGTAGAAACAGAGAAACCTTTGCTTGTCTGAATATACACTCAGGTTTGGGAATCTAGCTTCGCAAATGATTTCTCACACTAATATTTTAAAGCTTATTTCGCATCGCTTTGTGTATGATCCAATTTCGGCAGGATTTTTTGATTTTGAAAACTGATCCTCTTTTTTAGTATCTCGAATACATTGTTATATATTCTCGTACCACTTCTGATTTGGAATGGTAACAAAGCCTCTCTAACAACCACACTTTTTCAGAGATAAGCATTGTTCATTCACTTTTATTTTGAATGAGTAACCCAATAATCACCACAGTTCACAAGAGTCGACGGTTTATAATCTTTATTTATTGTATCCAGGTATCGCACTTTTCTCTCACTCACGCGAGAAGGAGCTTAAAGTGCCAAAATATCCACTCCATTACCAAGAAAACCGAATACAAAGTAGGATGGACTTGTTTTGTCATGTTCCTGGCGGATTTATTTATCCGGAGTACTTTCGTGAGTATCATGTAAAAATTTGAGTTCTTATTATTGAAATGATTTGGACTTCATTGTTCATATCAGTGATAAATTCTATGCCTGACTGTAACCCGGCTCATTATCGCCGACAATCAAATAGAAATAAGAATAAAAGAAAAACCGCTACCATTCGTTTCCCGCTGTTATGACTAGAGGCGCTACAGTAACTAAAAAGAAGCAGCCAATCTGTAAAAGAAAAAAATAGAGTATGCTCTAAATATCTTTGATGATGCACAGCATAAACTTATCAGCATAGCAGCGGCCGTAATTTACCACATGTTTGCCAAAATAAAAATAATAATACTAGCTCACATCGCTTAGCGATAAGCTCATCAAATCGATCAAAGTCCTATCACGTGCTTTCTCAGTCCTACTCGGTCGAACGTTGAGTTCGGACTATCTACAAGTCAGCTGTGTTCGTCTTTGACTGTAAGCTTACCGGTCACCCCGTGAATAAACATGGTGATTACGAATTCGCTCCCGCGAGTCATAAAAAGCCTTGTACGGCCTTGTGCGATAATTAATGCATTAAAACGAAATATGTACCACCGCCTTTTTACATCATTTGAGTAATCGGTGCTCACCCAGATGACCTATACCAAACTCACGTGTGAAGCTGATACCCCAATAATCGACGGGGCCAAAGAGCGACTGACGAACCAATCTGTGTTCGGAGTTCCCGCTGATCGAAAGTTTTTAATATATTTCTTAAACCATTGCGAAAAAAAAACAGATTCACAAAAAGTAAACACCAGTACATGCAAAAGGCGCCTCCGTCATCAGCTGACACGCCGCCACTCAGCGGGTAGGCATTCGAAACTGACGTCGACAAAAAAAACTCGCGCCTGTTTTTGCTGTGCCAGCAACTCGACATTGCCACTGTTTTCGCGAGTCTTTCCGCGAGAGCCATTGCCTAGCTGAGTTTTTGCACGTACGCCCAAACTACTATAGAGATCGACGGCGGGCACACAGGAGAATAGCGAGAGCTAGACACGAAGCGGTGATCGGACCCGATTGCCCGGAGGTTGCCCAATGAGAGTCGAGAGGCTTGGGGCGATCTAGTTTTGGATTGAGGTCGTAAAATCGAATCGGTCGCAGTTATTACTGATCTATTCTGTCGGATGTAATTTGGGATCTAATGGTTATTCGGAGAGATCATCCTTCAAGAACAAACGATCCAGTCAATAATCATGTGTCATCATTATGATTGATTTGTGTAGGTAGCTAGTTGATAATAATCTGGTATTCCACACCGGTCGGGAAAAACGGGAACAGTTGTTTTCCGCCACTACCCCAACAACGCGAGGCACAGTACCGGTCTACCTACCTCTATAACAGCCAGTGACGGACATAGCAATCGGGTCGCGGTGCTCTCTATATGCTGTGAACCCTGTCAATGACGTCGGAGCATCGTGCGAATTTGCCACTTCCCGTTGGCGGCATCGCGTGGATTGTTGAAAAATATCTCGCGTCACAGCTGATGATAATGGGGTTCATGGGGACAACACACATTTTACGATGCTGTTCTCCAGAGAATACTGTATGTAGATATGTAGCAGGGTGGCTGATAGTGCCGTTTGTCGGTTAATTGGAAGTATAAATTTACTTAGATAACTTTGTTGACTGGTCATTGCTATTTTTGGGTGTCATAACGATCTAAACCCTTCGCTATGTAGTCAATTTATTAAATTAAGCTTGTATCACCTGTTATCCACATATGAAACGCAATGACAAGACTGCAGATTTTCAAGTAGGAATGACTAAAGAGAGGAGAATAGTAAAAAACCATGTTCCACGCGGAACATGGCGTTTTTTTGTTATTCTAGTCTCTTTAGAAAGAACTAATAGTAGGTACCGTAAACCGGGGTGACTTTGATCATCGGGGTGACTTTGTTCACTCGACATTTCTTTCGTAGATCGCTTATCTAACCAGAATAGTCTACCGAATCATTTTAATTTGAAGTGATTTTTACTCTAAACTTATAAAATACTGATTTGTTATACTTTTTGAGTATATTGTTCGGTTTTTGGGTACAAAAACTACAAAAAACCGAAATTTGACTTTACCTGATTTTTACGAAGCTTCATAAACTGTCTATTTTTATAAAACAAATAAATCTCAGATTTGAGCAAGAGTAATAAATTACAAGCGAGTTTTTATTTTTCTTTAGATTGGGATATGCTATATTTAGTTTTAAGAGTTTGTTTATTTTTAATACATTTTTTGTGAAACTAGCTGGCAAATATTTCAAATTATTTTAAGCTAAAATTCGCAACACTTTTTTATTGTTCAGTATTCTAACGTGTTAAAATGGATGAAACTTTTTGTACATTGATAAATCTCTGAAACAAAACAATTTTAGCAGTTTTAAAGTTTTTCAGAATCTTTTATTCTAGTTGGACACAAATTATACGAATTTTGGTTACTCGAATTTTACAGTACATTGAAATACTTTGTATAATACCAATTAACATCTATTTAACAATGAATATCTTTCCAGAATTTGTTTAAACAATCATATGAATGAAAAACATTGTCATCAATAACTTAATGTGGGTGAAAATGCAGGTTATCAAACTGTAAACGGACAATTTTAGGTAAAACCATCCAATCTTGTTCTCCATACATCAGTACATGGTTTAAAAATATTAAATTTGAAAAAAGTGTGTTGCGTCTAAAAATATGTAATGATTACTACGAAAAGTGATCAATGTCACCCCGGTTTACGGTACCTCATTGACATCATTAACCATATTGATTTTCTGGTAGAAATCACAACCGCCAATCAAGACGAAGCATAGGAAGCGGATAGAATTAGGGGAACTGTGAATAAGACGAATATATGGTTATTTTATGCAAAGGTATTTTGTGTGTAGGTACCTTATCATTATGAACAACTTTCATTTATGAAACATTGAGTAGGCCTTATTTTTTATTCAACTCGTTTATTTAATAAGGCACGTTTTTGCTAGCTTAAAGGTGCCAATTTTTTTGTTTTACATTTGCATACAATTTCCTAAAACGAGGAGATTACACATTTAATTATTATTAGTATTTTCTATAATGAAACAAAGGACATTTTACAATTATCTTATATATACAAGAGAGGATAATGAAATGTTCGTAATATTCCCCTGATCGTAGTCTTTTAGTATTCTGTTTCTGTATAGTAATACACTTTAGGATTTTTATCAGAGAGATTATAGGAGCAATTAATTATTAACTAAGCGGAACATTAAAAAAATAGTAATACTAGGAATAACGAGAGGGAGTGATTCAATTTTATTAAACTTGCGGGTTGGGCGGGGAGCGGGAGGGGGCGTTGATTAGGGCTTCAACCCAATTGACGAGGCGAAACAAGATCATTTTCTCGAACAACTTCCGGATGCTTTTCAATCGGTCGATATGAGTTGTGGTCGGAGGTTGGTTTTCTTGGTTTTTTGATGGTGATGACTCCAATCGTGTTGGACAATGTTACCCTCATGAAGTTTATTAACCTTTCGGCAGTCGCACTAGTGCACTGAGTGCACGCTACTCTGAAAATCAAGCGAAACTATCTTAGGGCACCAGCGGGTGCTCGTTCAGTGAGTCATTTGCGCGACTTTCGGAGGGTTAAATAAGTTCAACGAGCGTATTTTGACAGAGTCTGACAGATTCTTCAACAAGTTAAATTTGATTTTGTCTGCCTCTGAAGCTCTATTGTTAAATAAAAAGAAAAGTAAGAATTCCACCATCGAAAAAGGTGTTTCGTTCACGTTATCGTGACGGGACGCTGCGCGGTGGATCTTCTGTACCAGGGCGCAATCCGGCAGACTTTCTTGGCGACATCGAGTATCCAACGGTTTGAATTTTCCACGCTTTCGTTAGTACTGTTTCGGTTTCACGTCGGTCCGCGTCCCAAGGAGTGCTCACCGATATTTTTCTAGATAATCCGTCAACGAACCAACGCCAGTAACTATGATTTTTGATTTTATCAAACATTTCATTCGCGTTTCTAACGTAGCGCACTGTCGCACAGTGGGACCAAAAAAGGTGGGACAAAACCTATTGAGGCCTTAGATGTCATTTTAGAGCCAGCATTTCTTTGTAGGATATGTTCACAGTATTATCCTGCAACTTTGTAAATAGAATATTTTTTGGTTTGACTAAAGTAGAGTACCCGAGCAAAATTTTTTTGTCAAAATTGTAGAATATTATGTTTTGAATAACTTCTTTTAAGATATCACAGACATCAGACCTCATTTTTGAGACAAAATTGTTGTTTTTTGTAAATATGACCAAAAAATCAGTTTTTCGACTTTTTCATGCTAAAAACTTCAATTAATTGATTTAATATGTTCTGCAAACTTGCTGGTATCACTAAAATACAACTTTTTGTTGAAGGAACTAATAATGTAAAATCAATATTTTGGCTTCTAAAACTATTTTTCATATAAATTTGCTCTATTTTCATCAAAGATTTCTGTTTTTTTGTGCACTTTTGGGCAGCCAAACTTTGACTATTCCGATAGTCCAATATTCCTAGAATAGATTTAATATTACATAGAAACAGGATATAGTTGGACGCATTGCTTGGGTGACCATTCATGTACGACGGTTTATAACATAAAATGTGCTTATAATATTTTTAATTTATATACATTATTAGATATTCCCAAAATCTTATTTTTTACACGCACCTATAAGCATATAGAACATATTGAGTTGATCAATTACGGTTACAACATGGAATAGTTACGAAAAATACAAATTTTGTAACAACGATTTCGGGCTTTAAAAACTACAGTATGTGTTAGGTATTTTCAACAAAAATGTTCTAAATTGAATATTATACAACGTTGCTGAAGTTCTCAACCATCTTAAAAAATAGAAATGATTGAATTGTATTGTGAATGTTTTTCCGAAGACGCCTAGGTTCTATAATATCTAAGGCCTCAAATAGGTATTGTTCAACTTTTATGAATTTGTAGAACTAACCTTATTGATTAAACTAAAGTACAAATCCCGAACTAAAAAAAATCAAATTTTGTTTAAGTGGTTCAGATTTTCAGCAAAGTTGTCAAATATTGTGTTTGGAATAATTTCGTTGAAAATACCATATACATACTGTAGATTTATTTTTTGAGACGAAATCGTTGTTCTTTGGCAGTTTAACTTAAAAATTTATATTTTTTTTACTTTTCCATATTGTAATCGTAATTGATTAACTCAATAAGTTCTACATGCTGGTAGATGCGTGTGAAATAAAAGATTTTGTTTATGCATATAAATTAAAAATAATATGAACACATTTTATGTTATAAACCGTCGTACATGAATGGTCACCCAAACAATGCGTCCAACTATATCCTGTTTTTATGTAATATTAAATCTATTCAAGGAATAATGGAGTATCGGATTAGCCAAAGTTTGGCAGCACAAAAGTGCACAAAAAACAGATATCTTTGATGAAAATAGAGCAAATTTATATGAAAAATAGATTTAGAAGCCAAAATATTGATTTTAGGTTATTAGTTTCTTCAACAAAAAGTTGTATTTTAGTGATACCAGTAACTTTGTAGAATATATTAAATCAATAAATTTAGTTTTTTAGCATGAAAAAGTCGAAAAACTGATTTTTTGGTTATATTTACAAAAAGCAACAATTTTGCCACAAAAATGAGGTCTGATGTCTGTGGTATCTTAAAAGAAGTTATTCAAAACATAATATTCTACAACTTTGTCGAAGACATCGACCATCTAAAACAAAATTTTTGAAATTTTTGTTTTGCTCGGGTACTCTACTTTGGTCCAACCAAAAAATATTCTATTTACAAAGTTGCAGGATAATACTGTGAACATATCCTACAAAGAAATGCTGGCTTTAAAATGACATCTAAGGCCTCAAATAGGTTTTGTCCCACCTTTTTTGGATTGGTCCCACTGTGTGTCGTCAGGTAGCTCGTCATCCCGGAAGATCTTATACACGGCGGCCTTCTACACGTACACGTATGAGCACTCTTTGTTCCAATTTGCTGGTTGGGAAACCGTCACGAGAGCTCGCGTCTGATACGCGTTCAGTCTGAGCTTGAATCGCGGTGTCGAGAATTAAGCCAGCCAGGAACCCGTACTCTTCCTCCGGAGGAAGCTCATGTGTCGACTCGATTTTGCTGGATATAGTGAACGTTTAGCTCTTGCAATCAATATTTTGTATGAGGTGGCCTTGAACCGTTAGTAATAGTAATTACGAATGGTAGATGGTCGTGGTCGTTGAGATCAGGGTTAAGTCTAAGGCGCTCGGACGTGCTGAGGGAGCAGGAATCTGTATCATTGCAACCGTATTCAAAATGGTCATATTGAAGTTGTCGCTAAGCTCATGGAGTGAGGTAGATCGAATATCGTCATGACAACAACCCCAAGGCAAAGAGGAGTCATTTTATCACGGGCCTATTGCCCAGTACTGGATGATAGGAAAGACAAGAATGTAGAATTTTATATAATATCGATATTTAACTTGTACAACGGTATCTAGGCGGCTCACAAGTACAAGCTTGCTCTGCTGGCCGAACAGGGCCGTCGAGAGCCGCGTCGGGCCCTAAGGCTTGTATTAATGCCGGGCCCTTTGAAACCTAAGCCCTCTAGTTCAGTATAAGTTAGTACCTCTTCAACCATGGGAAACTCGTGAGTCCTTGGTTTCTATTAGTCTCCGGTTGACTCATATTGCCACATCCGTAGATAGCGTGCCAGAATTTCGACAGCTTCTTATTCCGTGGTATCCAAAACGCGTAAAATTGCCATATCTACAAGTTTTTCAATTTACAGGTACTCATGAATCAGTAGCATCTAGCTCAAATGGCATGTTCCCCATGTTGATCGGAGATTTGTGCCTTGCCATGAATCGTATTTTCATGATTTCCTTGATGGGAAGGATTGAGGAAGTGGTAAAGTTAGGAGTAATGAATATACCCAAGAGACCACGAAGCATTATTTAAAGGCTTTAGATATGTTCTATATTCGTATACAAAACATATTCTTAACGGCTTCATAGTTCTATAGAGATCATTAAAGCACACTTAGTGTCGTAAAAGGCCAAATAGTGTGCCAGGGTAGAACTAGTTCAGAAGCATCTTAATCGCTGTTAGCAATGTCAACATAGAGCCGTGTTTTTGAAAAAATAACTTTTCCCTTCTTTATCGACGCAGCAGAACAAAAAAATAACTTTCGATAACGTACCCTTCCTCTCTTCTTTTATTTGACATGCCGACTGTTTAAATTGATGATTTAGTGCCTTTAGAAATGGGAGGGGAGATTTGCATGTATACTTGGTTTAATCCAATTTCTACCTAGATGGTTGGTTTAAATTACGCAAACGTCTATTTTTTAGAAAAATCGTGCAGAATTTGCATTTTGATTTTAAGTTTATTGTATCATCATTTCCCAACACACATTTCGTGATTTTTTAAATGTTTTAACAGTTGCTTTATTCAGCTCTAGCTGAACATTGGAGGTATACGTGTAATCATATATTGTTTATTCCACCCTTAAACATCCGGGATTTGGAGAATTTATTCAGCTTGTCTGATTAAGACACATTAAAGAACAATTCTTCAGCATGTATACTGCCTGAAGAAAGCCACAGTTCAGCTTCATCAATAAACCTTTTCGATACCGCTATTCAGCTGAGAAAATTATCATAGAAAAATTATTAAAAAAGACATTTATTTCAAGTTACACACGCTATCAATCTCTTTGGAAGCCATATACTTTTATTAGTGTTACGTTACAATTAGAGAAAAATTGTATTAACTTGTTGGAAGTCATATCACGTACCTGGATCCGAACCAGCAACCTGTTGAATACTAAGCACTTACCTTACTGTCTGCACCAATCTTGCATACATCGAATGCTTAAGATTTCACCGATGTACCGAAAAGTCTAGGCCGCTGAATAGAGTCTGTACAAAGACTATACTAGCCTTTTATAGAATTGAGTGAATCTAGTTGGCTTGGGTTCGAATCCCAACCTACGATATTTTTTTATGCGATAATTTTTAGATCATTCGGAAATTTTAAATTAGACAATTTACTAATTTCAAAAACTAATGATTGTAGACGTTTTTGTATCCAAGATGAGGACTTACGGATGTCAAAAAACTTTTAGACAAGTAAAAATGAGTGTCATATGAAAGTGGTGGTAGCTGAATGATGGATTGAAGCCATTTATAATTCTAAGGTGGCAATCTCCTTGATTTATTTGCCATACCAATGGTCCATGGAAACAATTCTGGTGTCAAAAATTTACAGCATCGTTCGAACAAAAATTTTCTCTAGTATTCAATAAGTAGGGGAACATGGGGAGACTTGACCAGGTTTTCAGCTAAAACTGCATAAATCTCTAAAAAAGCCTTCACTCTCCCAAAAATCATTCAGATGTAATGCGCAAAGTTATTGCGCGTCTTCATGATTTTTTGCAGAATTTTTAATTTAATTTTTGAAAAGTTGCAAAAGTTTTTCTGTGATCGTTTTTTTCTGGTCAAGTCTCCCCATTGCGGGGAGACTTGACCAAGGCGTGGGGAGACTTGACCAAGAGAATTTTGAAAAATCATAACCAAAAATAATGACATAAAACATACTGTAATTTTTTTTCCTATTGTCGAGATCCTTAGGTAGCAGTAAAAAATATAAAAGAGTTGCATTTGATAAATTTTGATTTTTTTAAATGCATTTCTTTTTAAGGATTAACTGTACTGATGCATTGCATGTTCACACGTCACAAAATCAGTCCTACTATTGCTAACTTTGCTTACAAATTTTAAAATATAAAGACTTATGTTTGGGGTGGGATTTTTTTATGGCGTGATTAACATTAACAGTAGATAGCATAATAAATATTAGGAATTTTGTATCTTTCTTCAGCTGATCGCCACTTGGTCAAGTCTCCCCATAAAATCTTGGTCAAGTCTCCCCAACATTAGTTATTGCGTTCAATTTCATGCGAATTCTAGTAATAACTATTCCAATGTTCCAGTTTATGTAAAATTATTTCACTGCTTCACAAGGATTAAGATGGTATATTAGTCCTTTAATAGTAATTAGTAGTCGAGTAGATATGTCCATACAAAGTTTGATAAAAAATTACATCATTTAATGCATTTAATGCGTAATATTTTCTGCAAGGAAAGGATTTTTTACTCCAAACTTTTAAAATTACCTTAAGGGATCGAAACATATGTAAAAATATTTTTGAAAAAAAAAATTAAGAATCGAATAGAAGACGCCATAGCCAAAAATAGAATTTTGCGCTTGGTCAAGTCTACCCATGTTCCCCTAAACAGACTATTTTGAATTAAAAGGTAAATTTACGTAAACAAGCGCGTATGGTTTGGCAAGCTTTTACATTGAAAAACTGTAAATCGTTGGTTTCACATACTGAAAACTCAGTAGATATAAAACAACAAAATAAATTTGCTGTTGTTATTGCTTCTAAACCATAATATATGAAAGTAGATTTTTTTGTTTCTTACAATCGATCTTTTTGTCTCGAAAAATCGAGAGTATAATACATTACTTATTACTCGACTGTGCGGGGATTTGGCTGGGTTCAACTAAGTGTGTATGTATATGCAAGTCCTTGGTATGAATTATCTTTAGGTTTGCTAATGCATCGAACCAACTTGATAGCTTCTTTTTGTTAGCAGACATTTTTTCAGGCCGGAATTGAAAATGCAAATTAACTGCATGAAATTGTAAAAACACTGTATAAATGTTACTAGAGCAAACCATTGAAGCAACAAATAGAATAAGAAAAGGGTTCTAAATGAGAAATGTGCGTGTATTGGGACTCGAACCCAGGTCGGTTACCATTCGTCATGGTTCGCTAATCGTGTAAATTTTTGGAGTAGGTACACATAACAGGTTAAACACATAATTCAGCTAAACGTCAAAGGTGGTATAAGAGCAAAAATAGGTAGAATCAATCTTATGAAGACATGTAGTGCAGCTTAATGATTAAAGGTAATAGTATTGGTAACAGCATCATTTATTCAACTCGTAATTCAGTCTAATTAAGATGGTTGAATAAAAGCATTAATGCTGTCGCTGCAACATTTGTTATTAGTATAGTTCAGCCTAGTTTGAAGTGGCGAATACTGGAGATTAAATAGGCTGAATAAACTGTAAATGTTTAAATAGTTCAGCGAAAGTATTATTCAGCTTAAATAGCCTTTAATCTGCTTTTAATCGGCAAGTAGTCTTATAGTTCAGCTCCTAATGTTTGTTGGGTTATTACATGAAGGCATACGAGTTTAGGTGACTATTAGAACGTATATGTATATTTGTTATTGTTCGATGTCTCAAAGCACTAAATGAAGATTCTATATTAGCACTTAGCTGCCGTTCTACGCATAATTGTCCCATGTTGCTTTTTGGTCATTTTCACTTTTTTTTAACCAAACAGTCCTTTTTGATGTATATTTTCAGGAAACACATCCAAATCATAAAGTTTGTTCGAAGACTTCGTGAAAAAATACCAAGTCTGTTTGTCCCATTGTTGATATTCTACGCATAATTGCCCCACTAACAAAAATCCCAAAAAAGTGCGCAATAAAAAAATAATTACGTAGCGTTTAGTTAAGAAGTATTACACTAGATGTCGGGCACTGAAAAAATTGATGGAAAAATACAGGATCATTAAAAATGGCAGTGGCAATATTAATCACAGCAGTGAGAACAATCCTGTAAAACTCTTCATTACTATCGTCGCTTGCATAACATGGCGAACACATCTCGGATAATGAGCCTATTTTCGCAATGTTTCTATTATCACGCTACCCATTTGAAGTCATTGGTTAGTGCAGCGTTTGCTATCTTTGTTCAACAAACTGGATCAAATGGTAGGGCGACAATTGGAGCACTCGATTGGAACTTTAGTTGCGATCAAACACTAGCATTTCATCGTTTTTAGGCCATTTGTGTTATTAGATTGGTTCTTAAGAACGAAGCAAGGTTGTGAATGCCAAATTAATGCACTCCATCGAGTGTAGGCAGAGTAATTAATGATCTTGTGAGGTACCCTTCTAAATAGTGTAAAAATAGGTAGTTTACCCTACGTCCAATTTTGATAAAGCAACAAATCTCCCGAGTAACAGAAAAACTCACGACATACACTTTTGTAAAAAAATGAGTTATGAGCATCATTTACATAGATCGTTATGGGACTGATATGCGTAGAACTTTCCAGTTTCCGCTCGATTTCTCGGCATAACAGTCCCACTTAACTTTTTTCTTAAAAACTAACGTTAATTGGATCTCTATAATAAAAAACTACAAGGGGCAGCCTTATGGGGTTGCACGAACTGTAGACGTAGGACTATACTACTTAATGTAAAATATTTAGTGTGTGGGAAAAAACACCCGGACCGGTGAAGAAAAATCAAATTTTAGACAATATAATCACATCTCATGTATAGGACAAGCTTTCTAGTTGCTCTCAAACAGATCCTAAAAGTTCAAACACCCATGGATAACCCCAAGTTTGTAGATGTGTTTTCGATGCCACAGGATTGTAAAATGGTAAATATTACGTCATGAAAATTCAATTCTTCCGTGATTATTTTTTTTGCCTGCAAAATGCCCTGTGTGTATGCAAAGCTCATGATTTGTTGGGTATTAGCATTGATCGGAAAATGCTTTCCAACGCTGCGCATTGGAATTTTGCAGGTCACCAGAAGCTGTTCATTTTACCCACTTGCTATAAACATGTCTTATTTTTGGACATGTTTAGAAATCAAGAATCATGTTTGAAAAAATGTGTTCATGACGAATTATTTTTACCAGATATGTACAAAACATGTCTAACAAGAAACGTATAAGGTGATTGTAATATCTCATTCACTTATTAGATAGAAAATAATGACTTTGCTTTGCACATTCGCTCCAAACATTGAACCCAAGCGCACAATGCAAAATGAGTCAACGCTGATGATGATGGGTAGAGCGAAAGAGACAACTAGTACCACCACGACACTATTAGCGCGTTTCATCAAAATTCCACGCGGCCTTTCCCGATTGAAAGAAACGGCCGCGCTTAGCCCATCTGTTATAATATCGTGATTTTGCATAGCGAAGGGCTGAATGATTTTGTTCCAAAAACAGCCCTGCGTTATGCAACACTTTGTGCAGGTTGATTATACTAGTTGCAAGTGGGGCCAAATTCACCAAGTTCCGTAAAATTCCTTTTAAATTGCAGAATTGATAAAATTGCTTAGATGAGCTAAACTAATTAATCAAATCCTGTTTTAAAAACTGTCCTTGCGTTTAAACCAAAATGGGAAGCTTATTACTACTACTACATTACTTAATTTCAAGCGCAAATAGCAAATACATGTGCTAGTTAAACCAAAAATTTACTGGCAACATTACAGCGGCATTTAGGAAGCAGTTGGAGCGGTCGCCTGTTGGACGACACAGGGCAACGTCCCTCCACAGCCAGTGTAACGGACTTCTAGCTCAGCTACACTGGCTGTAAAAAACACAGCGCAGTGATCTGCTTCACCAGCCGTTCAACAGGGAACTGAGCGTGTCTGGCCAAGTCCGTTCTTTAAATAGTCGATGATGACGTCATTCATAGAAGCGTTGCGCGCTAGGTACACCAAACCGTCGCACAGGGCTTGGGAAGCGCTATCTTCTGTGTGTTAATGCGCGATATTTTGACAAGGTTGTATATTATTTAATTTTTTAATGCTATGATATCAAAAATCTTTGGGTTTATCTATTGGAATCTATTCTTAGAAGTATTTCGGGGCGATATGCGCAAAAAATTTGAAAATTTATCGTGAGATGGCTGAATTATATGCGTTTAAAATTGGACCACTTTTCGTTACATACCATTTTTGTAGAATTTGCAGAGTGCACCCCCATATCGAAAACAAAGACGTAGTCCTACGTCAAAACTGAACTGATTATAATGAAAACGATTGCCATGAACGTAATTTTGGACAATAAAGCTTTATTTGTTACACCGTATCCCTCCAGATGGCTAATACAATTTTCATCTTCAATCGCGTTTTTCTCAGTTGCCAGTTTTGCAACATAGGACAATTGGGCGTAGAACGGCAGTTAGAGTTTTATATAAAAGCTTCATATTATCTTCAAAAGCGTTTTAGCACGATGTCTATGTTATGTATGTCGATATAGTGCTAGATTTAATGTTTTACATTTTAGGAGCATTGAAGCATTAACAATACTTGTATACGGCTAGTTAGCAATGGAAATGCTAACTTATAGCTTATCTAGAGTTTTAAATTAGTGCTTATGGTTATCTGGGTAACGACACAAAACAATTAAAACAGAGTATTCTGCACCCCCGGAAGGATGCTGAATGATCTGAAGGTGCTACAATAGCAGGAATAATACTTCCAACCCCCGGAGGGAATTAGAATTTTTATATTAAAGTGAGCGGATATATTTCGTTTCGCGAAACAAACACTTCTGCTTGATTGATGGTCTGGAACATAATCAGCACGCTATGTCTAATATGGTGAAATTGTAGGGTGTAAACATTGGCCATCTTTAGCTACAAAACCAATATGTACGGATCTGACAGGAACAAATATTCACTCAACAACAATCATGGCCAGTATCTCCATGTCAACAACCGGCACCACCAGTAATGAAGCGAACGTAGAAGAGGACGGATGCGTTTGTGTGAGCGCTCGCATTTCTGTTTGACGCTCTAGTGTTTTCTTCGAAAATACTTTATGTTGACTTCTCAATATTTTGTAGTGTATTCCGTCGATTCAAACAAAAAACATTTTTAAAGCTTGTACACAAAGTAGACAACTCCCTTAGGAACGTTTTTTTTAACAAATTTCAACTATCAAATTAAGTTTTCATTTTTGACGCTTTCATCATATAACAATTTAATTAGGCTGATGATTACAAAGAAACTACCATTGCTATTTTTATTGCTCTTCTACGAATACCGGACGTGTTCGTCTATCTTCCGGGTAAAATCGCGGGCCCCCAAATACGACCCGGGCCCCAGGGCAATTGCCCAGGCTGCCTCCCCCTCTCATCGGACCTGTGGCCGAATAACGGTTATTTCCGCGCGCACACAGAAGAAGAAAAAAAGGCAAAAACCTTCAAGAGGTGGTGAACGTATCTTGTGCAGATGACCTTGAAAGCGGATTACAAAGTTTTGCTCTAGATTTTATAGCGTTACACTCCACGGACTAGAGTTACAAATATTCAAATTCATTGAATTGAAATTTATCATATTCAGTCGCATTCATTTTCAATAACGCAGCTGAAAACGTCAACCGAACAAAGTGCCTATTCATTCATTGCAGGTTTTCATACTTCTCCGATTATTACTCGAAGCGAACGTGCAGCAACGAATCAAACGCGGCAACTGAATGAATCACCTGAGTTAATATTCACCATGAGTCACATCAGGTTCATTTTCAGCAGTCAAAAAAGAGCTTCTATCATTTCTAACTCTGGCGCGGACTATAAAATACGTCTCATCGCTCTGAGAGTCACCATACGAATGCGAAAATGAATTCATTTGGTTTGTGAGCCACGTCTCGTAATAATCATAGAAACGTATTAAAGCTGTGAGATAATCTTCATAAAATTAAAAAAACAATAAATGTACACCTTTAATGGTTAATAAATCAGTCCTTCCAGTTGGTCTGCAAAACTGAAACAAAGAGATTTCCAAAAATTCGTATTGAAATTACGACTAACAGTAATGCTTCAAATCTAATTTTGTTAATCATACCTTTTATTTGTTTTGCACTCGAAGCAGTGCTGCTTTCGTTGTCATTTCAGTTCCATTAGTGTAGTAGGTTTCGGAAAATGCTGTGATACTCTTTTAGTGAACTTGATACACAGTTAACGCTAATTTCAATATAGTTATATATTTTTCCTTGTTTTGCATTTTTTCATTATATATTTTTGCTGTATAGTTTACCTTCTGATTTTCTTTATTAAATATAACTCTTACAATAAACATGGTACAGTGTCTTAAATACTTACTATATTAACATTTTCGTATTCGTTTTGCGTCACTTTCCTGCTTCATAACATTAGCAACTTTAATATAAGTTTTTACCCCACTATAAATCATTTCGCTGTTGATTAATATGTTAATCATTCTACAACCATACCTTGCGGTTTCGTTCAATATGACTTTCCCTGCGTCTAAGTTATGCGAATTTTGAGCAACTTCTTTTCGTTTGACTGCAAATCCCACATTGTGGCTGAATATAAATTCTCAGTTTTGCATCACTGTCGTTTTGTGAAATTTATACTCGTTGCTAAGCATTTGTGTTGAAAATGGCATTTCGGGGAGCTCGGTCGTCTATCATAACTATAGTGTTTTATAAGTCGTTAGTTTGTTGGATTCTCGATAAAAAAATAAGAAATTCACCGTATACGGTGTAGAAAATGCAGCCGATTGGTGCAAGAGGTCCGTTTTCAATTCATAGGTATTTGGCGGAGATTAGTGTGGCTGGTCGGTCGCCGGTAACATGAATTGAGTCCTCGAAGTATGGTTTGCCCTAGGTGGGCGCTCTTATGATTTATGCAGATATTAAATCCGTTTTTTGTGGGATTCACAATAGTTGGGATGGTGGCGGGATTAGAATTGATTCGTTGTTTATCGAAATAGACAAAGTTTTTCAACGACGGTACAAGTAGGGGAACATGGGGAGACTTGACCAAGCGCAAGATTCTATTTTTGGCTATGATGTGTTCTATTCGGTTCTTAAAATTTTCTCAAAAATATTTTTATAATTGTTTCGATCCCTTAAGTTAATTTTAAAAGTTTTGAATGAAAAATCCTTTCCTTATAGAAAATATTCCGAAATTAATAAATTTGCATTAAATGATGTAATTTTTTATCAAACTTTGTATGGACATATCTACTCGGCTACTAATTACTATTTAAGTACTCATATATCCTCTTATTCCTTATGAAGCAGTGAAATGATTTTACATAAATCGGAACATTGGAATAGTTGTTACTAAAATTTGCACGATATTGAACGCAATAACCAAATGGCAATAAGCTGAAGAAAGATGCAAAATTCCTGATGTTTACTACGCTTTAGTATCTATTGTTAATGTTAATCACGCCACTAAAAAATCCCACCTCAAACATGTGTCGATATATTTTTGTATTAGTTAGCAGTAATATGACTGATTTCTTGACGTGTGAACATGCAATGTAAGCAGTACAGTTAATCCTTAAAAAGAAATGGATTTAAAAAGTAGAAATTTTTGAAATGCAACCCTTCTATATTTTTACTGCTACCTAAGGATCTCGACAATAGGGAAAAAAATAATTACAGTATGTTTTATGTAATTATTTTTTGTTATGATTTTTCAAAATTCTCTTGGTCAAGTCTCCCCAGGCTTTGGTCAAGTTCCCCACTGCGGAGACGATCACAGAATTTTTTTTATAACTTTCGAAAAATTAAATTAAAAATTCTACAAAAAATCATGAACACGCACAATAACTTTGCACATTAGATCACAGTGACTTTTGAGGGATTGAAGGCTTTTTTAGAGACTTTAACTTAGGTTTAATTGAAAACCTGGTCGTCTCCCCATGTTCCCCTACTTAATACCGACTAGAAATGATGGCATATGAAATGAAGTGGTTTCCATTTTATATTTCTATTCTACATATTGATTTGTTGGCGATTTTTAACATATATTTAAACTGATCAAAAAAGTAAAATTAGAATTCCGGTTGGTTTCAAATAAAATTCTCTCTCATATGGAACAAACGATTTTGACTGAATAATGCAGAGTCGTAGCAATCCTGCTTTGCGTGAGGGGGCAAATACTTTTTGATAGTATTTTCAATATTAATTCAATATAAGAGCCACGGTACTCAAAACGGTCCTGACCCCTGCGGTACAACGGAAAGGGTTACGTCGTCGGTAAACTTTAAGCTTACTCATATGACATTATTCCACGCTGTTTTAAACTTTCTTCCTTCATCGTCTCGCTCGTTACAAGATAAAAACAAAAAATTTACTCACTCTTAGTCGTTAACAAAAAGGAAAAAAGAGTTACTACCCGATTTGGTTTTTAATGTGGATGAGGTGATTGTGCAACGTCGCGACATGGATACAATGTTGCACCCCAGGATCCCGAAGCTGCAGTATTCTTTAAAGTCGCTCTGTGAACCTCAGAACATGAATGGTAACGTGCTTCCAATTCACCTGGAATTTGTGCAGAATCTGGAAGAATTCTGTGCTGCAGTGGCAACCGTAAGATGTTTAGGATACCGACTTACACCTAGAGGGGATCCGTCTCAACATCACCGGAAAAAGCTAGAACCTATAGCAGAGATTGGAGAGTCGGATATCGAACAAACGTGCCGCTATTGGAAGGCTGACCGCATACAGAGACGGCAAAAGATCGGCGAAATTATGTGCGATTATTACTCCTACTGAGCTTCGCATGCTAAGTGCTCACCAGCTGACAAAAAACACAACACACTAATACAGCAATAGTATAATAGTGTCTTATCAAAATGACTAAGGCGTTACACTTCTATGACCAAATCAGCCACAAGAAGCTCAATTGCAGCGAAGGTCTGGAGTAGGGATATCAGCGATGTCACTAGCTTTTGAACCTGTATTTGGAGGCATATTTATCACTATTTATGTAAAGGCCATATTCATCACTATTTATGTAAAGGCCCACTGTGAGAAAAATAGCATCAAATGACAAAGACAAATGACAGAGGAGCAGAAGAACAACACACTAGATTGGAAAGATTAAGCCATCATCAATACAGTCAATGTTAGAGAATTAGTTTGTAACCAACGGAACATTAGTATGGCCTAAATCAAATACAAGAAGGCATACAACTCCATACAGCACTCACTCCTTATTAAGGTGTTGAATATGTATAAAGTAGGTCTGTAGTTTGCGGTTCCTGCGGCAGGTGATGGAGAGAGAGACGACAACACTGTTCAGCTCAGAAGTGCGAAAGACGTGTTGCGGTCTAGAATACATCTTGCGGAGGAACTTTCAAGATGATTCTTGGGGTGGGCGCAGCGGAGTTGGTAAATCGATTGCCTTGTACGCAGCGCACCTGGGTTCGAGTCCCGACCCCCGTACATAGGGTTAGAAATTTTTCATAAGAGATTTTTCTAACCCGAAGAGGCAAATGACCTTAAAGGTTAAAATATCTATAATTGAAATAAAAAAAAGATGATTCTTTTATCCCACTCGTCCTACCGTTCAATCAAAACGGGCATGACTATCAGATAAGGTATAGAGCAAGCTCACCGGAAGAGATGACCCATACTTTGAACATAGATGATATCAAGATCTATGCTGACACGACAGAACGATTGGGTGTAGTCATCAAACTAGTCGAAAGAATTAGTGGCGACATCGGCATGGCGTTTGGTCTAGAAAAATGCCAATCTGTTCAGCTACTATCAGTGCGATTGGTCGACACAGGAGGCTGCGAGATCGAAGAAGGCGAGATGATTTTGGACACGATTCGTGGCGAATCTTATAAGTATAGGATTCCTGCAGCTGCGCGGGATTCGCCACACCGACATCAAGCTTAAATTCCGAAATAACGATATTGAGTCAAGTGAACTGTATCTTGAAATCTTCCCTGAACGCGGGGAATAAAGTCAGAGCAATCAATACGTTTGCTGTCCCCGTGCTGACCTACAGTTTCGACGTCATCAAATAGTATTGCCACGGGATGAAGGAGGACAAGGAATACGACATCCAGGAAATATGTGTAGTGCAGGTGCTACAACTGCGAGAATAATTTGTGGAAAATTCCAATCGACATGGAGTATACCAAGCAACCTTAACTGCAATTTGCTGACTACAGCGGAGAAGATTGCAAAGCGGAATTAGGAAGCTGTGCACGGTGCCCATCCACACCAGTTGGAGCAGCCGTACGTCGACAAGGCTGCATCTAACCTGCTCTCTTTGCGATCGAATCCGACATGACTGCCAACCACGACAGGAAAATGCCGTCGAGGAATTACAGGAGGTATGTTTGCCAGCAAGATGTCGAGGATATATGCCGGATGTGCTATTCACCGCACGAGACCTGCGACCACATTATGGCAGGTTGCTGCGTACTAGTCATTGCAGCCAATACCGAGCATCACAACAACGTTGCTAAGAGTTTGCGCCTGCACCATGGTCTTTTGGAAGAGATTGTGCCGAACTGCCTTTATCTGTCTGTCTGTGCCTGTTCTGCCAAATGCCCGTTCCAAGCTGTACTGGGATCACACTGTTGTATTAGAACAATACCTACAGCACAACCGCCCAGATATACTAGTCTATGACAAGGATCGACGTCGGCGTTCCACTGGACCACAATCTAGTCGGAATATTTGCCAGATATCGCCCACTGGCCGTTTACTGGGTAACCACCAACACAAACATGCGCCGTGCCTTGTTGTGTTGTGACAATTTGCGGTGGTGAAGTTTCGTGACGATAATAATTTTACATAGTATAAACTATACAAACCAGACCCTCCTACTCACTCTTTATTGCTTTTTATTTGATTAATCTTCAATTTCGTTCTTGTAACGATTTCATATATGAGAAACATGCGTGGTCCGGCAGAAAACGCGTGAGGGGGCAAAGCCGGGGGGGCAAGGGGGGGGCCCTTGCCCCTTAGGTTGCTACGGCTCTGGAATAATGTTACCACCCAGTTACCGTTCCCTTGCAGGACCTCAATAATGCTTGAAAAAAATCGATATTGATTTTTGAAGAGTTTTTCGGCATTCTGTGCATGATTTATCCATAATTCTGGAACAAATGATCTTCTATGCAGCAACCGATTCAGACAGAAACGATAAAACGAATAGGTACTGTTCAGTTCCAACCAGAATGCTGCCTAAAATGAACGGCCATGGTTGTTACGATAAGAATGTGTTTCAATTCGCGAATTTAGTTCAGTCAACGTTACTATGTATTATGAGCACTATTTAATACTACACACCTAGAAAAAGTCGTGTAAATTTACGTCTCCTGACCCTGACATATACGAGCATCAAAAATGACTTAGTTCTATGTTTGGTTTTAATTTTACATGACGTTGATTTTTGTAAATCGTGTAATTTTACTCAACATATGGCGTTTGTTTTCAATGGCAGTAAGTGTAATTTTGTGTCATTGCGCATGTAAAGTATATGTTTCATGTAAAATTAAACGGAACACGGTAATGTTTCGTCATTTCGAGAATTACAGGTTGTTAAATTGTGTCATGTTTGCAATTACGTCAATGGTAAAATTCATAATTTTTTGGTGTGTATGTTCACACTACTTCAACGAAATGAAATTGATGGAATTAGAACCACATGGAATTCGGTTTTTGCATTTAATTCGGAATTCATGCTGGAATCCAGGGGAATACTAAATCTACCAGAAAATCGTACCAAATTAGACTGACGTGGGAATCAGTATTCGAATAGGTAGCTTATATTAATATTAGTTTTTAATTAATATAGGTGAAATTTCCGTTCGGAATAGAAATGGGATTTGTTACAACAGAAGTGCAATTAGAATAAAATAAACTAAATAAGTTATCGTTGACTAGATAAATTTGATTTTCTTGTTCCGATTTGTTACGTAAATAGTTGAACGATACAGTTAAACCTAGAAAAGACAGGGCTTTTTTAGCTGTCATTATTATGGCTAGATGAAGTTAGTTGGATTACGGTTGTGGAGGTCCTGTTTGTAATGGCAGTTTAGTTATCCGGTCCGTTTCATTTTCTAGCGATTTTGTTGCTATTAAAACGTCGGTACTGACTGGAAGATATTCTAAATAGAAGAGAAAATTTTAGGTTTGTGTAACCTTAATAATCAACTGGACATTCTGTTTTTATAGCTGATTTAGTGACGTATCCGTAGGTTTTATTGCTATCGACTGTTTTTTTGTTCGTATGAAATTAGTTTATTGTCATTCTCTTTGTGCTTGATAGCTTGTGAACAATTATTTAAATCTACATCCTTTTTGCATACTAAATCTAGTCTGTCGTTTGCTGCTTTTCCAAAATCTTGCTTGTTAGATTAATTGCAATTCCTAATGTACATTCTTTACATTCATTGCTGCATGCTTTGAAGACTACTTTTTATAATTCCACGTTCGTCTACTTGTACTATTTTTTCTTGCTTTTTTTCTTTATATTTATAAAATATAATACATTATGGTATCTTAGAGCTATTGCAGTTTTTATTCTATTACTTGCTCTTAAATATGAATGTCAAAATATTTATGTTCAAATAGTGCAGTCCAGCGTAATTTTATTTCGTTTATTGTTAAGAGTATTTGTTTTTCAAAAACTGGTAATTAGTTATATTACGTGTGTATGTGTTTCAATGATCAGTCTTTCCTTTTCTACTTGCATCGAGGCCTTTCTCTTTCTCGTTCCCTTGGCTATTTTTTACAGAGGGTGAGCTTATTTTACATTTCCTCCTGCTCGTCAAAAATTGACAGAATTAAATGATTTCGTTTTTTTAAAAATGCTGCTAGTCGCTGTATTAATAGAACGGATATCAAGGTAAGTGGAGGCAGGGCCGTCTTAAGACTACGCGGAACTCCTGGGCACTATTGCGCTAAGGGACCCAATAATTGAACAGGTGTAAACAGCTGTAGTGTAGGATGATTCCCAGCATTACGGAATTATTTTCACTCCATGCCACTCTGAGACTCTTTTCCAAATTTGTGCCAAATCAGTCACCGTGTTGAAAATATTTGAAAAAATAAAGGGGGATTCAAAATGTATTGAGTACGAAGTGTATTTCAGAGGGAGGGTCTTGGAGGTCCGTACCGAACCGTTGCAGATGCCCAAACCGCCAAGCACGCTAAATGCGGTGGTGGGAGTTCGATCTCTGGTGATGTACAGTGTAATGGACTCACCAACTACGCTATATTCTTCCTAGACGATTAACCCATTATAACTCAGCTATGTTAAAACTTTTGGTAATTTATAAAATACTTCGTGAGCTCTCATATTATGCCGAATTAAGTATTGGAAAAATAAAATAACCACTTTGGACTGTTTCGTTGCGAAAAAAACTAACGTATGAAATTTCATACGCTGGGCTGATAGGGTATCAAAAAATCATTACAGAGAAAATTCGGCAAAAATCTTTATACTCAGCATAAAATCGAATAATATCTTCAACCTTGCGAGATCATTCATTTAGCAGCTTTTTTGAATGATTTTCACACTACTCTCCTCTCTCGTACCGTTTCGTCTCATGATTGGTTCGTTGCATCAAACCATCTTTCCCTCAAACTTAGTAATTATTTTAAGAAAAAGAACATTTTCTTACGAGAATTTACATAAAAAATATTCCGGGTAGAACCAGGTATGATTTGCTACGTATTAAGCATTTGTTAGCCTTGAATGTACTGATTCAACTTTAAAATCAGCGAGAAAGTTGTAAATCTCCTCCTAATCCTAAAGAGGAAATAATTTTGCCTTGGGAAAAAAGATATCGGTTCAGCCTAGCGTATGAAATTTCATACGTTGAACTACCAGCAGAACGTTTGCAATTGTTTCACCAATTTCTTTCATTTTTTCGCACTGAGCCACATCTTTCACATCTCTTATGGCCATTCGTTCACAATCCGAAACAAGAATTAGTGATTTAGAAGAGAAAATTAATAATATGTATTGTTCACATTTTGGTTTGAATTTTATCCAACTTTGACATTCGAAAACACAATGGAATTTAATAAAAAATGATTATTGAGCATACACATTATAAACTATAGGGTATTAGTTAACATTCACAGAAGACCAGAAGTTTGAAAACGGCTTTATTGTATAACAAGTATGATCCAGAAATGTGTTGTTTTTGCGTATGAAATTTCATACGCTAGGACATAATGGGTTAAAGTCGCTGAATTTCTGAATAAAGACTCGTCAACTTATCCCAACTAAATAAATTGGTTTGACAACATTATTTTCTGCAAACTAGCACCACTGTCACAGCGTTAACTTCAGTTGACTCGTATACTACAGTTACCGTGGAGTTGCAACGTCTATAATTTTTTCATTTTGAAGTTCTGTGTGAAGTTTTGTACCAATAAAACTATCGCTGGTTTTAAAAATATTGGTTTTTTTCGCTTCCCGGTAAACTATGACCTCCGTGCGGAATGGGTCCGGTTCTGTGGTTTACCAGAAAATTACAACATTATGGATAGCTGCAATGGTTGAATCAACTTTTAGTAGGCACCGCAATGATAAAAGTTACATGTTTAACCTTGCCTTAGAGGTTCGATTCAGAAATTTGTTCTAAATATTTTAACTATCACAATACTTTCCAAAATTCATTCATCACAATGCAACATTTGACAAGTCTTCTGCTCGCTTGGTATGACATTGACAAGTCCCGGGCTCGATTGGAATGACACTGACAGATAAATGGTAAACAAACGATTGGCGTGTCGAATCTTTATCCAGAGGGATTCAGCCTCGTTATAGACGATGTAATCTGACCTTCATAGTTGTAAGACGTTCTTTGAGGATTAAAAGTGCCTCCATCAAGAAAAGGGAATGTTGGAGCATGGTCTGTTAAACGTCCATTCAACCAAAAACGAAACGCACTGTTGCTCATGATTTTTGGAATTTTTGGTGTAGTTTACACATGTTTATTTACATTGTTTCGTTTAGTGTTGATCTTGATAGCTTCTTGATGTTCCTGATATGATGATACTAAACAGAGTCGACTTCCAACTTTGGAAAAACGCACATTTTTGCTTTCAATCGAAGCTTGTGAATTTACTTACAGGGTGCCGAATTTGGAAACCTTTGAAATCAATCGATATTATTTTGAGTCAACGAAGGCTTCGTGATCGCCAAAATCGTGTGCAGCTGTTACGCTCCTCTAAGGTGGACAGTGGAGCAGTCAACCGAGCAATTAATCGATCGAAAGCCGGTACTCATTGGTGGTGAATTCAATGCCTGGGCTGGGGAGTGGAGCAGTAGAGTAACAAACACAAGAGGGTGTATCCTGAAGGAAGCTCTAGCGAAGTTAGACGTACGATTGTGCAATGAAGGTTTTGTTAGCACATTTTGGAGAGACGGGAGGGAGCCTATCATCGACGTAACATTCTGTAGTGCTTCATTGACGGTGAACATGGATTGGAGTTTACGCGAAACGTATACGCATAGCGACCACCAGGCGATCCCGATCAGAATGAAATAACAAGATTATAACAGAATACAATTTTCATAAAATATTGTGTTATAAATTTGGTCTCGTTAGTAGTTAAAATAACAGAAAATTATAACAAGTAACAACGCAAGATATTGTTCTGAAATCTTTTTGTTATGTGTTTCTGATCGGGATTCGCTACCGTATCGGTCAACGGAACCCTGCTGCAGCACGGAGAAGGATGACCGGCCAGTGAATGTGAAGACGAAAGCCTTCAACAACGACCTCCTCGTTGAGGCACTTCGAACGACCGGCGGGACCGAGAACGTGGATGTGGCCGATCTAACAAGAAGGATTGTGACGGTTTGTGACACTATAATGTCGCGAAAACTGGAGCCACGCAATAGACGGCGTACAGCCCGGCAGAGAAGAGCGCACGGCAGCGTTTCGGGAAGCTAGGGCAGCTTTATGGCAGGTCAAGCTTAACAAGTCAGATTCCCACAAGGAGTTGTGCCGAGAAGCAGACGCCAATCCCGCCATTTGAAACTAGGTTTGTGTAAATCACTTTAGCCATCTCTGAGAAAATCGAGGGACATTATTTGACACACACACAGACATTTGGCGATCTCTAAGAACTGAATCGAATGGTATATGACACTCGGCCCTCCGGGTCTCGGTTGAAAAGTTGATTTTTTGAGTGATTGCATAGCCTGTCTTTATATGATAAAGGCAAAAACGTTTCCGACGTATTGGGTTCGTAGATAGTGTTGTCTGCACTTGTGGCGACGGCTCGCGATGGCTGTCGCGATGGCTGTCACGAACATATTGTCCAGGCATGTGCCGAGTATAATTCGGCCAGGTTTCGGTTAATGCATTCCCTTCGGCACGAGGAAGACCACCCAACGTTCCGGTACAAGATGTAATGGTACGGCGCGATCTCCCCTATAAGTCCCTCATCTATCTCTTTCTAATACCAATCAATATCAGAATTCAGCCCCTTCTTTTTTTTCTCGCCATCAGAGGTCCCTTGTATTGTTTTTGTGATGCCGAATCGTACCAGAGCGCTACAACGAGGTCGTCAAAACTCTCACCACTGTGTTGCATAAACCAAAACTGAAGCCAAAAACAACTTGAAGGTCTAAGCCATCTTGGAGAACCTACGGGACCGACGAGGCCCTCCCTACGTCCTGTTGTGTGCTGTCTTGGCATTCTAAGGCATCCCCCATGTATATTGAACTATGTTTCTAGTTTAATGTAGTCTAAAAATTATTCCTTACCTTTAACAGTTATTCGAGTACCCTCCATTTAAAATGCTCATTAGGTGTGAGTGATACCTACGGCATTTTTCAACGATTAGGACAGTTTTGGATGTTTTGGATTAACCCTAGAACGTTGCACTGGGGTACAAATGTACGCCTTCTTTGGAGCCGTGTGAAGACGAGAATCCAGCATTTATCGACCTGGGACCCTAACCATAATTTAGAGTTTCTAGTAAGAGTAGGAAAAGGTGGTATAGCCAGTTTGCTTATAGCCTTCGTGGAATCAGGTGTTAAAGTTGGCGTGGGGTACATTTGTACCCCAGTGTACGGTTCCCGTTAGCGTTTCGTCAGGTTTTGTGTTGTCTGTAAAAATGTGGCTCGTGAAAATACCAGTTTAAATATTGGTTGTTTTACTACGTAAGTAACAATTAGTATTATAAAGACGTTTTTAATCATTTATTCAATTAATTTAATTTAACTTTGAAGTAGAAAAAATCGTTCTCATTTTTGCTGATTTTTATTGTTGTATTGTTTATTTTTAATAGTTTTTCAAAACAATGGCCCCCAAGTATAATTTTCCCACAGTAACTGCTGTAGCAGTAACGTTGCGTGTTGGCAATGTATTACTGTTCAGAAATATTTTTTTCATTTCACATTCCACCCATTTCGTGGAATTTTCCAAAACCCGCAAAAATTGCGATCAAAGCGTGGGGTATATTTGTACCCCAGTGCAACGTTCTAGGGTGGAAAATGCAAGTGCAACGTTCTAGGGTTAATAAACTCATCCATTTTTAAATGATTTTTTATGAAAATGAACCCGATGAATACGGATGATTCCTGCGGTAATCCGGATTCTGGAGGAATGTTCCAGAGCTAGGATATGATTTGTAAATTTAAATAAAATCACCAGATGACAATTAAACCTCGAAACAGCCACTCACGGCACCATGGGAACCTATCGAAACCCTGCGATAAATTCTACCCACAAATTTTGGACCCAGTTGAACGTGGAAAGTTTTACGAATCGGTCGCAGAAATTCTGAGAAACTCGTGGTATTTGTGTGGAACAATGCGTTGCTCGCGCAACGTGCAGTAACGAATCAAACGTATCAAAATAGGCCCTGGCAAATGTAAGCGATGATAATTTTTAATACTTTTCCAACATTTAAAAACATTCACCTGGATAATTAGTGAAATGAATATTATTGTACGATATTCAACCGAATGAATAACAAGGCTTATTGAATGAACATTTTGTCTATTCACTACGAGTTGCATCAGGTTCATTTTCAGCAGTAAAGAAAGAGCTTCGATTATTTTTAACTCTGGTTGTACGTCATTGGCGGTGATCGATCACTAGTTTGCACGTGGTCTAGCAGAGAAGAGCAAGATGGCTGACAGTACAAAAAATGGTTCTCGTGGAAGCAAAGCCTGACGACAGTGAAATAACTGAAACAAGCAGAGGGTTTCTGACCGGATTGTGCAGGTGTATGAAGCATAAGCAGATTGACATAATAAAGCTAGGAGCAGTCATGTTTCTTTGGGGTAAGATGTGCGTTGTCCTTTGTGTCCAGGTACCATTTACTTTATTGAATGTTTTGGTTTTGTAGCTTGCTGACCAATAAAGACTCCGATGGAGCATGGTGTTCTGAAAAATGTTCTGGGCTAGTATAGGTCTGAAACCGTTTTCCCAGAAGGAGTAGTGAACATTACAATACTCGGTCATAGAGTAAGTACGCCAAGTAACATGTACTGGAAGACTATTAAGAGTGCCTCAAGCTTCTCCACGACATGCAATCAATCTTCGGCCCAGCAACGAACCGGACCATAGTTCCCTAAATCTAGGTAGAGTAAACTTACCTTTATCTGAGTTTGTGCACTTCTCTGCATTATAGCAACAATTGTAGGTAATATCAACCTAGTTTCTGAGTACCATTCATGTACTAATTTTCAAGGTAGGTCCATTTTACCTCGTGGTACTTCAATCCAGTTGCGTGAGTTTTATCGAAGACTACATATGAAGAAGACTGCTATCTCTTTCCTTCCCCATATGAATGAGAAGCGACAGAAGTTACAGCATCTCTATAGTACGAAACTAGGAATCTTAACGTAAAGTATGAATGTGTTGATGTATCGACATGAAAAGTATACTAGCTTTACCCACAAGAGGTGTTGCTGTCGCTGTCTCCAGATTCTGGACAGAGTTGCCAGTCTTCTTGATATGATTTTTGATACTAATAAGAATTATCGGCTTTCATTAGCCACCTCGGATAGTTCGCAGAATGTGATGGCCTTTCTCTAGTAATCGGAATTGATTTAGATTTTTTTTCTGAGTGTATATTAATCAAAATTACGAATAGATGCGACATTTTGGACTGTAGAATAAATTAACTTAACCTATAGTGATTTTCGTAAACTAAAATACTTTTCCACTTAAATATGATCTACTATTTACAAACAAAGTAGGTATGCCACATATTTGTTTAACTGAAACACTATTTTTTACACATACAGAACACAATGCAGTTAAATAGCCTATCTACTAGTAATATCGTCATGGAAATACTAATTTCGAAAACCGCTCCTCCGACAAAACCGCGGTCCTATTTGTAAAGAAAAGCAAAAACCAAAACATGTGAGATTGAAAGCAGAGCTGCTGCCAAACGGAATTGATTTTTGAGCAGTTCGAGCACGCGCTAGTTTGACATTCGATTCTGACACTCCTTAGCATACACACATTTGTTTACAGGTTCCCTATATATAACAAGTAATAAGTACAATTCTCAGAATCTGCGTTGAATAGTTGATTCGTTTTTGTTGTCCGAGCAAAGCGTTCACTGGTTGTAAAAAACAATATTTCTCCTGAGCTTGCATTGCTTACCGTAACCTTGTTTATATTGTTTTTATTTTGTTGTGTAGTATTTATATAATATATTCTCTTCACTGGTCAACAAGAAGTGTTATTCAGTTTTAACTGCTAGAGGGTTAAAAGGATCAGAATAAATTTTGATTATCGTTCAGCGTTAAAAAGTAATCAGTCTATTAAAATTTCAAATATTTTTCCTTCAAAACCTGGAAAGAAGGATTCCCGTGAAAGGAGCTGATCATAGATATAGCAGATGCGTAGCACG
Organism: Topomyia yanbarensis; assembly: GCF_030247195.1. Classification (NCBI taxonomy): domain Eukaryota; kingdom Metazoa; phylum Arthropoda; class Insecta; order Diptera; family Culicidae; genus Topomyia; species Topomyia yanbarensis. Next base: position 343,999,606 of record NC_080671.1, read on the forward strand.
GGTCGTGGTAGCGCCGGAAGCGATGAGCAACGAGCAGAGGCTTAGTAGGCTATACGTTACCAGGGATCGGCCCCGTGGCTGTCCAGCTAGTGATTTGCCACTGCTGGAGCAAGCAGAAACAGCAGCGGGAGGAACGGGAGGTGAACAGTTACTGGCCGGGAGAGGCTGCTTCTGCCAGGGTGAAGCGGTCGGTTTTAGTGGTTGGGATCCTGTAAGTGAAAAAAAGAGAGAGAGACCCCCGCGCCAGGGTGGGTGGGAGAAAGGGACACAATGGTCAATTAGTGCGTGCTGAGCAGGGTGAAGTGTTGCGACAGGGCGGTCAAAGATCCGTGGAACCGTTTTAGAGGGGTTTCCCGCGGATCGGGCGATGAAGATGGATGCATGCGTAGGTATGGCTTCTTCGGAATGAGATTGAATAATGTGTACGGCAAACAGGAAGGAGAGCACACCTAAAAATAATGAATGTTGATACGGGGACAATTTGGAGTTGTTACAGAGCTGAAGAGCAGCATCGAAATCATGCAGGATGGGGTTAGTGAATATACAATTTACAGAAGCTTTTTTATGATTCGAAGATTACAGATTTTTTTAAGGTGGAACAAAGACAACCTCATGGTGCTGTTTCAGTATACAGCAAATCTAAATTTCATCCACTTATGAACCTAGTATGGAATTGATGGATAGCTTAGCTTCCATAGGATCTAGCTACAATCTCTTCCTTCCTTCCGGTGTCCAAGAAAGAACATATGATTATCGCATTAGTGATTAATTCTTCCGCTAGATACCAACGCCCGACGTCAACGGGTAACTAAACTACTTACTACAAAGTTGTATATCTAAGTACCCACATATGAGTAAGAACACTGTCTTCGAGTACTTAGAAATATCCGTAGATTGAACCTAGTTCGCTTACAAGAAAATTTATAGCTTAGAGATAGGCATCCGATACTGAAAAGCTGAGCTTATGGTAGAGGAACTACGACTGTTTGTCGTTCGATACGTTTCGTAGCAAACCGTTATAGTACGTGACTAACATAGTCCATGAATAACAAGCGAAGTCACGCAAACAGTTAAACTCAGAGACTTGGTTTGTCAGCTTTAGTCGAGGAACCTCAACAGAACAGATGAGGTGATCTTTAGTGGCTCGACTATTGCACTAAGCATTACAAAGAGAGTACAGTTCTTTCTACTGAGCTTCCATCCAAGACACGCTATACTAAACCAACAGATACGCAAATTGGTGTTCAGCAGGCACGCGGATGCAGCGGTCGTCTCGTAGAGAATCCATGAAGTGTTGTCAAAGCCGACTTGTTCGGACAATCAGAGCCGTAGAGAGCCGGGTGGGACCCCAAGGTTGGTATTACTACCTTACTAAACCTACTTATTTGAATTTTGATTAGAGAAATATGCATTCAACTGTTCAAATCAAACTATGTAGGATCTGTTGCTGTTTTTGTTAAGCAGAGCCTTATTATGCTATTATATAGTGCTTCCATGTAAACGAAGGAATTACAGGAACAAAAACCTGTGACTGCGGAACATTAACACAGCAGTGATCGAATTCAAAAGCTTTTCTACCAGTCCAACCTTTGGCGGGGATGAGCATCTACTGAAACTGACAGTGCTCATAAAGTTGTCTAATGGAAATCACAGTTCGTTGCTACAAAGAAGCGTATACACAGCAACGAGCAGCACCAGTGGCGGATCCAGGGAGAGGGTCTTGGGAGTCCGGACCCCCCCCCCGAAATTTTTTAACTTCTTGAGAAATTTTAAAATAGTTACTATTTTAAATTCGTTTTAACTTCAAAATAATTCCAAACCAGATTCGACCACCAAAACTGATTTTAATTAAATGAGGGTATTACAAATTACGTATTATACAATGAACAAATGAAAATTGAATTTTCGGACCCCTCCGAATTTTTTTTCTGGATCCGCTCCTGAGCAGCACGAAACGTCAAACACAATATTTCTATCTATATGAAACATAGTGCAATAGAAGCTCAACTACATGACCTGTTGAACACAATAAAGTACGTCTACTTGGAGAAATTTCTTTGAGAACCAGTGGTGTTCGTGTGTTTAGCCAGTGGTGTTCGTGTGAGATGCATTTAGCCGTGTATAAAGCAGAAATTTCTTGCCTTCAAAAAGTGCCTTGTATTATAGAAATCAAGCTACTACTGTAAACGATCTGTTCACAGCCCCTTTGCCTTGTCCCCTATTATTAGTGTTAGGGAAATGGTAGGGCCTACTTAAGTCAGTTTAAACCACATTATTTGGGTTTTACAAACCTTCGTAAAACCCTAACAATGCGTACCCTCCGAATAAAGGGGGTCCTGATTATTTGAAAAGTGGTACAAAAACAATTAGTGGTTTTAGATTTACACATCTGAGACATAGTGGAAAGATGCCAAATCTTTTCAAAAGTTCGTAAGGCCTTTCTTTTGAAAGCAATTGTCCGTTGATGCTCTCAGATGCGATTAAGGGTTGATTGTTGACGCTGACGTGTGAATCGAGCCAATATATTCTGACTCTGATTCTGATTCACGTACGATTTCGGGTTCGCTCAGAGACTAATCGAGACAACTAACACCCGAAAAAACTGTCAAAATGTTATGATACGTTGTTTAGAGAGAACGGTTGTAGAGAAAGAACGGTTTCTTCAGTTCTGCCAAACTAGTCCCCGCTTGACTCATATTGCCATATCCACAGATAGCGTGCCAGACAGATGAATTGCGACAACTTCTTATTCTGAAGTATCCAAATCAGGTACAATTGCCATTTTTACGAGTTTTGTAATTTGTGGGTGTACATAATGATTAACAACGTTACTGGAGGTTCACGGAGCTAATTCGTGTATTCGTACCTCGATTGTGTCATCGCTTTTATATCGAGGTACTGACTTCATGTTGCCACATTCAACGATATATTTCGTTTCACGAAATAAACGCTTCTGCTTGATTGATGGTCTAGAACATATTCAGCACTATGTTTAATATAGTGAAATTGTAGGGTGTAAACATCGGTCATCTTTAGCTCCATTTGTTCTTTCGACAATATTTTCGCTTCTCGAACAGGTGATTTTAAGGAACATCTTGAAAAGTAAAAAGGACTCCATTGACCATTTTGACCACAATGGGCCACTTTCTGCTTGTAACAGTCGCTCATTTTTTCACGTTCGACAGAGTAGGTTGGAACACAACATCTCCTGCGATGTACACAAAGCTATACACGGGTAGATTTAATTGCTGGCAGTTTTAGCTTTTGTTGTAAACAAGATGAGAAGGTAGCAGATGCAGCTAAAGATTCTCGTTTAAAATCATAATTTCCAAAAGGTTTACAATTTACATAAGTTTCTCTCATATCGAACCCAAGAAAGCCGTTTCTAATCTAACTTTTATGCAGGTAATTAGACGAAATAAAACACCTGCGAGTACAGCTGGCAACCGAGTGCTGCTGCTGGTGGCTCAGTTGAACTGATTTGATTTGTTTATTTCGCATGTAATAAATAGGTTTTTACAGATATAACAAGCATCTTTGGCTAGCCCAAAATTACCGTTCCATCTCAATACAATGTATTTTGAGGGAAATGTTATAAAAATACAAAAATGCAAAAAAAATATCCATTTTAATCATCAGTTGATTAAGGTCAGTCTACCTTCTCATCTCTCCCAGAGTAGAAGCTAAAAATCGTTCCGATAAAGATACATGGCACTGCAGACGACTTGTGTTGCTATTGATGTTTGGAAATGTCCTCTAAGACCAGCTACTCGGGAAGTGAAACAATTATTAAACGTACAGATGGTGCTTAATCTGGGAGAAGTTAACGTCCTGCAATGGCACCGTATCAAACATTAACAAGCACAGTCTTTCGTTCCGTGGAACAAGATGCAGCACACCAACGAAAGCGGCAACGTTAACTACGGCATGCCCATCTACAGTACTGGACAAAATAAATCATACGCTTGTTCTAAAAATGCATTTTTGATCATTTTAGCGTTATTTCTTTAATAAGCACGATGGCATAAATGGAAAAGTTTTTTAATTTGTTGCAGTTCAAATAATAGTAGAGACTGAGATTTTGATAATAATGAGGTATTTCTGCTAGAAATTTTTATATGAATAATTGTTCATTATACGTTGGACAAAATAAATCATACACTTCAAAAATCACATTTTACGATAAAATCAATTAAACCAATTTTGAAATTTTGGCATCACTGCATCCTTTGACAGCTCTAGTGCCAAGATAGATTTAGTTTTCACTCGACATTCTGAGTTGCTTCCATTTTGAACATTAAAAATGTCTGGAAAGCAGATTTCGCTGGACGTTAGAAATCTGGTGATACGCGACCGTGAAAAAGACATTTCTTTTCGGGATATTGCTAAGCGATACTCAATTTCGATTGGAGCTGTGCAGCATATATGGAAGAAATATAAAACACAAGGAATTGTTGGAAATTTATCCGGAAAAGGCCGCTATCGCTTGACGACGCATCGTGATGATGTCAGAATTGTTCGATTGGTTAAAAAATCCGAAATTATCGTCAAGAAATATTGTGGAATCGTTGGATCTCAATGTTAGTCGACGTACTGTTCGTCGGCAGCTCGCCGAAAGTGGACTAAAGAGCTGTTTTGCATCTAAGCGCCCATTCATTAACAAACGAAACCAAAAGAAGCGATTGGAGTTTGCCAAAAAATACGCTGGTATGACTGTGGACTTCTGGAAAACAGTTTTATGGACGGACGAGAGTAAGTTTGAGCTATTCGGACAAAAGCGACGTTCAAGAGTTTGGAGACATTCTGGTGATGTACTTAAGGAAGCATATATTCAAAAGACGATGAAGTATGGAGGCGGGAACATTATGGTGTGGGGATCGTTCCAGGCACGTAGCCAGAGGGGGGGCTAGGGGGCTAAAGCCCCCCCCCGAAAATTTTCAAAAATAAATTTAAGAAACAACATGTTTTTCGGTGACTCTTAAAAAAATTGTATCTTGTTTGGTTTCAACAAATTAATGCGAGAATTGTGAGGAAGATTGCTATTTCGAACCACCGAAGACAGCGGTCAGGATATCTACTCAGTATGCTGAGTGTGATAAAACAGTTCCCTTCATATTGTGTGACTCGTCGGAAGACAAACGAAACTGTTACTTTAATTCTTGCTGTGGGGATCTGTCGAATGATTGAGTCGCAGAAGCAAGAAGTAGTGCTCCAGCCAAATACGATCTTATGCGAAAAGACCTGAAGTCAATAGCCTCCGTATTTGGTTGGAGCAACATTAATGATGTGAAATATTTGCTGAAGGTGATTATGGAGGTTATGCTTACGAACATCGCCTTTAACGAGTTTAACCATGTCAGGCGTTCAGTGCTGATGCCATTTAACAAATTAGCCCAGGCGAAACCAGTCATTTTGCATAACAATTTGTAACATGTGGTTGATCCTCATATATATGGACGATGAGAAAATCAATGCTCGGCTACAAGATCTGATACCACTTACTTGCACCGTGGCTATTAAAAGATTCCTGTCACATTTGGAAAAAATGGTATTCATTATAAAGGACACATCTAGGAAGTATATTAAATGGTGTTTTTGTGGTGAAAATCTAGGTGAACAGACATATTTCCTCCAACCTGACCCTGCACGTAAAAACTGCATGCGATAGTATTATTTTACACATTATATCTTTGCATATACATAGTCTCCAAAACCATTTCCTGAAAAACAAACATTTGCCAAATTTTGGCTGCTGTTCGGATAATATTGACGGCAAAAACTGCGTCTAGTATCTCAAAATCAACGGTCGGCACCATCATTGAGGAAGTCGACACTCGTGACCCGTCAGAAATTTGCGAACATGGACATGGCAGTAACCACTATGATGATAAGGAAGTGTACGAGATAGAAATGAACACCACCGCGACACTGTTGGTTAGGAAAAATATTTCTCAGCCTAGTAAATAGTTCTCCACATGCAATCGCTAGTTGTTCGCACGAGATCTGTAGGACAACCATTTACGTTTTATCACTTTCATTGTTCACATCATGGAAATATATTGAAGACACAAGGCTTCATTTAGCTAATGCATTGAACCGAATAAAATAAACGAAATATATAATAAAATTGCAGAAGTTTTATAGAAAAGTGAGCTCAAAAACTGTCCCAAAATGAGAACTTTATCGCTAGTGGTTGTGTCTAACAAAACTCAGATATTATGTTATATATTAGCCAGAATAAAGTTAGTTAAAGCATAAGCAGATTGAATTTCTGTAATAGGTTAGTGCACTGTACGCTTAGTAGAAACATCAGGCATCTCACTCAAGCGTGCTAGACAAAAACATTTCCGTTAGTTGATGACAATATAGTCGAGAAGACAGTTTTTGTTTTCGCGTCATTTTAATGCAATAGTATTTCTGTTGACACTCAATTTCATTTTATGCGGAGAATGCGGTCCGTATTTAAACATTATTAGTCCGCAAAGTAGTGATATTTTAAACAATCGAACAATAAGCAAGAAAAATGCCAAAAAATAAACAAGCCAAAAAGTGGTAAAACAGCGGTTTTTCTGAGGTGTTCATCAACCCAAGAATTGTATATCGTCGTATATTACTAATGTTGTTCACATACAGAAACGTACATAGTAGCGGTAGGACTATCTGTTGTGATTTTATCCTTACTTTTCAACGGATGTCAATAGATGCTAAACCACATATTAGTCAATCAATCATAATAAACTTAATGTTGTAAGCAGCAGCATTTCTGTCTCTTTCGATGGTTTCCAATTAATGTCCATGTAAGTCTAAAAACGACGTGACGATACAGTGAACAAACATCAGTAGCCTATCACGGAGAGCGACTAAAATGTTGTAACTAGTTGAGTCTACAGTCAATAAATTGGGATTAATGTTTCGATTTCATGTTTTCGTTTTATTTGTGTTCGTTATGGAATAAAATGAGAGAGATGAGCAGAGATCACGAAGAAAAAGAGAGAAAAAATAATAAATAAATTGAAATCGACCCAAGAGCAGCTGTTCTATATTTTCTGGGCACTCAACTACAGAACAACAGAAATCATCAAAGAAAGTTGGCCTTACACCTACGTTACTCTTCGACAGAGGTGAAGTAAGTGCGATGTATACCCGTTCATATGTCGGAATAAAGAGATGCTGAAATTATTGAGCTTGTTCATATTTATAATATTTCTTTTTTTTTTCAATCTAAAATTTTATTTGAAACGGCTCAATGCGTTAGCACAACTGATCCGTGGGTCTTTTAATTTTTTTTACAATAAGTAAAAATAAAAAAATTCTAAGAATGTCGGTCTGCCAGATCTTGTTGACGCAGTTTGCTGCAGCGTGTTGAGATCTTTTTCCTTGGCGGTGAGGCCGCTTGGTGGTCATTCAGTCTGCCTTCTCTCGCGTTATCGTTCCCGTCCATGTCGTCGTCGGTACTGCTTTCTTCCTGTTCACGATCAGAGGTTCTTATTTGTTTCTTGTTCTTATGGGTCGCTGTTGTATATCCGTCTTCATCGGTATTTGCTTCTTTATTGGCGATGCTAGTTGTTGGTTTGGGAGCGGTTGTCGTGGTCGTTGTACCTGCATTATTGGGTAATTGGATCGTTGTTTTAGGTTTATCTGAAGGTATCGGTGGCTGCTTGTTAGAGTTGGCTGTAGTAGATGAGTTTTGACTAGTTGCTTCGGCGCATGTTTTTCCGTAGTAGGCTGTATAGTTACAGAATTGGCATGTTGGGGTCTGCCCGGGATATGTAATTAGCGTTGTTTGCTTATAGGTCACGCCATCCTTCGGTGATTTGCATTCGATAGTCATGTAAGAAGGTATTGGTTTAGTCACTCGCATTCTCACAATACGAACGCCATTGGGAATGCCGGAGAAAAAATTTCTCCAGGTGTCATTCGTAATAGATTCTACTTCTCCATATTGCGACATGATTTGTTTGATGAAATCCTCCTTCGTGCGCGGGGCCAAATCATGGATACGCACGTCCACCATGTCGTTTTCTATATGCACGGGGATCTTGATTCTGGTGTTATTAAATTCGACCTCGTGTTGCATGTTGTTCTTTGCAATAAAGTTTTCGGCCTGTGCTAAGCTTCTAAACGTGATCAAAACACAGTTTTTACGTGATGTAGCTGAATGTAGGTAACTTCAGCGAGATTAAGCTCCATTTTCACTTTAACTAATTGTTCCACTTCCTTAACTGTTCGTGTTATCCCGTAGCACAGGCACTTTTGCGTCATTTGGCAAACTCATTTTACTCCGCAGCCGGGGGCAACGATACAATTTGTATGTGCACTGATATAGAACAATAGCTAGCTTGATTCACTGGTGCCTGTAGCCTGCTATAGCGTAGCAATTTTTTTTGCTTCTGCTTTTTGCGACATCAGAAGGTAGACCTTCTAGTTCTTTTGGTAATACATTTAACAAATTTCACGTACCGTCAAGTCCCCAGTTACCGTGCGTTTAGGTGGATTTGACGTGACTTCAAATCCTGTTTTTTCATCAAAATGAAAACCGCCCTCATAGTCACCGTAAAAATACCTATCTAAATACGTCACAATTTAGAAATAATATAAAACTATTACCAACAAAACGAGAATAAGTAGTTGAGGACATTTGTTTGGCACCAGTGCACGTTATATGATCAACTTACGGTGTATTTAAAATTTTGATTCAACTTTAGTTGGAATGTTTCAATAAAACGATGAAACGAAAGGATTTGGGATCTGGATCTCTCCGATGGATTTAGGGAGCTAGTTCTTTAAATTTCGTGATTTTGAAACTGCACGGTGAACGACACATGCACGGCGACTGGCGATTTGAAGGAAAATTAGAAGATATTAGTAATCAGTGTTTTCATTCGATTTGTAGACAATTTTCTTTAATCAATTAAAATGTGGGCAGTTTCCTTCAGTTGATTTAATCATTTAAATTTATATTTTGATCCTATTGATTACCAAAAATCCTTCCTAACTGGGGTTCTAATCTACCCGACCAAGGCTAGTCTTGAAAATAGTTTCATTTAAATAGAATATATCAAAAAATTGTGTTAGCATGATGCCTTGGAACTGGTAATACTCGCAGAACACCAGACAAAGAAAATAGAAGTTGAACCGTCTCTGCGCATCTACAAATCGCTTGCTAAATCAGAAGATTTTGTACGAATTTCGACATTCTCTTCGTTCGAACATTTTATGGATATTTTTCTACTCATTTCGGTTTAGCATCTTCTACGCCTTTTAAAGGTGTAGTTTGGAACACCTAGTGTTTTCCAGCACCGTCAAGCATTGTCATATTCGGTTAGCGCATACATACTGTGAACTCTAGAATATACTTTGTTGTAACGAGAGTAAGTACTATAACCTTTCTTGTGACAACATATTTTTAGGATTGTCTTTGATTTGGAATTGATTTCATTATGAACTTTTCAAAATTTAATTTAGTTTCTAGTGACTATATCAAATTGTCAGAATTAAAAGTTTTATGCAAATTTTTTTAAGCCCCTCCCGAAACAAAATCCTGGCTACGGGCCTGGATCGTTCGCATGGTCTGGAGTCGGAAGCTTGGCACACATCAAGGGGATTATGACTGCTGATGTGTACATTGACTTGCTGTGTGAAAATTTGGAGGTTTCTCTTTTGAAAACTGGTCTAGAAACCAAATTCATTTTCCAACAAGACAATGATCCGAAGCATACTGCCAAGAAAACTACTGCGTTCTTCAAATCAAACAGGGTAAAAGTTCTTGAATGGCCTCCACAATCTCCTGATCTGAACCCAATCGAAAATTTGTGGGGTTATTTGGATGGAAAAGTAGACAAGTCTATTTTGAAGCTCTCGAGACCGCATGGGAAGAAATTGATCAGGAATATCTGAAAAACCTCGTCGAAAGTATGCCAAGACGATTGGAAGCAATGTTGAAAGCTAAGGGTGGTCACACCAAATATTGAAAAGTGAAAAATAAATCGATAATAGTTATTGAAGAACAAAACAAAAGGTGATGATTTATTTTGTCCATATCAATACAGTTTCCTTATTATAAATCAATACATATTGAGAAAGTCATGCATTATCGTATATTTTCCATATCGGCAAATTTTTATCATGACAAAATACAGTAACATTCCCCAAGGGACCAGCCTGCTAATTTCAAAACCGAAAAATAAAAATAAGTGGTGTATGATTTATTTTGTCCAGTACTGTATATAGGCAATGGCTCCAGAGAGGTGCGCTTACATGAATTATTTCCGCGCATTCCTGACATCGTGATTATCAAATTTATATCAAGATACAGCGGAAACTTCGAGGAACATTTTCCCAGATATTCTTAGCGTTGTTCGTATGGTGAGAATGCTTCCGAACAAACCAACTTAACCTTCTTAACCTTCATACTTAACAATCAACTGAAAATGGGACGTTTCATCCGACAACACTGGGCAACCCAAGGCAGATTCCTATGTGTAAATTTTGGCAAAAAGACACTGCACCATGGAAAACATTGTGCAGAAGTAGCTACGAATAGTCCACCTACTATAACCGTAAACAGCACACTTTTATTTTATTCCAAAACACAAACCGGTTATAAAAGCAATCTACAGATCTGACAAGAAAAAATATTCACTAAAAAAATCGCGCCAAGAATCTCCAAACCAACAACTGGTACCACCAGCAATAAAGCGAAGGCAGTGGAGGACAAGTACGTTCATCCGTGCGCTCGTATTCCTGTTTGTCGCTCAGTTATTTTCGTCGAGAATACTTTGAATTGGCTTCTGAATATTTTGTTGTGCATTCCGTCGATTCAAACAATAAAAACTCGTTTTTGACATTGTACACAAAGTAGTAGACAACTCCATTTAGAACGTTTATTTTAACAAATGTCAAATATCAACTAAAGTTATGGTATCCACAATAAGAGCTCAAATTTTCTAGTTATTAAATGCCTTTCAAATTTTTTTTATCGCTCTCGTCATATAACATTTCAATAAGGCGAATGATATAATAAAGGAGTTACAATTTCTATTTTTATTGGTCTTCTATAAATACCGAAATTTTTCGCCCATATTCCGTCCATTCGGTTTCATTTTCGGGTAAAAACGCAAGGCCTCTAATAGAACCCGGGGCAATTACCCTGGTTGACCCCCTCGGGCCTGCGGACAATACGCTCGTAATCATTGTAGACTGGAATAAGTTTGCTAATATCCGGAATAAAGATATATTAACTCCGGTTCAAAGATAAGCTAATTTCAGTTTCGAATAAACAGCTGATCAACTGATCAAAAACTTCCTGATAGACAGAGTCAAATGGTCAATCTTTCTGAAAAGGCTTGTATGGCGAGAATTCTTGAGGATGGGATGCCCCAAGTATCATAACCCCACACTTTCAAGTATGAGTAAAACTCATATGCCGACAGCTGGTAAGTTTTCATCTCTGGACCAATTGCTAAGGACAATCTTGCAATCTGAAAGACACGTCAAATGAATAACGTAGTGTACGTTCTGGACTAAATTCAATTCAATTGATTTTTGTACTTCGAGTGAAATAGCGATTTGTATGGTCAAACATTGTAAGCAATCTTGATGGAAAGTATAATGCTGTTATACTGACACCCGGTAAACCAATGTTGAAAATAATGAGGATGAGTGATCGATATTCCGCGGATGTATTCATAGCCTTATTTAAAAGTCTGAATGATTCGAGATGTCAAAGATATTGCTGATTTCAAGCCACCCATAACTAACTAATTGAAATTGATGAAGACTCGTACAAAGGCCTGATGCCTGCTCGTCAGCGATGCCAGATTCTCAAGGTATTAATCCCGTAAGGCAAATCTGCACGATAAAAGAATAGTGTTTTACCCCCATTTTGGGGTGTGCCAAACAATACCCAAGCCGAATATTGAGCGCAAAATAATTCTCTCAAATGCACTAGATAGTCTGTCTCCTTTCATGACCACACCTCATGGACATACATAACAATAGAGCGCACAGTGATCACCTTCCATACAAAAGTCGGACAAAACCTGGCCCGATTTTGATGAAAACTTCACATTAAGGTAATTTTGTGACGCTGAATTCTTATTTGATGATTATTTTTTTTGTTTTTTATTACCTCAAAATTTTGGCACTTGGGGTGGTTCGAAAATTCAACATTTACGAATATAAAGTGCACTATATCCAAAAATTCATTTTCAAAAAATTAGGTTTGGTGATTTTTTTAGCAAAATGCGCATTTTTTCAATTGTTGATAATGATAAGGCACACCTATAAGTTATATTACGAACCCTAGGTAATCAAAGGCAACCATGCGTCTCCTTCAGACATATCATGAAAAATCACCTTTTTTCATACCCCGTGCAAAGGGGCAAAACAAAATATTCATTTTCGGAAAGTACACTAATTTTCGTAAATCATGAACAACAAGTGATGTTTCAAAAAAAGTACAGCCCCTTTGAACATTATAACCTTAATTTATTGCACCATTTATTATTTGTTCTTCATGTCTGAGCGAGAAGAAAGGCTTGTATCGACTAAATCGAATGGCAACTATAAGACCAGCGAATAACCTTTCTAATGAAACCAGTTCGACCCTAATCGGAATCTTAACTAAAAAGATATATTCATTTGAGAAACTTAGGTTTGAAAACAGTTTTTTCTCGGAATTCATCATCTATTTCAATTTTGAAGCTTTATTTTGAGAAGACTCTATTCAACCTGTTAAAAAACAGAGAAAAATGAAAATAAAATTTGAGGTTTTGTCCTGCGGACACTGTGGAGCGTATCAGCAATTTGCATAGAGTCATGGGCTTATCCGTAGGCTACGAGACATACACTTACTACACTAACCGTGGTAAGAACTGTTCGAAGCTTCAACACGCATTAACTCTAATAATGTTGTGCGCGTATGAGATATTTTGATGTCAGTTATTGCACACCATATATTCGTATTGGAATCTTCGAGCGCTATTTTGAGCAACAAATTTGAAAGCGCATCGCCTGGCTTCAATCGATCTAACGTGAGATGTCTCTGAGGCTATTCTGCGCGCAATTGTCATCGATCCAGCCTTGTGACATAACCAGTTTTCACAGAAAGCCATGCTGAAGTGCTTCTGCCCAGTTCGTTTCGTTTCACTGAATCGTACGCTGCCTCGAAAACTACAAACAGATGGTGAGTCCACTAGTCGTATTTCCGAAATTTGTCCAAGATTCAACGCAGGGCTAACAACTGGTTCATATTCACCTTCATACAATTCAGCCAACAGATGCATTCTGTTAAACGGTAAGCAATGTTTAGAATCGTTATGTCTAGATAACTATTACACTCGAGCTTATGACTATTTATTTATTTATATTCCATCCAGATCATCCTGGTGATGAAATGGATTGGTTTGTACGGCCGGTTACTTCCAACGTTTAGAAGGACGAAAGGAATTCCGTCGTTGCCAGCGATCTTACTGTTCTGGTTCTCTCGAATACCCCTATTATGTATCATGTTGTTACTATAGACAAATTAGTCTAGCGAGATACAAGTTTTGAACCTTACCAATACCACATTTCGAGCATGTTGAAGCTAATTGAGGTAAACATCAAATATATTTTCTCTTTTAATAAGCGTTCAACTTTCAGCACAACTTTTGAACTCAATGACCGCTGTGAAACAACGCCTCAACTCATTGTACCATGTCTGAGAAATCTCGATCCAGAGAATGCACACAGACACAATACACATTACAGCAATAAAGGTACTTCTTTTGTATAGGATTTCTATAGCTCATCGCACACACACCGAACGCGACTGGCAACTGCTTTGAACGTGGTCAGTGTCGTTGGCGGCTAGAAACAAACCGAGTTATCTATAATTGTAAAACCTTCACGCGTCATTCATGGCAAAGCTTTCCTCTGTCTCCGCGAGTACATATTCGTCGTACCCTCATTTCTTACACCGCTGTAGCTCACCATAGCCATATTTTACGTGTAGCCCCTGAAAGCATTCGGCTTCTAGTCACACACACCACCAGAGCATGGTCAGAGTCGACGGTCGATTCGCAAAAGGTCCAGACTTCGATGACACCAGAGAAATATCGACCGCCCATCATGGTCGTCACCGATTAGGGAGCACATTTTGCCATTCGAGCATTTCCAGGTGTGCTTCTGAATATTGTTTCGTGTCATATAACGGGTTTTCAATAAAAAAGGAGAATGATTTCAATACCTTTCTGTAATTACAATAAAGAGCGTAATTTTTTTCTCTCCGAGAGAATTGCGCTCTGGACTCCCTAGTAATGGGTGGCATGATTATTTTCGGTCGGGTGCTCAATCGAAGATGGCGTCGAAACAGCCACCACTCCACGAACGTGTTGTACGGTTTTACGAAACGCATGGTAATTGTGGAAAAAGTTTACGGTAGACAACTTTCGAGACGAAAACGTGCCCGTTAGTACAGTTTACCGAATTCCGGCATCCCTGAGCGTGGAGCGGAAGGCCGGTGGCGACCGTCTGGCAAAGACAATGACACTGACAGTTCTTTGTTGGAAGGCCGAGCCAGTGCTGGAGTCTATTGTCGTAAAATGAGATGAAACTAGTCTCATTCGCATGGTAGATACTGTACCGTATTCCAAGCAGAAATTTTCGCGATTCCGTGGGGCGTATACTTCAACAGCGAATTTGCGGCAAAAGAATTTATTTTGCTCTGAGGAGCGGAGGGTATAGCGTATTTGGTAAATCGATTGTCTTGTACGCAGCTCACCTGGGTTTGATTCCCAACCCCGCACATAGGGTTAGCGATTTTTCCAAAAAGAGATTTCTTTAACCCGAAAAGAGGCGAACGACCCTAAGGTTAAAACCTCTATAATCAAAATAAAAAAAAAATGCTCTGACAGTCAAACTAACCTAAAAGCACTTAGTTCGGAAGATTCGAGATCGAAATTAGTAATCGTACGTCGAACTTAAATCGAAGAACTTAGCATTTGAAATTCTATCTGCCTTTCGTGGGCATTAAGTATTATTCCAGTAGTACTGGAAATGAACGGCGGACGAATTGCCTAGAGCAGGCATTGCGACTGATTTTGTTGGTCCACAACCAGTTTAATCACTGTCAACAAGTTGAATAAAGCACATGACACTGGCTGGACATTGAAAGTTCAATTATCATATGGCTGCTATTCAACGTGCTGAGTCTTATTCGTGTGATCTTTGTGAATCCGATTACGGAACTTCATATCATTTGATATGTAACTAGCCTGCAGTAGTGCAATTGCGTATCCGGATTTTTGGTTCTCCATGCATAGATGAGCCTACGTACAGAGAGCTTAAACTCAAGGATATGCTATAGTTCCTAACTCACTGTGGTAACGAGTTTGCTGGGAAGTTCTGAGAACTAAATCGATTACAGAGAAAATACAGCAGTTTTTTTGGCAGTATCCTTGACCGATCTATGGAATCTCTGGCGAAAAAACGTTATAAACTGTACTATGGCTACCAAAAAGCCACGTCGAAAGTTTACAAACCTAAATCGGCCGAATTTGAATGACAATATCTCTTCAGGGGTGTCGCTCTGTTATTTCCATATCCCCTGGCAGCATCACAGTTCCGCGATAGCGAAGTGATTAACGCACCCAACTAGAGACTGGGAGATCGCAGATTCGATTTCTGCTTGAGAACATATCTTTTCACAGTGTGTTCAATAATTATAAGGAACCCTTACACGCGCAATAAAAGTGTCATTACTGGAATTGTATGGGAATTTCATCATTACTCGCATTACACGTTCATTAAAAATGACATTACTGCTCAGTGTACGGGGCCCTATAAACATTGTCATATTGTTGAATTGTCACCGTTCTAGTCATTTTTTCATTCTGTCTATTTTTCATTTGATACGTTTCTAAAAACCAGGCTTCCCGTCAACATCGACAAGTTTGCACCCGTGTACAAAATTTCGTGCACGCGTTCAACCTCAAACATGCTCTACCTTTGAGTACAGCAATGTTTTCCAACCGGGGGTGAATTCACCCCCAGGGGTACGTTAGATTATGAATTATTCCAGGTACATTTCAACTTGTTATCCTAATATTTCCATAGAATTATTGACTTTATAAAATAGAGACAATATTTCGATGGAAATATTTGGATAATAAGTCGAAATTTACCTGAAAAAATCATAATCTGTCCCTGGGGGTGAATTCACCCCCGGTTGAAAAACATTGCTGTACACATCGTTTAAACTTCGTGTACGTACACCGTGTGCGTACTTAAGAAAGGCACACACAAAACAGAATGAGTCAATGCTAGTGATGATGGGTGAGAGAAAGAGAAAACTAGTATCAAGAACCTATGTGTACGAACACCGCGTACGTACATGGAGTTCGTTTGTCCAGACGAACATGTGCTCGTGTTTTGGTACGCATTAGCGTTCGAGTTTGCACACGAAATGATGGTGTAGGATTAGCATAGAACTAGAGCGAACATGGTGTTCAATGTTCATTTGGGAAGACTGCTAAAAACCATAGAGAGTGTTGATGTATCCGTTCATCGAAGTGTCTTTTAATCCCTTGGGAGTGAAGAATATTTCCGTATTGGATATTTCTCTGTGTGGTTATTTTTCTTATCCCTAACCTTACCACTTCCCCATCAGGAAAATAATTAAATACAAATCAGTGCCTTACAAATTTTGTACCAACATGGGCCATTTGAGCTAATCGCTACTAATTCCTGATTAGCAGCATTCTCAGCGAATATGCGATGGTGAATATGAAGTTTAATATCTAAGTCCATTTGCAAAAAATCACATCTTTGATTTGGATGAAATTTTGTTCCAATATAGTGAATTATGTTCCCTGCCTACCGTCAAAACTTCAAGTTGAGCACTTTAAAGGAGAAAAAGTTATTTGAAAAAAACTTTTCCTTGTCCACACTGATTTTTTTCAGCGTATTTTTATCGAAAACTGAACCAATGAAAGTCATAATCATCTCAGAATCCAATGATTAATATCGCGATAACCGCCACCACAAGTACAGAGTCCGCTCTCCACGACCTCAATTCGCCGGAGATGGGCCTTCTACGTATAATGATTGAGCATGACCTGAGATATCACTCGAATGAAGTCATGACCCTCATCCATTCTCTTGGACCAAGGTTTGTGGATACCTTTGGGATTCCGAAACTTCCATCGCTCCACAAAATTTGCCAATTTTCGAGTGTGCTCTGAGAAGAAATATTTAAAAACTCATTGAAGCTATGCGATCCTTCATAAATGTCTCCTTCTAATGCCTAAATGTCCACCTTTTTATTATCATTCTAATCCAAGCGTCCGCTTTCTCATTACCCGGAATGGAGCACTGCGAAAGAATTTAAATTAAGGTAATCTGCTATTATTTTTCAGAAAAAGTACTCAAAAACTCCCATGTTTTCCCCAGGAAATACAAAGAATGCTTTCCATCCTCCATCAAACGGAGAGCCTCCTGTAGCTGTAACGATGTAGGCATGGTCGTTGACAGGTAAATATAAAACCATCAATTTTGTGGGGAGAATGTTGGCAGCACAGCCTCTTTTGTGATTGCTCTCACCACTACTGTCATAATAATTAGCATAAAAGATATGCATAGCTGGCATCCTATGACGAACGTTCCGTGTATTCCAATCACAGGATGAATCGAATACAAAACGTAGGCCCTAGCCACCAGACGAAACATTGTTTCTCTGATGATCTGTCCGTTAATCTGTCGACGGACCGGTGCCAATAGTCGCGGTTTTTCAACATTCAATCAAGTTTTTCATTTGCATGGGTAGCGTCGCGTATATTGGGTAAAAATTCGGGCGATCCGACGTTCAAAAGTCCCTTTCGCGTATAATTCTAAGCAATCTCTGGTCACCACAAAGTAGGAGACTGTTTACGGTTGTTCGCGTCGGGTACTCGTTTCGTCTGACCTTTATTCGTAGTGCAAATGCATCGTGTAAAACCTGAGGGAAAATGTAGTGACTGAAACATAGGGACACTTGGGTTTTTTGATGTACCATGTGAAAATTCCTGCTAGTTTCTAAGATTACCGAGACCAGGAACGACTTACTTTAGTTTTGCAACGGCACCCTTCCAAGGATACTCTCAGGCCTTTACGAGGAAGCTTAGGAGAGAAAACTGATTTTCCTCTTTCGGAAATTTATAGACACATTAGAAGATGTTCCCACAATGTTCAGGCTCTCGCTTTTTAGTGTACAAAGAAACGTACAAAACTAGTCGTTGTCGATGGCGTAGCGCTCTTTTGCATTATCGGAGCGTTCCTTAAAAGAATGTTTCATTTTGTCCCCACAAAATTCATATGCGGGATATGTCGAAAGGTCATGCGGAGTCTCTCCACAGTAGGAAACGCTCTCATTTGTTTGCAACAACGGCAGCTCATGCTTCGCGACACAAAAAGGCAAACAGGTAGACTAGCCCCGTCCAAAAGATCAAAGTTTGGAAGAGCAGATTCGGTGAAAGGTTCGAAATGAGGCTGATGGAAAATAAGTTATCATATACTCCTTGATTTTTCCTGAACGCTATTGCTTGCGAACAGTAATTTTCACTGGCCGAAGCAAAGGATTCTTAAAGGAGCGAACCCCATACTTCGCAATTAAGACCCTGCCCTGATGCCAGCAGTAAAGAAAATAACGATTGCATGGTCGTTTTAGGCGAGGATTTGTGAAGTTTCTTTTGCCGACGTCGGCAGTAAAACATGATGATGAGTTATGTTCTATTAATGACCATGCGGTAGACTTGGGTGCAACACCCAACTCCTACTTAGCAGAAGGCAAAGGACTCTTCACATTTCCTTTCGATCATGTCCATATGGGCCTGCACAGTCCTAGTTTTTCGTTATAAGTTTATAACTGATTCACTCTAGAATACCTGTTCGTCTTTCAAATTCATTGCTTTCGTTGTTTCTTAGTCTTAAATTTGCCGAAAATAGGCAACAAAATCGATACAGTAAAACAAAGTATACACAGTGGCTTTTTGTGACAAAGTTCTCATGTACAGAAAGTTCCAATAAAATCTGAGAGGGTGCTGCCAGCTCTGAATACGATTTAGGGCGCAATTCGTCAGTTATAGTAAAATGGATGTTAAACAGATTAGTCATCAAAGACTCCGACATCCCGTTTTAATTCATACACATTGAACTCGGTCGGACCATATCTGATCTTCTTTCGGATCTAAGATAATCCGCTAATCATTCTAAAGATTTTGAAAGAACTGACGCAAAAATATCCAGCCATGGCAGATATCCTAATGGGTCGCCCATACATGCTTAGAATTGTGTTATTCTGTCTAAAGCAAACAAATGATTTTGCAGGTGACAAGCTTTTTATGAATAACTACCGCGTCTGCATGCCCGCTCACAAGGTTGTAATCGACGGTGCAACTAGTCGCTGATTCGAGTTCTCTATGTGTGGATCTACTAAAGAATGGAGGTGGCTGTTTCAGGGACCTCTAGCTTCGATGAGCGAATATATCGAATGGCTATCGCACTGGGCGGGACAAAACGGTGTGTTCCGTAAAACTTGTGTTAGGTGGCTTTTGGCGGAATTGCTTTGAAACTGCTGCTTGTGCCATGCAAATGGGTCATTGTAACAATAAGGCTCGGTGTGACCATTGCGCAGAGAATCATGAGAATAACTCTTGTATTTCCAATTCTAAAAAATGTGTGATCCCATATATAAACTATATCTTGGTGTATTTATGGGTTATTGAGACCATTTTGTGGATTCTTGACGGTTGTGAATTTTGGCACGGACCATGTTTATGGTCTTTTCAAGGTGCTATGTGGTATTTGAACCCATGAGTATTTACTCGGGTAGGTAGTTTTTAAAGAAATTGCCATACCTACCAACTACAAAAATTGACGACGCTTCAAAGAATGAATGCATTACTCTGTGGAATCATCTGCTTCGATTATTATTTATATTTCACTTATATACCAATTATATGCAAATGTAGAATAACTAATAACCGGGTCATTATCACAGAAGGGTTCATGAGCGTATAAAAAAATTTAAAAGAGTTCTCCAAACTACCTTGGGAATTTTACAATGTTACCTGAGATGCCGGAACCAACGGACGAAGTAGAGTCCCCAACTACCCTCAATCGGCAAGAATTAGTTGAGAAAAATGCCATCGCAGACGGGATGCATGCCTTGAATGTCATGAGATGATTCAGAGGATGGTATGATTGTCATTTGGTAATGGAGCTGCAAACCTATCCACCAAAAGAACTTATATGAAATTAATTAATTTAAACACATCTGGTTTACACTTGCAGGGACATCAGCTGACCCGATGATATATGAAACTAGTCGAAATTGAAATAGTTGTTGTAGAAATGGATGCTGTTCAAAATCAATAACCGGAGACTCCTACAGTAAACAAACCTTAAGCGGCCCTTACACGTTCAATATTTTCGTCAATACCAGTATTGACGATATTGTTGCAATATTTCAGTCCCGTTTGAAATCCACATCGTCAATAAATTTTTTTCCATTACACGTACAATACTTTTGTCAATACACTCTAGTATTGACAAAAATATTGAACGTGTAAGGCCCGCTTTACACATGCGTTAGTCACACCACTCGTCAAGTTTACAGAGAGAAATCGCACAATCGTCACACTTTTATACACGATCTACTATATCTATGATCAGAAAAGACAAGCTAAAATGTGAAAGATTTTTTTTTACAAATAAACAGAAGAGCTAACAAATGAAAGTGAATGGATTGTTGGGCATCGGAACCTCATGCTCCAAAGATAGTAGGTAGTTGATTGAAAAAAAAAATGTTTTTAGAAATCCATATCGCCCAAATGATCCTCATCCACAAAGTTCAAAGATTGACCAGCGAGATTAAGGTTACCTTCGTCGATGTCGTCCTCCTCGATGAGCTCGATCGATCCCTGCAGCAGATCGTCCATGTCCAGCTCGGCCTCCAGTTCGTCCTCGGACTGTGACGTTTCTTCTAGGTTGTTGCTAGGCGACGACGAAAATATCGCCGGTGTTGTTACGGAGGTAGACTCTGCTGTTGTTCTAGTTGTTGTTGTTGTTATTGTTGTTTTTATTGGAGTTGATGTCGTCGACGAGGTAGAGGTGCTTGTTGTTTTCCCTCTACCCCTGACGGCTGATGGCACTGAACTACTACTGCTACTGAGACTACTACTATTAATACTACTACTGCTACTAGTGTTTTGCAGTTGTTTGGCTTTCTTGTTGGGACCGGAACCTCCGCCTCCGTTTCCCGGACCCTTCTTGGGTTTTTTGTTATTTACATTGGGAGTATTTCGATTGTTGACTTTTTTCACCAGTTTCTTCTTCGGCCCCGATCCGGGTACCGATGCCGAAGCTACTACATTTGGTACGTTCGCTGGAGTTGTGTTCGCACGATTATTACTGCTGCTAATTCTTACACTATTTGCACTATTAGGACTGCCACTATTAATAATACTACTACTGCTACTGCTACTACTACTGCTACCACTACTACTACTAGGACTAACAGCACAGTCACCATCTTCCGAACTGCACCTTTGACTTTTCGCCGGCCCTGGGGACCTTCTCCTACCACTATTTGTACCTATGCTACCACCTAGCGGCCTAAAGCAGTGCTCTCCGGCCGGTTCGTCCTCCCGGCATTTCCGTCGTTTTTTCTTCTTCTTCCGCAGTGTGTCCTTGGTGTCTTTGTCCTTGTTACCGCCCGGCGTTGCCGGCGGATTCGTTTCTTTGGCACCGCCGGACGCGGCGGGCTGACTAGCGATGGCATTTCGCGCCGAACCGCAGGCCGGTCGCGGCCGCATCACCTTTGCCGTCAGGTCCTGCAAGGCTTTGCCGGATTCGCAGAGCTGCTTGAGTCCGTGGCGGACGTGGTTCGGTCCGAATAGTCTCGAGATCAATCGCTCGACGCGATCGTGAGCTACCGTTTGGGTGAGGGCTTTCGTGTAGGTAGCCAACTTGCCCAGGGTTCGGTTGATCGGGATTTGGATCTTGCGCGGTTGGCCGGTTTTGTTCAGCGCCAGATAGAGCGTTCGGCGTGCGTTCGAGTGCTGCGTCGAGCTGTACGTGTTGTAGTGGTGCTGTTCGATCTGTTCGTTGAACACGCAGTCGTCGGTGAAGTCTTTCTGTATGGGGCGAAAGAAGAGAAGGAAAAATCATTAGTGTGGTCGTCGGCTAGTGGTTAAGATTTTGAAAAATATGTTTTTGCTGTGAATTGTAGAATTTAGTTAAGAAACACATTTTATCGAGAATCTTTTTAACAAAGTTTACACTACGTTTAGTGTCACCAAAGAAAACCCAAAGCTGGGATGTAATCGGCAAAGCTCTCACTCTAAACTATTGCTTCACAGAGAACATCAATATTTAAGATCAGACACTATGATTTAAGTTTGCTCTATGCTAAGCCTAAGCTTCAGCTATAATGGTTGCTCCACCCTCGTGAATCATCAATTAATCCTGTAGCCGAGCTCCGAAATATTGGCATCTTCGGATAAGCTTATAAGAGGAACAAATTCCAATGCATGCTCTTCTGAGTCCAAGGTCGTATTTTTGTTGCTAGATTTATCTGTTATTCATTCGATGTAGCGCATGCATTCAATTATTTTCGATCTAAATTAAACTTTAGTTACAATCTTAAGCACCGACTGATAATGATGTATCGATGCTTGTCTAAACGCCTTCCTCAATTTTCTCTCACATGTTCTAGGTCATCGGTTTTAGGTCATTTCCATTCATGATCATTCCCGTTTTGGTTGAAGGAGTTCATTGCCAAACAAATTCGAAGTGGGCTTGAAAAATCACTTTGGCATATACCCCACAAGTAGCGGAGCATTGTACATCGCAATCGGTTCACCACACTTCTGAGCCGCAGTGTTGTCGTCCACCTCTCTCCAACGCCTACTGCGAGAATATAAGGTTCTATCTCGGAACACACGTCTACTAACCAGCCATGAAGACATCCGATCCAATGAGAACGGACTATGCTAGTCGAATGCCACAGACCCAGCACTAATTCATACAGATGTTGAACTACGACCTGCAATTATGTTTTTCCTTTCTCAATAGAATGGTATAGTGATTGTTCTGAAATTGACTTATTGTCATATATCATTCGATTCAGGGAAATGTTCACAATCACACTAAGAAAAAATGTTCTAAACCCACTCAGAGAACCGACCGATTAAAAGAACTACTCTTGCCGCCGATCCAGAATCCTCGCCGGCACAACCTTAGGACATTACTTCGGAGAGGGTTTTCTATATGCATATCACTCACTCTAATAACTACTTAGTAGTTAGTTGCAACAGCCCCAGTCGGCGTTGTCTACGACGGCTCAATTCAAGATCAACGTAACCCAGACCGCACATACTCGCTGACCAAACTGTGGGACATAATGGTCAACGCAGCAGAAGAAAATATACCCCGAACCAACGGAACACCACCACAACGAGCCGTACTCTGGTGGAACCCGGGGTCGCCGCTGCCATTAAAGTGCGTCCGACCCATCTTCAGGATACCCAGGAATCCCGAAAGGAAAACGATTCTAACAGCCAAGGAAAATAGATGAACCAATTTCGTCGACGGTATCCATCCGGACTTGTCAACAGCCGAGCTGTGTGGTCGCTGGGCTCAGCGGAAACGCCGTCAAAACGACTAATCCCTATTGATCAATAATACCACTATTACTGACCCTGAGGAAATCGCAGACAGAATAGGATGCCATTTCTAATCCCAATCCGCCGACGAAGCTCTGCCCGCTGTTTTCGTACAGTGTAAAGACTACAAGCCACACTGACCAACTTCCACAGCCACCTAGAATAAATCCTTCAATGAAATGGAACTTGCGGCCACCCTCAGTACCGACGGCATCGACAGGATGAGCTGCGATGCACCAGTACCTCTCCCGGAAGGCCAAAGGACCCTCCAAGATTCGTTTAATGCAATCGTAGGAGGCTGGTCGTTCCCAAAGGAATAGAAACTGGTCCATGTTGCACCCATCCCCAAAAATGCTAGGGTAGCCGCGCCCTTAGCGACTGCTTACTGTCATATACCGCGAAAACCCTGGAAAGGATGGTCCACCGGCGACTGAGCACGTAGCTGGAAGACCACACACTTCTCGACCCACGACAAGTCACTTTCCGCAAGAGATTCGGTACAGGATCCCATTTTGGCTCCCGTGGAGAAGTGCTGGACATGTGTGATGTGTGTTACTACCACCTAATGTAGCAGGACCATCGTCCATAGCATTGAGCAGTCCTAACACGTCAATTTGATGAAGCATTACTCTCTGATTCTAATCAGCATGTTACTGTATGAAGGGCCAAAAGGGAGTTGTGTGGTCGGTAAGCAACTTCGAATCTCCTTCCAATAAGTTCATATAATTCAATCGCAATGCAAGCCATTGTAGTGACAGGTAGCTCCAATAGGTGGGGAGAAGAGCCCACCTAATCTCCACGAAAAGATAGCTGGCTACTCCACTCTTCCTATCCAAATAGCTTCAATCAGATGCCCTGATAGTCCATCTCAATTTGGCTCCCGCGGAGAAGTGCTGGACAAGTCCAAATCGCGAAGGCGTGCCTCAAGACCTCAAACGATGGGGCCTGTAGGGTAATTCCGGCAATCCAAAACTATCTCCAATCGCCGCTTCTGAGCCTGCATAGGAGAGACATTAACCCAGGAGCTCTGCGAGACCAACAGAGTAGCGCAAGGTTAGGTACCGTGACGCTATTCCTTATTAGAATGAACTCACTTTAAGCTCTCGTATCGTCTGCGCGGACTACATCTACTTGGTAGCTCTGAGGAAAACGATTCCACGCACCCGGATATCACTCCAGGCGATCATCAACGCGGTCGACCGATGAGCCCTCGCCACCAGCTTCAACATCTCTGCCGAAAAATGCGCCATCATCCACTGGATGCGGATCCACTACCTAGTAAACTCATGACTGATCCGTCTCAACAACATAACCGTCCCTTTCCGGAAGGAATCAGTCATCCTCGCAATTACCCTAGACAGAAAACTAACGATGACACCCCACTTTCAACGTGTTAAAAAGGACAGCGAAAGTAGAAAGCGGCTGGTCCGTACTATCTGCTCCCACCATCCCAAACACAATCGCAAAACAGTACTGAATATCGGACGATTCCTAATATACAGTAAAATCTTCTATGGGAACGAACTAACATGTCGAAACCTAGAAGGACTCTTCACTATTCTCGGGCCATCGGTGCGAATAGCCTCCGGGCTACTAACAAGCACCCCTGCCGAAGTAGTCTGTGACGAGGCCAGAATATTACCCTGCCGCTGGGAAGCAGCCAGGGTAGCTTTCAAACGGGCACTGAACCTCAAACATTCATCTTCACTGACTCTCTATAAGTTTTGAGAAACATTGCTTCCTGAACTTCGTAGAGGCTATCGAAGACCACCGAGACCCACTGGTCCCACTATGGTGGGTCCCTGGCCACAGCGGTATCAAAGGAAACACGCATTCCGACCGTCTAGCTCTACATGGCAGACGAACCCGAATCCGACTTACAACCGAGACCCACCAAAATCTACAGGGACTTCAACACCAATCTGCAGCATGGATTCACCCACCACTGGATCCCAAGACCACGCAAAAAAAAAAATCAAGGTATCTACCGACAGAAAGAGCAAAAGATACGCTCCCGACCCTCGATGGGGCACATCAGGGTGACGCACACACCTCTCCGTCAAGCACCTCCTACGCAACTTCCAGGAGCTTGAGAACCTGCGGTGGCAACATGGTTCGGTGGGATCTATACAGGACATACTAGCTAACAACCCGGTCCGGGAGGAGGTAATCCTCCTATTTCTGAAAGACCGCGGCATATACGACTGTACATAAACCAGCACCGACGGAACGAACGCGGGGTCTCCGCCACACTAGCAGATAGCTGGAGGATCTAGAAGCTGGTCTTACTACCAAAACCAAGGAAACCACCGAGAGATCCAGCGTCGTATCTATATGGCTGCTGGATACTCTAGGTAAACTTCAACGGGCAGACGAACTACGCTGCAAGTGAGAACGGATTATCGCAGAAGCAGTTCGGATTCTGAAAAGGGATCTCGACGGTGGACGCCATCCTCACAGTACACTTGCACTAAAGCGCGTAGAAAGCATTGAAGCAAAGGAGAAGGTGTAAACGCTACTGCGCCGTGGTAAAGATCGACGTTAAGAACACGGTTAACAGCGCCAGCTGGGTGGCTATCGTTGTAGCGCTACACAGAATGCAGGTCCCGGAGTATTTGTGCAAGGTTATTAGACGAGCTTGGCGCAGAAGTCGATTAGGGTCACGGCGGGAGTACCTCAGGGCTTCATACTTGGCCCAACACTCTGGGTCATAATGTACAATGTAGTGTTAACACTGTAACTGCCCAGGGGAGTCGAGATTGCCGTCTTTCCAGATAACGTTGTCCAAGCGATAACCGACGAGACCCTTGAGGAAATGGAGACAAAAAGCATCGTGGTAACCTGGATGATCGATGCCAAGTTATAGTTGATCCAGCGTGTTGTGATCAGTGTCGGTGGACACTCAATTCCATCGAGGTGTGAAGCACATGGGTGTTATAGTTGACGATCGGTTAAATTACAACAGCAATATCGACTATGTATGCGAGGGGGCTGCGTATTGGCAATGATCATGCCAAACATCGGAGAAGCAAGGTGCTGCACGAGACGTCTCCTGGCGGGTGTCTCATCCTCAATACTGAGGTATGGCGTACAAGCTTGGGCTGCTGCGCTGAACTCAAATCGGAACCGGACGAAGTTGACAAACACGTTTCGCCTGATGGCTGTTCGAGTCGCGAGCCCGTACAGAATGATATCACCAGAGGTAGTATACGTCATTACCGGGATCATTTCCATCTGCATCACTCTGGCTGAGGCCGTTGAATGCTACCAGTGGAGGAATACACGAAATACGAGGAGACTGGTCAGAGCGGACTCGTTTCATAAGTGGCAGCAAGAGTAGAACAACTCGGAGAAAAGAAGGTGGATCGACATCGACTCATCCCAAACGTGTCGACTTGAGTGCATAGGAAGCATGGAGAGGTGAACTTCCATTTGACGTAGTTCGGACACGGATACTTCCGGAAGTACTTGTATCGGCTTGGAGATGCTTCGTCACCCCTTCGCCCGGAGTGCGTGGACGAGCAAGAGACACCGAGACACGTGGTCTTCGAATACCCTTGGTTCGAAGGGGTATGCCTGTGGACAATATCATCGAAGAGATGTGCCATGACAAGCATACCTGGGACGCTGTCAACAGAGTGGTTACGAGTATACTCTCCGAGCTGCAGAGAAAGTGGCGAAGGGACCAACAAAGTAGCGCCACCGGCTAGAGAGCCGCTGTGAAACCATGGGTTTCTGGAGAAATTCGGCTGCCGGGGAACCCTCCGTCGAGAACCAGTCGAGTAATACGCGACGTAGCACTGGGTTCAGGTCGTTGAGGCGCCAGTAACCCGGACTTCAGGCTTCACTGTAATCGCTAGATCGACCTCGACACCCTACCGGGAAGCTCATCCACCGCCGGTGATTTGAACGAGTAGATCGCGTCGAACAGCTAGCAGTGGATCGTTGGGGCGCCAGTGAACTGGAAGTAACGATTCCTCCCGGAATTACTGCATAGACCTCAGCACCTACTGGCTGGCCCGTTTAGTAGGCTAGGTATACCGCCGGGGACTAGATCGAGTAGATCGTGACGAAGCGGGGAGCTAATTAGCTCACGAAAACGAACATCGGTATCGGGTAGAAACCTACCGCCGGGGAATTAACAGTAGGTTAGTTTCGTTGCCGAGGACTATCCGACTAAATCGTGACAAAAATGGGAGCTAATTGGCTCAAACTCGGGTACCGAGAGCCGGAAAACTCTCATTCGGAGTGGGGTAGTTCACCGCCGGATAATATCCGAGTAAATCTCAATAAAGCTGAGAGCTAAATAGCTCAAGCAAGCGGGTAACGGTGTTGGGAGAAATTCCTCTGTCGGGGAACTATGGGTTGGAGTAGGGTGAGTTCACCGTCGGGAACTATCCGAGTATATCGTGATATGGCCGGAGGCTGACTGACTCACGGAAGCAGGAGCTAAATAGCTAATGGAATCAGCATCTAAACGGCTTACGGAGACGAGAGCCAAAAAGCGACGTAATAGATGGAGACAAGAAGCAATAGAAGAGTCGAGAGTTAAATCAAAGCTCAAAGGTCGAGCCATTTCATGAACCAAGTGAGGCTCTGAGATAGAACAGCAGAAAGAGGTGCGACGAAAGCACAACGAGCCCTCACCCACGAAGTAAACCCTGATGTAGTTCCGTGGGGAAGATGGATGAAAAAAGAGTAAGGAGTGTTTTTAGTGGTTAGGCACGAACGTGAGCCGTAATGCACACACAGTGCCAATACACTACAGACCAAGCTTTGTAAGTAGCGGTAAGTCTACTACTCGGGTTATTGTTTGCCCGGCGAACCCTTCTTTTCAGGGCGGCCTAGGTGCCTCTACAGAATTTCAGATTTTCGTAACAACAAAAAAGTAAACAAAAAAAAAATACCAAATTTACCGACTTTTATTCATCTCTTCTTCACTGCATTTCTTATGGTCAGCAGGTGCTAACGATAGCGGGAAGGCGGACGGTTTCTTCCGACCGGCCGGGAGAGCAACGACCGAGTTGTCCTTCGGTCGTATCTTCGTTGGCTGCTTCGGCAGCGATTCTTAACTTTTAGCCAGGGAGGTGAGCAAGGCTCATTTGTTGGAACCTCCCTAGCGACGTTGGCGACGAATCGCCGGATCGTCTACTCGCCGTAAACAATCCCGAAAGTCACCGCAGTGAACTTCCCAGGGGAAACCTTTGTCCGCCCTGCTTCGTTCTCCTTGACGGTTAATTGTGGAGCATAGCTTGTCTCGTTTGACTGATCCTCCACAGTGAGAGCGGTACTGGTGTCACTTGGGTCCTATTTATTTAGCCGGAGAACCGAGTGGCTCCTTGGCAATTAGATTCTGTTATCCGGCGACCCAACACCACAAATCACGGAGCACCCGGACCACGGGCTGGCACTTTTCGACAGGACTTTTCACTGTCGCACGCGCGCACTAAACTGTACTTGTTATGGTCACGGGAAACTGTCCCGAAAAAGGTTAAACTAATTTGGGCGTCTATTCGATGCCGTGATCCGTCACTCTCTAACTATAATTAACACAATCTGCCTCATCGCATAACTGTCATCCTGATCTGCAGCATAGTCCACACACTTATTGCAGCAGGAGTAGAGCGGTGGCCTATCTAAGCCATATGTTTCTTATATACAAACATAAAACAAAAATTACTACACCTATCTGAATGCACAAAACAGTTCACAAACGCGAAACTATAGAAAAAATTACAAACTAAATGTGAACGGTATCGAACAGCGGTGAAAATAACTTTAACGTAAACAATACACTCTACGGAGAGAGTACGCACGAATAGGTATATTTCCACCCAGTGCTAAATTGTTACCCTAACGGGTTACAGCTTTTAAATTTTTTGCTATAAAAACTCGCACACATATATACACACATACGATATCGACAAACTGAATCGAATGGTATATTAAACTCGGCCTTCCAAGTCTCGGTAAACAAGTTGATTGTTTGAGTGATTGCATAGCCTTTTATATTGGAAAGGCAAAAGGTACTAATTTTTGTGCAAATATGAATAACTTCTGAAAATGAGCAATTTGTATTTATATAAAATGGGTAAAGTTTTTTTGCGTGTATGTAAGCCGAGTTCTCCTGCCCGGTCAAACCATTGAATTCGGAATTCAAAATAGATTCAGTATGTATTCCAACTCAAATGCAACAACCGATTCAGAAACCGATTGAGACGGAATCGGTTGTTGCATTTGAGTTGGAATACATACTCCATTCAGAATTCCGAACCGAGTCCGTAATGGGTTTAACTGGGCGGCGGCCGATCGTTGATCTCGGTTCGGGTAACAAATCATTCGCTAGGTGGCGTCTTCCTGTCAGGCTTGCGTTACGTCCAGACTGCTGGCATTTATGCCCTGGGGGTTTTAATCTCCAACAGTGTGCGATTTTTATATGGCTTAATTTAATTACAATCGTCACGATAGCAGCCAATAACCAGTGGCCTACTGAGTTTAAAGAAGGAGATAAAATACACCAGTCAGGATGCAGTACCGCGAGTCCATCAATCAATTCATCGATCAATCAATCAATCACTTCTGGTCCCGTCAGTGCGCGGTGATCATGCGTGAATTCAAAACTCGCGGCAGGGTGGCCATCGTTACTAGGGCCCAAGTGGATATAATTGAACAAGCGCGCACGTGTGTACGTGCGAGTCGTGGACATTTCAATGGCCGAACCGATGATTGATGATTGGTCTAATCATGTAAACAAAACATTCATGATGCGCGAAAATGACCAATGCGTCAGCCACTCATTGCGGGTCGATGTCGGATGAGGTCTAATAAATCATTCAATCGACTTTCGAATTGGACGTTTATTTGACGGCAGGATAATCGAAATTGCTCTAATTGTTTAAACATGGGAAATATGAATATTAATTTGTTGTGCATTTGCGTTGGTTTACCGGTTGAATTTTATAAACTAATAAATTTGAATCAACGGATTGTAAAAAATCGCTTGTTTTTTATTCACTGTTTTACACTCCCCGAGTGATTATGATCGGGCCTCAAGGATAGTCCACGACGCAAATTCTGCATAGCGCCAAGTGATAATTTTGTGCTGTCAGCAACACGCAAAAAACTTTCACTTGATCGTGAAAAGCCAGATGACCAAAGCAAAGGCAAAGATGGTCAGTGACCTCAACGAGAAATAAATAAGTCAACATTCTTTTGAAAAAAAACAACAAACACACAAGGAAGACTTGCGAATAACACTTGCGAACTAGTTCAATGACTCAACGCTCCAGATTCTAATGCATAAACATAATCTACATCACACCAAGCCGATATACAGTGCGAATGGATGAAGTGTTATAACTTAATTAAACAGCTAAACACATCGAATCCGCGAACCTGCTAATGACTGACACAAATATTTGCCTGCATACATACTGAGCTGGGTATTTTTTTTTCTTCTACTACCCAGCCGTATTTGCTCAGCAGAACTTCCGGCGATAGCGGCCAGACAGTAGCGATCTGCGGCAAACCGCACTTCGCACAACACAACCGGGAACGGGTGAAAATGGCAGTGCGTTAGGGAGATTTATAGATTAGCCTGCAGGGAAGAATAGATGGTCTGCTAACAGTGTGCGGCAAAACTCTATGACGATTCTGGGTGTCGTCAAAATCTGCCGTAGCTGACCCATGTGGCGCATGTTACATAAGCTTCGCACATGTCAATCGTCATCGTGATGTGTTAAAATTCGTTTAAGGCACAGTCTTGCTCTCGTTTATACAGAAAACTATTGCCAGATTTTGTTATTATTTTGAGAAAATAATATGGAGCTGTCAGATTGTCAAGTTAAATAAGTTTTAAGAGGAAATATAGGAAAAATAATTCAGTTATGTGTGCAAATATATTGTGCACTGTATGCTACTGTTTAGCTATCGCTTGCTAGCTTTTAATATAGAAGTTATAGAAGTTGCAAAAAGAAACAAACATGTGACCAAGAAATGTCCCTTAAGAGAAAGTGTGGACAAAACTAATTTGAGGTATCGTAATGAGCAGATCATCTCGCTTTGAAACTGGCATTTGTGATTATTTGCTTCATTTGGTTTTCTGAGGAAAGAATTGGAAAAAAATCCATTTGAATCAAAGTGGGATTCAATATCATAATAATTGATAAAACAGCTTGTTTCCGACAGCGGACAACTTAACGAGAAACTATCGGAACATGTGTACAACTGAACGCTTGACAATTTTCAATATTGAAGAACATTATTTTAGAAAAAACCTCCTATTGTAATTGGTTGCCAATTTATCTGGCTTTTTCTAATCCATACTCTTATGAGAGGAACACTAGGTATATTACTTCATGGGAAAAATAGTAGGTGGTCGCTTTACACAAACATTTCGGAAATCGTCCTCCCAATCCGTCCGTCACTCTTTGTCGGACCGAGAAAGCAGAATTAAGAAAGTGTTAATCATTACGTCAAATTGATGAGCATTTGACCACAGATTGTCGGGACATAGGACGCGATGAACGATAGTTCATCGGTTGCGCTTTAAAGTATTCCACTTCGATCATGATTATTCTAGAACATTTTTAAAAATTGTGATCGCTAAAGAAATACAATTTCTGTTCCCGCTTAGGTAATATTAGAAACGATCGAGATGTTGATTGATTTAATCTATTCTCATTTGCAAACATCCATATTTAATTGAATCGTAAAAAGCGAAGTTAGAAATCATCATAGAAAAAAGGTACTAATTTTTAAGAAGAGTGTTTTGATGTTTTTAAAAATTCATTTCACAATATCACTCCGTAAAGAGCTTTTAATATCGAATTATTAATATAATAATAAATTTTTAAAATTATTCATCTCGCAAATTTATTTAGAGTTGGAACAAAATCATGCTTAGGAAAATTTTATATACTCAAGTAGACGTCCAAAACCTTTGAAACAAAATTGAGACGAACATCACACATCCAAAAGGGCGAACACGAAATTATTGCGACACATTCAACAGGGCATAACTTTTTTACCATTGGGTAAAAATCAACCAAATTTTGCACACTTTCTCATTGATGTGTATTGTTTACATGCTGCCAAACTCGAAGTCGTGTTTTTCGATTCAACGAAAATGGAGGTGAACCAACGCGAGTCGAGAGAACAAATTCTTTCCAAACACCTGGAATTTCCTGACCTGTCGCACCGGCAGTTGGGAAAAATGTTGAACATTCACCATTCAACCGTCTCCAGAGTGTTGAAGCGGTTCCAGGAGCGGTTGACGTTGAACCAGGGCAAAGGAGCTGGAAAAAACCGGGACCGGAGAACAAAAAGACGGAGGGAAAGGTGAAGCGGATGATTAAAGCAAATCCCAACGTCTCAAGCCGTGATTTGGCTAAAAAGATCGGCATGTCGCAGAGCTACGTCCAGAATGCAAAGAAGAGAGCTGGACTACATACATACAAGGTACAGAACTTCCCAAACCGCGATGAGCGGCAACAATCAACGGCTAAGACTCAGGCTCGGAAGCTCTACGAGAAGATGCTGACAAATTATGGCTGCTGTGTGAAGGACGACGAAACGTATATAAAAGCCGATTTTAAGCAAATTCCGGGGTTGGAGTTTTTCACCCGCAAGAGCAAGTTCTATGTGGACGACAAATTTAAGAAGAAGAAAATGTCGAAGTTCGCTTCCAAATATCTCATTTGGCAGGCCATCTTCTCTTGCGGACTGAGGAGTGAGCCTTTCGTGACAAAGGGCACAGTAAATGGCGAGATCTACAAATCTGAGTGCCTCGAGAAACGCCTTTTGCCGTTCTTGCAGCAGCACGACGAAGCTCCGCTATTTTGGCCAGTTTTGGCATCATGCCACTATTCTAAAAGTGTCCTGGAGTGGTATGAGGCCAATTCTGTCCATTTTGTTCCAAAGGACATGAATCCGCCAAACTGTCCGGAGCTGCGCCCGGTGTAGCAGTACTGGGCAATGATGAAGCGGGAACTTCGGAAGAGCAAGAAGACAGTCAAAGACGAGAAGGACATGTTAAGAAAATGGAAAAAAAAACTGAGAAACTGGTACCGGATGACACTGTAAAGACTTTGATGGAGAGCATCAAGCGAAAATGCGTTCAATTTTACACTCAAGGCTCCATCGATTAACTTTTCTTTTGATTTTTGAAGTAAATATATGTATAAAACTACCCTAAAATTTTGGTTTGATTTTAAACATTATGACATTTTCGGTGTCGCAATAATTTCGTGTTCGCCCTTTAATCTGTGACACGCCCGTTCTGTGTAATCCGCACCAAGCGCCAAGCGTGTTTACTGTTCGTCGGAAAGTGTGCGGTGGGTGAGGCAATAAAGTGACCCACAGAAGAAAATATTTGCACGCTTTAAATTCTTACACGATGTCAGCTGATTTGAATACGGCAGCAATTTGTATATTTACGGAAAGAGCTCATCATTATTTAACCCACGCGGACGGATGGAAATTTTTTTTCTGGTGTAACGCAAACATGTTTAGTTGATCCTAATTGATTCAAATTGTTCTGAGACGGGATTTGCTCATCCGAATACGTTTCGCAATGGTTAGCTGATTTACTCAGCTGAGCAGTTGTGCATTTTCTGTTTTTTTATTGAATTATTTTGACACGGTTCGAAGTATGAGCTAAACGGAGCCGTTTGGTGTTTTATATTAACATTAATTAAATAATAGTTCAATTTCAATAAATAAAGCGAATAAAAACGATTATATTGCAATTCTTTTCTTAAATCCAAATTGCGACTTTTCAGCCATGCGCCACCGGGCCGTGCGTTGAATTACGCGCCCATTTAATTTGCATCAGTGCGAGTGAGAAAATATTTTGACGTTTGTTTTTGTTTCGATCGCACTCGAGTGTTTCCCATATAGCAACAACTCGACGAAATGCTAGATTATCTCGAGATAGACAATATAATACTAATTGTTTTTTACTTCGATTATAGAAGTTTTAACCTTAAGTTCATTCGCCTCTTCGTGTTAGAAAAATCTCTTATGAAAAATTTCTAACCCTGTGTGCGGGGTCGGGACTCGAACCCAGGTGCGCTGCATACAAGGCAATCGATTTATCAACTACGCTACGCCCACCCCCAATGCTAATTGTTACTACCGTAGTAAAACAACTAGTATTTAGACTGGTATTGTCACGAGTCACATTTCCACTGACAGCACGAAACCCGACGAAACGCTAACGGCAACCGTACACTGGGGTACAAATGCAATGGGGTATATATAGGTGTGGCAGAACACACGCTTTGCTAGTATTGGTAACCAAAAATATGTAAACAATCCAGAAGCACATCGGGTCGACGTTATAGCGTTCACACGATTCAATGGGAGCGGAACGAACGGTATGACGAAAGCAAGTCGATTTATTCTGTGATCACTCACACCACTTATGTAAGATTCATCTTACGAATACCAAAGTGCCCTCTTCGCCATACTTGTATATACTACATTGGTACAAATGTACTCCACACCAACTTTGACACTTGCTTCCACGAATGCTACCCAGTCAAAAAAAATTTAAGGGTTGTGTGCAGGACACGACCACGACGACATTGAAAATGTAGTGTGCAATATAATTCGCGGCATCGGCGGCAGGGGCGGCGAAACACTTTACGCCCGAGTGGGTAGAAAGCATAGGGGTAGGGGTCGATTAGTAAGGATTTTTTCCCTTTTCGCAATGCACACGCTTACATTACATTCACATTAAATCACGTTCGTTTATGCAAATGGAATTGTGGTACATCGATGTTTTCAAACGTGTGTAGTGCGAGATGCATGCGTTGCACATCTAAATTTTTTGAAATGGTTCAATATTTCGAGTGGGTAATTACCCACTCGGTTATTTTCGAGTGGGTAGTACTACCCATACTACCCACGCTTTCCGCCGGCCCTGGTCGGCGGTAAAACATGATGATGAGTTATGTTGTATCAACTAAAGAGACTAGAATAACAAAGAGACGCCATGTTCCGTTTGGAATTCCAATTTTACTGTCAATGTCATTCCAAACGAACATTACTAAAATTACTAAAGATTTTAAAGATAAAAATTATATCCTCAAACCAAATTTGTTACAATACCATTGTGTTTAGAAACGCTAAGAAGAAAAGGGCTTGGTTTGATGGGAACACGAAATTCAGCATGAGGGTAACGAATACCAAATGATGGAAATAATAAATTTTGGCCTAAGATGGTTTTGCTGCTGCAAAATGCGATTCCTGCGGATATAGCTATGTTTTAGCTGGTCGAGGAACTCAGCAGACCAGAAGTCGCATCGGATTTTTATATTGGTTAGAAGAAACAAACGGAATAACAACAAACAAGTTTGGTGAGGCTTGCACATTTGCAGTGTTGCCTGTGAATTGTAGCTTGGTTGCTAGTTGAATTGTTTTCACTGAATTAAGATGGCGTCTCTTTGTTATTCTAGTTTCTTTACTATCAACGACCATGCGTTAAACTTGGGTTGAAAGCCCAACTCCTACCAGCGGAAGGCAATGGATTCATCACATTTCCTTTCGATCATGGTCATTTGACCCAAGTAGCACGCTTTGTTACTGTATAGTATTTGTAACTCTCTTGGTAACAACTATGTTATGGAAAAAGCGCACTTTGTATGTTGTGCAACATGTTCCTAATTGCAGCAGTTCTGTTTTAGGGTGGAATGGCAAACAAAGAGGCATTTGCAACTTGTTAGACTGTTTGTGCAAGTTAGCAAAGTTTCTGATTAGTTTCGTTAACTGTTATTGGTGTTTGCATACTCGCATGAATAAAAACTTTATCTGGAATCCTCCATATTATACAAAAATCATAAGTGATATGGTAACTACATACGTTAAGGTCTATTTATGATATTACGATAAATGCGTTTTCCTGTAACATTATATGAAATTATGGAATGAAGATAACAATAACTTACAATATAGGGAATGGTTATAATATAATATTGTATGTTAGAAAAGAATTGAGGTGCTTTCGCAGGATTATTAAACATATATATCGAAACGATTTGAATTGAAGTCACAATGATGGTAGTCGTTTTCATATGGTTCTGTACCCGATCAAAATGAAATAACAAGATTATAACAGAACACATTTTTTGTAACATATTGTGTTATAAATTAGGTCTCGTTAGTAGTTAAAATAACAGAAATTTATAACAAGTAACAACGCGAGTTATAGTTTTGAAATATTTCTGTTATGTGTTTCTGATCGGGTAAGGTTTGCTTTAAAGAAAAACGTGTATCGTTACAATTTCCTTATAAGATTACCATAATGTTCACCTCAAGTCGAATCGTTTGGTTACAGTTTTCAGTAATCCTTTATATTGAATTGAATGTGTTGTTAAAATGAAATAACGAATCTTTGTTTATTGCACATATTTATTGGGAAAAAATAATAATTTATCCACGGATAAAGTGCTTTAATACTTTATTATTATTTCTTACCAAGTGGAAATCAGATTATTTAGGTTGGATAAAAGAAATTCCAAATTTATTTTTTGGTGCACAGGTTTCGTTTTTGGACAAAATCTAAAGCTTCATACTTTTGTGTAAATGGTGAAATGAATCCACAAGGCTGTCAATAATGTTTTACTCAGTGAAGGTCGATTAGATTAATTCACATTTCATCTATAGCAACGATTTGTTTATAAGCACATTCAGCAAAATGGTAAAACTAATCATAATCAAATTTCGTATATGGCAAAATATATCACATCGTAACACTGCCGTTTAAGAAGTTCTGTTAGTAGGAAGGAGCTTCACGAATTTAGGATGGACTTCTAGAGAAGGGCTAACATTAAGGGCAGATCACTCTAAGAATGCATAACAAATTTGCATCAAATTGAAAAAAATGCATTTAATTTCCATTTTTGCATCAGCTTTGCACTGCCCCGCAGAAAAGTTTGTTTAAAAAAACGTCCTACGCTGATCCACTTTATTCGACGTTTTGTTAAATATAGGGCTAGGTTTTCTGTAGGATTTTGACGTCTTACACGAAACGCAAACAACATTGCACGCAACGCAAAAACTTTGCACGCAACGCGAAATACATTAAGAATTTCTATTTTGTTGGAAATAAATTCATTTAATTTCGCTGATTTTTAAAAATGCATCACAAGTGATCTGCCCCTAGGGCTAACACCATGTATTGCAGTCCTAGCAACTCAAGAATTTCAAATCCTCCGCTAATACCCGATCTTATACCTTTTTCTTAAGTGGATCAATGTAAATGTATTACATTTTTCGTATACATCACGAGTCTTTTTGGCAACGTAAGTACACAGCTGCCGGAAGTTGCTACACCTGTCAAGACGAGGAGAGATGGTCAATTCTAATAACGGATGCATCATACAGATTCTCGATTTGCCTAACCAACCAGATTCAACGGTTTATATATTATATATGCATGTATTGTATCAAACACACGGCTCACGATCACCGAAAGGGTCGCAAACCTCCTCTTAAACCAATTCAAGGAAAATTAAGGGAAAATTTGAATTGAAGTTCCAACCATATACGGTATGCTCCGTAATTATTCAGCTCTTACAATCATGGTCATTCGTAATCATCAACAGTTTATTAGTATATGACATGTCGATTTACCCTATTCCTAAAGTTGATTGTGGCTAGATTATTATGAAGACCAAAATACGTTCCACAAGATTACAGAAATAGCTCAATTGGTAAAAGCGGCAGTACCACCACCATAAGATATCAACAACCGAACATGGAGGACGGCATGCAATTAAGGTTGGACAGAGAAAGGGTAAAATTCTGAAACGAAAAAAGCAGTTTTTTCCCACACCGTATGTCAGATCTTCATAAAAATCAATCAGCAGTACTATAATAACATTCTACATACGCTGATTGATTTTTGTGAAGATCTGACATACGGTGTGGAAAAAACTGCTTTTTTCATTTGCGAATTTTGCGCATTCTCTGTCCAACCTTAAATCACAGATTACCATAAATCGATAGAATAAAAAACGTTATTCGAACTGATGAGGGGGGAGGGGGAAGAGGCTCGTGGGTGAATCAGAAAAAAAACATTTATAAAGTTCTTTTTACATCTGCCGCATTTGATAGTGTCGATAAAGTAGTTTATTATACACACTCATCACATTTTGCCCATGGCATAGTGTCGCTCGAAAACTATAACTGTACTATTCGAGAAATGGTTATCTGTGGTCACAATACACCAAATGATCGAAACGATTTGTTATATGGTACCATGTTTGTTTTGCGGCACGATTTGTCATATTGTAAAAAAAAACATTAAATGAATTGTGTATAGCGTAAGATTATACTAATCGCAAAGCATGGTGAAGAAATGTTTATGGTAGAATGTTTAATGTACCTTATTATATCCAATAACAATGTAGTACCCCAAAAATGGATTATATGATCACCATTCCCCTTATAATATGCCCTAAAATTTGTTCGAGGAAATCGGCATTTTTGAATGGTAACGTTACTCAACGACCTATTCGACAAATTGTAACAAGTGGCGCTGACAATAAGTGGAATAGTCAATATGATTGCCAGTAGCATTGGTTTATCGTTTCGGTAATGATAAGAGGAAACTTCAGGGAATGGTTTTTTAAGGTCCAAATACAATTGCGGTTATCTTAGAGGAATGATCACCAAATATGCGGGTACTTAACACTATTGGCCAGCTCTATAGTTACATAGTTGCACAATCCTAGTTTTCCGTGTTATGTTTATAACTGATTCACTCTAGAATACCTATCTTTCAATTTCATTGCTTTCGTTTCTCTTAGTCTTAAATTTGCCAAAAAGATCCCAAAAAATCGATACAATAATCAAAATATCGCACTTTACTCTCTTCATGGATATTAGGTTTTACACCAACCGCCATAGACCTACAAAATGAGTCGGATGAACTTCGTTTGACAATTCTTTGTGGTTTGTTTACATCGGAGTTGCGCGAGCTCGAATGTAACAGATGAGCACCCGTAAAGTAAACAAACCACCGAGAATTGTCATACATGAGTCATTTATCGAGTAGTCGTTGACAACCGGGTTGTCAAACATCAATTGAGTTATTTAATGCCAACAAAATGTGCACATATTTTATGTGTTTGGATAAAAACATGGATAAATGAAAAAAATGATGGAATGAATGATGAAATGGAAAAAGCAACGTAATATTTTAAGAATTCTTCAAACATTTTACATCGTTTGTCATCATATTAAAAGTATGTACAGTTTTTTCGCACATATATGAAAGCTAAAAAGAACTACGTAGACAGTGCGAAACCATGCATATGATATACAATATAATTCTTTCGTTTTGTTTAAAGGACTTAAAATTAGCGAATATTTTGGTCACGCTTCGATTTTCGCTTTACCATTTCGATCAATGCATATCGTTTTAAACAACAACCAGTACGGTGCCAGGCGCCATGTATAAATGACATAGCACTTTAGGGGGTAGAGGTTTGCAGCAAATTTGTGACGATGCATCATCCTTTTCGTTTGAGTTTATTTTCAAAACTGAATATATAACTCGAAAGAAAGTTGGAAACGGCTGACAAAAATTGATATTTCTTATGTAAAAAAGTCCGGAAAATCGATTGAAGATATTTAGAATCATCTCACGAAGCATATACACCCATTTTACCCCAATTCTCCGCAAAACTAAAGTTTGAAGTTAATCCTGGCTTTATATTTCGATAAAAGGCTATATGCGGCTGATCAAAAGTGATGATTCTTATGTATAAAAATCCAGGTTATCGTTTGAATATAGTTAGACTGGTCGCCCGAAACTTATGTACCCGTTTTACCCCAATTCTTCCCATAACTCAAGTATAAAGTCAACCCAGGCTCTACATTTTAGAAAGAGGCTGAATGCGGTTGATCAAAAGTAGTATTTCTAATGCAAAAAATTCTGGAAAATCGATTGAAGATAAATAGAATGGCCGCATGAAACATGTATACCCGTTTTACCCCAAATTTTCCCATATCTCAAGTGAAAAGTTAAACCTGACTGTGCTTCTCGAAAAGAGGATGCTGGTGGCTGATCAAAAGTAGTAATCCTTATATAGAAAAATCCGAGGAAACGGTTGAAGATAGTTGGAATGGCCGCACGAAACGTTTGTATCCGTTTTACCCCAATTATTTACATAATACAAGCGTGGTGATACACCTTACTCAATATTTCAGAAAGAAGCAGAAAGCGGTTGATCAAAACTAATTTTTTATGCCAAATAATCCAGGCAATCGATTGAAGGTAGTTCGAATGACCGGACAAAACACGTGTATCCGTTTTACCCCAATTCTATCCATAGCTCAAGTGTGAGGTTAAACCTAGCTCTGCTTCTCCGAATGAAGCTTAATGCGGCTGATGAAACGTAGCAATTCCTAGTAAAAAATTCCGGGAAATCGAATGAAAACAGAATGACCGTACGAAACGTGTATACCCGTTTTACCCCAATTCTTCACATAATGTATGTGTGAAGTTATACCTTACTCATTATTTCAGCAAGAGGCTGTAAGCTGCTCACCAAAGTAGTTTCTCTTGTGTAAATCAGTTCCGGGAATCGATTGAAAATACTTGGATTGACCGCACGAAACGCGTTGACCCGTTTTACCCCAATTCTGTCCCTTATACTTGTGTGTGATTATACTTACCCAACATTTCAGAAAGAGGCTGAATGCGGCTGATAAAAAGTAATTTTTTATGTTAAATACTTCAGGGAATCAATTGAAGGTAGCTAGAATATCCGCACGAAACATGTGTACCCGTTTTACCCTAAGTTCCTCTGATAATTCAAATATGAAGTTAAACCTGGCTGTACTTCTCCGAAAGAGGCTGACTGCAACTGATGAAAAATAGTAATTCTTATGTACAAAAAATTCGCGTTCAGCCTGTTTTTGAAATGATGGGTAAGGTATAACTTCACACATACATTACGTGAAGAATTGGGGTAAAACGGGTATACACGTTTCGTGCGGTCATACTAGCTATCTCCAATCGATTCCCCGGAATTTTGTACATAAGAATAACTACTTTTCATCAGCCTCTTCCCGAGAGGTACAGCCAG
Source organism: Topomyia yanbarensis (assembly GCF_030247195.1). Lineage (NCBI taxonomy): Eukaryota > Metazoa > Arthropoda > Insecta > Diptera > Culicidae > Topomyia > Topomyia yanbarensis. The sequence goes on from NC_080671.1 coordinate 344,041,391, forward strand.
GTTTAACTTCACATGTGAGCTATAGGAGAAATTTGGGGTAAAACGGGTACACATATTTTGTCCAGTCATTCGAACTATCTTCAATCAATTCCTTGGACTATTTAACATAAAAAAGTTACTTTTAATCAGCCGGTTTCAGCCTATTTCGGAAATAACGAGTAAGATATTACTTCACACATACATTATGTGAATAATTGGGGTAAAACAGATACAAACGTTTCGTGCGGTCATTCCAACTATCTTCAACTGATTCTCCGGATTTTTCTACATAAGAATTACTACTTTTCATCAGCGCATTCAGCATCTTTCCGAGAAGTACAGCCAGGTTTAACCTCACACTTGAGCTATGGGAAGAAGTTGGGGTAAAACGGATACACGTGTTTTGTCCGGTCATTCGAACTACCTTCAATCGATTTCCTGGATTATTTGGCATAAAAAAATAGTTTTGATCAACCGCTTTCTGCTTCTTTCTGAAATATTGAGTAAGGTGTATCACCACGCTTGTATTATGTAAATAATTGGGGTAAAACGGATACAAACGTTTCGTGCGGCCATTCCAACTATCTTCAACCGATTTCCCGGATTTTTCTATATAAGAATTACTTCTTTTCATCATTCACCTTCAGCCTCTTTCCGAGAAGCACAGTCAGGTTTAACTTTTCACTTGAGATATGGGAAGATTTGGGGTAAAACGGGTACACATGTTTCATGCGGCCATTCTAACTATCTTCAATCGATTTCCCAGAATTTTTTGCATAAGAAATACTACTTTTGATCAACCGCATTCAGCTTCTTTCTGAAATGTAGAGCCTGGGTTGACTTTATACTTGAGTTATGGGATGAATTGGGGTAAAACGGGTACATACGTTTCTGGCGACCAGTCAAACTATATTCAAACGATATCCTGGATTTTTATACATAAGAATAATCACTTTTGATTACCCGCATACAGCCTTTTACCGAAATATAAAGCCAGGATTAACTTCAAACTTTAGTTTTGCGGAGAATTGGGGTAAAATGGGTGTATACGTTTCGTGAGATGATTCTAAATGTCTTCAATCAATTTTCTGAACTTTTTTACATACGAAATATCAATTTTTGTCAGCCGTTTTCAACTTTCTTCCGAGTTATACATTCAGTTTTGAAAATAAACTCAAACGAAAAGGAGAATTGGGGCAAAACGGGCATGATAGCGTACTTTACGGTTATTTTAAATACCTGCAATCGACTCCCCAGACATTTTTACATAAGAAGTATTCATTATTGATTACAACACTTAGCCTTCTATCAAGCTATTGAGTAAAGTCGCATTTTTGATACTTTTTTCCCACTGTGCGATGTGTGACGAGGGGGAATATTGTGACAAAATTCTACGAGGGGGAGGGAGGGGTCGAACTTCGCCGAAAAAAAATCTACGTCATTTGTGTACGGCCCCAATGGTTAAGGTTACGATATGGGTCGAGCTAACTAAGGCTCAACATTTTCGACGCACAAATTTTAATCTTTTATGCGGAACGAGTACCTAAATAAATCGAAATAAGCAGGAGAGTGTGCCGGTGTAAATACACCAAGTTTCAAGATGTTCCACGAAGCTCAAAACAATCGGCTTTCCAAATTTGAGAACCGTCGATTTGTTTTTGGTCAGTTTAAAAACTCTAGTGTCGTAAAAGCAACGCGGTACTAGATTCATCGCAACGGCATGCTGAGTAGCACTGACACTGAGTGCCGTAACCCTCCAGTTAGGGTTTTTGCTAAAATACAGATTTTCAGTGTAGGTTCGTAGTACCCTGTCTATCAGAATTTCGAATAACATTTAAAAAGCATCCTATGCAGTGCGGACCTTCATCAACCGCTAAGGCGCGGAAAAAAAACGCCAAATTTAGATATCATTTGTTTTCCACATGATTAAGAATAAAATTAACCTGATTGCTATATTTGTGATCGGTTATCACAATTAATGTTTCGTTGTTAAAAGATTGTTTTTTTGGGAAGCTTCTAGTTAAAAAATATAGATTTCAATGTGGCAACCCTGATCACGAGCGCTTGGCCGCTGGATGCCTAGACCTGTCGTCGCCCCACCCCCTTAGCGGTAGCGGTGATCAAATGCAGCACTCATCGTAGCGCATTGTCAACCTGCCTGATTGCTACTGCTGTGCTTTACGGCCCGACGTTCGACGGGAGAATGAACTCGTGCGAAGAATGATATTCTTTAAATAGTCGAGGATGACATCAATCATAGAAGCGTACTGTGCTGGGTGCTCAAATCTGTCGTACGAGACGCTATAGGCACGATGTTACTTGTCTGGCAAAAGGGCAACAACTGATTCAAACAGGCACGCGGCACATTTATTTATAACTTTTCGTGTTAGTTTGAGTCACTAAGATGCTCCCTATTGACGGCTCTGCCGGGTATAGATTCACTGATGTATGGGAGTTTTCCCGTTTTCTGAGATCTATTCATTTTTGCTTGTTTTTCAATAGCGTGCTAATAAAATACAAAAACACTGTAGCAATACAACATAATTTCAGTTAATTCCGCTTTTTTGGTGATGGAAATCCCTTCATAAATAATAAAGTTAATAGCGTTCAAAATAGTGACGGAAAAACGTGACATCGTTTGATTTTAGATTTTGGAATGACACCCTGCCCCAGATAGTGCAGTAAGACATTTTCAATGTCAAAAATGCGGACGAACATGTAAACTGGTTATACCACCTTTTCCTACTCTTATTAGGAACTCTAAATTGAATTATGGTTAGGGTTCCAGGTCGGTAAATGCCGAATCCTCGTCTTCACACGACTCCAAAGAAGGCGCGGGTTACAATTGTTCCCCACTACAACGTTCTAGGGTTAATACTAAAATGTACATTTGACGTAAAGGAATGAATATATTTCTTAAAACTAAATAACCAAGACTTATATAAATTTTGATGAAATCGAATTTCGATCACATTGTACATTGAAATAGGAGTAAAATAAAATTATTAGACACAAATAAAACTTCAATATCTCACAATCAACTTCAAAGGGAAAGCATCTTAATTTCATCGTAATTCCGATGTCCTTAAGTAGGGGAAACCAAGGGCAGTTGAAACAGAAGAGAGTTTAAACAACGCCCATTGCTAAACCATGCCATTAGAAATCTGGCCAAAGTACTTTTGTTGTACATTTTTCCCATATATTTTACGAAAGCATTTTTGCAACATTCCTAACGATATGGTTTTCCTAGAAATGGGCTTTATTTGAACTCTCCCCTATTTCCTCTTATCAACGACTCCCAAGTTTTGTTGCACAGCGATTGAGTAGATAATAATCGGACAAAACTGGATCGTCCACATTTCCTTAGTACTGCTTTATACACCACACTGAGCACTGGTTGTCATAAAACCAATTTAAAAGCCGTCAGAAGGAAGTCCAGCACGAGTGATGAAAACTTCTCCTCGGCCATCTAGGCTAGACGTGAACGAGTGATGATAATAGGTCAGCAATAAATTCAAATGAAAATTGCATGAATTATGCTTCGTACGTACAACTTGTCTACATATTTATGTCTTCATCATGCATCCCTCAAGCCGTCGCCCGACAAGAATCACAGAATTGTATGTACTCGGCAAACCGATATTGGTACATGTCTATCATAACGGGAACAATTAGTGCCACCATTGCTTCGGCTACCTTCGAGAGAGATAGACGTGTTTTCTGCTATCGTCTGCTCGTTGTGAGTTTGGTTCGTGGTACGTTGCCCTTTCGGGACAGTTTTGAGCGGTAGTGGTGTTGGCATCGCGTTGGTTTTCTCCCGCGCAATTCGTTTGCGTGGTTGTAACGCGTCGGTTCGGCAAGACCGTTAGTGCACAGTGCTGGTTGTGTGAGTTTTGTGGCGGGCGGTGGGTGGAGACGGCGTCTTCGCTTTCCGTCAGCGATAGTGTTTCGGCGGCAGCTTGGTTGTGCTGTGGAGACATCGATAGGCGGCGCGGCGTTATTTTGCTTGTGGTGGTGACGCTACACATTTCAGGCGGGAGCCAGTAAGCAAAGCAGTAGAAGTCAGCAGCGGTGTTGCAGCGTAGGCTGATTGGACTGCGTTGGGCGTCTTGACTTTTCGCGCCATTCAGCAGGCGCTTCATTGAGCAGCAGAAAAGTTAAGTTTTTATCTTTTATTTTATTATCTCCTCATCTTTGATTGTATCTGATTTTCTTAATAAATTTTTTATTTGTGACGGTAACACCTGCCGTCCCAATGTCTGACGAGGACGACATGGGCGTCACTCCCCTGATTAACCCAACCGGTGCAATACCGAAAATCCAAAACTCTAACCAAAACTCTTCTTTCCCCCTACCTCCCCTGATTCCCTTGGGTTTGGGTACTGGTTCTGGAACGGGTTTAGGTACGGGTTCGGGTAGTGGTACTGGTGGTACCAGTTACAATAACATCGTCCCTAACCATGCTCCGCGCGTTCGACAATATAATGACCGCCCAGGCGATCGATTCGTGGTCTATTTCCGGCCAAAAGGAAAACCTCTGAGGGTCTCCCAAATTAGTAAGAGCTTGACTGCCAATTTCTCTAGCGTGCGCGAAATTATTAAAGTCAACGCGAATAAACTTCGTGTCGTGCTCTCAGATCGGAAACAGGCCAACACAATAGTTAATGATCCACGCTTTAATATTGAATATCGCGTGTACATTCCGGCCAACGTAGTCGAAATAGATGGCGTTGTAACGGAAGAATCATTAACTTCCGCCGACCTAATGAATGGTGTGGGAATTTTTAGAGCCCAAACCCTTCTGCAGGTTAAGATACTAGAAGTTAAACAGTTGTACTCAGTATCAGGCACAGGCGATACAAAAGTTTACACTCCTTCGAGATCATTTCGACTGACATTTGAAGGGGCTGCACTACCAAACTACGTACTTTTGGACAAGCTACGACTTCCAGTCCGCATGTATGTACCCAAAATAATGAGCTGCACTAATTGTAAACAGCTGGGACACACAAATACCTACTGTTGCAACAAAGTGAAGTGTTCAAAGTGCGGAGAAGCACACAACGATGACACATGTACAAAGGAGGCTGAAAAATGCCTTCTTTGTGGTGGCATCCCTCACTCTACACATGATTGTCCGACATACAAACTACGTTCTGATAAGCTTAAGCGTTCCACGAAAGAGCGATCCAAACGCACTTTTGCGGAAATTCTAAAAGCATCGAATCCGAACCCCATACCGTTGCAAAACACATTCTCAGATTTATCTGACGATGATGGATGTAGCTCGGAAGGGGACACCGATTATGTACCTACTGTCGGTGCCAAAAGGAAGAGAAGTGCTGCCTTCTCCCAGAAGCTCCCACGCAAAAAAGGGCGGACACCGGCCAAGCCATCTACCTCAAAAAAGCCATCGACAAATAAACTAGCAGCCCCTGGTTTCCAAATTCAAGGCAAGGACTTTCCGAGTCTTCCAACTGAAAATAAAAATCGCAGCGCTCGACCACAGCAGGAGAAAAAGACTGACACAGGTCTGATCTCCTTCAAAACAATTGTAGAATGGATTTTCAATGTTTTTGATATTCCGACGCAATTCAAGAGTATTATTTCTGCCTGGCTTCCAACTATTAGTGATTTTGCTAAGCAACTAGTCGCTAAATGGCCCCTCCTGTCTTCACTAATCAGTTTCGATGGCTAATACGTCGAACAGTATTAAGAATACCGTCATAATACAATGGAACAGTAGAAGCCTCATCCCAAAATTAGACACATTCAAGCAACTTCTGCACCACACACATTGTGACATTTTTGCAATTTCTGAAACATGGCTTCGGCCCGATTATACTTTAAACTTTCGTGACTTCAATATTATTAGACTAGATAGGGACGATCATCATGGAGGAGTACTTTTGGGAATACGAAAATGTTACTCCTTTTATAGAGTCAACCCTCCTGCCTTCACAGGTATTGAAGTGGTGGCCTGTCAAATACAGATCAACGGAAGAGACCTATGCGTTGCATCAGTTTATATCCCACCTAGAGCCCCGATAAACTTCCAGCAGCTCAAAGGTATAACTGAAGCTCTCCCTGCGCCCCGCTTAATCTTAGGGGACTTCAATTCACATGGTCTCGCTTGGGGGGAGTCTTACGATGATAATCGTGCCCCTCTCATCTCTGACCTTTGTGATGAGTTCAGCATGGCCATCCTGAATACTAAGGAAGCCACAAGAGTCCCAGCCCCTCCAGCTCGAGCAAGTAGGTTGGACCTCTCTCTATGCTCGAACTCACTGTCGCTTGATTGTACTTGGAAAGTTATTCAAGACCCTCACGGCAGCGACCATTTGCCGATCGCTATTTATATTTCCAATGGACCCAGTCCAGCGGAGCCAGTAGGTATTTCGTATGACCTTACACGTAATATTGACTGGAAGAAATATGCGGAATCGGTAGCAAGGACAATTGAGTCTACTGCAGTTATGTCACCATTGGACGAGTATAACTTCCTCGTCAGCCTATTTTACGACAGTGCAGTTAAAGCTCAAACTAAGCACTTCCGTGAAAACACCTTTCATGCACGCCCCCCAAACCGATGGTGGGACAAAGAATGCTCGGAATTGCATGAAAAAAAATCTAATGCATACTACAAATGGCGTCGAGAAGGCAAGCAAGAACTTCGTGCCGAATATACCTCACTTGAGCGTAGGCTGAAAAACCTTATTAAAGCAAAAAAGAGAGGTTTTTGGCGTCATTTTGTGGAAGGCTTATCAAAAGAGACTTCAATGAGTACTCTTTGGAAGACAGCCAGAAACATGCGTAATCGGTCAACGACAAATGAGGATGTTGGATATTCAGACCGCTGGATCTTTGACTTTGCTAAAAAGGTATGTCCAGATTCGGTCCCCGCACAAGAATTCTCCCGAGATACTTCAAATGACACCAAGCTTTCTTTCTCGATGGTGGACTTTTCAATAGCTCTACTATCGTGTAACAATAATGCCCCCGGGCCGGATAACATCAAGTTTGCCCTGCTCAAAAACTTGCCTGACTCGGCTAAGAAACGCTTGTTGAATTTATTCAACTGTTTCCTCGAACAAAACATTGTTCCGCACGAGTGGAGACAAGTTAAAGTCGTTGCTATCCAGAAGCCTGGTAAACCAGCTTCAGACCATCATTCGTATCGACCAATTTCTATGTTGTCCTGCATACGAAAGTTGCTCGAGAAAATGATCCTTCGTCATCTTGACAACTGGGCCGAAGCAAACCAGTTGCTCTCGGAAACACAGTTCGGTTTTCGCCGAGGCAAAGGAACAAACGACTGTCTAGCGCTGCTCACAACGGAGGTGGACATCGCTTTCGCCAAACGTCAACAGATGACCTCGGTTTTTCTGGACATTAAAGGAGCGTTTGATTCAGTTTCCATCGATGTCCTGTCAGAGAAACTTCACTGTAGTGGTCTTTCACCCAAGCTGAACAATTTCTTAACCAACTTGCTACGTGAAAAACACATGAGTTTTGCGCACGGTTCTTCGTCGACGTTGAGATTTAGCTACTCGGGTCTCCCCCAGGGTTCATGCCTTAGCCCACTTCTGTACAATATTTATGTCAGCAGTATTGATGATTGCCTGACATGTAATTGCACATTGAGGCAGCTTGCAGACGATGGCGTAGTGTCGGTAGTAGGCACGAACGGCAAAGATATGCAAAAGCCTCTGCAAGACACCCTAGACAATTTATCTGTCTGGGCTAACGACCTGGGCATTGAATTTTCGGTGGAAAAGACAGAGATGGTTATTTTCTCGAAAAAACGCGATCCCGCTAAATTCCAGCTTCTGCTAGATGGCAAACCAATTACCCATTCGATGTTTTTCAAATACCTAGGGATCTTTTTCGATTCCAAAGGCACATGGGGTAAACATATTGGTTACCTGAAACAAAAGTGCCAGCAGCGAGTAAATTTTCTTCGCTCTATTACTGGAACTTGGTGGGGTGCTCATCCTCTCGATTTGATCAGATTGTATAAAACAACTATCTTATCGGTGATTGAGTACGGAAGTTTTTGTTTCAGATCCGCTGCCAAAACGCACATCCTTCAGTTAGAAAGAATTCAGTATCGGTGTTTACGTGTAGCTTTGGGCTGCATGCATTCTACTCATACGATGAGCCTTGAGGTAATAGCTGGAGTGCTACCTCTTGCCGAACGGTTCTATGAGCTCTCACTTCGACTTCTGATACGCAGTGAAGTAATGAATCCGCTCGTAATCAACAATTTCGAAGCGCTGCACAGTTTAGAAGTGCATACAAAGCGCATGTTCCCTTATTACGACTACTTAACGCTACCTAGTCCATCAAAAATAAATCCTGCTGAAAATATCCCACTGCATTTTAACAACCCACAGATTACTTTTGATCTAACCATGAAACATTTCACACAAGGTATCCCTGATCACCTGCGACCGTCGATTATACCAGCTATCTTTTCGGCTAACTATAATCATATCGATCAAGACAAACAATTCTTCACCGATGGATCAAGTATTGATGGATCAACAGGTTTCGGAGTATTCAACGTGAATCATAGTGTTTTTCGCAAATTGGAAGAGCCATGTAGTGTGTATGTTGCAGAGCTGGCAGCAATACATTGTGCTCTTGGCCTAGTAGAGGTTCTGCCTTCTGCCAAATACTTTATTTTTTCGGACAGCCTCAGCTCTATTGAAGCTCTCCAATCAATGAAACCGACCAAGTACCCTTCGCATTTTCTGTTGGAAATACGAAGGAGTCTTCGTGCTTTGGTCGACCAGTCATTCCACGTGACATTTGTGTGGGTCCCGGCCCATTGCTCAATACAGGGCAATGAAAAAGCAGACGAACTCGCCAAAAAAGGTGCAACCGAAGGCAATGTCCTCGAAAGGCCTATCACGTACAGCGAATACCTCAACTTCCCTCGGCAAAAGGCCCTTGCTGCCTGGCAAACGAGATGGACAATGGGCGATAAAGGGCGGTGGTTGTATTCTATTGTCCCAAAGGTTTCAACTAAACCTTGGTTTAAAAGTTTCGATCTACCAAGAGACTTTATTCGTTTCGCGTCAAGACTAATGTCAAATCACTACAATAGTAATACTCACCACTCACGTATAGGACTTGCCGAGAGCGCCCTTTGTGATTGTGGTAAAGGCTACCAAGATATTGACCATATCGTCTGGTCATGCTCAGAGCCTGGCTCCAACCATCGTGAAGCCAGAGAAAAACTCAATAGAGTTCTACAAGCGCAAGGAAGGCCGCCCGATATGCCAATTCGGGACGCCCTGGCAACTCGAGACCCCCAAACCCTTTTACCCATATATCTCTTCCTCAAGTCGATTAATGTGAATCTATAATGTTTTGTTTTTCTTATACTAGTTATACTTAGCAATGTATCACAATTCATCAGCAGATATCTACATCAAGTACCCCTTCTCCCCAGTTCTCGTTACAGACATTTTGACTGTAACGAGAACTGGGATTTCCTTGTTGCAGATACACCATCCGTCACGAGATTCGACGTCGGCGCGCACGAGGGAGTTGCGCCATACCACCCAACGAGCGATCCATCCCAAGGACCACCAATCAGCGTAATGGACCACCGGTTGCTGCCACACCTGCCAGGAAGAAAAGCGGACGATTCGATAAGCGGACGCGCCACCTAGATACACGTCATGACCCACAGACCAGCAACTATATTATTTCTTATATTTCATAATATATTGTAATGATACTCCGGCTCATTAACACCGAAAGGCTCCCGAGCCAACCAAATAAAGTCGAAGGGAAAAAAAAAAAAAAAAAATTAGTGCCACCAGACCACACAGAATTCGATCGGTCGTGAGAGTCGAATGCTCCAGTCGGCCTATTCGCGATGATGATCCCAAGTTAATCCATCAGCCGAATTTTTATTGCCACCAACAAGTCATTGACCAGTCAAAACATTTCACTTTCTCCGCCATTAATTGCCGCTAGACCAAACGAGCGCTGACAGTTCTATTAACTTCAAACATGCCTCGGCGTACGATCCTAATGGAGATGTATATCGGTTTGAAAATTACACATACACACAGATACACTTTGGAGACGGTGTCGGTTCTGCTAGCAGCTGCCTGCCGACATCTTCACAGATCTATTACTCCGATTTAGGTTTAATTGTCACTTTTTATAGCATCAGCGACTTTAATTTAACGCATGAACTTGAAATATTTCCGGATTACGTTTCGTCACTTGCGGAGCAACACAATCAGCCGTTGGACGGCTGGTGGCTGTATCCCGAACGAGGCGCGCCCGGGTGTAGACGGATCGTTTGTTTACAGTTGCCTTTTTTAGTACCAATCGCCAGCGTCATTGACTTGGTTTGACTATGTGAAGTCTTAAATACTTGTTGGATCGCTACCGTCTCCGCCGTGGCAGCCGCCAACCCGGCCACCAAGCTTCCGCGTCGACTTTCTGATTCGAGCATCAGCACTTATAGTTAAGTGCGATGTTCTTTTCTGTGTACAATCTTTAGCAGCCGGGTGCGCCGCTACTTTTTGCGCTCTGAACTCAGCACGACTCCTGAATCTGATGCTTCAAACTGCGGGAAGCAAAAAACGGTTGGAATTCTCGGCGTGGTGTGAATTCGCTAGGTACTAATTGGTGAACGAAAGGCAGGAATTTTGTGACGTGCCGAATGCGGCTGGCGGTCGATGTTCTTGGTTCTTCGCTGATGTAACAGAGATCACAATCTGTATTAGCCGGTTAGTCAGAGATTTGGATGAGCTGTCTATCTGTCTATGCTGTGTAAATCGTTGTAAATAAAAAAACCATCGGTGATAATGCAGCCCTACGTTGAGAGCTACTAAAAATGATCAATCAATCAATTATTGTCACTTGTAGGGTGAAGTTAGTTTTTTTCTTTTAAAATGATGATTATGAAAACTAGGATGGCAAAATTAGGTTAACAGTTATGTTTATTAGCATCTCTTATGTTAATGACAATCTCTTTGAAAATGATTTAGCATATGGACAATTTTAGCCACTAAGAGCATTCGGCTCCTAGTCTGATTTTTTCATGTCTCGTTAATTACATGGAACTATTTGTTGTGGTATTTTAAACCCCATGAGTTAAATCATTCGCGAGATTTTTTCAAAAAATCTTTTTTTCACGTAAAATTTGTAGCGTGATCCGCGGGAAACACGTGTTTGGGTTTCACAAAACGAAATCTCAAAACTTTTTAGTAAACATGTAAATAATCTACATCCCAAAATCAACAGTCGAATATCAGACCAGACAAGACTCAATCAGCCATACATTTGATCTACTCAACTACAAATTATCAATACTCAGTTTGGAGTGTAAGCAGTTGTAAATTTAGACCCACGCCATCATTATGGGAAAAAGCTAGCAGGATCCATTTATCATCACGGTATCACTCTCGTGTCAAACCAACAAAACACAGACTTGAAAATTTGTCCGAGTTTTGTCAGTATTGACCCGAGTTAGTCCACCCACAACCACAGATCTGTCGCCCCCTTTGAAACACTAAGCAGTTGTCACGGTGTTTTTTTCGGTGCGGGCGAAATGCGTAGATCTTTGTCTTAAACAGCGAAACGCACATTCGACAGGTCACTAAATAGCGCCCTCTTGAATACTGTCACCGCACGATCTTTCCATCTGGGCAGGTTGGACTGGCGGAAGACGAATGGTGTGTTGGCAGAATCGTAAAAAAAAACATCTATTAAAATCCCATTCATTTGTTGTGCGTGGTAAAGCGCGCGAATAATGATGTTGTCGAACGAAACGTTTGATTGATGACGTTTATCTATGGCGGTCGTTGACACGCTCTGTAATAGAGAATGGTTGGTTGACTAGAAACTGTCGTGCTGTGAGTGTTATTGTGGGAATATTTTTAATTTAAAGAATTTGTTATTTTGGTTACATTTTTATTTGTTTCATGAGGCAAAAACTATATTGTTTTTATGTTTCTTGTGCGATTGAACTAGTCCATTGGATTTTTTTTTACTTCATTTTTGTTTATTCAATTATTGTTCTGTAAATTTCACACCTGACTATTTCAGGTGGAGCCAGTGGCGTAGCCAGAAATTTGGTTTGGAGGGGGTTTTGATGAGAATCGCAATTTTTTTGAAAAATGCTAAAATTTAATATGAGTTTGATAAATTATTGAAAACTCAAAAACATAAGTAGTCTAACAGATGTCATTCCAGTCTACAAACAAGAAGGATCAACATGGAACAGTTTTCAAACCTCTATAGATTATTTTCTTGTATAAAATGTCAATGAAGTCAAAAATTGCGATCTTTTAAAGTGGGATAAATGATCTAAAAATTTTTCAACGTTCAAGATCACCTAATATAATAATCCTAGACTTTGAAGGTTTGGCAACTTCGGGAAGTTATCAATAAAAAACAGCGCCTGCTTTGATATAGAAATTTTAGTGATTGATTCTCATAGAGGAAATTATGGTGAATTAATTTTTCAAAAATATTAAGAGACATGGTGCCTTCAGCAAAGTTTTTGATAATGTCATTTCAAACAATTTTGTTGAAAATATGAAGGCTACATGAATTCAACATATAGGGATTTAAATGGACTGGGCCTACTATATTTCTCCTTAGTGAAGAAAAATTTAGGTGAAAACTATTTTTTCTGCGCTACAGATAAAATTGCGAGTTGAGAACACAAAACCTATAACTAAATTATGGATGGAAACTTGGGTTTCGACTTCATCTCATCAGAATCCAACACTAACTTGGTGGGCGGACTACGCCAGCGCCGAATTGATGCTAGCTCCTGAAAATGGAATCACTCTTTGTGTTTTTGAGTCCTTTTAATCCCTGGGAATTATTTGTTTTAAATCCAGTTCCCTTATTTTTTTGTAAGCTTCAAAGGCACCTTGAACGCAATGTGAATTTATTATTTAATTACCGCAGAAGTGATTTATCACATACAGTAATTTCAGAATAGCTTGTTGTAAAGGTTTTCTACTACTATATTTCGATACTCTGAATATGTGGGATATTTATGTCTTTGACAAAGTTGTTTGAAATAGCACTTTCGAAAACTTTGCTTTAGACATTTAGTCTCGACTCAAATTTGCTTGAAGAGTAATTCTTCTCTATAATAACTTCTAGGAGGATTAACCGTCAAAATTATTCTATCAGCAGATGAACAGTTTTACGTTTTGAAATTCTTCAATGTTACTTAACATCGAAATTTGGCAGTTTCGAATGAATGTGATCGTGACCGTTAAAAATTTATCGAGCATTAATTTTACTTTTCTTCATTAGTCAACCTCACAATTTGCAGTACTAGTACGTAGCACACAAAATTTTAGTACGCCATTCATTGCATCCTGCTAAGAGGCTATTCATATAGTTGATAATACAACAAAAATCCAATGCTCATAAAACCGATCCTGACCTGCTAGAGACAAAATTACATCAGATTTCTACTAGTTTCTGAAATGTTATTCTTGTTGTTAACTATATTGAATTGTTGTCTAAACTCTACACAATCTAAAAAAATACATTTTCAGCAAATGTTGAAATGTATGCAAGTTTTCGGTAAACAAGCTTATGTTTTATATGCAATCAACCTATTCAAATTTAGATTCCCATTCGAAAAATTGTCTCTAATCCATATTTTGAAGCATCTTTCCAAAAATGAGCTCATAATAATTCAGACAGTTATTTTATTTTACATTGAAGTAATTTGACAACTATGGGATTTTGGCTAAGAGATAAGTTACAAGATCCCCTTCCCACAATTTTCCAAAAGTTCTCATGACGCTTTAAACACAGTTCTCAATGTAGTGATCAGAGAATATTTTTCCAAAAATATTTTGTGGAATATTAAATTAAATTCGTCAGTATCAATTATTTTTTTTCAATCCAATTAATTCTGGTTGGGGGGGGGGGGGGGGGGTTTAACCCCCCCCCCCCTGGCTACTCCACTGGGTGGAGCATCAAACCTTGTTGAAATTCAGAATTGATTGAAATCAGACTCGTACATTTCACTATTCCTCGTCGTTCATGAAGAGACGGACGATCATTGCAGCTACCAAAATCAATCACTACCGTATGATCTGATAATCTTAAGAGGATAAACACATGTTGGTTCTTTAGTTCCAACAGATTCTTGCTAAATGAATAATATTAATGCTTATTAGTTTCGGGTTTTATCGTTCATTTGTTCCCAAAACATTAATAATTTTTGTTGCGCACTATGCATTGTTCTGTGAAGTAATATTTAGAATGCATAACAATTGCCAATTAGAATGCTGAAAAACGATCCAAATACTAGCTGCAAATAAACATTTCCATGTCATAGCTGTATCGTTGAATTCCACAAGTGGCGTAAAGATGCATTTTACATGCTCATGGGATACCTTTCCTGCCTGCGGGAAGCCCTTTTTCCCAAGGCATCTTCTTTACATTATATCACCAGTTATACTACCTATAACTATTGCGTAAATACTGAAAGGCCTATTAGGCAGTCAATTTGTTTTACGCACTCAAAACAAATCCGGTTAAATGACACTAATTACTGAGACCTTCACTTGAAAGAAAAACTGCGCACCAATTGCAACGAAAAAGTGTCATTGGTGAATGAAGAGTATGTAATATCGTACCAATGCTCGGCGGAATGCGAAAAGTGCATTGATGGACCGATTTCAGACCAAAGTGCGACCAATGTTCATCTAACATGGAACGAAACCGTCGTACCCAGAAAAGTTAGGAATTTTTGAAAACTCAATCGGCCCACCCCTGAGTCGATTCCTAGTCCCACCAGGAGTACTTGCTCCAAATTTGAAGCAAATCGGACAAGTCTAGCTACCGGACCAGCGTGCCTGATGTTTGTATAGGATTTTTCGACAATTTACATGGAGAAAAAAACACTAACTCGCATTTTCGCCGCTAGGTGGCGCTGTATGCGTCGTATTATTATTGAAAGTGAAAATAAGAAAGATAATTTAATTGCCTGCAACTTTGTCGAAGACTGCTAGTGAATCCGGCTTTGTTAAAAGAAGTTATTAAATTTTTAACGAAGTGATGTCTGAGTCAGTTTGGCATGGGGCCTAGCAGTGCATGGTTTTGTATTAGTACTCGATTCCCACCAACTATACATTTTTGTGAGTTAATGGTTAGAATTAGCTGTATAGTATATTCACAAGAATTGTAGAACATAATAGGAGTTATGTTTTGGTTATAAAATTTTAGTTCCACCTGTGACCGCATAGAGGGCGTCACCACTAACTTTTCATAGAAGTGAGATAGAATATCAAGATGTTCGGAAGAGTTATTTAAAAATTCTTGATCTACAACTTTGTGGAAGACACCTAATCTCTATCTCTTTCCGTTGAAAAGTTAGTGTTGGAGCCCTATATGCGGTAAAATGTGGAACTAATATTTTCTAACCAAAACATGACTCGTATTACTTACTATAAATCTTCTGAACATACTATTGACCTAAACCTAACTATTATTACACAAAATGTTTAGCTCGTGCGTATCAAGTACTGATCCATGCACCGCTAGGCCCCATGCAAAACTGACTCAGACATCACTTCATTAAATGTTTAATAACTTCTTTTAACAAAGCCGGATCCACTAGCAGTCTTCGAAAAAGTTGTAGGCAATTAAATTATCTTTCTTACTTTCACTTACAGTGATAAAACGATGCACACAGTGCAACCTAGCGGCGAAAATGCGAGTTAGTGGGTTTTCTCCATGTAAATTGTCGAAAAATCCCATACAAACTTCAGGTACGTTGGTCCGGTAGCTAGACTTGTCCGATTTGCTTCAAATTTGGTGCAAGTACTCCTGGTGGGACTAGGAATCGACTTAGGTATGGGCCGATAGGGGTCATTTTTTTCCTGTCACTCTAGTGATCATCCCTCATACAAAAGTTGGACAAAGCCTTAAAAGTTGCCCAAATTTGATGAAAATGGTACCTTTCCCTAATTTTATGACACTGAATTCATATTTGATGCTTTTGCCTTTCTCATATGAAGAAAAGCTATGCAATAACTCTAAAAATGGCTGTCTAATTGAGGTCCGGAGGGCCGTGTATCATATACCATTTGATTCACTTCGTGGAGATCGCAGAATGCTTGTGTGTAAGTATGTTTTTGTAGTAAGGTTTAAAAAGCTTCAAAAGCCTGGCCTGTAATGTATTGGTAATGTTTGGCGAACTCCTTACTCCTTTTTCGGCCTTCTTCCCCACGGAACTACATCAAGGTATTACTCTGTGGAGACGGAGGGGGACACGATATGCTTTCGTCGCACCTCTTTCTTCTGGCTACCTCGGATCCTCACTTGATTCATGAAATGGCTCGCCTTTTGAGTTTTGATTTAACTCTCGACTTTTCTCTTGCTTCTTGTCTCCATCTCCATTGTCACCATTTAGCTTCCATCCCCGTGAGCCATTTAGATACTGATTTAATGAGACATTTAGCTCCTGTTTCCGTGAGTCAGTCAGCTCCCGGCCCTCTCAGGATCTACTCGGATAGTCCCCGATGGTTAACTCACCCTACTCCCTGATGGAGGAATTTCTCCCAACACCGATACCCGCTTCGTTGAACCATTTAGCTCCCAGATTTATCGAGATCTACTCGGATATCATCCGGTGGTGAATTTCTCTCGGTACCGGTGATTTGTTTCGTAAGCCAATTAGCTCCCATTTTGCTTGTTTGTTACTTTGATTGTGTATTATCTTCGATAAAAATATTACATCGCACAGACTAAAAAACTGTAATCTAACTATGCATTAACTATTTTTAATTTGAAAGACTCTTTACTTATTCTAAAATCAAAAAGTGGATATACGTTGTTGAAGAGGTGGCAGCAAACATCCAGTGGATTATTTTGGCCGTATACAACGTGTTGAGCGCCGGAAAAATCATTTCTTTCAGGAACGTTGAAGTCAAGCTTTGCTAAGAGCGTAGGGGAATCTACGTTGTCTGTAAAGATTAGCGTATTTAGCAGCGTAGGGAGATTGATGAGAGCGCAACGATCTTCGTATGGAGGTAGTTGTAATTAATTTTTCCAGGGCAGCCGACGAAGGACAAACCTGATGAAGTTCTTCTGTACCCGTTCAAGACGATTAATGGGATGGTATGATACGGGGCCCAAACTGTAACTCCATATTCTAGAATACTGCGTAACAGTGCGATGTATAGCGATTTTAGACAGTAAACATCAGTGAAAGCACGGGTGTTGCGCTTGATGACTCCAGTTACAGCGTAGGATTTAGCTACGACAGAAAAAAACATGTGCGGTGAGCCGTAGTTTACATACGAGAGTGAAACCTAGATCCTAGACGGATGCGAATCGTTCTACAGGAGCAGAATACATCAAGTCTTCGAAAACGACAGACAACTGTACTTGTGCGAAAGTGATTATGCTGCATTTCTGGATGTTCACACTCATGCCGTTTCTGTCATACCAATCCATAAAAATTTCGAGGTCCCTTTATAAGCGCAACTGTCAACCATAGTTTTAATAACACGATACATTTTCAAATCATCTGCATACATAGCTTTAGTCGACTACAATTGACTGCAGAGGTCGTTCACGAAGAGTACAAAAAGAAGAGGTCAAGATGACTTCCCTGAAGAACACCCGATGTAATGTGGAAAGGATCCAAAAGTGTAGCTCCAAGTCGCACCGAGGCGTTGCGGTTCGTAAGGTACGAGGAGATCCAATTAGTTAGCCAGTCCGGTAATTCAGTCCGCCTTAGCTTTTCCACAGCAAACCGGTCGAAAGCTTTCGAGGAATCGACTCTTGGAGCTATCAATTGGCGTTCTAATTCCCTCACGGACGTTTTGTCGGTTTCATCTCTCGTTCTGAAAAATCGTTTTCGAGCCTTCCTCAGACGATTTCGAGGAATTCTTAATTCTGCATGTTATCCGGAGAGCGCGTGCGTTTCCTCATAGGCACAAGTCGTTAAAATATTGATTCCAGTTCGTTATAAAATCTATTCACCGATTCATCCAGAGAACTCAGCGTTAATATATCAACCCAATTTGTTCGTGAAATTTCAGTATTTAATTCATCATAATCGCATTGATTGAAATCGTAGAATAAATCTACATAGTCATTCATTGACATGGCAAACACAGCGTCAAACTTCAACATAAACGGATTAAGGTGACGAATTAATTTCATTAACGGGGAGGGTGGTTCCAATGCTTCGCATCCGTTAGTGTTATTAACAAACGCTAAATCAAGCAACCTTCCATTCTCGTTCGTCAAATAGTTCAAATAGTGCCAGAAGCGATCATGGTTTCGATTTCGTGTTCCGAAGAGGCAATTTTTGGAATAAAACATCCAACTTCGTCATCGAAGCTCCAACGTGGCAGAGGTAAATTATAGTCGCCTAAAACCACCACCCTATCGTTGGTACCAATTTGGTCGTACAGTCGATTGACACAGGCAGCACGCTGTTCGTACAAAGCGAGATCAGCATTCGGTGGTACATACAACGAGAGATATCTACGCTGCTGTAAATTCCCCAGCGATAGATTCATCCCTATACTAATGTTCGTTTGTGTGAGCCATTTAACTCCCCGCTTCGTTCCGATCTACTCGATCTAGTTTCCGGCGGTGGACCTAGCCAGCTAGTACTTTCCAGTTAACTGGCGCCGCAACAAAACACTACTAGCTATTCGAAGTGGTCTAATCGCTCTAATTCAGGCGGCGGATCTAACCTACACACGAGCTACCCGGTAGAGAGACGAGGTCGGTCCGGCGATTCCGGTGAAGCCTGACGTCCGGTTCTCTGATGCTCTGACGACCCGAACCCGGTGCTACGTCGCGTACTATTCAACTGGTCCCCGACGGTGGACCTATTCTACACGAACGGAGAGTTCCCCGGCGGCGGAATTTTTCCCGAAATCCAATATGTGGCTTCACGGCGGTTTTCTACCCGATGGCGCTACTGTGTTGGTCCTTTCGCAACTTTCTCTGCAGCTCGGAGAGTATACTCGTAACCACTCTGTTGATAGCGTCCCAGATATGCTCGTTGTGGCACATCTCTTCGACGATATTGTCAAGTATCCCACCAGGCATACACGAACGAACTTCTTCGAACCTAGGGCATTCGAACTTCTTCGAACTTGGGCATTCGAAGACCACGTGTTACAGTGTATCTTCCACGTTCACGCACTCCGGGCAAAGGGATGACGAAGCATGTCCAAACCGATGCAGGCACTTCCGGAAGTATCCCTGTACGGACAAAAAATGCGTCAAAGTTCACCTCTCCATGCTCCCTACACACTCTTACGACACATTTGGGATGAATCGGTGAGTCCGCCATCCTTTCTCTGCTTTGTCCCACTCTTGTTACCACTTAGCCAACGAGTCGGCTTTGACCAGTCTCCTTGCATTTCGTACATTCCTCCGCCAATAGCTTTCCACGTGCTCATCCAGAGTGATGCAGATGGGGATTATCCCGGCAATTACGCATACCGCCTCCGACGATATCGTTCTGTACGCACTCGCGACACGAACATCCATTACGCGAAACGTGCTTGTCAATTATGTCCGGTTCCGTTTTGAGTTCAGCGCAGCAGCCCTGACTGATACGACATAACTGAGTATTGAGGATGAGACACCCACCAGGAGACGTCTCGTGCTGCATCTAGCTTGCCAAT
Source organism: Topomyia yanbarensis (assembly GCF_030247195.1). Taxonomy (NCBI): domain Eukaryota; kingdom Metazoa; phylum Arthropoda; class Insecta; order Diptera; family Culicidae; genus Topomyia; species Topomyia yanbarensis. The sequence goes on from NC_080671.1 coordinate 344,061,049, forward strand.
GCAGTAGTTACCCTCGCTACCTACACACACACATCGTCGACATGGCTGTTGAAATTTAACCATCGACCATTACACTCAGGGTCTTCAGCGTACGCATGAATGGGATTGATTATCCGCCGACAATGATCACGACGGGGTCAATTTTTTATCGGTTGCTGACCAGCGCTACCTCCGTCTTGTGAGCCAATTGCAACTTCACGTCAGCCATGCAGGTTTCCACGATGCCTATTGTCTCTGCTATCAATATCTCGACCTCATCAAGGGTCTCGCCGGTTATTGTCAGGACAACATCATTTTTTTTAATTCAAATCGTTTATTTGATAAGGCACGTTGCGTTAGCTTAAAGGTGCCAATTTTGTTTTGTTTTACATTTTAAATTGCTTAAAACTAGGGGATTAAATATTGATTTTTTTTAAATGAAACTAATGCGATTTTATAGCTATCTTATATATCTACACAAGGGGATAATATTATTTTCGTAAGATTAGGGGGGTCATTTAGTTTTTGTGGCAATATGGTTTGACATTTTTATCAGTGAGATAATTGGAGCAAATAATGTTTAACTAAGGGGGACAATTTTTTACGACTAACTTAAAACTAGGAATAACTAGAGGACATGATTGAATTTTGTAAAGATTCGTAATTATAGTTATTTTTTGTGGGTAGTAGAGTTGGGCATTTTCAACGAGATTATATAATATAATAGTTAAAACTAGAAGAGACAAGAAGAGCTAAATGCTTCGTGATGATATTGGGGGGGGGGGGGGGGGGTAGGGGTGTTACTTCTGGGTATAAGAGTCAGGGGAGGGAGGGTAGACAAAGATGGCAGGGAGAGAAAATTATTTCAGTTTCAGGCATCGTGAGATCAACGGATGGATCACAAACTCGGGTGGCCTTCATCAGGGGAATCATGTACTGGGACGCCGGGTGGTCCTCCTCAAGATGGCAGGGGTTTTTCCAGACGATTTCGTAGTACGGCTCAGATGTGGATCGGCTACATTTCGAGTTAAGCGTGTTATGTTCGTGCCGTAGGTCCCGTGTTTGTTGGCTCATTCGATACAGATGCTTTGATACAGGTGGAAGAGGGTTCTGAGAATGATAAGGAAAATAACATGGGGCAGTTAGACTTGTATATTGATGGTTTTCACAAAGGTGTATAAAAGGGACATATAGAGGACATCGCGGCTTGCCAGCACATCTCGAACCGGGACGTTGGTTGGTCTTCCTCGGGCCCGCAGGGTATCCATTAGCCGAGACCTAGCGGAACTATACTCGGTGCACGCCCAGACAATGTGCTCGATGTCGTGATAGCCGTCGCCACAAGCGCAGATACCACTATCCACGAGCCCAATACGCCGGAGATGTGCATCCAGCGTGTAATGGTTTGCCATGAGTCGGGACATCACACGAATGAAGTCACGACCCACATCCATCCCCTTGAACCAAGGTTTCGTCGATACCTTAGGGATTATCGAATGTAGCCACCTTCCCAGCTCTCCACTGCTCCACGAAGTTTGCCAACTTTCGAGGGTTCTCTGATGAGTAATACTGAAAAATTCGCTGAAGCAAATTGGTCTTTCGTAAACGTCTCCTTCTAAGGCACCCACCTTAGCTAAGGAGTCTGCCTTCTCATTGCCCGGAATGGAGCAATGAGAAGGGACCCATACCAAGGTAATCTGGAAAGAGTTGTCAGATAAAGTACTCAGTAGCTCCCGTATTTTCCCCAAAAAATACGAGGAGTGCTTTCCATGTTTCATCGAGCGAATAGCGTCAATGGAACTGAGGCTATCCGAAACGATCAAGTAATGGCCTGCGGGTAATGTTTCAATGACTCCAAGGGTATACTGAATGGCAGCTAGTTCTGCGGCGTAAACTGAAGCAGGGTCACTGAGTTTGTAGGAGGCGGTGAACTTTTGATTGAAAATACCGAAGCCAGTGGATCCTTCGAGTTTTGATCCGTCAGTATAAAACATCTTAGAACAGTCGACTTCTCGGAATTTATTAAAAAAAAATGTTTGGAACCACTTGTGGGCGTATGTGGTACGGAATTCCACTAATCTCGTCTTTCATGGATGTGTCGAAGAAAACAGTAGATTCAGAAGTATTTATGAAATGCACACGGTTGGGATTGTAAGAAGAAGGGTTAATATTCTGCGCCATGTAGTCAAAGTACAGGGACATGAAACGGGTCTGAGAATTGAGCTCAACAAGCCTTTCGAAATTTTCAATCACGACCGGGTTCAAGATATCGCATCGAATGAGCAATCGATATGAGAGTTCCCAAAATCGATTTTTCAACGGGAGAACGCCCGACAGCACTTCGAGACTCATCGTATGGGTCGACTGCATGCACCCTAAGGCGATACGCAAACAACGATACTGAATTCTTTCGAGTTTGATGAAATGTATGTTCGCGGCGGAGCGAAAGCAGAAGCATCCGTATTCCATTACCGACAGTATCGTTGTTTGATACAACCTAATTAGGTCTCCTGGGTGGGCACCCCACCATGTTCCGGTTATTGTACGAAGAAAGTTGATCCTTTGCTGGCATTTCTGTTTCAGATACCGAATATGGCATCCCCAAGTACCTTTCGAGTCGAACCAGACCCCTAGATATTTTACTGTGAAGACCTGAGCGATAGTTTGACCCATTAATAGGAGCTGTAGTTGTGCTGGTTCACGCTTCCTTGAAAATACAACTAGCTCAGTTTTCTCCGTGGAGAATTCGATACCCAGCTTAATAGCCCAAGCAGACAAATTGTCCAAGGTATTCTGTAATGGTCCTTGTAGATCGACAGCTTTGGGTCCCGTAACAGACACCACGCCATCGTCTGCAAGTTGCCTTAACGTGCAGGAATTGTCAAGACATTCATCAATGTCGTTGACATAGAAATTGTATAAAAGGGGGCTTAGACATGAGCCCTGGGGAAGGCCCATGTAGCTAAATCGTGATGTCGATAAGTCACCATGCGAAAAATGCATGTGCTTTTCCGACAACAAGTTTAGTAAAAAGTTGTTTAAAGTCGCTGAAAGACCATGCTGGTGCAGCTTCTCTGAAAGAATGTTGATCGAAACTGAATCAAAAGCCCCCTTAATATCTAGGAACACTGATGCCATCTGCTCTTTGCTAGCATAGGCCATTTGAATTTCAGTTGAGAGCAACGCAAGACAATCGTTCGTCCCTTTGCCCTTGCGAAAACCAAATTGTGTATCTGACAGTAAGCCATTTGCTTCGACCCAATTGTCGAGGCGGGATAGGATCATTTTCTCGAACAACTTCCGGATACAGGATAGCATTGCGATCGGACGGTACGAATTGTGGTCGGAGGCTGGTTTTCCTGGTTTTTGGATGGCGATGACCTTCACTTGTCTCCAATCGAGTGGGACAATGTTAGCCTCGAGAAACTTATTAAATAAGTTCAACAAGCGTCTCTTGGCAGAGTCAGGCAGATTCTTCAACAAGTTGAATTTGATTCTGTCTGGCCCCGGAGCTTTATTGTTACACGACAAGAGAGCAAGTGAGAACTCCACCATCGAAAAAGGTGTTTCGTTCGCGCTATCGTGAGGAGACGCGGTGCGGTAAATCTTCTGTGCCGGGGCGGAATCCGGACAAACCTTCTTGGCGAAATCGAATATCCAACGGTTTGAATATTCCACGCTCTCATTAGTACTGTTTCGATTTCGCATACGTCGGGCTGTTCCCCAAAGAGTGTTCATCGATGTTTCTCTCGTTAATCCGTCGACGAACCGGCGCCAATAACCGCGTTTTTTGGCTTTCATCAAACTCTTCATTCGCTTGTCTAACGTCGCGTACTGTGGAAAACTAGCGGGTAACCCGTCGTTCCGGAAGGTCTTAAACGCGGCGGCCTTCTCTGCGTACACGTCTGAGCACTCTTTATCCCACCAGGGATTGGGAGAACGTTTTTGTATGTTCGCGCCGGGTACTGGCCTAGTCTGAGCTTGATTCGCGCTGTCGAGAATCAAGCCAGCCAAAAAGCTGTACTCTTCCTCCGGAGGAAGTTCTTCGGTAGATTCGATGTTGTCGGATATCGCGGCAGCATAGCTCTTCCAATCGATATTTCGTGTGAGGTCATACGAAATATTGATTGATTTCAATGGCCTTGAACCGTTATTGATTGAGACTACAATCGGCAGATGGTCGCTGCCGTGGGGATCAGGAATTACCTTCCACGTGCAATTTAACCGCAGCGATGTTGAGCAAAGGGACAAGTCTAAGGCGCTCGGGCGCGCTGGAGGAGCAGGAATCCGTGTCATTTCACCCGTGTTTAAAATTGTCAAATTGAAGTTATCGCAAAGATCCTGAGTTAAGGAAGACCGGTTATCATCATAGAGGCAACCCCATGCTGTACCGTGAGAGTTAAAGTCTCCTAAAACTAGTCGCGGTGCTGGCAGGGATTCTAAGATGTCTTGTAGCCGTCGGTGCCCAACCGCGGTGTTGGGGGGAATATATATGGAAGCTATGCAAAGGCTTTTGCCTTTGGTTGTTACTTGACAAGCGACAACTTCAATACCTGTTATCGAGGGAAGGTTAATTCTGTAGAAGGAATAGCACTTTTTGATCCCCAAAAGCACTCCTCCATAGGGGGTGTCTCGATCCAGGCGAATAATATTAAAGTCGTGGAAGTTGAGTTCTATGTCGGAAGTTAACCAAGTTTCACATAATGCAAATGCATCGCAACTCAAATTATTTATTAAAATTTTGAAGGAATCGATTTTCGGGATGATACTTCTGCAATTCCACTGTAGAACAGTGATCAAATCCGTGACCTCGTTCGATGAGTTAGCCATCGAAGGATACAATCGCTGAGAGGAGGGGCCATTTAGCAGTCAACTGCTTCAAAAATGTTCTCACTGTAGGGAGAAAAGCTAACATAAGACTTTTAATAGGATCAGTAATATTGAAAGTTTTTATTATCCACTCCACTATGTCCGAGAGTTTTATAATTCCAGTGCTGTGATTACTCTCGAACTGAAACAAAGGAACACTTGGGATTTTTGATGTTCCTGGAAGTGCTGGGAACTCCTTCTCTGAGCTTAATCCTCCGAGACCAGGAGCTAATTGCTTCGGTTTGGTTGCAACACTTCCAATAGATGTGACTTTCGGAGCCCCCTCAAGGGACACCTTCTGGCCTTTACAAGGAACTTTACGAGAGGAAATGTTCCTCCTCTTCCTATAAATTCTAGGCACCCTAGTAGATGTTCCCTCTTGTGGGTTACCAGCCTCGCCCTCGTCAGGAGGCAAGTGAGTATAGATGTTTGCTGAGGATGGTGGCGTAGCATTCTTTAACATTTCTGCTAAAGAATGTTTGGATCGTCCCGCAAGGGAACGTTTCAGTTTATCCCCGCGTAGTTTGTACGCGGGACATGCCGAGATATCATGCAGACTCTCCGCACAGTAAGGACACTTTTCGGCTTGCTTACTGCACGAATCATCTAGATGATTCTCCCCGCATTTTCCACAGCGGGCCTTATTGCTACAATGGGTGGCTGTGTGACCCAGTTGTTTACACTTTGTGCAATTCATGACCCGCGGCACAAACAGACGCACAGGCAGACGAACCCTGTGCAAGAGGACGAAATTTGGCAAAGCGGTACCAGCGAAGGTCACCCGATAAGAGTTTGATTGGGGGTACGTTTTTGAACCATCCCCCGCAACTACTACTGAGTGCAAACGTTTGCACTCAAGTATTTTAACTGGCTGAAGTAAGCGGTCTCTGAATCGGCCAACCCCGTACTTCAGCAGATCCTCGCACGTCAAACTCTCATCGGTTACGACGCCTTCGGATTGTACTCTTACCGCCGGAATATACACGTTATAATCCCGCGTAAAGTGCTCACAGCAAGCAATATCGTTTGCCTGCTTTGAGTTGGCTAGCAACACCCTTATCTTGTCCGAGCGGACCTTTGAAATTTCGGTCACAGCCGAGAACCGTTCCGTCAGGTCTCTAGAAATCTGAAGAAGATTCAGTGATTTAGTCTTGGGCCGAAAGAAGACCACAAATGGACCAGTTGAGAGTTCTGGATAGCATTTGGGCCGGGGGGGAGCCTTAGAAGTTGAACCCGATTCAACTTCCATTTGACCATCCGGAGAGGGAACCATAGAAAACGTCAACGCACGGGGTCAGCGCCCGCGCAGACGGAAGAAAGCAATAAATGTGTTACAAAAGACAAAAACCACTTAGCTTTAAACTGGTGTCCAACGACGAACCGATCCAGCTTATACAGCTGGCTATTGTTTAATCCTCACACGCGAACAAAAGACTGAGGACCGAACCGAACCGGCTAAATAAACTTGAATGCGGATTAAAACTATTCTTTATCGCCTCACACAGCACTACGGACTAGAAAAAACAACCTCTGTCTCGATGGAGAGCTCGAAAACGAATGACGAGGACAACATCATCTGCAAATCCGACAATATCAATTTTCCTGGGTAATTTCAGAGTAAACACTCCGTTGAACATGATATTCCAGAGCGTTGGGCCGAGCTTGGAACCCTGAGCTACTCCCGCCGTGACCGAAATCGACCTCTTCCCCATGTTCGTTTCGTAGACCAGTACTCGGTTCTGAAAGTAACTTTTCAGAACCTTGCACAAATAGTCCGGGACCCACATTCTGTGCAGCACTATGGCGATAGCCACCCAGCTGGTGCTGGTGGACGCGCTTTTCCCGTCGATCGTAACCACGGCGCAGTTGTTATTACCTGTTCTCTTTTGTTGCAATGCTTTCTCCGCGCTCGCGATGATTGTGCTGATGGCGTCCATCGTCGAGATCTCTTTTAGAAATCTGAACTACTTTTAAGATAGTTCATTCTCATTTTCAACGTAGTTCCTCGGCCTGTTAAGGATGGCCTTTTCCAGAAATTTACCAAGAGTCTTCAGCAGGCATACAGGCCGATGCGATGCTGGATCTCCTGGTTTTGGCAGAAACATCAGCTTATGGATCTTCTATCTATCCGGGAAGTAACCTTCGTCCACGCATTTTTGTCGACCTATCCTGAACATGTCCGGAAACGCCAGGATCGCGGTCTTCAGTATCACGTTGGCAATACTGTCCGGACCGAGAGTTTTCTTCGCTTTCAGCCCTTTTGCCACTGTAAGGAGCTCGTCGTTGGAGATTCGATTGTCACCAGCATTACCACCGTCTGCATCAAGATACAGTGTAGGCGGCCATGTGGTTGGGTCGTGCTTCGGGAAAAGACCCTCCACGATAATTTTCAATTTGTCAGCGCACATTTCAGCTGGTGTCGTTGGACCCTTGACCTTGGCCATAACAACATGGTATGCGTTGCCCAAGGAATTAGCGCCTGCTTCTCTGCACAGCTCCTTGTAGCAGGTGGACTTACTATGCATTATCTCTCGTTTGAATGCAGCCTAGCCGCCCAGAATGTCATACTCTTCTCTGACTGCCTCAGATCTTGCTCTCTGAAGGCGTCTTCTGGCTTCTAGGCAAGCAGCACGGAGGCCACTCTGCTCACTAAATCGGCAATTCATGTTATCCATGAACAGCGCGCTGTAGAATGTTACCTCGATGATGGGTTCTCGACTGTCTTTACGGAATGTGGTAGCGGAACCTTCGTTGCACAGTGTCACATCCAGCTTCGCCAAGGCTTCTTACAAGCTGTAACCTCTTACGTTGGTCAGCCTGCAGTCTCTAGCAACGTGCCCCTTTCTCCGCATTTTCTACACAGTGCAGACCTGTCCGGGCCTTTGCAGTTCCTCGCCGGATGTTCGAGGACCAAGCACCTGAAGCAGCGCTCTATCTGCTTGGTAACTCACGGAGCGAGTCACAGCGAGCAAACCGACCATCCGACCAATATAAACTTGCCGGTCTCTTCCAGTTTGTGAACAACGGCCACCGGTAGTCGAATCGCCGCCATTTGAGTGCCTCCGTACGATTTTTAAATCCAGATAGCCACCGGTGCATTTAGTTAGCACTGCTCGATCAGTGCACCCCTCAGTTCTTCACGGTCGTTATCTCGTCTAGACCCTTGCATTCGACCACGGCTTCCTGCAGTAGAGCTCTCTCGTTCGCTTAGCTGCTCATGGATTTAACAACGAGCTCACGGTAGGTTAAGCTCTTGACGGAAGGATCCTTTCTTAGCTCGAAGATCATCTCGCCTTTCTGAATGCGCCACGTTATAACAACATGCTCTCCCAATTCTTTCAGCTCTGGAACCTCTCTCACTTTATGGGGAGGGGCGGCATAGGACGTCTTATCGTTCACTCTAATAATCACTGCATCGCCCTTGTACTTTTCCGGAGGAGGCTTGCGTTTCTCTTTCTTCTCTTCTTTCTTTTCCTTTTCTTCCTTTTATTTTCGTTCCTTCCGCTTCGCCTGCTGGCTTCCCGCAATGCACCAGCCACGATCTTTCCTAACGTTTCTCTGGTCGCTGGTACCCTCCAGCTCGCTCTTCTGCTTCTTCGGGACTTATTGCTTCCCCGGCGTGTCCTTCACTCTTTTCCTCGAGCGAGTATTGTGGTAACTCTTTGGTCTATGCTATATTTCACCCTAAGGAGGAAAAGCATAGCATAGTGCTTTCGCATAGGCCTGCTAAGCCAAGATAAGTTTCGGCTTCACTTGTGTCTCATCGGCATAAACAGAACTTCTGCTCGAACGGGACATCACGTTTGATCAGTCGTTTGATTGAAACACATAGTGTGTTTTAGTTTTAAGGGATTTGCGTCAAGCCGGCGCTAATCTATTCCGACAATGTGTTAGTGTCGGTTTCTGATGAGGCGAAGCCGAAACGCAACATAGTATGAACTCTTTGGTGTCGCCTCAGTTTCTGCCATCGCGTGTTCTGCGGCTTCCATCAGAGCTTTTTCAGCTCTCATCAAGAGCGCATTCTGCTTGCGTTCAGCAGCTGTTACGACCGAATTAATACTCGTCACTAACTGCTTCACTTTGATGTGCATGTTGTGCTTGTCCCTCACGAACTCATAGAGCTCATCGATCTTTTTTCTCGCCAAGAACGACTTCCCAATATGTAAGTCATTTTGGGTGGTGAACACCCGATTCGGTAACCCCATATCACGCTGGTTTCCTTGTGGCTCACTCTGTACCAAGCCGTTGTGGTACTCGCTGTGGCTACCGCTGGCGTAACCGGTGATATCTGCAGCTTATCACTCCTTGCAAATGCAATCGCGTCCTCCTGTGCTCCGCGTGCCTCTCCAATCACATTTGTTTTATTGGATGTCTCCATGCTGGTGGGTCCCAACTCCAGGCCGCTATCTTCACTTGTTGTATGTAGTCGCCTCTTCTGATCCCATGGTTATCTTTGCAAGCAGGTAGGTCACGCTAGGTTTGATACTATCCTTCATGGGGAGTAGTGTTCAGGATTGGTGTAAAATCGACAAAGGTCCATACCCGTAACGTACCCGGAGATCTGAGTTTTTGATGGGATGGAGGCGGTCATGATGTTGTCCCACTCGCCATTTCAAGTCGGTGTCATCCTTCCTTATTCGGGGAGTAGAAAAGCACGCCTCTCATCCCAAAGTAGCCGTTCAATTCGTGATCCATGTTCTGTCCGTCGACGTTTGCCATGGCCAGTATGTCATAATCAGAATGTTACTGGCGTCGATCCAAATGTGCCGGTTGGCACTCCAATTGGGCTAGGGTACTTTAAATGCTAAGATCTTTGGTTACTAAAATCTTAGGATCTTATCAGAAGCGGCACAGACACGCAAACGGAGCTGCTTTTGGAATTATGGCTTTTTAGAGTTTAAACCAAACCCCACAATGTCCTAGCAAGACTCTCCAATTCGTATTAGGTCCGTTAAGGTAGTTAAGTCCCTGAATTCCTATCCCTGTGTATGTGTGTTAAATAATATCACTCAATTTTCTCGAAGATGACTGAACCGATTTGCACAAACTTAGTTTCAAATGAACGGTATAACACCCGCATAAATTACTATTGAATTTTCAGTTTTTCCGACTTCCGGTTCCGGAATTACGGGTTAAAACGTGCGGTCACATAATAAATTCCCATACAAACTAGTAGCGCTATGGTGTCCGAATGATATACTACATATTAAAATGGGTCGAACATTATTTGAGTTTGCGGGTCTAGATCACTAATGACCAATCAAAGTAGCTTTGACCACCTTGGCCTCCTATGACGATTCTTGATGCCCCGGGAAACTCGACAAGTTTCTCAGCTAATGTCACACTTATTTTCCAGCGAACTCCTAACCGATTTTTACAAATGTGATATGACAGATATAATACTCCCGTTGACTGCTATTGAATTTCATTCAGTTCTGACTTTTGGGTCCAGAGTTACAGGTTGGTTATTGCAGTCACAGAGGAATTTCTCATATAAAGGAGTGGTTTCATTTCATTTAAATGACATTCAATAACGACATTCGGATTACTGGGTAGGTAAAGTTATGAAAATTTAGAGCCATAGTACTCAAGTGAGAGCAAAGATGTGAAGTATACAAATCGAAAACTAGAAAAGGGCAGGGTCATTAGAACAGGCTTGCTACCTTACGGGCTTAACTTTTGTCTTCTGCAGATGAGGGTCGAGCTTAGCCAGCATAATTACGAATCACTCAAGTTCACCAGCATGTCTCTTGGCAAAGACAGACTTGTTCCTCTTTACCTTGAGAACCGACAAAAGAAAAGCCACGTAAGATCACCACTGAAAACCTGTCGACGATTAGCATCAATCAATGATGATTGCTGCTATTCATCTCTGCTTGCCTTTCGAATGCCGGGATAGGTTTTTATTAGACTATTGCCATTGTGCTTACAGTCGTAGCGGGTTTGCTACATTGTGTAAGGTGGTGGCTTTTTATTTCGACTATGTAGTCCTAACTGAAGGAGAAATGCGGTGCCCCATCGGATATATCCAAGATCGTCAACCAACAGGCCAGAAAAATGTAGAACAAAGTCTCCAGAATTTGTCAAAATTCTCCAAATATATATTGCTAAAATATTGAAGTAATGATTTGTTATAATCTACGCGTAAAATGCAATTGAACATAGTCGGTAATAAGGCATTTTTGTGTCACTTAATCCTCAAAATATTGAGTTTCCAACTTGTATGTAACAATGTAACAATCTTCATTTGCACATTTTTTTCCTTCATTATAAATTAAATTATTGAGATAGATCCATTAACCGCAACACGGTACTGCTTTTGTGTAATCATTTCAGTCATATGGACAATTTCCCAACAAATGCGACATAATTATACCGCGAGCTAATTGCTCTCATTTTCGCCGCTCCCTAACGAAGCAAAAACGGCGCCAAAACGCACACAAATGTGGTGGTGTTGAATGCCGAAATGAGCCATCCTTTCGAGTGTACAAGTGGCAATCATCACGTTCCACGCTCGCTGCTGAGTTATAATGACCGGAACGAGAACCGCTTTTTGCACCGCCACTACATTAGTGTGGTTACGATTAATCAATTACTTCCGGGCTTACATGCATTTGCGAGCATTAGGGCTGGTTATGACTTCATCATCATTACACCATCACGGACGGGGAGATTCCTACCAAGCCAAAATACGAATCAATAAACGCGAGGAAAACACAAAAATAACCACCAAGATCCTTCCAGGAACCTTGTCCCACGCAAACACAGGTCTACCAGTCAATCACATGAAATAAGGTTTTATTACCGCTAATGCGATATCGATATTGCGTTCGGTCATAAAACGATGACTGGGAACCACGCGCGATCGAGAACATGACCGTGCGAGACGAGATCCTGTTCTCATATACAATTGTGGCGGTGGACAAATCGAGGATCATCGTCAAAATCGAAAACCAAAAAAATAAAACCGAAAGCAAGCGTGATCACCCAACTCGTGTCAGCCGGGCGAAGGAAAGGAAGTGCGCGAAGAAAAACCAATAAAATATAAATGTTTATTGGACAGGTTGATAAAAAAAATCCCTGACGGTCAATATACTAGAGCTCTCGTTAACGCCACACGAGACACGGATCGGTGTTGTCTAAGTTGTCAGGTGAGTGAGGCGACAAAGTTCAAATATTGAAACACACGTCGGTGTTCGGCGGGACACAATAAACCAAACCGACAAGAGAGCGTAATGAAGAAAGGCCATCCAAACATCGGTAAAGGTGCAATCGAATGGAATCGAATCGGATGGCGGTGAGAACGAACATCGTCAATATTGAAGCTGGAAGGACTCGCCTGAATAGAAACCGCCTGCTGGGAAGATCATAAAAGGAGTCGTTATCGCGTTTATGGCTGGGTGGGATTGTGAGAGCTGATCGGTTGGTTGTTTGTGGTGGGAGTTTATTGTGAGCGGAATAATCGAGTTCCAGCAAATAAAATAATATTTTGACGGATCAGTAAAATTGGAAGTGTTTTAAAAATTCACGCGGGATAATTCAAGACAATTCCATCAAGATTGATCCAATTTTGTTACAAACGTAACCGTGACCTTCGACATACCATTTTGACGCGAGAAATTCCCTTCCTTTCCGTGGACAAGCGTGGACTTTTTCGTAACCCCTACACATCCCTAAACTGTCTACGTGGTATATGAATGGCCCCTAATCCTAACGAACTTATACCAAACTTATCAATAATCAGTTTTCGTTTCATATTCCTGTTCTATGCGAATTCTGAATCTAGCGAATGCGGCACATTTCGCATCATGGTGATTGAACTGCTCAGAACAAAACAAATTTTGAAAACTTAATCGCTCCACCTTTGAATAGATTCCTAGTCCCCCCTGGAGTCTCTGCATCAAATTTGAGCCAAATTGGACAAGTCTAGCTAGTTTAGTTCATATTCCAGAGAGGACACCAACACAAACTTTTAAAGGAAGAGAAATAGAATAAGGACATGTTCACAAGAATTACTGGAAAAGGCTTGTTCTACAACTTTCTATAGCCCATCTACTTTCTATTTCGTTGCATTGAAAGGTTAGGTGGTGGTGAAGGCAGAACTAAAATTTTCTATTTAAAGATGACTCATGTCATGTACTATTTTTTCAAACATGCTGTTCGGATCAACAATAACACCTCTTTGGAAATCGACGTTTACTATAAGCCGTTCACTGACAACTAAATTCTTGAGCGTTTTTTCAAAACGTCATATCTGCAATGAGTTACTCTCTTTGTTTACTTTCTCTTCTGTTAATAATTCGGTCACTTTAACATTTATCCCTCAACTCTTTGCATAACATGCTAGTTAAAACCACCGTCTTTCGATCTGCACTGTAAAATAAGTGAAAAGTGTTATAGTGACGCCGTAAAAATCGAAAGAGAAAGTAAACAAAGAGAGTAACTCATTGCAGATATGACGTTTTGAAAAAACGCTCAAGAATTATTCTATCACTCTCTATCCGACTCATCCAGGGTGGCCAGATAGAATTCCTTAATATCGGTAGGGTCACTAAAAGTTTATCGGTAGTTATCGATAGGCCGGGTTGTTGTCCCAAAAACGTAGTATTGATATAGAATTGTAAAATACTGACAACAAAGATCTCTGACCAAATCCAACCCAAAAAATGAATGTTGAATAGGAAGTTGAAAATATCGGTAGTTTTGCATTGGTCGTCTTGGAATCGGTAGGGAAGACCAAAATCGGTAGGACTACCGATAAATCGGTAGATCTGGCCACCCTGGACTCATCTATATCGATTAACGTCTTCCTTTCCTACCGTCAACCCAACCCTTGTGGCGCATATACCTAGAGCTTTTATACAAAACAAGTGACTCTCTTTGTTTACATTCTCTTTCGATTTTTACGGCTTCACTGTAACGCTTTTCACTTATTTTACAATACAGATCGAAAACCGGTGGTTTTGACTAGCATACTATGCAAAGAATTGAGAGATAAATGTTAAAGCGACCGAATTATTAACAGAAGAGAAAGTAAACAATGAGAGTCACTCATTGTAGATAAGCCTTTTTGAACAAAGCCTCAAGATTGATCTGGTCACAGCGGCATCCATCTTATTGCAGCGGCATGGAAGTGTTCCCAACATATTCCCCGACCCGTAACCCTGATCCGAAGGTACCATTCGGTTTGGAGTTACCATCGTCTAATTCCATGCTTTTCGTATACGACCATCACTCGATACTATAGGTTCACTCCTCCACTATTTTGCGGACCCAGCATTTCCGATTGTTGCCTTCGACGATGTACACCAAATCGCCTGCTTTCAATGGTTTCGTTTCGCCAAACCACTTGGTTCGTTGGTTTATTAATTCCCTGATCCAGTGCTGCCACAATTCACTAACTAACTGTTGCGTTCGTTTGTACGTATAAGCAAGTGCTTCAGCCGGATGCGGCGGTGGATTCGTTGCGTTTCGTTGCTTAGATGGAGGACCTCGCTAGAAATGGTTTGCGGTCAACGCATCCACTTCTTCTGAGTCCTGTGACAGGTATGTTGGCGGACGTGAATTTATTTTGTCCTCTGCTATACGATGGACGTCTGAAGAATCTCGTCCGTAAGCCGTGTTCCGTCTTAAATTGCTGTGAAAGTCTCTTTCACCGATCGTACCAGACGCTCCCATACGCCACCCATATGGGGTGCCGCGGGCGGGTTCAATGTCTACCTCGTTCTCGCGTTTGTTTATTGTTCGGCGAAATCAAACTCAATTCCTTTGAGTTGTGCCAGCAACTCTTTGTTGGCCCCTTGGAAATTGGTCCCGTTCTCCGAAAGAACTCAATCGGCCAATCTCGACGCTCGATGAAGCGACTTATCGCCATCAAACAGGATTGTGTTGCTAGCCCGTGCGCCACCTCCAAATGCATCGCTCGAATTACTATCCAACGCTTTTGCTTCCGGCGTCCAACGGCCACTTCAAAGGGTCCCATGTAGTTAACTCCCACAAAGCTGAAAGGGTGAAGGTGTGAAGTAAGCCATTACAGCGGCAACGGAGCTTCTTGCGGGACACGATGGCGATTACACCATATACAAGCCGAAGATACTTTCTTCACGACTACGTCCACGTGTACCACATAAAGCAGCTGCTTCAATTAGTTTTTAACCATGAGTCTGTATCCATGTCCACATTCTTCGTGCAAGTTTTGGACGATCATGTGGGTAATTCTGTTGTTATTCGGAATAATTATAGGAAATCTCAGATCAAATGGTAGTTCGTCTGCTCGCTCGCAACGACCTTCCATGCGAATCAAGCCTGCTTCGTCGATCAACGGAGTCAGTTTGCTCAATGGAGACGGCGCCAGTGGTTGAGTGGTAAGCGTGACCGCCACTCATGCCAGTTGGCCTGGGTTCAATTACAGCCGAGGTCGTTGAGATTTTTCTGAGATGAAAAAATCTGTGGTCACGTCTTCCTTCGGAAGGGATGTAAAGCCGTGGGTTCCCTCTCCATGAGTTGATGGATCGATACCTAGTCCAGATAGTGGAGTCACCTTTCTGGCGTCGGTAAAGAAGAAATAGAATCCAACTTCTATACTTACTAACAAATATCCTCCTCCCGTGATACTTGTGGAGTGCGCAGTAGTATATACGGCCTCTAGCAAAAGCAAGTACCGGACTAACTATTCTTTCCCTTTCCTTCAGCGATTTACGTTCGGGCATGGCCGGCGCCGGTATTGATCAATAAACACTTTAGAATTACCAGTAGTTGCACATTGAAAGATGTTTTTCTACCTCCAAGCATAATTATCTACTTATTCCCGGTGCAAATTTAGTTTAGTCCAGATCGATAACGGAGTGGCAGCCAGGGGTGGTCGCACAAGGTCATGCTTAAACTCAACGGAGTCAGTTTGCTCAATGGACTAGATTTTTCAACAGGTAACCATTGGTTTACTTGACGATCTTTATTTCGTTTCAACACCATCTGTTCATTAATGAAACTCTCCGCCTGCGCCATTTTACATAGACATTCCTCTGCTTCCTCGACTTGCTGTAACGGCACGCGAACACAAGCTACATTAGCCGTACACCGAACCTTCGCCTTCGTACGAATGAGCACCGTCCATTTGGATATGCGTGTAGGATCCATAAGAAATGCTTGCACCTTCGCGTCGTGCAACAAGAGATGAATGCGCAATTCTTCTGTTGTATTAGCTGGAAGTAGTGTCTTCTTTGGCCACTCCTGCTTGTTCGTGTACAGGAATTCAATCCCCTGGACGCACGCGCTATCAGTGTGCATATCCAGTTCTTTGCCCGATTTAGTAAGCTGGTCCGCTACGTTAAGTTGGTATCCACCGCCAGTTGGTCAATTTTGTCAGACAAATAATTTCACCAATTCCAAAGCCAACCACTGTGTATCTGCACTGGTCAGACTGAATCCGATTCAACACAACGCTCGCATCAATCCAGAACACCACTTTCCCAATACCAAAGTTGTGGTTATCGATAACCGTTCTCGACAATCGTACTCCAAGAACTACTGCCAGTAGCTCTTGACACGGTATTGATGTCTGCTTCAGTGGAGCCACCTTGAAACGGCTTATAACTAGGGCGCACCTTACCTCGTCTCGAACGATGGCTCGAAAGTACGCCACACAGCCGTATGCCGTATATTTAACTCCAGATCGTCCATTTCGTCCAATTTGGCATTTCCGAAATAACTTCTAGGCAGCTTGAAGGACCCTATGTTTCGCATCATCTTTATCCAACGTCGCCATTTTTCCATGTGACTCCACATCAATTTCCCAGTCGAAGCCGGTTCTCCAGAGATCTTGGATCAGCATCTTCCCGCGTACAGTTAGAGGACGGATGAATCCCACTGGATCAAATTGCGCCATAACGAAACTGATGACTATTCGTTTCGTTGGACATTCTCCGTCTTCCAGTACCTTCATAAAATTTGCATTTGACACAGTAGCAAACGAAAAGATATCTTCAGCTGTATCTGTGCCTTTGTCTTTGATTGAAATGCACTGCTTTGTTCGAGCTACGATCACCAAGTTCTTCCAGAAGCTGCACCGAGTTTGACGCCCAATTTCTGATGTGGAAACCTCCTTGTGAATGTATATACTTTACTTCTTTAGCCCGCTGTATTGCTTGTCCGACTGTGTCAACGCTGTCGTAGTAATCATCTACATAGTGCTTCTTAACAATAGCTGCTGCTGCCTCCGGGTACTTCTTCACACAATGTTCCGCGTTTCAATTTTTTACAAACTGAACGGAGCAGGGCGAGCACGTGGAGTCAAAGGTCGCCACGTCCATAACATAGACCTGTAGCATTTCCCCTTGGTCTGGCCTAAACAAGGATCGTTTCGCTTGCTTGTCCGAGATTATTTATCTCGCAATCGACGTTTGCTATAAGCGTTACTGACAACTAAATTATTCTACCACTCTCTATCTCGGCTGGATGTTGTTGGCTCTCGAATCAAAACTTATCGAAAGTAAACAAAGTTCATTCCATAGCGTCAAACTTGCTCCCAGGTGGCGAAATCGTTAGAGTTCAACGGGGTGCTGGAGCGTTGCCAGAAAATTTTTATTTACCGGATTAAATTTTAGGAAACTTCCCAGTTAAGCTCAGCCGGAATGCTGGGTGGTTCTGATTCGTATTCCGGCTCCAGTGACAAAACCGATTCTATTTAAATCGGTTGTATCACTGGAGGCGGAATACTAATTAGAACCAACCAGAATTCCGCTTGAACTTTACTGGGTTCCGGTAACCATCCGATACCCTTCAGGAACTGTTTAAGGTGTACCATTTCGATCCGGCTTAGCCGCATAACCGAGGCCTAGAAAACAACGGCAACGCTAACAAAATGTAAACACACATTTAATGAACACTCCGGATGAACGTATCGTCAATTGACATTTCGACGAGTTTTGATTCTAGCCAATAATATGGGCCCTCGATCTCACTCATCTATGTCGTTTGTTCCTTTCCTTCCATTAACCCAACCATTGTGGCGCATATTTATCTTGTCGCAGCGGCATCCATCTTATTGCAGCGGCATGGAAGTGTTCCCAACACATACTATTGAACTAAACCAATATTTCGCTATAAAGTAAAGTTCGTGGGAATTCGACTTCGTTGCACAAACTGAAACATGTATATCAGTGTGGGAACTTAACAATCCCTCTGCTTCACGATGTTGTTTACAACATTGAAAAAGTCTTCCCGCTCAAGCAATCTAGCTTGGGTGAATTCCTAGATATTGAGGGTACTTTTGACAATGTATACTTCCAGTCTATTTTGGAAGCGACGCACGGATTATCTGTTTGTGTGTGGGTTGGATAAACGCAATGCTTAGTAACCGCATTCTTGCTCGTCACTGAGACAGGCAGAGATAAGAAAATTTGCAGAGTATTTGCGACTGTCCTCAATGTGACGTTCTGTTATCTTTGCTATGGAGCCCGGTTCCTGACGGTTTGTTGACGAAAGTCAATCTTGGATTTGCAACCTACGGGTTTGCTGACGATTATCAAATGATAAATGCTGGACTTTGTATCGAAACTACCTTTGACTCAATGCAATAAGCATTACCCAAGTAACCAATAAGCATTATAACGTAGCCCAATATCTGCTTTAGATCTACATATAAAGCTGTCCTTAAAAGCCGTGAAGCCCTAAATACTTATATAATGCTGGTATTATGCCAGAAAAGGCGAAATATAATGCTATTACTGTGCAGAGATTGACAGCTCGTTTCTGCAGTACTAATGTTATTATATCGACATAGATCTTTCATTAGGGCTTAAATCGCAAATGTAAACAAACTGCGTTTTCGCTATTATGACATTATGCGACAAAAATACTACAAGATTGAGGTGAAAATTAGTTAAAATGGTTTTTAGTTCGATTTATAATTAAAGAAAACAAAACGGCGAAACATGCATTTTCTTCGAGATTTCGACTTAGGCCCTTCTTCTCATATGGAATATAAAGGCTAAACTTACATTTTTTGACACAACCGGGCGTACGGTTATTATTCACAAAATTATTCTTTAAACGGCGGTTCTATTATATAAATGATAAGCAATATCTACTAGGATCATGTCTACTCGATAGTTGTTGCACATAAACATTCGAATATTTCGATATTTTCATGAAATTCGAAGAAAAGATGCACGCGCCCTATCATTTACATTGGGTTTCTATGCGCCCATTTGCTGAGCCCTATTAAAAAGTATACTGTCAAGCTCGCCCATTTACCCAGCCCTACCCAGCAAGACAGAGTCAGTTTAGCCCTTTTACCGCGCCCTTCTGAAAATTATGTATACCGTTTAGCCCTTCCGCAAATGGTGGTTGCTGAAGGGCGAAATCACGACTGGGATGCAAATTGGGCGTAAGCATTTTTTTAGTTTCTACCCACTAAAAGCACATAGGAATTAAATTCTTTGTTATATTGTCATAAGGTTTAACCAAAGATGCTTCCGGAAAAACATGGTCATAAAGTAATTTATACCTACAATAAAAACTACATTTAGAAAAGCATCGCCGTATATTGAAACTGATTTTTCTCCATTTGAGTACATTGCGACTTTGGCCCTATTGAAAGATCTGTGTCGATATAGCACCAGCGCACAAATGTCATATTTGAAAGCAAAGCCTTATATTGGCACCACTAATGCTATTAAAAAGCTTCAGTTGGCTGTCATTGTCCGCCATGGTTTTAAAACCATTTCTTATGTTTTCTTTCGGTATGATGAGCAAAAAGGAAAAATTTTAAAATAAAATGTTCTGTTTAAAACCGTAATTGACTCTGTTCTAATACATTATAATGAATATCCTTAATGGGTTTTCGTTCTCACATGATATGAATGTTTACGAAAATTACCTTTAGTAAGTCTCGAACTGAGGTACCTTGCCTCGTCCTTCACGGTAAGTGCGCTGTGTTTGCTTTCTGGACTATATTGCATATGTTCGATTGAAATGAAATATGCCGAATATATTCTTCAAGAAGAGTTGCATAACAAATAAACCCACAGCATTACAATAGCATTTTATCAGCTTTTTATTTGCTCTATAATGGCATTAAATGCACTTGTAAAGCTTACATTCTTTAAAGATCCTTGAAGCATGTACGCGTTATATCAGCTTTACATACGCATGTAGAGCAAGCGATAATGCGATATGTCGGCTGTGCAGTTATGCATTATTGAAGCTAATATAGAGCTTTATTGCGTTGTTAATGCTGTAATGGAGTTTCAATGTAACATTAGTGCAAATGTATAACCAATATAGTGCAATGGCTTAATGCTTATGGTTACTTGGGTAGGGCATGTCGATCAGTGGTGTCCACAACTTAAATTAGCAGCTAATCCAAACAACGGTTCTTTTAAAAAAGAAGCGAATAACAACCGGGGTTCGAACCTTGCACTTCTTTGATTCTAAGCTACTGATCAAGTCAAATACGTTGGAGTTGTATTGGATTCCAAACTGAATTTATCTGATCACATTGAATTCAGAGTAAAGAAAGCGTGCATTGCCTTCGGGCTGTGCAGACGAACTTTTGGAAAGTGCTGGGGTCTCAAACCCAAATAGATCTATTGGAGCTAAACTATTATTCCGCCAAAAAGTAAAGTGAAAAACTGACTCAGACATCACTTTCAAGGCTTGTAGATCATAAAAATAATAAAATCTTATTTTCATTTTCAGTAATAAACTGATGCACACAGTGCCACCTAGCGGTGAAAATGTAAGTTATTGTGTAAATTGTTAAAAAATCCCATACAAATTTCGAACACGTTGATTCGGGAGTTAGACTCATTCGATTTGGCTTAAATTTGGAGCAGTCACTTCTGATAAAAATAGAACTCGACTCAGGGGAGACTCGTTGCGGGCATTTTTTTCTTGTCACTCCAGTGTATACTCTACAATTGTTTTTAATTTTCAACGTTATATCAATAATTCTAACGAATTTATGCCAAACTAATCAATCCTCGTTTAATATTTTTGATTTGCCAAAACAGGTCAATGTATTGCAGATCAGCATGGAAACTACGCTAAACTAGGTCTAGTTGTAGAGCCCTCATCAAAGCTATCATTCACGATTCGGTTGACATTATTGCACCACTTTGTACCACACGAAAAGAAAGTTAAGAAGAATTACGCTCAGCAAGAACCGAACCACATCCGTCATACAAAAATATACCGTAATTCGGGACACGATCGTACCTACAGACAACAGTGAGTTCCCTGATGCGAAGCACAGTCGCGAGTCGAAAAAAACAAGATTTATATCAAATTTGTTAATGAACCACTAAATGGCTCACTAAAAGTTGCATTATGTTGCTGTTCTTTTTGCTTCAAGCATAAACGAAGCACAAAAAAAACGCGCAGAGTAGATACCGGCGAAGAAAGCGACAAAGAGGGAAATTCTACTCCACCCCTTTTCCGACCCGAAACCGAAAAAAAATAAAACCCATTGGGATGCGAGCACGCAAAGCATAAAATCCCGGTGTCTCGCGAATGCACGCGCAACTTCGAGAAATGTTTCAACGAATCATGACTTAATTATGTACGAACCGGCGGATAGCGGAGTGGAGCAGATGCTTGGTGAATTTGCAGTCCATTCTTACCTGTTCATTTAAAAATCATAAATTACTCACAATCTTCTGGTGGTGCTTTGTTCAGAGTTCCGACGAAACAAAGCGAAACATACTGTGGGAGCATGCCGATAATCGGGATTCTTCACCGAAGGGGCATATAGCATTCTTGAATGTCTCAATTTTTCGACTCATTTCAGCGCAGATTTACGATTAGTTAGGTACCTCCTTGAGCTGAGTGAATGTAGCAAACCAGTTAACTGCAGAGCTGTCTGATGTGGTTCTGAGGCAAAAGGCAGATGATTATGTGCTGACTATCGCGGGACCCATAGGAGATATAGGAGATCCCCGCATCATAAATGTCGGTCTAAATTCATCCAAATCAATATGGCACGATCGTCGGTGTTTCCTCTTGCCTTCATTATATCGGTTCAGATCCCAATATTTCGACTCGATTTCGTGGGACGTGTTCTCAAGCAACCCATCAATTGACGACCTTCCGTTGGAGTATTTATGCGTGCGGACATTTTCTGGATTGCCGTATGGCGGTTTCTTTTCATTTTTGTAGCCTAGGACCGTTCATTGTTCGTCTTGATTTGGCGACGGTGCGCCACCGGGAAAAGTGTACCGACGAGATGGGTCGGTGTGAACATTTTTAAGCAGAAACATCGTCGGATACTGCGCTCCATTACATGAATGTCTTAATTCAATAAACTCCAGCAAATGTGTTGGGATTCTCTGATGATGACGAAGGTGTGATGGTTTATGCTCAACCGACCGCAGCTCGAGGAAAAAAGGTGCCCCATTAGAGCACGCAAAGCCAAATCGTTGCCAATCCAAGCGTGCGCGCTCGTGTGGGATTCATTAAAGAGTTGAACCTGGCACGGGACGAAATTCCCAGGCTCTGAAGCTGAACGATTGGCGCGCGTAATTTTCGAACGGTGGGAGGGATTCCCTCCCCGGGGGCTGAACATTGGGAACGCTTAGACGCAATATTACTGGTTTCGGAGAAGATCGTAGTTAATGAATCAATCAGTCGAACAACAGCATGAAGCATTATAGTGACAGATTTCACCAAAATTCGTGTACTGATCGGAGTTTTAGCACAAGAATGACTTTTTCATATTAATAAGATGCGTTGCTATTAGACACATGTAAGCTTCGACGTAGAAAATTCCACAAAGGGAGCGTAGTGCCAAGACTTTGTCTGGCTTGTTTGGTGAATAGATAGGGTCACTGTGCCCTAAGTCATCTTAGACCCTCTGTTGAATGCATTGAGTTGAGTAGAGACTGCTATTTTTATTTGACGCGCGTTGGGCTCGAATATTCGCTTCGCTCAAGTTTCCTACATATCTCACTACATTCTCGACTATTCTTGCGTTTCATCGCTGGTGGAGGTAACTCCCTGTCATCCAATTATTTAGTTAGAAGGTGTTCTCATGGAAAAGTGTTTGTAGTTCCATCCGACATGATTTTTCTGTCAATTTGCCAATATTTTTCAACTAACTGTTGCGAGTTACAAAACATTCAAATCCAACTTATTTAAGTTAGGTTTTGTGACCTTAAGCGCAAATTGGTACATCCATTTTTTTGCTTTAGGAAAAAAAGGTTGCAAACAAAGTTTATGTTTTTACATTTCTAACAACAAAAATGTATAGGATTCACTCAAACTTTGAAAACTTTTCCAAGCCCGGAGGGCAGAGTCTCACATACCAATCGACTCAGCTCTACAAATTGGAATAATGTTTGCATGTATGTGTGTATGTATGTGCACTAATATCATGAATTACTCAGCAACTGCTGAACCGTTCTTAACGAAACTAGTTTCAAATAAAAGCCTAACGAGACAATTTTACACTAATATTTTTGTTTTTGAATATGTTGTTTACTTTCTGAGCTATGGATGATTTTGTCAAAACTCGACCTGTTTTAAGCATATAACTTTCGAGCATAGCAATAATGTCGCGCTAAGCGCAAAGTAAGCTTATAAAAATACTTTTCTAACAAGCCTTAGATCGTCTAAATCCGTTCACGAACGGCGGAGATTTTAAACATTTTATATTTTTACTTCTACTTTTATTCCAATTGGTAAAATTTTCAATAACTTAAAGCGAGAACGTCACATAAAAAGTATTATTTTACTGGTCTTTTGGGGGCTAACCGATTTTGAATATTGAAGTATGAACACACATTTAGGTGTTTTAAGGAATTCGAATCCGAAAACAATTTGTGAATTTACTCAACAATTAATGAACTTTTTCTCAAAAAATAATATGCCAGGCTCACTTCAAAGAGAAAATAATGTCTAAATTCACTTCAAAGTGAAAATTATCTAGAGTTGATGTATTTACCCGTTGGATTAAGCATTGCTTTCAGTGGTGACGTAGCTGTTGAGTGGTATATGAATACACAGGCCATCAAGTAATCCACCTAGTAGTGAGAGGATAGATTTATAATATTATTCATATTCGAAGCATTACCGAGAGCACCCGTATTTTTGAAACCAAAAATTCTTGTGAAAATTTGTCTTCTTTTGCAAGATTTATGTTATACTGGTCATGGTGTAAAAATCATTAACCCATTCATACCCATGTTGTTTGTGGACAACAACGTTTTTTAACAGCTATAACTTTTGATTGTGGAAAGATTTGCTCACAAAAACAAGTAAGGCTAGTAACTGTGACTATTGCCTTTCATTTAAATATTAAAAGTTACAAGGAACAGCTCTAGAATTGAAGTTATTGCAATAAGTCTGATTGGATTTCAATGGAGCAGTGCTGCCAAGGACAGTTTACGTTGACGACTGAAAATTAATTTTTCATATATCTTCGTTATGTTGCAATATTTTTGAAAACTGATAAAACTTATCAATTTAGACTGTCTTTGGCTACGTTTTCTACGCAATTGGACTATTGCAAATATTCTAGGAGAATTGTCTTGAGCATAGAAAGGTAAAAAATGAGCAGCTTCTAGCACTGCGAGGAAAGCACCTATCTTTATGAAAAAAGGCTTTTTGTGTTTTTTGACCCCACCGTATTCAAGGAAAAATAGTTTTGGAACACTACATGCACGAGAAAAAAGTTGGGCATGAAAGGGTTAATTGCATTTTTGCCTTTCTCATATAGAAAGGTTATGCAATCGCTCTAAAAATTGTCAACCTAATTGACCTATAAAGGCTCAGGAAGGAGTATGCAATAAGGGGTTGCTACTTTAAAATTCAAACTAGTGTAAAACCACCTAGTAGTATTGCTTTCTGCGGTATTTGTTGGGAAAATATTGACTGGCAAAATGGATGCCCCAGATATTCTCTCACAAATCAACATCAACGTACCCCCCAGAAACCTTAGATCACGTAATATTTTAAGACTCGACTTTCAGCGCACCGAGTACGGTCAGAACGAACCCATTAAGGCGATATGTAATGTTTTCAATACTGTGTATGACCGTTTCGATTTTTATGTATCTAGTGATGTTTTCAAGAATAGACTTAGGAGATTCACTTAGCTTATAAGATTATGTTAAAATATGTTAAAATATTCTGTAATGTTATTGTAATGCTGTATAACTTGTATGTAATTTTGTTAATCTGTAAGGTGAGATCATTGTAATTATTAAGAAAAAAACGTACGAAAAGATTATGGGTCTTTACGCGCATTAGAGGTCTGCTCCTGAAGTGAATTTTGAATGGGCTTTTCGCATACAACAACAACAATAAATTTTCACATTCTACTTTCTACTTCTGCCCAAGTCAGACGTACAATCGAACCAAGTGAACAAAAACTAGCAACCTCTCGATCTAGTGTGCATTGTCTCGAGAACAAAGGAAACTTAATTTATTCTTGCCATCATGAGTAAAGTTGACGAAAAATCTCTGCTCCGACCCAACGCAGCGGTCGTTGACTTTAAATTCTGTTCAATAAGATTGAGTTTTCGTGAAGTAGAAATACCTTCTGAAGGTGAAGATGCAGCTTAAGCTCAAGGAGGTTATGTATCATCATCTTCGTAATGTCGTACTCATATCATTCAACACGTTAGCACAAGCCGAACGTTTCGTTTTGCAGAAAAACTTAAAGCACGTGGCTCAAAGTGATAAAGTTGGAATTAAGATTTCCTTGTATATAGAAAAAGACTATGTAGATGTAAAGTTACATGACCTATCACCACGTACCCCTCCTGATCTAATCGCAAAATACATGTCACAATACGGCGAAGTAGAATCAGTTACACGTGATACGTGGAGAAATTTCTTCCCGGGTACACCCAACGGTGTTCTTGCGGTGAGGATGAGGATCGAAAAAACTATCCCCTCCCACTTGACTATAAAACTCAAAACCCACGAAACTTCTATTAATCAAACTACGTTATGCACCCATGAGGGGCAAACTCCCACGTGCAAGTATTGTAATCAAACAGCACACCACGGACAACCTTGCGCGGAAGATACAGAGGAGAATGCATCTCTACCGATTGCCAACGAATCCACGGTAAACCAACCCAAAAAAGAGTTTTCAATACCAATACCTGAACCACAAACGGTTGCCAAATTTGTGGCATATTGACAACTGCCAAAGCAGCATCCAGCACCCCAGAAACCACTGTAAGCAACATCGGTGATGAAGATAATAGCAATGACGACGGATTTACATTGGTCACCCTTAAGTACAAGAAGCAGGAAAGAACATCTGGTCGCGAGCACCAAGGCACTTTTAACGATGATGACCTTGATGTGGAGGACAGGAGAGAATTAAATGGACCCCATGACGCAGTAGGCGAGACGTGAAAGAAGGTCTCCGCTCGCAATAAAAAGTTACGCGCACGAGATCCAACGGACAATCAATAATATTTGTTTAATTTTTTACATATTGTAAACACATAAAGATCCACAGCTCCGTTAAGCTACCGCTATGAGCCGTGTCAAATAAACGAAATTAAAAAAAACAATAAATTTTATGTAGACCAACAGATGAAAAATGAGGAATAAATAAATAAAAAATAAATAAATAAAACTTCTTAACAAGTTGAAAATTTTCAGCAGGATACGGACCCCCCGGATCTTCCTCCTTAATCCGCCGCTGGTTTCAAGCGATTTTTCAGTGTCGACACATAGTATCTCAAGCTCTTGGCTGTCGATCCATTGTATGTATGTGCAAGTCGTACTGAATATGTAATATACATTTCCATCATTGTATTCAACATAACCAGCCATGGAATCGTAGTTTTGACAAATTATAAAGGCACAATTCAGGAGCGGATCCAGAAAAAAATTTCGGAGGGGGTCCGAAATTTCAATTTTTAAATGTTCATTGTACAATACGTAATTTGTAATACACTCGTTTAATTAAAATTTGTTTTGGTGGTCGAATCTGGTTTGGAGTGATTTTGAATTTAAAATGAATTTAAAATAGAAACTATTTTTAAATTTCTCAAGCAGTCAAAAATTTTCGGGGGGGGGGGGGGGGGGGGTCCGGACCCCCAAGACCCTCCCCCTGGATCCGCCACTGGCACAATTGCACCACTAGGTGGATTAAAACAGGTTTTCATAATAAGGATGTAAGGAATCAAAGTATCGCCCAATGTAAAAAAATAATTTCATAGCACTAATTACCATTTACCATCCCTCTCTACCTTCGTGTTCGTGGTTACTGTCACGACTCACATCTATCTCTGTGTCATAAGATAATCAATTAATCTGAAATATTTGTTAATGTAATTGTGTATTTATGTTCAAACCATGTGTTTTCCTGAAAATGCATCTTTCGAAACGTTGCACTATGGAAAATCACGTGTCCAAAAATCGAAAACTACATCAAGCCCAATTTAATTCAATTGTATACTGGGCATTTATATCTACTATAATTAAATTCATGGATATCTCAAACTGGGTAATATGGATGCTTGAAGATGAAAAGTTCCACGTGCGTTTTTCAAACTTTTCGTATCTTTACCGTATTTTGAATGCAACATACGTTCAAATATGTCATTTGAAAACTAAGATTACCTGTTTTGCGATGATACTGTTGAAATTGCATGTTCATTATATTGGTCTGAACTTTTACGAAAAATTGCTAATGAAAGTCTAAAAATATTCACAAATTAGATCCGGAAAAAGTCTTCCAAAGACCCCCTGATGGGGATGGAAATATAAAGATTCTTCAAACTTATATCGAAGGTTTCAGTTGTCCATATTTTCTCTATTCAATCTAAGTTACAATGGCAGTCACAATTAGCAGAAAAGCGGTGAATAATTAAGTACGCGTTTTATTTGAGTGCTCCGTATTCTACAAGTAAAGTTTGAATCGTTCCTCGGACATGGTATTGGTTTGTATGTGACTCATTAACCCATATCTCCGGAACGAGAATTCCGAACGAAACAATTCCCAACCTATAAGGATGACTGGAAAAACTGCATTGTAATCGACTGAATGCTTTTGTGCTATCAACAATAATATAACTGCTAACCTAGCCTAGACACTTCACACACCTATCTGTTTACTTCAATGGGGGTGCACTTTGCAAATTCTACAAAAATGGCATGTAACGAAAAGTCCTATTTTATACGCATATAATTCATCCATCTCACGATAAAATTTCATATTTTTTGCTAATATCGCCATGAAATTCTTTTAAGAATAGATTCCAATAGATAAACCCAAGGATTTTTGATATCATGGCATTAAAAATGTAAATAATGTTCAACCTAGTCAAAATATCGCGCATTTACACACTGAAGATAGCGCTTCCCAAGTTCCGCACGACAGATTTGTGTACCTAGCGGGCTACGCTTCTCAATTTCATCGACTATTTAAAGTACGGATTTGGCCGGACAAGCTCAGTTGTCTGTTGAACGGCACGCGAAGCAGATCACAGCGCTGTGTGTTTTCACAGCCAGTGTAGCTGAATTAGAAGTACGTTATACTGGTTGTGGAGGTACGCTACCCAGTGCCGTCCAACACGCGACTGAGCTTGTCCGTTCAAACACTATGCTTTCTTTTGTGTTGTGCTCATTTCCAGCACACTTTAATGAACAATCTCGAACACAATTATTCGTACACAAAATGTCTTGTACATTCGAGCTCCATTTACGAACACGGTTAACATAGTGTCGTGGTACTAGTTGTTTCTTTCGCTCTACCCATTATCATCAGCGTTGATTCACAGATTCTTATTCGCAGACGGCAGATTTTTGGCATTCACAGATTTTTGAAAATATTGTGATTTTTCACGAATGTTTCGGAAATTTAACACAGATTTCAGTTATCACAGAGGGTAAAAAGATATTTTTTGCCGAAACATAGATTGCAATGTGGCATCCCTGTTTGTTAGCGGTTGCATGCGTAACCTGCATGATAGCAATCTGTGCTTTCGTTGCGCAAAGACGAAAAATTTCTTTGCAACAAATTTACGTGGATCGATGGAAAGCACAACACAAGTTTATAATTTACGTTCGATCAATTCATTGATTCATTTCTACTTAACGTGATTCATTTCCACTCAGCATATCCTATTTTGATTCTGCTAATAGATACATACTACAAAGCCTATTTATGAATGAGAACACTGCCACTCGAAACACCGTTGCAAAAACGCATCTAAGTCCATATATAAAATTGTTGTCGATTCGATTTCGATTTATAATTTCTATATATGATTAAGACAGCATTCGCCACATTTGTATGCGTACTTTAGGAAAGTTACAATAATGGAAAAATATAACTAGAAAGTTTGGTATATACATGAAATGGGATTATATTGTCTAAAATTTGATTTTTTTTTCAACGGTCCGGGTTTTTTTATCACACACAATCGAAAAGTTTTTACCATTTTTAAAAGCTGACCTTGTGCTATAAAGATTTAGTTCCAGATGTTCTTCTTTCATCAAATCTTCTCAAAAAAGTTTAATCGGATTCGATCACCTACTTCAAATGAAATGACCTGATAACCAAGAAGGATCGGTTCAGTATGTTAAATTTGATGTTGATTGGTTGTGCTTAAACTATACGTAAGAAATATATTTGATTTAGTATTACTCTAAATGTACTAAGAAAATAAATATTTTACATTAAGTAGTAGTCCTACGTTTACAGTTCATGCACCTCCATAGGGCTGCCCCTTGTAGTTTTTTTCATGAGATCAAATGTGTATGTCAGGCTTGTACGGAATCAAATAGCATCACTTTCAAATTGCTATAATTATTTTCCATTAAAATTTTGGTTGAAATTAGTTTAATGTGTGTTGTTTTCATTGTGTAACTTTTACTATCAATTATGCAACCGTTACGAGAATTGAGGATCTCTTTGTCAAGAGCAACAAGCTGGAAATAGTCTAATCTACGGTAAGTCGTGTTATGAAACAATATAACGAACGTGTATCGTCGATAGGAAGGAAAAAATAGCAAAAATGGACCTCCGTGTAGTTCAAAGTTTACAAGTGGGAAGTCGAATTTTTCAGGAGGAATCCTAATAGTTCAGCGTGGCGAGAAAAATGCATTTAAGCAAAACTTTTGCGCAAGATGCACAAAAACGTGAAGAACTACACACGTACAAAGTCCAGAAGCAGCCAAAACGTAATTGATGAAGACAAGTGAATACATTGGGAAAATAACGTGTACGGAAACTTAATACTCAGCTGGTGACCAAACCAGAGGGCTCCTTATCTTCACTGTTCGTCATGAATACAGCCAAAGATGTCCAAGTTTGCCAAAAATACATGATTGGGCAGGCAATTTGCTCGTGGGGAAAGCGGAGCACACCGTTCGTGACAGCTGGAACAGCCAATGGTCAGGTGTATTTGAAGAAAAGCTTCCAAAAGCGTGAACTTCGCACTCTGAGGTCTCACGATGGCCCTACGCTTTTCTGGTCGGTTTTAGCCTCGTGTAATTACTCGAAGGATGTTCTGGAGTGGTCCAAGGCTGAAGAGTCCCGGGCCCCGTGCTGGTGGAGGAACGCTATGTGGGAAGGGTCATAGGTGGTGGATAATGCTTATTCGCGATAGTAACTAGTTGCGATTCGCGACCCGAACCATGTAGCGGGGGCTGACGGCGGATGTGGTAGGACGAGGTAGTGGGCCATACACGTTCTAGGCCTAAATACCACATGCCCTAAAGCAGCCCTGACAAGGCGAGCCAGCGCCGCCTTTAAATAAGCACTTGACCCAAATCTCTCTTCCCGTGATCCTACAGCGTTACTGCAAGGTTGGCGCAGGCCTAGCTAGCCGCCCATAAAAATAGCATGCTCAGGAAGTTCAACAAGAAATTTCGGATGGACAAAATTGGCACAGACGTAAGCAACGGAAACGGACAAGAGACTGGAACCGATCGCGATAGGGAACGCTTGGGCAGTAGTATTACGATCGACGGCGACGAGTTCGAGGTGGTTGACGAGTTCATCTATCTAGGCTCATTGGTGACTGCGGACAATAACACCAGATGGGAGATCAGAAGGCGTATTATATCTGGAAGTCGTGCTTACTATGGGCTCCACAAAACTTTGGGATCCAGGAAGTTTCACAACCGCACGAAATGCGCCATGTACAGCACACTGATTAGACCGGTGGTTCTCTACGGGCACGAAAGGTGGACAATGCTCGAGGAGGACCTGCAAGCACTCGAAGTCTTCGAAAGAAGGGTGCTGAGAACGATCTTCGGTGGTGTACAGGAGGATGGCGTGTGGAGGAGAAGGATGAACCACGAACTTGCGCAACTCTATGGTGAGCCAAGTATCCGGAAAGTAGCTCAAGCTGGAAGGGTACGGTGGGCGGGGCATGTTGTGAGGATGCCGGACAACAACCCCACCAAGTTGGTTTTCACCTCCAACCCGGCAGGTACAAGACGGAGAGGAGCGCAGCGTTTCCGGTGGCTGGACCAAGTGGAGCAGAACCTGGCGAGTATCGGGCACCTGAGAGGTTGGAGACAAGCAGCAACTGACCGAGTGACGTGGCGGAATATTGTGGAACAGATTAAATCATGATAATGTGATGTATAATCAGGAAATATAATATATAAGGCAGAAGATGTCAATTTCATGTCAAAAGATCTTAATCTCCGAACGCAACGGAATTGCAGCCGAGAAATTGAGAAATACTGAGCCAAGACGACTTTGGCACTCCAGAAGCATTCTATGAAAGTGAAATCGGATGCAGAAATGAGAAAAAATGAATGTTCACCCCTAAGGCAAGACGTGACAATAGGGGGTGCCGTTTTTGTTCCAATTTTACGTCAGAATTGTTCAGCTCCTGGTTGGTTGATGTTGACAACTTACACCATAGGAAATGTTACTGCAGGGATAGCGAAATGATGCTTTGTAGTGTTGTTATATTTATTGGAAAATTTAATTACTTTTAGTAATTTATTGGAATTTTATAGAACATTTTAATGTTCCTCCATTCCTAAGAGAAATGAATTTAAATTCATGCAAGTTACTTTTCAAGTAGTTTTCGTGTGGTAAATTTTACGATTCGTGATATCACAAGCTCCCAGAAAAAAACAAGATTTTGCATGCGGATTTAATTTGTTTCGTGAGTTAGATAATCTTGCTAACTAGTAGATTTAGTTTGGTAACTGGATTAAATTTTCTCTTCTTATTCAACCAAAAAAATAGTAATTTAGATGAACGTATGCTTCTTGGCAGCTGCAGGATTGTGAATTGAGAGAACATCTCTTCATGCTCCATGACATAAAATTCAAAACAAAACTATCAACACTATATTTGTAATTAAATGGGCTTATTTAATACGCACTTTTCTGTAATTATGAAAATGTTGATAAAAGTCGTCAAACATTTTGTAAGGACATGTATTTAAAAGAATTGCAAAACCTGTTTATTTTTTTTATCGCCTACCGGGGGTATTTAAATGTTACGTTGTTTACAAGGGGAAGGTTACAATTTTTTGTGACAAAATGCTACGAGGGGGATCCTCGTTGAAAATCGTTGAAAAAAGCTACGTCATTTGTGTGCGGACCCTAAGGTAAAGAGTTGCCATAGTTAAGTATTAAAACTGCCATGTTAACTAGAAAAAGCTGCCAACTATTAGTCTACGTGGTTTATGGATAGTCCCAAATGAGTGATTGTGGAACTAAGTCTTCAGATGAATGGAAACGGAGGGCAAAAGACTACCTTTATATCAAGCGTGGAGACTTAATGCTTAGCCGTCAAGTATGCAGAGTTCTTTATATAGGGTGTTTGGTTTATGATTAAGAATCTCTCGAGGGGTGATTGACTGTCATATTTGGAGAAAAAAATCGTTCTACATATACCATCAAATCTAAACCGTTGCAGAGTTATTGAACTTTTTGTGTAAAAAACTTATTTATCTTAAAATACCTCTAACTCGAAAAATGTACCTCGTATTTTAAATCTTTTAGTTCCATTGGATAGGTGAGAAAATTTTCATATCTTTCAGTTAATTAGTTTTAATTACCTTTAAGTTGCAAAGTAGTTCAAAGTTGGTGTGTTGATGTTGTTTTTGTTAATTTTCTCAAAATAATGAATTATGATTATAGAAATATCTATTATCCAAAAGATGGGTTTGAGGACGATTTATAATTTGTTCTTCAACATGATATTCCTATCTCTTCTCGTTTCCTTGTAATTTCACTTCTAATTTTTTCCTGTAATCGACCTGCAAGTGCTTAAAAGACTTTAGTCTAAAAAATATGCTTTATATCGTTATTACTAGGGTTTCATTGGAATGTTGAGAAAATTTCCTTTCGATGTATGTACAGATATCTTTTAGTTAAGTGTACCAAATGACTTTTTACTAGTAAAATAACTCAAAATCAGCCTTTTTGGAGAGTTTTGTAATTATTCTAATTATTAATCAACTAAATTTATGCTCACATATTTGACACTTTATCCCTAGTGCTTTTCATTTCGCTGCAATTTAATAGTTAATACAGCATGACCTCGTCACAAATGTAGTGGGTATGTAAAAATGATTTGGCTTCGAAACTAAAAGAGATAATTGAATGGAGCCAAAGAAAGAATTGTAGAACTTGCTGAGATGCATTAATTCCATGATAATAGTGGTCCTGTTTCATATTTACTATTTTAAGAAAATAACGAAAATGCTAATAATAACACTAACTTTAAATTAATTCACTTCTAAAAGAATACTAAATTCACTTAACTGAAAGGTATTAATACATTTTTCTCTGCAAAATTTTCCTGGCTTTCGAATAAAAATTAGAAAGGGTACAATAAGTGCCATACTTTTCTCAATAAGTGCTAGTATAAGTGTATATGAGATAAAAATATCCAAGCTCAATAACCTAAACACATGAAAACAAGAAAAGATAAGTGTCTCATGTCAAGAAACAAATTATGCAACTCTTCAAGACTAAAAATTTGAATTATTAAAATGGTAATGTTAACTATTAATATTTTCGCGAAATGAACGAAAAATCAATCAAAATTGTTAAATTTTAAATAAATTACTGTGAAAAGCTTACTTAACCTCATTAGCTGAAACATTTGAACATTTTTCAATGGAAAATTTTCTCACCTATCCAATGGATCCAAAAGATTTGAACTACAAAGTATATTTTTTGAGTTAGAGTTAGTTTTGAGTTTTTAACACAAAAAAATCAATAACTTGGTAACGGTTGAGATTTGAAGGTATGTGTAGAACGATTTTTTTCTCCAAATATGATAGTCAATCATCCCTCGAGAGTTTCTTAACCATGAATCAAACACCCTGTATAATAATTTCTCCTTTCGTGATAAAGTAAACCAACTGAATTTTTATGCACCACAAAAAATCATACTGGTGTTCCGCTATTATCTCTCGATTTCAACTGACGTGTTGGGTGGGGTTTAAAAATAGTTCGAGATTGGCGAGGTATTAAAAAGTGTATTCGATTCCAAGGGCTGGCCGTGCTTTCTCCTACCCACAGAGTGAAAGCCCGCTAGGTCCTGATGCGTAGCTACACGTGTTCACAGCTTGAGGGTCCGCGTGACGGAAAATGTATTATTCACTGAAGACCATCACATATTAAAGGGTTTGTTAAATGTATTAATCGTGTAAGAAATTCGTGAACCAATTGCTCGTGTTAGCCTTATCGAAGTTCAACGAACCTCACAAAACGCCCGCAATTAACTGTCACATCTCGTTATGTAAGCGGTCGTCGAAACGGGTGCAATTTGCAACATGTTAATTCATGAATAGATGAAACATTACAATTACAAAACGCCGCCTCCCGCACTTCAGTGCCTGGGCTACATTTTCACGCAACGTCGACCGAGTGTCATGACTAATTAAATGGTCTTTCTCTGTTGTGGCAGTCAGTGGTGGCAGCCAGCGCAGGAATTAAACGGTTCTGTTCTGTGTTGGGACTTTCCCCCCGTGTCCGCGGATTCTTCTCATGGGAATCAAACTTTCGCTTTCGTCTGAACTGTGTCTAGTCTAGCAAGAGAGTACTGTTAGTTATGTAATTTTTGAAATGTCGAGCAATTGGCGCGGTTTGTGGTGGCCAGGGTGGCCGGGGATAGTTTAAATCAATCCGACCAGTAGTCGGTTCATGGTAGGGATGTTCAGTATGGATGATCTAAAGAAAGGTAAAACATTAAATTTGTGTGACAAAAAGATTTGACAAGAATTTGGAAACAACGGTGACTTGTCAGAATTTGAATTCATAGTTTTTAGACCCAGATGCTGGATACGAATTTACGAACATTGGTTCGTAGAAATTGGATGAAACACAGATCAAACTTGGATGCAAAATGCCGCGCTTGCTACTGAGTGTCCCCAGCTTCTCAACTCCGAACATAGTCCAGTTTATCCCGTTCTACTAGCGAGATTGTATCCCACTCATAAATGATGATTGACAACAACTGGTTCTGGGAGAAATATAATCATCCATCCATCCACATTCACGCACCCTCCAATCAACTGACATAGTTACATGACATGCATTCTGTCCGACAAACACCCCGAACTTTCAACACGTGCTACTCGCCGAGAGCGACTGCCCAAAGTGACGGCCGTGAAATTCCTGGTTCCTCACGCGGGTATCAGCCCCCACTTAATCGTGCACCACTCTAGAATCAATTGATTGAAATTGATACGTTTGACGCTAGCTGCTCTGTTATATGCAGGAACATAATTCGAAATCACTATAGCTTCGAAGTTGCCCCCTTCTGACTGTCGCTTCCGAACACCAGAAAATTAGCGTGGAACCCGCGTGACCTGTGACGCTTCAGTGGCACAAGAACAAAGCGCCCCGAACAGAACCCGCGTTGCAATGGCAACTGGAAATCAATTAGGCTTTGCCAGAATTTCCCGCTCAAAGAAGATGCCGAACAGGGGGGATCGACCGAACTCATGGTTAATGAAATTGAATTTAATCCTACACTTGATTAGCGTGACCAATGATCATTGAGTTCGGAAAGTACGCGGCTCGGAGGGTTCATTGAGTGAAGAAGGGCAGCACTCGAATCGAATGTTATGTAAATATTTGAGGAACGCCCGCCATTGAAATGCATTTGACGGTTGCAGTCGGCGGGAGTCGTTCGGGGCAGGGCGAATCGAATCGAACGGTTTTGCGTTGGCACTTCGATTATGGAAATTGAGATGGTTTGATTGATGGGAAAGAATGTTTCGTTCGAGTAGCTGCAAAGTAGATTAGTTTTACTGACTTTTGATTGTTCTGAATGGGTTCAATTGTAACGGGTATTGACGCTTGATACGCTATTAGGAAGGATTGTGCTTTGAATGGTTCACTAGCATTGGAAATTTAGCAGAGAAAAAAGTATTAGTGTCAAGGAAATTTGGTAAGTTTGGTTGTAAATATTGCTACTGGCGTGCGCATATGAGGGTTAGGAGAGTCTATATATACATGATTTAGGATATGTTTAAAGCTTAATTAATAATACTATTTTTGAAAATACCGATATAAATCTCTCTCAGTTGTTTTTCTTAACATACAGTGTAATTTCGAAACAAATCGGTATATTTAACTGTTTACTAGGGCCTCCCTATCGATGGTTTTACAAAGAGGAAGTGGTAGCAGCGAAATGACATATTTCGTACTACAGCTTTCTTTTCCCGGCGATTTTAAGTTTTCTGTGATTCGAAAAATAAACCCGAGAAATCCCAAGATCTCGGGATTCCGGAAATATAGAAGTTTTAAAATAATATATCGTTATTTTAAGATTGAGCATGGTACGAAAATTGAAAACTAAAAGAGCTAAAACTTTATGAAAACCAATCTCAATATTTAGAGTATGGCTGCAATATCTACTGCTGATTGATTTTCAAGATGATCTATCAAAAGGTGAAGAAAAAACTGCAATTTTCGATAAACTATAAAAACAAACGATTTAAAGTATCTAATTCCGCATTTGTTATGAAATTTGCGTTTCGACTTCGTCTCATCAGAATCCGACACACAGTGGGACCAATCCAAAAAGCTATTGAGGCCTTAGATGTCATTTTAGAGCCAGCATTTCTTTGTAGGATATGTTCACAATATTATTCTGCAACTTTGTAAATAGAATAGTTTTTGGTTGGACTAAAGTAGAGTACCCGAGCAAAAAAAAAATTTTTTTAGAGGGTCGATGTCTTCGACAAAGTTGTAGAATATTATGTTTTGAATAACTTCTTCTAAGATACCACAGACATCAGACCTCATTTTTGAGACAAATTTGTTGTTTTTTGTAAATATGACCAAAAAATCAGTTTTTCAACTTTTTCATGCTAAAAACCTCGATTGATTGATTTAATATGTTCTACAAACTTGCTGGTATCACTAAAATACAACGTTTTGTTGAAGGAACTAATAACGTAAAATCAATATTTTGGCTTCTAAAACTATTTTTCATATAAATTTGCTCGATTTTCATCAAAGATTTCCGTTTTTTTTGTGCAGTCAAACTTTGGCTATTCCGATACTATATTATTATCGGAGTAAATTTTATATTACATGGAAACAGGATATAGACGCATTGTTTGGGTGGCCATTCATGTACGACGGTTTAAAACATAAAATGTGTTTATATTATTTTTAATTTATATACATCATTAGCTTCTTTTTAATCTAAAGATTTATTTGAAACGGCTCAATGCGTTTGCACAACTGAGCCGTGGGTCTTTTAATTTTTTACAATAAGTAACAATAAAAAAATAAAATGCTAAGAATGTCGGTCTTCCAGATCTTGTTGACGCAGCTTGCTGCTGCGTGTTGAGATCTGATCACCAATCTGATCATGAATTTGGCATTGTACATAGCACTTTGTAAATACTTAACTCTAATCTTAAGTCTAAATTAATAACAAACCTAAATTGTAACTTCTAAATACCATATATATATATATATATATATATATATATATATATATATATATATATATATATATATATATATATATATATATATATATATATATATATATATATATATATATATATATATATATATATATATATATATATATATATATATATATATATATATATATATATATATATATATATATATATATATATATATATATATATATATATATATATATATATATATATATATATAACTATACATCTAAAACCAACCCAACTAAAACTAAACCTTAAAACAATATTAAAATAGTTAAAATTTGGACGCTCAACTTGAACCACTAAACTTACCCTATATACATCTACTCTCTGATAAGACAGATAGCGAAAGAGCGAAGAACCCAGATTAGTAAAGCGAAAGAGAAAAAAACTCCAATTATCAAATAAAATCTAATTATACGGATAGTAGCAAATATACCCTCGGAGCGATAGCATACCAAACTGTCCATATCTCTTTGTACAAGTATTCAATACACGTGTTATACATCAGAACCAATATCGCAATTGCTTTTACTTTACCCCACATACCGTATCGTTATCCGCGAGTTTCGTAGCTAACTCGGGCAAGACGGACAAAGTAAGCTTCTCTAACGACGTCGCGAGTTACTACAATTGTGATCAACATTTTCCATGTCTTCGGTGAGGAAGGTTGGAAATGCAGTGTAAACCGGCGTGAGTGATTCCTTCAGTGATTTCTGGTGCCGTTAGGAAGGACGGAAGAAACGCCTGTGATACCGGCGTCTGCAGCATCCACGTAATTCCAAGTTTTGCATCCTCAATCTGTATTGTGTAGTTGTCGGATTGATGTAATGAGTGACAATGAAACATGTTAGATTAGCAAAAAGCAATAGAAACTGTTGGCAGACAAAATCATTATTAACTTGACCATTTTTACAACTTCGTTGCGACAAAAAATGGTCGAAGAAATCGTAAATTGCAAATTCTACAGAATAAAACCATCAATTCACGGTTGACATACAAGAATCAGCGCTCTTAGGGACACTAAAACAAAACCATCCATTCCGTGATTGAACATATTGCTGGACTGACGAAACTCTCTTTTGATTATTTTTCACCTAATATAGGCTAACATATGAACATATTTGAAGCAGTGGACGGCGATATGACCCCATACTTGCTGCAATTGTATCCTTTGATGGCTAATTTGTCGAATTCGTCTTCGTTGATATATCGTGATTCAAGCTCAGATGAAACACGTATCACACACACGAATACTCGCGGGTGGTTTCCGCCTCATAATGGAATAATTTTTTTCTTCACATAAAGCAATTTTGAGACATCCTACTATTTATACATTCGCCAACCAATGTTGGTAGATATATTGAAGCATCAGTATTTATATCCATTTTCAAACTCTATACTCAAATACCGATGAAGTCGCTTTTTTGATTTTTATAGTGATAAATACAGACGTTCTTTTATAAGAATTCATTATATTGCAAATGTATAATACAAATGTATAATATGTATGTTATCCTCAAGAAACATATTAAATAAATTCAGCAAGCGTCTCCAAGCAGAGTCTGGCAGATTCATCAACAAGTTGAATTTGGTTCTGTCTGGCCCTGGAGCTTTATTGTTACATAATTAGAGAGCAAGTGAGAACTCCACCATCGAAAACGGTGTTGCGTTCACGTTATCGTGAGGGGACGCGGTGCGGTAGATCTTCTGTGCCGGGGCGGAATCCAGACAAATCTTCATGGCAGAATCGAATATCCTACGGTTTGAATATTCCACGCTCTCGTTTGTAGTGTTTCGGTTTCGCATACGCCGGACCGTGCCTCAAAGAGTGCTCATCGATGTTGTCAACGAACCCGCGTCAGTAACTCCGTTTCTTGGCTTTCATCAAACTTTTCATTCGCGTGTTTAACGTCGCGTATTGTCGATAACTAGCGGATAACCCTTTATTCCGGAAGGTCTTATACACGGTGGGCTTCTTAGCGTATACATCTGAGCACTTGTTGTCCCACGATGGGTTGGGAGGCTGTCCGCGAGAATTCCCGTCTGGTACGTATTTAGTCTGAGCTTGAATCGTGGTGTCGAGAATCAAGCCAGCCAGGAACCCGTACTTCTTCCCGTATTGAGGTTGTCGTAAAGCTCGCAAAGTGAGGTAGATCGATTATCGTCATGAAGGCAACCCTATGTCGCACCCTGGGAGTTGAAATCACCTAAAATTAGCCTCGGTGCAGGGAGGAGTTCCGCAGTATCGCCAAGCCGTCGGTGACCAACTGAGGTGTTAGGGGGGTGTGGGTAGTAGCGATACAAAGGTCTTTGCCTTTAATTCTGGTTTGGTAAGCGAAAACTTTCATGCCTGGTGTCGAGGGAAGGTCGATTTGATTGAAAGAATTGCACTTTTTGATCTCCTAAAGTACTCCTCCGTCAGAGTCTTCTCGATCCAAGCGAATAATGTTAAAATCGTGGAAGTGTAGGTCTCTTTCTGAAGTAAGCCATGTCTCGCATAGTGCAAATGCATTGCATTTCAAGTTATTTTGTATATATATAGTAGTATTAGTGTATCAATAGCAACTATTTTCGGTTTCGAGATTAATACTACCAACAAACGTTTGGCACTGCGATGGGCTGCCCCCTATCACCCATACTGGCAGATTTGGTACTCGAGAATCTATTAGATACCGTAACGCAAAACCTAAGTTTCAAGGTCCCGATACTCAGGAAATATGTCGACAATTTTATTCTTGCATTGCCGTAACATGAAATCACCAACACATTAAACATGTTCAATAGCTACAACCCCCATCTGCAGTTCACGGTGGAGGAAGAAAAAGATAACAAGTCCCCTTTTCTCGATACGCTTATCATTCACAATTCGGACCATTCGATCCGCAACGAATGGTACTCAAAGCCAATAGCATCTGGGCGACTCCTAAATTACCACTCTTTCCACCCGATGTCAACAAAAATCAACGTTACTTCAAACTTTATAAAACGGGTCTCGCAAATTACCACCAACAAGACTATAGCTCAAAAAACACACCATATTCCAGCATTTGCGCCAAAACAACTACCCCTCATCACTCAACCGCCTGATAAACCGATTTCACAACATTTCTTCATCACAACCAACATTCTCCAATAGCACCGTTTTATCCGCAAAGTTATTCAACGAAGATCCAATTGCACTTCCTAACCGAGCCGAACAACATACAATACCAACATCTGCTAGTCAACAGAGCAACATATATCGGTCCATACCGCATTTTCCTCAACTCAGCCAGGCCATATCCAACATCGTAAAAGAAGACTACCCGTTTATCACACTGGCCACAAAATCCGTTCTAACCACCAAAAGCCTACCGCGACCGACCAAAGATCCCGTGCCTCCGCTTCAACAGTCCCGCGTCATCTACAGCATCCCGTGCCGCCAGTGTGACATGCAGTATCTAGGAATGACTACAAACCAGCTCAGAATACGACTCAGTAACATTGCAAAAGTTTCAAACAACACAGGGAGCACCGATACCGACACAACACATCAAAAAGAAAAAAAACAGCTCTCATTGATCATATCATTCAACAACAACATAACTTCGATCTCTGCAAAAAAAAATCATGGATCGCAGCTACCGCACCACGGCTCTTCCCATGTTGGAGATGTGCCATATCACTAACACTTCCAACACCGTCAATTACCGCACTGATGTAGACGGCTTCAGCACTACTCACGCTGGAGTACTACATACAGTCAAAACTGCCAACTTGAAATCCAGAGCGCAGAGAAAACAACACACTGATAAACTATCATCCCAAAGCTCTCTCCCACATTTACTCACTTCAACCGGTCCAAATGTCTCACCAACTCAACTTTTTCCCACTATATTTAAAAGTGTCGTTGAGTAGTGTAGTGCATAGTGGCTCAAACGTTGAAGGTGTACAAAAATTTTTACCCACCAGTAAGTTTAGGAACTAGATTTAATTTTTTTTAATCTTCTCAAAATCCACATTACACCTATTTTTCCATCTACTCAGAGCCAAAGTTTAAGAAGAAAACATTTTTAGACCCGCACATCGTTGGCAAACGATGTTTTGACGAAGAACGATAAGATAGTGAGTTAGCTAATACGATGTTACATGCAAAATTATAAATATTAATACACATTACAGTTTCCCTTGAAAAAGGCTAAAATCAGTGACCGAAACGTCGGGCAGTATACAACAGCCGTTCTTATTTCTAGACCGTGAAAACCGAAAATCCACTAAAAAGTTATTTAGTAAGATTTTAAAGAAATCGATTTTCGGAATAATGCTTCTACAATTCCACTGTAGAACAGTGATTAAATCCGTGACCTCGTTCGATGGATTAGCCATCGAAGGATACAATCGCTGAAAGGAGGGGCCATTTCGCAGTAAACTGCATCAAAAATGTTTCTACTGCGGGGAGAAAGCTTATCAAGATGCTTTTAAGAGAGTCAGAAATATTTAATGCTGTAAAAATACGGTCCACAATGTCAGAGAAATTTATTAAGCCAGTGCTGGTTTCTTTCTCTGTCTGAGATATGGAAACACTTGGGGTTTTTATGTTCCTGGAAGTGCCGGGAACTCCTTTTCTGAGCTCAGGTTACTAAGACCGGGAGCGACTTGCTTCGGTGTTGCAGCAGTACTTCCTTGAGTAGTTATTTTAGGGGGGCCATAAAGAGATACCTTCTGACCTTTACAACGAAGCTTGGGAGATGAAATGTTCCTTCTTTTTCTATTCCTTCTAGGCACAGCAGAAGATGTTCCCTCCTGGGTTTCATCAGTCGCCTTCGTCAGTAGACAAGTTGGTATAGATGTTCGTAGAGGCCGTTGGCGTAGCTATCTTAGGAACTTCTGTAAAAGATCGCTTAGAGCGTCCCTGAAGGGAACGCTTTAAATTCTCCTCGCGCTGTTTGAACGCGGGACATGAAGGGAGATCATGTGGATTTCCCCCACAGTAGAGACACTTTTCGACATCTCTACCACAGGAATCATCCGCATGATTCCCACCGCATTTCCCACAACGGGCTTTATTGCTACAATGGGAGTCTGTGTGTCCCAATTGTTCGCAATTAGTACAGTTCATGACCCGCGGCACAAAGAGGCGAACAGGTACACTAGAGTGACAGGAAAAAAATGACCCCTATCGGCCCACCCCTGAGTCGATTCCTAGTCCCACCAGGAGTACTTGCACCAAATTTGAAGCAAATCGGACAAGTCTAACTATCGGACCAACGTGCCTGAAGTTTGTATGGGATTTTTCAACAGTTTACATGGAGAAAACCCACTAGCGCATTTTCGCCGTTAGGTGGCACTGTATGCATCGCATTATCACTGTAAGTGAAAACAAGATCCGGCGTTGCTAAAAGAAGTTATTAAACTTTTAACGAAGTGATGTCTGAGTCAGTTTTGCATGGGGCCTAACAGTGCATGGTTGTGTATCAGTACTCGATTCACACGAACTAAACATTTTTGTGAAATAATCGTTAGGTTTAGCTCAATGGTATGTTCAGAAGAATTATAGTAAATAATACGAGCCATTCTTTGATTAGAAAATTTTAGTTCCACATGTTACCGCATAGAGGGCGCCAACACTAACTTTTCAACGAAGAGAGATAGAAACTTGGTGTCTTCTACAAAGTTGTAGAACAGGCATTTTTGAGTATTTCTTCCGAACATCTTGATGCTCTATCTCTCTTCTATGAAAAGTTAGTGGTGGCGCTATCTATGCGGTCACAGGTGGAACTAAAATTTTCTAACCAAAACATAACTCGTATTATTTACTACAATTCTTGTAAGCATACTATTCAGCTAAATCTAACCATTACTTCACAAAAATGTATAGTTCGCGGGACTCGAGTACTGATACACAACCATGCACTGCTAGGCCCCATGCAAAACTGACTCAGACATCACTTCGTTAAAAGTTTAATAACTTCTTTTAACAAAGCCGGATTTACTAGCAGTCTTCGACAAAGTTGTAGACAATTAAATTATCTTTCTTATTTTTACTTACAGTGATAATACGATGCATACAGTGCCACCTAGCGACGAAAATACGAACTAGTGAATTTTCTCCATGTAAATTGTTGAAAAATCTCATACAAACTTCAGGCACGTTGGTCCGGTAGTTAGACTTGTCCGATTTGCTTCAAATTTGGTGCAAGTACTCCTGGTGGGACTAGGAATTGACTCAGGGGTGGGCCGATTGAGTTTTCAAAAATTCATCATTTTTCTGGGCAGTCTAAGGTACACGAACCTTGTCAGAGAAGAGGTTGTTGGGTACACCAGAACCGGCGAAGGTCACCCGCTAAGAGTCTGTGAGTTAACGTATTTTTTCTTCCCGCCTGCTGCGACTGATGTGAATGCAAACGTTTGCACTCCAGTATCTTCACTGGCTTAAGCATGGGGTCTTTGAAACAGCCAGTCCCATGTTGCGCCAAGTCCTCGCAATTCAAACTCGATTCGGAGACTACCCCACTGACTTCAACCCTGTTAGCTGGAATGTACACCCTGTACTTCCTCGTAATGGGCCCGTAGCCAGCAATATCATTTGCCTGATTTGAACTGATAACAACCACCCGAAGCATATCAGGGCGAATTTTCGATATTTCTGTCACGGCCGAATACCAATCCGTCAGAACTCGAGAAATCTGCAACAGATTCAAACACTTTTTTTCTTTGGTCCGAAAGAAGATCACAAATGGCCCGGTGGCCGAGCTCGGATATACTTTGAGCCGGGAAGCCGATTTTGTT
Organism: Topomyia yanbarensis; assembly: GCF_030247195.1. Classification (NCBI taxonomy): domain Eukaryota; kingdom Metazoa; phylum Arthropoda; class Insecta; order Diptera; family Culicidae; genus Topomyia; species Topomyia yanbarensis. The sequence goes on from NC_080671.1 coordinate 344,105,562, forward strand.
TCGACGTCCATCTCTCCTTGAGATGAACTGCTGTCAGGGGAAGTCATTTTTGCACGGGCCTATAGCCCAGTGCACGTTAGTAAGAGAAGCAAGAAGGGGAAACGTGAACTAATACTTAACTTGTGTAAGTAACGGTATCCAGACGGCTTACTAAAAGAAGATTGCTTCACTGGTCACTGACCGGCTAACGGTACTCAGAAACAGAAACACAAAAGAAGGGAAAAATACTGAAATCTCGACTAGGCGTAGAGTGTGCGAAATAACCTTGAACGCGGATTAGCACTATTTGTCGCTATAGAGTGTACGGACCGACAACAAAAGACTTCTATATTGACTGAGTGCTCGATAACGAATGGTACCCGCTCACAATGTTGGGATCGATGAGGTTTTCTACCATTTGAGTTCACTATTTAAAGGATTCCCCTCAATCTTGAGCGAAGATTTTAAGTGGCAATCACACAGGACGGAACGAAATTGAATGTCCATTCAAACTTGTATCGGGTGACCTTTGATGGAACTGTTATGTTAATTAGTCGGTGTCGGCGGTAAACATTATGATGAGTTATGTTCAATCAACGACCATGTAGTAGACCTGGGTGGAACGCTCAACAGAAGGCAAAAGATTCTCCACATTTTCTTTAGATCATGTCTATGTGAGCCTGCCTAGTCCTAGTTGTCCATTTGAAGTTTATAGTTGGGTTGCTCTAGAATAGCTATCGATCTTCCAACTTAATTACTTTGTCTCAAATTGTTTGAAAATAGCCAACAAAATCGATAGATTAGAACTTTGCGACAATTAAAATGTAGTAACCTAATTACAAACAAAGCGATGTTTATTACCTCTAAACCTGTAAATTTCTCAAAATAAAGATTTGAAATGCCAAACCAGATGTATTTCTAGTTTTGCCTTCATGTGTATTTGACAAATGATATTCAGAAATCTAATTAATATGGATTGAGAACAGGATTCACCGCATACCACAGCACAGTGGTTCCATTCCTTAAGAAAGGCGGTCATAAATATATGCAATGCAAATATCGATGCAAATCTGTATTTTTTAGTAAATTTTGGGTAGCTGAATCCGAATTTCACATTAAAAAGTAATTATATCTACCAAACAGTGTGATATAGCTTTTCTTATTACACCAATCATTCGCATCTAATTATCATTATTTTTTGGTCTATCCTTTTTTAAAGCATCAAATGGTACATGTTTTGATGTTCTTGTAAAAAAAATGACGATTTTTCATTTACAATTCTCGAAAATACAGCTTTTGTGCTTGAACGCCAATATTTTGATAACGTTTCCAGTGAGCATGATATCGCGTGAACCAACTCACAGACCAATCTTCAATTTTGGAATGTTGTTCGTGATTTTAATAGCAAGTTAACGACAAAATTTGAAATTAATTGTGATTTTTTTCCTAAAAGTATTATTTATGAATACTAAGAGTTTTCCCACCGTAAAAATAATTTTTTTGCATGAATGAAAATACCCTCGTGAGGGTACAATTTATTTTAAAAAGGAGCAACAATACATGATTTTAAATTTATTTGTAAATTGAAACTTGGGCTTTCTCATAAAATCCGTATTCGAGAACATCGTTGTGGTACGAAGTGGAGTGAGCCGTTTGCCCCGTATATCGAATATTCCGTACCGACCTGTGTTTCAAAAAGTAGCGTCCAATAAATTAATATAACTCAAGTTGTAATGATCCGATCGAAAAGAAATAAATAATTAGTCTATATAATTTCTAAATAATAACCAAACTATTTAATTTTAAGATCTTATATTTTAAACTGCAAAATTTTTTTTGTCTTGTATTATATTGTCAAACATATACAACATCTTAGATTCTTTAGGCATTCTGGGCGCAGACTTGCGCAGCTAAAGCATAGCTTATGTGGAACTGAATAGTCTGAAGATCATTTTAAAGAAAAATTCGCGAGGGATATCGAGGGAAAAATTATTTAAAGCCAAATTCAATATTTTTAGTTAAATTCTCCGAATAAATATACAAACATACTCATATTTCTGCACGACATATTCCCCAAAACCGGATAATTATCATTCAATACACAGCTAGTAGTAACGTTGTCCGATAAAAATACTAATATTGGTAACTACAATTCGAAAACCAAAAAATTCTGACTAGCAATCGAATATCAATATTATTCAACTTATCGGTAAATAGCGAACCACCCTATGCATTCTTCTATATACTAAAAAATCAGTTCATTATTGGAAATCAAGTTTGAAATAATAAAACATACATCCATAACCATTTAATCGAGAGATAAAAACATGCTTTGGCCGAAATATTTTTTTTTGTATTATTGGCCGCTGTGCACAGTGTGGCCCGGTATAGAAGAGATTGTAGACCACAATCGACATTTCTAATGGATCAAAAAAGGTGGTTTCAAGTAGTTTTGGTATGTTTAATACATTATTGACATCGGAAAAGATATGAAATAAAATTAACTGTTTGTTAGGGTGACTCAATTTTTTTTATTTTGTTGACCAAATAGGTTTTTTTCAAGTAATTTTGGTGCACTGACTTTGTTTTTTGACATTATAAAATCTTGAAAATAAAATTGACTGTTTATTAGGGCAGATAAAAAATATTACAGGGTGGTTCAATATTTATTGCGGTATTGCTAAAATAGGTTGGTTATATCTTTTATGTCTATATCCTGTTCTGTATGCTCTCAAAGTAACTCTGCAGAAGGATTTATCGTACTATAACGGAAAGCGTTAGGGGACAACACTTCAGTGCACCCATGTGAAAGAACGATTTCAAAGCTTCTTATATACAAATAGCACATTTTTAGAAAGGTATTGATGAGTACTAATAGCTTCTGGAAAGATTTCATAGATAGCGTGCTTTGTTTTCGTGAAAAATTGAAAAAAAAACATGATTTTTGCGTTAGGGGACACCGCAAAAATAATCAAGTTTAGCCCTCCTTTAATTTAATTCACTCAATAAATCTGCGTGCGAAGATGAAATCTTTGTACAATATGTAAACAATAAAATGGCATTTAAGATTACTCCAAATTAATTTCATTACAAACCTATCGGTGCGGTACGGAAAAATCAATTCATTTATTAAAAACGAGTCATAAATGCATTACTGGTTTTCATTGATGACGTCATAAAATTCTTTGAAAAAATATATCCATGATTTGGGAGCCTCAAACTTATACCAACATATTTCAGAACAACTTTTACTTATATTAACAGATTTATTTTCATGAGGTAAGCGATACAAGTGCGTGAAATGTGTCTATGGTAAGTGCCAAGAATGCTGAAAAGTGTGTGGAAGCAGCCCACATAATGTTACCATGCGTCACATACACATAGCGTCCGGAGAATCTGAAGCCTCTCTTAAAAGATAATATAAGCACTAGTTTGCAGAAATGCTAAAAAGAACTACACCACTCACCATGATAAATCGTTTTGCTATCTTGGCACAGGGAGAGTGCGGTTCTGACGACATCTGTTACTGCTACCAAAAATTATAGGCTGATTAGTTATAGATTATAAAGGCTAAAATTGTTCTCTTGAGAGGCTGTGGCACTTATTTATGGCTTATCCCATTTATTTTACAAAGCAGATCAAGATTACAGCACCCCCCCCCCCTATAGTTGGAGCCATTAGCGGAGATTAATCTGGCCAACCGCACGCTATGGGCCTGCACTGCTGTTGTAATTCATCAGTTACACTGAATCAGCGCCATTCTTCAGATACGGTGACGCTTCAGTGTTCTGGAATTAGCATACCGTACCTCTATACCTATCAATACTTACTAAGGTCGAATGAAATGAGCAGGTACTTTTATCTGCTTTGTTATGGGCACAATTCTTCACCATTTTGTCAGCAGATATCGATTTAGGTGTCACTGAGAGATCTTTGAAAATCAAAACAGTGGTATCTGTAGTATATATTTCCTTTATGCTCACATCCATCTTTGCTGCAGCAAATCATACATTCGGGTTCAACAAGAGTCGTGGAGCTTACCGTAATAATTGCTTTAAACAAATTGTATAAATAATATGACTTAACGTTGTTGCCAGTCCATTGAAAATAAATAGCGGCTATAACTATAAAACACCCAATCGCCTTCTTTACAACACTTGGGTTTGAAGCGTTGTATAAGAGGCTGTAAAATGTGATAAATAAACAAACAATTGCCTTCCGATTTCGCTTCTGTAAGCAATGACGTTGAACTGTCGATTACTTGGCAGATCAGGGGGAAACGACAAGGTTGTAACCCAATTGCAGTTAGTCTTTTAGTTCAAATCATTCCCGGTTAGATTCGGGTGCAAAATGGCTACGCAAGACTTTCAATCATGTATATTATTCACAAGATATTAAAATGTGATGAACTTTCCCCTAAACCCTGCATAAATATTATCATATTATTCCCATTATGCCTATCCGTTGATCAGTTCGGATACCTGCCACCTGATTCGGTCAGTGTGCTAACAGCATCATTAAGATATCACGCTGCGGACAGGAATGATTGCAATCCAGTGGGAAACACGCAACGGGTAGCACCTTCCCGCCACAGTTCTGTCCTTTTACGGAACACTGAAACCCCAACGTTGTCTCCCAAATTGGGCAAAACAAGATGTAATCCATCGCAAACTCACTGAACACTTGGAGCCCGTAGGACTGGAAAGTGCAACGCGATATACCTACCTGCCTGCACACAGGTGCGAACGTATGGGGAATGTACCGCGGACTTTAATTAAACCGCAAGACACTAGTCTGGATTTGGAACTGCCTGCCTGATGGTAATTGAGAAAAACGGAGAGAAATTCCTCCTGCACTGATTGCTCCGGTTTGCTTCGGTGATGGTGGTGGTGGTGGTGGCGCTTGTGACAACCATTTATCACTCAAACGCAACCGAACACGACAAGCGAGACGATGATTTGACATTCCGATCGAATCTTCCCCGTGGGGCGGGTGAAGAAGCATCCATCAGCTGGTGGTACATGGTAGGTACATTATAAGCAGAAAAGAAACGCACCTTCGGCGGGCACGGGCTCAATTAATCATTGGAGAATGTGATGTGACATCCCGTGACAGAGTGAACGGGAAAAGGCACTTTCTTGTGTCGAAGGGATGGGAGTACTGGGTGATGTCTGAAGATGTCAAATGTATTGACTTTATCAAGGTTGTTGGAATTACGCGAAACAGCGACCGGGACGAATCAAAACATCCCAATTTTAGTCCCGATCGAAGGTCAGGTCACGGTTGACTTTTGACTCCAAATGTCACGGACCAATCTGCTCTCGCAGTTGCGCTTCAGCATCGCCATGTGACATGATCCCTTCAGGCTGGACCTCTAACCCCTAAAACGAAGAGCACATAGACTCAGGAAAGTGATATGTTAATTTCCGTACACGTTCACTCGTCCCCTCCGTCGAACGCTATGATCAATGGTTTTTCGTTCGAGTGAGGTTATGCTCTCGCTTTGTTTATTTAACACTCGGTGTTGATTTTTTTCCCGCCGAGACGCGCCGCGGTTTTTTTTTGTTTGGGTTTCCCATTTATTTTACCGCATTACGCGCCCTTTGTTGTATGTTGATGGGTTTATTTCAATTTAAATACGTGTAATCCTATTTTAATCCAATTCTAATGATGCTCTTCAGCTATTATTGCGGGATGGTGTCGCTCCGGGTCGGATGTGATTTATTGTTGTTTTCGTTTTTCGGCTGTTTTGTGCGATAAATTTCCGCCAACTGGCAGTTCCCAGCTGCTATTAGTCGAGCGAATTGGCGTGACTGAGGGAGGGAAAGGTTTTACCGATTCGAAAAATTTTGTTTAATCGTCAAAGTCGTCAGTGACTATTGATTACAACACATCAACAGTAGATTTAATTCAATACGCACTGTTCACAATATTTGGATTTCAGTGTGAGTGAAAATGTCAGCGGGGCTTACCCGAGAACCCCGGAGCGACTACTAGACCAACTAGACATCATAAATCTTTCCAGATGGAGACCCTAGCGATCCGTGTCACATTTATTTTGCCCTAGAACTTCTACTATTGATGCTGGCTGAAATGTTTGCCTCTTCCAAGTGGTATGTAACCAATGAAATATCCCGGCACCAGAAGCCGGTTTGTTGTGATCGGATATAGAACAAATTAATAAAAAAATAATTAACTATTCTTGTTTTCCTCCGGTCGAAATTGAGCTATGCATATTTTAAATAACTGCTTCGTTGTTCAAAGCAATAAATTTAATTTTTTTTTCGTTGTGTTCCGCTATTGCTAATCCAAGTGAGATGATGCTTATTACCAATCATACGGAACCGAATTGAAACTAAATTGGACCAGTTTTATGTGGTAAATGTTGTACATTGAAATTAGATGTTTCTGTTTAAAGTCTCATCGATCGCTCTAGAATCGAACACCTCCTCCTCCGCTATAGATCGATTTCACGCTCACTGAAGGTGTTACCTCAATTTACGGTAGGAATACTTTCTACCCCAGAATGATATTCACCTGTAACCGTAAGCGGGCGTAAGCTAAAGTAGTCAAACCACAAAAGCCAATATGTCAAACTAATCCCTTTCCCTAAACGTACCTCGAATCTATATCGCTTTTGTCACTCCGGTGTTAATTTGATTGATTAACATTGTTATTTGGTGACACTTTCTACCACTTGTTCCCCTTTCTTCTTTAGCTTCTGAAGTAATCAATTCTCTCTGTTGCATCGAAAAAAAGAAAGGAAAAAGACCTACCGGTTCCCCGGTTCATCCCGAACATGCCTGATTTCGGGTGTGGTGAAGTAGTATACATCTATATATTCCATCACCTGAAAACTCTGCTGTCTGCCCCGATACCATCAATCGGTGGTTCTTCAACTCGTGACACTTGTAACGGTTGGTAGATGTAATCGATATCACCCATTACGCTCGATTGCCTAACAGCCAACACCAGCGTACCGGTTTGGTTGTTCGTTTGCCCTACGGTGGCTTCTTGGAACGGACGTACAGGTGGGGCTCGGTGGAGAAAGCGAAACTATGCGACTCTGCCCTTCGGTGGTTGACCCCGCTTTTAAGTTCTAACTATACTCTGTGAATCAGGTTTGGTCAAGTGGTGTTAAATGTCACGTTTTATCAAATTATAGTCGAGATTATATTGGAAATTGAAGCTTGTTTTAATGGATCCAGAACAAAACACAAATGTAGGCAAGTATAGATGGATAAGGTAGATATGTATACTGCCCATGATCGCATATCAGACCCATAAAGATAGGAAATCCCATAGAAAACGGGACAAATATGCGATCATGGGCAGTATAAGTACAGTAATATCTAGACTAGAACAAATACTGAGACTGTTGGATGCATTCTGTAGAAACCTAGATTCGTTTCTCAATATACGGATAGGATAAAATCATTTTATGAATGTTTGACGTGTTTGGTTCGAAAGTCTGCCACTACATAGCACTAGTATAGTTCATTAGGTTATTCATTTTTAACTTGTTTAATTTCGACTGTCTAACTAAAGTAACTGTCTAAAGGAGTAGATAAGAAAAATGTAGGGGTGGTCACGGCTTGCCAGGACGTCCCGGACTGGCACATAGGGTGATTTACCTCGGGCCCGAAGAGAATCTATTAGTTGGGACCTGGCAACACGGTACTCTGCACACAGCCAAACAACATGCTCGATGTCGTGATAGCCGTTCTCACAAACACAATGATTACTGTCAGCAAGCCCTATACGACGGAGATGCGAGTCAAACGAGTAATGGTTGGACATGAGCCTTGACATCGTACGAATAAAGTCCCGGGTCACATCCATGCCCTTAAACCAAGCATTCGTTGATACCTTCGGGATATTAGAATGTAGCCACCGTTCTGGATGCCAATTGCTCCATGAAGTTTGCCAACTTTCGAGCGTCCTCTGACGAGAGATACTGAAAAATTCATTGAAGCAAATTGGTCTTTCGTAAGTGTCGCCTTCTAATGTGCCCACCTTGGCTAAAGAGTCCGCCTTCTCATTGCCCGCAATAGAACAATGTGACGGGACCCAAACCAAGGTAATCTGGTAAGATTTTTCAGATAAAGCACTCAGATATTCCCGTATTTTCCCCAGGAAATACGGTGAGTGCTTTCCAGGCTTCGCCGCACGGCTGGCCTCAATGGAGCTGAGACTGTCCGAACGATGAAGTAATGGTCTGCGGGCAGGGTGTCAATGATCCCGAGACTATACTGAATGGCAGCTAATTCTGCAATGTAAATTGAAACAGGATCATTGAGTTTGAATGAGGCAGCAAGATTTTTGTTACAGATACCGAAGCCTGTGGACCCGTCGAGAATTGATCCGTCAGTGCAGAACATTTTGCCGCAGTCGACTTGATGGTATTTATTATAGAAAATATTTGGGACCACTTGTGAGCGAATGTGATCCGGGATTCCACAAATCTCTTCCTTTATGGATGTGTCGAAAAATACAATTGGAGCAGAAGTATCTAAGAGATGAACACGGTTAACGTTATACGAAGATGAATTGATGTTCTGTGCCATGTAATCGAAGTACAAGGACATGAATCGGGTCTGAGAATTAAGCTCGACAAGCCTTTCGAAATTTGCAATTACCAATGGGTTCAAAATATCGCATCGAATGAGCAATCGATACGAGAGGTCCCAAAATCGATTTTTTAGTGGAAGGACGCCCGCCAGCACTTCTAAACTCATCGTATGGGTCGAGTGCATGCAACCCAAGGCAATACGCAAACAGCGATACTGGATTCTCTCTAGTCTGATGAAATGTATGCTCGCAATGGAGCGAAAGCAGAAACATCCGTACTCCATCACTGATAATATCGTTGTTTGGTACAGCCTGATTAGGTCTCCTGGGTGGGCACCCCACCATGTTCCGGTTATTGTACGGAGAAAGTTGATCCTTTGTTGGCACTTCTGTTTCAGATACCTAATGTGACATCTCCAGGTACCTTTAGAGTAGAACCTGACTCCGAGATATTTGAATGTTGAAACCTGAGCAATAGTTTTATCCAGTAAATGAAGCTGTAGTTTCGCTGGTTCACGCTTCCTTGAAAATACGACTAGCTCAGTTTTCTCCGTAGAGAACTCGATACCCAGCTGGAGAGCCCAAACAGACAAATTGTCTAAGGAATTTTGCAGTGGTCCTTGCAAGTCGACGGTCTTGGGACCTGTAATAGAGACCACACCGTCATCTGCAAGTTGCCTTAGCGTGCAGGAATTGACAAGACATTCGTCAATGGGGAAGGCCCATATAGCTAAATCGTGATGTCGATAAATCCCCATGCGAGAAATGCATTTGTTTTTCAGACAACAGGTTTAGCAAAAAGTTATTTAAAGTTTGGGAGAACGTTTTTGGGTGTTCCCGTCAGGTACTCGTTTCATCTGAGTTTGAATCGCGATATCGAGAATCGAGTTTAACAAAAACTTATACTCTTCCTCCGGGGGAAGTACCTGTGTTGAATAGATAGTTTCGGATATCTCAGCAGCGTAGCTCTTCCAATCAATATTTCGTGTGAGGTCATAGGAAACATTGAATGGTTCCGGAGGTCTTGAACGAGTGGTGATTGCAATTACAATCGGCAGGTGGTCACTACCGTGGGGATCAGATATTACCTTCCACTTGCAATCTAACCGAGCCTAGAGATATGTCCAGTGCACTTGCTTGCGCTGGTGGTCTAGGAATCCGTGTCATTTCCCCTGTGTTCAGAATTGTCATATTGAAGTTGTCACAAAGGTCTTGAATTGTCGAGGATCGATCATCGTCGTACAGACATCCCCACTCTGTACCGTGAGAGTTAAAATTTCCAAGAAGCAGGCGGGGCGAGGAAGGTGTTCAATCACGTTAGAGAGTCTTTGATATCCCATCATGGCCCTAGGAGGAATGTAAATAGAAGCAATGCAAAGATGTCAATGTCAATGCCAAAGAATTTAAGGAATCCCGTTTTAGGTTGAGTTCTGACTGTAAAATGGGAGCACCTGGGATTAGTTAGCGTTAGAGGCGTTATCGTCAGTTGGCAAGAGAACGAATGGGTTTTCGGAGATAAGTGGAACAGCTCTTTTAAGCATTTCTGCGTAAGAGCGATCTTTGGCGGATCGCATCAGTTGATCCGCGCGAAGTTTGTACGTTGGGCATGTCTAAAGTTCATGCGAATTCTCCTCACAGTAAACAAACTTCTCAGCGGGCCTACTGCAAGTATCATCCGCATGGCGTTCCCCACATTTACCGCACCGTTGCTTATTGCTATAGTAGGTGGCCATGTGACCTAGCTGCTTGCAATTGGAACAATTCATGACCCGCGGTACAAACAGACGCACAGGTAGACGAGCTCCTCCCACTTCAACGTCGCTCGGAAGTGCAGATCCGGCGAAGGTTACGCGAAACGAGTCTGATGGATAGTAATTCCCATCTTCGATGGACTTTGAGTGCAATTGTTTGCACTCTAAAATCTTAACTGATTGAAGGTTAGGGTCCTTAAAGCGGCCAACCCCATCATTCATCAGATCATCGACAGTTAGACCCGTATCACTTACCACACCGTCGATCTCCACATCACGGGAAGGAATGTAGACGCGATACTCCAGCGTAAAGAGGCTATTGCTAACGATACCATTGGCCTGTTTCAAGTCACCAACGACTACGCGCAGTTTGTCTGACTGAACCTTTTTAATCCCGGTTACGGCCGAGTAACGTTTTGTCAGCTCCCGTGCAACAGTTATGCTGTTTAACGGTTTATTTTTGGGCCGTATGCCACCCAAGGACCAGCGGATCCATCCTGGTAAACCTTGACTCGGGGGGGGGGGCTGTGAGACATTGGGGGAAAGTGGGGGAAGTGGATCGCCCATAACATCATCTGTCTCCGAATCAGATACACGTTCCTCTTCCCCATAATATTCGTCTTCGGAGGGTGATCCTTCTTTTTGTTCCATTTTGTTGCGGGAGCAACACGCTCGACCGCACTATTTAACTTAAGTCAAAATAAAAAATCAAAAACAATAATAAAATAAAATCAATAACAAAAGTGAAAAACGAAACACTTCACCAGTTGGTTCCTGACGAGCTGGTAAGTGAATTGATCCTTCGTTTCTTTTGTCCGACACCCGCGTGACCTTCACACAGTAGAGAACTGGTATAGCTCGTCTAAACAAAGCCGTCTTTCAGGCAAGAAAACTTGTTTAGTACCGCAGTAAACTGCACTAGTTGTCACAATTTAACGTTTATAATGTTTATACTCCAGCCCTTGCTGGGATAAACACCTTCACCGATATCGTCTAACTCAAGGTAATGTTACAACAACCAACGCGCGTATGTAAACTGAAAGGGCGCTCGGTTACGAATGAGCAAAGGTCGTGTCTTCAACAAAGTTGTTCATCAGGTCATGACAACGTACACGCAAATAATTTTGATTTTAAGCTGTATCGTTTCATGGCGCTAGTGTATATGTGAAATTACTGCATTTCAGAACCCAAATTATCAAGTGAAACTCGTGTCGATGAAATAGAAAGACATTTTTGAATAGTGCATGTAAAATTATTTGTGACAATTAATGCTATTAAGAGTGACGCTAAATCTGATTTCGAACAGCGGCACGAAAATGTGGCATAATTTTAAATTACTGTAGCGTTGTTAATTGTTGATGGATTTGCGTCATTTATACACTAATCGATTCAGAGAAGTTCAGCTTAAAAATTGGTTGCAGCTATAAATTGGTATTTCAACGATACACTACTGAAAAATCCGTATTATTGTGAAAACATTGGGAAAATGTAAGAAAATAGACAAAGTTTTCGCTTACGTTTTGTTAATTGTTGATGGGTTTTCATAATTAGAACCCCAATCGATTCTAAAAATGTACAGTAAAAAATTGTTATCAAATTTATCTGTGTATTTTATTAGCACATTATTGAAAAATCCGTAAATATGGAATAAATAGGGATGAACGTATACAATTTTCATAAATTTGCGCAAGACTTTCCCTAACATGGACCTCATCTCGACATTCATAAGCGTTCTATACATTCCGTCGCTTGATATAAAAGAAATATTTTTGACCGAATTCCTTCATTGTCGTGCCTGCTCTGCTGGCAGAACCAATTAGATTATCGCTACTGTTGCTTGTAGGATAGCTGTTAGATCTTTTATTTGACACGAGCTACAGAAGAGGAACGTTTATCTGTCCGCTGGAAGGATTTTGTTCGCAGTTCCAAATGACTATGGCGGAACTGGAACGAGATGGCGAATTGCTGGTTCATACCGTTAATATTAGTCGTTCGTGCAGGTAAGGCTCAAATCGTTCAATAGGATTTTCGTCCGTAGCCCAAACCATGGTTATTAGCAAACCGTCCTTATTAGGACGAATATATAACGGATAAAGAATTCAATTAGAAAATTTCTTTTATGGACTTGTATTAAGTTTGTGCTTGTTAATTCTGTTCCTTTACCATTGAATCATAAAATAAGCAATTTTTTTTTAAGTTTACAGGTATTTCCTCTAAGATGAAGTGAATCAAACCTGAAAATCCTGGAATCATTAGGACATTCAATTAATATCACGGGAATAAGTATAACTTAAATGGTGATGAAAAGATCTGATATCATTTTCATTTCTCAAGTTGATTGAAAAGCCTAATTCTGAAATGATAGAAGCTTGTAAGTATTTCTATTTTAGCTTCCTCAAAATATTATTGAGGAAGAATTGATGTTCATTTATATCGCTGGGTCATTCTTCTAAACATTACCAGAAAAGGTTAAGATTGAGTGGTTGCCTTTTTATCACTTTACGGTCCAATGCATCCTTAAGAAACTAGATGATAGTAAGATAAGATGATTGAGCTGGATAGATCATATTGGCCGGCATTACTTGCTGCTCGCAATCATTAACATAGCCCCTGATAAGAGTGATTTTTGAAATACTGGATATTGGAAGTACATTATTTCACATGAACGCTAGCGCCCCATGGCGACCGAGTTTCGAATTGAATTAATCACTATCCGCACGGCATTCGTCTTGTTATAAATTTATCTGAAGAAACGAACTTTCAAGATAGTTAGAATAATTTGATTAAAAAAGTTCAAAATGCATTATGACACATGTACACTAGCGCCACGTGGTAACAGCATACCGAATTTGAATGATTATCATCCACACGGCCATTTCCTTTTGAACAACTTTGCTGAAGAGAGTTGCTTTACTGATAAGTAGGATATCGAGATATAGCATCCTGAATTTACCCCTTTAAGGTGAGGCTAAACTTTTTGAGGTGTTGCAATAATCAGTAAGGGTGTTACAATACCGTAAAACGGGTTATCTTTGATCAGCGGGGTAAGTTTGATCAAATAAGACTTTTTTTCAGTAACATACGATAAGATGATTCCCTCTAACAAAATCATCGAAATAAAAAACATACCATATTTTAAACATGTTCAGCATCTATCGACAACGATTATTTAATCATTTAATGTACCTTTCATGAACATAAATCCATATTGAAAATGACACAAGTCTACTGCATCGTTTCAGTCTGTTCAAACAATCCCTTGTATATTAATAAAATCAATCAACTTCAACTGAACTGATCACTGTTTTAGAACCCGTAAATATGTTTGTCCAATAATTCATTTCGAAAATCCGAGATTTTTGTTGTTAAATATTTAATTTTGACTATTTTCCTGAAAACGTTCGATAAAAGCTATCTATATCCTTCTAAGCAATTTGGTTCTCGTTCGAGACGTCACGATATTGGGCCATAAAATTGCCTGCAGATATGCTATTTAAACAACATTTCGAGCGTTATCTCCCATTGCAGTAGACATATTTCGCTGATCAAAGTTACCCCGAAAACAACGAATGAAAATTTACAACAAAGTAATTTTATATTAATAGTGAAACGAAATGAGATACCCAACAATTTGAACATTTTCAATCTATGGGTACCAGTACTTGTTTTGAAAATGCAAACAGTTATATCTACTTGAACTGAAAACAGTGATTTGAAAAACTCTTGAAAAAGTGATCAATGTTTCCCCAATTTACAATACTTATTGATTCCAAAGTGGGTGGACTTGACAAAAAAAAGAACGATCACAGAAAAACTTTTGTAACTTTGCAAAAATTAAATTAAAAATTCTGCTAAAAATCATGAAGACGCACAATAACTTTGCACATTATATCTCAATGATTTGTGAGGGATTGAAGGCTTTTTTTAGAGATTTATGCAGTTTTAGCTGAAAACCTGGTCAAGTCTCCCCATGTTCCCCTATTTATTGCTAAACAACTTAATACAAAACTCTTATCGAGCTATTTGGCTGAGTTTCGCTAGTCCAGACTTAGCAGTACGCTATATGAAATCACAGTTCATAAACAAACCACTCGCAGACATGGCTGAAGTTGAAATGCTTACGGAATTGCCGCGCTGTTCAAAAGCAACTTTGTTTCCATATGGCCTGAAATATCTTCCGAAAGCTGGGAATGGAAAGTATTCCACAAAAGTGTTATATTCATTAAGGTTATCGTTATATAAAGAGTATACCGGAATTTATACACTCAGCGCACATTTAGGTCAAATATAGAATGACGCGTGTTAAAATATGATTGGCTGCGCAGCACAAAAAAAGGCATTCAGCGCGCTGACCCTTTTTTTCGAAAATCGGCGGCGCGTAAAATTGATCAGGGCGGCGTGGCGCACACCTTCACGAGGGTTGCACCATCGTCTGCAAATCCAATCATTTCGTATGCTGTTTAAGTTAATGATTTCAGTAACTCGTCTAAAACTAATGACAACGGTAAGGGTGACAGAACTCCGCCTTGATGGTATCCCTTATGTGTTTTCACATCCAGTGTCGTGCTCCCAAGCGTTGTAGTTAAGTCGCGGTAGAAGCATTGAGTTGATCTAGGTTTTGTGTCATGTCATGCTTGCTATTAGCTTCCCGTATTGAACTATGAGATGTATTGTCGAAAGATCCTTCTATGTTGAGAATAGAAAGATCCTTCTATGTCGAGAATAATAATGCCCATTCTTATATTTCGATATAGCTTTCCAGTCTTTCAACGAACATGTGCAATGCATCTACTGTTGGTTTGCTGCTTTTATATGCGAAATGAAATTCGCCGAGTGAAGAGTATTTCAGGTACTCTGATTTGATATGTAAATTACTTATCTTCTGTGCTATTTTAAGGGGTTACACCACTGTAAAGCACGAAAATATAGGCATATACTGGGAATTTTTCTTGACGCAATAAAGAGGGGAATCGAGATCTTGTTAAATGAGATTTATAACATACGTAATGAATCACACAAAATAATTTTTTCGAACAAATTTCATCTTAAGATGGTGGCTGTGCAGCATTCTCCCCTATAAATTTTTTTTTGAAAGGGTCCATGTCCTGAAATCTATTTCCCGTAAATTTTGACCTGAAACCAAAAACTTTCTGATTTATTAAGTCAATAGCAAGCGACGTACGTAGGATGTTTTCTATATTTTTTATATATTTTTTACGCGAAATGGCGCACTATTGTGAAAAAACCGATTTAAGCCACCTAGCAGTGAGATGAGACATTTCTTACACATTCACACACTCTATTGGATTAGTTTGCAGAACTCACGAGAAGTAAGCACCCAAGCAGGTGGGATGAAAACAGTTTCTAGTCTTGCACGAATACAATCTCGAATAAACTGAATAAATTATAGAAATCAACAAAACGACCGAAATAAAAAAAAGTAAAGCAAAAAATGAAATATTAGGTTTTTAAATTCATAAAATGAGTAGAAAAATTAATGTAAATCAAAATTATAATATACACGAATCAAATTAGATTAGGTTATTAAATAAAAATTAAGATTATATTTAGAAATAGTTATAAGATTAATAGAATAAATTGACTCATACTAACAAATTGAATGAAATAAAACGAATGACTGAACATTAAATGCATAAAATTGAAGATATGAATAAAATGCATCAAATGAATCAATTGAATCAAATGAATCAAATGAATTAAATGAATCAAATGAATCAAATGAATCAAATGAATCAAATGAATCAAATGGATAAAATGAATCAAATGAATCAAATGAATCAAATGAATCGAATGAATCAAATGAATCAAATGAATCAAATGAATCAAATTAATCAAATAAATCAAATGAACCAAATGAATCAAATGAATCAAATGAACCAAATGAATCAAATGAATCAAATGAATCAAATAAATCAAATAAATCAAGTGAATTAAATGAATCAAATTGATTTAATTCATCCAGTGAATACACTGAATCAAATTAATGAAATGGATCAAATGAATAAAGTAAAAAATAAATGAAATGCATAAATAAAACAAACGAATCAAATAAACAAAATGAGCTGAAGTGATAAAATGAATAAAAAGAAGAAAATGAGCAGAATTCAATGCATTGATTAAAATGAAAAATTGAACAATGGTAAAATTAATATAAAGAAATAAATTGAATCAAATAAATTATTTGGATGGAATGATTAAAACTGAAAAAGTAGTCAGATTATTAAAATGAAGAAACTGAACAAAATGAATAAACTGGAAAAAATGAATAAAATGCATACAATGAAAATAATGAATAAAATAAGTTAAATGAATGATATGAGTAAAATGCACAAAAAGAGTAAACTGATCAGAGTGAATCCAAAGAATGAAACGAATAAAATAAGTAAAATGAACGCAGATGAACAAAACGAATAAAAAGATGCGGAATGAAATAATTAATTAAAAAGAAATGGTCATATATTTGAAGCTAAAAACATTTTTGAATAAAAAAAATGAATAAACCGGATTGTACGAATTTGAGAACCATTGCATCAGAAAGTTTTGAAATGTTTTTGAAAATCCCATCGTCTGAGAAAAGGGTAATAAATATGCAATGGACTTTCTAGGGCTTCCATCTTTTTTTAGTTTTATTCTTTTTGTTTTCATGCTTCTTTACTTGACGGCGTCGTTTTAAGATTATCTGGTGTTTCTACTTTATTGTTGTACCTTAATTAGTTATCAGGAACCTGGAATGTTCAATTTGCTTTGGAATTCGAAGTTTACTTTTTGGTCACATATTCCCGAAAAAAGATTTATGTACAGAATAGAATTTCCAGGTCCAGTATTTTAACGCACAATTGAATACAGTAAAGTGAGACAAGGTCACATGTGCTTTCAAGGACCTTGAACAGAGAACGACAGGGAGAATGCGATTCGTGAATGAGACAGGTAGATATTTCAAAGTTTTTATTTGCATTGAAGTAAATAGTGTGAAATGTCTAGGCTATGTCGATAGCATAAAAGCCGTGCATTCAGTTGATTGCAATGCAGTCTCTTTCCATTCATCCTTATAGCTTTCATATTGTTTCGTTCGGAATTCTCGTGCAGGAAATATGGATAAATAAGTCCTATACAGACCAAAGAAATGGTTCAAACTACTCAGTATATCCAGATATGGACGACGATAAGTTAGAAGACACATTGTAGTTGCATCCCCCATCGAGAGTGGGTACTTTGGGAGTCTTCTTTTCCTGGATCTAATTTGTGGATATTTTTGGTCTTTGATCCGTTATTTTTCATGAAAGTTCGTACCAATACAACGAATGTGCAGCTGATACAACTCATGGTTCATTCGCCTGCGCCACGTTCCGTCTTCCATCTGCACGCCACCATAGATGGTACGCAAAACCTTTCGTTCGAAAACTCCAAGGGCGCGTTGGTCCTCCACAAGCATAGTCCAGGTCTCGTGGCCGAGAGGACTACCGATCTAATCAGCGTCTTGTAGATAATCAACTTCGTGCGCCGGCGAATTTTGTTCGACCGGAGCGTCCTCCGGAGTCTAAAGTAGGCACGATTTCCCGCCAAGATCCGTCTCTGAATTTCTCTGCTGTTATCATTGTCGTCGGTTACCAGTGAACCCAAATACATGAATTCGTCGACCATCTCGATTTCCTCACCGTCAATCCGAACTCGGGTGGGAGGTTCACATTGTCGTCTTTAGAACCTCTTCCTCTCATGTATTTTGTCTTCGAAACGTTGATGGCAAGTCCAATCCTTCTGGCTTCAGCTTTCAGTCTTTGAGCATATATTTCATTCAAAATTCAATAGAGATACGAATAGTTTAAATATTGCACGTGGAATGTCTCTTTTGAAAATTTTCATCGTCAATCTTTCATATTACCCAGTTAAGCCAAATATTTTTCTGATATAGCCATGATTTTCCTTAATTATAGTGTAGATACAGGCTTTGAATAGAATTGAATTAAAGTTGAGTTGATGTAGCAGCAGACAAGAAATAGTTTTGTTTTCTCAAACCTTCGCAATTACAATTAATAAATATTTCAGATTGGCAGAAGATCTTATCACACAACTTAGAAATGGATACAGAAATAGTTAGATAGATGCGATAGAAGAGAGACAGAGAGAGCAAGAGAGAGAGAGAGGGAGGGAGAGAGAGATGGTGGGGGGGGGGCGTGTGAGGAATGCAAATGATGGTTAATGCAGTGACATTATTTTTATAGGTATATTATTATGATATATTGATTTCTTACATTCTTATCATTAATAATGTAAGTAGTAATTTTTGCGCCATAACCAGTATAACCTAAATCTTGCAAAAGAGTTAAATTTTCGCTAGATTTTTGGGCTTCAAACAGACAGTTGCTTTCGGTAACGCCACGAGTATAATTATATAAGAAATTTTTTATCTCACTACTAGGTGAATTACTTGTTGATCTGTGTATTGATATACAATACAACATTTCCCTCATGATTGAACGCAATGCCCAATCCAAGGAATAAATACTAGAACTCACTGTTTCTTTATCAACACATTATTTTGTCTTTGAAGTGAACTTATATATTGATTTTTGAGAAATAGTTAATTTATTATAAAGGTAATTCACAAAATGTTCTCAACATTGAATTTCTTGAATCACGTAAATGTGTTTTCATACCCCGATATTCAAAATTGGTTTAGTTTTGCCCCTAAAACACCAGTAAAGCAATACTCTGTATGAAACAATCTCATTTTTAGTTAGGGGAAATTGGTAAGCGCGGACTAAAAATACAAAATGTTCAATATCTCCGCTGCTCGTGCACGGATTTAGACAATCTATAGCTTGTTAGAAAGGTATTTTTACAAGCTTTCTATTTATGTGCATGTGGGACAAAATGGTATTGTTTGAAAGTTATTTTCGAAAAACCTGCCATGTTTTGACAAAATCGCCCATAAACAACATATCGAAAATCAAAAATAATAGTGTCAAATTGCAACGTTAGGCCTTTCATTTGAAACTAATTTCATTAAGATCGGTTCAGCCATTGCTGAGATAATTACATGACATTTTGTACATACATACATACACACATACACACACACATACAGACATTGTCTCAATTTGTCGAGCTGAGTCGATTGGTATATGAGACTCGGCCCTCCGGGCCTCGGAAAAAGTTTTCAAAGTTTGAGCGAATCCTATACATTTCTTTTGTAAGAAATGTAAAAACGTTGAAAATGTCATCAAAATAGACAAAAAATTGTTAATTTAAATAAAGTTAAGAAACAAAAAAAATAAAACCCTACGTACGTCTCTGAAGAAAAATTTTGAATGTACTGTGAAAATTTCAAAGCGATCAAAAATCATTTGTTCGGGTTACATTTCTGACCATCTCAAAAAAAGTGGTTTCGGCTAGAGGACTATTACAAATAGTTCGTGCTATTGAAGCATCGTAGGTAACCGAGCTCATGATAAGGGTTAGACGACCATACGAGACCATTTCCCGGAAGTGACGGAAATGAGTGAAAATACTAAACGTAAGTAAAGGGTGAACACGAAATTATTGCGACACATTCAACAGGTCATAACTTTTTTACTATTGTTAAATTTACTATTAAAAATCAACCAAATATTGCACACTTTCTCATTGATGTGTATTGTTTACATGCTGTCAAACTCGAAGTCGTGTTTTTCGATTCAACGAAAATGGAGGTGAACCAACGCGAATCTAGAGAACAAATTCTTTCCAATCACCTGGAATTTCCTGACCTGTCACACCGGCAGTTGGGAAAAATGTTGAACATTCACCATTCAACCATTCAACCGTCTCCAGAGTGTTGAAGCGGTTCCAGGAGCGGTTGACGTTGGACCACGGCAAAGGAGCTGGAAGAAAACCGGGACCGGAGAACAAAAAGACGGAGGGAAAGGTGAAGCGGATGATTAAAGCAAATCTCAACGTCTCAAGCCGTGATTTGGCTAAAAAGATCGGCATGTCGCAGAGCTACGTCCAGAATGCAAAGAAGAGAGCTGGACTACATACATACAAGGTACAGAACTTCCCAAACCGCGATGAGCGGCAACAATCGACGGCTAAAACTCGGGCACGGAAGCTCTACGAGAAGATGCTGACAAAATATGGCTGCTGTGACAAAAATAAGCCGATTTTAAGCAAATTCCGGGTTTGGAGTTTTTCACCGGCAAGAGCAAGTTCTATGTGGACGACAAATTTAAAAAGAAGAAAATGTCGAAGTTCGCCTCCAAATATCTCATTTGGCAGGCCATCTGCTCTTGCGGACTGAGGAGTGAGCCTTTCGTGGCAAAGGGCACAGTAAATGGCGAGATCTACAAATCTGAGTGCCTCGAGAAGCGCCTTTTGCAGTTCTTGCAGCAGCACGACGAAGCTCCGCTATTTTGGCCAGATTTGGCATCATGCCACTATTCTCAAAGTGTCCTGGAGTGGTATGAGGCCAATTCTGTTTATTTTGTTCCAAAGGACATGAATCCGCCAAACTGTCCGGAGCTGCGCCCGGTGGAGCAGTACTGGGCAATGCTGAAGCGGGAACTTCGGAAGAGCAAGAAGTCAGTCAAAGACGAGGAGGACATGTTAAGAAAATGGAAAAAACTGAGAAACTGGTACCGGATGACAGCGAAAATGCGTTCAATTTTACACTCAAGGCTCCATCGAATAACTTTTCTTTTGATTTTTGAAGTATATGTTTAAAACTACCCTAAAATTTTGGTTTGATTTTAAACATAAGAAAATTGTCATGACATTTTCTGTGTCGCAATAATTTCGTGTTCGCCCTTTAAAATGAAGCAATCGATGAAGTTGTATATAGATATGTAGTGTCTAATCGGCAGGGAAAATTTAACGGACTCTAAATAAATTGAATTATAGTTTTTGCATTGAGTTTGTTCAAATTTACAGAATTTGATTTACGTATTATTGCCATTCGGGAACAACATCCAAAAACATATTTTAGACTAATAAATAGAAAATCTTTTTTTTTTAAATTCAACAGTGTTGAAACCCCTTAAGGAATATAGAGTTCAAGCCGATTGTCCTAGAAGAATTTCGGATTGATTTAGGGTTTAAATATAACCCTTGTTTTTATCCTGCTTGTAGGTGCCGGACTTCCATCGAACGTAACTCTGAAATTGGATAAAGCCTTCATCGCTAGATGAAAACGTACAACTGTAACGTGACGGATTTTGTTTGCAACGTGACAGATCATTGAGAATACTTCATAAAATCGATCAAATGATGTGTCAATCATGATGATGGTGGATTTGACCATTGGCATTTGGTTTCTAAAGCCGTTGACCAAAAGGTTTATTGCGCATCTCTTATACCATCGTCCCTTGTTGCTTGATGTGTGTTTCAAAATTATCGATTATGTAGCGACAGTAGAGTAATTCCATTGAGAACGATGTTTTCAATATCACGGTGTCCTTTTCCACCTTCAATTCCGTACAGGTAATCATTTCTTGTTAGCCGTAAACAACTCTTTCCAGCAACACCAAAACATTCAATCCGCATTTGGGCTACCGAAGCATTGGAAGGAGATTTAGCATTGATCAAATTTTTTCAAATAAACATAAGTAATATTATGGGGAACTTGTAAACCATCATACTTAAACTGTAGGAGAATTTTTCGATTGTTATTATACTTACAAATATACTAAATAAGGAAATAATCAAAATATTTTACATTTAGCATTGTAGTCCTACGTCAACAGCTTGAATAGCCAGGGGTTTTCCGTTGTAGTTTTTATAGTTTACAGTTTGATTTCTAAGTTCATTTATCTCGAAATAATTGGATCGTACATCCCGTAATTAAAGGATACTTGATGTAATCCGTAGAAAATATCTTGAAAATATCTTGATGTTTTGAATTACCAATTAATAGTTTTATTTATTTCAATCGCCTAATTACTGGATTTGGCCTGGAATATTAAAAATCAAAAATCCTTAGCCTTAGTTTCTATAACTGTGATTCTGAAATTTAGCATTCAGGCTATATTTAGGTTTTATTTAAATTCTTGGTTGATGAATTTTCAACTATACTGGTTGAATTTTCTATGTGGCGAGCTCTAAACTAGAAAATTAAATTCCCAATATGCAAGAATCCATAAACTGAATATGTATGCTGTGTAAATATTTCCCAAGCGGCCGAAAAATTTAATAACAGTAGCTAAAGAGCGTGACTAGTTATTACCGGAAAATTTCAAAAGGTTTGAAGCATGATTTACATTCCATTATTGAAGAGCTTTGTTTTTAATCTAGTAAATCCTGCCGTACATATATCCGAAAAATGTAGGTTCGACGAAGAAGAATGTGTACCTTCATCGGGGGTTATCGAATATACAAACACGTGTCCAGAAGCAAAACCCTTTGATTCCGGCCGGCGCTATTGCCCAAGAAGGTCAATGCCCTGGTCGAAAGGGCAACAAACACTAAAATAGAATTGGCACGTCATGCTCACGAAAGGACTGAAAGCCGCAGCCAATGCCGCTGCTGCCCCGAATTTTCCTGTTAGTATCAATTACAAAAAGTCACACTTCAAAGCAAAAGTCAACCCAGAAGGACTATCGCATGGCAGAGGTGTAAACAAAAAGCAAAGAAAATCAAAAAAGGATACCATTTACTCCGGTGTAGCGTGAAAAGAAATCCATCTTTTTTAAGGTTCACTCCGTTCCACGTTTAGATTGGCCCGTGGACACTCGACGATGTTCTCGAGTGGTGGATAAAAAAACAAACTCGATAAAAGGTCTATAAGGAGAAACAAACTTCGTCGCCCTCAACCAGTACAAGTGTGTTGATTTTGATCGGATCGGGTTTTATTGATTTTCAATGTTTAATTAGTTGCTGTACGTTATTAGACAGCATCGAAAGACCGGGAAGCGTCGTAAATTAATCCTTTTTTCACTCTCTCTGCCTCAAGAAATCAGAATCCTCAAATATTTGGAAGAAAGGTTAGATCAAATATTTAGATCCAAGATAAATCCCCCATTCAATCGAGACCTCTCATAGAGTGCCAGGAATGTAAGTAGAGACCTTTCTATTTATGTTCTGATTCGGAACCCTTTTCCCAGTAATGAATATGTGGGTATGTTTTTTTTTTGGTGGGGCGCACCGGATGGCGCTTCGATGCTGACGCAGACAGGGCCAACAGCGGCTACGAACTTTACGAGTTCGGAAGAAGTTTTTCTGTGTTCCACTCGAGGACGACCGGTCAGGGTTCTGGTAGAAACAAAAGCCGAAGCCGCTATACAGTACCAACTAATAACCTTTTAATTCGATCGATTTTCTATGATAATGCCATGGGAAACAATCGGATTTTATTGACCACCTCCATTCGGGTGGGAAGTGTGGGTAAACGTTTGTTTTTTTTTTTTTTGAAAGGAAACTCACCGAACCGTAGACTGTCCCGCAGGTGTCCATGCAGAGAAACAAACAGGTCGCCACGCTCTGGATCCTGATCTGACCGGCGGCCACGGTCGTTCGCTGGAGGATTGCTGGAAAAGTAGATAGAGAAAAAAAAGTGATTGTTAATACTTTGGTTGACTGGAATTGGTGCCTCTGACCGACCGATCGTACGATGGAATTATGTTCAATTTGATTTGTCTGAATCGATTGAGGGCTTAAGTTTCGGCGGCGAAGTGTCTTATTTGGGCGGGAAGCCAAACAAAGAATTCTGCAGCAGAAAGTTTACGATGACCACATTGCAATGAAACTTTGTCTGCATTCGGTTGTAAAATCTGAATAAAGAAAGATTTAGCGGTAAAGTATCCAAATCAGCTTTAAATAAGCTTGTTAAAAGAGGCTCGTGATCCAATTAAATTCGATATGAAAAAATCTTTTTCAATATCGAAATTTGCATGTTATTATTGGTTTGGCAAACGATAATCGAGTTCTGTTGCTGTTCGTTTCCAATGGAAAAGCAGCAAGTAATACCCCGAAGTTAGATAGAATCAAGTTAAACTTGTTAAAAAAAATTCTCCTTCATATTTGTGTTTATCTAATAAATTCCTAGAGAAGAACATTGTACCACATGATTGGATGCAGGTAAGCGGGATGTGATTGAAATTCCAAAACCGGGAAACCAACCTCCGATCACAACTCGTATCGGTCGATTGGCTACTGTTATGTATCTGGAAGTTGTTTGAGGAAATGTGGTTATTCCACGGTTTGCTGAAAGATTCGCTCAACTTACTAAAAATAGTTTATAATTAGTGTGACGAATCGCAGCTTCCAAATAAATGATATGGTATTTCTGCTTTTCATTGCACTAATTATAAATTATTGTTTTTTTCAAATCGTATATAGATTAAAAACTGGAATCGTTCACGTTTAATTAAAATAAGCTGAGCGAATCTTTCAGTAGTTTCCAAATTCTAGAGTTTAGCACTTCGAGGACGTTAATGTGCTACCACAAACTCTTCGCAATATTCGCTTTCAAATATCAATGTTTTAATTTTAAAGGAACATATTTGACTACAATGCATTATGTAAGGTAAGCGCTGAAACACCATCCCAGCGTCATCGACAGTGGACAAGCACCTTATCATCCGCGACAGCGGTTTTCGCTAATATGTCTTATCATTCACTCGAAGTGCTGTCCAAAGAGAGTCAGAAAAAAAGTGCCGCACTTGCAGAATCACCTATGTAAACCCACTTCTATTACACAACTGGCTGCAAAACAGTGCCTACATGTGCACCGGCACGTCCATTCCCATTCGCTCGTCAAGCGGATATTCCGGCCTTTTTACTACTACTTAGCTGACGTCGCTACCTCCCGAAAACAGCTGATGGTAAAGACACACCCACTGTTGCCGAAGTGTAGGAGGGTGCAATTATTATTATCATCAACTGCAGCACCAAAATGTGCATGCAAGTGTGCAGCGCAAATGATTTCGCGCAATCGGAGTCGCCGATCGACACCGTTCATCGTTTGTTAGCGTAGGTCAAGACAGAACTCGGGCATGACGGGGCGGAAAGCTAAGAGTAATTGTTATCGCGAATACCAATACCTACCAAGTGCTAGATTTGATTGGTTTGCTTGTTTGATTGGAGGAACGTTTGCGCGGTAACTCGCGTAATTCCAATGACGGTCGAAATATTCGAATATGAAGCGTTTATGCTCGAATAATAATCTAAATACCCTCTCCGATACGCATCGGATGTAGATTTTTTTTCGCTCCTGGCATTTCTTCAAAGTGGAAGAAATAAAATTTTGAAGTTTTTATCTGTACTCGTCGTGAGTTGCTGGAAGGTGAAAACGTGCATGAGTGACAGTGGCTGCAGGTGACCCACACGTTAGTCATATTCCGGTTGAAGGATGGATGCCAATTTCAATACCAGCTGCTGAGACCAAAGCGGTTGACCAGGAATTGATTGCTGGCGGTGTGAAAGAAGATGAATATCTTTCTCCTAATCCGAAGATTGTCGTGGTTTCTCTGAGGTCTGCCAGCGAATTAAGATCTACACGTGGTGCTCCACACACCTAGAAAAAGTAGTGTAAATTTACGTCTCCTGACCCTGACAGATACGAGCATCAAAAATGACTTAGTTTTACGTTTGATTTTAATTTTACATGACGTTTAATTTTCTGAATCATGTGATTTTACTCCACATAGAGCGTTTGTTCTGAATGGTAAGAAGTGTAATTTTATGTCATTGCGGCATGTAAAGAATATGTATCATGTAAAATTAAACGGAACACGGTAATGTTCCGTCATTTCGTGAATTACGAGTTGTTGAATTGTGTCATGTTTGCAATTACGTCAACGATAACATTCAGATTTTTTTGGTGTGCAGCTAAAAACGAGAGAGGCAAGACGTCGAAACTAATCGTTTACTATGAGCTGGAGGTCATGTAGAAACATTCCGCAACAAACTGTAAGTTGTTTGCCATGCCACCGAGATAACTGGTAAGTGCTACTATGGCTGTATTCAACGTATTCAATGTGGCACACGGTGCTGGTTGTGATTTCTTACTGTTTCAATCTCTCATTTAATAAGTTTATTTGAGCAATCCTCATTGTTGTTTTGAATCAAATTGAAATAGAATTCTCGACCGATTTCCAATGCCATTTACACGGCTTTGGCACCAATAAAATTTTTTCCGTTTTCCTTACATTTGAGTTTAAATTTGATATTACGAATCAACGACGTATTTAGTTCCGGGTAAGCAAAGCAAACGCAAGTGAAAAACGTGGAAATTATAAAACTAGTGAATTGGGAATTGTGAAATGGTAGCGGAGAAATTAATAATCAAGCACGGTTCGAACGGAAAATATCGCCTCACGGTATCGAAAACTCCAGCTGATGGAAACTGCTTGCCTGCATCAATTGTTCGGGCTCTAAAAGGCACTAAACCAAAATCACATAGATTATGCATTCATTTTATTTAATTGCGAATTGAACATATAGGAACAGATTGTATATAGAAGTCCTGTATGGATTTTTGTCGAATGTGAATTGTCTGTTGGTTTGTAATTTTTATGCGTTTTGCCTTTCTCATATAGAAAGGTTATGCAATCACTCTGAAAAACGTCAACCTAATCCCGGCCCGGAGGGCCGAGTGTCATATCCCATTCGACTCAGTTCGTCGAGATCGGAAAAAGTCTGTATGTGTGTGTGTATGTATGTATGTGTGTGTGTATGTGTGTGTGTGTGTGTATGTATGTGCGTATGTGTCAAATAATGTCACTCATTTTTCTCAGAGATGGCTGGACCGATTTGCCCAAACTTAGTCTCAAATGAAAGGTGCAACCTTCCCATCGGCTGCTATTGAATTTTGGATCGATCGGAATTCTGGTTCCGGAATTACGGGTTTCAGAGTGCGGCCACACAGAAATTTCTCATATAAACTATAGGAAAAATTAAAAACTGAATTTTTATTTTTGATGCTAAATGTGTTCAAGGTGCATGAAACGTCGAGAT
Organism: Topomyia yanbarensis; assembly: GCF_030247195.1. NCBI lineage: Eukaryota > Metazoa > Arthropoda > Insecta > Diptera > Culicidae > Topomyia > Topomyia yanbarensis. Next base: position 344,132,810 of record NC_080671.1, read on the forward strand.
TTGATGTAAACTCGAAAAAAAAATTTGACTACGATTCACTTTTTTGGATTTTGGCACATTTTTGCCTTTCTCATATAGAAAGGTTATGCAATCACTCTGAAAAACGTCAACCTAATCCCGGCCCGGAGGGCCGAGTGTCATATCCCATTCGACTCAGTTCGTCGAGATCGGAAAAAGTCTGTATGTGTGTGTGTATGTATGTATGTGTGTGTGTATGTGTGTGTGTGTATGTATGTGCGTATGTGTCAAATAATGTCACTCATTTTTCTCAGAGATGGCTGGACCGATTTGCCCAAACTTAGTCTCAAATGAAAGGTGCAACCTTCCCATCGGCTGCTATTGAATTTTGGATCGATCGGAATTCTGGTTCCGGAATTACGGGTTTCAGAGTGCGGCCACACAGAAATTTCTCATATAAACTATAGGAAAAATTAAAAACTGAATTTTTATTTTTGATGCTAAATGTGTTCAAGGTGCATGAAACGTCGAGATTTGATGTAAACTCGAAAAAAAAATTTGACTACGATTCACTTTTTTGGATTTTGGCACATTTTTGCCTTTCTCATATAGAAAGGTTATGCAATCACTCTGAAAAACGTCAACCTAATCCCGGCTTTTTTTTTCAACTCGTTTAGGGTTTCTGGATTTTAACAGGAGCGTAGTTGATGGTTTACGGAGAGGGGTTACACCCCCCTCTACTGTTCGCGCCCCTCCTTTAAAAATCTCCTTAAATCACCCCTCAGACCACCACCCCATCCAGCCCTCATACCCCTCCCTTTCAACCCCATCATCTTTAAACCACCACTATATCACAAAGCATACCAATTTAAGCTGGGAAGTCGTTCGTTCATGGGACTTTCGCCCTCCTCACATACCCACCCCCGCATGACAAAATGAGTTAGCAAGCAGATAACATTGATCTAATGCTGATTAGGCTAATGAAGTATGATATTTTTTGTTTCAAGTGTTTCACCGTCGACACGTAGCTCATCAAGTTCGTGGCTGGCATGCCATTGTGTAAAGGTGCAAAGTGTACTAAGAATGTAATGGACATTTCCACAATTATGTTGAACATAAAAAGCCTCCGTGCCATAGTTTAGAGAAATGAGAAAGGCACAATTGCACCTCTAGGTGGATTAAAACAGGTTTTTTGTTTATATTACTACTAATTAACCGATTTCGCCAATTTTCTCTATTGTTTCAGAGAGCGAGTAGGGGCGCTAAAACCCTGGCTCATTAGCCAGGGCAGGGCTAAATACTTCTGTCGCATCCCAGGAACCTAGGACCAAAGGAGTGACATTAACCCTCTTAGCAAAGTTACTCCCAACGATGTATCAAACCCCCATCAAATTGAAACGGTTGTGTACGGTTGTCCACGTTTCTTCCTTATTCAAGGTTCAAAATAATCCGTTGATTAAATTATTCATTGAATGAATAATTTGACTGCCGTATAATTTTGAATCATCTTTCTTTTGTACGTTGCACAGTTGGCCTGGTCGCTTTAATGCTTGTGTCATATTCATTATGTGCCACAAACATTAATAATGACAAGAAAAATTGTGGATGAACGTCTGCAATTTTCCAGGATCCCTACATGTATTGGCTGTGTATGTGTAGACTAGACTAGAATTTCCAAGGCGAAAGGATGAGCAATTCTGGAAAAAAACTGTATTCAAACCTGTGTTATTCAAATGACTATAACTTTTTAGTTCAGATTACGATTAGGGTCGAACTGGTTTCATTTGAAAGGTTATTCGCTAGACTTATACTTGTTTTCGATTTAGTCGGTGCAAGCCTTTCTTCTTGCTCAGACACGAAGAACAAAAAATAAATCCCGCTTTCAATAAAAGTTATAATGTTCAAAGGGGCTGTACATTTTTTGAAACAGTTCGGAAAGATCACTTGCAGTTAATGACACTTGAAAATTAGTGTACTTTCCGAAAATGAATGTCTTGTTTTGCCCATTTCTGCCCCGATGTATGAAAAAGGTGATTTTTCATGATATGTCTGAAAGAGATGCATGGTAGTGTTTTTTTATTCATTTCGTTTATTTGATAGGCACAAATGCGTTAGCTTGGCGGTGCCAAATGCTTTTGTTTTTACATTTTGGATATCTTAAAACTAGGAGGTTACAATGTTGAAATATTTTTTTTACAAAGGAAAAGAAAGTTTTAAGACTAGAAATAAGATTTAATATACAAGAGAGGGCCAAAAGATTTTTTTATGAAAAAATTTAAAACAAGGGATTCACTTTGATATACAAGAGAGGGAGTAATAGTATTTTACGAAATATTTTACGGTTATCTTAAAACTAACAATATAGTTTAGTACACAAAAAGGGGAACAAATATTTATGAGAAATTTCACAGAAATCTTAAAACTAGGGATTCAATTCTATTTACAAAATGGAGGACAAGAGTTTCAATAAAGAGTAAAAATTATAGCTATCCTTAAACTAGGAATACAGAATACTAATTCGAATTTTTTAACTAAAACTTATGCTTGGTCAAGATATTCAGAGGGTGGCTTATTTCCGCATTAGTGTAGCAGCAGTTGTATCAAGGACAGGGGAGAGACAGGGAAAGAAGAGCAAAACTTGCAACTTTCGCTCGAACGGGGGGGGGGGGGGGGGAGGGGTATCAGCGAAACAAATTTGCGCCTCAGTCTAGTAAGTCGTCGAGTACCGGATTGGCGGATGGTATTCTTCGGACCCGCGGGGAATCCTTCAAAAGTCATCGGACCTCGAGTCGCTCTCGCTTCAGTTTCCTTCTATGCAGGCGTAGTGGTAAGGGCGACAGCGGTTACATAGTGGCACTCTGGAGCATAGTTGGAACCTGTGTACATTTTTCGCGACATGTCAAGCCACCCGTACATTCACGCTCTGCTGAAAACGTCTCATGTCTCAAACAGGTTAGCTTCCAAGCCTCGATGGTTGGTCTCGTGACATGTCATGGAATTTAAATGCGTCATCGGTCTTGAGACTGGTCATGAGGATAATTTACCTGTCGCGCGTAAGGCGATACCAGTCACACAGTTTACGAACCTGTACAAAGATGAACATTTTGTTATGGTTTGCTTGTTTGACCTGTATCTTATTCTTGATCGTTTAAGTACCGTGCAGTGGCAGATAAACGGAATGGTAGACGCTATATAAATTGAATTATTTTGAACTTTTTCAACTTTTTGATAGTAAATGTAGCGAGTTACAAGGAGTTAAAAATCAATAGTTTTAGACATTTTAAACGCACACTGGGAAGTAAATGCGTCAAAATTGAAATTTTTTCATCTTTTCACAGATAAATATTGTTCATTATTGCAAGCTACGAGGAGTTGAAAATCAATAGTTTTAGACATTTTAAACGCACACTGGGAAGTAAATGCGTCAAAATCGAAAAAATTTCAACTTTTCACAGATAAACATTGTTTGTTATTGCGAGTTAAGAGGTGTTGAAAATCCATAGTTTTAGACTTTTCAAACGCACACTGGGAAGTAAATGCGTCAAAATTTGAAAATTTTCATCTCTTCACAGATAAATATTGTTTGTTATTGCGAGTTAAAACGTGTTGAAAATCAATCGTTTTAGACATTTTAAACGCACACTGGGAAGTAAATGCGTCAAGATTGAAAAATTTTCATCTTTTCACAGATAAATATTGTTCGTTAGTGCAAGCTACGAGGAGTTGAAAATCAATTGTTTTAGACATTTTAAACGCACACTGGGAAATAAATGCGTCAAAATCGAAAATTTTTCAACTTTTCACAGATAAATATTGCTTGTTATTGCGAATTACGAGGAGTAGAAAATCAATAGTTTTAGACATTTTAAACGTACACTTGAAAGTAAATGCGTCAAAATCGAAAGATTTTCAACTTTTCACAGATAAATATTGTTTGTTATTGCGAGTTACGAGGTGTTGAAAATCAATAGTTTTAGACATTTTAAATGCACACTTGAAAGTAAATGCGTCATAATGGAAAAAAAATCTACTTTCACACAAATTTTTTTTGTTATTGCTAGTTACGTGAAGTTGAAAAACGATAGTTTTGGACTTTTTAGACACACATTAGTAAGTAAATGCGTCAAAATGGAAAATTTTTCAACTTTTCGCTATTTTTTTTTTGTTACATTAAGATTCCGTTTTGGCACGTTCCGTTTTTGGCATTCTCCCATTTTGGCACACTCCGATTTTGGTTCCGTTTTTGTCAACATTCTTGTTGTACATAATAAATCTTTTAAAAATGTGCAATAGATATTTTTTGTATCAATTGACATTGCATTTGACTTGATTTCCAAACATGGGAGTCATATTAATCCTCAAAAGCCCAAATCATTTTTTTTAAATTTTGTTAAAATTGTCTTACAGTTTCAATACTTTACTGTGATAATTTTGTGATGTTTTTCGCAATGTTGTTTTAAAAAAGCGTTATGCATTTAAAGGTTAAGGTGAAGATATGCGGAAGCCACGTTGCTAGGCACCGACTCGCTTGTTTACATTAGGAAAAACTGAAATCTGAAGTGAAAATTCAAACGCACAAATGAGAGTTTCCGAACATTTTCCATTGGTCATCTGCACATTGGCAGAAAATTTGAAGTTTTGTTAGTAAACGATTAAAGTTTCGCGAGTGTTTTTGCAGTGGTGTGTGAAAAAAGTGCATTTGAAAAAGTGCAATGAAAACGAGAAGAAGTGTTTCGAAAAGAAACCCCAAGTGAAGAGGGGCGATATTTTCGCAGAAAATAGGAGCTACAGATGGCATTCCGTCAAAAACTCGGATTGATTGTATAGGAAAATATTCTAGCTTCCTTAAGTAGCAGTTTCGTGGCACACCAGCAAGGTTAGTGTGTTGAAAAACGTATTTTTATATTTGCTCATGTCAGAAACATGGTTAGGCAGGGGAGAGGGGTGTGTGTGGCGCAGCAGCTATGTTGTGGCTCGCATGTATAATGTCCTTAACTATGTTTTACACTATATGTGTCGTATTTAATGATAACAATAAGTATAGAAATGTATTGTTTATGTATAGTACAAGTGGTAGCAATGTAACTAGTGTTAGACGGAATCAATTTTTATAGTCGAATGCATCTGCGCTACACCGCATAATACAACGTCACTACAAAACTTGGCACTAAATTTGCAATACATATCGAAAGCCCGTATTTAGGAATACAAAACTGATAGCTCCCAAATAGTTTACGATGTCTTTTTGAAAATGCATTTTTAGATATAGTGCACTTTATATTCGTAAATGTTGATTTTGCAAACCTCCCTAGGTGCCAAAATTTTCTGGTAAAAAGAAATAATAAATTAACACCAAACATGAATTCAGCGACGTAAAATTACCCCAATGTGAAGTTTTTATCAAATTCGGATCCCTTTTGAGGTTTTGACCGACTTTTTTATGGAAGGCGATCACTGTGCGAAGACTGAATTTGATAAACATGAATAAAATTATTTTTTTTATTTTTTCCTTTCATCTACTTCCATTTCACACATGGTTAAAAATCCTTGAAACATTTTTGAAGTCGTAAATTGAAAATCCAAACTTTAAAAATAAGGTTCAATTTTTGGCACGGTTCCGGTTTTGGCAACAGCAGCAAAATTAAATTGTTGCCAAAAACGGAATCCTACTGTACTAGGATATGAAAATCACTAGTTTTGAACATTTTAAACGCACATGGGGAAGTAAATGCGTCAAAATCGCAAAATTCACTTTTTACAGATGAATGTTGCTTGTTTTTCCGAGTTATTAGTTATTACTTCCCAATGTGCGTTTAAAATGTCTAAAACTATTGATTTTAAACGCCTCGTAACTCGCAATAACAAACCATGTTTATCTGTGAAAAGTTGAAAATTTTTCGATTTTGACGCATTTACTTCCCAGTGTGCGTTTAAAATGTCTAAAACTGTTGATTTTGAACATCTCTTAACTCGCAATAACAAACAATGTTTATCAGTGAAAAGTTGAATTTTTTTCGATTTTGACGCATTTACTTCCTAATGTGCGTTTAAAATGTCTAAAACTATTGATTTTCAACGCCTCTTAACTCGCAATAACAAACAATGTTTATCTGTGAAAAGTTGATTTTTTTCGATTTTAACGCATTTACTTCCTAATGTGCGTTTAAAATGTCTAAAACTATTGATTTTCAACACCTCTTAACTCGCAATAACAAACAATGTTTAACTGTGAACAGTTGAATTTTTTCGATTTTGACGCATTTACTTCCTAATGTGCGTTTAAAATGTCTAAAACTATTGATTTTCAACACCTCTTAACTCGCAATAACAAACAATGTTTATCTGTGAAAAGTTGAAAATTTTTCGATTTTGACGCATTTACTTCCCAGTGTGCGTTTAAATTGTCTAAAACTATTGATTTTCAACACCTCTTAACTCGCAATAACAAACAATGTTTATCTGTGAAAAGTTGAATTTTTTTCGATTTTGACGCATTTGCTTCCTAATGTGCGTTTAAAATGCCTAAAACAATTGATTTTAAACACCTCTTAACTCGCAATAAGAAGCAATGTTTATTTGTGAAAAGTTGAAAATTTTTCTATTTTGACGCATTTACTTCCCAGTGTGCGTTTAAAATGTCTAAAACTATGGATTTTCAACACCTCTTAACTCGCAATAACAAACCATGTTTATCTGTGAAAAGTTGAATTTTTTTCGATTTTGACGCATTTACTTCCCAGTGTGCGTTTAAAATGTCTAAAACTATTGATTTTCAACACCTCTAAACCGCAATAACAAACAATATTTATTTGTGAAATGTTGAAAGAAATACAATTATCTCATTTTCTATATTTCCAATTATCCGCCAAAGTACGGTATCCAATATTTTACCCATTTTCAATACCGGTTCATTGTTGACATGTCACATAACAAGCAAACCTGTTTTTCTATTGTCGCGACCGTTCGCAAACGAACATACATGTCACAGTTCAGTAAATGTACAGCCGCTTGACAAACCAGTTTTGTTTTGAAACATGTACAAATTTTATGACATGTCACGGGGAAAATGTATCGTGTCATAGTACACGCGCTTGTGTCACATGTCGCAAGAATCCGCAACTTGTACATGTCACGAGCAAACATGCGACCAGTCACCAGATGACTGGACACAACCATGACATTTTCCAGCTATGCTCTGGAGCTGATCGGTTCCACAAGGCAGGAGGAAACCCTAAAAACGAGAAATAAAAGAGAGGGGCTAAATTAGGATATTTATCGTTTTTATGAAGGTATAAATAAGGGACATATAGGGGAAATCACGAGGTGCCAGCATATCTCGGACTGGTACATTGGGTGGTCTACCTCGGGCCCGAAGGGATTCCTTTAACTGAGACCTAGCGTCACAATACCCGGCGCATATCCAGACAACGTGTTCGATGTCGTGATAGCCCTCGTCACAAGCGCACAGACTACTCTCCGCAAGCCCAATACGCCGCAAATGCACATCCATGGTGTAGTGATTGGACATAAGTCGGGACATTACACGAATAAAATCCCGACCCACATCCATCCCCCCGAACCAAGGCTTCGTTGATACCTTTGGGATAATCGAATGTAGCCATCGTCCAAGTTCCCCATTGCTCCACGAGGTTTGCCAACTGTTGAGCGTCCTCTGACGACAAATACTAAAAAATTCGTTGAAGCAGATTGGTCTTTCGTATATGTCACCATTTAATGCGCCCACCTTTGCTAATGAGTCGGCCTTTTCATTGCCCGGGATAGAACAATGAGAGGGGACCCAAACAAAAGTAATCTGATAAGATTTTTCAGATAACGTACACAAGGACTCCTGTATCTTCCCCAGATAATACGGGAATTGCTTTTTAGGCTTCACCGCACGAAGAGCCTCGATAGAGCTGAGGCTGTCCGAAACGATGAAGTAGTGATCTGTGGGCAGAGTGTCGATTCATGGTAGTGTTTGATTACCCAGGGTTCATGATATAATTTATAAATATCTCATATCATAATCAACAATTGAAAAAATGTGTATTCTGTTTAAAATTCACTACTCCAAATTTTTTGAAAATAAATTTTCAGATATAGTGCACTTTATATTCGTAAATGTTGAATTTTCGAACCACCCTAAGTACCAAATTTTTAAGAAAAATAAATTTTAAAAAATGACATCAAATATAAATTCAGCGCCACAAAATTACCCAAACGTGTAGTTTTCATCTAATTCGGGCCACTTTTGAGGTTTTGTCCGACTTTTGTATGGAAGGTGATCACTGTGCGTTGATGTGATAAAACCTTCATTGAAGTCTAATAATATATTTTTTTTATTTTTCAAGCTATTCAGTTTATATTCAATATGGCAATACTGCAGATATACATGGCAATCTCATTTCTCATATCTTGCTCACGAGTTTTCCGCAGCTGTCTCAGAACCACATTTAATCCTTGAAATTGCTCAACCTTTGAGTCATTCAGCTCTCGACTCTTCTCTTGATTTCTGTCCCCATTTAATTCTTGTCTCTGTGAGCTGCTTAGCTGTTGATTTCCTAAGCCATTAAGCTCCTGATTCCGTGAGTCATTCACTTACCAGCTTCATCACTCGAATATTCCCGGACGGTAAACTAACCTACTCCGATTGAGAGTTCCCCAACTGAGGAATTTCTTCCGACACCGATACCCGCTTTCTTCAGTAATTGAGCTTTCCGCTTTATCTACTCTGATATTACCCAATGGTGAACCTAACTCTACTCCGACTGAGAGTTTCTCGGTGGCAGAATTTCTCTAGGTGCCGATGTCTGGTTAGTGAGCCAATTAATTCCCAGCCAATTAGAATCTACCGTGAATTCCTCGGCGGTGGACTTATCCTGATGGCAATGTTCGTTTCTGTGAGCCATTCAGCTGGCCGCTTCGTCCCGATCTATTCGATATATTCTTCGGTGGTGGACCTAGCCTACCCAACGGGCTAGCTGAGGTATGTCCAGCTATTCCGGGTGCAGCGTAGCTTTCGGTTCACTGACGCCCAATAACCCGCTGCTGGCTGTTCAATGCGATCTACTCGAACTAGTCTCCGGCGGTGGATCTAGTCTTCTCACGTCGGTAGGGTACCGAGGTCGGTCCGGCGATTCCGGTTCGCTGGCGCTCTGGCGATCCGAACTCGGAGCTGCATCGCGTACTATTCAACTGCTCCCCGGCGGTAGATCTGGTCTATTCTGGCGGAGGGTTTAGGGGACGGGTATAGCGTAGTTGGCTAATCGATTGCCTTGTACGTAGCTCAAATGGGTTTGATTCCCAACCCCGCACATTGGGTTAGAATTTTTTCCAAAGAGATTTTTCTAACCCGAAAAGAGGCGAACGACCCTAAGCTTAAACCTCTACACCCAAAACAATTTCCCAATACAAAAAAGGCATTACATCCTTTCGTGCATATTCCGAATTAGAATCATGCCTTCTTCGCATTGTAGACCAATCATAGTTACTGCATTACACCAACACAGCTTGATTCATGATGAAAGAAATTGATTGAGAATACACGCTACCATATTATCTGCCCGCATGTAAAAGTATAACTTGGTTTTGCTTGCTGAGTCTGCCAAAAAGGTGGTGTATTCTATACATGAATACCTCTGTGGTGTTTGTAAGAACTTCTGTCTTCATACACAGTTACGCTTTTTTGTCTACGAACAGCTCAATTCCAACCATACTAAACGCGTGAACAGTTTACGTTTACGAGAGTGTGTGATATACGCGTTATTTTTCCATAGCGAATGGTGTTTGCAGTAAAATCATCGCTCTCTCATTCTGTGCTTCAGAGAAGAGTGGAAGAAAATGATTTGTGCTCAGATTGATTTGCGATGATCGTTGCCCAGGGCGATGATGTGCGCTGGATTCGCATGTTCGGGAAATAATACAAACTGAAATGAGTAACTGCCACTGCAGCTCAAAAGTGCAAAACCATGTCATCACTGCCCTTATAGTTTATGATACTTTAAACTTAGATACTTTTACTGCGAAATACTGATATGATATCATCTGAAAGTACTGTTAATATGAGGAATGCCAGAAATGATTGGCGAACGGCTTCTATCCGACAAATGTTGAATTAACTTGTTAACCCAATGTTTCCATATAGGTAACTTTCTCCTGCGTATGGTGCGCTTAAATAATTATTAATCATTATTTATGAACATTTTAGAAGTCGCATATCGCTGGTAAATTTAGGGTTTAGAGAACGCCGAAAGCTCAACATATTATCAAAACAAAATCATCATCCACACCCCACCAATTTGATGATGCTATAAATTGTTCTCTCCAATGTGCAGCATGTGATCAGTAGAAAGGCGAAATGGAAACTGTTCCTTGAGCGTGTATTAGTATTTTCAGAGCGAACATGTATCCGAGTGAAGATGTCCTTTACATGTGTATTAGTGCGGAGTCATTTTAATACTAATACTCCGATATCGTTGAATTCACTAATACATTCCCAATTGTGGGTTTGTGTAAGTTTCTGTGATGTAATCGCCTTAATGCATTTTTGTCCCGGACCAATATCGCTTTATATGCATTATACCAGTTACAATGCAAAATTCTCATTAGAATCATGCTTATTCGCATGTAATTCATACGGTTCGCGTTTTGGGTGTATAGTAAAAAAAGGGCGGAGACTTCCCCTGTGGCTGATTTGTTCCCGAACCCGATTCGTTGTTTCACGGCGGCTTTGTAGTCGGTGGCGCTGCTTTGCTGGTCCCTTCGCCACTTCCTCTGCAGCTAGGAGAGTATACTCGTCACTACTCTGTTGACCGCATCACAGATATGCTCATCGTGGCACATTTCTTAGACGATATTGTCAACTGTCAAACCGGGCATACTCCTTCGAACTTCTTCGAACCTAGGGCATTCGAACACCACATGTTCCGGTGTCTCTTGAACGTTCGCGCACTCCGAGTACATTTCCAATTCCGCTAAGGTTTTATCCAAGACTTTAGCATAAAGCACCCTCACCCACCGGACCGGCGCACTAGGATCGATAGCGGTAAGATCCTAATAACGGCATAGTGGCGGCAGAACACGGATGTGAATAAGGATTTCGTCGAAATTTATCCACGATCCGATAGCCACGCCATTCCACTACCCTAGTAAGGATGGCTGACACGAAACGGCGAGTGTGCTGACTGCCCCCTCGTCCCAATAAAACTTTGGTAGGTCTACAAGTACGTTCGAAACCCAGCACCTTAGGCGATGGAAGTGAGCTTAGTTGAAGGCTCCTGACTAGCGCCGATCCGACTCCGAACGCGGTACCCCATGAAGGACCGCGTCAACCCTTGCATGCGACCTCACTGCTCGCAAAGGTGACCATGGGATCATATGAGGCGACTACTTAATACGAGCGTAGATGGCGGCTTGGAGGTGAGACCCAAAAAGCATGGAATAAGTAAAAAAAAATTAAACGGACCAATTAGATTTGAACCTGTTTTTCAAAGATGGGCGCTGACCCAGCATAACGAACATTTTATATTTATATATGTATCACAACCGAAACAGCAGCAGCAACGAGAGCAGTCCCGGGAGCCCATACCGAGCACAAGCGGCGACAACTGGACGCCAAGGAAAGCTAGGGTTTCAGGTTCGCACGCCGAAATCAAGTATTACTCAAAAAGTCCTGCAGGGTTGCCACTATTTTTCAAAGAAAATCTGGCAGTTCAACTAAAAATGTCGACCGCAAAGTCATCGATATTTGGCATACATTTTAGTTTTCATAGAATGTGCATCAATCGATTTTTGTAAAATTTGGGACATTATTACCCAAATTTCCAAAATGTGTCTGTAGCAGCTTCTAAAACTTTAAATCTGACAGAATGAGAGATTTGTCTTTTTGTCTGAAAGCTGCTAAAACCTCTGGCTGTGCCAGATAAATCTGGCATATTGCATCCCTGGCGTTGGGTTCCTCGGCGGCTAAAGTTTTCCCGAACCCGATTCGTTGTTTCACGGCAACTTTCTAGTCGGCGGCGCTGCTTTGCTGGTCCCTTCGCCACTTCCTCTGCAGCTAGGAGAGTATATTCGTCACTACTCTGTTGACTGCATCACAGATATGCTCATCGTGGCACATTTCTTAGACGATATTGTTAACTGTCAAACCGGTTACCTAAAGTGACGAAGTTGAGGCAAAAAATCGAAGAACTCCACGAATTCGTGAAAAGCAAGAGCAGCGTGCACGGACATATCAAGGATCTAGTGATTAGTATCAAATCCGTCGTAGCAGCAGCCGAATGCGAACAGATGGCGTTACTAGAGCGAGCTGAAAACGCCGAAAAGACGCTGAAGACCACAGAGATAGCGGACGCCGACGGGTGACCGGTATTCTTGTTCTGTGAAAAGAGTAAGGGAAACACCAGGAGAGGAGGAGGAACCGAAGATGCCCAAGATGACAACGAAACAGCTGACAATTGCAGAGTTAAAGGCGAATCACAGAAACCACGGAAGAGAAAAGGATAAAACAGATTGAAAAGGAGGAAAATCAGAAAGAAGACCTTCAGACGCGCCAAGAGAAGCATGGAGGAAACGCTCTAGTCGTCAAAGCAAACGACGGCATGACGTACGCTGCGATCCTCAAAAGGGTGAGAGAGGTTCTCAAGCTGAAGGAGCTGGGGGAGAGCGTTATAAGAACCAGGCGTACTCAGAAAGGCGAAATACTGTTCGAGCTGAAGAAAGATTCATTGATCAAGAGCTCGGCCTATCGGGAACTCGTGGCAGAAGCGATGGAAGGAGAAGCGAATGTGAAAAGCTTTAGTTCAGGAAGCAGTGGATGAGATCACAGCGGAAGACAAAGTGAGGAGTGTGCAAATAGGGTAAAGTAACCTGGAGAAAGAGCAGATATCAATCAGGTTGAGGAAAGCGTACAGTGGCACACAGACAGCAGTGATACGCTTATCGCCAATCGAAGCCAACAAGCTTATGTCGACCGGTAAGATCGAAATTGGATGGTCGGTATGCTCATTACGATGGATCTCTAGAGCCACTAAACAAATGCGGAGGGGTTTCAGGTGCCTGGGTTTCGGCCATCAGGCAAGAAACTGTAGAGGGCCGGACAGATCTGATCTGTGCAGAAAATGTGGGGAGAAGGGACGCATTGCTAGAGACTGCACAAAGCAACCGAAGAGCTTGATCTGTACAAATGAGGGCGGAAAGGGCCACATGATTGGAGGCTTTTTATGCCCAGCGTACAAAAAGGCGAAGACAGACCATAACCTGCTAAATCTCAATTACGTTACCACGGCACAGCAGTGATTACCCCTTCTTCTTTGCTTCGATGCTTTCTCCTCGCTCGCGATGGCCATGCGAATGGCGCAGGGGACCTTAATGTATGCAGAGAATGATGGATTACATGTGAAAAGTCGATAGGTAAATGGATCAAAGGGAGAGGTTTAGCAAGGTTCCGCGCTATTTTTGGAGAATTTGTTAAGCACGTTCCACAGTTCCAGTCAGGGCAAATAAGTACAGGTTTTTCAAGCACTTTAAACTTTAAAATAAGAAACACGATATAAGTAAAACAAATACATTGTTGCCAAATCCGTAACAGAATTACATTAGTTATGGAATTTGCGTTTTGTCTCATCAGAATTCCGACACTAACTTAGAGATAGGACTAAGCTAGCACCGAATTGACTCCATTCTATTCTATTCTATTCTATTCTATTGTATTCTAACCCTTACACAGCTAGTATTGAAAAGCATCCTGGAAAACATTGCAGTTATTCTGGAGTGTTTTTCTTGTCAATATTAATATTTGAAGCATATTTTCATACGTCGCAAATATTAAAACGGCCAGGCCTACTGTGCAGAGTTGGGTTTGGAGATGTTTCAAAATTAGACTTAATTGCCGTCTAATTTTGAAACATCTCCAAACCCAACTCTGCACAGTAGGCCTGGCCGTTTTAATTCAATGAATAATGTAATTAACGTATTGTTTGTAATCTTAAAGGAGGAAGAAACGAGGACAACCGTACCGACCGTTTCAGTTTAAAGAGGATATAATAAATCGTTGGGAGTGACTTGGCTAAGAAGGTTAATGCCACTCCTTTGGTTCTTAGGGATGGGACAGAGGTATTTATACCTTGCCCTGGCTAATAAGCCTAGGTTAAAGCGCCTTTACTCGCTATAACCTGAATTGACGCTAGCTCCATAAACAAAAACACTATTTGTGTTCCTGAGCGGTGATTGAACACAATTTTCTCATTGGTGTAGAAAAAATTGTTTTTATCTAAATTTTTCTCCACTAGGAAGAATTATAGCATAGTGCTTAACCCTGTATAAGGCAGTGGCAACTATATTGCCACGTTCATAACGCAGAAATATGAAGTGAGAAGTGTTCCAATCTTATGAAATCTACTTGTTAGGAGTCTGGAAACTCTTCTTATTACTTTTTATTGAGATGCAGTGAAAAGTGCCAGATTGGTGTAGTTTTTTGGAAAAAATACGGCGATTTCCTTTTGGATAATAAAATTAGCTCGATTTTGAAAAAAGTACTCTAGACTCTATAAGTTGGTGATGCAACTTTGTAAAAAAAACTATTTTTAATCCGAAAATTTGGTTTATGAGTGGTAAAAATCGCAAAGAAAAAAATTAAATGAATAAATGAACGTCTGTAATCTGTGGTCTCATTCTTCAACTTATCCTCAGAATCGAGGGGTAATTTACTGTTAAACGGGTAATAATCAGTAACTCACCTTAATTTCTTTCTGAACTTCCGATTTAGTTCGATTTGTCTTTATATTTCGACCAATTTCGTTGGAAATACATCAAACATTACGAAGACTGACGTTTTCTAACGGCGGTACGGGCGGTACCAAGTATATTTTCAAAACATTATTTTATTGCGAAATAAATGTAAATATATTCTAAACTAAGTGAAAAAACCTGTTTCTATTAATATAACATCCAATAATAGCGCCAAACTCTGGGACTTATAAAGGGTTAACAGAATTGTTTCGCTAACGAAGAGCATGGTACAATGATGTATCTATTTAACCCTTTCATGCCCAGCTTATTTCTAGTGCATGTAGGATTTCAAAACTATTTTTCCTTGAAAACGGTGGGGCCAGGCAACACGAAAAGCCATTTTTCATAAAGGTAGGAGCTTCCCTCACAGTGCTAGAAGCTGCTCAATTTTTACCTTCCAATGCTCAATACAATTCTCCTAGAATATTTACAATAGTCATGTTGCGTGGAAAACGTAGCCAAAGGCACTCTAAATTAATAAGGTTTATCAGTTTTCAATAATATTGCGACATAACGAAGATATATGAAAAATTCATTTTTCTTCGTCACCCTTGGCAGCACTGCTCCATTAGAATCCTATTAAACTAACTGCAATAACTTCAGTTCTAGAGCTGATACTTGTAACTGTTAGTACTCAAATGAAAGACAATAGTCACATATATTAGCCTTAGTTGTTTTTGTGAGCAAATCTTGGCTCAATCAAAAGTTATAGCTGTTTAAAAACAACATGGGCACGTATGAGTTAACAAGGCATGTTTTATTTCCGTGTTTAATTGTACCGGATATTGAAATTTACAATAACGGCGGTTGTTTAGCATCACTATTGTCAGTTATGGTGGATCGAAAAGTTCTTCTCGCATTATTTTTAGAGACAGAAAGCTGTGCGGCTCATCCCGATCAGAACGACATAACAGAAAGCTATCAAATTTATATCTCATGTTGATATTTATTACTCACTGTGTTATTTTTGTGATATCCCAATCAGCAAGGCAAGCAAACGTATATCAAGATTATATCTTCTGGTGATATCATTGAACTGCTAATATGATTTTAATGTACGCATATAACGATGATGTTATAATATATTACATATTCTTTCACAATTATCTTTGAACGCTAACTGTAAACTGTAAAGCGGGCAAATGACCAGTTGGTTAAAGCCCCAATAATCAAATCAATAAATCAACTGTGAATGTTTGTTATATTACACAAATGACCGTCTATTTGCTAATACGCTGAAGCCTCTTTTTATGCGTATTTATTCAACTTTTAAAGCAAATTTTCGAAGTTTTTATTGATTTCCTTATATTTGCGTTTCCCACATGGATATTCAAAGTTCCACGATTTTGAGAATAGTTTTAGATGCCAGTGGTCGGAAAAATTGAAAATAAGGTGTTTAACTTACTTGGTTGCATTTTGATTAAGAGATTACCTATTTTTTGAGACACTCGTCTGACACGCTATTTCGAATATGTGGCTTATGATTTCAACGTTGAAGCCTTTATTCAAAAAATTTTGAAATCGCAAAGTTATCAACAAGCTATTCTAAAGAATATAATTTTCATATAAAACTTATTTCAAAGAAGGTGCAGGAAGTATCAAGCACTCCAGATGAAATAAAGAAACGCGGATTCAAATAAAAAAGCATTTTTTAAACTATTTGTCATGGTTCAGTCAAATGATTATACAAATAATTTTCTTTTAATTGATTGTGCATATTGTTAAAACGAATTTTCAGAACTTAAAAAACTGTTTGATATATACTGATTTCCATAATATCGTTATGCATTTTGAGGATCTTCAGTCCGATTTCTCCAATTTATTCGAAAATTCAACCGAAACTTGTCCAGTTTGTGGGTATCTGATTTTGTGCGTTCTCCGAATTACCAAAGCATTGCATTTTTTTTTATTTAAACCCCCGCATAAAAATGTTTGAGTTTGAGATTGTTGTATCTTTTCATTCCACCTAAGACAGTTTGACATATACAATGAAATGACAATTACTTTGAATGCGCATATGTACTAATGTTTCCGTTGTATTCGGTAGTGCTTCGTTCGTCTTAAAAAAAACATCGAACTAACAAATTTTCGTAATAATCAAGATACTTGATTAATTTTGTAGAAAGCTATCAATATTTCAAAATGGCCTAAAAATCTCTGAATATATACATATCTCAGCTGGTATTATTGTTTGCTGTTACAATTTAAATGTGTGTTTTAGATAGTGCTTGAAATAGCTAAAAACTTTAATGTAAAAATAGTGAATAATTTCCTCCTTAAAGCTAAATAAAATTTAGAAAAGAAAATGTATTTTAGAAAAAAAAATTTCTCGAATTTCATGATTATCTGTTATAATATTCGCAGTTGATAGATTGAACTATTGTAAAAAAATTGTATTTCTGCGAATTTATTAGATGTGAGATAATTGTACTGGTTTGCTTAATCTTCCCCATATTAAAAATGCCAATAACAAAACCCCGAAAGCGACTTTGCTTGAAATCTCAAAATGCAAGCCTCAAAACTTTGGTATTTGTTTCTTTGAATCTATTCGGAATCATAAGTAACATTTGTCGAATTCTCCGTAAAATAATGTAGGTAAATTATCTGCTAAATGTTACCATATCGCATCGACATTATTTCTAAAAATCGTGTAAATCATGTTAACGTACAAGAGAAGCACCGAAGCGCACTATTCAGAATCTAAAAATAGCTCCACTTCCTAATCTGAAAAGATATTATAAAGCTATTCAGTCTATCGTAATATAGGCAGCTGTAATAGTGAGCAAAACTGTAATGAAAACAAAGCGTATTATACAAGGAAAACAAACAGTCCTTAGGCTTTGGCAAAGTTCAATATGTGCGTTCTGGAAACATCTTCTGCATCTATAATCGTTTTGTCCTTGATGAATGCGTAGAATATTATGCTAACATTAAACATCGGTCGAAAGCAACGTCGTTGGTTCATGCAGGAAACATCCCCATAAAACTCAGAATACCCAGGTTCAAATCGCTATATCCACAAATAACAATCAGCGTGTCATATATTCATAATAACAATCAGCCAGCATGTATGCAATCATTTGACAAAACTAGAGAAAGTTTTTGCTACATAAAGCTTTTTGCTTCCAAACGAAAAACGCCTTAATGTATGCTATATTTTTCTATTCTATTCTATTTTTAGACCTGCACGCTAAATTCGTTGATACTATACAATAGGTAATAAATGCTATATTAGCCGTAGGTGAACCTAACAAATTTTGTTATAATTCTGATAGAAGCCTATCACAGGTTGTCATATTTTTGATATATACTAGAAGAATTTCTGTTATTTTTTCTGTTATTTTACCAACTAACGAGACCAAAGTTATAACACAACTTGTTATCAGAACAAAGTAACTCAGTCTGTAATAATTTTGTTATTTTTTTCTGATCGGGATCTTATCCGAAAAAGAAGAAGTAATTATTTCTTGCAAGTGGCGGACAGAAGCATTTCAGTGATTTCTCCATCAAATAAAGTGGGATGAAAAGGTACCCTCTTCAAGGCTTCGTCCAAATTTTACTGCAACGAACCGTCGTACACCGCGGAACAGTGCAGTTAATGGCAAGATTGGAACTGCACCAAGCCATAACTCATCGGAAGCGCATGTCCAGTTAGTTCTTCGTTGGAACTAAGATAACATGCCGCAGGTACGTCGTACAAATAAATACCATCCAGCTTGATGCGGTAATTAATCAGTTCGACACTCCAACACTTCACCTTGGACAAACTGAGATAATTGGACCGCTCTTGTGTGGGAAATAAATTATGGGCAATTTATTACGGAAATTATGTTTATACATTTTCACAGCGACCCGGAGCTTCAATACAATACGGCCCGAAAGTGCGAAGAAAGATGTTGCTGCAATCACTCATTTTTTCATTAAATTACCCATCTCGCAATCAATGCGCCCTTTAAATTCAGTCACGCACAATATCTCTGCCCAGCGCGGTCACCATTTTGACCACCTACAGGGCTGATCGATGAAAGCTGGGCACTAATTTCATCACCTTCCGTAAAAAAGCTTGATTTTGGGAACTTAATTTCAGTGTTAATATATACGATCACCGCGGCAACCTTTTAGACAATGCAGCTGTTATCATGTTTAAGGCGAAGCGCTTGTTTCAACACGGCGCTAATGTGTTCGCATCAGAACCAACTGATGCTGGTGAATATAAATAGTGCTGCGATTGTCATTCCGAATCATCCAATTTTCCGGCCTACTCCATCAGCATCCAGATGATAATGTGTTAATTCGGGTGTATTAGCATCGAGATGACACACGGTCAACGCAACCGAGCACGGTGATGCGTTTGGTGAACCGGTCACTGTGGCCACATGTGTCCAATTGAATATAAAATTTGAGTGCCTGTAAAATCAACTGAATTGTTACGAATGCAGATCCAGCGGGGTTTGTAAAAGCTGGTTTAGTTTGATGAACTGGTTCACCGTTGTTGAATACGCGTTCGTCGGCTTGTTCTGATTTTGATAGGCTGATGAAACGATAATTGATCGGAAACGTCAGCTGTTTCGCATCCGTGCTTGGCTAGACTCTCTAAAGATGGAATTTGACTCTGTCAGTCAAAAGCCCATTCGAAGCATCTGGGTAGTTTTTAGGTGGAGGGCCCTGAATGAGCATTTAAATTGTAAAATTTCACAGAGATGGTTGAATTCCGGTTGTAGAAGGATAGGACATTACTCTTATTTTTTAAGCCATTTGAGATTTAAGTTTATAGACAAAATAGTAAATTAATTCGAATATCCCGAATTCGAAACGTACGCTCGAACCTTACACTTAACTCCACTTATTAAATACTGGACAACATTTAACTGCAGCTTCTTCTGTGCGTAAACCCACTTTTTCTTCATGCCTCCCTCAGATTTGACCTCCTTGGGATTCTTTCATAGTGCTTGCTTCATAATTCCCCAGTATTTTTGATGGGGCTTAGTTCCGGTGCGTTGGGGGGTGTTCTTGGGTACGAAAGTGACCCCGTTGGCTTAATACCACTCCAGGAAAACATTTGAATAGTGGCACGAAGCTAAATCCGGCCTAGATCTGGCCAGAAGATGTTGCTTCAACATCTTCTGGCCAGATCGCACTCCGTTTGTCATATGAGCAGATCGCTTGCCAAATCACGTATTTATTGGTAAACTACTTTCTACTGAACTACAAACTTGCTACGGAACTTCAAACTTGTGCTGGGCGGTGATAAACAGTAGCCTCGGAAGCTGCTGTACGTCAACGTTGGCGTGGGTCTCATCATGTACGATGAGACAATGAGGCTTCGTCAGCATCTGGGTGTACAGTTTGGATGGACGGATTCAACTTTTCGCCACATCCCTAACCAAAGCATTCCTGATTACAAATAGAACATCCATTTGACCGCATTTCTTGTTCCGTTCGATGCTCAGCGTTTGGTAGTAACGTTTAATATCCCGACTTCCGAGTTGTTTTCCGTTGTCCCGATTAGAGAGTTGAGGCTCTCTGCTTGCACAAAATCAATTCGCGACGTTACTTTTCTAGAAACGCCATTTGTACCATTTTTCGAAAAACTGACAATGATAGCGTAAAATACACTCTAAACTAGTTCTACCCAAATTTTCAAAAAAAGAACACCCAATGTGTTATTTTATAAAGCGTTTTTCCACGATGCAGTTTGATGTGGGACACCCTTTGAAACGCAAAAAAAAAACTATCTTAGTCAAAACATGAGTCGAATGGTACATGACACTCGGTTCTTCGGGCCACGATTACATTATCAATTTCCATAGTGATTGTGTAATAGGGTGTCCCAAAATGACATCATGTTAAAAAAGTCATCGGGCTCACTTCTTAAATGAAAGGTTAGGGTATTGCGACCACTTTCTTCTTCGGAGTGAGTTTGCTAAAACGCTTCCTACTGGTGGCGACTTTAGATTTTTTGAAAAATGGGCCGATTTTGGATAAAATTTCAAATTTATGCCTGTTGAAGTGGTCCTGAACTGTCTTAGATTTTTTTTCAGCATTTTTTATTTTTCTGGAGATCCAAACGGAGAAGTTTGGTTAGTTAGTTTGTACCAATTTGGAATTATAAGAGCGGCAGGGCCATTAAACTGGGTATCTACAAAATTTTAAAAGTACAGAAAATACTTTATATAGTTGACCCGAATTCAAGGGCGTAATTTTGCTGAAGAAAGTGTATAGCTATAGCTAATGGGGTATGAGTTATTTAAGTTTTTGTTAGAGAACCTTTGACATTTTTAGCCATTTATCAAAAATAATGCTGTTCCAAAAAGTAAATCAGTTCAAATGTGCTTTGTTTTTCAAAAAATAGAAGGAAAATTATGAAAAATGACGTTTTCTGTACGTCTTTAGTATGTCAGGACGAGGTTTAATGAGCATCTGATGATTTTTTTTTTGTAATTTAAATTATAAAAATAATATCTTTGCTAATGACGCCAAGTCTCTAATTATTTTTTGAAGAGTTAATTCTCCATAATTACTTCTAGGAGGCATCTTCAACAAAACGATTGTGTCAGAAGATGCGCTGTATTCTGTTGTAAAACTTTTTCGAGGATATTTGCCCCAAATTTGACTATTTCGGAATTATGTGATCTAAACAGTAAATATCAGTTTTTCAACACTCACCTCACTCTTCTGCATTTTTCTCCACTTCAATGTTCCTAACATGAAAATAAGACTTTATATACAAAATGTAAGTACGTTAATCAATTCAGCCTTCAAATATACGCCATAACTTGCCATTAACTCGACATATTTGTTTAATTTTAATGATTTTCAAACCCGCTAGGTGGCCATTAGTATAGAAAATAATTTTAAAAAAAATCGTCAAATGCTCATAAAAACCGATTCTGATGTACTAGATACAAGCGAAAAACGCCATTTTTCATCATTTTCCTTTTATTTTCCGAAAAATAATATGCGGACTAAGCCCACTTAAGTTGTTTAATTTTGTAGAACAGTGTTATTTTTTATGAATATCATAAAATGTCAAAAGGTTATTTAACAAAAACGTAAATAACTTATACCCCATTGGCCGTAGCTATACACTTTCTTCAGCAAAATTACGTCCCTGAATTCGGCTCAACTATATAAAGTGTTTTCTGTACTTTTTATATTTTGTAGATACCCAGTTTTGAAGAAAAAATACTAAAAAACACCAAAAATTTCATTTTTTACTAAGTTTTAATGGCTCTGCCGCTCTTATAATTCAAAATTTGTACAAACTAACTAACCAAACTTCTCCGTTTGGATCTCCAAAAAAATAAAAAATGCTGAAAAAATATCTTAGACAGTGCAGGACCGCTTCAACAAGCTTAAATTTGAAATTTTATCCAAAATCGGCCCATTTTTCAAAAAATCAAAAGTCGCCACCAGTAGGAAGCGTTTTAGCAAACTCACTCCGAAGAAGAAAGTGGTCCTAATACCCTAACCTTTCATTCAAGAAGTGAGCCCGATGACTTTTTTAACATGATGTCATTTTGGGACACCCTATTGTGTAACCTTTCTATATGAAGAAGGAAAAAAATGCCAAATCGGACCAAAAAATCAATTTTCATCAAACAATTTTTTTTCGAGATTACTTCAAATCTTGACGTTCCTTGTATTTTAAAGACATTTAGCATCAACAATGCAAATTCAAAGCGATTTTAGTTAGTCATAATCGATCTAAGTAAATGTAATAGTAGTACCAGTTTATATGAAAATTGGCTGCATGACAGCACTCTTGAATCTATAACTCTGGAACCAGAAATCCGATTCAAATGAAATCATCACTATTGCGATTTTAGAGCTTTCTTTTGAGCCTAATATCGTTCAAATCTATCCAGCCGTCCCTGGGGAAAATGAGTGACATTATTTGGCACATACACAGACACATACGAACACATAGAGGGTGGGCCAATCGGAGTGTCAACCGGCCATGGCGAACGTCAACGGACAGAACCCGAATCACGAATTGGACGACGACTTTGAGCTGGCAGGCGTACTGTTGTACTCCGGGTACGTTCAAAACGTGACAAACATATGTCAAAATTCTCTTTGAAAGGAAATTCCGGACAAACCGTTACGCGCCAATCACAGATGTTGGTAGTAAACGAAAGAGAAAAGCTTTCTCTTTCATTAACTGCTATGAACCGTGTTTAGCCAGTAACGGTTTGTCCGGAATTTCAAAGAGAATTTTTACAGTTGGCTTTCAGGCCGTAATCTTATGTTTGTCGAGAAAACTTGTCACCATTTAGTTGGTGGTAGTAGGTTCGGTTGGAGCATTCCCAATTTGACTCCGATCCGGCTCTGAACACTACTCTCCATGAAGGATAGTGTCAAGCCTAGCAGGACTTCTCTGCTTCATAGATAATCATGGGATCACAAGAAGCGACCATGTACAACGAATGGAGATAGCGGTCCGGAGTTGGGACCCAATAAAACGGACAAATACATTGAAACTCACACATACGGATCAGGTGCGGTAAATCCGTTCGCCAGAGGTGGTTTGGTGAGGTCACTTCCACCAGCAGCAGATGAAGTTATTGAGCAAGAACAAGCAGTATCAGCAACAGCAGCAAACACAGCAAGAGCAGAGCTGGATGAGTTACATCCCACAGACACCAAAAATAGTGCTAGAGAAGTAGGTTGTGGAGGAGCTCCACAAGTTCGTGGATGCGTGAAACAATGTCCATAAGGACATTAAGGAGATGGTTGTTGTTGTTTATTTGTGGCTTTAACCTCTGTGGGTCATTCACCATGTTAAGGAGATGGTTCTCAAAAACCGAAAGGCGTTGGTGTCTGCCGTGAATGAGTATGACACGGTAACGCGTAAGGCTGATGTACCTGAGCGAGCATTGGCGTCCGCTAAGACTACTATCTTTGAAGCCCCCTTGAAGATGTGGAAGGAGAAGCTGATTAGAGTGGAGTACACTCCACTTTCCGCGACTCCCAAGAGGACAAGAACCTTGCCAGGAGACGGAAGACCAGGCGGGCACAAGAGGCAGACGCTCGAGGATGCTGTTATTGCCGACGAAAAGGACGTCCCCCAACAGGGAGAAAGCTGGAATACCGTTGTAGGTCGGAAGGAGAAACTCGGGAAACAGCAGAAGCAGAAGGTCGAGCAAAAAGTGGAGCAGAAGAGAAAAGGAAAACCTCCGGCTCACCAGAAGGTGCCAAAGAGAGAGAGGCCATCGCGACGACATAAGCAATGCTGGTCAAGAAGGTCAGAGAGAACCCGGAGCTGAAGGTTTTTGGGGGAAAACGTGGTAAGAATCAGGTGTACTAAAAAAGGCGACATGCTCTTGGAGTTGAAGAATGATCCCCCGACTAGTTGCTCGACCATGAAGGAGACTATTACTAAATCGATGGGTGAAAAGGCACAGTTTAAAGCCTTAAACCCGGAGATGGCATTTGTGTGCAAGGACCTTGATGAAATCATGACGGAAGACGAGCTGAGAGGGGCACTGAAGCAGCAGTGTAACCTGGGCGAGGTGCACATGACACGCCGGCTCTTTTGGATAAGGACAGACAGCGATGATTCGTTTACCGGTAATCGCTGCCGATAAGGCGCTGGAGATAGGCAAAGTTACGGTTGGATGATCATTGAGAGCCTCCTCATGAGTGAATAAACAAGTGAAGAAATGCTTCAAGTGATTTGGACATTTGGCAGGGGCTTGCAAAGGCCCGGATAGATCCGGGATGTGCTGGAAATGCGGGCAGATGGGCCATCTTGCGAGAGACTGCACTCCAGCGGACGGCAACGACCAGCAGACGGGTGGCTTCAAATGCCTTGCCTACAAGAGAGCGACTGCAGGCCAACGGTAATGGAGATAACCGAGATAAATCTGAATCACTGTGACACCGCACAGCAACTGTTGTGGCAGTTTACACCAGAAACAATGTGTGATGTCGCTTTGATTGCAGAGCCGTATCAAATTCCCCTGATAACGGTAACGGAGTGCCGGATAGATCGGAAACGGCTGTGATTCAAGTTATGGGCAGATTCCCCATTCAAGAAGTGAGAGAACGCTCATATGAGGGCTTCGTGATCGCCAAAAGCATCGGCGTCTTCGTGTGTAGCTGTTACGTACTTACAAGGAAGACAGTAGAGCAGTTCAGCCTAATGCTGGAGCAGTTATCCGAGCAGCTGATCAGCAGAAAGCCGGTGGTCATTGGTGGTGTCTTCAATTCCCGGGTTGGGGATGGGGTAGTAGAGTAACCAGCACAAGAGGGGTATCCTGCAGGAAGCTCTAGTGAAGTTAGACGTGCAGCGAAGGTTCTGTCAGACCATTTCAGAGAAACAGGAGGGAGTTTATTACGTCACATTCTGCAGTTCTTCACTGATGAGACTGGAGACCCAAGCAAAACTTGTAACATGTAATGGCCGCGGTTTGTTGCATAACCATTAACTTTTGCTGGTGCGCTATTTTGATTGCTAAATCAGTTGAATAATGGCTGATGCAAATTTCTTTTCAACTAATTATGTTGCAGAAACTGCTAGTCAACAAACGGTGTTGCTCGGGGAGCATGCGAAAAGTATACCCATAGCGTTTACCAGGCGATTCGCTAGCATATCGGCCAATGCAACCCTGATGCAGTACACAAAAGGATGAGCAACAGTGGAAGACGAAAGCTTTCAACAAAGTACTCTTCGTAGAGGCACTTCAACCGGACAGCGGGGTCGAGAAAGTGGATCCGGCGGATCAAACAAGAAGGATTGTGACGGCTTGTGACGCTACAATGTCGTAAAAACTGAAGCCACGCAATAAGACGGCGTGCGGCTTACTGGTGGAAAGAGACGCTCAGTACGCCTCGCGCTGCTTGTCTGGCTCGGCCAGAAGGCGGGCTCGGAGAGCTGCATCGGAACCTGATAGAGAAGTCCAAGGCGGCGTTTCCGGAATCTAGAGCCGCTTTAAAACGGGAGATCAGACTTAGTAAGTCAGATTGCCACAAGGAGCTGTGCCGAGAAGTAGACCCTGGGGCGACGCGTACCGAGTCGTGATAGCGAAAATCAAGGGCTCAACGACATCAGTCGAAATGGGCCCGTATAAGGTGAAGATAATGATCGAGGGTCTCTTCCCGCAAAACGATTCGACTACCTGGTAACCGACACCACACGCCAAAGAAGAAGACGAAAACACGAGCGATCGGCAAGTGACTATCGACGAGCTCGTTTAAGAGTCGAGGTGACTGAAATCAAAGAAAGCCCTCTGTCCGAATGGAATATCAAACGTGGCGCTGTTTGCTGCAATCCTATCCATATCCATTTCTTCAGGATGGTGCTGGTTTTGATTAAGGGAACTTCCCAGAATCATGGAAGTTAGAGCAGCTGGTTTTGTTGACAAAGCAAGGGAAACCACCAGGTGATCTGGTCTCTTATAGGCCTATATTCCTACAGAGTACATTCGGAAAACTCCTGGAAAAATTCTCCCTAACAGGCTGACCCTGATGCACGGGAGAAGAGTGGACTGTCCATGATGCAGTTCGGATTCTGCAAAGGAGTATCGCCAATGGAGGCAATTCAGATGGTGTTCGAGAGCGCTTTTAAACAGAAGCGAGGAAGAGATCGACACTGCGCTGTGGTACAATAGACGAATGCGTTTAAAAGCGGCATGTGGGAATCCATTGCCGCAGTGCTGCACAGAATGAGAGTCTCCGTATAGCTATGGTAGATCCTGAGGAGATCCTTCCAGTGCAGAGTGCTGCTGTACGAGACGAACGAAAGGCAAAAGTCTATGCGAGTCATAGCGGGCGTTCCTCAGGGTTTCAGTCTTGGTTCAACGTTGTACGGGTTGTACGAAGTGATTTTAACACTGCAGCTATCCAGGAAAATGAAAATTGTGGGTTCCCGGACGACGTGTCACTTACGATGAAGTGGAAGTGTTGGTGAGGACGACACTAGACACGATCGAGAGTTAGATAGATGGGTCAAGGTGCAGATAGCACAAGATGGAGGTGTTGTTGGTCAGTAACTGCAAAGCGGTTCAGCGGATGCAGATCAACGGGCACGTGATTGCATGCGCTGAAGCAATTGGGAGCGATATTCGGCAATTGGTTCAGCTTCAACAACCATGTCGAATAACAACGAACAACGAATGAATAACAACGAACGAGAAGTAGCATGAGACGTGTGTTATCTAGTGGTTCGCCATTAATACTGCGATACGGCGTTCCTTCCTGGGGTGCGACGCTGAAAACCGAACATTTACCCAGATAATGCCGTCCACAAAATGATAAGCAATGTCATCACTAGGAACGCGATCACCAGAGATGGCGCAGATCATGACCATCTTAAAGTGGTAATGGTGTGATGAACAGCGAGCAGCGATTTCGGGAAAGTAATCACCACTAGGAAACTCTTCACCGGATCCTTCGCCGGGGACTAGTCGAGTAGAACGCGACAGAGCACCGGTCATGTTGATGGGGCGCCAGCGAACCACACACTGGAAAGGAATCGTCGGACTGATCACGGTCCTCGGGGGTTCGGGAGAGCTTCTCTCCTTCCGGGAAATTCTCCGTCAGAGTGAGCTAGGTCTATCGTCGGGGAATAGACCGAGTAGATCGCGAACAAGTCAGGAGCTGAATGGCTCAACGAGGAAGTTGTGCTAAATGGCACAAGTATGAACAAGAATAGTATGAACAAAAACAAAATCTTATTCTTTTTGATCTGCCCTAATCTATGTATGATCGAGGCATACTAATCGATTATGAATGGAAATCTTAAGAAGCTTGATGGAGAAGTAGTATCGATCCCATAATTTCGATCCAAATGACTCAGTGATTTGAGAAATGTTAAAAAGGACACTGAACGCAGAATAATGGAAGGTATCAAAAGAAAAGCACTCCCAACAGCTTATGAAACCGAGTCAGTGTAAAGAAAACCAAATGATTTGATTTGTGTCACAAATATACCTAATATAAACAAATTTGACATTACCCACTAAACTTAGTTTTTAGGTTATTCATTAAATTTCATGCACTAATGAACAAACTGTAAAATAATATCTTTCCACAAATTAAAACGACTTCATATACTTAATCCAATGAGTATTGATATAGCTTTACATGTTCATTAAAAATAATAGCGTTGTTAGTTGGAAAACCAATGCATCTCAATTTGTTTGTAATTTTCAAAAAAAACTCCCGTAGAAGTCCCACAGCGCAGCTGGATAATAATCAAACCACAATCGCTTGGATACCCCCGAAAAGATTCAAGATTCTGTGTGGTCGCACATGGCGTACCTCCTGCCAGCCAGCTCGTAGTTACTACACTGACTCCCTTATCCCGATAGTAGGAAGCGAATTCCAAACATTTTACATAATTGATGGTTATGTCAGCTTCTTAGTCAGTCTTGCCGCAGTCTCCGTGCAGCAGGTCTAATTTTATGCAGCCGTGAATCGGGATAAGTTTGCCGTCGAAAAATTCTCGCCTGCATCAGCATCTGTGCCGGCCGGTCCGGGCCGGGCGGAGTGTAGCCGGAGACCAGCAGAGCAGAGCAAACATCGTCCATCATCGTCATTATCGTCTCGCTGCGCTCGGGCGGAGTGAGCTGATTACTTATGGTTATGAGTAGCCGAAAAACAAAACAGAAACTTGTTGCATTTTCCTGGTAAGGTAGAATGCCCGACCTCCTATCAGCTAGAATAAAACGGCACAGCATGGCGAGTGAAAATTGTCGACTGTACCTCAGCGATATCCACCGACATCATGTAGCAGTCAAAATTCGTCTCAAAGTAAGAGACGCGTTCCCCTGCCTGCCTGTCGAAGACCGTTAAGCACTCTGCGTACGCTCGCAATCGGTTAACTTGATTGACTGAGAGTGAAACCTATCAAAGATTCGCGTAGATCGTCTTTCATCAGCAAAGGCATCGTGTCGTAACCGGGCCGAAAAATTCTTGCAAATCGTTGATTTCAACTCTGATGCCCGTCGGTCGCTTCGACAGTTTTTGTCACTTTCGCACGCCAACCACTGGCAAATTTGTTTGTCGGCTTGACTCAGCATACCAAAGATGATTCGCACATGTACGTTGACTAATCGACTTGAAATTGGTTATCCTCTTTGCTTGGACTTGCTACCGGGCATTGTTTGTTTTAGCAAACGGGATACCCGAAATCAACCATGACCGTATAATGGGGTTGATCTGTTTAATTTGCTGAATAAATTCAGGAGTTAGTTATTTCCATTTTTCCATTCGGTTTGAAAAGGTAACTCGATTGTGCTTGAGCATGAACAAGTTATCCACGGTTTGGGGTACATTGCAACAGCAAGCAGATAAAAAATCTCATCTCACTGTTGCACCTTCCTTGGGGACTGGACGGTGCCCGGCATAGCCAAGATGTGAGCGCGATAATTGCGCAATTTTCGTGCCATTCAATTTGTTTCAATTCATTCGAAACTGGTTAAATCGGAAAAGGGTAACTAGTTGGAAGTGATTGGGTTTTGGTGTGGCTCTTTAGGATCACCTTCTATGCTTCAATGTTGAAAATTGGCTCCGTCAAGTCAAACACGCATTGACTTGACGAAGCACTTTCACAGAGCATACATCTGAGACATTAGCTTGCGACAATTGATCTGCTATTGTGAACTTAAAACCAGGCACGCATAAGAACGGTGCTGCTCAGTGTCCTATTCCTGTGCACTGGCTTATAATGTGTCAGAGCTAAATTAATTGAGCTGGTGCTTGTGCTGGTTTCTGATGAGCTAGAGTTAGTAAGTAGCACGAGCACCGATGAGCAAGAGCTCTCGCTAGCATGGTGATAGCTAGCTCGCTGCACGGAGCTGTAGCTCAGATATGGCAAAGAAGAATAAAAAAAAAACAACGCGTTAGTGTGAGTAATGATGCCTGCATCGTTTTTTCAGCAACCGCTCGCACATTTCCAAAGGCATATTTCTTGCTTTGTCCTATTCTTTCGTTCCATACCTTACACTACTGCACCGTTCTAGTTCATCGGACAAGCTTACCGTGCCAGCTCATTGAGATAACTCGTTCCGAGCTAGCTCATGGTGCTAGCTCACCGTGCTAACTCGTTGTGCCAGCTCTTCGAATCCTACAGCTCAAGCACGAAGGTTACCTAGCACGAGCGGCGTCAGTGCTTATTGCTTTTGGTTCGTTCAAAGCGGCCGGTCAGCTCGTGTTAGGCTCTCGTGCTGTGCTTCATGCATCCCTGCTTAAAACTACGGCATTCAGCACAGCTTCCGCAATGCGATCTACTAAAATCTACTACCCGTGTCACTAATTTTTTCTCACTACGTGACTGATCTTGTATTCTTGTTATTGTGATATTGTTCACAATAACAAGAATACAAGATCAGTGACGTAGTGAAAAAAAATTAGGGGCACGGGGTGTATCAATATTTTTTGTGTAGATATACATTTTTACTTTCTTTTATAGTAAGGTTAAAATGCTTCAAAAGCCTGTCCTGTGGTGTATTGGGACTGTGTGTCTCACGTCTCACTTTCGTGCCAATCCACTGAAACACTCTACTTTTTTTTCGCCCTTCTTCCTCACGGAACTACATCAAGGCATTACTTCACAGGGGGTTCGTTGTGCACCTCTTTCTTTTACTTGCGAGTTTTCTATAGCTGTCTTGGAGCCTCACTTGATCCACTCGACCTTTGAGCCATTAAACTCTCGACTTTCCTCTTGCCTTTTATCTCCATCTTTAAACGTCGCTTATCCCGATCTACTCGGATAGTCCCCGGCGGTGAACTACCCTACTTCGATTGAGAGTATCCCGGCAGCGGAATTTTTCTCCGTACCGATGTCTGCTTCGCGAGCCAATTAGCTCCAATTTTTGTCGCGAAGTAGTTGGATAGTGTACGGCGGTGAATCTACCCTACTGTGAATTTTAGGGCGATAGATTTCTCCGTATACCGATAGTTGTTTCCGTGAGCCATTTAGCTCCCCGTTTCGTCCGGCGGAGGACTTAGCCTACTCAACGGATCAGCCAGTAAGTGCTGAGGTTTGTCCAGTGGGTTCGGGTGGAGCGTAGCTTCCGGTTCACTGGCGCCCCAATGAACCACCGCTAGCTGTTCGACGCTATCTACTTGCGCTAACTCCGGCGGTGGACCTAGCCTACTCACTAGTAACCCCGTAGGGTGTCGAGGTGGGTCCGGCGATTCCAGTGGAGTCTAACGTCCGGTTCACTTGCGCCCCGACGACCCAAACCCGGTGCTACGTCACGTACTACCCAACTGGTATCTGGCGGTGAACCGAATCTACACCGGCTGAGAGCTCTCCGGCGGCTGAATTTCTCCTGAGACCCGGTTTATGGTCTCACGGCGGCTTCCTATCCGGTGGTACTACTTTGTTGGTCCTTTTGTCACTTTATCTGCAGAGTATATTTGTAACTACTTTGTTGCCAGCATCCCAGATACACTCGTCATGGCACATCACTTCAACGATATTGTTAACTGACACTCCAAACATACCCCTTCGAACTTCATCGGCATACTATACGTTCCGGTGTCTCTTGTACGTTCACGCAAAGGGGGGCGAAGCATGTCCAAACCGATGCAAGTACTCACGGAAGAATTACTGACTCGGTAAAAACTGCGTCAAATGGAAGTTCACCTCTGCATGCTGCCTACGCACCCAAACCAACACATTTGGGATGAGTCCTTTCTCTTTATTGTTCCACTCTTACTGCCACAGAGTCAAGAAGCCCGCTGTGCATTCCTCCGCAGGTAGCATTCCACATTCTCAGCCATGATGATCCCGGCAATTACGCATACCGCATTGTTCTTTAGACGCTCGCGACACGAACAGCCATTAGACGAAACGTACTTGTCAATTTCCGGTACGGTTTCACTTTGAGTACAGCGCAACAGCCCAGGCCGTTACGCCATACCTCAGTCTTGAGGATGAAACAGCCGCCAGGAGACGTCTCGTGCTGTATCGTGCTTCTCCAATGTTCGGCATGATTCTTGGCAATACGTTAGTTGTTCTCGCCGCCTTCTCACATACTCACATACGACATGGCTGTTGTAATTTAACCGATCGTCGATCATCACACCCAGGTGCTTTAGCTCATCGATGTGATTGAGTGTTCCACGCTGGATATTTTGCAGCTTTTGACCAGCACTGCCTCCGTCATATGGTGAGCCATCAAGGTTTCCACGATGCCTATTGTCTTTACCGTCAACATCTCCACCTCCTCAAGGGTTTCACCGGTTATCGTCCGGACAACGTCGTCTGCAAAGTTGACGATCTCAACACTCCACTGTACATTATATTCAAGAGCCTTGGGCCGAGTATGGAGCTCTGGGGTACTCGCGCGGTGACCCTAATCGACCTTTGCCTTATGTTCGTTTCGTAGACCAGTACTTGATTCGGAAAGTAACTTCTCAGTACCTTGCATAAATAGTCCGGAAAGCGCATTTTATGCAGCACTACGGCGATAGTCATGTAACCGCGCGCACTAGTGATTACTCCTTCTAGGTTACTTCAATCCTTTCGCCGAGCTCGCGATAAATGTGTGGATGGCATCCACCGTCGAGATCACTTTCCGGAATCAGAACTGGCTCTGCGATAGTCCGTTCTCACTCTCAGCGTGGTTCATCAGTCTGTTAAGGACCCTTTTCTGAAGTTTACCAAGAGTATCCAGGAGGCATATAGGCCGTTGCTATGCTGGATCTCCTGGTGGCTTCCCTAGTTTTGGCAGCAACACCAGCTTCTGGATCTTCCATCTATCCGGGAAGCAGCCTTCGTCCAGGCTATTAAACTATTCTGAACATGTCCGGAAACGCAACAATCGCGGTCTTCAATACCACGTGTGGACAAGGACGTTTCTTCGCTTTCAGCCCTTTTGCCGTTATAAGAGGCTCGTCGTTGGAGACTCGATTGTTACATTATTTCCTCCGTCTGCATCATCGTACGGTGTAAGCTGGCATGCGGTTGGGTCATGCTAGTTCGCTAGTCTCATAACTGACATATCAGTACTGAACGGCATGATATTGTATATGCGCTCCTCTCTGCGTTGACCAGTTGGATGCCGTGGTCGATTCAGCGATTCCAGTTGGAGGGTGGCTTCCGGTTCACTGGTGCCCCGACAACCCTGTACTGGTAGTTTGTCGCGTTCGGTGCTACTCGGTGTAATCCCCGACACAGTGGAGCTAGTAGCTTTGGCGGTGAATTCTTCGACAATAGAATGTCTCTCAAAACCCTTGATGTACGCGTTATTCTTGCTTAGAAGCAGTCCATCGGAGTGCCGAGGTCTGTTCAGCACTTTCGGGTGGAGGATTGCGTCCGGTAGACTGGTTCCCCGACGATTCAAGCCGCCGATTCGCTATGGATTACTCGGAATAGTCCCCAACGGTGGACCTTTGCTACTCCGAGGAAGAGGTGCCCGGCAATGGAAGATCTTCCTAAACCGTTGCTATCCGGGTAGATACCAAGGTCGGTCCTGCGATTCTGGGTGGGAAGTGACTTCCACTTCATAGACGTCCCTACGCCCATTTGACGGTGCTACTTCACGATCTACTTGAACTAGTCCCTGGCGGTGGGCCTAGTCCACTCCAATGTCGAAAGTTCTCTCGAAACCGTTGTCTTCATGCTGGTCGGTTGGGTGCCGAGGGTAGTCCTACGATTCCGGGTGGAAGATGATTTCCGGTTCTCAGGTGCCCCGACGACCTATCGTCGACAATACGTGGCACTCAGTCCAGTCCCCAGCGGTGGAGCTAGACTACTCCGATCGCGCTCGCTGATCTCCTTTATCTCTCTTCCGTGGACTGACTTGTCCAGTGCCAAGGTCGGTCCGACAATTCCTGTTGGAGTGTGATTTTCGGTTCGCCGGTGTCTCGAAGGCCTAAAGCCCTGTACTACAACGTTGCTGGTCGTTGCTTTTTTCGCCATGTTCATTGCAACGCTGACATGGTCTGAATGACTGTTCTGCTCATCGCGTCCCATTTTTCTTCATTCGTATGCATTCTTTGGAAAATATAGGTCATGTTGACGTCCTCGCTGCCCGCATTGCCATCAGCCAGAACGTACTGTTCAACCGACATGTGTTCCTCTTCGTCTACAGTGCTATCACAAATGCAGGTCCTGTGTATCTGAGCGCCGATGTGGAGACACTCGCTAATATTTGCCCTCTACTATTGCTGATCGCCGAATTGTTGGGCATGATCCGAGATAGTTGTCTAACTTTCCTGCTTTGAGTTGATGTTACACTCTCCGGCTGAAATTCTCGCCTGCTGTACTACCTTTCGGTTGCTTATCACAACCATTACGGTTTTGTTGTGAGCCAACGCCAGCATCTTCTCGCGTATCCAGTCTTCCACAGCAGCTAACGCCTCCGTGGTGAGTACTTCCACTTCCTCTAGTGATTCGTCGATCACTAGGAGCACCACGTCGTCCGTAAAATCGACAATTTTAATGCCGTTGGGGAGGCGCACCTTCAACACTTCGTCGTACAAAGTAGTTCCTCAGAATCCTGCAAATACGCTCGGGAACTATCAGTCAGTGCAGAGTCTCGGCGATGGTAGCCCTATTAGCACTCTTTTTAACGTCAAGCGTAGCCACTCTGCAGTAACGGTTTCCTCTTATTCTTCTGTGTAGCCTCCACAGTTTACATGACCGCTCGTATGGCGTTCACAGTGGATCTACCTATCCGAAAGCCGAACTGCATATAGGATAGATTTCTTCCCTCCGTATATGTTGTAAGCTTGTTAAGGTTCAACTGAGAACGCCTTAATAAGCGGCCATCTTGGAAAACCGAAAAAGTGGTTTTTTCTCACACCGTTGGGACAATTTTCATGAAAATGATTAAATGTATTCGCGGCATTGGTAGAGTATTACTAATTGTTTCCATGAAGATTTTTCCAACGGTTTGAGCAAAAACTGCTTTTTTCGTTTTCCAAGATGGCCGCTTCCAAACTTTCTCAGACCTTAAGGATTATTCTTTCAAGCATCTTGCCGACTGTATCCAACAGGTATATGTATGCTGAAGGATCTCTGGGGGCTTGACTGGCTTCGACTGGTCATGAATCGTAAGACGAATTTCGCGTCAACTCGAACAAATGTTGGCAGCACTCTCTCAGATTTGAATGAAACTTTCTGTACATGAGAACCTTGTCACAAAAACTGTCTAGATCTAGACTGTCTTTTGAAAAGGGTCAAACTATTTGTACCAATTTTCTTCAAATGGCTATAGTCTAAATTTTTTTGAATAAATATTTTAATAGAATTTTTCATCGACTTCTACACTGAAAAATATCGATTTTAAAAATTTAAAGTCGATTTACAAATAAAACATCTTTGATTTGGATAAGTTATTTGAAAAAGCTTTTACTTGTTCAACCTTTTTTTAAGTGTATTTTTATCGAAAACTAAACCAATGAAAGTCATAATCATCTCCGAGTCCAATTTCCCAACTGCTAGTTGCCTGATACATGCAAAAAGTATTAGTAACGAATCTGGTATATATTCATAACAAACTTGAATGAGGGCAAAGATAAGCCATTTAACATCATCGATATATGCGAGATTTAACTAAATACCACTTGGCCGTGTGCGAAGAAGTATCTTGTCTATGTACCCGCCCGAGTAGTAGAGATGGATGGTGTAGCATCCAACAGGGTTCCCCGACGATTGCGAAGTACGGGGTTCACTCCTTCAAGAACCCTTTGCTTCAGCCAGTGAAAATTCTGGTTCGCCAGCAATTTCGTTCAGGAAAAATCAAGGAGTATATGAAAACAACTTATTTTCCATCAGCCTCGTTTCGAACCTTTCGCCGAGTCTGCTCTTCCAAACTTTAATCCTTTGGACGGGGTTAGTCTAGCGTTTCGTGCCGCGAGGCATGAATTGCCGTCGTTGCAAACAACTGGGCTACAAATGCAAATTAAAAACTTGATGAAAGCTGAAAAATGCAATTATTGGCACCGGTCCGTCGGCGGATTAACGGACGGATCATCAGAGAAACAATGTTTAGTCTGGAGACTAGCGCCTACGTTGTGTATTCGATTCATGCTGTGATTGGAATACACGGAACGTTCGTCATATGATGACAGCTATGCATCGCTTTTATGCTAATTATTATGACAGTAGTCGTGAGTGTAATCATAGAAGACGCGATGCTGCCAACATTTTCCCCACAAAACTGATGGTTTTATATTTACCTATCAACGACTATGCCCACATTGTTACAGTTACATGAGGCTCTCTGTTCGACGGAGCATGGAAAGCACTATTTGTATTTCATTTAGGCATTATCAGGTGATATTTATGAAAGATCGCGTAGCTTCAACGAGTTTTTAGATATTTCTTCTCAGAGGACGCTCGTCATGACTTCATTCGGGTGATATCTCGGGTCATGTACAATCACGTGAATGCACATCTCCGGCGTATTGGGGTCGTGGAGAGCGGTCTCTGCGCTTGTGGTGACGGTTATCGCGATATTAAACATGTTGTCTGGTCGTGCGCCAAGTGTTCTAGTAACAGATCTCCGTTAAACGAACCCCTTCGACCTCTTTCCAGTCCAGTCCGAGATGCTATACCAAATTCGTTACTGATACTTTTTGCATGTATCAGGCAACTAGCAACTAAGATATTGGATTCTGAGATGATAATGACTTTCATTGGTTTAGTTATCGATAAAAATACACTGAAAAAAATCAGCTTGGACAAGGAAAAGTTTTTTTCAAATAAATTTTTTTTTCTTGAAAGTGCCCAACTTGAATTTTTGACGGTAGGTTGGGAACATAATTACCTATCTTGGAACAAAATTTCATCCAAATCAAAGATGTTTTTTTTTTGAAATTCGACTTTAAATTTTTAAATCGATTTTATTCAGTGTAGGAGTTAATAAAGATTTATTTTCAATATTTTTATTTAAAAATTTGACTAATTTTGTGAAAATCACTCCTACAACATTTTTTTTGTAGGATTTGTCATTTTTAGACTGCAGCCATTTGAAAAAAAATTGGTAAAACAGACCCTTGTCAAAAGACAGTCTAGATCATTTTTGGAAAAACAAAGTATGCAAAGTGGCTTTTTGTGACAAAGTTCTCATGTATAGAAAGTTTCAATAAAATCGGGTGCTGCCAACTCAGAATACGATTTAGCGCGAAATTCGTAAGCAGAGAAGTTCTTATTGCTAATGAAATTATGGCGAAATCGAAATATGGTTCAGCTAGCAGGCCAACGTGTTGACCTTTGCTATATTTCTCCCTGTGTGGGATTGAAACTATGTTGGGCATGTTGGGAAAATATATAAATATAGGCAAAGTATCGACTTCTCATCAGTATTTGGCCGTAAACTTGGCCATTATTATCGGGCTGCAAAGAACGGTATTTCAAATTTTATTGGCAATAAAGCTTTAAAAATGTGAAGTCATCGAGACAAATCCAGACCTATTAAAAATACAAATTTTCTGAAAAATCAGTTGGCATCCTAGGTCATAACGCAATACAACGCGACATGGTTGCGTTCTAATGCAGGAAATTTTGACAATTTTAAGCAAAACAAATATTTCATATTTTACCTTTCATTACTCTCTAACAATCGATTTTAGTCGGAAACCTTTCAAATGTTGACATTATTATCTAATGGTTTCAATATTGAATATGTATTTTTGAAAGAATAATCATACCTAATTAGCGTTTCTACTACTGTTCAGTACACCGCAAAACCGACAAGCTGAAATTCTTCCCTTCCAACGAGGCAACTACCGAAACATCACCGGAGATGTTTATCTCCGATGGTTTCGATTTACGAAGCTCCGTTTTCTCCTGTTTATGATCGGAAGGGGG
This sequence comes from Topomyia yanbarensis, assembly GCF_030247195.1. Lineage (NCBI taxonomy): Eukaryota > Metazoa > Arthropoda > Insecta > Diptera > Culicidae > Topomyia > Topomyia yanbarensis. Next base: position 344,170,332 of record NC_080671.1, read on the forward strand.
ATGGCACCGGCGCGCCGTCAGAACGTCCCAATGACGATCGATGATGTTTGTAATTCTTTTGCACAGACAAAAAAACAACAACCGTCTCAACTTACAACCAGATGGACTTTTCCTCTCGTTCCGCTTCTCGCCTGGGATGGCTGGGATGTTGTTTTTGCGGTCGTTTCTCGCTCTCTTTTGTTAATTTGTTATTGCCAACCACGAAGTTAATTCTCTGCTAATAAAGCGGTAGTTTTGCGTACTCCCCACCACACCGGTTCTCCCTCTTCGGTACGTTAATATACGTTCGTTTTGATGCTGATCTCGATCATGATCCCGAACGAGATTAGGCGTGCTAAATGCTCATGTTATGCAATGTTGGTACATACATACATACATACACACGGTCGACTTTGGCCCGCATTTATGTTGGCATTCCGTGCGCTCTGGTACAAAACTGTAACCGGAGAACTTGCGTAGATTTGCATCAGTTGCGCTGGCGGGTTGGTCTGCCTCCTGCTCTCGACCAGAACACCGCACACCGGTTCTTAGTGGCAAACGTTTCCTAGAATCGGTGCCAGTTGGTCTTCTGGTTGGGGTCGACTTTTTTGCTTGCTACCGTGTTGTTTGGTCTTGGTTCGATGCTGTACTAGATCCGTCATTCAGGAGGTTCCGGATGAGCGATAATCTTCGAATTGTTATAGATTGAGCTGTTCTGGCGCGGTTTGACGGTCTCAGTTTAATAATAATCAATAATTTTAAACAGGGCCCTGCCGAATATTGGGATTTTAGGTTAATTCGATATGAGCCGCAAATTACTTTTTTTGTTATTTACGTTTCGTAAATAGTTGGTGATACAACAGCTGCACAACTCATTTGGTTATTATACATACTTCACAAACATTTTCGACGAATCCGATTTCGCTGCACATCGTAGGTTGTAACTGGACTTTGAGGTTTCTTACTAAAAGTATTATGACTCCATTAGCGTTTGGGGGCCGTTACTAGTTTATGTGTGGAACTAGAAAAAAAACTTACTTTTCATAAACACCTTGTGCTGAGTCTTCTTGTAGAATCGGGCTAGTGCCGCCTGGAACAACGCTCATTGCGATCAGATATTGTTTTTTTTGTTTCATCTGACTCGCTCATTCTTCAATCTAAATGATCTGCTCGCATTCTAGCTGAGTATGAATGCTGGACACTTTATGTAAATGACCATCAAAGTAGAGACACACGTGCGCACAGCTTTTCAAAAAGGCTAAAATTTATGATGCACCTCACCTCATTCATCCACCAAATCCAGTCGCGGCTAGATCTACATATGTATATGCATATCGCAGATATCCAACGCACAGATTCCCAAGCGACCCCTCTATCCACTTGGTACCTGTTCCTGTTTAATGGATCGTGATCTACTCATCAAGTTCATTATCTCGCCCTATGGATGCCATGTGTCTTTTCGTAGATCTCCAAACGATCACGATCACGATTGATCTACTCCGGGACGTATCTAATCAGCCTCTATGTAGATATTTCAAATAACCCGCTAATCTTGGTCGTGATCTGCGCCGGCGCTGTACACGCACACGGAACGGAACCCAGGCGGAAGCGTGAACGGCCGCTTAGCGATTCGGTTCTAATCCGGCACAATTTTATTGGTGGCGACCAAACACCGGAGGATCGTAACATAAATTCGCTTCCATCGCGTTTGGGCAATCCATTCGGTGGCAGTTTTAGGGCCCGCGCGCTTATTGATTAGGGCATAAATCTATGCATCTGATCAATGAGAACCCAGTTTGGTGGACGCCGACAAAATGCGACTGATGTTTAGCGGTTTGTAAACATTAAACTATTAAAGAGGGACGCTTTTATGATAGTGAAAGGAAGGAAGCCCTGGGCGGTAGTTTTTGACAACCGTATCGGAAAGATAGATGCAGTTTGACGAGATTTGGCTATCAGAACTGGTTGTGTGCGTGTGGTCTGCTACCGTGTGAAATTTTGAGATTAGTGGCTATGTTGATTGACTGATTGGGGACGATCTTGTTGAATGAGGGTTTGTTATTTTTTCTGGATGTAATTTGACAATCCGGAATGTATACGACAGGAAATGGCGGATGACAAAGGTGAAACGACTAATAGAGATTAAGATTAATGTAGAGCTAGAAGCAGACCTGGAACTGGATCTAGAGCTAGAGGTGGAGCTAGACATGAAGTTCCAGCTGGAACTAAACTTAGAGTGGATGTTGGAATTTAAGCTTAAATAGCTAGAATTAAAGAGTGGTTAGGGTTGTTCGTTATGAAAATTAATGCTCATAAACTTAACATGGAAACTTTAAAATTAAAGGCTTATTTTGTCATTGCAGGTAAATCTCAAATCGAGCTCAAATCTTGCCGTTTGCATAGCAATGCGTAGATGCTTCAAATACGTAAGCAATCGGTACGCACAATCGATCTCCCGTATGCGTAATATTGTTTGCACCATCATGTGATGTGATGTGATGTAATAAGAAGCCACCATCAGTTCAAGGTTTTTCCAGTGAATGCTGGTAGACTTACGGTAGATCCGAAATAGTTTATCGTGAGACTTTCACATTATCGCTGTTACTGAAGGGAGATCAAAAAGGGATTGGGCGGGCCCGTAAGCAGAGACACTTACGCGTATATCGCGGGGAAAAAGATCCCTTCCAACAATAATTTTCCAGTGAAAAGATAAAAAAAATTGCTATACATACTTGCTTTACCCACCTGATGATTTGTTTTGAGAAGGGTGTGTCAAACTCTTATCAGACCTTCTGATGAAAACAAGTTTTCTTCAAGTGACTTGTGCTGGCTATCCACGTTCCCTCGTCCAGTCCTCAATTCTTATGATACCCTGGTGCTCCCAACCCCTCCAAGTTGTCAAATATTTTATAATGTAACGAAAATCGAATATAACATTTAATAAATACATCGAACAACATATAACAAATAATAAATATAACAAATGAATAAACATAATGATTTTAATAAAAACAAGGCATTTAGTGAAAATAATGCATACAATGAGTACACATATATGTTTTGATTAGTTGCATGTGGTAAATGTAATATAATCAGCTGGAAATAAAAATATAATAAATGCTATTATTGTTTGCACCATCATACAGATAGACTTTCTGTTAAGGTTATTACGGTTAAAAATTAAGTAGCATTTTTTAGACTATCTTAAACCAAGAATGCAGTTCATCATACATTAGGATAGCAGCGATGTTGGAATTTTATCCATTGCTGGTCAAAAATGAATCAAGGTACAAAAAAATGTTGGGCAAAATTTCAGCGAAAATGAACCATTTTAACATGTGCCCCAAAGCAATTTAAGTGTTGTATGGGGACACAGGGAAGGGGGGGGGGGTTTGCTTCGGCAAACCTGGAACGGACCGTCTGTTCTCCTTGTTAGGAGCGGCACACAACAAAATCTGTTCCCCATGATAGGGGCGGCTGATCATTGTCCGAGTGCTAGCGAGGGTCTCTAAGCTAAACTATGTACCATGGTCCCCCGGAAATTTAGGGCTTTGTAAGCCAGCCATAAAAAAATCAAACAACGAACAATCAACGAGATTATACGGACCGGCACAATCGGCGAAGACCAAGACAAATAATAAGGACTACCGATTGGAAACTCGGGACGTAGAGCGATACATACAAGCACGGAATAGGCAAACCTCGGTCCTCCGGAGAGAGAAGCGCCAACAGGAGGAACGAGATCGCGAAGCGATGGAGCAACCGTACTGCGTAAACGACACACGGAAGTTCTACGAGAAGCTGAACAGTCCGCGCAAAGGCTACGCTCCGCAAGCTGATATGTGCAGGGACTTACACGGCAACCTTCTTACGAACGAGTGTGAGGTGATTAAAAGGTGGAAGCAGTACTATGACGAGCACCTCAATAGTGAAGCAGCAGAGTACGAAGGCGGTATGGCAACGGATCTTGGAGCACGCGCAGAAGACGATAGGCTGCCGGCTCCCGATCTCCAAGAATTCAAGCAGGAGATCGGTCGGCTGAAAAACAACAAAACTGCCGGTGTAGATCAACTACCCAGCGAGCTATTAAAATACGGTGGTGAAACACTGGCCAGAGCGCTGTGCTGGGTAAAATTTGGGAGGAGGATATTCTTCCGGAGGAGTGGATGGACGGTGTCGTTTTCCCAATCTACAAAAAGGGTGACAAGTTGGATTGCTGCAACTACCGCGCGATCACAGTACTTAGCACCGCCTACAAGGTCCTCTCCCAAATTCTTTGCCACCGGTTGTCACCATTTGCAAGGGAGTTTGATGGGCACGTGCCACCACCGGCCAAACATTCGCGATTCAGCAGGTTCTGAAAGAGGTGCCAAATCGGCATATGACACAATCGATCGAGATCAGTTATGGTAGATAATGCACGAGTACGGTTTTCCGGATAAGCCAACACGATTAGTCAAATCGACGATGGATCGGGTGATGTGCGTTGTTCGAGTATCAGGGACACTCTCGAGTCCCTTTGAATCTCGAAGAGGGTTTCAGCAAGGTGATGGTCTATCGTGCCTGCTGTTCAACGTTGCATTAGAAGGTGTAATAAGGAGAGCGGGGAAAGACACGATCTTCAGGTAGTCCGTCCAGCTTCTTGGCTTCGCCGACGACATTGACATAATGGCACGGAACTTTGAGGCGGTGTCGGAAACGTACATCACGTACTGAAAGCTGAAGCCAGCAGGATTGGACTTGCCATCAACGTTTCGAAGACAAAATACATGAGAGGAAGAGGTTCTAGAGACGACAATGTGAACCTTCCATCCCGAGTTCGGATTGACGGTGGCGAAATCGAGATGGTCGACGAACTCACTAGGCTCACTGCAGACTTGTAATTTGCTCACACAATGTGCCACAAAGAGCGAAATACACCGATTAAAAATAGAGCAGCACAAGAACACTACGATGTGCAGAACGACCGCACAAAGAGAAACTTGAAAACGAAAAGGAGTAAGATCTGTGCACCAAGAGCTGCACAATTTCGTTCAAGGAGTCACCTTGAAGAGCCACTTTTTTGTGCCTCCCCTCACTGGAAAGCAGGTAGGAAGGCGAATCAAACTACAATTCAGATAAAGTTTGATCGGAAGAACGTTTTAAAAATGTTTTTTTGTTGCCTTCTCTACTTACGTGCGCGTGGGACCAAGATGCACACTAAAGAGCCTCTTTATTTCTACTCTTTGTGGTGTGCAGCCATAGAGTGGAATACACGTATGGGAGCAACACACGTCGGAGTGAAGAGGTTTATTGCGAAATAGAAGAGCGGTGGTTCGCATGAAAAGTGCAAAGAGCTTTTGTTATTCTTCTCTTTATTTGCTCTGAGGTGCATAACATTCCTGGCTCACTGGCAGTGCTACGAAATTTCAAAATCAGTTACCTATTTCTGCTTGTATTTACCGAAACCCACATTCAGATTCAACACCTCCCTCATTCATTCACTTTCCAACTGACTGAAATTTCATGCAGAATCGAATGCTTGAGTGCAGAGGAAATATAGATTCATTCACCAACAGAAGCATTCATTTGTTATTATGTCGACAGTTTGAAGGCAGAAGTTGGCATCTTCTACATTTTCGAGCATAAGTGAACTGCGTAATCTATATCTGGAGCACTTTTCATCAATAATCCCTCTCAGAGCTAGTATAGAAATAAAAATTCACTTTGCTTCTGAAACCGAACATGTCGGTGCCTGAAAGCGCTGCGTCGGGAGAACGAATGACGATGGTAACGAACCAAAAATTTCATTCATCACAGCGGGCATGAATTGAATTTCGTTTTCTTTCAAGTTCTCGCAGTGATGTCAATTTTTTTAGGCTCTGCTCAGTGGTAACCGTCGACCATGATACCAGCAGAGTAATTCAGCGACGGATCTTGGCGGGACCTCGTGCTTACTTTGGACTCCGGAGGACGCTCCGGTCGAACAAAATTAGCCGCCGCACGAAGTTGATTATCTACAAGACGCTGATTAGTCCGGTGGTCCTGTACAGTAGAGTGGCCCAAGGTTGTATGAAAAAAGTGCAAAGTTTGAAATTTCAAACCTTACCCCCCAAAATGATAGTTTGGGTCCCCAATAAGCTTTCCTGAAAATTTCAGCTCGATTGGTCCACTGTAAGGGGTTCCGCAAACTGCTCAAAGTTTGTATGGAAAAAAGAGACCAAATATATGGAGAAATGCATCAGTTTCACATTTTCAGCTCTAGGTGGCGCCGTAATCGATGAAAGTCTTTCGTGTGAAAAAATAAGAATCTTCATATAACAATGAATCGACTCGTGAAAACCGGAGGTCAATCTGTTGACAGCAGACAAAGTTATAAGCGCGCAAAGTTGAGGGTGTCTGGTACTGCAGTTGGGGTGGTTCTGTCGAAAGTGCAAAAAAAACTTGCTTATGAACGCACGAATTACATGAGGTAGAAACACTCGATTACATGGTTTAACAACTTCTAATAACTCAAAATGCTGGCTATTTGGAAGAGTGGTATCTTCGGCAAACTTGACAAGTATGTCTAGAGCTTTCCGGTAAAGACCTGAATAATTCAGAATTCTCTCACTAGGTGGCGCTAGAGCGAATGAAAATGCCCTATACTTTTTTTTAATAGTGCTATAGCTCGTGATCGGGAACACTTGGCTGACCGTAGTCTTCTGCAAAGTAGATCATAAGGTCAAGGGCTTTTCGACTGAAAACAGTTTAATTCAAAATTCTTCCTCCGGGCGGAGTTGGAGTGCCTGGAAAATTCTAACACTCTTTCATTTTATATTAGGCCATATCTCGTGATGGGAATCATTTAATGGGGCGGAGTCTTCGGCGCAGTAGACCTGTGCGCCGCCGCGCCACGCCTCCGCCGCCGGTAAATTTTAACAAACGCCGACGCCGAAAGGTAGACCGGCGGCGCGCCGCCGACGCTTTTTTCCCACGCCGACAATTCGCGAACTCGAAAATCGTTGGCTCATAATATTAACCACAAATCTAGAAACATTGTCTATGGTCCGAATATTCGACGTTAACTGATTCATGATTAATCACATATTGATGTTTATTTGGTATTAGTGGTTGTGAATTAGATCACAAAATTAACAAAGTCTTGATATTTTCTCGCAAATCATTACACGACACTCGGAATACAATTCATGGATCCATTCTTGCTTCGTCAACTGGTTATGATTGCGAGCATATAAGTTACAATTCACCATTCGTGCGCGTGGAAATGTCCACAAATTAAAAAAAAAACACTTCCACTTTCAAGATATAAGTAATGATATTTACGATAATGTGCCTGATCTTAATCTTTGCACGTAATCAATTTCACTGGAATACAGTGTATTATTCATCGATTTTTTAAGCGATTCATGATTCCTAGTATGCTAGACACGATTACCCGTCGAGCTCGTGAAACTGATCATGATATAGTTCATGAAGTAATCAACTTTCCACATAATCTTAATATACTTACGAAAACAATTTCAAGGAACTCAGACTATTATTCATGGATTATTCGCTCTGCTCTTTGGTTTTGAAATTTCTATGTGAGATATTGTGTACAAATGCTAGCAACTAGTCTCATAGGCGCGAGCATTAGATTCAAGGAAACTACCAGGACCTATAACCCTATTATTCTTTTGTTAAGATTCAGTGTAATGTTCGGAATTAAATGAAACTGCGCTAAGCATCAAAAATACATTACTTAGCCACAATTCAAGTCCGTGAAATAATTAAGAAAACTATAAGACACGTGACTCTGTGTAAAAAATCCGACGATAAACTCAAGACTAAAATATCACGTTAACACGTGATATTAATTTACGAAAATCGTTGCACATAATTCAATTCTTGACTTTTTTAGTCAATAAAGTTAATACAAATCGATGTATCATCAAGTTATGAACTAGAATCATAAAAATATTAAGCATATTCAGACACAACCACCTACTAAACATTTGAGTATAATGCCATCTTTTTGCATGAACTAGTTTTTTTAAAAACACAAAAATTATTTTCAATGCGAGGTTAACTTATCATTGATTGAATCGCGCCCTTTTTTAAAAAAATTTTCTCGAAGAATAGTTGGACAGAATGATCTTGACTTTTCGCGACGCTGGTGCACTGATGTGGCGATGCAGCGGGTAAGATTTCTGGTCTCAAAAATTATTCATCGTGTGATCTAGCCCCACTCAGGAAAGAATTTCAGTGTCAGTTGCATCAACCCGGTATCACAGACAAAAGAGACGTAACACGAGATGAATTTTCATCACTCGTAGAAAAAACGGTCGTTTTAAATTACAAAAAAATGCGCCATATCAGCGAGCGTGGTGTTAGTGAAGAGATTTTGACACAGAGCTAAATGCGTTACTTAGTTTCCGCACCCACCCAAAAACTTTACCGTCTTTTTAATCTCATGCAAACCAAAACAAACAAAATGGGCCGGAAATGTGAAATTCATTCTTGTCGAAGTGCCCAAGGCGGGAGTTATTCACAATTATTTCTTAAGTTACAACACGATGCCGATCGCCGAGTAAGCACTTAATAGGATGTTAGTAATTTAATTGATTCGGTGTATCGAATCTGACTAGATGTATGCAATGGATTCGAATTTTTTGGTCACCGGATCTGCTGGAGCAATTGGCGGAGTGCAGGTGCTACGAAAACTAGAGATACGCTCAGACCATTTTCAATCAGACTTGTTTAGTAATCAGTTTCAACCCAACATCAAGTCGTGGAATTATTATGAATGATAGTAACTGTATATTTAGGTTTCGTTATGGTGTAGATCTGTATGACTCCAGCACATCGAGCATACTTTGCACTCTAGATAGAAGCAAATCTTAAGTTGAAAGAAAATGTGGTGCCACGGAATCGTATGCGTTATTTTGTACTTACAAGAAGTAAAAGTAAATGCCAACCAGGAAAATGAAGTAATGTGTATACCTTGAAAAGTCCTTACATGACCATTAAAAGTGACATTTCTGCGCAGTAATGCCATTAATGCCATTAGGAACGCCTCGTGTTAGGGTACCCGATATCTGTGGGATTCTTAAAGAGCGACGGTAAAGAAGACTAAAATGAAACAAAAAACAATGAAACGACAACTAGAATTAATTTCCTCAAACAAAACAAAAACTATTTTACCGTTTTAATTTCCCAAACATAGAACAAAAAATAATTATTATGTGTCATTGAAATACAGTCGTTACTCTGCATTCTTTAAATTTGTCCATTGCAATCATTATTTCATGCGAAGTCGTAGTATGCGACATCGACAATTTTTCTATTTCGTTCTTTAAATTTTGCAACTGTAAAAATAGTCCCGCCATTCATTTATTATCTTGCATTTGGCAAGCAGGGTGGGCACTAGTGACGCATCAGCGAAATTAAATGCATTTCTTTCCACCAAAATAGAAATTCATAATGCATTTTGCGTTGCGTGTAAGACGTCAAAACCCTACAAAAAACCAGCCCTACATTCAACAAAACATCTAACAAAGTGGATCAGCGTAGGACGATTGTTAAACAATCTTCTCTGCGAAGGAGTGCAAAGTTGCTGCAAAAATGGAAATTAAATGCATTTTTTCTAATTTGAAGCAAATTTGTAATATATTCTGAAAGTGATCTGCCCTAGGTGGGCACTATTGGAGCTTCAGTTGAAAAAAAATTACTTGATATGATTGCGAGAATTCCATTTTGTGCAATGTGTTCAACAGATGTCGCTAGTACATCGTGAGCGATGATTTTTTTTAGAATTTTCTTCAAGCTGGTAACGTCTGTTTGTATGTGCTGCGAAGTCTGTTACCAATTTGGGAAAGGAATTTTACTGCCAAGAATTGTTTTTAGTTACATAGGCGTCAATATTCGTCACGCCGACACACGCCGGCGCGCCGCCGCCGATAGGGTCCAACGGCGTGACGCCGCCAACGCCGCTGCCGCCGGCCAAATATGTCGCTTACGCCGCCGCCGATTAAAAATGCATCGGCGCACACCTCTACGGCGCAGTAGTATAATTTCATAATTCTCTTACTAATCGACATCGACATTCGACGCGCTGTAACTGTCAATCTATTTCTTGTATCTCTATAAAAATTTGGGAAAATATTCTTAAGCTGTTGTACTTTCAGATGAAGTAATAATTTTTTTTTCGATTTCCTGAAAAAAAAAGGTATGTAACCCCTTACGTATTGTACAATGATTATTTGGTCGGTGTTAAGTCAGACCGGACTAAGGGACATTGTATTGATTTCGAGAACAACGAGTTTAATGTTTGAATCGCAGCTTAATTTATATTTTAATTTGAAAAGAATTTACGCCTTAATTTTTTCTTATGGCAACATTTTCAAATCTTGTAAAAGTCGAATGTAGCTGAAGAAATTATTTATCCAATGCTATGTTTTGTGACTTAGTTCGCTCTGTCTCAACACCGAACATTTAAAAATCGAAATTTCAGACCCCGTATAAAACCTTTTTGGGGTCATACATAAATGACGTAGCATTTTAGAGGGTACGGAGGGTAGACCAAATTTGTGACGAAGTGTGACGTGGGGGAAGGTAGTGTCCGAAGTTGCGATGTAGCATTAAGTTTAATTGTTTTTAAGAGCATTAAAGCCCATTGATTAGAGAAAAAAATTTAATGTCCCAAGAGAAATAAATTAAAATTCACACAAATTAATTTTCACGCGGTTTCTGATGTGGCAAATTTTACGATTCGCGGAATTGCATTCTCGCAAAAAAAAGAAAAGATGCGGATTTATCTTGCATATTAGTAAGCTTATGTTACAAACTAGTAGATTTAGTTTGGTAGCTGTATTAGATTTTCTCTTCAGATTCAACCAAACATAATTTAGTAATTTAGACGAACGTGTGCTTCTTAGAATCATTGGCAGCTGCAATATTGTTAAGTGAGAGAACTTCTCTTCATGCTCCATGACATCTAATTCAAAACAAAACTATCAACACTAGAATAGCGGGAAAAAACGTAAGTTGCAATCACGATATTACGATTTTCAACAGCAACCAGAGTAGTATAACAAGAAAGAACAACTGAATGGCTGGCGTCCAAAAAAAGGTTAACCCACATTTTGCATTTTTTAAAGGAAATGGAAAAAACTTCCGCATTTCCAAATTAGCATTGTCTTCATTGTAAAAATACACTATTTGATTAGTAGTTCATTGACCCATGTGGTCTAGGAAAAATAAGATCATTTCATGTACTAGTTTTCAATTCACGAACTTTGTCGTAATTCGGGGGGGGGGGGGGGGCGAACCTCGGGGGTACCTAGCGTCCAAAAAGGGCCAACCCACAATTCACACGTACTTTCCTTATTTTTCGTTTTAGACCTAACTCTGGTGCCTTTGGCAAAGTTGTTATGTGATATCTAGCGCTTTATTTGATCATTTCATATTAGTTCGGAAACAATCGCTAGGGCGGCGCTGTTTTCAACTTTTAAATGGAATGAGATAGATGAAACTTAGGCAAAGTTGTATGTCAGGTAATTATAAATATATCTTAGATATATACCAACTTTGTAGGTCATACAGGTTTTGAAACATAGCGCATTTTTGAAAACATAATCTGTAAGTAAATGTTTTAAATAAAACCTTCTTTATCTCGAAACATACAGGACCTACAAAGTTTTGCATCTTCAGAAGATATGTTTGAAATTATAGGACCTACAACTTTTTCGAAGACACTACATTTCTATCTAGCTTTATTAAAAAGTTTGTAACAGCGCCGCCTAGTGACTGAATTTCGAACTAGTGTTATTCAACCAAATTACAATTAGCGAATTGTCGTACAGAAACTCTTCCGAAGGCATCATAACTCTATAACGAAAGTTAATAATTTATTCATTTTTTTTTCAACTTTCCGACCCCAATGTACCGTTTTTCTTTTAATTCCTTATTGCTCGGTGAACTTTCAATGTAGAGACATGATACCTTCACTGGAACTTTCGAAAAATATGCTCAAAAATGTACATTTGCGCAAGAAATATATATATATATATATATATATATATATATATATATATATATATATATATATATATATATATATATATATATATATATATATATATATATATATATATATATATATATATATATATATATATATATATATATATATATATATATATATATATATATATATATATATATATATATATATATATATATATATATATATATATATATATATGTTAGAAAATAGCCATAGCCAAGTGTATCAGCGGCCCTTACCTTCAGGAACGACTGTTTGGGCCGGAACGTCAACGTACAATGCAATCCAATTAAAACAGTATTATATCGAGTTCGGCGATATGTGAGTTTCAACATAAAATTTACTGATTGCGAATCGACAGACTACTTTTCCTTAAAACCTTGGAAAACGAACGAGAAAACTTGAATTCCCATAAGACTCAATGTGGGCCCCCTTTGGAAGCCAGATAGTACTGGGGTTACCTCCATGGTCAACTTTAACTGCTAATTGAAAAAAATCTAAAAATTATTTTCAAGATTCTTAAATGGCAGTACACGTGGATTATTACTTAGAACTATCAAAAAATGTAAAAAAGCCGGTGAAAGTGAAGTCATACGAGTTGTCGTTTCTCAAAACTCAATGAATTTTTTCGAAATTACCGGAATATCCGCGAATTTCCTTAAGGAAGATCCGAACAAATGGGATCAATTAGCAGCTTTTTAAGAAGGCAGGGAAAAAAATAAAGCATTACTAGTAGTGAACGAGGTGTTAAGTATTGTGGAAAATTGACGAAAAATGAAGATCAACTGCAATTTCTTCTGCAAGTAGTGCAGCAGCGTAGACAGACTTTTCCGAAGACCACACCCACTAAAATAAAGGAAGGTTTTGTAGCACAATAAAATTAATAAATGTAAAATAGATGTGTAACTCTGGTGAAATGTTGAGAAAAAAAACCACTCTACATCTCCACCGGATAATTTCACTTGAGAGATAATAAGCCAAAAAGAAAAAAAATGTCGATTAGTACGAGAATCATGTTCACCATTATAAATTGTACTACTTCGCCGAAAACTCCGCCCCATTAAATGATTCCCGTCACGAGAGCCAAATATAAAATGACATATGTTCACTTTTCTCGGAAAAATTCGCGAATGTATTCACAGATGAGGCACTAACTATTGAGCAAATCGAACTCGCGGCTAGCAGAGCTCCACTTGTGGGTCACACTCTGGGAGCTATCGATTTTAATGCAACGATGATTACCAGAGCTTCCTCTCGACTTAAGTCATCTTTCAATCCGGGACCCGACGGGCTCCCCTCCGCGATACTGAAAAGGCACATCGAAGTTTTGGTTGCTCCGCTTCTTCAGATCTTTAGAGCATCTATTACTAGAGGTATTTTTCCATCTTGCTGGAAATCAGCGAACATGTTCCCAGTTCATAAAAAGGGCAATAAGCGAGACGTCAATAATTACCGTGGGATAACTTCATTGAGCGCTGTCTCGAAGTTGTTCGAGCTGGTGATTATGGAACCTCTTCAGGCTCACTGCAAGCAGTACCTAAGTGACGATCAACATGGCTTCACGTCCGGGCGGTCAACTGCATCTAACCTGTTATGCTTAACATCCTACATAACAGAGAGTATGGAACGTCGCGCTCAAACTGACGTCGTTTACACCGACTTATCCGCCGCTTTTGATAAGCTAAACCACGATATCACAATAGCAAAAATGGAGAGATTTGGAATAAATGGCAGTGTTTTGCAGTGGTTTCGATCTTACCTCACAGACCGAGAGATAGCGGTTGTCATAGGAGATTGCCAGGGCCCTATATTCACTTCTACGTCAGGAATACCTCAAGGGAGCCACTTGGGACCGTTAATGTTCCTGATTTACTTCAATGATGTACATCTAATTCTGCAGACTCCCCGATTGTCCTTCGCGGATGATCTCAAGATTTATCGCATAATTCGTACAATTGAAGATTGCAGATTTCTCCAACAGCAGCTTCAAGCCTTTGCTGACTGGTGTTCCATGAACCGCATGTATGTAAACCCGAAGAAGTGCACGGTAATATCGTTTTCACGGAAAAAGGATTCGATTTATTTTAAGTATCGTCTTCTAGAAACAGAAATCGAACGCGTCAGTCACGTGAAGGACCTGGGAGTGATTCTGGATTCTCAACTTACGTTCAAACAACACGTCTCCTACGCAGTCGGTAAAGCGTCTCGAGCGCTAGGATGCATCTTCAGGATAGCCAAAAATTTTACTGATGTTTATTGTCTCAAATCGCTGTACTGCGCTTTATCCCAATCAATCCTAGAATATTGCCCTGAAGTGTGGAGCCCAAACTACAATAACGGCGTTGAGAGAATTGAAAGCGTACAGCGTCGCTTTTTACGCTTCGCGCTCCGTAGATTGCCGTGGAGAGATCCTGTCCGATTACCTAGCTATGAAAACCGGTGTCAGCTGATTCAACTGGAACCCCTTTATGTTCGAAGAAATACAGCAAGAGCTTTGTTCATCGCCGACACTTTGCAAGGTCATATAGATGCCCCAGCTATATTAGAACAAATTAATATAAACGTCGCACCACGAACATTACGCAACAACATTATGCTTCGATTACCGTTCAGACGCACTAATTATAGTATGCATGGAGCCATCACTGGTCTACAAAGGATTTTCAACCAGGTTGCTTCAGCTTTCGATTTCAACGTGTCTAGACAAACTCTGCGTCAGCGATTTTCCAGACTTTTTAATCACATTTGACTTTTTTACCGTTTTTGTGAATTATTGTATGACCACTATTTGTGTATATGACTTGAATGTTAGTAATAAGTTTATTATTAAGACCAACATCATTGGGGCTTTGGTATGCCTGTTGGTGTATAAGACTAATAAAGAATAAAGAATAAAGAGTGTTAGAATTTTCCAGGCACTCCAACTCCGCCCGGAGGAAGAATTTTGAATTAAACTGTTTTCAGTCGAAAAGCCCTTGACCTTATGATCTACTTTGCAGAAGACTACGGTCAGCCAAGTGTTCCCGATCACGAGCTATAGCACTATTAAAAAAAAGTATAGGGCATTTTCATTCGCTCTAGCGCCACCTAGTGAGAGAATTCTGAATTATTCAGGTCTTTACCGGAAAGCTCTAGACATACTTGTCAAGTTTGCCGAAGATACCACTCTTCCCAATAGCCAGCATTTTGAGTTATTAGAAGTTGTTAAACCATGTAATCGAGTGTTTCTACCTCATGTAATTCGTGCGTTCATAAGCAAGTTTTTTTTGCACTTTCGACAGAACCACCCCAACTGCAGTACCAGACACCCTCAACTTTGCGCGCTTATAACTTTGTCTGCTGTCAACAGATTGACCTCCGGTTTTCACGAGTCGATTCATTGTTATATGAAGATTCTTATTTTTTCACACGAAAGACTTTCATCGATTACGGCGCTACCTAGAGCTGAAAATGTGAAACTGATGCATTTCTCCATATATTTGGTCTCTTTTTTCCATACAAACTTTGAGCAGTTTGCGGAACCCCTTACAGTGGACCAATCGAGCTGAAATTTTCAGGAAAGCTTGTTGGGGACCCAAACTATCATTTTGGGGGGTAAGGTTTTGATTTCGAGATTTATGCCATTTTGGGCCAGTCTACTGTACAGCCACGAGACCTGGACTATGCTTGTGGAGGACCAATGCGTCCTTGGAGTTTTCGAACGAAAGGTGTTGCGTACCATCTATGGTGGCGTGCTGATGGAAGACGGAACGTGGCGCAGGCGAATGAACCATGAGTTGCATCAGCTTCTGGAAGAACCATCTATCGCGCATACCACAGAAACAGGACGTTTGGGGTGGGCTGGACACGTCGTAAGAATGTCGGACGACGACCCGGTGAAGATGATTCTTGAGGGTGACCCTACAGGAACACAGCGAGCACGGTGAATCGACCAGATAGATATATTAGAGATCATGAATAAGTTCACGAGGATTGAATATTGAATAATATTCCGAATTTTTTGAAACAGTTCACGAGAAAATATCCAGATCTTTTTGATTTTGTGAACTAAGGTCTCAAATTTTTATGAAACACATCATGAGTCAACCTTTGGTTTTGGGAATAATGTTCATAAAGTTGTGAACTAGTTCACGTACTCGAAATCGAATTAGAAATGACGTGGCGGAAAACGTAACTGAAGTTCACAAAACAAAAACAAATATTTCCACTAATAAAAGCGTTATGCGGGCGTTACTGAAGTAAATATTGAACATAATTATAACAATTTGTTCATGGTCCTGTTTTCATAACGTAAAAACCTGTTTTAATCCACCTAGCCTTTCTAATTTGTCCAAACTACGATTTCATGGCTGGTTATGTTCAATACAATGATGGAAATGTATATTACATATTCAGTACGATTTGCACATACATACAATGGACCGACAGCCAAGATCTTGAGATACTGTGTGTCGACACTGAAACATCGCTTGGAGCGGCGGATCAAGAAGGAAGATCCGGGGAGTCCGGACCTTGCCGAAAATTTTCAACTTGTTAAGAAATTTTAAACTAGTTTTAATTTTAAAATTGCCACCCTTCATACTCCTACCTAAGCCTTTATAGATAAAAACGCTTTTAATCCACCTAACAGTGTGATGATACATTTCTTATAACTCTTATCACTTTTTTCGGGTATTATATCCATCGAGAAAATTTAGAACTTGATGCTTCGCGATGTTTTTGATAACACATACTACAAGGGATAGCGGCAAGACTCAGAGAATCGCTTAATTTAGCATAGGACAATATCAGTGCAAGAAATCTCAAAGGTTAAAGCAATTTAATGTAAAAGCGGAAAAATGATCCCTAAAATAGAAATAAAAACGAATTATTGCTAATGCTCCGTTAATAACATATCTGAATTCTTCAATCAATGCATTGTGTAGAGGAAACTGAATTTTCCTGAAGGGGTTATATATGTTGTGCTGAGTCAAAAAAATTTGAAAAACAAATTTTCGAATGGATTTGAAGTTCATACTCTCAATAGTGTTTACCTAAATTCCCAACGCGGCTGAGAACTAAACACTGAAATTTCAGCTCTTGATATCTCGCTATCTCTGAAGTGCACGCGTGCATAGTTCAAACTTTACTTCGATATCGAAGTTTTCTAAGAATGACTTTCAAGTAGTATCTTTGATCTGAATTATTATCCCCAATCCTAATGTCAAAGAACAAATAAAAACTCTCGAAACCCGTTAGGGAAAATCATTATCATTACTGGAATTTTCTTTTTCACGAAACTTTTCGATAACCTTCCGTCACTTCTATAAAAAAAATTCAAATACTTTATAAGTTACGTAATCCAATTAGGAACAGTTGTTTAAGAAACATTTGTAATATTGTGTAGGAAAAGCTGAAAATTTATGAATCTGCAACAAATAAACCCTTAAGTATACCAATTAATTTAGGATACCCTTTTAACATAAACTATCGCACGAATGGGAATAGGTTTGCCGAATTTCGGAAGAAGTCGATAAAATAATCCCTTGAAAACTACCTAAAAATTAGTGTAGTTCGATGCAATCGAAAGAAAATGGGATGCACGTATTTCTGTGAATAATAAATACAGTAAAGGCCCGTTCTTATCATCTCTATGGTGTATTTTAGGCTGAAAAAAATGGGGACATTGACTAAATCGCGATATTTTTTTTAAACTGATGCTGTTAAAATATTCTTTCCTTTCCTTGATGTAGTCTAATAACTATTTCTGATTATTTAATGCAGTCTTCTAGCGAAAAAATTTAATAAAAATTGTTTTTTTTTTTTATTTTTGCATATTTGCATATTTAAGATAAAGAAAACATGGTCAAGAAAGGGTTAACTCAAATTCAGCCTTGTTTGTCTGCTAGAACCCATCAAACATATTTTCGTATAAGGCTGATAAAATTGGGGGCTGATCAAATCGGGTCTTCAATGTATTATAATAGATAGGCAGTATTCGAAGAAGTTTCTTGTGGACGACTGCAGAACGACTTTGTTTCTACTTACTTGGAGTCAGCGGGGTATTCAGAAATTCGGTTTGGTGGGGATTTGGTGAAAATCTAACTTACTGTCCAAATGGCATAATTACGAAAACGCTATCTTTGAAATTTTTATATTATGGAGAAGAATTTTATCAAAAAATTATAACAGAGTTCCTGTCTTTAGCGAATTTGTTGAGACTTTTATTTAAAACAACTTTATTGTAGGCATGAATACTACGTATGTGCAGTATATCGAGTTATAAAATGATATTTACGAAGTGTTACTAAATCTAATTTTTTTTCTAAAATCACTTTCTATTGTGAGCTTCACAAACTCAAGCTTTGGATAAAATGTAAATTTTATCAGTTATAAATAATAGAAGGGATTTATCATAAACAGAAAAATCATAATTTAATTTAAAATTAAATATAAATAGCCTGAAATATGTTAATACCTTGAACACTATTACAAACCACTTTGTTGAAGACATCAAGGTTCTATCCTTCATGTCTTCAACAAAGTGGTTTGTAATAGCACTCTCCAAAATTGTACTGAAGACATTAAGTCTGGAACTAAATTTGTTTGAAGAGTAAATTCACCATAAATCCTTGGAGGATACAACGCCAAAATTATTTTATCAAATGATGTGTTGTTTAACGTTTGTAACATCCATTGAAGATACTAAACCTGTGAAATTGGCGGAACGGAAAGCGCCATTTTTCATTAATTCCTCTACTTTTGGTATGTGGTTTTCTCGTTATTAATTCTATAACGTTTTCGTCTCAACTCGACGCATTCCCAAAATAAAAACATTTTCAGTAAATGTTGGAAGCTATGCAATTTTTCGGTGAGCAGTTTTAAGTTTCATAGACATTAAAGCAATTCCAGTTTCGCTTCCTATTAAAAAAGACCCTAATCCATATTACAGTACACCCCTTCAAAATTGAACTCAATATGATAGGAAATTATGATTACGATTATGATTGATTTCAGAACTCTGGAATGAGTTTCTATTGAAACGTTTTTAGGCAATTATTTGATATTGATGTTATTAGACAACTGTGAGTTCAAGACCAATAAATCAGTTACAGATCAGGATCGCATTCCCACAATTTTTCAAAGGTCCTCATGATGTTTCAAACAATAGGTTATCAATGTACTGATCAGATAATTATCATTGTAATATTGAATTAAATCAGTCAGCTTCAATAAATTTTTAACTTCAATCCAATTATTTTTTTTTTTGGGTGAGGCAAAAAAAGCAATCCTCTTGGCTACAGCATTTATTCATTTCGCTTTTCATTTCACGAGATTTGTTTCAGATCGATCCGATGATTATAAGTCAGAAGGTTCGCGCAAATGAAAATTTTCGCACCTATAAATAAAAAAGTTTCATCTAGACAACTTGAAATTGTTCGCTGGTTGTTCTAGCGGTTGTAGATTGAAAAATGAAATACGAAATTCGTTTTATCAAAATAATATTTGGTTCATTTAAATGGATTATTACTATAAATACTATAAATTACTATAAATAGGTGACAAATCCACAGTAGTAATCCACAAACAACAAGCTATAACTTTTAAAGTATTCGAAATATGTATTTGATGGCCTCAGTAAAGTTATTCGCAAAAGTAAGATCTACAAATTTGCTGACGGTAGTATTTCAATACAATCACTTCCAAGAAAATTTATAAAAATATCTCACTCTTAGGGGGATTAATCAGTAAAATCACAATACCAAAAGAAAGGGCATATTGTGCGCTTTAAATGCTCCGAAGATAGTATTAACCTAAAATTTTCCGTTTTGGCAGTTATAATACATTGATAGCGGTAAGCTTGAAATTAGTTGGTACCGCCACACGGTACTATCTTTGATTTTATGCCTGAGTTTAGTCCGGCCTAAGACGTTAGTACCTGTCATTGCAGAAATGGCTGCATCCTGAAACCAAACGAAAACAGTGTAAAAGGCCGCCATGTTCCTCTTGCATACATCTCAATAATTTGAATCAACTTTTTGACCTTCATTGGCATTATCATGGCACATGTTGCACATAAACCATATGAGGGCAAGTAAGCAAGTTTTATCCCGTACGAAAAACAGGTGTAATCGAATTTTAAATGCATTTTTTTTAAATATTCTTCATCGTCCTATATCTAGAAGGTGCTACACGCTCATTTCAAAACGCCACATCGAAGAGTTATATTGCAGGTTACAAGAAGTTGAATCATTTTGAAACAAACCGTCGAACGACATTTTATAATTGGTTTCAGAGATGAAAATTGTTTTCGATTGTTAGTTTACCTATGGCTATCAAAATGAGTGAAGTTTAATTTGCTCACAATTCTTTAGTTATATTAACAAGAGTAAAAGAAAAGAATATATCACAATTTGTACCCTTTTCTAGTTATATCTTCTCACAAGAAACACAATTAGCAAGTGGAAGTTTATTTATATTTTTACTGCTTTCGAAGGAGCTCAACACTAAGATTGAATAAAAATTGTAAATGAAGCCATGCCATATAGCCGAACAGTGTTGCTATTTTTTAAAATGAAAATGGATTCTTGTTAATTCATTTTATGCCTGCAATAATTTGTATCTTGAATCCATTATATTAATAAAGGGCACTGTTTTTCCGTGTCATGGGTGTTTGGTAAGGTTTGATGAAAACAGTTTCTGACAAATTTTAGATTCATTTATTCATTTTTACTCTTTTAACGATAATAAGATTATTGTCAAAAGTAATTACATAATTTTTCTATAAATATAGCAACACTGCCAAACATCATTTAGCTATCCCTGCAGTAACATTACGTACGGTGCAAAAAGTCAGAATCAACCAATCAGGAGCTGGAACATTCTGACGTAAAATTGAAACAAAAACGACCCCCTCTATTGTCATGTCTTGTCTTAGGACCAAACGTTTAGACATTTGCACAGTTGTTTTTCACAGCATTTCACAAGTAATTAAGGGAGCTTTTATTTTTTGGTCGATTTTCGATTTTTTCGTAGCACTTTAAAATCAAAGTCCGATTATTTCTAAAACAACGATTAACATGTTATTGTAAAATAATAATATTGAGCAGTTTGCAAAAAGCTCTTGTAGCCTGGGCAATGATGTGAAGAAGAAAAACTGTGCAAAAAATTCAAAACGATTGGTCCAAGAATTTTTGAGATATGATTTACACCGGATTTCGTCGAGATCCTGAAGATTCACTGTCTGCATGCAGTATCAGATTCATTTTGTAAATTTATAATGGCCAATTCATTATCAGACAGATCGCAGACAATAGGAAGTAACTAATTGTAATTTTTATTAAACAAAATTACTGAACTTTTGGTATTTCAGGCTTGATTGGGTAATCGTGCTGATAATTTGGATTACTTCATTTTCAGCAAAGTAGGTCTTCCATATGCATGGTTAGTAGAGAAGGTTTTTTTTATTTCGATTATAGAGGTTTTAACCTTAAGGTCATTCGCCTCTTCGGGTTAGAAAAGTCTCTTAGGAAAATTTTCTAACCCTATGTGCGGGGTCGGGACTCGAACCCAGGTGCGCTGCGTACAAGTCAATCGATTTACCAACTACGCTACGCCCACCCCCAGTAGAGAAGGTGTGTAGGATGGTATAATAAGCCCCACCAGGCTAAAATGTTAGATGTCTATTCCATGGACGACTGATACAAATATTTCAAAAGATGTAAGCTTTATTTTTATGACATTTTCGACGTTTTTCCACTCCAAAGCCATTCCGCGTAAAATCATAATATCGAAAAAATCCTACGTATGTCGCTATTGACATAAGGAATCAGAAAAACTTTAGTTTTTGGCACTAGGTTAAAAATCACGACCGTGGACCCCTTTTAAAAACGCGCATAAGGTAAAAAAGCTGCAGAGCCGCCATCTTGTTATGAAATTGCTCGAAAAAATTATTTTGTTTGATTCAATACTTATGTTATAAATCCCATTCAACAAGCTGTCGATTGACTTTTTTATTGAGCAATTTAATTCTCGAAATAAGCCTATTTTTAGTGCTCTACAGTGGTGTAACCCCTTAAGCTAAATCGAGAATTTCAAAATCGTTTTAAAAACATACATGCATAGCCTAATAACTGGCATAAACAGTGAATTTAAAATTAACTTCACTGTACAGTTTTTTAACATTGCCGTGTATTGCTGACCAGAACGCAGCAATGCAAATGGCAGCATCATGTTACCGGAAGAAGACAAAAATATGCAAAAATTTGTCATGCTTCTCTTGCATACATTTCGTTATTCTCAATCCTCTCTTCGGCTTTCTTCTGGATAAATATGGTTCTCTTTGCTCGCAATAAAGATGGCAATAAATAATCCAGTTTATCAGGTAGGAAAGACAAGCACTGACGAACTACACTGATAAAATAAAGTACTAATTAATGCATAGAAAACTACGCATTTTCAATAAAAGTGGATTAACCCATTAACTGGGTAAAGAGTCCGTACCCATAAATGAATACAGATCTTGTACGTTAACCTGGGTATGTTTTACCCATTATTTTTCGTAGAACTGTTACAACAAAATGCGTAAAAAATATTCATTCATGAAAATCGCGCCGGAATGAAAAATACTGCCAATAGAATTATTTCTAAATTAAAAAAAAACATAAAATAACATTCATTTAACATTATTGTCTCCTTAACTACTTAACAAAATAAAACCGCCAACTGGATATATTTTTTATGGCTGGATCTCTTGGCTGCTCTAAAAATGCCGAACTGGCGCATATTTGCAACATCCTCAGTAGTCTAAAGAGCCGTTGTTTTATGAGCGTTGCCGAAATGTTCCGTTTCCGCCACGGATTCAGATGCAGGCCGATAATTTGCAGGTTCCGCTACGAACCTTAGTTTGCAGGTTAACTCGCTTAAAATAATTCCTAATGATTTTTCACTCATTATTAAGATAAAAAAGTCAATGGACATTACCTCATCAAGTAGTTGTGAAATGGATAAAAAGCACTCATTGTCAGTAGCAAAAAATACCCATTTTTGACAGCTCGAATAATTTCCGAAAATGGGCAATTTGAATACAATAAGTAAAGTTTTTTTTACCGTGTATATTTATCCGCATTACACAGAAAACTTGTCTTTCCTAGCAGTAGATAATCTTAAATCTGCGCATCCTACTTCCCCCAACGAAAGAGAGAGAGAGAGAGAGTCCAAATTTACCTAAAAATAATGAGATATTCCCATTAATTTTGAGTAAAAAAAATCATTCCCTCTCCCTTGTTTTCCGGCCGTGAAATAAGGAGAGCAAATTAAAATTACCTACTGGTAGGTAATAGATTTTAAGTGTGTAACTGCTATGAACTGTGTTTATCCAGTAACGGTTTGTCCGGAATTTCCTTTCAAAGAAAATTTTGACAGTTGGCTTTTAACCCGTTATCATATGTTTGTCGAGAAATAACTATCATGGCACCAATTACAACCACCACCTCCAACTCGACGAGCGCCTATTCAAACTGAATAAAAACATGCATATGTATACCAATTTATTTTATTTTGTGCATTTAATATTATGCAAATATTATACAAAGTGCTGTACATCATCGGCCAACTTTCAACTATCCAACACGTTAAAGTTCTAAGTTCAGAAACATATCGGCTACAAGTTGACAAAAATTGTACTCAAACGCTATGGAACGAGACATTTGACGAAGAAAAGCTATATTACTGCACGAAAATATCGGAAAGAAAAACAATTCACCATGTTGTCTAATTTACTCATTTTCTTTAACTTGAATTTGTTGTTTTTTAACACTGACGTGTAACGCAGATCAGAACGCAGCCATATAAATGACAGCATCGTTTGATTAAAGCTTACCAAATATTTTAGGCCGGTTTAAAAGTTAGTCCGGTTTAAAAACTGTTGGTACGGCTTTGTGCCTTCGGCTATGAATGTTTTTGGTCTTATTTTTGGCTATAGGAAATGAATAAAATCTTTCGTTCGCATTTAATGTTAAATAACTTGATAATAGTCAGATTTCAACAATCTATAGTTTGTTGGAAAGGTATTCGTATAAGCTTTCTAAAAATATATAAATTCAGTTATTTAGCCAATTTCGGCAGCAAATTTAAAAAAACTGAAAAAACGCGATTTTTGCGCCTTCAAACATTCATATCTTGGAAACTAAACATCAGAATCAAAAACAAATTAATAGCGTTCTGTTTTGGTGAGAGGCCTTTCATTTAAAATTGGTTTGGATAAAATCGTTTCAGCCATTGCTGAGAAACACGAATGAGAGTTTGTCCGTGACATACACACACAGACACACACAGACATTGTCCCAAATCGTCGAGCTGAGTCGATTGATATATAAGACTCGGCCCTCCGGGCCTCGGAAAAAATCTTGAGAGTTTGAGCGAATTCTATACATTTCTTTTCTAAGAAATGTAAAAATTAGCGATTAGGTTGACGATTTTTAGAGTGATTGCGTAACCTTTCTATATGAGAAAGGCAAAACGTGATTGTTCCAAAATTCATGGCACTTTATTCACGATTTTGGGAACAATTTTTTTCCGTGAGCAGATAGACAAAAATAAGGGTAACTACCCGATCAGAAACACATAACGGAAATATTTCAAAACTATATCTCGCATTGTTACTTGTTATAAATTTCTGTTATTTTAACTACTAACGGGATCTAATTTATAACACAATATGTTACAAAAATTGTGTTCAGTTATAATCTTGTTATTTCATTCTGATCGGGTTGCGCCGTCTTGCGGCAAAATTTCGACATATTCATTCGCCCATCCAAAAGTTCATAATTTATTAGTAGTCTTTGCAAAAGAGAGTAGTGCTTCCAATGATTAGGATCATGAGGTATTTTAAAGACAAACGATAAAACTATCTGTGTTGCACAAAGTACACCGAGCGAATACTCGTGTTTCAAAATTTGTTGCGAGAGCCGGAGAGTTAATATTGTGACACTCATAAAATCTTCGTCCCGGAAAACTACCATCAATCACAGCAGGGCAGAAGAAAGCCTTAACACATCCAATCAGTACTCGATTAACAAATCACGCACAACAGCTTTCTTGTTGCGGGTTTATTTACGCATATTACGAGCAAAGCGTAAAACAGCATGCAACCCTCGAGGATGCGCCACACGAGTGCAATGCATCCGGTATCCTCCCGCAACTGCCAACTCCCGCTGAGATCTATTACAGTTACATTAGTTTAATTCGTTTCTTATTGTGCTCGGTTTGATAGAATACAGGAAAAAAACGAACATTTTGACATAAACAGACGATTGCGTTTTTCGCTTCGGTGGTTCCGTAAATTGATTCCGTTGCACCACCAGGAAAGTGGTCTTATGTCCGCCGAATCGAATAATCACGAAATGGTTCTGAACTTTTTTTCGGGGGTTGTTGTTTGTTGTTGAAGAGTTCGGGGCTGGGATTGACTTAATGGATTTGTTGCTATTATGATCGGTTTATGCAGTTCGAGAGCGTAAATTATCCTTTTTTTGTTGCTTAGTTCCATTCTTTGCTACTGGTTTATTTATGGTGAAATTTGCTGGACCGTGCAGGATGCAAAAATGTGGGTGGAACGATGGTTACAAAGTAGAAATCTCATTGCAGGATTATTACCGTATTTTCACTTCAATAGGTAATTATAATAATCGAATTACGATCTGAATTAAGAGCACTTCTCCTAAAGAGATTCCAAAGCTGATGAAATGAAAACATGACAAAAATAATACAAATACTGACCACTGGAATCAATCAAAAGGACCAATAAAACCCACATTATTTACAACCTTCACTCGGTGCGTGTCAAAAGTTGTAACCAAATCACTCTAATCTTTACAACACATAATAAAAATGTTGGTCCGTAAATTGGCCCATAAAAGGTTAGCCACAGATTGTTTTCAACTATCAGCTAAATGATTATTACTGTTTCCATATAGTATCATCACATTCAGCCCTAATCCCAAACCAAATATCGTAAATTCTTCCAGGCAGCCGCATTAGTTTACCCACCTCCAAAAGTAATTTATTTACGCAGAGACGGATAAAGAAAATATGTCACTAGTTCCGAACCAAATAAACAGCGTCGCCGTTGTTGGACGAGCAGCTCTCGCACAGGTGTAAAATAGGTCACGATACTCCGGATATAACCGAGCAACAGTAGTAGCAGGTGACAATGGCGACAGACCGAAAAATAACTCCAAAAAAGCCCAAGATAAGGGCCCCAGCTGATGTTTTCGAGGATATGCGGAAAAATGGTTCCACCGATAAGTGAGCGCATTAATCTGCTCTTAGCAGGGCTTAGCCGGTTCTGTTTTGCATCTACTTAGATAATTAAATTATTTCTGAAATATGTTTGTGCTTGCTCTAAGTCATTTCATCTCACTGATATTTAAAATATAAAATATATCTACAATCGAATTGAGATTTTTTTTGGTTCCGATTATTATCTCCTCTGTAAAAAATATATTTACCTCATTTGAAAATACAATGGTCTCACAACTATAGCTTCCATTAATATTTGATATGCATCGATTTTTTTGTGCAGATTTTTGCATAATTTAGTAAAATATGCAATTAAAAAATACATTTTAATCCCCCTAGCAGTGTCATGAGACCTACCTTACATTTTTGCCACGACGCGTCTTGATTAGGGCCTTTATTGAAAAAGTGCCAAAACATAAATTTTGAAATTTTAGTGAACTAATTTTATTAGAAATCAAGTTGAATCCATATTGCTACTTATTTCCAAAGTTGCGTCAAACAATACCACTGAATATATTTAATGATAACATGCCAAAATAAGCCTCCGAACCTGCTGCTTATCAAGTTTTTGGTTTCTCAAAAGCAAAAACTTTTGTTTTATAGTTTTTTTATTGGTCCTCTTTTACGACCCGTATAGAGCCTTGGTACGAGGCCCGCCAGTCGGGAGGCGAAAACTTGTTTGCTATGCGAACGTGTTCGGTTGGAATGTCTCTCTGATCTACCCTAGGCTAAGGCCCAATTAGAAACCCGGTCCTTTCCGGGCACATTCCCATGATTACAAATGAATGAAACCGCAGCTGTCATTATGCGTCGATCAAAATGCTGCCGTAAAAATTTGACCGCCGCGCCGCTTTCGTACGGCGACAACCCAATCATCGATCTGCTTATTATTTACGAGACGGTGGTTTTAGGAGAATAAAAGCTATTAGAATTCAAAGAATTTGGCCAAATTATCGGGTGACATTTTCCTCGCAAATTTTCCTTTTTTCTCGATGATCACCGTTCTCAAGCCGGGGTAGTTCCATTAACATACCTGATTTCTAATTAACCGATTCACAATTAATGTCGAACAGGTAATTAATATTATCTTTTGAACTACGGCGGTTGCCAATCATAATCTAGTCGAAAACTGGTCCCACAAGGTTCCGAGACGCCAGTGCACCTTCGCTTTTAGGATTATTATTCCGAGAGCGATTATAATAATAATAAATACTATACCACCACGAAACTTGTAGTTCTTTATTAGCACCACAATCGTTTGCCAAAAGAGTTATTCCGAGAATCCACCGCCCCACCGAAGTCCGAAACCAAACAAACGCGAGCACCGAGTTAATCTGCGATAATTTGGCAACAACAGAGCGGCGGCGTGCCACCAAACTGTTATGTACAAAACAGGCAACGGACTCGGTCAGAACCCAGCGGGAATCTGCTCCGGTATTTTGCGCCGCAGTCAATCGATCAAAAGTTCTTCGGCCGCGTCTAATCAGATTAGCTGGGGGTTTCGGTGAGGTCGGTTGTGCCCTCGAGAACTCGCACTTTCTTTCGGCACATGTCATGCTCACAGTTTCTGACAGGCGGATGATGAAAATGATGATTTGCATAACAAATATACTGTAGTAGGTATCGTGGGGAGCTGATCGCTGCTAACAGCAGAAGATTGGGAATCCGAGCGGATACCCAGAGGCGACGGCAATTCTGGTTAAGGTAAGATCACAATTTGAAGATTGATTCAATCAGTTTATTTCATTATCCGCTGTTATTGGATTTGCCAAACTGTCAGCTTTACTGCCGCAGGTGCCCGAAGAATTCCTTTTTGGAGTATTAGTTTATTCTTATTTTGTTATAAGTGTGTTTATACATGGTAAGTGGGCATTAGAGAATATATAAACTGTTTCTGCATTAATTTCAGATGATTTAATTTTTAAAATTTAGGTTCACCTGGTTTCAGTCTTTAGTCTTGAATCTTTTAGAAGCTCGGCCGAAATTCTGTTGTTATTAGTCGTCTAATTGTTTGGTCAGCTATCAGCGTTCGATAGGAGTCCATTTTTTCTAGGTTGCTCTAGGATCACTATATCGCACCTAGCTCTGACGTTTAACCGTTGCAATCATTCGGCTCCTAGTCTGATTTTTCTCGTCCGTCGCTCGTTGACACTCCACATAGAGGAGTTCCGCTGTTTCTCTCGAATAATACCGAACATTTCGGTGGCTGTTACACTCACTGGCTGTAACGCTGCATTCCGGTTCTCTTCCCAGTTTGTCAATTTTCGATTCGTTCGTCAAGCTTTCATTTCATAGTAATCCGTAAGATTACGGCTGTTTTGTGTCCTCTCACGCTTAGTACCGGTAGAACTAACCATGTATATGACAACGGAGAAGTGTTCACCAAATATCAGAACATGGTCGATTCGTTTCTTCAATAGATGGCTATACCTTTGGCAGTGACAAGATTGATCAACTTAACGACGTTGTCGTTGGGCAATAGAATATTTCCTTACCGCAAGATTGTTTACAACTGTCCCTTCATTCTAAACATGCAGATTGGACTGCCCAGGGAATTTTTTTTTAGGGCTGGATCGATCCTTTGAAATGTCTGCTCCAATCCAAATCGGACAAGTCTAGTTACCGGACCAACGTGTGTGAAATCTGTATGGGATTTTTCGATAATTCACATGGAGAAAATCAATACTGGGTCATTAGGCCGAAAGCCGTTAGACAGAATGTTGTTCGGCCGAAAGCCGTTAGCTCGAATGCCATTAGGCTGACTGGGACATTAGGCCGAAAGTCGTTCGACCGAAATGGCCATTAGGCTGAAAGCCACTCGGCCGAAACGGTCATTACACCGAATGGATGATTGAGCTGAATGGGTCATTAGGTATAATTGGTAATTAGGCCAAATGTGTCATTAGACTAGCTAAAATGATGTTCAGCAGTGAACCTGGAAGGGCCATCAACTTTGGTGGCCTTGCGACTGGCGGCCCAAGATCAAGTAACCTAAAATACATTCGGTTAGATTCGAAACATCCGAATTGGACCGAATTTTGCATAAATATTAGTTTTAAAATGTATCGGAGGCTCGAATATTTGAATACAGTGAAGACCCGATTGTATCAGCCCCCGATTTTGTCTACCCCCCAATTTTATCAGCTTTTTGACCCGATTTTGTCAGCCTCATATGGAAATTGAAAGCTAGTAGTTTGATGGGCTCTAGCAGACGAACCAAGTTGAATTTGAGTAAATTCTTTCTTGAGCATATAGTTCTTATCTTAGAGATCCGAAATAGGCAAAAAAAATTTTTTTTTAATTTTGCGCTGTCACCCTCCCTTTAGGGAAACTTATACTAAATAATCAGAAAAGGTTATGGGGCTATATCTAGAGACTAAAGAAGAATGTTTTAAGAGCCTTGGTTTATTGAAAAGAAAGAAAAATATATGTCCCGATTTTGTCAATGTCCCCGTTTTATCAGCCTAAAATTCACCAAGGGGCTGATAAAAGCGGGCCTTTACTGAATTTCATCTGCTCGACTCGACTGCATTGCAAACTGATCATTTAAAAAGTATACATTGTTAAGGATACAAAAATAACAATTAAAGCTGAATAGCCAAAAAACTGTTCATTTATTGAACAATACCAAAGGTCGGTCGAAGGACATTAGGAAAAATTATCATAACGCTCATTGGTCATAAGGAGGAATGGCCATTGGGCCGAAGGAGACAAGGCCGAATGAACTAAAGAGAGTGAAAAAGATTAGTAGGAACCGAAAACAAGATTTAAAAAATAATAAGTTTTCAATGAAGTGTGCATTTTTGAGATTTTTTAATTCGGGTAATTCTCCAGGCAATAGAATAGTAAGATATTTATCTAATCGAGCACCGCAAATTTATTACAAACCGAGAAGAGCTGGAAACTCCACAGGATAAGCTTCTACTTCGACTTCATTGTAGCAATAACAATTTTGTGAAAATTCAAAATAATAGCTCATGATTTAAAGAAGGAAAAATATGCAATTGATTTTTCCACACTCTCAATAAATATTAGGGCATTGCAAAAATTTTTTTTTTTGAATTCTCAAAGGCCCCCCTCTCATATTGTGACAAATGTCAAAGTAAGCTCAGATGCCAAATTTCACATCATTTGGACAATTCTAGACCCTCGCCCACTTCGCTTGAAATTTTTGAAATTGGTGCTATGGGAAAATGTAGAGAAAAAATATATTAAATGCTATAACTTTTGAAGTAGCAATCAGAAAATTACAATTCATACCTATTTTTAAAGGAAATAACCTTAGTATTGGAATGAAGATATTCCTGTTCCTAGAAAAATACGGGAAAGTGGGGTACATTTTGGCCCCAAAAAGCCATATTTTTTAAATTTTTCTGCTCCGTGGTGCAGACCATACATATTTTGCAGTTTTTCTAATGTGAAAAAATCTCAGAAATCGAACGGAACCTTTTAGACCTTTGTCCGAATACGAGAAGTTGGGGTTATAGGGCTTTTTGTCATTTATATTAAATTTTATCAGTTTCTCGTGCATATATCTCTATTATTCTTCATTCAATTTTAATAAATTGTACCTTGTTGAACGTGGAAAATTTGTAGAAATACAACAAAAATAGATTCGTTTGCGATAAATTCAAAAACATCAAATTTTTTGACATTAACTCTATAAACCACATTTTTTTCATTAAATGTCCTAATACCTCAACTTCACCTATTTTCCAGGTATGAAACTTTTCTCGTGTGATTCCTAAGCGCATTTTGCACTATAAATAGTAAATTAAATAAGAGTTGTGTTGTTAAATAGAGTTAATATTTGCGATTTTATGATAAAAATGTGAAATCGAGACTATATGTCAGATAATTTGATGTTTCTGAATTTTACTGGTAACGAATCTATTTTTATTTTGTTTCTAAGGATTTTCCACGTCCACGTCGAGATATATGCACGAGAAAATAATAAAATTTAATATGAATTACAAAAAAACCCTATAACCCCTATGGTTTGCACAACAGAGCAGAAAAATAAAAAAATAGGGGATTTTGGGACCAAAATGACCCTGTACCCCACTTTCCCGTATGTTTATAGAAACAGGAATACATATATCCATTCCAATACTAAGGTTATTTCCTTTAAAAAGAGGCATAAATTGTAATTTTCTGATTGCTACTTCAAAAGTTATAGCAGTTAATATATTTTTCCTACACATTTTCCCATAGTATCAATTTCAAAAATATCAAGCGAAGTGAGCGGGGGTCTAGAATTGTCCAAATGATGTGAAATTTGGCATCTGAGGTCAAATAAATTTTTTTTTTGCGATGCCCTAATAAACATATCAATCATGTGATAAGCATTACAATACGCCATGGCACAAAATAGATGCTACTGATGCTGTTAACTGCTACGGCCGCTATATCAGAGGCCTTAAATTAGGTCAAATTAAATCAAATAACGGGCGAACACGAATTTATTGCGACACATTCAACAGAGCATAACTTTTTTACCGTTGGGTAAAAATCAACCAAATTTTGCACACTTTCTAATTGATGTGTGTTGTTTACATGTTGTCAAACTCGAAGTCGTGTTTTTCGATTCAACGAAAATGGAGGTGAACCAACGCGAGTCGAGAGAACAAATTCTTTCCAAATACCTGGAATTTCCTGACCTGTCGCACCGGCAGTTGGGAAAAATGTTGAATATTCACCATTCAACCGTCTCCAGAGTGTTGAAGCGGTTCCAGGAGCGGTTGACGTTGGACCACGGCAAAGGAGCTGGAAGAAAACCGGGACCGGAGAACAAAAAGACGGAGGGAAAGGTGAAGCGGATGATTAAAGCAAATCCCAACGTCTCAAGTCGTGATTTGGCTAAAAAGATCGGCATGTCGCAGAGCTACGTCTAGAATGCAAAGAAGAGAGCTGGACTACATACATACAAGCTACAGAACTTCCCAAATCCCAATGAGCGGCTACAATCGACGGCTAAAACTCGGGCACGGAAGCTCTACGAGAAGATTCTGACAAAATATGGCTGCTGTGTGATAGACGACGAAACGTATATAAAAGCCGATTTTAAGCAAATTCCGGGGTTGGAGTTTTTCACCGGCAAGAGCAAGTTCTATGTGGACGACAAATTTAAGAAGAAACTGTCAAAGTTCGCCTCCAAATATATCGTTTGGCAGGCCATCTGCTCTTGCGGACTGAGGAGTGAGCCTTTCGTGACAAAGGGCACAGTAAATGGCGAGATCTACAAATCTGAGTGCCTCGAGAAGCGCCTTTTGCCGTTCTTGCAGCAGCACGACGAAGCTCCGCTATTTTGGCCAGATTTTGCATCATGTCACTATTCTAAAAGTGTGCTGGAGTGGTATGAGGCCAATTCTGTCCATTTTGTTCCAAAGAACATGAATCCGCCAAACTCTCCGGAGCTGCGCCCGGTGGAGCAGTACTGGGCAATGATGAAGCGGGCACTTCGGAAGAGCAAGAAGACAGTCAAAGACGAGAAGGATATGGTAAGAAAATGGAAAAAAATGAGAAACTGGTACCGGATGACACTGTAAAGACTTTGATGGAGGGCATCAAGCGAAAATGCGTTCAATTTTACACTCAAGGCTCCATCGATTAACTTTTCTTTTGATTTTTGAAGTAAATATATGTATAAAACTACCCTAGAATTTTGGTTTGATTTTAAACATTATAAGAAAATTGGCATGACATTTTCGGTGTCGCAATAATTTCGTGTTCGCCCTTTATTACTTTCGTGCTTGATGTGTTAATTATCGTGGCACTCGGCCTAATAGCCATTCGACCTTGTGATCCATTCGGCCTAATCACTCATTCGATCTAGCGACCCATTTGGCCTAATGTCATTGCGGTCGATGTAACACTTTACAGCCTGACGGCTTTAGGTCGAATGGACGAGAAAAGTCACCGGAGTTCGGTGCATTAGTTTGGATTTTCACCGATAGGTGAATGTACATATTACTTTTACGCTTAAGGGGGGCGTCTGGTGCTTAGTGCTCAAACCGAAAGTTGTTTTGTTTTACGATTTTGGAGGCAAGGCAACAATGGAACTTTTGTGTAATGTAAAAGATCTATTTATATATTCATTGTACACGAAAAAATATTTTCAATCACGCAGAGCCACAAATAAGAGTGTTCCAAGAGTAGACGTCCAACCATTTCCACGTCGAGGGGCGCCACGGCGAACACGATAACTCTTGATAAAATTGTCTGTCATAGGAAACTCAAAAAGATTTCCAAATCTTATACTTGTAGTTACTTGATGAACCAAAAAAAAAATAGAAAAAAGTTCGAGTTTCGGAAAATGGCTTCATGAAAACTAAAATACCTCATACTATAAAATTCGCTCACTTTTCTTAAAAAAATATGGAGCATTTTTTTTATTCCGTATTCTGTGGTTCATCGACAGCTACACATATTGTGCATTCTCATAAAAAATCAAGCCAATTCGTTGATTAGATTTTGAGTTATCGCGATCTCCAATTTCGAAAACGCGGTTTAGAGAAGAAAAACACTATTAAAGGGTGTCCCACATCAAATTGAATCATGGAAAAAACCCAGTGGGGATTTTCTCTTGAAAATTTGGGTAGTAGTAGTTTAGAGTGTATTATTTACACTGTATTTTTATCGCAGTCAGTTTTTCGAAAATTGTTGCCGATAGATTGAGATCTGTGTGTGTTATAACATATATATATATATATATATATATATATATATATATATATATATATATATATATATATATATATATATATATATATATATATATATATATATATATATATATATATATATATATATATATATATATATATATATATATATATATATATATATATATATATATATATATATATATATATATATATATATATATATATATATATATATATATATATATATATATATATATATATATATATATATATATATATATATATATATATATATATATATATATATATATATATATATATATATATATATATATATATATATATATATATATATATATATATATATATATATATATATATATATATATATATATACACGAGGAATGCAGGGCTGTTTAAAACAAAAGAAGTTCAGCGTGGCCACCGAGATTGCGGAGAACTATTCTGGAGGCTCAATACAAACATTTTTTTTGCCCACTATAGGCAGACACCCTCGTTAACATTGGATAAAGCTTCACAAAACTATCGCCAAATTCATCCACAAATTAATGAATTTTCATGAATTTCATAAGAGGTTGGTAACTTGGAAAGTCGAATAAGATACTTTTTGTGTATTATATTGGTGTAGTAATAGCAGTTTAGATCATTAAACAATTTTATCAATCATGTGAACTATATATTATTATTTCGCAGCATCAAAAAATTTCAAGATGGTTGACTTATTCCTTATGTAATGAATAGTTAATAGCAGGAGTATCCGTTTTGCGAACAGGCTAGTGTTAACAATACTTGTTAGAAATAACAAACAAAATTTTTTAACTTTTCATGCGTTATAAGATTTTAAATAGAAATGACGGTATATGTTGCTAATGAAATATATTTATAAATTTTGTTTATATACAAGCCATAGTTTTGACCAATTATCAAGGATAATATATAACTGGTCCCAATATGAATCGCGTCAATACTTTAAATAATTTTTGTTTTACACCCACAAATTTCAAAGTTTTAAGAAAAGGTGCTATTTTTGTGTTGTGTTTCTCTCGCTCAGCAGGCAGTTCGCGAGTCCGTTGTACTGTTTTGCAGGAGCCGCTAGCGCCTGTGTGATTCGAATCTCGTTGATACCCCTCTCAAAACACTGCTTCTCATAGAATGTGAGGAATTCAGCACACACATTTTGAACTCTTAATTTTAGAAGCAAAAATATACTGACTAACCCAAAAAGCGCTCTATTATCGCCTAGGTATTTAGCCAGTTTCATATAAAATTCGTGGAAGACAGAAGATTGTTTTTAAAGTTCGACAAACTTCTCTGAATTTCTATGAAGCAAGTAGGATTTTTCTGGGGTTTTTAGAACATGTCTTTACTAGTGCCTGCACAATTTTTGTGTTATTTGTTGAACTATTGCTATTTTTGTTATTGTCAGACAGATTTACTGTAAGCTTCATAATTTTTTTATTTTGAAGTTCGTAGTAATTCTTTTGCAATTCATAATAATGTAGAAAAACTTGCAGATGCCCCCTGAAGCTTGGTGGATTCTCCAGAATCCTGTTGTGTATTGCAGGACTTCCAGAGACTTTTTTATTTTCTCTCAAGTTTATATGGTTGAGTCACATTTCTATAGTTCTCCAAATCAGTCTGACTTTGTCATTAATCTGAGTGCGAGTGATAGAGTTCACAGAAATTACATACATTTTAAATTGATTTTCCTGAATTCCGCATGGCCTTCTTGAGCTCTTTGGTTTGCCTTCGTGAAGTTTTGGGTGTAGTTTTTTCTGAAGCGCGAAGCTTTGCCCTGTGTTTCACAGACATAATTTTCAGAAATTTTTCGAACTGCCTGACCTCAGATTCGTACAAATTGTCTGGAGTTTCAGTGACCTCACTGAATACTGGAAATTCCTGTAATTCGAAGGTCGTCCTTACATTGATTCTTAATTGCTTTTCATGATGTACTTGCGGCGTATATAGAGGTAGAAACTTTTCGCTGGTGTACATAAAACTGCTCTGAGTTGCATAGAATTGCCAGAAATACTTTTGCAACCCACAAGACTTTCCTAGAAAAATGTCTCATTTTCTTGAAGTTCAAACCAAAACAAAAAAATTGTCAGTTGGTGTACGTACTATCAAGGTTGTCAAAAAGTACGTACCATCTCTGATCATCGTTGATGTTTTCGATGCGTGTAATAACAGTAAATTTTTAAATGACATCAATTAGGAGCAACTTTCCACTATCCATCCGTAAAATTGAGAGTGATGGTGATTTGTAATGTATTTTTATTCAAATATTTAGACAGGTTTTCCGAAAATGCTTGCGACGCGTCGTGGTTAATTAAAAGTAGCTGTAGATAACCTGTACGTTGTCTTCTCAAATCTCTCGAGCTATTGTGAAAAACATTTCCCATTTATCGGATCCTCCAGTCCTTTGTTTATCTGGATCCTCCAGTTTGTGTTTGTCAAGTGCCTACCGGGTGATCTTCCCATCCCGAAACGAATATTGCTAAAATTCTTGAGTCACTGTGTCATCCAGTGGAAAAACAGAAACGTCGATCGATGAGAGGGAGAGGTGACGATCTGCTTATAGGAGACATTGGGGGTCGATAGGACAATTGGGAGGAATTGGAGGCTGCAGCGGTGATCACGATACTATTGGGAAATATGTGATGACATCATCACAGTTCCTCGATGGCGGAATGGTTAACGCGCACAACTAGAGACTGGTAGATTGCAGGTTCGATTCCTGCTTGAGGACATATCTTTTCACGGTGTTTCCAATAAAAAGGTGAATTTTTACCGTTTCTTCATTCTCACCGGTCATTCTTTCTCTGTCTGTTTTCCAGTGGACACTTTCATAAAAATCTTTAAGAAAGGAAAAATCAAAGACTCACGTCACGTTTCTGATGAGCGGGATTAATTCAGAGACTATCCAGAGCCATACAGTGAAGGAAATCGTTGCTAAAACTTCTGAAAAGATTACCTAACATATTTGTGTTGGTCTAGAACAATATCGCAGAATAATGCAGTAACTTGGCCAACCGGAATACTGTGTCGTAAATTTATTTTAGTCCAGCCAATCTAGCATAGGTTTCGAAAATCGTGAATGCCGGTTCCATGTATGCTTTTAATAAAAGGAATGATGATGAACTTATTCCAATTCTGACAATTCTGTAATCTATCACTACATGACGGAGAAGCTTTCACAAAAGCTACTGGGAAAATTCATCTACTACAATCAAAACCAACATACAGCCATTATACAGTTACAATAGACAACGTACACACTCAATGTGAATTACTGGGTACAGTAAAATTTTACTGGTGTTTTGAACAGCAAACCGTTCGGTAAAACAATTCGGTTACCGAACTCTCCACAATCCATTCTATACAAACGTTCAACAATACTGGTCAGTCAGCAGTTTCCTGTGAAAATGGCGATTTCACAGAGGATTTGCTGTACCTGTTTTGTAAGTTTTACATAATATGAAAGTTTGCTATTAACAATATTGTATATTCACGCTTTCATTTAGATGTACGGTAGACTGCTCTTCCAAAAAGTGCTACGTATCTAATCGAATTGAAGGTGACTTAATATTATCACGCAAATTGACTATTTCTAGTTGGTTTCACCATAATAGATTTAACAATGAGAACGTAAAAATCATTATACTTCATTTGTGTCGTGACCGACCATCTTAGATTCCGATGAAACTTTACATGTTTCACCGTCATGGAAGACTAAATATTTTCCACAGGTAATAAGATTATTTTGACTCAAGAGCAACTTTTCAAAAGGGCGTAAACGTTTTTACGTGTATGAATTTCGATTTTTTTTTTGTTCGATTATTGTATTTTATACAGCAAAACTATCTGAGAACGAGTTACAGGGAATGAATACTTCTGGTCGAAAAAAATATACACTGAAAAAAATGTCATTTTTCAAAAAAAAAACAAAAAATTATAATAAAATTTAAATTGCGAAAAAACCCATTTTTTTAAATTTTTTATATTTTGGAAACAAAAACCTAAAGAGAAAAAAAACATTTTGAATGTGATTGCATGATGGAGAAAAAATCGGTAAAAAAGTTTTTCTAACAATAACTTCGTACATGTTTTTAAATTTCATACTAATTGACATACAAAATTGCAATTTTATTACAGAATATAATTCTAAGCACCATTTAAAATCAAAATACATTTAACAAAAATCTTCCAAAATACGATAGTTTTCGAGATATTTGAAATTTTGCTCCATCAAAAACAATTAATTCGTGTAATTATGCTCTTTTTAAAAGTTATTCGCCTTACCCTATCATAAAATGACAATAAATTAATGTTTATCGTTTTAAAGACGTAAAAGCAACTTTTTTAGTGTATTTGGATCATGGAGAAGCTTTCAATAAAAAAGTTTTCCTAACAACAACTTTTGACATATTTTTATAATTTATACTATTTGCAGTCAAAAATACAATTTTCTTTTTGAATATGATTCCAAACGCCATTTTAAATCGAAATGCTCTTAACAAAAATTTTCTGAAATGTAGTAGTTCTCGAGATATTTTAACTTTTGTTTTAACAGCGCAATTATTTTGTTTTATTACGACCTTTTCATGAGTTATTCACGTTTCTCCATAAACAATAATAGGTTTTGCAAAAGGCCCGTAAACATTCCTGCAACTTTCTCTTTGACATCAAGGCGATATTGTAAACCATTTGAAAGTTACATGAAAGCAACCAAAATATATTTCAACCATAGGATCTGATGATTAAACTGTATAGTTGAATCATATTTTGGTTGTTTTCATGTAACTTCCAAATGTTTCACAATATCGCCTTGATGTCAAAGAAAATGTTACAGGGAATTTTATGGGCCTTTTGAAAAACCTATTATTGTTGATGGAGAAACGTGAATAACTTATGAAAAGGTCGTAATAAAACAAAATAATTGTGTTGTTAAAACAAAAGTTAAAATATCTCGTGAACTATTACATTTCAGAAAAATATTGTTATGAGCATTTTGATTTAAAATGGCGTATTAATTGTATTTTTGACTGCAAATGGTATAAATTATAAAAATATGTCAAAAGTTGTTGTTAGGAAAACTTTTTTATTGAAAAATAAAAAAAAATCCAAATACACTAAAAAAGTTGCTTTTACGTCTTTAAAACGATAAACATTAATTTATTGTCATTTTATGATAGGGTAAGGCGAACAACTTTTAAAAAGAGCATAATTACACGAATTAATTGTTTTTGATGGAGCAAAATTCCAAATATCTCGAAAACTGTCGTATTTTGGAAGATTTTTGTTAAATGTATTTTGATTTTAAATGGTGCTTAGAATTATATTCTGTAATAAAATTGCAATTTTGTATGTCAATTAGTATGAAATTTAAAAACATGTACGAAGTTATTGTTAGAAAAAAAATTTTACGAATTTTTCTCCATCATGCAATCACATTCAAAATGTTTCTTTTCTCTTTAGGTTTTTGTTTCCAAAATATAAAAAATATAAAAAATTTAAAAAAATGGGTTTTTTCGCAATTTGAATTTTTAACTTAAATTTTTGTTTTTTTGAAAAATGGCAACATTTTTTTCAGTGTATATTTTTTCGGATAGAAGTATTCATTCCCTGTAACTTGTTCTCAGATAGTTTTGCTGTATAAAATACAGTAATCGAACAAAAAAAATTGAAATTTATACACGTAGAAACGTTTACGCCCTTTTGAAACATTAGTCTTGTATCAAAATATTCCAATTGCCAGAGAATATCATGGAGATTCATACAGCGAACACACCTGCAAAGTTTCGTTCGAATCGACGATGGTCATATTTTGCGGTCGGCCGGTTTCTCATGGAATCCCTCAGGGGGCAACCCCCAAGCTTAGAAAATCATTTTTGTTTTGAAATTCGCTTGCAACTATGAAAAGAAGTGAGATAGCAGTTTCTATTGATTCGGAAAAAATGTGCGTCTCCTAAACATTTGCGGGTAATTAACCCTTTCATGCCCAACTTTTTTCTCGATCATGTAGGGTTTCAAAACTATTTTTCCTTGAAAACGGTGGGGTCAAGAAACACGAAAAGCCTTTTTTTATAAAGATAGGTGCTTCCCTCGCAGTGCTAGAAGCTGCTCAATTTTTACCTCCCAATGCTCAATACAATTCTCCTAGAATATTTACAATAGTCCAATTGCGTGGAAAATGTAGCCAAAGACAGTCTAAATTGATAAGTTTTATCAATTTTCAATAATATTGCAACATAACAAAGATATATGAAAAATTCATTTTCCGTCGTCAACGTAAACTGTTCCTGGCAGCACTGCTCCATCGGAATCCAATCAGACGAATTACAATAACTTCAGTTCTAGAGCTGGTCCTTGCAAATATTAATACTCAAATGAATGGCAAAAGTCACATTTATTAGCGTTACTTATTTTTGTGAGCAAATTTTGCCTTAATCAAAAGTTATAGCTGTTTAAAAACTTTGTTATCCACAAACAACATGGGCATGAATGGGTTAACATATAAAACGATATTAAAAGAAAACCAATTTTTCAAGAACCACCGTACCTTAAATCTTTAATAAATTATAACACAAGAACCATTAGAAATAGTCATATAATTTGTTCAGCAAAGTTGCTTAAATTTAGTTGTTTCGTAGCTTTGAAGAAAATTATGTAAATAAATTTCACATATCTTGGCAAGCCGACATCTGATCAAGTATTTTTTAAACATCGTAAATATGCTAGAGTCAAAAAACTTTTTAGAGACGCAGCCTTCATGTTTTCGATCTATCGCATATACCAGATTTGGAGTTTATGTATCACAACTCAGTTCTTTTCGCATTCGGTGTGAGTTAACAGCGACATCATGCATAGCAATGTTTGTATGGTTCTCTCTTTCACGCATCGATATTTTCTTTTCGATTGCCGGTAAAATGTAGATAAGAGTCAATGCTCGCTCTTTTGTATGTAAAATATAATGTGAGAATCTCATAAAAACGTGTTTCTTTTAGTTATTCTCGCTAATACAAGGAATTGTAACTGAACAAGAGAAGAACTTAAAAACAGAAAACCGGATTCTGGGTCCAAACACATTATGTTAACTATTGCAGGATGGAAAAAGACAAAGTATTAAATGAAGTTACCGAAAAAAGGTCCCAAAGCTCAAATTCAGTTCTTTATCAACACGAGAAAGTGAAACTAATTCCAGGGTCGTCAAACGGTGGGATAACAAAATTCTCACAAGTTTCCTATCTCATGCCTCCACGCGAGTCTAAGTCTATTGATGACATTTGGTCCTTAGACCGGCGACGACTGGGTGCTATCAGCCTTCTGCCGATAGTAGCAGAATGAGAGGGTGCAAACAGATCTAGTCGAGAAAACATTGTCGTAAAAATGA
Organism: Topomyia yanbarensis; assembly: GCF_030247195.1. NCBI lineage: Eukaryota > Metazoa > Arthropoda > Insecta > Diptera > Culicidae > Topomyia > Topomyia yanbarensis. The sequence goes on from NC_080671.1 coordinate 344,211,697, forward strand.
ATAGTTGATCGGAAATTAGCCCCAATACGAATAATCTGACTAGTATCTATGATCACGGGTCAATACCTATTGAAAATTCGCCGCGTCTGTTTTTATGAACCTAATTTCAAGCTCCGTTATTGCTAACAAGCCCGTGCATCAGGTTAACAATCCTTTATATTTGCCTTCAGTGTTCGTTATTATCGCTCGTATACTTGTATTCCACAAATCTGATATGGAAAATAAGAAATACTTTCCTTGATTTATAACATCTCGCGCTATTTTTGCCTGTATAATGTGTCACTCCGAGTGGAGTTCAAATTGCTTTTGTTTAGGGAACATAGTATACTCTCGGTAGCCGGCTGCCCAGAGTTTAAAAAAAACCAAAAACTAAACAAGATATCTTTTTCGAGTGATCGTGCACTAAACTAAAACTAAACAACTACGTAATGCTTGGAGCGAATCCTAGACCTGATACTCTTCCAAACTACCAACTCCGCGACACCTATGGAAGAGTCTGATGAATCGTCGTCCTTCCGTTAAGTAGGTGGAGCATCAACACTTCCTGTCTGCCTTATCCTTTATGCTTCCCCGTGAACGATGGAGATGGGGGCGGCCGGCAATGATGGCTATCATGCTGTTGAGGTTTTAATATGGGTCGAATTGGTATGAATTCCTACTTACCATTTCCTAAGCAACTCTTATTAGATAATCAGCAGTCAAACATGATGAGGTCAGTGTGCAATCCGCCAAAATCATCGTCACAACGCAACGCAACGCAACGCAACGAGAAAGTGAAACTAATTCCAGGTAATTGCTACAATACCTAGGAGCAAATATAAAAATTCTAAATGCACATGTGGAACTCTAAAAAAAATCGGGTTAAACTCAAAATCAACGGATCAGAACTCTTGCTAGAGTGGCCACACTGATACCTGATTTGTGTAAGTGAAAGATTTTGCATCTTATCAGTATTGTAGCGACATGGCAGCCAGATAGTGCAAAAGTTGCTGATGAGAACCATAGCAAAATCGAAACCTATTTTCGGATAGCAAACCACTGCAACTAATTGCTATATTTGTCCCCAAGAAGAAAATTTATGAATCTACTTTTTGCTTGAACGAAATTTAGTAAGGTGGCAAATAGTTTTACAATAAAAAAAAATAAAATAAAAAAAGGAACTTGTAAAGTTATACGAATTCATTGAATATGTAAAACAAAATTGATACCTTACAAGTGCAACGTTCCGTGCTAAATAAACACACTGCATCAAAAGACTATTCTCGCATCCCTTCCAGTTTCCCATCGTGTGATTCTCACAGCTCAAAACTCACAAATCATTACGGTCGCACACCTTGTGATGATACGACCGGCACTGCTGTAGTTGATTGTAATAATTATTCCAGACAGCCAATTTTCGCCATTCGATGCTGATTAAAGAGAAACCCCCCGAAAAAAAAGAAACATAACGGCAACCACTGGCCAGCGCTGTACCGATACCAGCTGATCAGGAGACTTCTTCCCGGGGGGCATCAATGATTATTTTACGCACACGGAAAGTGTCCGGTTTGGAAATTTGACCATAAAAGTCATAAATAATATAATTGCGTTCATGTTCACTGTGGTTTAACAAATTTTTAATGGATTCTAGATGAAATAGATATGTATACAGCTTGACGAAAAAACATGGCATCGTATTGGGACGCGATGGAAATCCTAATGAATATAAATCCTATAGAAACATGCATTTTAAAAAATCTTCATACCGTAACAAATTTATAAAGTTTTTCTTATTTGTTCGGGACTAATGATTTTACAATGGAAAATATTCATGAATATTTGGAAATATCCGAACTACTTAGTTAGAATGATTTTCCGTGTACATTGCACATCTGCTAAAGACGGGAACCCAGAAAACCTCCGTGCAGCACCACTGATGGTCCAAAAACCAACTGTGTGACACAGTGTAATTTATGGTTTTTAGTCAATGCAAAAGGCAAACAAAAATTATCCCTGCGCTCGCCAGAGTTCTCATTATTCCAACTTTGTATTCGAAGGAAAGATGGTAATCGAAATGACACCTGATTATCGTTTCGTGCGATTCCGGAACCACCGACCAAATTGCATAATCTGGACTGCACACTAAGTATCCAATATCGACAAACTGGTTCCAACGCTATCGGCTACAGTTCGGTGAATGAAAAAAAAAGTTCGTTGCCGATAATCGAACAAGTTAAGATCTTGAATTTCACTTTTTCAAAATGTTTATGTCCGCATGGTCGTTTACATGCACGTAATTACTTGTGATTACCCTTGAATTTGGTGGGCTCTTTTTTGTTGAAGATCAGTCGCAGATAACCGGGTTGCGGAACAATTACCGGCGATCGTGGATAAAATGCCGTAGGGGTCTATTGCACTTGAATACGGTAACGCTTGTCGTCAGGTTGAATAAATCTTGTTCCATTTTATATGTGTGTAAGAGAAATAATTTGTAAGCCTTTTGTTGTTATAATTGGTGGGGGCTCAAAGTAGTTTTGTATTCAAAAATAGGATCCTTCTCGAAGATTCAGATGTTCTAAAATGTTCAAATCAAATGACATAATTCATTAAAAATAATGGAAATCGATAGTAGTAGCAGATCTCAATCGTTTTCCAGATAATATCGGCGGTCAACGGCACCGTCAGAATCAGAGGATATAAATTTGCATAGCATTATCATGAAATTTTTCGAAACAGCTTCCGCGCATTCTGCGTGTTTTCCTCACTAACGATCACACGATAATTTATCCCCAACGGTTTCATCAACGATAATTTGGACAATAGCTTAAATTTGTGTAAGCACACTATCGCCGTCGGTCAGATGTTTGGCCCAGGATCAAAAAAATCCATTGAGCAACATTAAATGGCAGAGGAACTTTCCAATCCCGTACGGTCTATCTCTAGAACACGCTCGGAACGAGGTGCGCGCATCAGCATAACCACTAATGGCATCATATGTATTATTCATTCGCGACTAAGTGACGAGATTGGAAGGGGTAAACAGTACCATTCTGTCCGCTGCCGAAAGTTTCACCCTCGGGCTAGGTTCTGTCCAATCTCTAGACCACTTTACCCGATGTATTCTGGCGCATCTTCTGTTTAGACGTTTATATGCTTTAGGTGGGCCAATTGAATGCGAAATTAAATCAGCGAGCAGTGTTCTATTACAAGCTGAAGATTCACTGTCCGTTGTGGGTTCATAAATTACATAATACCGGTGATGATCTGCATCTGGTGGTTCGGAATCAGGCGGGAGCAGGTCACCGCCCGTTCGAGATTAAATCGCAGCGTCTAACGACACGAGTCTATAACCGACGGGGATTCCGGTACCTGACACAACCGGCTGAATGAGACAATTGTCTCGACAAGTAGCAGTAATAAACAAGTAACTGACGTGTGCTCCCAATTCTTACCCAGGTCGTTGTCACCGGTGAGTAACTCCGTACTACGACCACTGAGCGATTATGTAAAGCTACGACTGTCTGTGCATTTCTCCAAAAATAGCAAATTTCGTCTGGGTGATTTGTACTTGAGATGATACGTTGACTTCCTGACACACATACGCCGAGATTGACAGGTGATGTGAGTTGATGTAAGTTGATGTGTGTGCGCAAAATGACGATCGCTTGGAGCTGGGACACATTCGGTTGTCATTAAAGTTGATGACGAAAAGTGTCGTGTTACATGTACAAATTTGTCTTCTCTCCGGTATTAAACAGTCATTTGTCGGGGACGACGAAAATCGTCGTTTGTTATTGTCTGTCTGGAAATCGAATCGGTTGAATGCGTAGTCAGTGACCTAGATTTTATCGAATGAACGTGCGAAAATCTTAATCTAAATCTGTACGCGGAATGTCGACTTATTATTTCTGCAAATAGAAGCTAATAAAACCGTATTGAGAATCCGATTTAACGATTTAAAATAAGGATTGTAGTAATAAAATTAAATTAAATTACGCCATAATATATGGTATGTAAACCTGATTAGAACAATGATCGTATCAGTAACAGCTCATGGTGCGAAGAAGGACAATGCAAATTAAAATAATATGAATGTTGCGTTGCGTTGCATCGTAAATCACAGTACTACTTGTAGATTGCATACTAACGATTATCATGTTCCCTATAGGTAGTCTACCTCATCTGGCTTATTGGATCAATGTCGGGAATAGCATGAAAATCGTCATTGCCGGCCAAAACCATCTGCAGTGGTACTCTGGATAGGATAGAAAATGTTGATGTGATACCTACTTAAAAGAAAGCCAACGACTCGGCGACGCTTCCATAAGTATCACGGATCTGAATTGAAGGACAAGTAATGGTCTGGGATTCGCCACAAGCAGGCAATGTGAGTACGACATGAATATGTTTTATGCGGTGGAAGAGACTAATCACTCCGAGTACGCGAATGTTCAGAATAGGACGATATTTAGGTAGATTTTTCTTGTATTTAAACTCTGGATAGCCGGCTACCGAGAGTGATTTACTTGTTCCCTTAACTACAGTAATTTGAACTGCAAACAGCCGGCCGAGGGAGTATTGCTAAAACAGTGATCTAACCTGATATATAAAGTCGATTGGGAATTGTCCCGAGGATCACAAGATAAGAATACTTTTATCATCACACTGTTAGGTGGCCTAAAAAAAATTAACTATGTTTAAACAGCAAATTCGTGAACATTTTAAGGAAAGTTAGAATGATATTTTGCGGCGATTTGGAAGACATAAAATTTCTGGTAGATGGGTTGTATGAAGAAACCGGAAGAAGTTAAAGACATTCAGAAAGTACGACTAGATTTATCGGCACTGCATGGAATGTGTTGATCTGGGAAACATTCCAATGAGTTCGAATCAGAAAGCTCAGACCCTCGAGCGTCTGATTATGCAAATAAAAATTCATTCGGACAGGATTAAAAAGATATACCGGAAATTATATGCGATTTTGATGTTAGAGGAGACGTATTGAACACATCAGTATATAGAAATAATAATATAGAATGGTGTCTCAGTTTTACCTGAGCATAGATACTAAAAAGTTGTTGTTCGGTATCTTTCGAGAAAAAGAACTTTTTTAACAATGGAGAATGCATTTACGCACTGACCCAGTAAACGTGCTTTGTAGTTGCCAAGCTACCACACGGAAGTGTACTTTAGTGTCTGGCTCGACCAGGACTAAGCTAAAGGGCAATACCGACTAAACTCCATTGGGCTTCGCCATCTTTCCCCCAGGAACTACCTCCCGACATTACTTCTGGGAGGATGGCAGTACTGGGTTATGCTTACTGAGCATACTGACCATCCGACCTTTAGCTTCCCTCTCTTGATGACCTTTTTGACTTCCGCAACCTGTAGCCTGGAATAGGCTACCTGCGTGCCAAAGAGTCCCTCTCTTAGGCGTACAAAGGCCCACTCAATCTCTGCGCTACACTGGTCCATGATGGTAGAGACGACGTCGTTTGCGTTCGTAACCTCATCCAGTTGCTTGCACTAGAGAATCACTTCCGCACCCAACGACCTCACCTGAGCGCCGTCACCCAAGACCTTTTGGGCCAACTTCTTGTACGCCGCCCACTAGATTGCGTACCTCGTTTCAGCAGCATTTCGCCGGTCTTGGTACGTCTAACGCTGCGCACATCCTGTCCTAGAGCCGAGAGGCTTTCGGCCACCCGCATCGATTTGAGGACGTTGGCATACTTGTCCTTGTCGGTTTTCACCAACAGAGCCTCTACTCTGTCCTGGACCTTCTTTGCGGGTCGAGGTGCGTTCGACTTCCGCTTAGCCCTGCTGACCAGCTGCCAGGGATTTTTGCCCCCTTGTGCCGATGGTACCGGCTGGCTGGTACCCACTTGTGGCCCGGCACTTTGCACCCGGTTGGTGCCTTTCACCTTCTTAGGCCGAGAAGTCACCTTCTCGGGTCGACGCCCTTCGGGATCCTTTGCACTCCGGTCTGCACCGTTCAAACGACGTTTGGCCTTTGTGGTTGCGCGTCGTTTTGGCGTTGCTTCGCGCACCTTCGCCTGGTGACTGCCTGGGCCGCTTCGGGTTAGGCGCAGTCTTGCCTTCTACTAAAATCATAGTAGCTCCTTCAATGAAAGAGTAGGCCTCAGTTTGGGCGCCTTTACGGTCTTCTCTCTTTTCGCCACCCGCCTGATATAAGCGTCCTGCTCTTGTCTTGCGACTCGAACAGCCTGGCAGAGCACCAGCAGGTTCTGTTTCAGTTCCTTGATGTTCTGCTTTCCGCTTGTAAACTCGATGATATTATCGAGTTGCTTGACTACAACCCGCATCGCGGGTAGTGGCCTGCCGAGCGTGTTGATAGGACTATCCCCTACCACCACTGAAGAGACTCTGGTGCTATTGGTTGCAGCCACCAACGCTTCGCTGCCTCCCCCTCCCCTCTGGGAGGAGACCTCGCCAAACCCCATTTGGCGAAGGGATTCACCCCCTCTATCGCTTCCGCATTATCTCCTACTTTACCTACTTTACTGTTATTTTTATTTTCGCAACTCATTTTTGGTACCACGAGTAGTGCGAGAAAAAGGCCCGCCACGCCAGAGCTCCGCAATAACGTGATAAGAGACGCTTACTGTGGGGGGTGCCCAGGTACCCCACAAGCTCCGTTAGTGGTAGGGCATCTTTTTCACCCTCTCGACCACTCATCCCTCGGCACGGGTCGCTTCACACCTTGGATTGGGGTTATCCCGTTTGGTGGGCTCATACCACCGGAACGGGAGATCTGTAGTGCTTTTCTATGCCGGCCGCTGCACAGCGGTGGAGAAAAAGGACTGGATCATTCAAAATGTCATTCTGCTTTACTGGAAACTCCAAACGATAAATTTGTCTCGAAAAATAAGATCATGCGTATTCTCCATGCATGGTAATGCCCTGTGGAGTAGTTCTCTAGTTGGTCAAATAAACACCAAACAAACAAAGAATTCAGTTTACTCAGTCAAAAGAAATGTCAGCTCGATTGGCATCACTTGCTCATTTTCAATGATAGCACTGTTGATGAATACCGTTATAAAAATAGTTGATAAGAGATGCGAACGAGAATAGTTGACCATCGCCAAATATGTGGTACGCTTCGCGATTTTGCGTGTCATTCTTGCAAAGGAGGCATGTTAATCTTCTCTGTATGGCCGATCGGCGAAAGAATGTGCAGGTTGAGGATCAACGGCCGTTTCTTCAACATCAGCATAATAAACGTGCATAGCCCTCATTCCGGAAGCACCGATGATGACAAAAACGGTTTCTACGCGTAGCTCGAACGAACGTGGCCATTCGTAGCACCTTCTTCCAGCACAGCCTCCCTTATCGTTACATTTGGAGATCACCGCTACAGACGGAATCGCAAATCGACCACATCCTGATCGACATACGGCACTTCTCCGACATTACCGACGTCAGGACCTATCGTGGCGCTAACATTGACTTTGACCACTACCTGGTGATGGTTAAATTGCGCCCAAAACTATCCGTCATTAATCATGTACGGTACCGACGGCCGCCTCGGTACGATCTGGAGCGACTGAAGCAACCAGATATCGCGACTGCCTATGCACAGCACCTCGAGGCAGCGTTACCGGACGAGGGAGAGCTCGATGTGGCCCCTCTAGAGGACTGCTGGAGAACAGTAAAAGCAGCCATCAACAACGTAGCTGAGGACATTGTCGGGTACGAGGAACGGAGACGACGGAACGATTGGTTCAACGAGGAGTGCAGAGCGGCTTTGAAGGAGAAGAATGTAGGGCGAGCGGTCATGCTGCAGCATGGAACTCGACAGAATGTGGAACGATACAAACAGAAGCGGAGGCAGCAGACACGCCACTTTCGAAAAAAAAGCCGCCTGGAAGCAGAGGTGGGTACGAAAACCAACCGGTACGTATATTCACCGGTACGGTTGTCAAAATCTCAACCAACTAACGAATAGCAAGAATACTTTCATTTAACAGGCCGCCGTTGGAAACTAAGTTTATTTAAGGAATAAATATTTCCGGCGATACCAGTCGATGTGTGTATACAAATCTACTGAAGAACAATCAAATTTAAAAAAATGTTGCGCAAACATTCGAATGAAAAAAAAAAATGTATTCACATTGTAACCAATCACGAAATTGTCTGTCACATTATAACAAAACATATAAAACGAACTTCAATCATTAATGTGGATATTGGTCCATACTGTAACCATGTTGTTGAATCATCATGAATAGGCCATAATTTTTAATATATCCACCATTTTGAATTTCAAATTTACGACGCAATTCAAGTTTCGTTTCCTTGGAATTATATTCCTATTTAATTTAATTATTTAATTTTTTATGCATGCTTTTCAATGCTAAATCGTCGTGAAAATAACACCATATTGGTATGCAAATTGGCGACGAATAACATTTTTAAATCTCTAGACAACTTTTTGATATAAAAAATACCCTTGTTTCATGATTTTTTACCATTAAAACGTTATTGAATGCCAGTAGTATTGAATATAACTCGCCATATCTCATTTTAAATGATGGCAGGCGTCAATTTGCGATCTTTTAACATATTTCTTATATTAAAAATTTCCATGTCGCATGATTCTAGATGACAGAATATTTTGAATATACCGTCATCATAAACTTTGATCTGCTATCTGATATAAAAATATAAAATTTCCTTTTACTTTCGATTTTTGGGCAGTTTCCCATACCAAACATACTCATATTGCAAACTTCCTGATGATAAATCATTATGAAAATGTCGCAATATTGAGTTAAGGAACACCATTTATGACAACGAACTTAATTTATTTGTACAAAAAGATGTCTGAAGATATTTTTTCAATTACCGAAAAGATACCTTATATTATACCCAAAAGAAAAAATTCGTAATAAAAATACTAGCAGCACTACCTTAGCCGATAAAAATCAACCCGAATACACAACCGCAACACAACCGAAGTTTGGTTTCGTTATTCTCGTGTTTTCTTCCCATACTCGTGCACCGGTAAACGAAAATAAAAACCAAACCGCGGTGCTGTGTATACGAAACTCGGTTTGGTTTTCGTGTCTCGTTGAAACACGACCAGCTTTAATACCGCACACAATGTAAAGGAAGCACAAACATGTGTAGAAATTTGGTTTACCGTACTGGTACTCAACCGGTATTTTCCCACCTCTGCCTGGAAGAAGCGGAGTGCGAGGAAATGGAACTGCTGTGCCGTTCTCAAGATACACGAAAGTTCTACCAGAAGCTCAACGCATCCCGCAAAGGCTTCGTGCCGCAAGCCAAAATATGTAGGGATAAGGACGGGAGCCTGCTGGCCACTTGTCTGCACCGGTTTGTAGTCAGGATCTGGGAAACCGAACAGCTACCGGAGGAGTGGAAAGAAGGGCTGATCTGCCCCATTCACAAGAAAGGCAACCATTTGGAGTGTGAGAACTTCCGAGCGATCACCATTTTGAATGCCACCTACAAAGTGCTATCCCAGATCATCTTCCGTCGTCTATCACCTAAAGTAAATGAGTTCGTGGGAAGTTATCGAGCCGGCTTCATCGATGGCCGGTCGACAACGGACCAGATCTTCACCGTACGGCAAATCCTCTAGAATTACCGTGAATACCAGGTGCCAACGCATCACCTGTTCATCGACTTCAAGGCGGCATACAACAGTATCGACCGCTTAGAGCTATGGAAAATCATGGACGAAAACAGCCTTCCCGGGAAGCTGACTCGACTGATCAAAGCAACGATGGACGGTGTACAAAACAGCGTAAGGAACTTGTGAACTTTCCAGTCCATTCGGATCTCGACGGGGACTAAGACAAGGTGATGGACTCTCGTGTCTACTATTCAACATCGCTCTGGAAGGTGTGATGCGATGAGCCGGGCTCAACAGCCGGGGCACGATCTTCATGAAATCCGACCAATTTGTATGCTTCGTGGACGACATGGACATTATCGCCCGAACATTTGGAACGGTGGCAGACCTGTACACCCGCCTGAAGCGCGAAGCAGCGAAGATCGGACTGGTGGTAAATGCGTCCAAAACAAAGTATATGCTGGTAGGTATTAACGGCTGACAATAACGTGAGCCGTGAAATCCGAAGACGCATCATCAGTGGAAGTCGGTTCCTATGGGCTCCAGAAGAAACTGCGGTCAAGAAAGATTCACCCCCGCACCAAATGCACTAGGAGTTTTCGAGCGACGGATGCTAAGGACGATCTTCGGCGGTGTGCAGGAGAACGGTGTGTGGCGGCGAAGTATGAACCACGAGCTCGCTGCACTCTATGGCGAACCCAGTATCCAAAAGGTAGCCAAAGCTGGAAGGATACGATAGGCAGGGCATGTTGCAAGAATGCCGGACAACAATGCAAAGATGGTACTCGCTAATGATCCAGTTGGTACAAGAAGGCGCAGAGAGCACGATGGGCGGACCAGGTGGAACGTGATTTGACGAGTGTTGGGCGTAACCGACGTTGGAGAGCTGCAGCTACAAATCGAGTATTGTGGAGGTAAATTGTTGATTCATTGTTATCATGAATTTGATATTCAACTAAATAAATGAAATGAAGTTAAATTCCAATTAAAAGTATATGAATGGACTCACAAATACAGAAAAAGTTTTTTGAACAGGATACTACCACGTGGCATATTTTTTTTTAATTTCACAGCCAAGTTTAACACCATTCTTTCTGCTATACTTTTAAACTAATCGGTTAGTTCAATTAATTGAGTATCTTTTCATATTGGCATTATTCGATTTCAATTAGTAACTTTGTATACAATATGGACAGATACTCGTCTGGATAAATTAGAGAAAGATAATTTTGAGTCAAGTAACGCTTAAGACATGACAAAGCAAGAATTTTTCTAAAACCGAAACACTCCAGAACGTGTCGTCGCTGTTGAGCTATCTTATGACAAGCGCCATTTAGCACATTTCGAGAAAAACGATTTTTAAAGTTTGAGATTGAATATCTTGCAACTTTTAAATGGTATAAACAAATCAAAGAAGACAATTGATGCTTCTATCTATTCTGTATTAATCTCGAAAATATTACGAAAATCCGTTGACTCAGTTGCGAGTTTTTTCTATAAATGTAAACAACAGTTGCACACTCACACGTGTCATAGGTGTGTATTGATGACAAAATTTGTATGACGTGTCATAATCGTGCATGGAAAATTTTCCATAGAAAAAAGTCATCAATTATTAACTTTTATTCATATCTTTGGCCTCATTTGGTCTATAAACAATCGGTGAGACGCATTTTGAAGGGAATGAGTCAAGAATTCTAGAAAAAAATAGTTATTTTTGGTTACAGTGCTGCCAAATATGCTACATTTCCAGTTTGAAGTTTAAACTGGATTTTTATCACAATTCGTGTATTTTTGATTTGAAAATGATTATGCCATTGTGTTTTTCAAATAGTTTTATACATGAAAACATCTTATACATTAAGAAAACTTGAGCCAACCCCCAAACACAGTCATTTAAAGCAAAAAATTAAAAAATACTCAGCACGTTTTTCGCTATATCTCAGCAACCAATTCTGAAAACGCCACTTTGCAGAAAATTTTAGATATCTAACTTATTTTACCCCAAAATGGCGTTTGTCACAAGATAGCACAACAGCGACGAGTGCTTTCAAGCCCTTAAAACAGAGAGCGACAGAGAGAATACGATTCATGTATAGTAATACCTGTAAATAGTATTGATTTGAATAGAAGTAAATTGAAAGGAGGGTGAAGTGTCTAAGCTTTGTTGACGATTACATCATTGACGATAGGGCAAAAGCCGTGCATTCGGTCGATTACAATGCAATCTTTTTCCAGTCATCGTTATAGCTGGCGAATTGTTTCGTTCAGAATTCTCGTTCCGGGGATATGGGTTAACGAGTCCCACACGAACCAATACCAATACCAATACCAATACAAAGGAATAGTTCAAGCTACCAGAATATGTATTTAAATTCGTCGAACAGCTAATAAATAGGTTTTTAGTCACATTGATTACGAAAAAGGTACATTGGGGTTTCCAGTACAAATCGAGTAATTTGTAGCTACATAGTAATGTGTATGGCAGAAATGTAGTCAGATCAACTATCTGTCTAATGCATAAAATCTGGTTGTAATCATCGCTCATTTATGTGTAGAATACGAAAGACTCAAACAAAACGCCTCTAATTACTTATTGTTGCGTTGAAACTTCAATTGAAGCGTTCTCAGCGTAAGGCAAATATTGGCAACTGTAACCTTCGCTGTAAGCTAGAAGAATCATTATATTTGCATCCCACATCAAGAGTTCAAGGGGTCCTTGGGCGACTTTTTCCCCGGATCTAATATGTGGATATTTTTGGACTCTGAACTGTTATTTTTCATAAAAGTTCGGTATAATTCAATGATTAAAAATTCTCAATAATGTCATCTTAAAACAGGTATTAGGGACCATCCATAAATGACGTAGCATTATATGGGGGAGGGGGAGTTTTGTATTTTGTGATGATGTGTGATGACAGGGGGGTAGGGGGTCATGTTTTGCTACGTAGCTTTTTAAAGGGGAATAACTAACATCGTTTTTTTATTTTTTTTAATTTTGCGGGGACAATGGGGGGGGGGAGGGGAGAGTTTCCGTCAAGCTACGTAATTACCAGAGGGTATTGAGAAGTTTGTGACAAAATGATCACTCAAAAAATGCTACGTCATTTATGGAAGGTCCCTTATTAGTTTTCAACTGACATATATGTTTCATTCAAAATTCAGTAGAGATACGAATAGTTTAAAAACGCACGTAGAATGTCTCACTCCACAAGTTTTATCTTCAAACATCCATATTACCCAATTTGAGTTAACTAAGGATTTCCTTAACCTGCTTTGTTCGAAAGAGATTTGCTTAAAACATGTCGTGTTTTGACAAAATCACTCATATCTCAAAAAGTAAACAACATATCCAAAATAAAAAATAATAGCATCAAATGGTCACGTTTGGCCTTTCGTTTGAAACTAGATTCGCTAAGATTGATTCAGCAATTGCTGAGAAAATTGCATAACAAGACATACAGACACACACAGGCATTGTACCAATTTGTCGAGTTAAATCGATTGGTATATGAAGAAAAAGTTTTCAAAGTTTGTTCGAATTCTATTAATTTCTTTTGTAAGAAATGTAAAAAAGCTACGGACTATTGGGCCCCCGCGTAAACAGCTCACACAATCAACCTTGTCATTTGTTCTTGAGCAGCGCTAAATTAAAAATTGCGACCCTGACCGCTGCGGGCCCTAATGATCGATGGTACGTTATTCCATTTGCACTGCACACGGACATCCTTCGAAGGTCGCCCACAGAAAATCGTCGAAAATTTCGTGTTGACAGCTTCAGGTTGTGTTTATAACGGTTTTTTCGTCGTCGCCGTCTTCGTTTGCCGGATGAAACTGGCAAATTTCGTTTCCTTTGACCATTATCAGCCAGACTGGCGCTGTACGTTGGCTGAAATAGGGCACGAATTTCTCGTGTCCCGCGACGCATTGCCACGCATGTTTCAGCTTTAAAAGAAGGCAGATGGAATCGCAGATGGAGGATGTTAATTTCAGTTAACATTTGTTGGATTTTTTATTTTCAGTTTGGTCTGAAAAAAAACGTTATTGTTTCATAATTCGCTGGATTAGCGTGAACATTTTCACCGCAATTTTGATTTGAAGATGCTAGAAAGACGGAAAAGGAATTTGCCGGTAGAAACCGGAATACGACAACTGTTTTGGCGAGACTTGCGACTCTACATGAAGTCATAAATCCCATATCACATCTGAAGCTGTTTCCAAGGGCCCTGCTGTTAAATCCAATAAAAATTCAATTTATTTCGTTGGATGGTAAAGTTTTGCGACCTTTTTTTTTAGTACAGTAAAGTAAAGTGGCATAAACGCCATCATGTGTGATGTTCCGAAATATGCCTGAATTAGCGGCTTAATCGGCACTCTTCCAACCAAGAACAGTGAGTTCCGCGCTCAGCTGATGTTACTGGCGTACGTGAATGACACTGCGATTTTGCGTGTTTCTTTAACCGAAGAAGGAAGATAATAAATTCATAATGACCTATTCGGACAATCGAAAGCGAAAAGAAAATTGATTCCGTGGTAGTAGTCCATGCTACGTGCGGGATGATACGCGATGGAAGAAGTTCGTGTCTTATTGGGAGGTTTTATGCTTCGCCACGGTGTGGTGTGGTCTCTTTGGATTTGAGTGGTATTAATTTAAGGAACATTCATCAACAAGACATAAATCTTTCTTAAGGTTTCAGGGTACACAATGCTCATTTAAGTGTGATTTGCTTCTTAGTGTTAGGTGGGAATTGAGTACCTGTGCTACAGGTTAGCGCTTCGAATGTGGTGTAGCTATGTGCAGATTGCTGTAAAGCTGTGCAATGTGTATTCAAGTTAGTTCAATATTAATTCGTCAAAAGGGCGAAAGTGTTTTTTGTAAACAAACTTGTTTCGCTCATTAGTCTGCTGCAGAGTGGAATTTCATGAAAAATATGCGTTAATGTAAATTTTTACCTTTCGTAGAAGTAATTTTAATTGTTTTCTGCTTTGAAATTATAGTAAATTAAGAGAAATCATCAAAATAAAAGTTTGTTTACAAATCTTATTCGCCCTTTTGCAAATTTACTATGGAGTTAGTTTTGATTGACCTGTACAGGATTACAACTTGTTCAGTATATAACACATGTGCTCACTAAGTGGATTTGTGAACTGTTACACAAGAGATATGTTTGGCTTTCGGATAGCCTTTCAGCTAGGTAATTTAATTCAAGTTCATCGAACTGTTAAACACTCCATTATATGTTTATATGATTCTCGCCGACCAGATTCCATCTTGAATAGCGAAATATTGGACCATGTTCGTAGGTGATTAGGCACTTTTTATTTATAAAAATGTTTAAATATGTTTACGTCGGCGAAAACCGACCCCAAGACAAAATTTTTTAAACTGAATCTTAGATCACGCTAGTAGAACAAACCTATCTGCTGTTATCCTTTTCAGTTCGTTCTTCCCTGTTTTCGTCGTTATTCAACCAAAATGTTTTTCTACCGAAATCTGTTTATATAGCGCACCTACAATTTCATCGTGATTTCTAAATATAATTATAATTCTTAGTTATAATTCTTTTATACTCCTTTGTTTAAAGGGTCATATATGTTCAGGTCTGCCAAAAACTTTATTTTTTAAATTCTTTTATCTTAAAATATAGCTTTTTAAGAATGTTATCCTAAATTTCGATATAGATACAAGCAGTAGAGGAATTCCACGAAGATCCGTCCGAAAATCTTTAAAATCGTGACCGACCATCTTAGATTCCAATGAAACTTTACACGTTTCACCGTCATGCAAGACTAAATATTTTCCACAGGTAATAAGATTATTTTGACTCAAGAGCAACTTTTCAAAAGGGCGTAAACGTTTCTACGTGCATGAATTTCAAATTTTTTTTGTTCGATTACTGTATTTTATACAGCAAAACTATCTGAGAACGAGTTACAGGGAATGAATACTTCTGTCTGAAAAAATATGCACTGAAAAAAATGTTGTGTTATTTTTCAAAAAAACAAAAAGCCTTCATGTAACTTTCAAATGGTTTACAATATCGCCTTGATGTCAAAGAGAAAGTTACACGAAAGTTTACGGGCCTTTTGAAAAACCTATTATTGTTAATGGAGAAACGCGACTAACTTATGAAAAGGTCGTAATAAAACAAAATAATTGTGATATTAAAACAAAAGTTAAAATATCTCGAGAACTACTACATTTTAGAAAATTTTTGTTAAGAGCATTTCGATTTAAAATGGCGTTTAGAATCATATTCAAAAAGAAAATTGTATTTTTGACTGCAAATAGTAAGAATTATAAAAAAATGTCAAAAGTTGTTGTTAGGAAAACTTTTTTATTGAAAGCTTCTCCATGATCCAAATACACTAAAAAGGTTGCTTTTACGTCATTAAAACGATAAACATAAAATTTTTGACATTTTTTGATGGGGTAAGGCGAATAACTTTTAAAAAGAGCATAATTACACAATTAATTGTTTTTGAAGTAGCAAAATTTCAAATATCTTGAAAACTATCGCATTTTGGAAGATTATATTCTGTAATAAAATTACAATTTTGTATGTAAATTAGTATGAAATTTAAAAACATGTACGAAGTTATTGTTAGAAAAACTTTTTTACCGATTTTTTCTCCATCATGCAATCACAATCAAGATGTTTCTTTTCTCTTTAGGTTTTTGGTAACAAAATATAAAAAATTTAAAAAATGGGTTTTTTCGCAATTTAAATTTTTATCATAAATTTTTGTTTTTTTGAAAAATGACACAACATTTTTTTCAGTGTATATTTTTTTCGGACAGAAGTATTCATTCCCTGTAACTTGTTCTCAGATAGTTTTGCTGTATAAAATACAGTAATCGAACAAAAAATTTGCATTTTGCTCCCTAACGAGGGTGTGGCTTACATTTGAAACTTAAAACGCGATAACCTCGAAATCATGTTTTTCCAAAAACGTTTTTGTGGTGACTACGATTGCTGAAAAAGTTTTCAACTGATTTGAACCGATTGAAATTATTCGCAATTTAACTGTCGTGTCCTTCAACGATTTCATTTTTTCGTGTAAATTTTCATATCAATGTTATGATTTATTTAATAAACTTTTTTCAGGTAAAAATAACGGCTTTTTCGAAAAATAGTCACCGTACGCAGAAATTTTTGTTTTGTTTTGATGAATCTTTCAAGAACACCGTAAGCCTCTTTCTTCCTTTCTTATTGGTTTTATGCTTTCAATTGATCTTTTGAACTGGAATCGTAGTCACGGCAAACCTTATCAATAATTTTAATGCTCTTAAGTGGATTTTACAAATTAGACATTTTACTGTGCAAGACGTATAACAAGTATTGAGTAAAATATTGTATATGTATATATACATTTACAAAAATTCTAACACTTTCTTTCTTTTCCGCTTCTGAACATTTATAACCCCTTGGTTCATTATTAAAAAAAAATGAAGAAACCTATTATGTCCATATATTGAACTAAACCTTATCAATTTTTCGTATAAAAATGTTGAGAATCGCAGCAGTTTCAGATGTTTCTGGGTGCAAAATTTAGCTCGGTGTGTATTATGCAATTGCTACTGGCTAATGAGACTCACTCTGAACGTCGGTGTCAAATTGTGCAACTGATAAGGATCAGTTCAGAAAGAGAATATTTTTTCTTCCAGATGGAGGACAGCATTACAATCGGCCGATACGAATTGTGATCGGAGGCAGGTTTGAATGAAGAGGTCAATATTACCCTCAATTAACTTGGCGCAGATAGAACCAGATTTTATAACAAGTTGATTATGTCTAAGCCATTAGCTCTCTCGTCACATAGATCTTCTATGTTGAGGCAGAGTTCAGACTGTCCTGTTGTCCCAAATCATGTATGGGAAGTTGGACCATTACAACGTCATACCTTGGGAGTCACAAACCAATGAGACTCTCAGAGGAGAAAATCTTTTCCCTGTTCCTGTAATTTCCAGATGCAGTAAATCTGTCTTCACATAAAGATCGTCAGAGTTGCACTTGACGTAAGGCAAAATAATAAACATATTAGTCGTGGTCGACGTAGGATTCAGTCCCGCACTGTGTGAATATTGCAAAATGCAATCGAGCATATTCAATGACTGCAGTAAGAAATCCCTTCAGCAAAGCTTTGCAATTCAAACTCGCATCGATAACCACTCCGTCGCTCTTGACGTCGAGAGGTGGCACGTAGACGATGTACTCTTGTCATGCGTCATTTACGTGATTACTAACACTCTTAACTTATCTGAGTGAACAACGATAAAAAATACCGTTTGGAATTATTTTTCTGATCATTCTAAAAATGTGGTTTCGTACACGTACATTCGGGGTATATCTAAGTGAAAGAATTGAAAATTTTAATATTTAGATTTTCTTGTCTCCTTTCTTTTTTGACATTTTAGACCTTAAAACCGATTAAAATATGTATATACCCTGCTTCGTTCTCCTTGATGATTAACTATGAAGAAGAGCTAGGATCCTTTGATTTATCCTCCACATCGGAGATTGCTCATTTGAGGATAACTGTTCTTCAATACCGTACACTTTTCGCTAGTGCTCTAACTTTGGGCCGACAGTTTTGACGGAAATCTCTATCTTTACATATTAGACCTTCGCCGCACTGGTCGAAAATTGCATCGAGACTAAATATACTTTGTATTATTCCATGCCCTGTTAACTTGACTGAGCCGTTTAAAAATAAAATAAACCTTTTAAATCCACCTAGTGGTGTAATTTTTATTTTTTTGTTTCTCCAATCTATGATTTCATTATATTCATTCGATATTCGGAAATGTGTATTAATTCTTAGAACACTTTGCACCTATATACAACGGCTCGCTATTCACACAAAACACGAAAATATCGTACTGTACTAACTTAATCAGCATTAGTTCAATGTTATGTTCTCGCTTATTTTGGCATCCGACGTGGGTGTGTAAGGAGTGTAACAAGCCACAACCGAGTAGGTAAATAAAGGGCTTTTATTTTTCATAGAAGTAGAATCAGAAAACACTGCATCGATTTTGTTGGATATTTTCGGCAAATTTAAGACTACGAGAAACGAAAGCTACGAAATTGAAAGACGAAAAGCGAATCAGTTATAAATTTAGAACGTAAAACTAGAAGTCGTCAGTAACTGACACCAACTAGCGGCCAGTTAGACTATATATTTAAACCAACACCAAATTTTGAGTTTTTTGAAAAAATACGGCGATTTCCTTTTGGATAATAAAATTAGCTCGATTTTGAAAAAAAATACTCTAGACCCTATTAGTTAGTTATGTAAATTTGTAAAAACAACTATTTTAATCCGAAAATTTGGTTTATGAGAGGTAAAAATTACAAAGAAAAAAATTAAATGAATAAATGAACGTCTGTAATCTGTGGTCTCATTTTTCAACTTATCCTCAGAATCCAGGGGTTAATCAGGTAGTAACCAGCAACTCACCTTAATTTCTTTCTGAGTTTCCGATCCAGCTCGATCTGTGTTTATATTACCACCATCTCATTGGAAATTCATCAAACATTACGAAGACGTTTTCTAACGGCGGTACGGGCGGTACCAAGTATATTTTCAAAACATTTTTTTATTACACTGAAAGAAATCCAAACGTTAATTCTATTTGCTTCAAACCGCTTAAAATTCATATGAAGAAGAAATGCTATTGTTATCACGCGCACACATACCTTCTCTGTGTCAACTGTATAAACTATGTATGCACACACATAAATTATATGTGCATATTATTATAGAATGGGGTTTTATGTGCCTAATAGTTATGAAATGTGAATGTAAGATTAATATTTCTTGTGAATACACACATTAGGTTTATGTGCCAGCAAATAGTGTCTATATGCCTCCGTTAATTGCAAAAATCTATGTGTAAAATCAATAGGCATAACGTTTACTTTTTTTTGAGTGTACGAAATAAATGTAAATGGGTCATTCCACGGATTTGAACCAAATTTGGAGGAATTGTTCATCTAGGGCCAATATATAAAAACCCAAATTTTTGTGTCAATTGAACCACCCCTCGGGTCATGGGAGCACCCCCCGTTTTGGCAAATTGCCAAAACCTTTGATTTTCTTTTGATCATATCTCTGGTTTTATTTACTCTAGAATCAAACCGCAAGTTGGCTTTTGAAGAAAAGGAGTCTATAAAAAATATTGTTTTTGGCCGGCAGTGCTGCCAACTATGCGATTTTTTCAGTTAAATGTTTAAAGGTAATTTTTCTCTCAATACATATATTTTAATTTTGAAAATTTTAATGCCATCGTGTTCCTCAGGCATTTTTACATAAAAAACACTTATCGTCCCAATATAATATGAGCGCATCCTGAAATATACCGTTTTGAAGGGAAAAACTCCCATTTTCTCATATAAAATCCATTGTTATTGGCCAAAATTGAGAAAATCTTCAAACGGTCATAAAAATCGACCCTGATCTGCTAGAAGCAAACCAAAAACGTAGTTTTTCATCATTTCTCGTCTACTTCACGAAAAATTATGTTTGAACTCAGAATACGCAAGTTGGTTTTTTGGTGTTGTGCGCTTGCGATTTTATATGGGAAATGGCGGTTTTTTCTATTCACAACGGTGTATCTCAAGATGCGCTCAAATTATATTGGGATGATAAGTGCTCTTTATGTAAAAATGTATGAGGAACGCGATCGCATTAAAATTTTCAAAATTAAAATATATGTATTGAGAGAAAAATTAACTTTAAATATTTAACTGAAAAAATCGCATAGTTGGCAGCACTGCCGGCAAAAAATAATATTTTTCTAGATTTCTTGAAAAAATTTCTTCAAAAACCATCTTGTGGTTTGATTCTAGAGTAAATAGAACCGGAGATATGATTAAAAGAAAATCAAGGGTTTTGGCAAAATGTCAAAACGGGGGGTGCTCCCATGACCCAAGGGGTGGTTCAATTGACACAAAAATTTAGGTTTTTATATATTGGCCCTAGATGAACAATTCCTGCAAATTTGGTTCAAATCCGTGAAGGTCGATTACAGGTGCCTTGATCACTTCGCATGGAATGACCCAAATATATTCTAAACTAAGTGAAAAAACCGTGTTTCTATTAATATAACTTCCATTAATAGCCCCAATCTCTGGGCCTTATAAAAGGTTAATCCATTCCGCTGCGAAAGAAGCACATATCTTATTCAAAACCAATTTTTCGCGTTTCATTACCCAAACAATTCCAAGGAAAACTAATTTTGGAACCCGATATACGGTAGAAAAAAAGTCAAGAGAGAGTGAAATTAACGTGTTTCCGTGCAGGAAAACCTGGAAAAGAAACTATTGCTTCAGCCAATTGTTGGCATTCATTCCCAGACGGGTACTATAGGTATTCGAGGGTTTCTAAACCTCCCCATCCCACAATTAACTACATAATCGAAATTTAAATAAGTCTGATAAATGATGCCATCTATCTCAACCCCATCACTGGGCACGTACACACGATATAGCTAACTCAACACCTTATTATCTGTAAAAGTATTTGCTTCGTCACGATTAGCAAACAGAATTCGAAGCTCTATGTTTCTGTCGAACAAAAACTTGGAACGGCCCTTTGTGGATTGCATCTCAGTCGTTTCGAGTTTCGAAATTCTTAGAAGGAAACGCGTGGCACGAATTTATCCTGTAGTTAATTGAGGTTATTCCCGGCCTCTGTGATCATCATATCACCAGTTAACGTAGAAGAGTTCGTCCGTTCCGCTGGGTAACAAAACGTTATAACAAAAGGCGCTTATCTTTAGGTAACGGGAATCAAAATGATCGCACAATCACTATTCACTGTTTGCTTTTTGCTAACTCCGTGACTCACTGAGTTCAGAAACACGACCGCTTTCGTCGAACATCGAATAACAACTAGCGCTATTCCCTTCTCTTTGACGATTATTTGTGGATAAGAGCATGGCTTGTTTGACATATTGTATACAGCGAGAATGGTAGGTGTTTCAGTACTTTCACGATTAACCAGGGAAGCAAGTGCGACTCTTTGCAACTACAAGCCGACAGTTCAGGCAGGTGTCTCTACTGTTACACATGCGCACTTCACCGCCTTGGCGAAAAACTGTATCGAAAAATGGTATAGTTTCGTGGTCTGTGACTTTCTGCACTTATATATGATGGCCGTCATCATTGCTCCATCAAAACAAACTCGTATTATCCCACTTGATTTCGCTGGTGCGATGGATTATCAACACATACGTCTGGGTACGAGGAAAATTGTAGCCTGTCTAAGGTGGATTCTATCACCATTCTGATATCTTTGATTTACCATTGTCACATCCGACGAAGTATTTCTTGGGCTAGAGCTTCAATATGCAAGTATTCTGCCTTAGGTAATCTTCCGAACGTTATCAGCACACAGTTACGTATGTGATGAAACTGTATATAATATTTATTTTCAAGTTTAGTGCGTAAGATGAAGACGCACTGTACAGGAGTTAATTTCGCATTGTCATCTTTATAAGCGACTTTTCTGTCCTTCTCCTCATTGGCAAACTGGGAGGAAAACCCGAAGTAAACTAAAAATTTGCATTAAGTATGATAAATAGAAACGTTTTTAATGGCTTCTACTTCCCAATGAGCAGGACCCGATGTACAAAAAGAGCCTCATGTTGTTTCTCTTTTATGTGTAGAGCTGCGTAGAGAAATTCACATGGAGAAAAGGTGCATGAAAAATACGAATAGCATTTCGATTCGTCTCTCGTTTGACCTACGTTTGGTTTGGCTTATCAAAACGAGCGCCATAATTTTTGCAGGTATTTCCCATGTCAAAATTTATTTTTTCATTAATACAGAAGTGACTCAAATTTTCGCTCGATTAAAATTAAAGTTCTTAAAAATAAATTGATGTGGGTGATTCTAGCACTACATTGCATGCGACAACACTTTTAGGCATGTATCTCATTATGGCGCTTAGCCACCTTTGGTTTATCACAGACCAGAAAGATAACTTATGAGTTACATCTTTATTGAAGCCTTAAATAACAAACAGTGGTTAGAACTAGGGCCCGTAAGCCGTTCAACCTGGTTTTGTCGCAATTCGGCGGCTGTGACTTGATCGATGAGGACAAGGAAGCCACACACACAGCCACACGAGGCTATAAGGAAACCAATTTCAATCAAATCCCGGAGCTCAAATACTACAAGGTTCCTGTTTGCGATAAAAATTATGATTTGGCAAGAAATCTGTTCTTGGAGTAAGAAAAGCAGCATTTTTTATGACCGATAAGACTATTAACTGTATTCAATGCAAAAGGGAGGGCCTCAAGTATCGGAAGTTACTTATCATTAAATCCCACGACGGCCGATTCAATTAATCCGTTTTGCTGTGTGCCTTGTTTGAAGCTAAGTCATCTGAAAAGTAGACTAGTAAACGGGATGAGATCAATAAATGAGCGCCAGCCCTATACGGTAACATGTAGCCGCTAACCATCGAACAATTTACCACTCATGAAATTCACCACAGAAAGCGATGAAAACCTGTATAAGCATAATGATAATGACTCGACAATTTTGTTTTCGGTTAGAAAGTTGCGTAGAGCATACGTGTCATTTATTCGAATTAAATTCGCCTTTTTTTGCAAACACCTATTGAAGTAGTGTTGGATCAAAAACCTCCATGTGCAAACGGGGAATTTTCTTCGTACCGTAAAAAAGAGTAACGTTGGCCTGTTCTAATTGGGATCGTTTACATAATAAATCCACTCGTTGCTAAACAGTTGTAAATATCTACAGCGTACCTAATAACTTTTACCACAAAAACAAACGATCCAATCACAAGCAACCCCTTTGCACGGTACTCGAATTATACGCATCTCGGTTGCTATTTAGCTACGCACCGTAACGCGAAAATTGTGGCTTGATGAAGCGAAATAAAGTCAAGCAAGCTCCAGATATTTATTACTTAAAGATTTGGATAGTTTCATCGCACGGTATCGGAACCTGTTTCAGCTCAAATTTGAATTTATTGAATAAACTGAACGATTAACCCTATTATTTGCAAAGTAAGCAAACATTTCGGTGACGAAACACCGAATGCCGCTGCTTTCAACGAGCGGAAGCAGTACCAACTAGCCAAACGGTTTAACTATCAAAATCGGACCAGTCTGTCAGCGTCAGCTGTCGTTATGTATCGCATTGAGCGCAGCGAATTGGATGCGGATAACAAAATAAAACCATATTTATAATGAAAATATTGAACAGGTCAATATTTTCGGTGAAAACATGGAACATTTTCGTCGGTCGGAGCTGTTCTGGATTGCGTTATCCGGAAATAATAAACCTTAAGACAAAGTTTGGTTTACATTCAGGAAGTAAGATTTGCAAAAAAAACTTTCGTCAAATTACAAAGAGGCGGTAGTGGCAGATGATGTTAGGTGCCTTGCTGTTCTTCAAGGGGAAGAACTGTAGAATTTTTAAAAAATCTATCTTTTATTGGTTTAAAATGTGCTTTAGGATGTTCAAAATAATATTCCAAAAATAGAAGACGAAAAAAATATATAAATATTCAAATTTTCAATTCCGCCGCAACGTTTCTTATGTAATCCTCGACTGTACTGAAAACTTCAACCGACTTTTTCTCGGAACCATCATTTTGAGCTGTCCGGAAATATAACTCGAACAAATCGTTTAAAAATTTTCACTGTATATTCGAAATTGGTTTCTCTAGCGACGTACGTAGGACTTAATTTTTTGATCGCTTGATTTTTTTAAATTTACAATTTTGTGTTGATTTTCGGACGATATTTTTTTCACTCAAAAAAGCGCCATTTCGCGAAAAATCAAAATATCGAAAATACTACGTACGTCGCTTGCTACAGGATTCAGAAAAACTTAAGTTTTTGGCTCTAGGTGATAAATAACGAGAGATAAATTTCCAGCCCCTCGATGGTCTACTTTCGGACCAAAGATAAGCCATTTACAACATCGATATATCGCGTGATTTAACTAAACAACGAAAAAAGCGGGCGTGTACAAAGAAGCATTTTGTTTACGTACCCGCTCGGGAAGTGGAAATTGATGGTGCGTTCAGCAAAAATCGAGGAGTATAACAAAACAACTTATTTTCCATCAGCCTCATTACGAGCGTTTCGCCGGATCTGCTCTTCCAAACTTTGTTTTTTTGAACGGGGCTCGTCTACCTGCTCGCAGTTTCATGCCGCGGGGTATGGATTGCCGTCATTGCAAACAATGGGGCCATAGAGTTAGCCATTGTAGAAACCAGGCACGGTGTGGAAAATGCGGATAGAATTATGAAAAGTGTTCCTTCTGTGGAGAGACTCCGCATGAACTCTCGACATATCCTGCATATAAATTATACTGGTGAAAACTGAAGCTATCTTTTGAGGAACGCTTCGAGAAGAAATACTGGAGGAGCCTACACAACCGGCCACAACTAATTTATAGGCTCCTTTGTTCACTAAAGAGCTATATTTTACAATCCCATTTATCTTTATCTGACAGCAAAGATCATAAACGGGGCTGTGTTGCAAAGATTCTTCCCA
This sequence comes from Topomyia yanbarensis, assembly GCF_030247195.1. NCBI lineage: Eukaryota > Metazoa > Arthropoda > Insecta > Diptera > Culicidae > Topomyia > Topomyia yanbarensis. The sequence continues at coordinate 344,236,845 of NC_080671.1, forward strand.
CAAAACTTACAATGTTATATTTACCTATCAGCGGCCATGCCCACATCGTTACAGTTCAAAGGAAGCTCTCCGTTTGATGGAGCATTGGAAGCACTTCTTGTTTTTCTTGGGGAAAATATGGGAGCTCCTGAGTGCCACTTTACCAGATACAAATATTAGTTTATTCCTGGTAATGAGAAAAGTGACACTTAGTTTAGAATGGAAATGAGAAGCGGACACTTAGGCATTAGAAGGTGATATTTATAAAAAGGAGTTTTTCAGAATTTCTTATCAGAGGATGCTAGAAATTTGGCAACTTTTTTGGGACAACAGAAGTTTAGAAATCCCTAAGGTATCAACAATCCTTGGTTAAAAAAAGGACGAAGGTCGTGATTTCCTTCGGGTTATATCACTGGTCATGTCTGATCATTGTGCGTGGAATGCGGGGTCGTAGAGAGCGGTATTAGCGCTTGTGGTGACGGTTATCGCAACATTCAACATGTTGTCTGGTCGTGCACTTATTGTTCTAGCGCCAGCTCCTCGTTTAACGAATTCCTTCGTCCTCGTTCCAGTCCGAGATGTTCTGACTATTCTCGGTCTCTCCTATATGTCTCTCATGTACATTAGAGTGGGACATGGTTATATGAAAAATATGAAATTTGGCTCCGAGTAACTTTTTGGGTCTCATTTAGCTCCCAGAACAACTCTGCAAATTTTTAACTCGATCGGTGAAACTATATTTTTGCGCCCACGGTTTAAAGTTTACATGGGATTTCGTATGGGAAAATTGTCTTTTGCAAATTATTTCTTCCAAGAGTCGCCCGTTATCTCCTAAAAATAAAAAGATATCTGATTTTTATAGGAAATTTGTCAAGGAAACAAAGTCTAGAAAACTGCAAAACGATCTGATGCTTGTGGAAAAAGTTATTAAGCAAAAACCGATTGATGCCCTGAAGATTGATGAAAATTTCACTTTTCATAGCATTACTGCTTCTGACGGTTTTATTATATACAAAATTTTTGACTTTCTCTTATTATGTACAAAAAAGCCTCAATTTATCCCTCAAAATGTTGCGAAGTGGCCAAATAGTATAGATAAACGATTTAGATACGTTAAGAGAGGATTAAAACAAAATTGCGTATAATTGGACAACCAACAGCAGTGGTGCTAGAAAAAATGAATATTTTATCAATCGTCAGAGCATAAATCGGTTTCTGCTTAATAACTTTTTTCTAAAGCATCAGATCGTTTCGTGCTTTTCGAGACTTTTTTCTTTGTTAAATTTCCTATACAAGCCGCATAACGATTTATTACATTTCTTATAAAAGAAATGTATAGAATTCGCTCAAACTGTCAAGATTTTTTCCGAGGCCCGGAGGGCCGAGTCTTATATACCAATCGACTCAGCTCGACGATTTGGGACAATGTCTGTGTGTGTGTGTGTGTGTGTGTGTGTGTGTGTGTGTCTGTGTGTGTGTGTGTATGTAACGGACAAATTCTCATTCGTGTTTCTCAGCAATGGCTGAACCGATCTTATCCAAACCAATTTTAAATGAAAGAACTGAAAAACAGTATGAACGCTATTAATTTGTTTTTGATTCTGATGTTTAGTTTCCAAGATATGAATGTTTGAATGCGTAAAAATGGCGTTTTTTGCAGTTTTTTTGAATTATCTCCCGAAATTGACAATATAGATTAACAATTTATATGTTTTTAGACAGCTTCAACGAATACCTTTCGAACAAGCTATAGATTGTTGAAATCGGACTATTATCAAAAGAGATATTTAACATTAAATGCGGACGAAAGATTTTTATCATTTCCCATTGCCAGAAATATGACCAAAAACATGTAATCTATTATTAACGCCAAAACGGCTTATTTTAGGTCAATAGTATCTTCGGAGAATTTAATGGAGGCAATATGACCTTTCTTTTGGTATTGTGCTTTTGCTGATTAATCCCCCTATGAGTGAGATATTTTCACAAATTTTCTTGGAAGTGATTATATCGAAATGATGCCTTCAGCAAATTTGTAGCTCTTCCTTTTGCGAATAACTTTACTGAAGACTTCAAATATCTATTTTGAATACTTTAAAAGTTATGGCTTGTTGTTTGTGGATTACTCTTTGTCGCCTATTTATTGTACAATATAGTAATAATCCATTGAAATAAGCCAAACATTATTTCGATAAATCGAATTTTGTATTTCATTTTTCTATCTACAACCGCTAGAAATAATCACCGAACACTTCTAAGTTGTCTGGAAGGAACTTGATAACTTATCAGTACAAAAATGTTCATTTGTGCGAACCTTCTGACTGCATTTTTTCTAACTTATAACCATCGGATCGATCTGAAACATATCGGAAAATGAAAAGCGAAATAAATAACTCCAAGCAACGGCGTAGCCAAGAGAAGGTTTTGGGGTTTAACACCATACAACCACCACCCCCCCCCCCCACCAGGCCCAAAAAAAATATTGGATTGAAGTTGAAAATTTATTGATGCAGACTGATTTAATTCAATATTACAATAACAATTATTTGATCCGTACATTGATAACCTGTTGTTGTAAACATTATGAGGACTTTTGATAAATTGTCGGAATGGGGTCCTGATATGTAACTGATCTATTGGTCTTGATTTCACAGTTGTCTAATTGCATCAATATCAAATTCCTGCCTGGAAACATTCCAATAGAAAATTCCAGAGTTCTGTAATCAATCATAATCCTCAGATTTATTTTCAAATTGAGCTCGTTTTTGTAGAAATGTACTGTAATAAGGGTCTTTATTTAATAGGAAGTGAAGTTAAAATTGATTTAATGTCTATGAAACAAAGAACTGCTCACCAAAAAAATGCATAACTTTCAACATTTGCTAAAAATGTTTTTGCTTTTTTCATTCACTCTAAAATTCGTCAATCTAATCCCGACCCGGAGGGCCGAGTGTCATATGCCAATCGACTGAGTTCGTCGAGATCGGAAAATGTCTGTGTGTGTATGTATGTGTGTGTATGTGTATATGTGGAAAAAAATGTAACCTTTGTTAATCAGAGATGGCTGGATCGATTTGCACAAATGAAATGAAAAATTTCAAAATCAAATTTGTATTTTTGATGCCAAATGACTTTAAAATGCATGAAACATTGAGATGTTTGACAAAAATTGACTTTTTTGGACTTTGGTACATTTTTACCTTTCTAATATAGAAAGGTTATGCAATCACTCTAAAAATCGTCAATCATACCGGCCCGGAGGGAGTATGCAATGAGGGGTAGCTACTTTAAAATTAAAACTAGTTTAAAATTTCTTAACAAGTTGAAAATGTTCGGCAGGGCCTGGACATCCCGGATCTTTCTCCATGATCCGCCGCTGGTTTCAAGCGATGTTTCAGTATCACATAGTATCTCAAGATCGTGGCTGTCGATCCGTTGTATGTATGTGCAAATCGTACTGAACATGTAATATTCATTTCAACCATTGTATTGAACACAACCAGCCATGGAATCGTAGTCTGGACAAATGAGACAAGCACAATTGCACCACTAGGTGGATTAAAACAGGTTTTTATTTTGGGAATGCGTCGAGACGAAAACGTAATATGATTTATAACGAGGATAACACTTTCCGAATGTAGAGAGAAATTTATGAAAAATGACGATTTCCATTCGACTCTAGCAGGTTCTGATCGATTTTGATGAGCATTTGATTTTTGTTGTATGGCCAATTATATGTATAGGTCAAATGTTTAAATACAGTAATTTAAGGTCAAGATAGCATCATTTTGAAACCGCCAATTTCGGAGGTTTAGTATCTTCGATGAGTTTTACAAACGTTAAACAGCGCATCATTTGATAAAATCATTTTGACGGTATATCGTCCAAGAAGTATTTATGGTAAATTTTCTCAGGTTAATATTAATGACTACAATAAAGTCTCAACAAATTCGCTAAAGACAACACGAACTCTGTTACTATTATCTGAAAAATTATTTCTGCATAATTTTAAAACTTCAAAAATTACGGTTTCGGAATTATGCCGTTTGGACAGTATGATCGATTTTCACCAAACCGAATTTCTGGCAAGCAAGTAGAAACAAAGTCGTTCTACACTCGTTCACAAGAAACTTCTTCGAATGCTGAATATCTATTATAATACAATGAAACCCCGATTTTATCAGCCAAATATGAACATATGTTTGATGGGCTCTAGCAGACGAACAAGACTGAATTCGAGTAAATCCTTTCTTGCGCATGTTTTCCTTATCATGAAGATGGAAATATGTAAAAATAAAAAGTTTATCATAATCAGAAATAGTTATCAGACTACATCAAGGGACGGGAAGAATATTTAAACAGCTTCAGTTTATTAAAAAGAACAAAAAATTGCCCGATTTAGTCAATGTCCCCATTTTGTCTGCCTAAAATACTCCATGAGACTGATAAAAATGGGTCTTTATTGCATGTATTATTCTTTATTGTATGTATTATTTCACATTAATAGGTAGATTTCATTTTTGGGGATTTTTTTATTGCATCGAACTACAACAATTTTTAGGTAGCTTTCAAGAGGTTATTTTATAGACTTCTTCCAAAATTTGGCGAAGTTATTCCAATTCGTATACCATTTAATTGGTATACTTAAGGGTTTATATGTTGCAGATAGAGAAAATACTGAAACTTTCAGTTTTTTTCCTACACAATATTACGTAAGCTTATTAAACAATTTTTCCTAATAAGTTTGTGAAAATTAAAAACTATTTGAAATTTTTTAATAGTTTAATTTTTTATTTAACCGTGATTTTTTAATAAATAGTGACCATCGCTTCACAACGTAGTCTATTTTTCATGGCTTGCGGTGAGCACGATCTCTCGAATTGCTGAACTGAAAATTATGGAAGAGAAATTAATTTTTAGTATTCTTTACAGATTTAACTCGCCGCACAGATGGCTCTGATTTAGACCCGCTGGTGCCCTAAGACGATTTCGCTAGGTTTTCAGAGCAATGTGCACCCAGTGCATTAACGCAAGTGACGGAAGGTTATCGAAAAGTTTCGTGAAAATGAAAATTCCAGTAATGATGATGATTTTCCCAAACGGTTCGTTTTCGAGAGGTTTTTATTTGTTCTTTGGCATTAGGATTAGCGATAATAATTCAAATCAAGGATACTACTGGGAAGTCACCTTTAGAAAAAGTCGACGTCGAAGTAAAATTTGGAACTATGCACGCATGCACTTCAGAGATAGCGTGATATCAGGATCTGCGATTCCATTTCAACGCTTTTTTGTGAAAAGGGCGATACTTACAAATATAAACATAAGGCTTTTTTCAATAAATGCGAATGAGGGCTTTGAAACGCAACAAATTAACCTAAAAATTTGGATTCTACGATTTTGCTTTCTTAAACTACAGCAAAAAATACAACGGGCGAAACTGTATTTTTGTTTGTTTATTTAAAGTTTCGCCCTCCACGCTCCATGCAAACAATCAGGGCGATACTTTTTTTGCTAGCAGTTTTCGTATTTTTTAGGATTATCAAGCTGATACTAGCTGTAAATAGTAACAATGATTGCCATTGAAAAAAACCCGGACGAAATCGGTGGTGTAAAACTGTAGTTATTGTAAAAAACGTAAGGGCGATACTTCAATGCTGATAGGTGGGACCGAAAAAGTAAACAATCGCCAAAGGGGCGATACTATAATTTTGTCAATTTCAATAGCAAAAACAAATTTTAATTTAATAATTTCAAATACTTTATGAAGTTTTGGGTTTCGATCACTGAATCATGCAATCTAGAATATAAAACACAATAGTTCTTAAATAGGAAATAAAACCTAGTCTGGAAATATTCACTGTTGATTTTCTTTGAATGGTGTCACTGCTAGTAGTTTTCAAGAAAAAGCGTTGATTTCTTAGTTCTCAGTCGCGTTGGAAATTTGAGTAAAGTATAAACTTCAAATCGATTCAAAAAAAATTCGATTTTTTTGACTCAGTACAATATATAACCCCTTTAGGAAAATTCAGTTTTCCCACCACAATTTAGATATTTTATTAACAGAGCATTAACAATAATTCGTTGGTATGTCTATTTAATGGGCCATTTTTCGCTTTTCCATTTATTTGGTTTGAGATTTCTAGCACTGATATTGTCCTATGCTGATTTGAGCGATTCTCTGAGTCCTGCCACTATCCCATGTAGTATGTGTTATCAAAAACATCGCGAAGCATCAAGTTCTAAATGTTCTCAAACGATATAATATCCGAAGAGAGTGATAAGAGTTATAAGAAATGTCTCATCACACTGTTAGGTGGATTAAAAGCGTTTTTTTAAGAAGTAATGGGAGACTCCTGGAGGAATAATTTTGTAAAAGTTAACTTTCCCATACAAAATACCATGTAAACTTTAAACAACGGGCCCAAAAATATAGTTTCATCGATCGAGCTAAGAATTTGCACAGTTGTTCTAGGACCTAAATGGTACCTAAAAAGTTGTTCGGAGCTAGAATCTATTTTTTGTCCCACCCTAATGTACATATTATTAAATACTATAGATTTCGAATTGTAGTTGTCTCTTCTCTTTTGATTGACATGATAATAGCTACCTGGAAATCTGTTCCTGAGAGTTCTCAGCGGATCCAAGGAGGCCTGTTCATGATGTCCTGACAGTGAGCTTGCGTTCGCCACTAAGCTGTAAGTTAAATTTCTTTTCTCCTGGCATTGTTGTCCGCCCTTACCTCACATTTCCTTCTCTGCTATTGATGTTGGAAATTCTTCTTGTGTATGCTTTTTGTCTTCCTTATATAAAACCTAATAGTGTTTCTGCTTGTTTCCATTTTGAATCAAAGAATAGTTCTTGTTAAAAAATACAAAATGTATGTCTAGACTTTAAAAATATTTCGAGCTGCATCCTTTAGTCTGCATTAAATTGCATTAATATTTTTTGTATATCTGAACCAGTGGTGCAAATTTTCATTTTCAAATGCCAACTTTCAGCTCAATCATACCCAACCATGATTCAAATTCAAAGCCTGCCTTAATCATTCACTTTCAAGTTGGCGGGATTTTCATAACCAAACCGTACGTCTTCATTTCAAATTGATGCTTTTTCATTCACCAGCCAAAGTTGTCTGCTCTGTAGAGGTCAGTTTAGGTTAAATGTTGACATGTTTTGCGTTTTCAAGCTTACAGGAGCAGTAAGAAGTATGTTCAGAGTAGTTTTGCTTGAAAAACTTCGTCAATATCCCAGTACAGAGATATTCATATGGTCAATGAAATCGAAAATGAATGGAAAATGATTGAGCAGCTAGGCTGTTTGAATGAATGATGCAAACGAAAAACGGCGAATTGAACATAGTAGGGCATGATTTGAGATTTGTTCTTCCTTCAAGTTCAAAACAACCTGGTGAAAATTTGCAGCTCTGATCTGAACTCATTGTTTTAAGATGTAGATGTGTCACAATGTGTAAGTGTTAATATCAAGAAGTATTTTCAAATTTTAAACAAATCTTTATTATTATCCTATATTTTCAAGAAATTTAAAAGCAAAGAAATTTGCATCTGAATAAAAATATGAAATTGTTGCATAAAAATTTCAGATGCACGCGTTTTGTGCGCGAGCCCCACACGTGGGTAATCTCAGGTTTTGGTTTGTTCCAAATTTTCGATCAGGTATCGATCAATACTTTAGGATTACCAGGAGTTACACATTGAAAGATGTTTCGCTATTCCCAAGCATAATTATCTACTTATTCTCTGTGCAACTTCAGCTAGTCCAGATCGATAACGGAGTAGCAGCCAGGGGTGGTCGCACAAGCTCAAGCTCTCAAAACACATGCTGAGAATAAAATGCGTAGAATTGCCAGACATGGCGTGTTTTAGATTTCATTTCACATTTCGCGACAACAACAAGCCTCGCAACCGTCAGTTAATAACTAATTCCAAATCTAGGGAAATTTTTGTTCGAATATTCAAAGAGTTAAGTTTAATGTGTTGGATTGCTTGTTGTTATAGATCACAGATTACAGTAGTAGATTTCCATAATACAAGAAGCTCTTAGAGGTAAACAGTTTCTTGTTTATACACAGCTAAATGCCTTTACAAGGCAACTCCAAATCAGCATTAAGGACTGTCTATCTGCACCATTCTTCGCTACATCCGGCATACCATAAGGAATCCATCTCGGTTCAGTAATATTCCTCCTTTACTTTAATGACGTCAATTTCACATTACAAGAACCCCGCCTTTCTTTCGCCGACGACATGAATTTTTTTTAACAAATACGGGATAAAACCGATGCCGAGCTTCTTCAGAGGGAACTGAACAACTTTTGTACGTGGTGTGATCTAAACAGAATGGTTTTAAACCCGAGCAAATGCTCAATCGTTACGTTCACGCGGAAACGCCATCCGACTCAGTGGAACTACCATTTCTTCGGCTCAAGTATTCCAAGACACTCTCACATCAAAGATCTCGGAGTCATCATGGATTCGGCACTAACATTCAAACCACATACTTCATACATCGTGGATAAGGCATCACGTCAGCTTGGGTTCATCTTCCGAATAGCGAAAAACTTCAAGGACGTATATTGTCTTAAATCACTTTACTGTGCGTTGGTCCGCTCAACGGTAGAATATTGTTTGGCTGTTTGGAATCCGTACTACCAGAACGGGATTGACAGAATCGAGGCTGTTCAACGCAGATTCATACGCTTCGCCCTTCGGCATCTCCCATGGCCAAACAGATTTCGGCTGCCGAGCTATGAAAACCGTTACCAGCTAATACACCTCGATACACTCAGCATTCGGAGGGACTGCTATCGAGCCTTGTTCGTCTCGGACTTACTCTCTGCCAGAGTGGATTGCCCTACAATCCTCGGACGTCTGGATCTTCAATCCCGCGTTCGAGCTCTACGTAATAACTCTCTTCTGCGAGTTCCGTTCAGGAGAACCAACTATGGTTGCCAGAGCGCTGTTACCGGACTCCAGCGAATTTTTAACAGTGTGGCGACGGCCTTTGACTTCAACCGGGCGCGGAATGCGATAAAAGCGAAAATGTTGGCAATTATAAAATGCAAATGGTTTAAGCAACCACCATTGGGGCCAAGGGGCCCCTGTTGGTGAAGGTAATCAACATAAACACAATCACAATAAACACACAAGCACCGATGGTACTTATTTTTAGGAAAAAAATATTTCTACAAGTAGACGTACTTTATTGTGTTCAACAGGTTATGTAGTTGAATTTCCATCGCACCAAGCCTTTGAAATCACTGATTGATATAAAACCAACGAGCATTTCGCGATGGCTCAACTCAATCTGTATTGCTCCGGATTCTGGATCAACTGGAAGCGAAAGAGGTTCAGGAAATCTTCCTGAAACCGGCGGACACGGATACTATTACTAAATAGTCAGACCGAGACCGTCGCGATGATGAATAATTGTCTGACGTACAGCAACAAGGACTTTATATTCTACCTCTATTGAAGCTCTTTTGACGTTGACGGTTTGACGAATGGTGCTCGTAAATTTTATAAAGACTTTCGTATATAGCAGAGAACAATTCGTTTGCCTAATGAAGCCGTTTCGTAATAAGCCAACGAAAATCGTTTCGTGGTTTTCACGAAAAACTCGTAATAAAAAATAAAAGTAATTCAACTGAACTAGGAATGAATCATCATATGTACGAAAAATTCGCATATCTTATGAAAATTGTCTGTACGAAACTAATTCGTAGCGATTTACGAATATATTGAAGACTCTGATCAACAGAAACAGCAACTGCTAACACAGTTTGAATTGAACAGTTGAATGTATACAATTTCTCTAATCAAAATTCAATGTTTAGAAGGACTGGTCAGTAATAACAGCCTTAGGGCCCGACACGGCTCTCGACGGCCCTGTCCTTCACACGGAGACGCGGGTACTTACCTTCTTCTGATGACTTGTCACTGCTACTTACTAAGAACTACAAATCTCGCTCCCTACCCTGTCTCCTGGGCTTACTGCGTGCAATTCTCGTTATCCTATGTCGCACCACCGAACTTCCCGAAGAGCTCCAAATTCAACCTTCATATTCGCAGCTCTCGAACAAGTGTAGCGGCTTTCACAGGTTTCGTTAGGGTTCAGAAATTCCATGCACCGAGTTTCCGATCCGTTTTCGTTAAAAAATTGCCGATTGTTCTATTCTGTAGCTTCATTTCTATTTTTCGAGGTTATTGGTTGAAGATTCGGTATGTCGCCTTACCAGAGGGCTGCGTTTCCTAGCCTGATGATTGGGCTACCGTCTTGGATATATCAGTAGCGTCTAGCTCAAATGGCACGTCCCCCATATTAATCGGAGATTTGTGCCTTGCCAAGAATCGTTATTTCATCATTTCCTGATGGGAAGGATTGGGGTAAGGAAAATAACGACACAGAACAATTAAAACAGAGCATTATGCACCTCCGGAGGGATGTTGAACGATCTGCAGGTGCTACAATAGCAGGAATTAAACTTCCAACCCCCGGAGAGATTTAGAATTTATTTAAGCAGTGAGCGGATATATCAACACCACGAAGGGATATTGAGATAACAGAATGCCAACACCCCCGAGGAGATATTGTCATCCAAATACGGCTAAAACTAAAGCTCTTTACCACACTGAGCTAGGAACAATAGCATATCTTTCAGTTTCAGCTCTCTGTACGTAGGTTCATCTATATATGGAGAACCAAAAATCCGGATACGTAATTGCATTACTACAGGGCAGCTGCAAATACAATGATATGATGTTCCGTAATCGAATTCACAAAGATCACATGAACAATACTCAGCGTGTCATGCGATAATTAAGTTTGCAATGTCCAGTCAGTGCCCTGACTAGAATACTGCAGTTGTGCTTGGAAAAATGCAACAAATTCTTTGACATTTTCGGACTCACATCCGGCAGTAAATTCTTTGTTTGAACGCAAGTTTGCAAGCATGGTTGGCATGTTCGGATACAGCCCAAGAGCGATTCTTGTGCTTTATCCAACTTATCGACAGTGGTAGAACTGGTTCTGGACCAACGAAGTCAGTCGCAGCGCCAGCTCTAGCCAATTCGTACACCCATTCATTTCTAGTAATATCGGAATGACCGGGTACCCATAGAAGGTAGATAGCATTTGAAAGGCTAAGTTCTTTGATATGAGTTCGACGTGCGATTACTAATTTCGATCTAGAATTTACTGAACATAGTGGCAGCTTGGCTGTCACTGAAGTACTGATTGTACGCCACACAGAATCGCAAAGATTTCTGCTTGGAATAAGGTACAGTATCTACCAAGCGAATGAGACTGGTTTAATCTTATTTCATGGCAATAGGCACCAGCACCGGTTCGGCCCTCCAACAAAGAACCATAAGTACAACAAATTACGTATTCTTCAAGTTGTCGCTCTATTCAGCCAAACAGCCATTCCTCGCGAAGAGGAATTCTCACATTGTAAGTTCTAAAAGGAAAACTACAAGTGAGTGTAAGGTCACAAGGAGCAAGTGTATACTCATCCCAAGTAATAATTTGGGGCCACAGTCTTGTGTGGTTAGTTCCACGATCTATTAAGTTAGTCCATATTCTCCAGAGCCCAGTAACCTTAAGACGGTATGCACAAGAAAGTGCTTCTTGTTTCAGAAACACATGTAGTGGTTTTGTGTTCAAGAGTACCTCGAGAGCAGCACTAGGTGTTGTGGAGAACGCACCAGTCATCGCCATCAAGACCATCCTCTGAAGATGGCTTAACTTTGATTGGGTTGTCATGACTTCTCCCTTCTGCCACCAAACAAGGCACCCGTATGCCAGTATTGGTCTAACAGTTGTTGTGTAGATCTACTGAACGTACTTAGGTTTGAGTCCCCAAGATTTGCCGAAAGCCGGCTTACATTGGCCGAAGACCATGCAAGCTTTCTTGATCCTGAAGTCGATGTGAGCTGTCCAATTAAGTTTTGAGTCAAGAATTACCCCAACGTACTTAACTTGATCTGCGATAATAATTTCAGAGCCAAAGAACTGCAATGGACGAGCTCCAGTTGTAATCCTTCGTTGCGTGAAAAACACCAATGATGTTTCATTTGGACTCACTAAAGAAACCATTGCTCAACAACACATAAGGCTTGTTGCATCAAATCAAAAAGTGTGTTAATGCAAATACCGGTGATCATTATATGATAATCATCGGAGAAACCATACGTCGGAAACCCAAGCTCATTAAGTTTCCTCAACAAGCCATCGGCGACAAGGTTCTATAGAAATGGTGACAGCACACCCTTGAGGACATGCGCAGACACACAGTTTCCTTTCCTTTCCTTAGAGATGTCGGTTGCTAAGCATTGCGTGTATCCAGTTCGACATATATGAAGGTACCCCATGACCTAGTGCTGCTTGCAAAATGGATTCGAAAGACAGCTCTTTGCCTCCTCATAAGTGACGCGGCCAGCTCTGGGAATTAATTTGTCAGTTATTTCCCACCACGCTAATGGAATGTATTCTGTTGCAAGACTACAAGTAAGAACCTTTTTCAAAATATGCTTGAAGTGTTCATATCCTTTTTGTAGTAGAATTAGAATGATTGCATCCTTTCCCGGAGACTTATACGGAGCAAAACTTTCAATCGCTCATTTTATTGATTCGGTTGTCACGATTCTACGAGCAAATGCCCCAGTGATGGCTCCGTACAGCCTTGAAAGTATGTGTCAAAAAGACTGTTGAGTACTACATCTGCGTCCTGCGAGTATTGACTATTAGCAGTTCTAACTGAACTGACATGAAAGTCTTTCGATGTCGAAAGTAACTTATTTAATCGTTGTGACTTGAGACATTTGTGCATAGGCTTTTCCAACTACTTGGCTCAGAGGATCGAAGGGCATTTCCGTATGCTTTGCGAGCCACCTTAAATGCCTCCGACCCGTCCCTTCGTCTGCGATTCCAAGCTCTTCTACATAACTTTTTGAGTCGAACAAGTTCGGTATTCCACCAAGGTGTTTCTCTAGAAGCACGAGTAACTCGAAACGGACAAGCCTCTTGGTATGCTGCTATTACGAGTGAGCTTGTTTTATCCACGACTTCATCCAAGTCACTTGGAGATTCAAGCGTCGGAAAATACCCATGAAATCAAGTCGCCAAGCTCTCTTCGTAGAGGTCCTAGTTCGTAGATTTGGGATTACGATATGTGACGACATCTAGTGAGACGTTTAAATGATCAAAGACGATGTAGTTATGATCAGATAACTACGGTTCGAGCTAGTTTTGTACGAGCCAGTTTGCCAGCTCATGCGTAATACCGTCAGAACAGAGAGTTAAATCGAAAACCTCTTGTCTGCCAGCTCGTGCAAATGTTGGGCGGTTTCCTGCGTTAAGAATGTGCAGATTTGTACTACTTAAGTATTCCATTAATTCGATGCCTCTCAAATTGATATCGGAGCTAGCCCAAATTATGTGGTGGGCATTTGCATCACTGCCGATTATGAGGGGAAACCATTTCTATCATAGTGTGATACCACCCTTTTGAAATCATCAGAAGGGGATGGTTCATTATGCGGCAAATATGCCGAACAATAGACGTATTTCTTGTTTACGTTGTCAACAGTCATATTTACCGTGACAGCACAAATATCGCGAGTTATGAGGTTGGATATAAGACATGCGTAAGTAGCACTATTTGAAAGTATACATGCACGAGGTATTTCACATGGATTTGTCATGCCATTTTTGTTGAAAGCTGCGAAGACGGGGTTAAGTAGCTTTCCAACATAGAAGCTTCCTTTTTGCAACTACGGTTCTTGAACCAAAGCTATGGAAGCTTTTCCTTCCTGCACAAGGTGGGATAGTTTCATAGTTGCTGTACGTTTATGCTGAAGATTGCTTTGTGCTCTTCTAATCATAATCGATTACAGCACTACACATTTCATCATGAGCATTTTTTGTACAGCAACTAGAAGATATTCAACACGTTGGCTAATAATCGCCTATAGCGAACCCCAAAATGGGTATTAGAGACATGACCATCATTTGAATCTCACGATTTGCAAAGAAACAAACGTCCACTGTGTCAGAGATTCGCGTAACATAGCAAGGGTAAGACCCACGGCACTACGTTCGCGACTGGGTCGTGCCAGCCATTTAGTCCTCGGCACGGAGAAACACCTTGACTTGAGGACTCCTGTTTTCAGTCGCCTCTTACGACATGGGAACAGAAACCAGTGGGTTAAATATACAAAATACTTCGAGAGATTTCAGCCCGACGGATAACACACAACTATTCTGTAGTTTCTTTTACATCGGAATTACTGGTTGAAGATTCGGTATTTTTTTTATTTCAATTATAGAGGTTTTAACCTTAAAGTCATTCGCCTCTTCGGGTTAGAAAAAGTTCTAACCCTATGTGCGGGGTCGGTACTCGAACCCAGGTGCGTTGCGTACAAGGCAATCGATTTACCAATACGTTACGCCCACTCCCCAAGATTCGGTATGCTACCTAACCAGGGCTGTGATACTTAGTCTGTTGATTGAGCTGCCGTCTTGGATATAGCTGACGAGGTAATTTATTTCTACTTCAGCCGCCTTTTTCGTGACCAACGTTGTTTCGAGCCACTCCTAATAGAACACAGAACAGCCGCTCTTCGATTTTCCACTTTTCTGTCAGTATTCGACCAAAGACTCCATCGGGGTTGGCTAGCTTGTTGGGTTGCTCATACCTCAGCTATCATCGCGGGGAGTAAGGGATGGGATAGGTCAACGTGACACGATAATGTCGACCAGTATCTATAAAAACTAGAAGAGATTTCAGTGAAACTTCGAAGATTTTCCTATTTCAATAATTTAAAGCTTACAATATTTATGAAGCATTTTTTTTAACGATATCAAAAATGTAGTTTTTTTTTGTTTAAATGTGCCATGCCAATTTTTGAATAAAATGCCTCAGTCATAAAAGATACTTAGTGGTCAGTAGGATCGTAGCACTATCTCTGCAGTAGCCCTGTACACTATAAATCGGCTGCAAAGTATGTCGAAATAGAAGGTTAAGTTCCGCAATGGAATGTAGTACCAAGACTTTGCTTTACTTTGTTATGCCATTACCACTAGATTGAGCAAATATCTCTCGTCAACGCCCCGCCCCTCAAAGCAAAATTCCAAGCGATCGATGGACGAACAGGCCCAAAACGCACACCGCTCATTTAAAGTATCATTTTTCCCATTCCTTATAAAGAGCCAATTCAGCTGTCAAATCAGTTATTGATTTTACGGCGAATGACACATCCAGTTTTCTCCGCACACGCACACATTCCGTCGCACGGCTTTAATTAATATCTTTTTGTTCGGTTCAATTATGAATTAATTTGCGGCACTAATATGTTGCGGCTCTTGGCCATAGCATCCGTCCAGTGATGAAGCTATTACCTGTAGTCATTGTTAACCGATCGAAACCGGAATCTCATCCAGAACAAGAAACGCAGCGAAATCCCCCCGCTGATCGAACTTCTTAACACCGGTAGAACTAACACCATGTGCCTCAAAAGAAACTGTCCATCTTCTGGGCCAGATAGTTCTACGCGGGGAATGCCGGTGTATAATTTCGCCATTAACAATCGGTTCACAATCCAATAGAACCCGATCGTCTTCGGAACCGAGGCAACCGGTCGCCTCAAATGACATTACACAATCACAAGTGCCGGCTGTCCGCAGTGACCATTAGCGACCTGCGGCTGCTCAATGCATAGTTGCCATTGCACCGATGCGCAAATATGAATTGAGATCGAACTCGCACACTTACATTTATGTATGTAGGTGCACATATTCATTCAACACATTAGCTACTTGTCTGTCTATCAACGAAGTGTGAAAAACGAGCTCAAAATCAAACTCGAGACGAGACGAAATCTAAGCGAAAAATATGTACGGCAGGTCAGTTACAATGGTCGGAGACAGAGAAACGAACAGACGGACGGACGGACGGACGGAATTGGCAGAAAATTGCACTCATCGTGAGCGACTTCGTCTGCAAATATGAAGAAAAAAAAAGAAGGCACTGCCTGTCGATCGAGGCTGGGTTGGGTGGTTGCAGGCACAGTAGGTGGAAAAATCCCAGTTTCACACCTCCTTCGGTTACCATCAGCTGTGCAGAGCGGGGCATCACTATGCGGTGTGTCTAGCGGCCAATGGCTGCCAGGGCTTTCTGTCTGCGCAAGAAAGAAGAACATCGGAACGGGTCGGAAGTGGGGAGACGGATTTGACCTGGCGCAAAAATGCAGTAGCGAATTGCGGCTGAATGGGGTTCGGTTGTTTTTTTCTTTTCGTGTGTGTTTGGGTGTGTGGAAGTCTGCAAATATGGAAGTGCAAAAGTGAATCATTTGCTGATCGTGTTTGCTCTACCGCAGCGAATGGTTTGTTTTTCCTTAGACGGTGTGTTTTGTTTTGTTGGTGCTTGAGCGCACACGACAAACCGGTACAAACGGGCATGACATTCTCTGATAACACTTTTATCTTAATTTTTAAAAATCGTGAATCAGTACCTTATATTGATTTGATCTCATCTCGAATATTTAGCTAGCCGGAAAACTTCATTTGTGTATTGCAGGTTGTTTTCGTCGAGGGCTAACACTCTGGAACTCTTATTATTATTGTACTTATTCTAAATACTGATATCCTCAGTTTTGACCTTCAAACCTTCCGGCAAGTTCTCCATGCCATCTTTAGAGTAACTTGAAATATTTGAAAAGAAGTTTTTATCTGGTACTTACTTAACGGGAGGCCCCAACTTAGTGACACTCTCTTAATCGGTACCACGGATTTGGTAGTAGGTAAGAAGTTAGTCAGGAATGAAGCAAGCGATGTGACTGAGAATGTAATTTTGTATTGAAGAAATTTTGTAATTACTTATATTTGAACAGTTTACTGATCGATTAAATATATACAGTTCTATATAACAGATTATCGAGAGTAAATTCCATCAAAATCAAATTGAACTTCAGACAGCTGGCTATCGGGAGTGATGTTACCAATTTAAATTTTATTGATTTAAGAATGCGCATATTTGTTAGGAATCCAGATTTGAATTATTCGTTACCCGTGTTGATAGCAAGTAATAAAGACAAATAGTTATGATAGCGTCAAGTATTGTAGTTCAAGGAAAGAATTTATTTTTCATATAGGACTGTTTGGTGCATATCGAATACGCGAATGCGAAACTTACAATTAAATTCATAAATGCAGACGCAGCATTAGTCTTGACCCGTAATCAACGATACTAGTCAGATTAAAGCCGTATTGGAACTGATCATCGATCAACTAATCAATTTTACGGTAGTGTTTTAAAGTCTAAATCCGTTCGCACCCTCTCATTCTGCTAGTATCGAAGACTGTTAACATCCAGTCGTCGCCGGTCTAAGGACCAAGTGTCATCAATATACTTAAACTCGCGTGGAAGCATGATATTTGTGAGAACCTTGCTCTTTCGCCGTTTAACCAGAAAAAAATCTTTGCATTCCATGATGAGTAAGTAGTTTTCGTAATCTAATAGCAAAATAGACTGGATTATTTTTTGTAGCGCACGGAAAAAAATTGTTCCCAAAATCGTGAATGAAGTGCCATGAACCCTGGAACAACGACGTTTTTTGCGTTACGAAAACAGGACCATGAACAAAAATCATGGCTTTTATATTTATGTTCAATTTCTCTTCAGTAACGCCCGCGTAACGCCCTTTGCGCTCTAGCTAACCAATCACAAGTTAGTCCTGCTTGTCATCTGCTGCTCGGTGCGCCATATTCTCTGCAACCTGCAGGCAATCTGAGTGGTTGCAGTCGTGACTGCGTTCCACTTCTCCACCGCTTGACACATCTTCTTCTGTATAAGGGTATCAGGGGTTGTGTCCCAGCCGCAGACGTCTAGCATTGCTCTTTTTTCGACATTGAAACGAGGACATACGAACAATATGTGCTCCGCAGTTTCGTCAACACCTGGGCAGTCAGGGCAGACTGGGGCCTCTGCGTGCCCAAACCTGTGGAGGTACTGTCGGAAACGGCCATGGCCTGACAGGAATTGTGTCAGATGGAAGTGATCTTCCCCGTGGGGTCTACCCACCCAGCACGATATATTAGGTATCAGCTGGTGAGTCCACCTACCTTTCGAGGAGTTATCCCACTCGCGCTGCCATCTGGCGACCGAGGTCACCCTGGTGCGGTCGCAAACTCCCTTATTGCCACGCAACTCAAAACACTCTTCGTCCTTCCGGATGACCAGCCCGACTGGCATCATGCTCGTTATTACGCAGGATGCATCGTGTGACACCGTGCGGTAGGCAGATATCACTCTGAAACACATCAAGCGATAGGTGCTCTCCAGTTTCCGAAGGTAACTGGTTACCCCCAGTGCTGTCGCCCAGGACAGGCCACCATACCTAAGGATAGATACAGCAACGCTTCCCAAGCAACAATTGAAATTTTATAGCACACTACAAGTGCGATCTAAGTTTTAAGAAAGGATTCAAGAGCGCCTTAAAACTACAATTGTTACTAGGGCTGCCAGTAGCCTACATCTATTGGCGCACACCTTAGAGCTGTTGGACATCATCCTTGATAATGCCGCAACAGCCGTCGAAGCCCTTTTGCACGCATAGTGGACATGGCTGCCGAAGGTCAGCTTGTCATCTATGATTACCCCAATAATCCTCAGACTCCGCTTTGAAGTGATCACGACTTCTCCCATTTGAATAACTGCATGTTGTACCGACTTGCGATTGTTGACGATAACCACCTCTGTCTTATGTTGAGCGAGCTCCAGGCCTCTCGCGCTCATCCATTCCGCCACAGTGCGTGTGTTGCAGTCAGTTCTACATCGGGGATTGACTCCCCGTGGCCCCTCAAGGCTATATCTTGACACCAGGAGGGAACTTTAGTCTCAGAGCCCCGTCATACATAAGGTTCCATAATACCGGGCCCAGAATCGAGCCTTGCAGGACTCCAGCGGTAATAGGAACACTTCTCTGACCGGCATCGTTCTCGTATAGTAGTACATGGTTCTGGAAGTAGCTTTCCAAGATCCGGTACAGACCGACCGGCAGGCTAAGCCAGCGTAACGAGAGCGCCATGGCATCGACCACATCAAGTGTCACTAATGCACAATATCGAATACCTTGCCTTTTCCGTTGGATCGCTATCTCGGCGGTCTTTACCACTGAGTTGATAGCGTCCACCGTGGACTTATCCTTTCGAAAACCAAACTGATTACCTGACAGGCCGTCCGTGTCTTTTGAGTACGGGGTTAGCCTGTTGAGGATGATTCTCTCAAGCAGTTTTTCTGTCGTGTCGATAAGGCAAATTGGTTTGTACGCTGATGGGTCGCCCGGCCTTCGGCAACAGTACCTACTTCCGCATTTTCTATCTATCGGGAAAACGGCACTCGTCAAGGCGTCTCTGCATAGCTAGCCTGAACATGTTCGGGTTCGCTATTATTGCTGCCTTGGGGGCGATGTTTGGAACTCTAACAGGCCCTGGAGTTCTGTTTGTTGCTAGAGAATTAGCCACTGCGAGTAGCTCTTCATTCGTCACCGGGGCCACCATTTCGGCCGCACCCACAGTGCCGTGCGGCGCAGGGGGCCAGGGACTTGTGGCTCGAGACGGGAACAGTACTTCCATAATCCTCGCCAACCGGTCCGGAGACTTTATTAAGGGCCGATTTCGCAGCTCTAAACACTTCACGGCGGTCCGCTATTACCTCCTCGGTGTGCGCTTGTTGCGTACTACGTCTATTTTTCAGGCAGGCTGATCGTAGGGCTGAAATCTCGGCACTCCACCAATATGCCGTTTCTTGGCAAGGTTTTCTTCGGCATAGTGACGTCGCACGCGCGTGGTGGAATAGCTACCAGCGCATCCCCGCTTAGGCTGTCGGTGTTGGCCTCCAGTCCCAGGGCCGCAGTGAAAACTTGTAACGTGCTCCGGTGGGGGTCAATTTGATTTATAATTTATTTCACACTCAAACAACACAATAACAACACAACATGTACCTAACACATCAAAACGCCTAATAGTCTTCAACCAAAGTACTCAGCTTTAGCGCCATCCTATACAAATAGAATGCCAAGTCTCAATATTGTTTTGCCCAGCTGCTAGCGGCCAGTCGTAAGTTCGGGCAGCAGATATAAGAAAACTATTAGGACCTCGAACATCGTTATTCATTTGACAAGATTCAACGTGATGTCCGGAAAGAAAACAAATCTGCTCTAAGCGTCAAAAATACATTACAAACTTCACTGTCGAGGTGATTGGTCTTCCACCCGCGTACCTGGCAGAGCTTACCCGCCCTCGGATGCTGCACACCATGGTTGATCCTAAAGCGTAATGCTAGGTGATCACTATGGGTGTAGCACTCGTCTACCCTCCAGTCCACGTCTGGAACCGCACCCGGGCTGACAAATGTTACGTCAATCCATGCCTCCACTCCATTACTACGGAATGTACTATTGGAACCATCATTGACTAGCACTGTGTCGAGTTTCGCAAGCGCCTCCAGTAGTGCTTGGCCCCTGCTATTTCTACAGCGGCTGCCCCACTCCACTGCCCATGTGTTGAAATCTTCCGCTATGATGACCGGCTTCCAACCCACTAGGTCGGACGAAAGCCTGTCGATCATTTGGTTGAACAGTTCTATGGGCCACATTGGTGGGGCATAGCAGCTACGTTAGAACACACCATTGATTTTGGCAATCGCGACACCCTTCGCAGAGGAGTGTACTACTTCTTGGACCGGGAACCGTCCCGTTGTACAAATTGCCGCCATCCTAGACCCGTCCGCCACCCAATTGCCGTTATCGGCAGGGACGTTGTATGGGTCGGATAGCAGGGCGACATCTGTCCTCGAATCTGAGACCGACTGCCACAGCAGCTGCCGGGTAGATGCACAGTGGTTAGGATTCGGCTGTGTTACTGGCCTTATCGAAGGGACACAAAGGTCCACCCATAACGGCCTTGCTTCTTACTGGCGCAGATAAGGCATTTTGGTACCCTATCGTATTTCTGTGCCTTGTGTTCCTCCTCAACACAGCGACGACACAACTTACTTCTGTCTGAACCCTTTCAGTCGTAGGACTTATGGCCGGACTCTAGGCACCGATAGCACCTGTCCACTGAAGGCGGCTGGGGTATGCTTACTGGGCATACTGACCAGCCAATCTTCAGCTTACCTCTCTCGATGACCTTTTTGGCTTCCGCAACCGGTAGCCTGAAATAGGCTACCTGCGTGCCAAAGAGTCCTTCTCTTAGGCGTACAGAGATCCGATCAATCTCTGCGCCACACTGCTCCATGACGGCAGAGACGACGTCGTTTCCGTTCGTAACCTCATCCAGTTGCTTGCACTGGAGGGTCACTTCCGCACCCAACGACTTCACCTGAGCGCCGTCTCCCAAGATCTCTTGGGTCAACTTCCTGTACGCCGACTTGCTGGATTGCGCACCTCGTTTCAGCACCAAGATCATTTCGCCGGTCTTGGTGCGTCTAACGCTGCGCACATACTGTCCTAGATTTTAAAGGCTTTTGGCCGCCGGCCGGCTTTTGTGGTTGCGCGTCGTTTGGCGTTGTCTCGCGAACCCTCACCTGGTGACTGCCTGGGCCGCTTCGCAGTCTAGCCCTCCATTAAATTCTTTATGGACATCAAGGCGAAATCTATCGCCTCTTGGGCCATCGTAGCTCCGGCCTAGGTTTGCACGCCTTTATCGGCCTTTACTCTTCCCGCCACCCTCTTCATATAAGCTTCCTATTCTTGTCTTCCGATTCGAGCAGCTTGGCGGAGCACATGCAGGTTCTGTTTCAGTTTCTTGCTGATGTTCTGTTTTTCGTTCGTAAACTCTATGATATTATCGAGTTGCTTGACTACCGCCCGCATCGCGGGTAGTGATCCGATAAGCGTGTTGGTTGGTGTACCTACCACACCTGAAGAGCCTCAGGTGCTGTTGGTTGCAGCCTCCGTCGCTCCGCTGTCCCCCCTCTGGGTGGAGACCACGCCAACCCTCTTTGGCGAAGGGGTTCACCACCTTCGTCATTTCTTCATCATCTCCTACTTTACTCCCATTATTATTATTTTTATTTTCACAACTCATACTAGATACCACGAGTAGCGCGAGAAAAAAGGTCTGCCACGCCAGCGCTCCGCTTTAACGTGGTAAGGGACATTGGTACTATAAGCTGAAATAATTTGCAACCCCTAAGAGAGAAATATAGCATAGTGCATTTGCTTTCTAAACCAAACCTAGTTTCGATTTCATCAATTCTAATCAGCTTTATAAGAGCTCCTTTACGTACGGTAGGTAGATCACGCGGACAAGAAGCACAAATAGTGTTTTTTGGTTTTCAGAGCTCGTCTCAATCCGGCACTAGCTTATTCCTGCTATGAGGTTCGTGTAGTTCGTGTGAGATGAAGTGCAAACGCAAATTCCGTAACTAAACATAAAAAACTATAAAGAGAGCTAATCGTTGCAATTGGTGATTGCAACGATTTTTGTCGGAAGTTACTTATAATACTGTTCGTCATAATTTCTAATGTTTCTATGCAACTCATTTGTGCTAAACCAGGGAGGATGCTTCAAAATCATTTTCAGAATTTTATTCTGAATCCTCTGAAGCGTTTTCTTCCTAGTAGCACAACAACTTGCCCACATTGGAACTGCATATAGCATTGCCGGTCTAAATATTTGTTTATAAATTAATAGTTTGTTCTTTAGGCAGAGCCTAGAATTCCTATTTATAAGAGGGTATAAACATTTTATATATTTGTTGTATTTTGTTTGGATTCCTTCAATGTGATCCTTAAAAGTGAGTTTTGTTTATTGTAAATCAAACACAAGTATTTAACTTGATCTGACCACGTTGAATTCAAACCATTATATTTAATAATATGGTTATTATTTGGTTTAAGAGAAGAAGCTCTTGGCTTATGCGGAAACACAATCAATTGTGTTTTTGCCGCATTAGTGGAAATTTTCCATTTTTTCAGGTAATCATTGAAGATATTCAAGCTACGTTGCAGTCGACTGCAGATAATACGAAGACTCCTACCAGTGGCTGAGATGCTAGTATCATCACAGAAAAGTTAATTTTTTCAGCCTGTAGGTAGATTTGGAAGATCAGAGGTAAAAATATTGTATAGGATTGGTGCGACGCTTGACCCTTGAGAGACACCTGCTGTTACGGGTAGCTTATTAGATTGGTGCATTAGATTTAGCAAGTTTTTGAGCTTTTTCTTCGTTTGTAAGAAGTATGTGGTCACCTCCTTCAAAGCTGGAATTGGCTTCTGAAGTTTCTTAAGAACCTTAGAAAGTTTCCAGAAAGGTTTAGAATTTGGCTTGATTTGTTCAACCTCTTTCGCGAAATTTTCATTTCATTTCATTTCAAATTATTTTGTAAATCAAGGTCATGATTAAAATTATTCTCAATATAAGTTTTGCACCTTTCCTAATTCGCTTTGTGATAATTGAACACTGAGTTAATGGGATTGGAAACAGCTTCTTGAGAAAGTGAAAAAGTTACTGGAAGATGATCAGAATCAAAGTCAGCATGTGTAATGAATTCGCTACAAAGGTGACTTTGATCTGTCAAAACCAAATCAATTGTTGATGGATTCCTTACAGATGAATAGCACGTAGGACCATTCGGGAACAAAATTGAATAATAACCAGCAGAGCAATCATTAAAAAGTAGTTTACCGTTGGAATTGCTTTGAGCATTACTCCAGGATGGGTGTTTGGCGTTAAAATCACCGATTATGAAGAATTTCTGTAAGAAGTTTTTGTAAGTCTCCTTTCAAGAAATTAATTTGCTCGCCAGTGCACTGAAAAGGCAAATAGGCTGCAGCAATAACAATGATACCAAGATTAGTTTCAACTTCGATACCCAAACTCTCGATCACCTTGGTGTCAAGAGACGGCGTAACGGAATGTTTGATCCTGCAATTAACCGCTATTGCGATTCCTCCGCCGAATCCAACAATTCGATCAAATCGATGAATAAAAAAATTAGAGTTACTTTTCAATTTTATATTTGGTTTTAAAAAGTTTCGGTCACAACGGCTATATGCACATTATGTATCCTCAAGAAGTTAAAAAATTCGTCTTCGCACGTTTTTAATGAACAAGCATTCCAATTTTATAAATTTAAATGATTATTGAAAGTCATTGTTAAACTTTAATTTAATTGCAATTTTGTTAGCAAAATTGTAACCACCCCGCTTGAAAAGCTTCAAACATGGAGGTAGAATTTAACATAGAAATCATCAGAGGTAACATAGAGTCTTGCAGGTATTTTAATTTTTCTTCCGTTACGCTACCTAGATCCATTGGACTAAAGGAAGCGTTGGGTGCAAACGAGTTTGTAGTCGTGATAACGGTAGCCGTTATTTTGGCCTTGTTACCTGCCACTTAAGCATAAGATGACACACCATTGTAGGATGGTGTGACTGACGTAGAAGAAGCTGTTAATCTATTTTGAATCGGATTAACACGTTTGGACGTGTTTTCTTGAAGTGTACCTGAAGAAGTAGGTACATTATTTATTTGTTTTTTTTGTTGTCTAGAACGAGAATTTATAATTTTTTCTCGAACAGGGCAACCCCAGGAATTCGATTTATGATTTTCGCTACAATTAGCGCATTTGAAACTTTTTGTGGCTTTTTCACCGGACAAGTATCTTTCGTGTGCGATTTATCACCACAGATCATACATTTGGAATCCAAATGACAATTTTTTGTGCCGTGCCCAAAACCTTGGCATCTACGACACTGGGTCAGATTTTGAATTCTGCCCCCATGTCGTCTATAATGTTCCCACTTTACTCGCTCGTGGAACATAAAACGTGCTTTTTCAAATACTTTCAAATTATTAACCTCGTTACGGTTAAAATGAATTAAATAAAGCTCCTAGAATTCCAGAGCGTACTGGCGTCTCATCGCCGCTAACCTTTCTCTTCATAAGAATAACTTCTGAAGGAGAAAAGCCAAGTAAATTTTATAATTCGTTGGATATTCATCCAAACTTTGACCTTGTGGTAGCCCTTTCAAGACAGCCTTGAATGGTCTAGCTGTCTTGAAATCATATGAATAAAATTTATATAACTTCTCCGTAAGATACTGGAGTAGTCGTTTGTGGCCAATCATTTCTTCCGCTGTAACTCGACATTCTCCTCTTCGGCCAATCTTAAAAGAGACTTTCACGTCCGGAAGGAACGTCGACTTTGAAGTCGAAGATCATCACTGTTATAGGCGGAGGTGATTGCGTTTTCTTCTCATTGGCATTATGCGCAATATGAGGAAATTTAGAAATTTCATCAGCTTCACATTCAGATAAAACATCGAATGAGTTGCTGCAGTCAATTGAATTTTCGGGTGGAGAAGATACCCTTTTCCGTTTAGCTTTTATTTTTGGCACACGGCCTTTCTGGGAGGACCCAGGAATGTTAGAAGAAATAAATATTTCTTTAGGCTGAATTGTTCTTGAAAAATGTTTTAGTCTTGAAAAAGACTGATTGAGTAGAAAAAGTAGGTAGTCTTGAGAAAGACTATTTGTCGAAAAATTTTAGGTAGTCTTGAGAAAGACTGTTGCTGTTGAAAAACTCTAGGTGAACCAGGAGCTATCAAGATTTGTGACCAGTTCGAACGAAGGTTCAAGCCGGTATGAAATTCCGTAACTAATTTAAAAGAAAATCATAGAGCTTAGAAAATCATTGAACAGAAAGTGTCTCACTTTCGATGGTCCTCCCTTATAAAAAGTTTTATTGGATTTTGAAAGGGTGTTCCAACAGGTGGTAGAGTTGGTACGAAATCCGTATGTACTTTGTAATCTACTTTGCATCGGCAAAGTAGATTGAAAATAAAACCATCATGCCGCTTTGAACGTTAGTTGATTGTCTTTACTTGGCCAAGCCTGTAACAGAATGACACACGCACAATTCGTACCGATCACGTTTCTAAACTAATGCGTCGAAAGTATCCAGTAATATTAGCAGCACCCGTCAAAATGTAAGCAGAAAATAGCAGCAACATTGTACCTCAATTCGATCCGCTATCAATTTATTATATACACATCTGACAACCGGTACGGTATACCTAGGCAGGTGCATTCACCACCCACCAAACTACCATGCCACGTGGCCGGCCGATTTTTATAGCTCAAATTTTACAGATATTTTAGGGCCCTCCCATTTTCGAAAGCGTATGAGATTCGAGCACGACAACCCACTAAGATATAAAAAAACATCCATGATGATGATCATTCGAACAGATCCGAATTTCGTTTGCTATTGTCGTGATTGACAATCTTAATCAGTTACTCACATTCATTCGCGTAGGCAATGTGTCATAAGGCTGTCTGTATATGGCTGTGATCAAATCCAAAAGATTCCCTGTATTTTAGCGAAGGCAAATATTTGAAAATATTTGCTCGTTTGACAGAAATATTTTCAAATTTTTCAGCAGAAATAATCATTGTCAATATTATTGTTGTCCGAAAAAAAAATGTTTGCATTACAGAAACTGATAATTTTAAAGATCCGCGGCTCCGTTAAGATACCGGGTTAAAGAAACGAATTAAAAAAATCTCATGGAATCCGATTGAAGTTCGCGTATTTTTCAATATCCTAGTCAATATTCTAGACTCATGAAGATTCATGAATCATTATCGGATTACCATTTATAATAATATCCACTTTCGGAATCCACACTAAAAACTTTTCTTAATCATTCTAGGCACTAACTAATTGTACCCCGTTTCGCAAATGTGCAACTCGATGGAATGATACTTTCGCACTATGTGTTTGTTTAACGTGGAGTTCGTTCAACCCACCCTGCTTACACTGTTCTCGTATCTACCTTTCAATGCAGTATATAGTAGAGTGGGATGTGGATTGTAGGTATGTAGTACAAGGCCGACTTTGTCAAGTTTGTGTTACGTTAGTGTTTATAGCTGTGGGAGTGGCATAGAGTAGTAGATAGGATACTAGCCTGTTATGCAGTCGATATAGGATCGTTTTTCAACTTCAACTCCTCGTAAGATATTATTCCAATTCAAAATTGGAGATTGAAAAGCCTCAAGTTAAAATATTAAACTTTATATCTCCTTAGTGAAGAAAAATGTTTGTAAAAACATTTTTTCTCCAATAAAGAGAAAATTGTTCAAAACCACATTTGCGCGTTAATCAAAATCATAACTAAATTAACTAAACTAAAAAATCATAACTAAATTAGTTATGGAATTTGCGTTCAGACTTCGTCTCATCAGAATCCTACACTAACTTAGTGCCAGGATTAAACTAACGCCGGAATAAGGCTATTTCCAAAAATGTAAACATTAAGTCTGTGTCGGATTCTGATGGGATGAAATCGAAAAGCAAATTCCATAACTTATTTAGTTGAAATATTTATGAGCAGAAGAAACAAAAGACTCTGATTAGAAGTATCTGAACCACTCTCTCCGGATATTCTCCGATATTCTAGATAGAACTATGAACATTTTTATGAATATAAAACTTAAACACAAAAAAAACCCTTTATTTGCACATCTGAGCAATAACTTCTCCTTACCACATTCCGCGTTGATTCTAAAACAGTGAAACTCTACTGATCTACTTCCAAGGAATTCCAAGTCCGGTTTGATTCAGTTTGGCAAATTTCGGATACAGATTTTTTTTTCTCTATCCTGCCGCAATAAATTAATAATTTCATTTCGGAGATGTCCCCCCGGGGTGTAATCTACAAAACGGCTTATCTCAGGCATCGGAATTAATTTAGTAGAAGAAAAAGAAAAGATGAAATCGAGCGTACCGATCAGGTTCAATCAGGTTTGGGGATTCAAAATTATGCAATCAGCTTCGAATTATCAGCGAATGAGCCAGTTTATATGCTCTTCCATGATTTAGATGAAGCTTATTTTCTACGATATGTCAAGCTGCTGGTCGGGCGAAATTTATTGGTGTTTGAATATTGGGGCAGGTTTCGGAGATCCATAAACTTGAGAAATGTTAGTCGCTGTTCGCAGATTGGTGTTTTCTTTCGACTATGGCGGACAGTTTATTGAGCTTTTGACGTCAAAAAAACGAATGTGGTTGTATGTGTGCGACACTATACCGTCAAATTTAACCGCAATTGTCGCCCCATGGGAATCTATTTCAATTGATGAATGTTTATATAGGAGCCACGTACATAAATACATCCAGAGTCAAGCAAAAATTTTACTTTTGCTTGGTCTATAAACTGATTTTAGTTGATACTGATTGGAGTAATATTATCCAATCGATAACAATACATTTTCTGCACACCCACCTATACGCAAATGCAGGGCCGGCGAAAAGCGTGGGTAGTATGGGTAGTAATACCCACTCGAAAATAACCGAGTGGTTAATTACCCACTCGAAATTTAGAACCATTTCAAAAAATTTAAATGTGCAACGCATGTATCTCGCACTACACACATTTGAAAACATCGATGTACCACAATTCTATTTGCATAAGCGAACGTGATTTAATGTGAATGTAATGTAAGCGTGTGCATAGCGAAAAGAGAAAGTGTTTCGCCGCCCCTGCGAAAATGTTTGTTTATGTCTTTCAACAAGTTACATGGTGTTAGAATTCGAAGCAAGTTTCTTGTACTGGGTGGTATCAAACATTTTCTAAGTCCATGTAAGCAAGCTCTCTGAACTGTCAGAAAAGTGAGGATACGCATTTTCATGCAATGTTCTATTGTGAAAATGCTAATGGCCTCTCTTTTGGTTGATTTCTGTAAATAAATGACGCAACAAATTACGATTTCCATCCACTTTCTAGATTTTTTCCATTACTAAATCATTCAAATATGACGCTCATTCGCACCATTTGTTAAATACAGCACAATGGGTAGATTCGGGTGCATTCTGGGTCTTTGGGTTGGTAGAGGACGAGGACGTGTTTACAACTTTTTAGAAAATAAATTAAAAATCTTTCTAACGTTTTAAAGATTGATCCTATATATTGTTGTATTTACAAAGACGAGCTCTATCGGTTTTTTTAAATAAAAAGAGAATTCTATTCTTCATTTAATGACCCAATTATGATTTCCCTATTGCCACTTCAGAAAAGTGGTTACATAATGTTCTAACATACGTCAAAATTAGAATTTTTTCTTAAAAAGTTGTCAAATCATTCGGATGGAACCCAATCAAAAATCACTGAACCTCGAAGTTGCACCAATCACAAACTCATGCAAAGCGTTTGACCTTTCACAGCTACTGTTATGTATTTTTCAAATAAAAGAAATCAATTTGAACGTCTGTTTTCTGTGCACCTTTCGTTGGCAAAAACACGGTACTATTAATTTAGAACCGGCTTCCGGTAAACTTGTTTCGCTTTTACTATAGAGCAAGTTTTCCAGGGCAAAAAAGCGATGAATTAAATTATTAAAATGGTGGGCCTTCAGTCGCTCCAAGCAGGACCTGTTGATTGGTGGTTTGGAATTTCAACCTAAACAGGCTTACCTATGTGGCCGGTTCTGGTTTTCGTACCGCCCAATCGTCACGTAGGCCACCAGCCGATGGCATCCATGTAGGTATATGGGCTTGAGATGCGGAGTTATGGTGGATCCAAATTATATTAATAAACGTGTTAAAATGTAAACGGATCCAGCGAAACTTGAAAATTCATGAACCCTAAATCCGACGGGTAATTAAAAATTTAGGTGTTCTTAGCCAAACCGACAGGAGATCTTTCTGGTATATTAGTTATTCGCATAGATGGCGCTCAGTCATCTAGTCATATCAGCTAGGTTGGTTTCTGGTAAAATTAATATTGTTATCGCGATTGAACTTTCTTTGTCGCCTGCTACCAGAACTCTTCTGAAACTGTTTAATTTTTTTTTATTTCGACTATGTTAGTCACATTTTCTTTTTTTACATTTTAACGACATTCAATTAGCTAGAGATTACTGGGTAGGGAAAGTTATGAAAATTAGAGCCATAGTACTCAAGTGAGAGCAAGGATGTGAAGTAAACAGATCAGAAAACTAGAAGTCTATCATTACCAGGACACATATTAGTGAATTCGGGTGATTCGAATTAGTGAATTCGTAGTTATACTGTCTAAGCTCGACCCTCATTAACAGAAGACAAAGATTAAGCCCGCACGATATTAAGCCTGTTCTAATGACCCTGCCACTTCTAGTTTTCCGATCTGTTTACTTCACATCCTTGCTCTCACTTGAGTACTATGGCTCTAATTTTCATAACTTTCCCTACCCAGTAATCTCTAGCTAATTGAATGTCGTTAAAATGTAAAAAAAACTGTTCAATATTTTCTGGCAAAATATCACCCAGTTTAATATCCAGCCGCCATCAATTTATGAGCGGCCCTTACACGTTCAATATGTTTGTCAATACACAGTATTGACGTTATTGCTTTAATACATTTACATTTTTAAATACATTTTTTTGACGTAGGACTACCTCTTTGTGTTCGATATGGGGGTGCCCTTTGAAAATTCTACAAAAATGGTATGAAACGAAAAGTGGCCATCTCACGACAAATTTTCCAATTTTTTCAAATATCGGCTCGAAATACTTCTAAGAATAGATTCCAATAGATAAACCAAAAGATATTTGATATCATGGCATTAAAAATTTAAATAATGTACAACCTAGTCAAAATATCGCGCATTTACACACAGAAGATAGCGCTTCCCAAGTCCGGCACGACATAGCGCGCTGTGCTTCTTTGAATGACGTCATCATTGAATATTTAAAGAACGTATTTGGCCGGACAAGCTCAGTTGCCTGTTGAACGGAAGGCGGAGCAAATCACTGCGCCGTGTGTTTTCACAGCCAGTGTTTTTTTTACAATGGAGAAGACGTTTACGTACTAGCCCAGTACACGTGCTATTAGTAGGTGTCCAAGCTACCACACGGGGTGCACTGGGGGCGAGTCGGGCTCGAATGGTGACGCTGCCATTAATATCGACTAAACTCCATTGGGCTCCGCCATCGTTCTCCTCAGGGACTACCT
The DNA here is from genome assembly GCF_030247195.1 of Topomyia yanbarensis. NCBI lineage: Eukaryota > Metazoa > Arthropoda > Insecta > Diptera > Culicidae > Topomyia > Topomyia yanbarensis. The sequence goes on from NC_080671.1 coordinate 344,267,842, forward strand.
CTCGGTATTACTTCTGGGGGGATGGCTGTACTTGATGTACTCATTCACTCTCGCTCACGCGTTCATACGTCCTGTATGAGGCTTACTTGGGTGCTCTCTCTATCGCATCTTGATTCACTCTCTAACACTCCACATGAGGCTGACTTTTGTGCTCACCTTTTTCATTCCATGCTAGGCTTACTTTTGTGCTCGCCTCTACCATACCATGTGAGGCTGACTTGGATGCTCACCCTATCACCTGGTTCACTCTCGATCGTGCCACTCTATTATACCCCTGCCACTCCTCCTGGCATCCCATGTGGGACATTTTTCTTAGGCCCCACTTCTGACATACCATGCGAGGCTGACTTTTGTGCTCACCCTTAACATACCGTGTGAGACTGACTTGGATGCTCACCCTTTCACTCCTCTGCCACGCCACGAGGCATCGATAGCTAAGTCCCAACATACTACGCTACGACCCTCCCATCTTGGCATGAGGCAGTCCACATATACGCCTATACACTCGCTCTTCTGCCTTGCTTCGGGGTGGCTGCGTTTACCCCTTACGCGGTTGCCAGTCGCTGCGCCAAACCTGCCTCAGCATGGACATTTACTCACTTTTTTGCGCTCGGCCTTTCTCGCTCCAACTAACCAATCACTAGTTAGTCGTGCCCATCGTCTGTTGCTCGGTGCGCCAAATTACCTGTAGCCTACAAGCAATCTGGGTGGTTGCAGTCGAGACTGCGTTCCACTTCTCCACCGATTGACACATCCGCTGAATAAGGGTATCAGGGGTTGTGTCCCAGCCACAGACGTCAAGCATTGCTCTTCTTTCGACGTCGAAACGAGGACATACGAACAGTATGTGTTCGGCAGTTTTGTCTACACCTGGGCAGTCCGGGCAGGCTGGGACCTCCGCGTGCCCGAACCTGTGGAGGTACTGTCGGAAACAGCCATGGCCTGACAGGAATTGTGTCAGATAGAAGTGAACTTCCCACCCAGCTCGATATGTTAAGTATCAGCCGGTGGGTCCAACTACCTTTCGAGGAGTTATCCCACTCACGCTGCCATCTGGCGACCGGCGTCACCCTGGTGCGCTCGCGGGCTCCTCTATTTCCACGTAGCTCGAAGCACTCCTCATCTTCCCGGATGACCAGCCCGACTGGCATCATGCTCGCTATCACGCAGGATGCATCGTGTGATACCGTGCGACCAATTTCACAGCTCGAAACACTTCACGGCGGTTCTCTCTTGCATCCTCGGTGCGGTCTCTTTGCATCCTACGTCTAGCTCTGAGGCAGGCTGATCGTAGAGCTGCAATCTCGGCACTCCACCAGCATACCGGGCATCTGCCGTTTCTTGGCAGGGTTTTTCTTGGCATAGTGGCGTCGTACACGCGTCCCAGGGCCGCGGTGAAAGCTTCACTGTCGAAGTGATTGGACTTCCACCCGCGTACCTGACAGGAATCTTCCGCCCTTGGATGCTGCACACCATAGTTGATCCTAAAGCGGATTGCTAAGTGATCGCTATGGGTGTAGCCTTCGTCTACCCTCCATTCCATGCCTGGAACGAGACTCGCGCTGGCAAATGTTACGTCAATCCATGCCTCCACCCCGTTTCTACGGAATGTGTTAGCGGAGCCATTATTAGCTAGCACAGTATCGAGTTTCGCAAGCGCCTCCATTAGCGCTTAGCCGCTGCTATTTGTACAGCGGCTACCCCACTCTACTGCCCAAGCGTTAAAGTCTCCCGCAATAACTACCGGTTTCCGGCCCACTAGGTCTGACGAGAGCCTGTCGATCATCTGGTTGAACTGTTCTATGGGCCACCTTGATGGAGCGTAGCAGCTACAATAGAACACACACAATAGAATGATCTTGGCAATCGCTACACCCTCGGCGGAGGAGTGTATTTCCTCTTGAACCGAGAACCGTCCCGTTGTACAAATTGCCACCATCCCAGGCCCGTCCGACACCCAATTGCCGTTCCTCAGGTTGTACGGGTCTGATAGGAGGGAGACATCTGTCCTCGACTCCGAGACCGACTGCCACAACAGCTGTTGGGCAGCTGCACAATGGTTAAGATTTAGCTGTGTGACGTTCACGGCTTCTTCTTATTTGTCTCACCGAAGGGACACGAAGGTCTGCCCATAGCATGATTACGGGCTTGCTTCTTAGCGGTGCAGATAAGGCATTTATGCGCATTAGTGCAGCCCCGCTCCTTATGCCCCTCCTCGCCGTAGCGACGACATAGTTTGCTCCTGGCTGTGCCCTTACATTCGTAAGATTTATGGCCGGACTCAAGGCACCGATAGCTTCTATCCACTAAGGGCGGCTGGGGTATGCTAATTGGACATACTGACCAGCCGATCTTCAGTTTACCTTTCACGGTAACTTTTTTGGCATCTGCTTTCAGTAGCCTGAGGTAGGCTACTTGGGTGCCGGAGGGTCCCCCTCTCAAGCGCACAAAGGCTCGCTCAATTGTTACGTCGCATTGCTCCTTGATGGCTGCGATGACATCGTCTGCGGTCGTGAACTCGTCCAGATGCTTGCACTGGAGAGTCATTTCCGCCCCTAGCGACCTGACTTGGGCGCCTTCACCAAGGACCTCTTGGGCCAAGGCCTTGTATACCGCACTAGATTGTGCGCCTCGCTTCAGCACCAGAAGCATTTCTCCCGTGTTGGTGCGTCTCATGCCACGCACATCTTGCCCAAGGGCCGAAAGGCTTTCGGCCACCTTCATCGACTTTAGGACATCGGCGTATTTGTCCTTGTCGGTTTTTAACCACAAGGCCTCGCTTCTGTCCTTGGCCTTCTTCGCGGGTCGCGGTACCTCCGGTGTCGGTGCCGGCTTCTTCTTGGTGACCAGCGTCCAGGGGTTTGGGCCCCCCGCCCCGGTCGCCCCGGGTTGCTGGTACCAACGCTCTGCTCAGCGAGGTCACTCTCGCCCTCGCTTACCTCGGCCAGACGGCGTTTGGCCTTAACGGTTGCATGCCGTGTGGTGTCGGTTTTTACACCCTCGCTTGGCGACTTCCTAGGGCGCTTCGCGTTCGACGCCGTCTTACGATTGCCCTTGCCCTTGCCTTTTCCCTTCGAGGGGAACTCGGCCGCCGCTTCGAGCGACGTGGCTGCTCCATAGAAAGTGAAGGCCACTGTCTGAGTGCCTGTATCGACCTTCTCTCTTCCCTCCCTCTTGGAGGCCACTGTCTGGGTTTCTCTGTCGGACTTCTCCCGACATTCCACCCTTTTGGCATAAGCCTGCTGTTTCTGTCTTGCGACACGAACAGTTTTCCGGAGTTCCAGGAGACTCTGTTTTAACTCCTTGCTTATGTTTTGCTTTGCGCTAGTGTACTCGGTTATTGAATCGAGCTGCTCCACCACTTTGCGCATCGCGGATAGTGGCCCGTCCAGTGCGTTGGTAGGGATATTTCCTACCACTACTGGGGGGTCACTGGTGCTATCAGATGCAGCACTCGTCGCTCCACTACTCTCCCCACGGGGGGGGGGGAGACCTCGCCAAACCACCTCTAGCAAAGGGGTTTGGCACCTCCGTTTGTTTGTTTTTGTTTTTTGTTGACTCCATGTTTGGTCCCACGAGTAGCGCGAGAATAAATGTCCGCCACGCCAGAGCTCCGCATTAACGTGGTAAGGGACACTTACTCTGGGGGTTGCCCAGGTACACCACAGGCTCCGTTAACGATCGAGCATCTTTTTCACCCCCTTGATCACTCATCCCTCGGCACGGGTCGCTTCCCGCCTTGGAATTGGGGTTATGACCTATTTTGCTTTACGTGGTGACCGCGGCCCAGATTATCACAACCATCCTCCTTTTCCAGAGCTTTGGACCTATAGCTCTGGTTCTCAATAGTTCCAGGTACGTATGTTATGACAGACATGCTACTATTGAGATCTGTTATTCGCTAGCGGAGTTAACACAGCCAGTGTAGCTGAGTTAGAAGTCCGTTACACTGGCTGTGGAGGTACGCTACCCAGTGCCGTCCAATATGTGACTGAGCTTGTCCGTTCAAACACTATGCATTCTTTTGTGTTGTGCCCGTTTCCAGCACACTTTTATGTACAATATCGAACACAATTATTCGTACACCAAATCGCTTGTACATTCGAGCTCCATTTGCAAACACGGTTAACATAGTGTCGTGGTACTAGCTGTCGTTTTCGCTCTACTCATCATCGTCAGCGTTGACTCATTTTGCTTTGTGCGCTTGGGATCAATGTTTGAGGTGAATGTAGGTATATCTAATTTGTTTTTCTTGCGGAACGTCACGTAGAATTACGAGTTCGCTCAGAAACATAAAGAGTGCTAGATTTTTGGAGTTAGCGTCAACCCGGCGCTAGCTTAGTTCTATCACTATGTTGGTGTCGGATTCTGATGAGACGAAGTCGAAACGCAAATTCCATAACAAATTTTTCGAGTACTTTCAACGCAAGATGGCGGCTGTGTAGCATTTTCCCAACGGTACCTTTCTGAACGATCGGAAAACTATCTGACGGAAATTCGCATGGAATTTGGTAAAATTAATCATACCCGAGGCCTTCTGGGAATCTTACTTCTTCGAAAATAACATTTTTCAAATGACAACCACCTGGTGGAATTAAAAAGAAAACATTTTCTTCTTTTTATATTTAATTTTTCAGCATTCCACTAAGACGCTAAAACAATATTTTGAGCTCTATTAGTTTGTTTTCCAATGAAAAGCACACTACAGATTTGAGATTTTCTAAACACGTTTCAAAATGTCCTACGAAGGCAGTAGAAGTTGAAACGTGCACGAAACAAGTTCAGCTCGGCGCCAAATGCCACAACCACAAAAATCGATGCGACATTCAATCGGAAAGCAACCTATCTTCACAAACCTGTCCATGCTATCGTTTTGAGGATTGATATTTAAGAGCTCGAAAATCTACTATACACGTGTGAAGAACATCACAGTTTTATGCAACGTCAGAAGATGGAGCTGATGCATGTTTTGTAAGAGAAACAATAGATAAAAATCTCCAAATATCTATAGAACAGCTAATAGCGTAACAAATCGGCCATCAACTCGACACTGGAATTTTTATGCCAGAATTAGCCTTGTAGCGCATTCACCCATGAATTGACCAGGACACCTTCGGTGGTAGAAGAAACAAAGTAGGTCCAAAAGTTTTGATCGATTGGTGATCTTAACACTAATCATATTTCTTATACACGGCATTTACTTAGTATTTACAAATTTTAATATTCAGAATATGACGCTATACGACTTCATTTATCGATTGGAGTTTGAATCTGATATAGAAAAGTGGACAGTTCAATCCATAGAACGGTTTCCCTATGATTTTTTTCTTAAATGGTCCGCGCTTTACACACAAACAAGTTCTCTGTAACAACACCCAAAACAAGGGGTGCTAAACTCTACAAGTGATTAGTATTTATCAAATATTTTGGGAACCAATAGTAACCTTGGAGTCTCGGCTAATGTACAAACAAAAGTCTGAAAACACGTGATGGTCTCGAATACAACAACGCAACAATTAACACCTTCCTTTCAGGACTGTCAGTTTCTCTATCTTTTCGCATAGAACTTAACCTTAATTAGGATGACTTCCTGAAATACACTCGCCACTGCGCAAGTTCACGCAGTTCCACCGACTGACCGATGACGCGTGACATTTCTATTCCCGCTTCACCGATCAACCGAACTGAGCCGAGGCTGCTGTCCGCCGTCCGTTGCGCCCTGATGGGAACAGAAAGTTTTCTTTCTTTTCACTCCATCGATCGACCGGGTGGAAAAGTCGTCGGATTGTCATTAGCACCGCGAGCAGTCTGAAATTCGGTGTTAATTGATTGAATCAAGTCCGAAAATGTTGCTCGAGTAGATATTTAGTGTTAGATAAACCCATGATCGGTGGGTATTCGATGAATGGTGGGGAGTGATAGTGGGGGACGGTTACGGTGACGAAGATGGAATGTCATCAACGGTGGCCGAGCTCTTGAAAACTCTACGGAAATGTTGTCGGAAAGTTTGATACAATAGCTCAACGTCATAGTTTATATGTTGATAGCTATCTGAATATGTATCTAGGAAATGTTTGATTTTGAGCTAACCGGTTCGTTTGATAACCTTACTACTGATTTGTCGACATATTTTTTTTTTTCAATTTTCGGTTAACGTTCTTTGACCGGTAGGGGAACGGGTTGTGATTAATTAATAGTGGACTAAGTAGCAAAATCTCAATATGTTGAAGTTATTGGATCAAGAATTTCTTCAGTTATACTTAGCTTTTACCATATTTGGAAAATGTTTTCTTTAACAAGAATTATGACATAAATTCTTTTCTAATGATTACATAAAGTATACTTCAAACGAATTTTTCTCGTAATCAATAAAATGTAATTTAGTCCGGTCTGTCTTAACACCGACCAACTGTACATTAAACGGATGCCCTAAGCTGATTTATAACTTTTTAACTGGCGTTTTAAGCAATTTATTTTGGCATGAAATCGTAGTTCTATCTGTGTTCTCTAAAAATAATCAATCTTTGTCTCTAGATTCTGTAACACGCTTAAGACGGAATTGGCACAGTGAATCAGGATCCTTTCAACTAACAGAATTTGTGCATATAAAGTATAAACTTGGTATTTCAAGATATTGAAGGTTCCTACAAATTTTGAGTACATTTTGAGAAATCCTATCATTTGACTATTGTGAGCAATTAAAGCAGCAAAATTTTGACAAAAGTCATGTTCTGGGTCAATCACTAATATTGCAAATTTTAAAAATCAGACTTTCACGGGAACCTATAACAATCGCATTAAAATTTCGAAATACATGGAAGTGTTGCTTTTTAGTGATTTTATGATAAATTTTTTATCAGTATTACAAAATGGGGCTACCTTTGAAGAAGTTAAGCATACTTTTATGGAGCAAAAAGCATGTTTCACTTAACCTCCAGTTTCTGCACTCTAAGCTTTTGTTTGAAACGTGATTAATTTCTTATCGTCAGCCGATAATGTTGTGCCGCATACAATGGGTACAGTCATAACCCGACGAACATCAATCATTATTTTTCTACGATATTATCTCAAATTGATTCCAGTGTCGGACAGACACTCTGCAGCTATTTAGTCGTTATCGAGCTATAGTGGGTGCTCAGTTTTGGTACTTGGATCGGTTGATAAAAAGCGACCTCGCGAATGACGCGAGACTGGTTTACCAATACTGGTAGATCGATTTCGATGATTAGTCTTCAAGCGATTTCAAGGCTACGTTTACTGAAACAAACTGTGAGATATGATGTTTGATCAAGGCAGTCTGACAAAGCTGGTTAAGCTCATTGGTATGAGACCGGATTTATCAAGCAACAAAAGAGTCGGTTGAATATAATACTTTTTAATGACATTATATTAATTGAAGCAGAGTGACGCACTCTGCTTCAATTCATCTAATGTCATTGAAAAGTGTTTAAAGGTGCATTGCTTTAGCTTTAACTGGTCTCTCATTCGGCATTCGTGTGACAGGTGCAGCCTACCGCAATTCGTCGTGTTTCATCGGTCTTCTGATGTCAGCATGTTTATACACCGGTTGACATAATTTAAAAAATAGGAATTTTTCTTATCCGAATAAAGAAGTAAATGACCCCAAGGTTAAAACCTTTATAATTGAAACAAAAAAAAACCTTTTAATTACCGACTATTGAGTGTAGAAATCTTATCTCAAACACTCCGATAACTTGGTAATCTATCTCCTGCAATATCCATGCCTCACGCGCAGAGCAGCAGGGAGTATCGGCAAACTGTGCAGAGTGAGTTTTGTACGTGTTTGAATTATGCAGGGCTTTAGCTTTAGCAGAACCCCTCATAATCGGCAATATTGCCCTCCACATTATTTGGGCCGATCAATTGGGAGCGCTCTGAATTTATAGATTACTTAAGTAGCACGAATAATGTGCAGGAAATCATCTAAGATTGCAAGAGAAGAGGTGTTAGATGTAACCCTGTCTTCTGAAAGTATGGTGGGAACCGTCGTTACCGCTACACAGCGAGCTTTGTCACAATCAACCGTGTGTTTTAAGTTAGTTATACCACATGAATCTGTTTGCCTGGTACCTAAATCTACACCTAAGCCTCATTCTCATCTCGAATATTCGGTCTAATACGAAGAGACCCGATGTCAATGGCAAGTGTATTTGGATACATTTTGCAGTAGTAATAGAAACTATCTTTTAACCAACTTCCCTTCTATGCTCAGAGTTTGCCAGTAAAGTTTAATCACACGACGCACCGTTGACTGTACGACTCTGTGTTGTTCTCCGATGTCCCGATGAGAGAGTTGAGGATTTTCCGGGTACGACGTTGCTTTTCAAGTGACGCCATTTTTTCCAATTTTTGAAAAACTGACAGCGATAAGGGCATGTTCAGGAGCGCTTTATTTTATATAGGAGTTTCAAAGTAGAACTGGAACTAAAACATTGACATCCCCAGCAGAGCGTTTTGTTTTATAATTTCGAACAGTTTTGTTTCAAAATTTAAAACTGTTATACGACGCTGTTCTATTTGTTGCTGATTTTAAAACACGTTTAGAACTGTGTTTCAAATAAATTTGAATGCAGTAACGCTGAAGGCATGGCGAGACATGAATTTTAAACAGAATAGAACACCCGCTAAAACTGCTGCTGGGGACAGAAAGTTCCAGTTTTAAAATTTTCAGTTTTATATTATAGAACTGTCAAAATTATAAATCTAAAACTGAAACACTCCTGAACATGCTCTAAAACTACAATGTAATCAATACACTCTAAACTACTTCTACTCAAATTTTCAAAGAAAGGTACCTCATGGGTTATTTTCGACCTAATCCCTTCCGTGATTAATGAACCGTTCAGAAAAGTTGGTAAAATTTGAGGCGCGAAATTTGCAGGTTAATTTTGGATAACTCGGCCGGGAAGTTCAGCACAGACGTCATCCGTTTTCCCAGCGATAGCAGCGATAACACATCCAAGTGAAGAAACGGTGTCGCGAAGCGAGCGAACTTCATCAGTTTGACACATTCGTTGCACATCCAAAATAAATTTGGGTTTTCCGCAAATGTTTTTTTTTCAAAAACGGCTTAAGTTGTTTTCCACACTGCATATGCACCTCATATATAGACGGCGCTGCGTTCGGTGGAAAGTTTTGGTGGTCATGTCACAGAAGTTCACTTGATTGCGTTTTTCGCTGGTTTATTCGCAAAACAAAAACAAACAGGAGACACTTTTAAACCGCACAATAACAACGGTAAAAACATTCTCATTCGACTAATACGATAAACAACGGTAAAAAATTCACAAATCTTGTCAAAAAAATAGTTGGAACGATTGATGAAAGCAACTAACCGTAACATCATCATTCGTATATACGGGGCTCTTTATTTTAACGCAAAATGCAAAACCGTGTGTTTTAGGTTGTTATGCAAAATAAATCAAGTGGGTATTAAACACTATCAGTATTGTATGCCTGACATGATGTAACTGGACAAAGGCGCATTCCGTAAGCCTAAGCTCCATTTTTACGTTCTGTAAATATTACACATCTCGAATATGTACTGGGTCTAATACGAAAAAACCAAAAGTCAGTAGCCACCATATTGAGCCGGAGCTCCAGCTTTTGCTTCTGAAACTCGCTTACGTCGTTATGGAAATAATAAAGGTGACGGTATCCTTTGTTCTTCAGACAATACACAATAGATTAAAAAATCCTTTTTTTGTTCAGTATATTTTATGCTAAACCCCTTTGGTTCGGTGGGTGGAAAGTAAAGTCCTAAAACCTCCTCTTGGCAACGCTACTGATTCAAACTGAATACTACGAAACTTTAACTATTTTTATTACCAAACATTTATATTTTTTTTACTATTATGCGCACAAAAAATAAGGAAATTTAAAGGACATGTAAATGAATACGAAAGTAAACATACAAAGCTTGAATCAAAAATTTGATTGAAAATTAAGTTGAATTCGATGCACTCAATGGGAGCATCAAAAAGCATATGATTTTACACTTTCGTTCGTGTGATTTTATATGTCATTTATTTTACAGCAATATTGGATTAAAGATACATTAAACTGCATTGGTATCCCGTTTAATGAAACTAAAATGAAATTTTCAATCAATGTTTAAAATTTGAAAAACCCAAACCCGACCCGAGTCCGAACATTTTAAAACATAAAAACCCGAACCCGACCCGTACCCGAGAATGAAAATTTTGTAAAACCCGAACCCGACCCGACCCGAGAATTTTAAAATTTGAAAACCCGAACCCGAAAATTTAAAATTTGAGAAGCCCGATCCGATTCCAATTTGCTAATACAGAGAATCAACCAAAGATCTCGAAGATTTTTAATTCTAGCACCCGAGCTGGACCCTAGACTCATCTAAGAATAGTAGAATCACTCAAATCTGAAGTAGGACCATACGCGTTGAGTTGTATCTGCATATGGCAAAACAAATCATGTTTTGCCATTTGCAGATGTTCTGAGTTCTGAGAAACTTATAAATCGCCGATATCTTAACCGGAAATTAAGTTAAACCGGCGGCTAACTCATGGGGAAACAGAAAGCTTAATGGTCATAGTTTCCAACAACCTTGCCCATCGTACCTAATCAAAATTTCAATTTTTTTTATCAGGAACCAATCCTGCAAGGCAGTTTCGTATAGTTTATTACATGTATTAAATTAAGCTATAGCAATTGGCAATTCGTATTCGACAGTTTACATGACGTCACCTACGTTACTGGTTGGAACGGTCAAACCTGTATCGAAGGGTATCAATCAAGATTTTCTGGCGTGTTCTTGATGTCCCATCATTAGCGTTAGGACGATCTATGATTGGGTATCTAAGTTATTTTATGCTTCAGATTATACGGTAAGCGCACCAATAGAGATGCTTCGACATCTCCAATAGAGCTCTCGGAACGACTCCTAACTTTTAAAAATCCGTTAATGGCTTCAACAGAACACACAAAATTATTTTAATTGCAAGCAATCTTTATCATAAACCAAAATTGATTATTAAACTTCCGTTAAAGCAGGTACAATAGAGTGACAAGAAAAAAATGACCCCTATCGGCCCACCCCTGAGTCGATTCCTAGTCCTACCAGTAGTGCTTGCTCCAAATTTGAAGCAAATCGGACAAGTCTAGCTACCGGACCAACGTACCTGAAGTTTGCATGGGATTTTTCGACAATTTATATGGAGAAAATCCACTAGCTAACATTTTTGCCGCTAGGTGGCACTGCATGCATCGTATTATCACTATAAGTGAAAATAAGAAAGATAATTTAATTCTCAACAACTTTGTCGAAGATTGCTAGTCAATCCGACTTTGTTAAAAGAAGTTATTAACCTTTTAGTGAAGAGATGTCTGAGTCAGTTTTGCATGGGGCCTAGCAGTGTATGGTTGTGTATCAGTACTCGATTACCACGAACTAAACATTTTTGTGAAATAGTGGTTAGGTTTAGCTCAATAGCATGTTCAGAGGAATTATAGCAAATAATACGAGTAATGTTTTGGTTTGAAAATTTTAGTTTCACCTGTTACATCATAGAGGGCGCCAACACTAACTTTTCAACGGGTAGAGATAGATATTAGGTGTCTTCTACAAAGTTGTAGAGCAGACAATTTGCAGTAATTCTTCCGAACATCTCAATATTCTATCTGTCTTCCATAATAAGTTAGTGCTAGCGCCATCTATGTGGCCACAGGTGGAACTAAAATTTTCTAACCAAAGCATAACACGTATCATGTACTACAATTCTTCTGAACATACAATTTAGCTAAATCTAACCATTATTTTACAAAAATGTATAGTTCGTGGAATTCGCGTACTGATACACAACCAAGCGCTGATACGCCCCATGCAAAACTGACTCAGACACCATTTCGTTAAAAGTTTAATAACTTCTTTCGACAAAGCCGGATTTACTGGCAGTCTTCGACAAAGTTGTAGACAATTAAATTATCTTTCTTATTTTCACTTGCAGTGACAATATGATGAATACAGTGCCACCTAGCGACGAAAATGCGAGCTAGACGGTTTTCTCCATATAAATTGTCGAAAAATCCCATACAAACTTCAGGCACGTTGGTCCGGTAGCTAGACTTGTCCGATTTGCTTCAAAATTGGAGCAAGTACTCCTGGTGGGACTAGGAATCGACTCAGGGGTGGGCCGATTAAGTTTTCAAAAAATCATTATTTTTCTGGGCAGTTTAAGGTACAACCTATTAATTTCATTTGACCAACTTAACAGTACTCGCTTAAAGTTTGTTTGGGGTACAAATGTCCCCTACAAAACCGTTTGCGTTAGTGTTTTGTCATGTGTTTATAATTCAAAAAAAATATATCTTTTTTTAACAGCAAACTATCGATACATAGTAAGCGAGAAACTTGTGTAAAATTGTATAAGTTCCAACTCTGCCGAATAATAGTATCTGTTATTTGACATAACAAAACACTATAGCAAAGTAACTAGAAAAAGCGTTTGGATCGGTATCGTAATTTTTGCTTTTGCGGATGAAAGAGTCAAAACTCATTCGTGAATATGATTTGTATATAGTATGCAAGGCGCATCATTCGATTCGTTATCTTCTGCAGCCCAGGCTATGGAACATTCTTACTTTATATACACGTCCATTCGTATCGATGTCTTCCTGTTTCATCTTTGTTACTGCATATTGCTGTATTTTTAACGTTTGTATTGGCGTTTGGTTTTCAAAAAAGCTTCATAATAAATATACTTTTAACCGGTTTTTGAAAAAAAAAATTGTTCAAAAGGAAATTTAATAAGCTTTATAACATCGTATAAATGGTCAAAATCGATTTGAAACTACCGGAGTTATAGCAATATGAAGAAAAGAGGGAATTTTGACGTATTTAAAAGACTTGTTCTATACAAAATGAAATATTACATAATTAAATAGTCAAAACACGAATGATTTTAGAATAAAACTATCCAATTTAATTAAAAATTTAATAAAAATTAGACATATCAGAGCGATTTTAGTTCTGGGGTACGAATGTACCCCACAAAACCGTTTAAGTAGAGAAAAAGTCGCCGCGGCATAAGTATCGGTTTCAAAGTACCTGTCGAAATTTATACTCCATTATAGAAAGTTGAACCGATATTTTCCGATAAATTCCTGTTGACTTGGTTTATTACTAATTATCATGAAAAATAATTCGCTAAGAGATTTTAGATGTGAAACACGTATTGTTGAATGCTCTTTCATGAAAGTACGTTTAAAAAATTAAATAATTCAGGCAGTTTGCGAATCTGAAGAGACGGAATTTTATGTAAGAATGAAAAAATAAAATATTTGAGCACCAGAAAATACGACGAATTCTAGCGATTAAGAGTTGCTAACATTTGGTACGGTTATATGTGTCATCCATTCGTATCACGAATTATAATTCACTACTAAAAAAAGACTGCGTTTTGTGTATAGACGCAAACAGTGTCATGAAATAGTTGGGTTGTTTTGTGCAAAACCCGAACCCGACCCGACCCCGATAATTTGTAATTTGAAAAACCCGAACCCAACCCGAGCCCGAAAGTTCAAAATTTCAAAAACCCGTAACCCGACCCGAACCCGAGAAGCTTAAATTTACAGAGCCCGAACCCGACCCGAAACCCGTCGGGTCCGGGTTTCGGGTTCAAAAACCATAACCCGACCATCTCTAGAAAGCACGACAGGTTGTGTGTATTTGTGGTGGAATATAATTTTACATTCATATTCATGCTCCAAATATGTGCATGAAAATAAATTTAAAAACGCAAAATATTTTTTTCTCTGTAGGGGAACTGTGGGTAAAATGAACAGGGGGGGTTGTGCTAAAATGAACAGGTATCTAAACAACGACATTCTTAGTTTAAATTAAAACGAATACCATAACCACCCTATCATTCAAGTATTTAAAGCTTAGTGCGCGACCTATGTATTTCATTATCCGTCAAAAGTAAAAATAAACAAATAAAACCAAAAACCTCTATTCGTTTTCGACGTTGATGTAAAATGCAGTGCGTGGAAAATAACGAATTTTCTTGCAAAACAAAATTATTAGAACTGTGCGATCAATTACATTAAATTAAGGTATTACTAATGATTTGCTGTTAAAACTGAGTATTTTTATTCGATATTAATTTTGTTGTATGGTTTTAAAAATTGAGTCCTTTGGGGTTAAAATGAACAGCTTGTTGTGGGGGCAAAATGAACAATGTGGATAATAAATGAAACTTTGTTTTTCAGATACCACGAGTTTATAAAAGAAAAACATAAAGGCAATCCTGGACAAATACGCAAATGTCTGCCGCAAAACATGAAACTTTGTTTTTCAGATACCACGAGTTTATAAAAGAAAAACATAAAGGCAATCCTGGACAAATACGCAAATGTCTGCCGCAAAACATGCCGTTCGTTCCGGATTATCTGTGCGTTCAGCTTCAACTAAATATGGCATTCCAAGAATTGCTCTTGCCCGATGGATAACTTCGCCGTCAAACAAAAAAGGGCTTGGATCGAAGAAACCAGTGTTCTCACCGACACAGGAAACAGAACTGGCACAACATTTGCTGGATTTGGAATCCAGATTTTATGGAATAAACATGCAAGACGTTCAAAAGCTTGCTTTTGAGTTGGCGGAGAAGAATGGATTACCACATCCATTAAGCCAGAGACACAAAATGGCAGGAAGAAACTGGCTGGGCGGTTTTCTGAAGCGGAATCCGAATCTATCTTTTCGGAAACCAGAAGCCACATCTGCGGCCCGAGCAAGAGGGTTCAACAAACCGTCCGTGAATACATTTTATGATATTCTTCGAGATATTCTGGACAGCAAACAATCGCAATTTCACCCGTCTCGCATATTCAACGCTGACGAAACCGGAATCAGCACCGTAATCTTGTCTCTTGCTTGTCATATTTTTTCAAACATTTATTTATTGGTATGACGTTTGTAGGTCCCTCCCAAAAAAGAAGAAAATTGCTGCCAAAAAGGGAAAAAAGCAAGTAGGATCAGTAACCTCGGGTGAAAGAGGTGTGTTGACCACAGTAGTTATGGCTATGTCTGCTACAGGGCAGTATGTGCCCTCTTACATGATATTTCCCCGTGTACGATTTGCTAAAGAAAGGGGCGCCGAATGGGACGGCGTTTAGCTGTAATCCATCTGGCTACATGACAAGTGAATTTTTTTTGGACTGATTCAATCATTTTCTTGCGCATGTTAACCCTACGGTTGATAATCCTGCACTATTGATAATCGACGGTCATAGCTCTCACACTAAGAATTTGGTTTTTGCGGAGAGAGCACGCGTTAATTTTGTTACTGTTCTCGTATTGCCGCCGCACTGCAGTAATAAAATGCATCCTCTGGACGTGGCATTCATGGGTCCCTTTAAAAGCTACTATGCGAGTGCTGCTGAAGATTTTATGCGCGAATTCCCTGGGCGAGTCATAGAATTGTATGACATTTCCGAACTGATGGGTTTGGCTTTTCTGCAGGCCGCTAATGCTAATCTGACTATAAACGGATTTCGAAAAACTGGTATATGGCCATACAATCGGAATGTTTTCAAAGATGAAGACTTTGCTCCATCCGAAGTTACTGATCAACAAGAAAATATTGTCATTGCCTCTGCTTCAGTTGCCAAGGCTGCTGTTACTGTAGCAGTACAAAAGCAAACCATATCTGGGACTTCTCCAAACTCATCATTCGACGTCCCTCCTTCGCAGATTTTGCCCTTACCAACGGTATCGGTTCTACGAGTAACTAAACGAAAGCGCAAATAGTTATCGCGAAATATTAGCCACGGCCGAAGCAACAAAAACAATTAAGTCAATCAACAAAGGACGAAAAACTTCAAAAAAGTTTACTAAACTCCATAAATTGGACGAATGCTACGAGGATTCCTTGTGTGACCGATGTGGTACATGTTTTTCAAATTCGAGCGATGGTTCTGGATGGAAGAAGTGCTTTTCTTGTTTGACGTGGTTCCACATTGAATGTTGCGAAGAAGATTATTTCTATTGTCGCCTTTGTAACTAGTGTTTTAGTTCATGATGTCTTTATATTTTGTGCAATTTTTGGTTTGATATTGAATTATTGTTGATTATTTTTAATCATTCTTAATTTTCTCAGCTACATTCTCAATTAGCATTAGCTTTCACTGTTAAGATTATATTAAATCTGCCTGTGATGGCAGAGTTAATGCAACTATGCCTGTAATTTTGTCAAATGAATAACACGCTTAAATAATAAAATGATGAACAACACGGAGGCGAAAACCATGTAGTCCCTAGTAGAAACATAAAGTTAACGGTAGTTCAACTCACAGAATGTATCGAAACTACCTCTCATAAATGTTCATTTTACCCCCAGAATGTGTTCATTTTACTCCCATCACATGTTCATTTTACCCACATCCTATAAATCTGACTGATTTTTGGACATCTTTCTAATACGCAAGAAATACTGTAAAACAGACAGAGTGTTATTCCAAGTTGCTAAGAATATATGGTGTTAATTCGCAATTTTAACAGATAATGAGAAAATAGAGGAAATGCTTAGTATGTTCATTTTACCACCAATTCCCCTACATATGTTATCACTAAAGAACTAAAAAAACAGCAGAATCGAATGTATTGCACTAACCAAAAATAAAATAATTAACAAGCATATTCTAAACTTCAATTTCCGGTGATTGCTTTTGTTGATAAACACACAGATTTGACAATATATTGATAGGCTTTCTGCATGACATCCAGTACTATCAGATAAAGGTGAATCATCACACAATTACTATAAACAACCCTCTAAGCATACACCACACATTCAAAATGCGCAGAACTTATTGAACTGGCTTCCATCGCTTTTTTTCTCCACACCAAATCCAGCTAAATCAAACCAAAACACCACCGACAACATGTTACATTAATCCAATGAATATTCAATCAAATACCTGATTTACCGGCTACCACAATGTCGCTGCGCACATCAACATGGAGATGACGAAGCTAAACTCACAATTCAATCCACCCCTCAAAATTCCACCGGTTGTCAACAAGCGGTCACGCGTGTACTCGGCTAAAATCTGGTTACTGTCCCGCTTTAGAGCTGTCAGGCACAGTTCGCAGTCCTTGGCTAGTGACAGCTGTCAAATAATCATTTGTGCTGATAAGCAGTTGGTTGCAAAAAGGTGTAATTTATAGCGTTTTCGTTTTTATCTTTGAACTACACCGTTTGACTTCACTGGTTCAATCTTAAGCGTAGTGAATTTATTTTTTATTTCTTGCAATACTGTGCTGTAGCAAAATGCGCTGTTAGATTAAACTTTGCTCTCGATCAGATATGCCCGACCGGTTCTATCTCATACCGGTCTCCAAGTAGCTTCAAATCGTATCAACCACGAGTGAAAGTTCCCCACAAAACTCATCTCAGCGACGACGCGAACTGTCATAAATCATATCGCACTCAAAATAACATGCATCTTCACTCTTTCCGTAGCGACCGAACCTTGGTGTCAGTGCCGCCGCCGTCAGTGACGATTTATTCCAAAAGGGGTTCAATTGAACGGTTGAGTGCCGCACCCCGTTTTTGTTTTCTTTGGTTTGTGTATAATATAGTATAATTTTATGGCGCCCATCGACCAGTTCTATAAATCAAACGGAACGCTGCAGCAGCCAAATTGAAAAGTTCTTTCGTTTCCTGCCCAGCCGATGAGGGACCCGATCGGGACTAATTGATAAAATTCGATTCGCAATAAATCATGCAACGGACGACGCTCGGCGGTGGTCAAAACTACATTTGTTTGCTTAGTTACTATGAAAAGGGAGAGTTCTTAGAAGTTCTTGGCAGTGACTGTCATTCGTTTTTGATGGTAAACAAAAGTCAGAAGCCAGGTTAATGAACTTTACTGTAGACGAATTTGACGGTATAACTTAATCGCATCGATTTGTGGCACAGCTAATTAAAGGTCAATCGATCACTCAATCCCATTGATTACGGCTAAATGACCATATTATGCCAAATGAGGCAATTGCCAACGTTGCTTCCATTGGTGCGATGCAACAAGAACAAGTTTATCGCCTTCTCCTCCGTCTGGCTTGCGATCGATTTCATTCGACATAATACCATTACTATAATTGCATTCTCGAGTTCCCTGAGTCAGAACTCGAAGATTCGATTCTTTTCGCACCTTCATCGCTGCATTTCGTCCTCTTCATCGGTCGATCTTTCGATCAGGTTTTGAACGACCTGATGGCGATCATCACTCGTGATCATCGCATAATCATCCTTGACGCAAGCTCGTCTTGTCTTCATCAACGCTACCGCAGCCAATATTTCAACTGAATGGATCCAGTTGAGTTTATTATTTTTTCGCTTTGGTCATATCTTTCACCTCCCGTGCTCACCGCTCATCACCCACAGCTCCAGAAGGTCCGATATCTACACGTGCCACAAATCGTGAGTGGTTCTGTGTGGAACAATCCACACCGTTTTTTTCGGCCGGAGAAACTCGTCTCAAGCCGCTTTGCAAGTATGTAGGCACCTATGCTGTACAATTGCTCAACACGCGGCATGCTCCACGGGTGTAGTGTTTATTTTTTCAAACGCCCCGCCACCTCCGGATCAGACATCCTACAGATTCTCTTTCTCTCTCAACCTGCCAGTAGCGGAAGAGTTGAAAATCTGCTAAAAAGTAAGTAGCGCATTAGTCCCGACAAGTCGCAGAGATCAGCCACAGCTGCTACCACTGCCTCCGCCGCAGCCCGCGCTTTCCGCTTGCTAGACACTAGACAGGGTGTTATTGTGGAGTACAACAACAGAGCAAACAAAGGAAAACAAACGCGTGTTACTGTCCGCCGACCGGGCCACTTTTATATGGCACTCAAGTGTGTGAACATTTGTCCGCGTTCGATTCGATTGGGATTGGCATTGTGTGAACGAGATCGAGGGTGCTACTTGTCTTTGCAGCTATTGAGAAGGACTGCTTGGCTGATGGGCTTCTCAAGCGACGG
The DNA here is from genome assembly GCF_030247195.1 of Topomyia yanbarensis. Taxonomy (NCBI): domain Eukaryota; kingdom Metazoa; phylum Arthropoda; class Insecta; order Diptera; family Culicidae; genus Topomyia; species Topomyia yanbarensis. The sequence continues at coordinate 344,286,875 of NC_080671.1, forward strand.
TCCCTGGAGGATGTGTGGAAGTGGCTCCACCTACCTGCTGTCTCATTGATGTGGTGTAGGCTCTCGAGTACTCATTATCGGTGACAATGAGACGCGTTACTTTAAGTGTATCAGAGCTTGTCAGTCGTTGTTTTCTGCTTGTAGGCCAGCTTGTCAACAGTAATTATTGGTATTAAATGGATTTTCGTTCAGGTGGGTTAGAAATGAAAATTATTTACGTATGAATTCACTATGAATATAGGAATAATCAGTGCAAAAATATTTCACTATATAGCGACTCATCTAGAAACCTGAGAAATCTAACTATTTCATTTATTTTGCTTCTGTTAGATGATCGATTAAACCGCCACGCAAGTCGCTGTCTGCATTGTGACCAATATATTCCAAGATAGTCTCTTTGCTCCAAATCATCCAAATAGTGTTTTGTCTTCCATTATGATTCCGAAATAAACTTAGCATCCTGCGTGGAGATGTCTCGCTAACTTTTTCAGTATCTAGGAATCCTTTTCCATGGGTATTAGACCGGCAACAGTTTTGACTTTTGTTCGGAGCACTGTTAAATCAAACGGAAATCGGCTTCAAATGCCACTTGTCAAATATGGCCTTGTATCGAAAACTCTAATTCACTCACAAGAGTTTTCAAGTCAGTGGCGTAGTAGCGGGGGGGGGGGAGGTTGGGGTCGAAACCCTCCCGAAATATTTTGGAGAATTTTGAAAAAATTTGATATGTTAAACAAAAATATGCCTAATATTTTAAATGAAATTCTCAAAGTTTCATTTGCAAAAGTTATCTTGTGAAAATATTTCCTTGTAGTGAAAATTGGCTGCAGACTCGACACCTACCAGACGGCACATTGTGGAGGTTAGCTCAACCGCCGAGGACTATAACAAGTAGATCGCGGCGAAGCGAGGAGCTGGGAGCTTATTGGTTCACGAAACGGATATCGGTACCGAGAGAAATTTCGCCACATTCTGTAGTCCTTGACTGATGGCGAACATGGACTGGTGATTGTGAGAGAAGTATCCCCATAGAGACCACCAGGCGATTCACTACCGCATCGGCCAATGAAACCCTGCTGTAGCACGTAGAAGGACGGGCCGCAAGCTAAAGTGGAAGACGAAAGCCTTTAACGAAAACCTCTTTGTTGAGTTACTTCGGCGAACAACGGAATCAAGTATGTTGATGCGGCTGATCTAACAAGAAGGATTGTGACGGCTTGTGACGTTACAATGTTACGAAAACGAGGGCCATGCAGTAGACGGCGTGCAGCTTACGGGTTAAATGAGAAGCTCAGTACGCTACACGCTGCTTGTCTTAGATCCAGAAGGCGGGCCCAGTGCGTAAGATCGAAGAGTGAGAGAGGAGCGCAAGCGACGTTTCGAGAAGGTATGGACTCTTTAAAACGAGAGATCAAGCTTAGCAAGCCAATTGCCATAAGTAGCTGTGCTGAGAAATAAACGCCAATCCCTGGGGGACGCGTACTGAGTTGTCATAACGAAGACGAGGGTCCGTCGACACCAGCTGAAATATACCCGGGTAAGCTAAAGATCTTCCCGAATCACGATTCAGCTACCTGGTGACCGACACCGTACGGCGAAGAAGAAGGAGGTAACACAGCCGAGTGGCAAGTGACCAACGACGAGCTCAAAGACGCGTCGATGTGACTAAAATCAAAGAAAACCCCCGGTCCGGATGGAATACCAACCGTGGCGCTGAAAGCTGCGATCCTGGCATATCCGGACATGTTCAGGATGCTACTACTGAAGTCTTTAGATGATGGTAATCCCCGAAATGAGGAAGGTGCAGAAACTGATGTTGCTGCCAAAGTGTGGGAAATCACCGAGCCATCCAGCCTCGAATAGACCAATGCCGCAGCGTGGCATAAAAGAATGAGCCAGATCCTGAAGAGCTACTTCCAGAGTAGAGCACTACTGTACCAGATGAACAAACGGGCAATAGGCAATGCGAGTCACAGCGGGCGTTCCTCAGGGCTCCATTCTCTGTCCAACACTTTGGAATGGGATGTACGATGGGGTCTTAACACTGCGGCTTCCTAGGAAAGTGAAAATCGTTGGTTTCGTGGACGATGTGTCACTAACGGTGAGACACTTGAAAAAATGGAGGTGTCGGTGACGGAGACAATGAAACCGCGAAAAGCTGAACAGGACGCTTCTACTGGTGGTCGTACGAGTTGCGATTGCATGCCGGAGGCAGTATGGCTTGTCGCCGAGATGATCCCCATCTGCATTACCCTGACGGAGGATATCAAGTGCTACAAACAATGAAACGCCAGAAACGTGAGGAAGCTGATGAGAATCGATTCGATGGTGACGTGGCAGCAGGAATGGGACAATACGGAGAAAGGAAAGTGGACCTACCGGCTCATCCAAACCTGTCGGCGTGGGTCAATAGAAAGCACGGAAAGATGGCCTTCCACCTGAAACAGCTCCTACCGAGCCACGGCTGCTTAAGGAGTATCTTCATCGGTGTGGGTACGCAATGTCAACACTGTGCTTGGAGTGTGAGATCGTCGAGGAGACACCGGAGCGTCTTTGAATGTCCGAGGTTTTATGTCTTTGAATGTCCGAGGTTTGAAGTCTTTGAATGTCCGAGGTTTGAAGTTTTTGAATGTCCGAGGTTTGAAGTGACGTGCAAGGAGCTATTTAAAACGGGAGGACCGGACATCAACCCGGATAATGTAGCCTACAATATTGGGAGAACTTTTTTTCACCAGGGAACTCTCCGTTAGCGTAAGCTAGATTCACCGCTGGGGACTAGACTGAGGAGACAGCGACGAGACACCACTAGTCGCGGGTCATCGGCGCACCAGTGCACCGGACATCCAGCTTCACTTCTCTCGCCGGGGAATTCTCTGTCGGAGTAGGTCAGGTCCACCGTCGGGGAATAGACCGAGTTGTTCGCGAACAAGTCGAGGAGCTGAATGGATAATCAAGGAAGTAGTGCAAAATGGTCCAAGAAGAGAACCAAAGGGCTTAAAGGAGTTGCGGTACTAAATGGCACCGGTCACGGACCCAAAGGGCTCAAGAAGTTGTAGTACTGAAACCAAATAAGAATCGGTATCGGGAGAACTTCTTTCGTCTGGGACCTCTCCGTCAGCGTACAGTTAGATTCACCGCCGGGAACGAGACCGCGTAGATCGCGACGATACACCACCAGCCGCGCCGGGGCTCCAGCAAACCGGATGCTCTACTCTACCGGAATCGCCGAACTGACCGCAGCACCTGGCTGGTTGGCTCGCTTTCGAACTTCTCTCGCCGGGGAACTTTTCGTCGGAGTAGGCTGGATCTATCGTCAAGGACTAGACCAAGTAGTTCGCAATCCACTCGGAAGTTCAACGAGGAAGTGGTACTGAATTGCACAAGTGAACTGAAGGGCTCAGTAAATTAGACAGTCTGAAGTTTGCCGCCCAGATAGTCCTCGTAGGGGAAGAGCATTAATTTTATACCAACAACTAGCTTTCCTACCTTGACTACCCAAACCAGTTCCCTGAATTGTTGGTTTTGAACATTTTTTTCCTGCTCAGAATGTTTTTGAACATTTTTTCATATAAGTACAAAAAAAATTCATATCCCCCCCCCCGAAAAATTCTTACTACGCCACTGTTTCAAGTTTGTACGTGAAAATATATGGCAAATAGGTAATTGAAGCAATAAATTCAGTACAAAATGCCAGTATCATCTTGTGCATCCCAAAATCTGCTGATATATAGTTTAAGGTGTGTGGATCAACATTGCCGAAGACTGCAAATTGATCCGATTTTGCAGTAAAAAGATATTCTCATGTAAAGTTATGTGTTGCCTCTCTTTCTCGCACATGCTTAGAATAGGAAATTTTAAAAAAGTTGGTTGGTCTTCAAAGTTAAATAACTTTTTAGAGGAACCTTCATTCAATATACAATCTTCAACAAAGCTATTTGTTATAAAATAAACTACGCGACCGTAAATTTTGAGGTACGCAGAGTTACTGTGAAATATTTTATTGGAATTTAAGGTTTTATTTCCGAGTTTCCATATATATGACTATAGAAACTTGAAACCTCTTGTGGGTAAACTGGCGCTATCAGAAAAAGCTCATATTTTTGAACATGATTAACATTACCAATTACCATTCGAATTAACAGTTTTCCGAAAAAAAAGTCAAAATTGCTGCCGGTCTAATGGGTATGCTATACTAAGGAACTCCCGGCACGGGAATGTCCCTGTTTATCAATCTAATTCGATACGGAATGACAGCCTCGAAACAAAGGTGCAAAACTTTCGCGATCGACATATATTCGGAATATTCGTACTGTTACTCTCAGACAGCTCGAACGAGAATACGACCGCTGCCCAAGCCACGACATCAAGATCATCATTGGGCACTTAAACGCTCAGGTAGGCCAGAAGGAGAAATTCAGACCGACGATTGGAAAGTTCAGCGCTCACAAGCTGACGAATGAGAACGGCCTTCGACTCATTGATTTCACCGCCTCCAAGAACATGGCCATTCGTAGCACCTTCTTCCAGCACAGCCTCCCTTATCGTTACACCCGGAGATCACCGCTACAGACGGAATCGCAAATCGACCACGTCCTGATCGATGGACGGCACTTCTCCGACATTATCGACGTCAGGACCTATCGTGGCGCTATCATCGACTCTGACCACTACCTGGTGATGGTTAAATTGCGCCCAAAACTATCCGTCATTAATCATGTACGGTACCGACGACCGCCTCGGTACGATCTGGAGCGACTGAAGCAACCAGATGTCGCCACTGCATACGCGCAGCACCTCGATGCAGCGTTGCCGGACGAGGGAGAGCTCGACGTGGCCCCTCTAGAAGACTGCTGGAGAACAGTACAAGCAGCCATCAACAACGTAGCTGAGGACATTGTCGGGTACGAGGAACGGAGACGACGAAACGATTGGTTCGACGAGAGTGCAGAGCGGTTTGGGAGATACATGGAAGTTGTACCAGAAGCTCAACGCATCCCGCAAAGGCTTCGTGCCGCAAGCCGAAATATGTAGGGATAAGGATGGGAGCCTGCTGACGGACAACCGTGAGGTGATCGAACCGTGGAAGCAGCACTTCGACGAGCACCTGAACGGCGAGGAGAATGTAGGTACAGATGACCAAGGCAACGGAGGTTTTGACTACGTCAGTGTAGTTGAGGACGGGAATGAACCAACTCTCACGTTGAGGGAAGTTAAGGATGCCATCCAACAGCTCAAGACCAACAAAGCAGCTGGCAAAGATGGTATCGTGGCAGAACTCATTAAGTTGGGCCCGGAAAAGTTGGCCACTTGTCTGCACCGGTTAGTAGTCAGGATCTGGGAAACCGAACAGCTACCGGAGGAGCGGAAAGAAGGGGTGATCTGCCCCATTCACAAGAAAGGCGACCATTTGGAGTGTGAGAGCTTCCGAGCGATCACCATTTTGAATGCCGCCTACAAAGTGCTATCCCAGATCATCTTCCGTCGCCTATCACCTAAAGTAAATGAGTTCGAGCGAAGTTATCAAGCCGGCTTCATCGAATGGCCAACGGACCAGATCTTCACTGTACGGCAAATCCTCCAGAAATGCCGTGAATACCAGGTCCCAACGCATCACCTGTTCATCGGCTACAAGGCGGCAAACGACAGTATCGACCGCGTAGAGCTATGAAAAATCATGGACGAAAACAGCTTTCCCGGGAAGCTGACTCGACTGATCATCATCTATAGTGTTTTAGCGAGAATTCGGAAACTAATATACCGAGAGCAACAGCAATTTTGTCAAGAACCGAGGTCAGCATATCTCATTGCCGTGACACGACATACTGGTTGTCATTCTGAACAACAACAGCATTGGGATCCGTCATATTCTGTTTTCGTTTCGCGCGCGAAGGAAGTGTTCTTGAAAGTTTTCTTAAAAATTAACAGTTCAAAGATGGACGGTGTTATAAATCACTTAGAAATCGAGGAGGAGTCGGTAAAGAGTCGTACTACAGTTATTGAGTAAGTTAACTCATCAATACTTTCCTAATTTTCAGACTTCCAGAGAAACTGACGGTTGCAAAGGTAGTGTGACGCCGTCGTTAAAGCAGGAGAGATACTTGATTAACTTCCTATATAAACCCAAACTTCCACGATTTTAACGCACTATGCAATATTTCTTTTTAGTGGAGCATAATTAATAGGGTTCGCAGTACCTACCCTTTTTGGTGAGAACCGGTACTACGGTATTGAAGCCCTCAGTACCGTAGTACCGGTACTCGAATATTTTTTTTAAATTCGAAAAAAGCTTCAAACTGAAATTGAATGCTCAAACTGATGATCTTATTCTCAGATGATTGATTTGTGCTGATCAAAAAAACATGTTTATTGTTTTTAATTGCTTCGGAATGGCAAGACTTATTTCACAGAAGATATTTTTCATATAGGGCACCTTCTTTTATTTCGAAATCTAGGCCACTTTGAAATCAATAACTGCTAAGTGGTGCGACTTTCGTCGATTTGAACAGATGGTAAGAGTATGAAACCCTATTAACAACAGTAAGTCACAGCGAGAATGGCAGTAAATCCGAGCAGGTTAATCGCATTTCCTCTCTTGCTTTTCTGAAAATTGGTTCCGACCTTTACGTCGTTTGCCTACTATTCTCCAATGCATATCAAGGCTTCTTGCTTTCCTGTAAACTATGGAGTTTTGCTGATTTTTCCGATCACCAATAATTACAAATCGCCCCATTTGAAGCAGTTCACCAAGTCTAAAACTGTTAGCTACTAAATCGCTGTTCGTTCTTTTATAGATAAAGGTTTAAGAGCAAACCAAATACAGACATGACTTAGACATGCGCCACCCAGTGAATAATGGAAACCAATCAGAATGTCGCTAATAAAACTTTAACTTCTAGAATTATTATGATGATGGCCTCACCTCATTCCCACACAAAGGTGTTATCTCAACGATTTATCTAGAAAGCAAATTAATATAATTAAACGTTATCTTGCAGATCTATATTTTGAAACAGATCCTCCTGCAGAGTTAACATATTTGTCATTAAAAATTGTATAGTACTGAAAATACCGGTACTGGCCTTTGTTCAGTACCGGTATTACGGTACCAAAAATGGGTCGGTATTCCCGGGATTTTCGGTACCGGTATTACCGGTACCACAACCCTAATAATTAAGGTAAAAACTATCTTTGCTCGTTAAAAGCACGAAACCAATAACTAAATTAGCTATGGAATTTGCGTTTCGACTTCGTCTCATCAGAATGCGACACTAACTTAGTGACAGGATTAAGCCAGCGCCAGATTGAGGCTAGCTCCAAAAAACGGAGATACAGTTTGTTTTCCTCGAAAGAAAAGAAGCTCATTTTAAGGTGATGAAAACTAATGAAATTGAAACATTTGGTTTGGCTTAGCAATACGGTTTTAATATCATTCGCTTGAAACGAGATACCCCCTACGGAGGAGTGCTTTTGAGTTTCAAATTGTTCCTTCTACAGAATTAACCATCCCTCGGTAACAGGCATTGAAGTTAGCGCCCTTCAAGTAACAACCGGACCTTTGCATAACTTCCAAATATATTCCCCCAACACTACGGTTGGGCACCGACGGCTACTTGTCATCATGTTACCACTATTTTCAGGAAACTTCAACTCTCACGGTGCGGCATGAGGTTGCCTTTGTGGTGATAATTCACGTAATTTGCGATTACTTCAATATGGCAATTCTAAACACGGGTGAAGTGACTACCTCACTAGCGCGCCCAAGCGCATTAAATTTAGCACTCTGCTCGACTTCTTTATAGTTAGATTGCGCGTGGTATCCTGATCCCCACGATAGCGACTATCTGCCGACCCCAGTCTCGATCACCAATGACTCAAAACCCGCGGAAACAAATAAATGTTTCTCACACAAAACATTGACTGGAAGAGTTATGCTGCGGTGATATCCGAAACTATCGAATCGACACAGGTACTTTCTCCAAAGGAAAAGTACAAGTTTTTGTTCAACATGATACTCAATCCGTGGTGAGACAAAGAGTGCTCAGATGCATACGCAGAGACGGCTGTCGCGTACAGGACCTACCGCGACGACGGATTACCCGTTAGCTACCAACAGTATGCGACGTTAGACACACGAATGAGTAGTTGGATGAAAGCTATGAAACGTGGCTACTGGCGCCGGTTTGTTGACGTATTAATAAGAGAAACATCGATGAGCACCCTTCGAGGCACAGCCCGACGTATGCGAAATCGAAACACTACTAACGTTTAATATTCAAACCGTTGGATAATCGATTTCGCCAAAAAGGTCCGCCCGGATTCCGCCCCGGCACAGTAGATCTACCTCGCCACGCCCCTTCATGATACCATGAACGAGACACCTTTTTCGATGGCGCAGTTCTCACTTGCTCTCTTACTATGTGACAACAAAGCTCTAGAGCCAGACAGAATCAAACTAAATTCGTAGAAGAATCCACCAAGGGACGCTTGTTGAATTTAATGAATCAGGTTTTTGAGGGTAACATTACCTCAAATGATTGAAGAGTGTCATCGCCATACTAAAACCAGACAAACCAGCCTCCGACCACAACTCGTATCGACCGATTGCAATACTTTTCTGCATTTGGAAGTCGTTCCAGAGAATGATTCTGTCTCGCCTCGACAATTGAGTTGAGCAAGTTTAGTGTCAGTTACACAATTTGGCTTCCGTAAAGGCAAAGGGACGAACGATTGCCTTGCTTTACTCGCAACAGAAATTTAAATGGCCTATTGTAGCAAAATGCAGATGGCATCAGTTTTCTTAGTAATAAAGGGAGCTTTTGATTCAGTATCCATCAACATTCTGTCAAACGAAGGTGAACTAGCATGGTCTTTCACCGATTTTAACCCTTTCATGCCCAACTTTTTCCTAGTGCATGTAGGGTTTCAAAACTATTTTTCCATGAAAATGGTGAGATCAAGAAACACGAAATGTCTATTTTCATAAATATAAGTACTTCCCTTGAGGTGTTAGAAGCTGCTCAATTTTTACCTTCCAATGCTCAATACAATTCTCCAAGAATTTTTACAATAGTCCAATTGCATGAAAAACGTAGCCAAAGACTATCGAAATTGATAAGTTTTATCAGTTTTCAATAATATTGAACCATAACGAAGATATATGAAAAAATCATTTTCCGTTGTTAACGTAAACTGTTCCTGGCAGCACTGCTCCGTCGGAATCCAATCAGCCTAATTGCAATAACTTCGCCTCTAGAGCTGATCCTTGTAACTGTTATTATTCAAAAGAACGGTAATAGTCACATTCATTAGTCTTACTTGTTTTTGTGCGCAAATCTTGCCTCAATCAAAAGCTATAGCTGTTTAAAAACCTTGTTGTCCACAAACAACATGGGCATGAATGGGTTAAATAACATTTTGCTAAAGTTGTTTGAAAAACACATGCATACTTCGCAAGGTGATTTATCGACATCAACGAATTTTTCAGTATTACTCATCAGAAAACCTTCGAAAATTGCTGTGTGCTGCTATTCATTCATTTTTACTTCACCGTTGGAAGCAACAGCATTGTACGGTTTGTATAGTGGATAAGCTACAAAGCGGTAGGTTGATTTGATTGCTTACTGATAACTATAGCGGAGCGATTTATAGCTTTTCACCTGTGTGAGATGGGATTTTTGATTGTTCTAGTAAGCTATATCCACTATTTGGATGTTTGTTGTAAGATTCAAATTTAGATATCAACATCCACCGATTTTTCGATTGAAGGAGTATGTAAGTAAAGGGTTTGCCCACTACCGGTGTACCCTTCTTTTCAGGGCGGCCTAAGTGCCTCCACAGAATTTCGGATTCTTGTAACCACAAAAAACAAAAGTAAACAAACAAGTAATTTACTAAATTTACCGACTTTTATTTCGCCGCTTCTCCACTTCACTGCTGCTGCTGCTTTTGATGATGGCGGAAGGCGGGGGTTTATCCGACCGGCCGGGACTCCGACGGCCGAGTTCTCCTGCTGGTATCGTTGGCTGCTATCGCAGCGGTCCTTTTCTATTAGCCAGGGAGGTGAGCAATGCTCTTTTGTTGGAACATCCCAAGCGACGGGGCGATTAATCGCCGGGTCCACTCACTCCCCGTGAATGGCCCAGGTAGATACCGCAGTAAACTACCTCAGGTGGATCCGTTGTCCTGCCTGCTTCGCCCTCCTTTGCGATTAACTGTGGAGAGCTATGCTCGTTCGGCGTGGTGTCACTGGGTCCTTTGTAATTAGCCGGGGGAAGCAAGTGGCTCCTTTGCGATTAGCTTCCCGTTCCCGGCGACCCGACACCGCACTATACACTGTGCCCGAACCACGGGCCGACATTTTCCGACGGTCTTAGTTTGCCGTCGCACGCGCACTGAAACTTTTCTCTAGTGGCGGAAACTGTCGCACAAAAACTTATGACGGACGTCTGTTATTCGCCGTGGTTCGTCACTTTCTAAATATTTTCACGATGGCCGCTTTTTTCACTTCACCAAAACAAACACCATCACCACAAAACCGCACCGCCGCATAACTGTCATCTCCTTTACAGCATAAACAGCAACCAATATAACAGCAAGAGGAGCGCGGAAACCTACCTCAGCCCTATGTTAGTTATTGAAAAATGTTTAACAAAAATTAACTAACCTAGCTGCACGAACAAAAGCGTTCACATACGCGAAAATGAACAAAATTTACAAGAAAATGTGAACGGTACCGAACAGCGGTGAGCATACTTATACATGTAAACAAATACACTCTACGGAGTGTATACCCAATAAATGGTATATTTCCACCCAGTGCTAAATTGTTACCCTGACGGGTTACAAGTACTCGTCTTTTTTTACGTGAAGTTCTGTAAAGCTGGAAGTTTGTTTGGAAGATCATCTCTCCTGTGGCAAGAAACAGAAAAATGGCATTCCATACCTCCAAGGCAATTAGGTTTAAATGTATCAGGAACATCTATTGGAGAAAATACACTTTTTCCTTTGTTTGGAAACCCTCAAAATGATATTGAATACTTTATTTTCGAATAATTTCGATAATAATTCGTCTATTTGAAGAATGTAAAAAATGTTTAAACAGTGGTAAAACTCTTTTGTTGTCTTATTTGAGGTTGGGTCATCAGAAATTGGATACTGAGACGAATTAGGGAACCCTATTTATGGACTGTTATTGTTGCGGCTAGTTTTGGAAGGAAACACCGTTTTGATAGTCCTGCTATACAGCGGCTTCAAAGCAGTAATAGTTTTATTAATAAATTCACAAATTCAAATCAACGGTTTCATTTAATAAATTACATTTCAGTGTTCTTTCGGTTCCCTTACTAGTTCCTCTAACATTTAATTTCGAGGACTACGACATTTTTCTATGCCGTCTCTGTTTCGTCCTATAACACTTCTAGCATTCAATAGCAAACTGGCCCGTATTGACAGATGCGCGAGGGAATGATCATTAGTTTCACTGCTATATAATTGTGTATAAAGGGCGTCGCAACAGTTATTATGGTAAATTAAATTCAAATTAGTTAATAATCCCCGGTATTGACAGATAGTAGATATATATTGCCATCTTGACTTAAGAATGATCCAACAATTCGAGAAATATTATGCTGTTCAGCAAGAATTAAGATCGATGATATACTGGGTAATGATTCCTGTGCAGAGTAAACTGTCACTACGAGTAATAGAATGAGTTATATATTCTTAAATGGTGAAGAGAACACTTCCGATGAATCGATTGAAGACGCCACTGCGAAATCCAAAGTCTAAACTGTTACCGTTTGGCATTTCTCATGACATCAGCGCCCATTTCGAAGTGGAACCAAAAACAAAACAAAAACAACGATTCAATACCTCTTTCACGCCGAGCTGATAACAAATCGTTAAACAAATCAAACGAACCTAGAATAGAAAAACAGCAACAAATTGGCCTACTTACTGAAATCGCTCTGATCGTCGTGCGTTCCGTTGACGGTGCCATCGGGCAGCAGCTGCAGATATCGGTTCTTGATGTAGAGTTGAATCTTGCGCGTCGCCCCGGTTATGTGCGACAGATTTGCCGATCGTTCATTGCGCTCTAGATTGGACGAATCGTCGCTGCCTCCTGCACCGGTGGTAGTCCCGTTGCGATACTGCTGCTGCTGCTGTTGATGTTGCTGTTGGTGGGACTGGTGCTGAAGGTGATGATGATGATGATGATGATGATGTCGTCCTATTCCCCCTCGTCCCCGCCCGGACGCTGGTACTGCCGCCGTGAGTGTACTATTACCTGTCAGATAGTGCTGATGCCGATGGCGATGCTGGCTTGCTCCGTAGGGAAATTCGGCCGGATCCGCCATGGCGCTACGTTCCACCCTCGACAGTACCACCGGCTCGTGGGAGTAGTGAAGGGTAAAGGTAGGGGAGATGATGGACCGATCGTCTTCGTCGCCACCGTCGCTGGACGTGAGATTGAATACTGATTGATTGACGGCACTTTGGTAGCCGCGGTCATTGACCTGTTCTTCGTTGATGGCTTTTCTTGCCGGTGTTGGTGGTTTTTGGAACAGAATGCTGAAAATGGTCGGACTGTGCGTTATCTGCTCGGGTTGATGCTTTGGTTGGGGGCGATAAGGTTTTTCGCTCTCGCTCGCAGCAATGACGACGACGACGTTATCTAACACTGCTGACTGTGCTACCAGAGCGACGTCGCCGTCAGACGTTTGTTGTTCATGTGATTTATTTTTATCGATAGACTCTTCTATTGACGAACCGGCAGAGTTATTTTCATGTCGGCGTAAATTTAGCCCTTGGTTGTCGTTCGCATTCGCACTACTGACATCGCGACTGTGCGTAGCAGACTTGCCACGACCTCCGGTTTCCCCGGATCGAACCTCATCGGTACCCTCCCCGCTTGGCACCATCGTCGTCGTCGTTGAGAAAATGTTCATCAAGCGGCTAACATCACTGGCTTTCCTACTCTTACCGGTGGCATTTTGCTGTACCGAGCTTACAACGGCAACGGCAGGCATCGGTTCCGAGGGTAGATCAATCTCCGGAATGGCGGGTAGCAGAGCCGGAAGTGGCTTCGGCATCGTCGCACAACACGGGGGCCATATGAAAATAACCAACAGGAGGGCTCCCAGCAGGGCCAGGGCCCTCCGTCGAAGTCTTCCACTGACCATGAACAATTTTGCAAATCAACGAAATTTCACTGTTTTCCAGAGAAGGAGAGAGAGAGGAAAATAAAAAAAACTCACAACTCTTCGGTCTTCCCACCTTTTCAGGAGCACTGAGAATAAATACTCCTTTTTTTGAAAACCCCTGCTCAGGTGATCATGAGGTGGCTGTGATTTAGATGTACTTGATTTTCGCGCTTTCGATAACAGGACAGAAACGTCCCAAGTCGTTGACCGCCCATCATTGCTCTGACACCCGGATTGCCGTCGTGACGCTGCTGCCACCCGGGGGGAGCAAAGCGGTTCTAGCACTTTTTAGCACTCGTTTTTTAATTTCTACTGGACACCAACAATATACCACTTCTGATTTGATCTTAGGCTTTCTTCTTTTTTCATCGCTTGTTTAGCACTTGCACGAATTAAAAACATTCTGAAGATTTATTTGACTTTTTGACACTTTCTTTACTTTCTTTTGCCGATTTTTTTCGCTTTTTGGGGTGAGGAAACTTTTTCTTCTTAATGGGTTTCACGATTTAACCGGTTTATATTCAATAATAACATGTTTAGGAAGCAAAAAACGACACACTGTTGATTCTGAATTGTGCGATGATCTGAAAATAGATGGAATGAAAAAAAAAATGTTAGTTTAAATGTGATACAAATATGAGTCAATTTGAATGCTAAACGATTAGAGACATTTCGGTAATTACTCGGTTTATTGTACGACAGTGCAATACTTAATAGATTTTATTCAAAATGGTCGAGATAGGCAAAAAATGACCAAATTAACAAAACACCGTGAAAATGAACTAATTTTTTATTTTTATGTTTCGTTAGAATGATGTAGAGGAATCGGTTTAATCTCATTTCACCTGCATCGACTCAACTATTCAATAATACAATGATTGGACAATAATTTCAGTATTCAAGAACTGCAACGCTCGGGTCGTGGTTACAATCCTTCGTTGTGTGAAAATCATCATTGATTTTTTATTTGAATTAACTGATAAGCACCATTGCTGAACAACATGGGAAGCTTGCTGCGTCAAATCATAAATTGTGTTAATGCAAATATCAGTGACCGATATATGATAATCATTGACGAAACGGTATGTCGGAAATCCAAGCTAATTAAGTTACCTCAACAAGCCATCGGCGACAAGGTACCGCAATAGTGGTGACAGAACACTACTTTGAGGACATCCGCAACTACTAGGAACGCTCTGGAGGGCTGAGCTCAAACGAATGAATACGGATAAGACAAGAGCCCTGGAACCGGCGTGAGCGTGCTAACTCCAGAGCGTTGAGGTTAGCTTGTATTGCATATAACAAATGTCTTAGACCTTCAAAGTGTGCTGACTGGCCAGGCCCGTAGCCAGGATTTTGTTTCGGTAGGGGCTTAAAACTTTTTGCATGAAGGTGTTAACTGGAAACTGAATGTAATTTTAAAAAGTATTTATTGAACACAGTTCCAAAACTAAGGCAGTAGACAATATGGCTATAGTATATCGACGAATAGATTTTTATTACAAGTTACAATTTTCAGAATATCTACACATGCGTCGCAGGCTACCTTCGTGTCGTAGTTTCTTCTGACTGAATAAGATGTTTCCGATCTCCTATCACAAATTAACCGCTACGCACCAACCCGTGTCCTCCGTCCTCGAACACTGCTGCAGCGCAACACTAACTACGCTGCCAACAAACCGATATTAGAAATGACCCGTCGGTACAACGATTATATCGACATCTTCGACTTCGTCATTAGTTCTACACAGTTTCGTAACCGTTTGTTGCCATTTTGGGTCATTTCTTTTTTGGTTTAGTTCATTAAGACTCAATTATTTAAATACAAATACAAGAAAATGTAGAAATTCGCTACAAAACATCTGATCGGGCAGGCGATTTGTAGAAATGGCTTACTTATATTATTTTCAATAATATAATACATTAAAGACTATTTTCGGCAATGTTATCAGACAAGTTTTTATTTATTAACAGATTAAGGCCGAAGTGGCCTGTGCCGTATACAAAAGATTCCTCCATTCCACTCGGTCCATGGCCGCGCGTCGCCAGCCACGCAGTCTGCGAAGGGTCCGCAAATCGTCTTCCACCTGGTCGATCCATCGTGCTCGCTGCGCGCCACGTCTTCTTGTACCGGTTGGATTGCAATTGAGAACCGTTTTCACCGGGCTATTGTCCGACATTCTGGCTACGTGCCCGGCCCACCGTAGTCGTCCGATTTTTGCGGTATGACAGATGGGCGGCTCCCCAAACAGCTGATGCAACTCATGGTTCATTCGCCGTCTCCATGTGCCGTCTTCCATCTGCACTCCACAGTAGATGGTACGCAGCACTTTCCGTTCGAAGACACCAAGTGCGCGTTGGTCCTCCACGAGCATGGTCCAGGTCTCGTGCCCGTAGAGAGCTACCGGTCTAATCAGCGTCTTGTAGATGGTCAACTTCGTACGACGGCGAACTCTGTTCGACCGAAGTGTCTTGCGGAGGCCAAAGTAAGCACGATTTCCTGCCACGATGCGTCTACGAATCTCTCTGCTGGTATCATTGTCGGCGGTCACCAGTGAGCCCAAGTACACGAACTCTTCAACCACCTCGATTTCGTCGCCACCGATGCAAACTCGAAGCGGGCGGTTCTCATTCTCTTCTCGTGAACCTCTTCCTATCATGTACTTTGTCTTCGACGTTTTGATGGCAAGTCCGACGTGCTTGGCTTCTCTTTTCAGTCTGATGTAGGCTTCCTCCATCTTCTCAAAGTTTCGTGCAATAATATCAACGTCATCGGCGAAGCCAAGTAGCTGAACGGACTTTGTGAAAATCGTACCACTCGTGTCGATCCCTGCTCTTCTTATTACACCTTCCAGCGCGATGTTGAATAACAGACACGAGAGACCATCACCTTGCCGTAACCCTCTGCGTGATTCGAAGGGACTCGAGAGCGTCCCTGAGACACGTACTACGCACATCACCCGATCCATCGTCGCCTTCACTAATCGCGTCAGTTTGTCCGGGAATCCGTACTCGTGCATAATCTGCCATAGCTGATCTCGATCGATAGTGTCGTATGCGGCTTTGAAGTCAATGAACAAATGATGTGTGGGCACATTGTACTCGCGGCATTTCTGCAGTACTTGACGAAGAGCGAACACCGCTCATGAAACCCGCCTGGTACTGCCCCACGAACTCTCTTGCAATTGGTGATAGTCGACGGCATAGTATTTAGGAGAGTACCTTGTAGGCGGCGTTCAGCAGGGTGATTGCTCGGTAATTACAGCAATCCAGCTTGTCGCCCTTTTTGTAGATAGGACACACGACACCTTCCATCCACTCCTCCGGTAAAATCTTCTCCTGCCAAATCTTGGTAATCACCCAGTGCAGCGCTTTAGCCAGTGGCTCGCCACCGTGTTTTAGTAGCTCGCTTGGTATTTGGTCAACCCCAGCGGCTTTATTATTTTTGAGCCGGCTGATCTCCTCCTGGATTTCTTGGAGATCCGGAGCCGGTAGTGTAATGTCTTCCGCGCGTGCTCCCAGGTGCGTTACCGTGCCATCCTCGTCGTCTGCTGCATCGCCGTTCAGGTGTTCTTCGTAGTGCTGCCGCCACCTCTGGATCACCTCACACTGGTCCGTGAGAAGATTCCCGTTTGTATCTCTGCACATGTCGGCCTGTGGTACGTGGCCCCTGCGCGAGCGGTTCAACTTCTCGTAGAATTTCCGTGTGTCTTTAGCGCGGTACAGCTGCTCCATCGCTTCGCGATCTCGGTCTTCCTGCTGGCGCTTTTTGGTCCGGAAAACCGAGCTCTGCCTGTTCCGTGCCTATTTATATCGCGCCTCGTTCGCCCTCGTGCGGTGTTGCAGCATTCTCGCCCATGCTGCATTCTTCTCTTCGACTAACTGCTCGCATTCGCCGTCGTACCAGTGGCTTCTTCGGTCCAGGCCCACCGTACCTAGTGCTGCGGTGCTACCTATGGCGGATCGGATATCTCTCCAGCCATCTTCAAGGGCAACTGCGCCTAGCTACTCTTCCGTTGGTAGTGTCACTTCCAGCTGCTGCGCGTATTCTTGAGCCACTCTGCCATCTTGTAGCCGCTCGATGTTTAGCCGCGGCGTTCGACTTCGACGAGAGCTATGCACTGTCGAAAGTTTTGAGCGTAAGCATACTGCAATCAGGTGGTGGTCCGAATCTATATTCGCACTGCGATAAGTGCGGATGTTTGTGATGTCCGAGAAAAATCTACCGTCGATTAGACAAGTGAGAACAACCAATTATTTATCTATTTATATCATTAGATAGGCTGATTTTTCTAGGGAATTAGATCCTTGAAACTACGGCAAAAGTGTGCCTAGTAATTTTGCTTGGTAACATGTGCAGTGTGTGCAAAAAAACTTCTCATTTCTCTCCAAATTAGAACATTCGCTCTATTGACTTACAATCTTGCAAAACCACTGGGACTCGATGAGATTACCTTGATTATGCAAATATTATATTTGAGCACACAAAGCTTATAGGATTTATTTCAAAATTCATGAATTTTTGAACAATACAAAAAATATGCGCCGATCCGTTATTTTTTTTATCTATTTTTACATAGTCCGGAATTTTATCTATTAAAAGACTGTTCACTAATCGGAAGGAAATCTCTCAGTACTGATTACTGTTATCTTCTAATTCACGTAAGTTTTGTTAAATTTTACATTGATGACACCACTAAAATAACCAGAAACTATAAATATGGGTGAGTTCTTTAATTTTAGCATCAGACTTGCTTCCGACAAATCAAAAAGAATACATCGTACTTGCTTCTTCTGTGCCGAAGAGACTTTCTTTTGAATTTCTCTATATTTAAATTACTGCAATTTATCCGATTCCTGTGAATCTTTTGCAAAATGTTTGTCAGCCTCAGTATGCATGGCTTACTGTCTAGTACCTTCTGGCAGTTGACATGTGTTGACACTAATCTGCTCAATAATTAGTTCGTTTTTAATTAGTTTTTTTTTTCAATCATTGAGATTGAAAAAGATGCATGAATTCTTGAAAAAGCTATAATGCTTTTTGATTACAGGTTTGTTTTACCAAAATTTAGGAAACAATTTAATTTTTTTTTTATAAAGGTTTAACCTTAAGGTCATTCGCCTCTTTGCCGTTTTTTCACACCGACAGCACTCGTTCTAAGTGCATAGAAAGATGGAAGAAATGCTCTTGAGGCGACTTAGATTAACGGATTCTCTTTTTCTCCCCCGTGATTTCTGATCATCACTCTCCTTCCATTCCAAAACGAACAAAAATAGATCAAGAGACTACCATATAGAATACTGCAGATTATGTAAAAATTGACGTCATTCAGATAAGAAAATGAGATGTTGCAAATGATGTGAAAAAATCATGAAACTGTGAAAGGAAATGTTGAAAAAACATGTTCTTTCGGCAGCTGCGTCTGGCTTTGCACTTCTGAATGACTTCTTCGGTGTCCTCGTCGTCGCCAGAGTGTGCAATTGAAGTTGTTAATTCCGGCTCACTTGGTTGATTAGCTGTGAGACGATCAGTAGTGACCTATAGTGCCCCCAAACGGCTGGCCTATTGTTATATTCCTCTACTCAACCCCAAGGAGGACGCTGCGGACGAAACCAAACAGGCTTTTCCTCCAGGGATTTTCTCTGGTTTACAGGGTCGGCTCTTAGCACTGATCAAAAGTCCAAAACCACTGATCTTTCTCTCTAATTTAACTTTGTTTTCTTACGGTGTATGGTGTAGGTGTGTAGGGTGGCCGGCCGGCGTTGGTGTGGAATTAGGGAACTCGTGCTGCGCGTACGCTGGGTGACGATCGTAGGCTGCTGACTGCATGCGCGTGGGGTGATGGTCACACGCGGTTGTTGGTTCGCTCGCTGGGTGACGGTCGAAGGCTGTTGTCGGTTTTCCGCGCTGGGCGGCAGTAGCACGCGGTTGCCGGATGACTTTCTGGGCTGCGGGAGGCAGAATGGCGGTTTGCTCGTCGAGATTTTCCACATGGCCGATGAATCCCGGCAGAAATGTGGTCGTGGTCTAGGTTTGGTTCACGAACTTTGCTGACTCGTGGTGTCGCGAACTATGATCCCCACGTAGGGTATTTCCGGGGTTCTCGGTGGGACGTGGCCACACAAACTTCCAGCCGAAACTTAATGGGTCCTATTGTGAGTAGAGGAAGGCTTTAGGATTTTGATATGCCATTAGGTGTTTGTTCAGGTTAGGTTACCTGACTCGAACTACTCCGAACTTGCAACTTCTTCTCCACTGCACTGTTAGCCACTAATACAACGCCGTGTGACTAGAAACGGTAAAACTATCCGATCTCTAGCGGAACTGGCTCAAAAACTTTCTAGTACTTCTGTAGTGCTTGGTGTCTCAAGTGGAAAGACTGGCTTATACCTAATCCACTAATGGCAAACCCAATTTCATACCTCACCTCCCCTTTTCCCACCTCATTTTCCGCCTTCTTCGTCCCACATTTCCTAATACTATTCGTTAATTCCATATCCAATTCCTCCCGTTTCGATATCTTTGTATGTCATGTGTTATGTGCGTTACATTTATTTTTAATTAATTATTTAAATTAACAGTTGGTTAAGGGAGTGGAATCAATATTTTCTTTTCTCAAGCTCAATTTAATGGTTGCATACAATATTGCTTACAGTTTAGATTCACAATTTCTCACAACAGAACAAGACGAACAGTACTATACAATACATACATATAATTTGCTTACTACCTATCGTTCGCTCGGAATCAGATCCTAGGGGAAAGCATCCCAAACGGTAACACTATCGTGCCCCCACGCGTATGTTTCATGTTGATGTCTGTATTTTTTCAAAAATAAAATTATCAGAAAAATAACACAGATGAGTTCTTCCTTGCTTGTTGCCTTTACGAGTGTGAATTTCCTCAATGATTTACTGGCTGTAAGTTTTAAGATACTTGCCGCAGCTTTTGCCGTTGTCAATATTACCTGAACAGGCGCCACAAATTTAATATTTTTAGTGTTCAGCGGTTTCTTATCAGGGTAAACCAAAATGTGCCGTTTTTACAGAACTAGAACGTAATAGTTTGTCCTTGATATGTGCAAAGAATACTATGTGCGACTGTACTATCGCATTATGTTTTGTACTGCATTTCTCCCAAATGAGACATGTATCTGCAAGTAAGCGGTATCCGATCTTGTAACCGAACATTAATTTTCTCACCGTCCTTATATATCTTAATTAAAGCATTGTCACACACAACTAAGTGTTTTAAATTCGATAAAGTTAACTATCGTAAGTCTAACCTCCATTTTCACCTTCAGAAAACTTTCCTCATCACGAATACTCGGTCTTATACGAGTCATCAATAATCACAGTATATGGCCGGAGTACCACTTCTTGCTTCTGCGACTTACTCATCTCGACAGATTACTAGGGTAAGAAGAATGGTAGCAGTTTCCCTTGTTCTTCAGACAAGACACATAATATAAAAGTAACTATTTTTGTCGTTCGCTTTGCAGTGGCTCGGTCAGTACCATAAACCAGACTGTGTTTCGTGACCGTCGTTTTTGATTGTAGGAAACAACAATCTTCTTTAACTATTTCTCAATGATTTGTTCACACCAAACGAGTTACAAAATTGGTAAGTCGTCGATAATCATGTTTTTGAAATGTGAAAGCTCCCTAGCCCCCCTCTAGCTGTGTGCCTGTGACTGGAAAAACCTATGTACTAATGTCACTAGTCTGAACGAGGCTAGCAGTATTAATAAAATTATAGCAAGATTCTCAAATGAACTCTTTAAAAACCAGAGATGGTGTTTGTGTGACGGCCAAAAGAATGTTCTTAATTGTCTCTTCGACACACACTTTCCAGGTTGTATCTAGGGATGTCCCATTATGATTCGATGAATCGAATCAAGATCAGAAGAACAAGGAAGACTAATAGCTGTTACTTCAACAGTAGAGTGACAGGAAAAAGAACCCCTATCGGCCCACCCTTGAGTCGATTTCTAGTCCCACCAGGAGTACTTGTTCCAAATTTGAAGCAAATCGGACAAGTCTAGCTACCGGACCAACGTGCCTGAAGTTTGTATGAGATTTTTCGACAATTTACTTGGAGAAAAGCCACTAGCTCACATTTTTGCCGCTAGGTGACACTGTTCGCATTGTATTATCACTGTAAGTGAAACTAAGAAAGATAATTTAATTGTCTACAACTTTGTCGAAAACTGCTAGTAAAACCAGCTTGGTTAAAAGAAGTTATTAAACTTTTAGCGAAGTGATGTTTGAGTCAGTTTTCCATGGGGCCTAACAGTGAATGGTTGTGTATCAGTACTCGATTCGCACGAAATAAACATTTTTGTGAAATAACTGTTAAATTTAGCTCAACAGTTTGTTCAGACGAATTGTAGTAAATAATGTGAGTCATGTTTTGGTTAGAAAATTTTAGTTCCACATTTTACCATATAGAGGGCGCCAACACTAACTTAAACGGAGAGAGATAAAAATTAGGTGTCTTTCACAAAGTTGTAGAACAGGAATTTTTCAATAATTCTTCCGAACATCTTGATATTCTATCTTTCTTCTATGAAAAGTTAATGTTGGCTCCCTCTATGCGGTCACAGTTTGAACTAAAATTTTCCAACCAAAACATTACATACATTACTCGTATTATGTGGTATAATTCTTCTGAACATACTATTGTGCAAACCCTAACGATTATTTCACAAAAATTTATAGTTCGTGGGAATCGAGTACTGACACACAACCATGCACTGCTAGGCCCCATGCAAAACTGGCTGAGACATCACTTCGTTAAAATTTAAATAACCTCTTTTGTCAAAGCCGGATTGACTATCAGTATGCAGCCATTGGGAAGATTGTACTTTTCATTTCAAACTTAGTTTGTGAAAATCAGTGGGTCCTTTTTAAAGAAATAGAGGTGACATTTTTGGCATATACGCACATACATACATGAATGTCAACAAAGTGGTTAGGAGTGTACTCTCCGAGCTGTAAAGGAAGTGGCGAAGAGACCAACAAAGTAGTGACATTGGCTTAGAAAGCCACCGTCAAACGACAAATGGGGTTCCGAGAGTAATTCCGCCTCCGGGGAACTCTCCGTTGGTGTAGACTAGGTCCATCGCCGGAGACCAGTTGAGTAGTAAGCGACGTAGCACCAGGTTCGGGCCATAGGGGGGCCAACGAACCGGACGTCAGGCTTCACTGGAATCGCAATCCGTCTTCGACATAGCTCGTGAGCAGGGTAGACCCACCGCCGGGGACTAGATTGCCTCACTGGTTAGTGAATGCCTCGATCTGTCGAACGTAACACCCAATGTAGTTAAATTAGTACCCAGAGGAAAGGACGTTAGCTCGTTTCAATTTGTGTCATTCAAAGTTGGCATCGATGAAAAATTCAAAGACAAAGCTCTTTCAAATGAATCATGGCCAGAAAATGTTCGATTTCGTGAATTTGAAGATAGCCGCTCAAAAAACGGTGTGCAAATTGTCAGGTTGACATCGGCAGTACCGTTGGAAAGGAAAACCACGTCGCATATGGAGCCGGCGATGGAGCCGTCACATTTGGATGTTTAGAATTGGCAGTCTTATCTTCGCCGGGACGCACTAAAACCCGCACGGTGGAAGCCCCGTCCGACCCCGTAACTGCCGATCCATCAGCTGTCACCATCTTTCAATGCTCCGACACGTTTTCAAATCTGTTTGGTCTTCAAGCATCCAGCGTTATCCCATTAGTATACAGCATTACTCCGTCAGGTAACATTTGCAGCAGTATATGTCCTGCTGAAGCTTCAACTGGTACACCTCGCCTTTTAAGTAATGGTACCTTCCAGGCGTGTGTGACGTCACCCGATTATCAAAACTTCGTCGCTTCATCGAATCCGTTTAGTCTTCAAGCATGCAGCGTTACTCCGTCTGCATGCAGCGTTATTACGTCAGTGTGCAGCGTTACTCCGTCAGCATACAGCGTTACTCCGTCAGCGTGCAGCGTTATTTCGTCAGCGTGCAGCGTTACTCTGTCAGCATACAGTGTTACTCTGTCAGCATGCAGCGTTATTCCGTCAGTGTGCAGCGTTACTCCGCCAGGTAGCATTTGCAGCAGTATATGTCCTGCTGAAGCTTCAACTGGTACTGCTCGCCTTTTAAGTAATGGTACCTTCCAGGCGTGTGTGACGTCACCCGATTATCAAAACTTCGTCACTTCATCGAATCCGTTTGGTCTTCAAGCATACAGTGTTACTCCGTCAGCATGCAGCGTTATTCCGTCAGTGTGCAGCGTTACTCCGCCAGGTAACATTTGCAGCAGTATATGTCCTGCTGAAGCTTCGACTGGTACTGCTCGCCTTTTAAGTAGTGATAACTTCCAGACGTGCGTGACGTCATCCGATTATCAAAGCTTTGTCACTTCATCAGATCTGCTTGGTCAAGCTTGCAGCCTTACACCGTTAGGTGATCATCTTTGGAGTGATGTGGGGGAATTGGAGGAATTGACTCACGACACAGACTTGAATGGTAAACTGACGATTTATTACCAGAACGTCCGAGGCCTACGCACAAAAATCGACGAAGTTTTCATTGCAATCTCTTCCTCCCATTACGATGTAATTGTTCTCACCGAGACTTGGTTAGATGATAGAATTCATTCTCGTCAGCTTTTTGGTGATTCATATGCTGTCTATAGAAACGATCGCAGTTTTGTGAACAGCCGTAGATCACGCGGAGGGGGCGTACTCATAGCCGTATCTACTGCATTGAATAGTTTCGTTGATCCAACACCTGTTGATGTTTCGCTTGAACAGCTGTTCGTTAAACTGAAGTTACATGATCGTTTTGTCAGCATAGGTGTAATTTACTTACCACCAGATCGTAAGAGTGATCTAGTCAGTGCAAACAACCATGTGCGATCAATTGATGCTGTTTTTTCTTGCCTTGGAAGTAATGACTGCGCATTATTGTTTGGAGACTACAATCAGTCTGGCCTCATTTGGGACACACATGACAATGTCGCACCAGTAGTCAACGTACTTCGATCTTACATTTCTACCGCTTGCGCTGCGCTATTAGATGGATTTAGCTTCAACTGTCTCACACAACTTAATAGCGTGGAAAACCGTTATGGTCGTATCCTGGACTTTGTCTTATTGAATGAGACTGCACTTGCCGACTATCAGATTCGCGAACCTGCCGAATCAATCTCTGTGATTGATGCAAATCATCCACCAGTTGAAGTTACTATCAGTCTGCCGAAACCTTTTATTTTTGAGGATATCCCGAATGATCTTGGTTTTGACTTTCACCGAGCTGATTTCTTGGGACTTGCATCAGCACTCCTTCATACAGATTGGCATTCACTTGAGGATACGGAAGATATTGACTCCGCCGTTGAATATTTCACTGCCGTGATTAATGCTCTCATGACTGATTATGTTCCTTTGCGTAGGCCAGCTCGTAAGCCACCGTGGGGTAATGCACATCTACGATATCTTAAACGGCTCAGATCTAAGGCACTTCGATTGTATTGCCGTACACGCTGTCGTTTCGCCAAATATCATTTTGCGCAAGCGAGTAATAATTATCGATCTTATAACCTTCTCTTGTACAAACGCTACTCCATTCGAACACAAGCAAACCTGCGCAGTAATCCCCGACAGTTTTGGAAATTTGTGAACTCCAAGCGGAAGGAGAACAGCTTACCTACTGATATGTTTTTGAAGGAGCAGACTGCCAATCTGGCTTCGGAGAAGTGTGGCCTATTCGCTACTCACTTTAAAAGCGCATTCAATGAAACAGTTTCATCTGCAGATCAAATAGCGCACGCTTGTAGAGACACTCCATTAAATATTTCTCCTTTGAGAAGTTTCACTGTTACAGATCGGCAGGTTATTGCTGCAATCAACAAGCTAAAATATTCAGTCACTCCTGGTCTTGACGGCATACCTTCATGTGTTCTCAAGAAATGCGCGAATGTACTAATTTTTACCGCTGACAACTCTATTCAACAGTTCCTTCAGGCAGTGTCGTTATCCTTCCAGCTGGAAAAGATCAATTATGTTTCCTGTATTCAAAAAAGGAGATCGGCGAAATGTTGAAAATTACAGAGGAATTACATCGTTGTGTGCCTGCTCTAAAGTTTTTGAGATCATAATGAACGATGTGCTCTCTGCATCCTGCCAAAGCTACATTTCCCCTGATCAACACGGATTCATCCCAAAAAGTTCAACTTCCACGAATCTCGCTCAATTCGTGTCATTCTGCTTACGTAATATGGACGCTGGTGCTCAGGTTGACACTGTATACACCGACTTGAAATCAGCATTTGACAGAGTTGATCACGCAATACTTTTGGAACGGCTGAAGTTATTAGGAGTGTCTCTTGACCTGATCCGTTGGCTCCATTCATATCTGAGAGATCGAACACTTGTAGTAAAAATTGGATGTGTGTTCTCTGCCCCTTTTACGAACAACTCGGGTGTTCCCCAAGGAAGTAACTTGGGCCCACTCTTATTCACACTCTTTATCAATGATCTAGCCACGGTATTACCTCCGGATTGTCGTATATTCTTCGCTGATGACGTTAAATTATACATGATCGTCAAGTGCATCAGGGATTGCTTAGCTTTACAACAGCTCTTGGACACTTTCAATGACTGGTGCTCCTTAAACTCGCTTACAATTAGTATTCACAAGTGCAGTGTAATATCGTATCATCGCAAGCACAAGCCAATTTCGTACGACTACTGTATTGGAGATCAACATCTTGAGCGTGTAGGACAAGTGTGTGACCTTGGAGTCACTTTGGATTCTGCACTCACTTTCCGACCGCACTTCGACTTTATCATTAACAAGGCAAACCGCCAGATGGGATTCATGTTTAAAATTTCGAATGAATTTAACGACCCTCTTTGTCTTCGCTCACTGTACTGCGCATTGGTACGGTCGATATTGGAATCTAACTCCATAATATGGTGTCCGTATCAAGCAACATGGATAGCAAGAATTGAAGCCATTCAAAGAAAATTCGTTCGTTATGCATTAAGACGCCTTCCGTGGCAGGACCCTATTAATCTTCCGCCGTACGAAGACCGCTGTAGATTATTAGGTCTACACACGCTTGAAACGAGAAGGAGAGTAGCCCAAGCTGTTTTCGTCGCTAAGATTCTTCTAGGTGAGTTAGATACGCCGGAATTATTAGGTCAACTCCACATCTATGCACCAGAACGTGTACTCCGTCAACGAAACTTTTTGCTGTTGGAACATAGGAACTCTCTATATGGTGGTCATGACCCGATTCGTTTCATGTCTGCCATATTCAACGATGTGTTTGCGGATTTCGATTTCAACGTGTCATCCACCACTTTCAAGAACCGGCTGCTAAGGAGTCTCTGACTTCACAGTTATTTACCGACGACTTTTTAATCTGTAGTTTTATTTGCTGCTTTTCTTTTATATATGTTTTTTACTTTTTCTTTACTTTTTGTATTAGCCTGTTTTACATTTTTTTTCTTTTATTTTTATTGTTAAGTTATTATTGTTATTGTTAAGTTATGTATTGTGTATTCAATTGAAAAGATATGGGGTTTTTATGCCAATTTGAGAAGAGTTAATGTTTCACTCAAATTGGCTTTTCCCCATCCCCACATTCATTAAGACCAACCAGGTCAGATGATAAATAAAATAAAATAAAATAAAATAAAATAAAAAAGTAGTTCACGAACAAGATTTTAGAGAGTGGAACTGAAGGGCTTAAAGCAGTTGCGGTGCTAAATGGCACCGGACAGGCAGCCAAAGGGTTCAAGAAGTTGTGATACGGAAACCAAAGAAAAATCGATATCGGGGGAACTTCTTTCGCTGGAGAGTTCTCCGCCGGCGGAAGCTAGATTCACCGGGAGAACTTCTGTCGCCAGGGAATTCTTCGTCGGAGTAGGCTAAGTCCATCAACTAGACCCAGTTGCTCGCGAACAAACTCTACCCGAGCTTAACGAGAAAGTTGTGCTAAATGGTGCAATGAGCCGAAGGGCTCAGTAAATTAGACGGTTTGAAGTTTGCTGCCCAGATGGTCCTCGCAGGGGAAGATCACTAATTCTCGACCCACAGCTACCTTTCTTACTGCCATACAGAAACTTCCACGACCTTGTATATCGAATTGGTTCCTACTTTTAAGTTTATGTTTATCTCCTGCCTAGTATTAAAAAATCAATAAAATATTTCCTCTTTGTATTCTGGACGATATTCCTAGTTTTAAACATGTTTTCTTCCAATTCGTTTATTTGACACGGCTCAATGTGGTAACTTAACGGGCCGTGGGTCTATTAAACAGTTACCTTACGTACATATTTACAAAAGTGAAAACAAGTATTATTTAAATAAATCAAAACAAATATTATTCGGTACTCATCCACGCAACTTTCTATTGCGCGGGGAGACCTTTTTTCGGGACTGGGAAACATTTGTGCATCTTGAGGGTCGATTGTATAGATTGCATAATCAAGTGGGAGCAAATAGGTTTTACGACCCGTATCCTCATAACAAGAAGCGCTTTTTCATCAAATTTACTCATGATACAATGTTGCCGATACACTAACTGTTGTTCACTTTGCTCGTTTGTTGCTCTATCTTAGTAGAAGAAAAAAGTAGATCGAACGGTTTCCTTTGTTCTTAAGACAATGCACACAAGAAACGAAAATACAGTGTTGTGGTTTGTTTTGCGCTGAATCGGACAGCAGCAGACCAGTGTCTTTGGTGGTTGTAAATCAACTGAGTAGTTTTAAGCATTGCCTAAATTGTTCCCATTAGTCAAAAATGTCAAAATGTCTCAAAATAACTTTAAATTGTAATCCCTTAGATGGAGGAATTAAAACACGTGAAAAGAAAACTGGAACTTTCAAGCTACCGCTGCGTGGCTTGTAAAATGAACTATAAATCGAAATCGTGATAACTATCAACGGAAACCTCAGTAGGTATAAGTTCAATCCCAGCCGAGGTTAATGAGATTTTTTCCTTCGGAATGAAAGTAAAGCCATTTGTTCCGGCCCAAGTGTTGATAGGACGATATCTAGTGTCCAGATAGTGGATTCACCGTCGACGACTAGTAGTCAGTGCGGACAGAGGCCGACGGAAAATAAGCGAGAATAACAAAAACGATCAGCGAAACAGTAGCATCTAAAACGCTAAAAGAAAATACGATTCTTCCAATTCGTCAACACCTTTGAGTTCAGCGTTCTAGTGCGTCAATAAACGGGGAAGAAAAAAAATCCGACTCTTCTAATACGCACTGGCTAAATTGGTTCGGATTAGCAACAAGTACCAAAAACACTCACACAGTTTCACGCGCATACACCCGAACCCCATTCATCACTCTACATCACCGCGGTACGATCTGTGTATTAGCACAGGGGTCATTGGCACATAAATGTACTCGCATTTTCATTTATCACCAGTGCGTTGGTACCCACCTACACCCACACTCACTGCTCCCCTCCGGAATGATCGGCAACTTCCCGCTTCAAAACCGTGCCACATTGCGCAGTCGAACCAATCAGCAAAGAGCCATGTGACAACTGACAATTGCGTTTCGCCGATCGACTACCGAGCGCAACTGACAGACAGACGACGAGAAGCCGAAAACCGACCGACCGACTAACTGGTAACGATAATACGGCATCTAGATAAAACGATAAAACAAAATCACCCCTCTCCTGCTTATGTGCGCCACCAGGTTACCACCTCTATCAAAACAAGCGCATGCTTTGGCGAAATTCATTCAACACGCGTGTGTTTTTGTTCGAACCAACCACAAAAATTTCTACTTCGGTGGGCAATGCGACAGGAAGGGGAAAATCCGTTTTCGAAAGGTGGGTGGGGGATAAGGCTTACAAAGTTGCGAAACTAAATGTGTATCACAACAACATTAGCGAATTCAGCTCAATGATTTATACGCCATTTTCTGTCACTTCGTTTGAGTTCGAAAAATGTCCGACTTTATGGACCTGCCTGCTAATCAGAGCGAGGAAAAGACGGCTTGGGCAGTTCATAACGTTGGCAAGTGTCAATGTCACCATTAGGTGTAAGGTTTGTGGTGTGCGTGTCAATTTGGCAATTTGTCTGGCGGCAGTGCCATTGACGCGGAAAGAAGTGTGCAATTTGTGCAATTTAGTTGTTAAGCAGGATCATATTTTTTGTTTGGTTTTACTGGAAGGGAAAAATCACTTTGAAATGAATTTACTTTCAGGAAACCTGAAGAATTTCATCACAAAATTTCCAGGGCTTTAATACACAGTACATCTTACCTGGTTTGGTAGATCGCTAAAACCATTGAGAATTAAACTTCTGGACCCATGCGGAGACACGGCAGAGCAGGTGCCCCCTTTCTTCAACCAGAAAGTGTTCCATAAAAACACCGCTATCAAATATTTTCTTCATCTATTAAGTTTGTATATTCTTGCACTTTGAAATAGTACTAGTTTATCGATTTCCATAAAAGTTGAGCAGCTTTAAAAATAAGAAGTGATCATCATCAAAGTATACAAAATGAACATGACTCGGCAAGCGACCTGTATTTGTAATAAAAAAAACCGTTCAATCAAAGCACTAGTAAGATATGAGTACATTCATAAATGAGTAAAGTCTAGAACGACAAATTTCCCACACACGACGCCCAGATAATATGCATACCTTGAACAAATGAAAAGGCCGGCTTGATTGAATTTTGCTCAACCCCTCAGCTGATTGACACGCTATAGGTAATCAAGGCTAATAAGGTGTGTAGGTAAGGAAGAATCCGAAAGATGATGTGTGCTATTCCACACGCAAAAGTTACCATCCCAACGCAGGTCATAACTTATCCCCAAACGTAACCAACAAAAAAAAACCCTTTTCGCTGCCAGAAGCTACCGCCGCGGTTACGATTCGCGTGACTTTTCACACTGACCATGATGGGTGTTTAGCGATTGGGGTGTAATGTTTAATTGAAAAATCGAAACGGATGCTTCATTAGCGCGTTATTAAGTTGTCTGGTCGAGAAGATTGTAAATTTTCGAACGACCGTACCGTGTAAATCAGGACCACATGTTCTTATGACCTGTCTTTTTGCCTTTCTCATATAGAAAGGTTATGCAATCACTCTGAAAAACGGCAACCTAATCCCGGCCCGGAGGGCCGAGTGTCATATCCCATTCGACTCAGTTCGTCGAGATCGGAAAAAGTCTGTATGTGTGTGTGTATGTATGTATGTGTGTGTGTATGTGTGTGTGTGTGTATGTATGTGCGTATGTGTCAAATAATGTCACTCATTTTTCTCAGAGATGGCTGGACCGATTTGCCCAAACTTAGTCTCAAATGAAAGGTGCAACCTTCCCATCGGCTGCTATTGAATTTTGGTTAGATCGGAATTCTGGTTCCGGAATTACGGGTTTCAGAGTGCGGTCA